>NC_045649.1:0-1200000 GCF_009829145.1 Chiroxiphia lanceolata | reverse complement strand
AGGAAGGATGACAGTTTCTTAAGTCTATTCAGACTGATTATAATTGATGATTTATTACTTAAGAAATGCTAAAAACTTCTCAAGAGCACTACAACACTATCTAAGGAAGAATGCTGTACCTATTCTACTCCAAATGTGGCCACAATAAACATTTTACTGTACTAAATTCGTAAAGACACAAAGCTGAAATACTCCAACCAGCACGTGGAAGTGTCTATTGTACTTCACATGTTGACATGATTTGTGTCATCTAATTAATTAAGTTCAAGAAACAGGGTAAAAACTTCAGATTTTTCCAGTGTTGTGGGAAAAAGAAAGGAGGAAGACATCAGAGGGCAGAAGGAAAGCTTCACCTACTACATTCAGAATAACTGATGGACCAAGAGTTCCCCAAGTTGCAGAAAGATTCCTCAAAACAGGAAACAAAGAGGAAGAAATTCAGCACAGGCCTCTCACAGAGGCTCCAACCTGAGGGTGCCCAAGAGACTCAGTCTGATGAGTCAGGATCAGCTTCCTGGGGAGGGTAGACAGAAGAGTGCAGTGGTAAGAGAAAGCCAGCAATTCTCCTCTTGCTACAGCCAAGATCTGAGGCAAAAGTGCTTTTCCAACAGGCTCCAAGCCTGGGCTGCTCCAGAGAGTGTGGCAGCTTCTGTCTACTAAGATAAAAATGAATAAGTAAAAGGCCCATTTTGCAGGCCTGGAGAATTGTGTGCGAGCAGAAGCAATTATACCCAGCTCTTGCATGGCTCTTGGCAGCAGCAGACACAGAGGCATTTCAGAGAGGAAGTCAGCAACATAATCCCCCTGTTACAGACAGGGGAGCTGATTAAGAAATGCAGAGATGGAAATCAAAGAGCAGGTGGTCAAATTTTTGTTTGTTTTTAAAGGAAAGCACAATTACATTTATAGGATATTAGACACTGAAATGAGCTGCCTTCTAAGGATGCAGACACTGATACTGGGGATCTTGAAGAGTAGGACAGGCATAAAGTAGAAAGGCTGGAGACCTTCTTATCCCTCACCAGTAGCCTGAGAAACCATTGGGGTCAACTCTTGAGGTCTCTTCTTGCCTTATCTTCCATGAAAATTTCATTTTCCAAATGAAAGTGACCAAGTACAACCCAAATATTTGCTGCACACTTTCATCCTCTAGCCTGTAAAGCACAATAATAAATATTTAATCATACCTAACAGAGGGAAAACTTCCATACCCTAGTTACTCTAAAACCAGATGAAATCAGGATAGGCCAGCTTAAAAACAAATACCTAAAAGCTCCTGAATAGGCCACACAACAATGTTCCAAACCTATTGTTTCTTCTACTACCGTTCAATCAATGCTCCTCTGCCTCCCATAAAGACTTTCAGTCCTGCACCTTTTCTTCTTCATCTCATCTGTAGGTAGACATGCAGAAGTTCAAACTTTTTATGCCCCCAAAGAGCCCTTACAGTATGTATGTTGGACAAAAATTTTTTTTTTCAGTTTTAAAGGCAATAACAATCAGTTATTTGCTCTTGTGCTGTGAGAAAGGAGAAACAAGAGCACACAGCTCTTCTCTACACTGTTCATTATTTAACCTGCAACTGAAGAGTAGGCATTTTAATGATTTCTTCCAATACATACTATCACATATTTTTCAACACTGCCTTTTATCTGCCATAAGTTCCTCACAGTGGTCTCAACCCCCTCTGTCCTGAGTAACTGACTCAGCTGGAAGCTTTGTCATCTTACCACCCTCCCTCCTTTCCAAACACTTAGTACTTATTTTAAACACCTGACTCTCACCCAACTCAGCAGGGCACTAACTTCCCACTGAGGGTAGCAAACTGACCCTCATTAAATAGAGCATTTGGTTTATCATTTGAAATTCCTTAAATGAAACCCCATATCCTGCCCCCTCCCCGAATTCCCTGTCATATCAGCACCACAGAAACATTAGGGATTTAGATGACAGAATCGTGTACATTCTCCAAGCAATTTTAAGCTTTTTCTATTTGTTAGTTTTCCCAAGGGGTAGGAAACCTTTTTAAGACAAAACATAAGTGAACAGTGGTGAAGTACACAGGAACTGGTGTTTCTTTGCTCTCTGTGCCATAACTACTGTCCCTAAAACACCAGGACCATATTGCAGAAGAGAAACAGCCCTTCTTTGCACCTGGACTTTTAATTCAAACCCCTCCACTTGCTGTTCAGATATTCTGGGTTAGAATAACGTTGGCACGCAGATGGCACCTGACACTCCACAGTAGTTGCTAATTAGATACCAATACTCAGTGCATCCACAGCTCAAGGTTTAACACAAAGGTGCTTCAGCATCACGTCACAGAAGTCTGGCTGTTGCCTGCAGTTGGGACCAAACAGGGAAAGCAATTTACTCTGTACACTTTGTGCCCTTTATGATGACTCTGGGAAAACCAAACCCAAAACATAGTATCTTGCCCAGGAGAGACAAACAAGTAGCACTCTTCAGGTTCAGGAACAGAGCTCTGCATCCAAGGTGTGCTGTAAGAAATCTTCACAGTCATTTTCACCTCTTTTACCTGAGAAGTGAGACCTGCTGTTGGTAGAGAGGACCTGTGACCTGGGGTAAAGGGAAAGGGCTAATCATCACTTCATTCAAGGACAGTCTGAAGGCTCCACATGAAGTGTTTAAAGACAGCTATCCTCTCCTGCACCAAACTTACTGATCTGAAAAACACCAGAGCCCCAAACATCACATATGGTTTACCTTCTGCATCCCACCAGGCATACATGAAAGCAATGCCTGGCAACTTAGTGGTTGCTTCTTGGTGTGATTCTTGGGGCTGTGCTGTGCAGGTCCAGGAGCTGGACTTCAATGATCCTTGTGGGTCCCTTCCAACTCAGGATATTCTATGAACTATGAGGACACACGAGCCAGGGGCAGGGCTGTGAGCACTGTGCCTTTCATGGGCTCAGACACAGGACAGCAGGTGCTCTTTCCCTCATAGCAACCTTCCAGTATCTGAAGGGGGCCTACAGGGAAGCTGGAGAGGGGCCCTTCCTCAGGAACAGGACAAGGAGTAATGAGTACAAATTGAAAGAGGGGAAATTTAGGTTGGATATTAGGAAGAAATTCTTTACTGAGAGTGTGGTGAGACACAGGAACAAGTTGCCCAGGGAGGTTGTGGCTGCCTGAAGCCTGGCAGTGTTCAAGGCCTTGAGCAACAGGGTCTAGCAGGAGGTGTCCCTGCCCATGGCAGGGGGCGTTGGGACTAGTTTAGGGTTCCTTCCAATCCCTTAACATTCTGTGATTCCCTGGGAACCAACTATTACCCCTGCCGTGCTGAGGAACGACCCCCACACACTGAACTTGAAAGAGACACCAAACCACACGCACGCACAACCCCGCGCTCCTGAAACCTCCCCAAACAACGAGCTTCAGCTTCCTGCAGTCCAGCACGGCACCCTGGTTAAACACTAAGCTCCCCTCGCTGCCGACCCGGCTCGGGAGCACAGACCCCTCCGGAGTCTACAGCCGGCCCCGCTGCGTGAGCTCTGCTCGGGCAGCGACACGCGGCACCTCCCGGGGAGCCCCCACACGGGGCGGCCCGCGAGCGCTCCCCGCCAGCCTCCGCCGCAGCGGCCTGCACGGGCCCCGCGGGCGGGGGACGGCTGCCGGGGGGCTCGGGGCCCGGCGCGGGGGGTGAGAAGCCACAGCGGGCAGAGGAGGAGGGAGGGGAGGCGGCGGGACGCGCAGCCCCGTCCCGCCCGCGCGGCGCCCGCCCCGCCCGCACCTCACCTGCGCTCTGCGCCCCGCGCCGCCCGCCGCGCCCGCCGGCCCCGCGCCGCGCGCCCCCATTGGCCGCCCGCGCCTCCCTCCCCGCAACCCCATTGGCCGAGCCGCCGCGCTTCCCCGAGCCGCGCGCTCCTATTGGTCCGGCCCGCCGCCCTGCGCCCCCTCGCGAGAACAGCGCCGCCGCTCGCGGAGGGGACGCGCGCACGGCGCGGCGGGGGCGGCGGCTCCGGGGACCGCGGGTTCGAGGCTGCCCCCCGCCACTCCGCCCGGCCCCGCGCGCGCCGCGCCGCGGCGGGATCGCCGGGAGAAATCCAGGGAGCACAGATCCCTTCATCCGCAGTGACAGCACCCGGGGAACGGCGGGCGGCCGAGTCGGGGGAGGTTTAGCTTGGATATTAGGAGAAGGTTCTTCCCCAGAGGGGTCAGGCACTGCCCGGCTCCCCAGGGCAGTGGGCACAGCCCCAAGGCTGCCAGAGCTCCAGGAGCGTTTGGGCATCGCTCTCAGACACACGGTGTGATGCTTGGGGTGTCCTGCATAGGGTCAGGAGTTGGACTCGATGATCTTCTGAACTCAGCATATTCTGTGATTCTATGAATAAAGCGCATGAGGTTGCTGCTCTCTGACCACCCTCTCCCTTCTTAGTCACGTCTAACCCTTGCTGACAAATCCCATCTGAAAGCTGATTCCTTGGGAGGTAAAATGAGGATGACTAATTCATCCTGATTTTCCCTCCTATGCCCAAATACACCAGCAAACAAACCCACAGCCAGCAGGTCCATCCCCAGTGGAATGGTGTCTAGAAGGGGTATAGGGATATGCTGTGTTTGGTCCCCTCGTGGGCACAAGCACATAATAACCTTAAAGCAGAAAGTGCCAATCACACGGGGTTTGTTGGGCAGGGTCTGGGAACTGGGAATTTCATGCACATGGCAAGGGTACCTCCAACATCCTGCTTGTTTAAGAGGTGATGGCTGGACCTTGCCACTACTCCAAAACATCACCATCAAACTTTCAAAGTCACCCCCACAAATATGAGCACGTATTTTTCCTTCATTAAGGCTTGTTTTAAGAAGCAGCAGCAAAAAGCAGACCCCTGCTCCCCTTTGCCCAGTTCGCCCCTTATTCCTGCTGAGGAAATCCATAGCACCATTTTTCAACTGCAGTGAACCCCTTGGATCCCAGAAAGGGAAGCAAGTGGATGCAGCACCAAGATTTCCTACGGCCCTTCAAAACCAAACAGATTTTCCCATTAGTACAGCCTCTGTTTCCAGAAGTTCCCATGTAAAAAGCAGTTCCCAGGCAGCTCCAGGCCCAGAGGCAGTGCTGGCACAGGCTGCAGTTGCTCCCCCTGTTTGCAAAGTGCAGGCAGTGGGTCAGGGTGCATCCATGCCTATGGATTCATGGCTCTGCTCACTGGTCAGGGAAGCAGCTGCGTGGAAATCTGCCCTTGCTGGGATGTACCTGGACAAATTACATCCCAGCCTGCCCCAACACCCAAATCTGGGTTTTCCCAAGTGTATCTTCTTGGATGCAGGATGATGCATCAAAACATGGCTTTCCTTGAAGTCTCCTGGGGGTTTCTTTCCTTTGCCTCACTAAATACGAGTTTTCTCAAGCTGTTATATATCATCTCCTGCCACTTCACATTTTCCCAGTCACAAGCATCACTTAGGGCATAGAAAAGCACCCAAGGTGGCTCTAAAATGTAGTTATCTGGGAGCTGCCTGCCTCAGTGCTGGGTCTGCCCCTGCTCCAGCCCACAGGACAGGAGCACCTCTGAGGTATAGCAGAGATTTAGGACCCCATCAGAGTGCAAGGAGGCCCATAAGCACTTCTGCTATAAATTACAGCCCTGCTTCAGGTCTCCAAGGGGGTGAAGGTGACTCACAGCCATTCCAGCTCAGCCACCTTCCCCAGCAAAAAAAAAAGTGCAAACCCTGAATTCTCCCCCTCTGAGGTGGGGAGGTTGCTCTCCCTGAATAGTGACACTCACCAGTTGTTCAGCAGCTGGGTGGTGTCACCAAAAAATCATCTTTTTTCCAATGCTCTGTGCCTGCCTGGCTCCCTGGAGTCCGTGTTCTTTGTAAATCTGTAGGTTTAGAAATTTCTGGTGTATTCAGCACTATATGCTGAGGCCTGGCACATACAAAGTATGTTTTCTCTGTGGCGTGGGCTGTTCCATGCTCTGGGGTCTGCTGTGCTGGGGCTTGGCCCACAGGGTGCCCAGTTAAACCAACCGTGGAACTTCATCCCAAAAATCAGCAGGGGGAGGGCGCTCTGGCGCTGGAGTGTTTGGGGCAGACAGTTTGAGGGGTGCATTTGCCCCTGACAGGATGCCCTGGTGGAATGGATGTCCTGGTGGGATGGGTGCCCTGTGGGATGGAAGTGCCTTGGTGGGACAGACGTCCTGGTGTGATGGGCATCCTGACGGGATGGGTGCCCTGGCAGGGTGGCCGTGCCACCCCACCTTTCCCTGAGCCCATCCAGGCTCCCGGGGCACCTTTCCAAGCGGGAGGAGGAGAGTCCTGGTCTGCCCGGGGAGCGGTGCTGGTGCCTCTGGGGGGAACAGCCGCCCCGAGGGGCCGAGACCGGGACGGAACGGGCACAGGCAGAGAGCAGGGGAGCAAGGACAGGATGGCACCGCGGGAAGCGGGGCCGGGCAGGGACGCGGTGCTGCGGGCAGGCAGGTGGCAGCAGATCCCTGCGGAAAGGATCGGCGCGGGAGCAGCCGCTCCTGCGGTGGGGCCCGAGCCCTCCGAACGGTGGGCACGGGCTGCTGTCCCCTCTGTGCGTGCCCGTCCCCTCTGCAGTGGGTGCACGGGCTGCTGTCCCCTCTACACCAGGTGCCCGTCCCCTCTGCCCTGGCTGCCCATCTCCTGAGCATAGGGTGCCTGTCACTCCTGTGCCAGGGGTGGTTTAGGTTGGATGTTAGTAAAAATATCTTCACTGAAAGTGTTGCCAGGCTCTGGAACAGGCTGCCCAGGGAAGTGGTGGAGTCACCACGCCTGGGGGGATTTAAAAGATGTATAGGTCTATCACTTGGGGGCATGATTTAGTGGTGGGCTTGGCAGTGCTGCGGTAATGGTTGTACTTGATGACCTTAGAGGGCTTTTCCCACCTTAACAATTCTATGACTATGATTTCCCTTCTGCACTGAGTGCATTTTCCCTGGGGACAGGGTGTATTTCCCCTGTGCACACGTGCCTGTCACCTCTGCACTGGGTGTGTTTACTCTCTGCACAGAGTGTGTTTACTCTCTGCACAGGGTATGTTTACTCTCTGCACTGGGTGCACATCCCCTCTGCACACAGTGCTTGTCCCCTCTGCACAGGACGATGTCCCCTCGGCACAGGGTGTGTGTCATGTGCACAGGGTGCTCGTCCCCTCTGCACCCAGTGCATCCCTCCTCTGCACAGGGTGCACACCCTGTCTGCACAGGGCACGTGTCATCATCATGTCAGCAGGGTCAGGAACATCCATCATGCCTCTGGGGCTCATACAGAGCCAGAAAAAGTGGAACTGAATGCAGCCCCATGGGCAGCTGTAGGGCTGCCTGACTGGGGGTGTGCCCAGGACCCCCTGCCCTGGCTCCCCTTGGATGCCCCGGGGGGATGCTTGGTCACCTCCAACCTCTGCAAACTGAGCTGGGCTTTTCTTTGAGGGGCTGGATAAAGCACGTCAGCCTCTTCTTGCATCAAACAAAGGCTCCCATCGCTCTCCTGCTATACACAGATGTCTGCAGGCTGAGAGCAGTTCCTGCTTTATCAAAAAGTACTTTTTTATACAGAAAATGCTCCTGAGGGGACCAGAAAGCTCTCAGGTACCTCACTGAGTGCAGCCACAGGCAAAACCAGGTGCTGGACATATCCCAGGCCAGTGCCTCACATGGGTGCCCACACTCTTTCCATTTATCCTGTAGCTTTCCTTTCCTCAAGTCCCTCTTGGGGAGGCTGGAAAGGGCACCGAGGCTGAGAGTTCCCACCTCTGCCAGATGGATGTGCAGGCAGAACCAGGAGCAGGCAGGGCAGGCTGGCACCAGCAGGGTGCAGAGGTGTGTGCCCACATCTCACCCTGGCACGTAACTGGGAACAGGGAGCAGTTGGTGCCTGAGGCTCTTCCTGTGAGGGGAAACCCCATCCATGCCCCAGCTTTGTTTCTGGTGCAGGATTTGGGTGCCCAGCCCCAGGGGGCTCAGTTTGCAGCCCCTCTGCTGCAGTGGCTGGGGTCGCAGCCCTGCTGCACAGTGGGACTCCAGCAGTGGGGCCAAGCCAGTCTTGTTTTCCAGCAAAGCATCTTCTCATGGGATTTATGGTTTTTTATATGCATTTAGGGCAGGGCAGACCCTTATAACCCATCTCCAGTGCTAAGCCTCTGTTGCAACAGGCAGTGCTGGAAGGCTGCTTAGGCAAAGATACACTAATGTAATAAGGTAAAGCATTTAAAAGGCAAATGGGTGCTGAGCTGGGTGTTGCTTTTCTCACTGGCAAGGCTGGGTGCTGAGCAGGCTGGGCACCGACTGCAGAGCCACGTGCTGAAGCTGGGCAAACCTTTGGGGAAGGGGTGAGCAGCTCCCCTGGGTGCCTGGAGCATCCCTGGAGACTGAGATACTCCCCCCTTGCAGACAACCCACCTTGTGCCACTCAGCCTAGCAGAGAGGACTACACGGGTGCCAAAGGGACCGATTTTGCTGTTTTTTAAATTGGTCCTGTCCCTGGTGTCTTGTCACCAAGTGCTGGAGGAGACATCCCTGTCAGGCTGAGCTGTCCCACTGCCCCAAGAAGCAGAGAAAGGGCAATGGCAGCAGGGCTGGGAACTTGCATCTGTGGTGGGGCACACCCAGGGGACATGTATGGGCAAGCAGGTGCTTGAAAAATGACTCTTTCACTTGGCAGAGACTTTTGGAAGCAAAACACACCTCATGCATCTTCCCAGTGTCCTCCCTCCCCCATTCCCAGCAGCCACCCCTCATCCAGGCAGCATTCATGGCTACAGTTATCTGCCCTCCTGCCTCTGAAGGTCATCGCAGCTCCAAGCAAGGTGTCCCCAAAAATGAGCCGGAAAAAAAGTGCTCCTGCCCAGGGCAGGAGGAGACAAGCACTGTAGCTGGAGGTATTTGGCATGAGGAGGCTGCAGGGAAAGTGCCTGTTTGGGAATGATCTGTTCTGCAATGGATTGGGGTTTGTAAAGCACAAGTTCCTGGGGAAGGGAGGTTTGTCCCCACTAGGATTTCTCCAAGTGCTCTCCAGCAGCAGCTCAGGGCAGGCACGTGTCCAGCCCATGCCACCTTCCCTCGCTTGCTCCCACAAGCTCTTTCACCCAGAGGAAGCTCCAGGGTGGTGCAGAGCCACCTGCCATGAAGCCAGAGAAAGGCTGGAGAGGGCTGGAGGCCTCCCTGCCACTGCTTGCCCACCCCCCTAGGTATGTCACCTGTCCTCGTGGGGAGACCAGCACCTTAAAGATGCCCAGAGCCAGCCCGCGTGCAGGATGAGATCTGTCCCCTGCCCTGTGTCCCAGGCTCCTTTCTCCCCACAGAGAAGCACAGAGCCCACTCAGGGAAGGCCACGGGGGTGTTCGTGAGCAGCCCCCTCGCACCCCGCAGCGACAATTCCCACGCGGGTGTCACGAGTGGCGACCGTTCTCAGCCTCCAGCCCAGCCCGACAGCAGCACTCGTGCCTTGAGAACAAATCCTTTATTTCCATCCAGTTTCACCACTGGTGCAGAAAATACATAACGTGAAAAAAAAGAAGAAGTAGTTTTTTCCCGTGCCCCCCCGCCCCCGAAGCGTGCCGGCTATTTACAGCGGAGCCGCGCGGCTCAGTGGCAGCAGCTGCACTTGCTGCTGGCCGGCTCCTTGCACACGCAGCCCTTGGCGCAGTTGCTGCAGCTGGCGGGGCAGCAGGAACAGCAGCCTGGGGGGGGGACACAAGAGTTAGGAGGCGGCTGGAAGGGAAGGGGGTCTCACGGGGCAGGGCCACAAGGTGGAGACTGGGAAACACCACCTCTGTGTTCCCAATGGGCTGTGATCTCAATGTGCTGGAGGTCTCCATGAGGGTCCCACTGGGCAGGGGCAGCCCTCCCACCAAAGAGGAGCTGAGGGGGTATCCGTGGGCCAGAGGAAGAGGGAGGGATTCCATGAGGGTCCTACAGGGCAGGGGCCTCCCCATGGGGGAGAGGAGGGGTCTCCGTAAGGGTTCCTACAAGGCAAGAGAGGGCTGTCTACGGGACAAGGGTTGGGAGGTCCCCATGGCAGTCTGACAGGGCAAGGAGGGGTTCTCCTGTGGGGCAGTGAAGTGTCCATGGGCTCCCGCAGGACAAGGAGGGATTCCGCTACGGAGCAGGGAGGTCCCCAGGACAAGGAGGGGTTCTCCTATGGAGCAGGGAGGTGCCCATTGAGGTCCCACAGAACAGCGGCAGCCCCCCCTCTCCCCAGGGCAAGGCCGGATCTCCCCACCCTGAGCCTCTCACTCACTCTTGCGGCAGCTCCGGCAGCGGCAGTTCTTGCACTTGCAGGACCCGGCGCAGGAGCAGGAGTCACCTGGGGACGGCGGGACAGCAGAGTGAGCCGGGAGAGAGAGAGCCGGGAGAGAGAGAGCCGGGAGAGAGAGAACCGGGAGAGAGAGAACCGGGAGAGAGAGAGCCGGGAGAGAGAGAACCGGGAGAGAGAGAACCGGGAGAGAGAGAACCGGGAGAGAGAGAACCGGGACAGAGAGAGCCGGGACAGAGAGAGCCGGGACAGAGAGAGCCGGGACAGAGAGAGCCGGGACAGAGAGAGCCGGGACAGAGAGAGCCGGGAGAGAGAGAGCCGGGACAGAGAGAGCCGGGACAGAGAGAGCCGGGACAGGACGGGGCACTTACCAGCGGCACATGTGCAGTCCTGGGGGTCCATGGCTCGGCTTGTCTCGGCTCAGCTCAGTTCTCGCGGCTCGTGTCGGTGGGATGGGATGGGATGGGGTGGCAGCGGTGCCGAGCGGCGCCGGCCGCCCGCTATTTATGTGGCCGGGCAGGGGCGGCGCTGGCGCTGCGCACGGTGCGGAGGGGCCGTGCTGTACCGGGCCGTGCTCACCCGGGGCCGTGCTCACCCCGGGGCGGTACCGTGGGGCCGTGCTCACCCCGGGGCCGTGCTCACCCCGGGGCCGTGCTCACCCCGGGGCGGTGCCGTGGGGCCGTACCGTGCCGTGCTCACCCGGGGCGGTGCCGCAGGGCCGTGCTCCCCCCGGGGCCGTGCTCACCCCAGGGCCGTGCCGTGCTCTACCGTGCCGTGCTCACCCCAGGGCCGTGCCGTGCTCACCTGGGTCACGGACGTGCCAGCCCCCCCCCCCGCTCCCAGCCCGCCGCGGGGAAGCTGGAGGCTCCCGCCCACATCCCCCCTCCCAGGCAGGGTGCAGCATCCCGGGGGACCGAGAGGAAGGAGTGTGTGCAGTATTGGGGTGACAGCACTGGTGTGGCACTGCCACCGGGTCCTGCACATTCGGGACAGTCCCGCGACGCTGCCCCCCGTGTGCCCAGCACTGGGGTGTGGTGGTGCCCCCCACCCCAAGGGTGGCCATAGGGTGTATGGGGCTGTCCCTGGGGATGGGATTGACTGTCTCTGTCCCACTGGACAGCAGGATGGCCCTGGGTAGCTCCACGGGGCTGGAGTGCTCGAATGGCCTCCCAGGAGGGGTGAATCATAGAATGTCCTGAGTTGGAAGAGACCCACAAGGATCATTGAGTCCAACTCCTGGCCCTGCACAGGACAACACCAAGAATCACATCATGTGCCTGAGAGTGTTGTCCAAACACTTCCTGAAGCTCCTGGCAGGTGCTGTGACCACTTCCCTGGGGAGCCTGTTCCAGTGCCTGCCTGACTTCTGGGTGAAGAACCTTTTCTTAATACCCAGCCTAAACTTCCCCTGACACAGCTTCATGCTTGGGTGAGCACGGGGATGCAGTGTGGGAACATGGCATTGCTGGCCAAGGGCTGCTGGGAATCACAGTTTCCCATCCCTGTGGGTTTTCCACAGGTGTTTGTCATGGTGTTTATGTGCCAACTGGCTTCCACCGCCCTGCACGTGCCCGTGGCCAGTTCAACATCCAGCACGGAAAACAGTGGCTGGGCCAGGGCCAGGCCGTCCCTGTGCCTGCACCCGCTGCTCGTGGTGGTGTCACACGTGGGAAAAACCCGGGCTTGGAGCCAGCGCTGCAGGAGGGCTCTGCCCCCATGGAGCCTGCACCGGTGGGCTCTGTGACCAGGACAGAGTCGGTGGCCCTGGGAGGTTGTGCCAGGAACGGCTCGTGCTTGTTTGCAAAAGCACGGAGTTGTTTCTTTCCTGGCAGTGTGCACAGCCAGCAGCGAGGCGAAGCCAGCAGGCATTGCACACACCAGGCATTGCACACATCAGGCATTGCACACACCCCCGGCTGAGCGGGAAGGAGGAGAGCTGGAATCACCGAGCACGTGTGGTCTTACTGCACATAAACACGGGTTGCGAAATCACTTCCCTCCAGGACACCCCCCCAGCACGGGGCTGCCTCCCTTCCCCCAGCCCTCCCTCCAGCGGGGTGGGTTCTGCTGCACCCAGGATTGAGGAAATGAGAGCCCCTGGCCACCCAAAATGAGATCGTGCACCCCTGCATGGGGCCATACCAAAAGTGGGACATGAGTGCGCAGGGGCAAAGCTGCAGGGAAAGCAGGGGAATTCCCAGATTTGTAGGAATTCTGTGTGTCACACATGGATGGGCTGTGCTGAATCCCAGGACACGTTGTCCTGGGCCGACGTCATCCCAGGTCCACGTCACTGTGAGCAGGAAGGGGCAGCACAGCATCCCCACAGAACTGTGTGCAAAGCTAGGATGGGAAAAGAGCCTGGAAAATGCCTGGTTTCCCAATCGGGGCATTTCCACTGAATAATGAGGTCACCCCGCAAGCAGGACAGGGGATGAGTGTGTATTCCCCAAGCCATGGGCTTGCTGAAATGCCGGGATGCATGGACAGCATGCTGGACAGCAGTGGGGAGAGGAGAGCTCGGGGAGGGTCTCCTGTGTTACTGATAGTATTCCAGTTTTCCGGAGCAGAGAGTAGTTAAACCCAAGGCTGTTCCCATGTAAGAGGAGTGCCAGGTCCAACTCTGATTTTACAGTAGCCATAAAATGAGCAGTGGAGCTGCAGCTGCCCAGCACAGGTCTCAGGGCTCAGAGCTGGGCTGCTGGAACCCCTGTCTGCCCCTCACTTCCCCTGCAAGAAGGACAGCATCTGACAGCTGCTTCCCATTACCCTGCCGTGGGGCACAGGGATGGGCACAGCGCACAGCCACGGGGCAGGACCAGTGCAAACCCACAGGGACCAGCAGAGCTGGACCTGCGCTGTGAGCCTCGCCAGTCAAACCACATTGGGTGATAAATCCCATTAGCAACCTCTCCTTCACCCCGTTGTGGGCTCACCAATGATGTTTCTGCATGGTTAGCACCTAAGTCTCTCTGGGTTAGAAGGAATAAAGATAACCCAGCTCTTTGCAGAATGAAGTTTAGCACGATGCCCTGCCCTACATTCAGCTGGCACAGGGGTGGGATCACACCCCTCAGAGGTGTGGGGTGATGGTGACATCTCAGGGGACACCCTGGGGGAGGAGCCGTCCTGGAGCAAAGGGGTATCCCCTCGGGGTTGGCACTGTGAGCAGCCAGTGGGCAGGGGTGCTGTGCTGTTGGCTGTGCCAAAAGCCTGGCTGAGGCCTGGCAGTGGTGAGTGGATAGGTCAGGAAAGGTTTTGCAGCTGAAAGGAGGCCGTGAAAGGCTGTGTTCGGGGAGAGCAGGGACAGGCAGGAGCCCTTGTGTGTCCTGGGAGGCAGCACAGTGGCACTTGGCTCCTGGGATGCAGAGCTTGGGTAGCAGGACGGCTGTGCTTGGGCAGGGCAGGCATCCCACACTGGCATGGGCATCACCTCCCATTGCAGGCTTCACATCCCACTGTGGGCTTCGCACCCTGGCGAGGGCATTGCAGCCCATCACAGGCATTACATCCCATCATGGACGTTGCATCCTGGTGTGGGCATTGCAGACCATAGTGGCCATCACCCCCTGCTGTGGGCATCACCTCCCATGGGGGGCACTGCACCCTATTGCAGGCAGAGCACCCCATCGTGGGCATCACACCCCACTGTGGGCACTGCACCCCGTGGTGGGGAACCAGGTCACCTGATGCTCGCCAGGAGCACCCAGCCAGGCTGACAGAGTGGTGGGGAAGCAGCAGTGTGGTTCTTCCAGCCAGTTCAACTAAACTGCCAGAAGGAAAACTAAACCTGTTTCCCCGGCACCCCACCTGCTGTGGAAATGTTCCCCCTGGAAATGGGCAGGGCTGGGGTGGTTATTAAAGTGAAAGCTTGTAATAATGAGCTGCTCATTAGCCCCGAGGATCTCTGGTGGAGGAGAGAGCATGGGATTCGCCCTTGGGTAACAACAGGGCGGGGGGGAAAAAAATCCCTTGTGTAGGACAAGTGTTAAAACAAGAGTCAGAACTGCTGGCAGGGAGAGCAGAGCCAAGATTGGAAGAAAGGAGAGAAAATAAGACGCAGGCTCTTTGCCACGACCGCCCACAGACGCTGCCCTCCCGCTCCCCAGGGAAACCGCCCCATCCAACAGAAGTGCCAAGCTCCTCATGGACCTTTATATACATATCACTTTATTTAGGTGACAAACACTAAAGAAATCTGAACACACATATAAAAAAAGACAACCAACATACACAATAAGGTTATTCTTCTTTATCCCCCCCAGATGTGCATCACCCCCAGATGTGCAGCCAGGGTCCCCTATTTGCAGCAGCTGCACTTGGCAGAGGGGGGTCCCTTGCAGACACAGCCCTGTGCACACTTGGCACATCCCGCTGGGCAGCAGGAGCAGCACCCTGGGGGAGAGAGAAAAATGTATTAGGGACATATTTTCCTGGGGGCTCTCAGGGTGGGGTTTGGAGGGTCCTGCTGGCTTGGAGACATCCCATATACCCACATCCTTCCCTTACAGCAGCATCTCCATCCCTGGCAGCATCTCCCTGGGTGCTTGTGCAGCCAGGGCCAGCACTGGAGAGGCAGCAGAAGGGTGAGGAACCCCAAAGGGCTCACTGGGGTCCCCTGAGTCCCTCTCTTTGCAAATCCTCCTACACGTGCCTCTGCTGGGGGTGACAGCACCAGAAGCACCCAGAAAGAAATCCCAGTGCCAGTTTCCTTCCCAGGCATCCCCTTGTGCTGAGCCTGAGGTGCCAGTGAGGGTTTAGGTGATATTGGGTGGCTTGTGTTGCCTGGCAAGGGGGTGGGATTCTCACTGTACTTGGGATGTATATGAAACACTCCCCGAGTGTTTTTGCCCCCCTGGGGGCTCAGACATCCCTCTTACCTTTTTTGCATGATGTGCATTTGCAGTTTTTGCATTTGCAGTTGTCCCCGCAGGTGCAGGTGCCACCTAAAACATAAAGAAAAGGAGAAAAAGGGGTTGAGAGGAGGTGGTGGGAGAGTATCCCCCTATCCCAGGGATCCGCGGGGGAGAGCATTGCCGCCCCTCGGAGCATCCGCTGAAGCTTCAGCCTCGGTCAGCGGGGAGCTCAGGGCATTCCCAGCCGCTTCCCCAGTGAGGGAGTCCCAGCGTGACATCGCAGTGCTGGGAGAGGATTTCAGCAGCCGGCCCAGCCGGCGAGAGAGAGAGCATCGGGAATGTCGAAGGAGGCGTCGGGCGGGAGTGCCGGTGTTCCCGCTGGGATGCTCGGGCTCCCGCTGCCCCCGGGACGGAGGGAAGCTCCGGCTTACCCGTGGCGCAAGGGCAATCCTGGGAGTCCATGTCTGGCTGGGCTGGGTGCCGGCTGTCGGGCGCGTTGGGCACTGGGAAGAAGCTTTGGCAGGACTCGCAGCCGCCTCCTATTTATCCTTGGCCAGGCGGGAGCGAGTGCAAAACCTCCGCCCCTGCAGCCTGCGCACGGCTCAGCCCGGCTGCTGCCCCGGGCGCTGCTGATTCACTGCCCGGGCGGCCCAGCGTGACCCGGGGCTCCCGCCGCCCCCCGCGCCCCCCTCCCGGGGGTGCTGCGGCAGCAGGGAGGGCTGGCGGGGTGACCACCCCTCTCTGCTGAGACCTTGGGGGGGTGCAGAGAACGGCCAGGTCTCATCACACGGATGACACCTGCCTTGGGAGTGCTGCTCTGCTCCCAGGGGCTGGGGGCTGAGGGGGAGCACCCAGGGAACCCCCGCAGTTCAGCCCTTGATTGATTGATTGATTGATGCCAAATCAATCTGCCAAGCCCCCAGATGCCTCAGGGAGTACATTGATCCCGGCAGTGCCACCACTGGTGGGAAATCTCAGTCCCCTCCTCTCAGAGCTGGCACAGTGGGGTGATGGGGAGCTGGCACAGCGAGGTGGCAGGGATGCAGTCCCTGCCCGAGCCCCTGTCCTGTGGCTCTGACACCCTCCCCGCGAGCAGGAGCAGCAACCAGCTGGACTGGCCTGGCCGGAGCCTGCTGTGCCCTCCCAGCGCCCCAGGTCGGCGGCACCCCCGTCCCCTCGGCGCCGTGCGTGGCACCTCGGGGCCCGTCTCCTTCCTGGCTGCGGTGCTCCATCCCACTCGTCTGAATTCATTTCCGTGCACCATTAGCCGGGCGTGCAGGGGAGGAGGGGGACGGGCAAGCTGCCATCACCCTGGTCAACTCCTCCGGCGGCTTCTACCCACCCACTCGAAAGAGCAGGGAGGGTTTGGGGGTGGAAGACACAAAAAAAAAAAAAAAAAAGATGCTAGCTGAGATTTTGTGTGTGGGGACAGTAGCCCGTGTGCAGGAGGCATTGCCAGCCGTGGAGCATCCACCCTCCTGACCCCTGGGGTTTCTGTGTGCTCCCTGGTGTTGGTGGCACCCTGTCCCAGCTGCCCCCTGCTTCAAGACTCCTTTGCCTTGCAGTTTTATCCCGGCTGGGCTTTTGCCTGTGGTGCCTGGCTAAGGTGGTTTGTCGATGCTAATCCAGCCGAAACAACGGCCCAGGGAGTATTTTTACCACTCAGCTGTCTGGGCTTGTCAGGAGCTTGTTGGGTGTCCCGATGGGGAGTGTTGCCAGCGCCCCAATCCAGCATCTCCTCCAGCCTCGGCAGGCCAAGGTGGGAAATTGGTGTGGAAAAGCCTGAAGAAGGCAGAGCAGATGGGCCCCTTCCTCATCTCTGTCCCCCGGGGCAGATCATTGGTGCCCTGGTGTGCCAGCCCCATGAGGTCACATGAGTGTCACACTGCTGCTGATGCACTGGGGCGTGATGGCAGGGGCCGGTGCCAGGGCTGGGTGTGTGCCAAGTCACTCCTGCAGGAGCAGGGAAACAAACAGGTGGGGAACACGTGCAAGTGGGGAACACCTGCCACCCCTGCTACAGCCCCGTGCTGTGTCGGTGCCATGGCAGAGGGGGCACATCTCTCTGGGGTCCTGCACTTGCTCTGCTCCTGAAATAACCAGCCAAGCACTTCTACAGTGCAGGAATATGCCCAGGGAAATGCTTCCTGCCACGTTGAGATGGATGCATGGGGAACAACAATGCACTTTGGCAGCTGCTGTGTCCTCCCCCACCACCTGACAAACACCCAGGCAAAGATTGTCCCTGTCCCCAGCTGGTGGTGGCCCAGGGATGCAGGGACAGGTGGCCCTTCCAAAGTGGTCCCTCTCCTCCAGCCTGGGGGAAGGAAGGTGAAGCCCATGCTCAGGGAACAGAACAATCTCTGCCATGAGAGGATGGGGGGCAGGAAAAATTCCCCAGTATCTATTCTCAGCTCAGACACCAGCCCTTTTTACCTTCTTTCCTTCCTGTCTGCACAAAGGAATAAAGCATCTTCCAGGTGATGCAGGATTGGGGGTTAGGGCTCTGGGAGATCTTGCATTGCTCCTGGGCCATCTTGTAATTATTTTGGGATAGGGCTGGAGCAGCGGATTGACAATCAGACAGAAGCAGCCTGTGATCAGGGTGATAAGCTGCAGAGCTGGGATCCCAGGGGCACCTTCCTGCTGCTTAAATACCCCCTGTAACAAGGTCTTGCCAGCCCCAGTTTGCCTTCTGGCCCCTGCCCTCCATTTGCTGGGAGAGCCTGGGGGTTCCCCATCATTTGAATGAGCCTGATGCTGCTCCCTAGAGCCCGGCAAAATGGGTGAGATCCCTGCACAGCATTTATTCACCAGCCCTTGCCATGCCAGAGCTGTACCCCTTGGCGCTCATGTTCCCTGCGTGGGATTCCTGGCTCTGTCCCCGGGCAGATCCGTGGCAATCACCCCGAGATTGCCTGGCAGATTAACCCAGGTGAGTCAGCGGCAGCTCCAGCGCTCCAGGCAGGGCCGGAGATGATGCTCCCCGGTGGGATGGTGATGGCTGAGCATTACCGTGGGCATGTGAGGGACAGGGCTCCCTGGAAAGGAGGGAAGGAGGCTGACAGCTTTCGGGACAATGTGTTGGAGGCACCTGATCCTGTTGACACCCAGGGTGCCTCAAGCCGATTCCTGAAAGCCACGGGCTGGTGCCAGGTCTGGTGCCAGTGACTGGCAGTGACTCAAGGCTGGTGCCAGGCAGGCGAGGAGGACAGCAGCCAGCTCCCGTGGAGGTGACCTGGCACAGGTCTGCCCCGCTCCCTGCTCAAGAACACATGGCTGCAGTCGTGCATGGGCAGCCTGGGATGGACCCACATGAGCCTGGGATGGACCCGCATCAGCCTGGGATGGACCCACATCAGCCTGGGATGGACCCGCATCAGCCTGGGATGGACCCACATCAGCCTGGGATGGACCCACATCAGCCTGGGATGGACCCACATCAGCCTGGGATGGACTCACATCAGCCTGGGATGGACCCGCATCAGCCTCCGCCTGCCTGTGGTGCAGCCACCCAGCACTTTGCCTTCAGGGGACCCTGTGGACAACTGCAGTCCCCCTCACACCTCTCTGGTGGCACAGGGCTCCCCAGAGCCCTCGCTCTGGGCTCACTGTCCCCTCCAGAGCAGTGCTGGGGGTGTGACCTGTCCTTCACACAGACACAATTCCCAGCAGCTGGGGGGCTCTGCTGGCAAAGCACCACAGCTCGGTGGGCACAGACTGTGGGCAGGGATGCAGAGAGCTATGAAACCAGTGGGCACAGCACAGAGACCCCGGGGGACAGCCCCTGGGGGTACACTGCCCCACACCATTGCCTCTTGCTTTCCAGGCTGGGTGCTGATGCCGGGCACCCAGGGGTGCCCCTGACACTGCAGTAGCAGCGAGGGCAGCTCAGCTCTGCCTGCTCCAGCTGCCTCTTTGTGTGGGACCCTGGGCAGGAGTGCCATGGCTGGCTGGGCCTGAGCTGCCAGGGCTGCACAAAGCCACAGCCCACCTGGGACCAGCCTTTCAAACCCAAATAGGGAAAATAAGGGGCCTTATTTTAGCACTGAGCAAACACCCAGCACACTCAAAGTGCTGAAAGCCGACAGGAAGCCATGGGGGTGATTGATGCTTAGAAAGCAGGCTCGGCTTTGATCCGACGGGAATCTCAGGTTATTGTTTGCTGATGATAAACAAGTGTTTAAAACACGGGAAATGGGTGCTGACGTCGTTTTGTTTTGCCAGTGCTTGCCAGCCCTTTGGCAGGGGAGGAAGAGGGTGAATCACCTCTCGCCTGCCTTGGGAAGCCATTCCCAACCGCTCCCCATGTGCATAGGCAAAGCCTTGGAAACCATTTGGGAGTGAAACCGGATCAGTGGGGTGACCTCAGGCAGTGCAGACTTCTTTCTTTTTCCCAGAAAAATGGGGAGCAAAGGCTTGTTCTGCTCTCAGTGGCAGACATGAGCTAAATCTATCATATGATTTCCCTCCTCACATCTTCCTGGGAAGCTGCCTCCTTCCCTGCCTGCACCTTGATTGCAGTTTTGGGAAAATATATCCCAGTTAGTGCTTCTCCAGATGCCAGCCATCAGCAAAGACGTGTGTGTCCCCATTTCCCTGGGAAAATGCCCTCCTTGGTGGGCTTCCCTGGCCCATGTCATGGCTGTAGTCGAAGGAAGGCACCGTCAGTGGGATCCCCTGGCAGTGGGAAGGGGCCGGGCAGATCTCCATCCGGCGGGAGTTGCAGGGAGTGCAATCCTGCGACGCTTTCACAACCCGGCAGCTTTGATGTGGCTCCTGGGGAGCCGCCTTGAGACCCAGCCGGCTGTGCCGGGGCTGGGACTCCCAAGGCCGGGATTATGAGCCGGGCTCAGCTGCCGGCTCATCCTATGGCTCCGGGCAAGGGCTTGGCATTTATTCCTTATTTCTTATCTGGAAGGGAGCTATCAACGTTACCTTCCCCTTGAAAAAAAAAGGTGCAGAGAGGGTGGGGATTTGCTAATTATTGATTTTTAGGGAGAAGGAAAAGGAAGAAATGCTGAACTGATGCCATGAAGTGGGTCTGGGAGGGCAAACTGACCCTGCGAAACCCCCGCTGGTTTTGGGGGTGTGCATCCTGAGGGACCCCAGCACAGGATGCAAGTTCCCACCCAGCAGTACAGGCTTTTGGGGCTGGGTGATGTGTGTTTGGGCATGTCTGGAAGATGAAAGGGCTGATTCCTCTTTTGATCATGAAATTCTCATAAATGTTAATGGGAATTACTTCGAGGTCTAACAAGGGTTGAATTGCAGCCCCCAAGGGAAGGAAGGGGATGAGGACCAACCAAGCTTTGGCTGGGAAATAAAAGGGCTTGAATTTACCTCATCCCCCACCTGTGAGAGCAGAGAACCGGTGGGTCAGGGGCTGCCAAGCATCCCTGCACACCCTCCCAGGAAAGGGGGTCTTCAGGTGTCCCCCACCATGCCCAACACTGCTGGCATCTGCATGACAGGTTTTAACTATCACCTTAAGTCTAGGCATCATTTTAACTCACCAACCTAATGCTTCCCCAGTGTACAATTTGGATTTTCTTCTTTTTCTTCTCTTTTTTTTTCCCCTTACTCTTACATCTTCCCTTCCCTTTTGTGTCTTTCAGGTTCCCACAGACTTCAAACTCACCTGCTCCAACTACTTGCCTCCTCCCCTGGCTGAAACGTGACCCAAAGTTTCCAAGTATCGTTACCTTGGGCATATTTAATTATTTTATTCCCCTTTAGTTGCTAATTAGAAGCCAAGAGTAGAGGGGATGAGTAATCCCCTGGGATGTCAAGTAGGCAACTTGCCTGAACTTGCAAAGAGAACATCAACCCCCTGGTATAAAGGTGTGAAATAAAAGGATGTGATATTTTCCTTGATGTCTTCATAGCCTGGCTCCTGAGATCCAGAGATCCTCATTGAATATCCCTGGAATGATTCAGGCAGCTGCAGTGCCGGATCCTGCCTCCCTGAGAGCAGCAGAGCTGTGGAGTCAGGATCTGCCACAGCAGCTCCTTCCATCCCCACTCAAAGCATCTCCCACCTCAGGGATCTGCATAGGATGGGATGGACCAGAAATACTGCTCCAGCTGGGGCAGCAAACCTGGGATGGGGAAAGAGCAAAGCCCCTGCAGACAGGCTCCTTCTTAATTTTAAGAAGTATCTCAGTGTGCAGATGCAATTGCTTGTCCCTCCCCACTCCCCCCAGCCAAGCTATCCCCCCCTCAAAGGCTGGAGGTAGTTATTTTTGCCCAAACTTTTCCAAACTCGATGTCTGGGTGCTCCTTAGCACTGCCAGGCAGATAAAGGCATTGGGAGTTCTCACTTAGTTTTTAAACCTGCCAAGAAACAGCTTCTGGGCGGGTGATGATCCTTGTACCTGTTGTGGAGTCGTGGCCAGCTTCTCTGTGCAACCTGCCTAGAAAGCCAGCAGCCCATGCCAAGCATGTTTGATTATATAACAGCCATATTTATTATATAATATCTTATTATATTAAATAATATCAGCTTTAAAATATTATATTACATTAAGATATTCTGTTATTACATTCTATCTGTTATATTACATATATAAAGTTGTTTTCCCCCAGGAGCTGGAAAAGAGCAAACAAAAGAGCAAAGCCTGTCCAGAGTATCCAGGAAAGAGGATGGTGATGATCTCTTCCCGGATTTTAAGATCCCCTACTCTAGAGAACAAGCTGAATAATCCTTCAAATTCAGCCACGCTGGTCCTGGCCACACAGCAGCCCCCAGCTGTGCAGCAGTGAAACCCCGGAGCTCAGCGAGGATTAGATGGGATTTTCCCCCTTATAAAAGTGGGGAAAGGGAAAGACCCCTGTCCCAGGTTCTGCTCAGGACTCAGGACTGGATGCTGTACATTTAGATGCAAATAAATTCTATTATATTTTATTCTTTTATTTATAAAATAAATAAATATAATTTAATGTTATTTTATAGATGATGAGCCTTTCAAACGAAGGGAAATGAGTGCTAAAAGCCATGATTTCAATATTAAGAGTTTCAGAGCCAGCCAATTCAAAGTGGCAGCTGTAATTTAACCGTGTTGCAGACGTGCCAAGCCCAGTACCATAATTAGTGATGAAAAATAATATTTACAGCTCAAATCATACATACTTGTGAGAAGTTGAAATTTTCATCCATTTACAGTTTTAGCAGCTTAAAAAGGTCTCTGAGCTAGTTTTCCCTCCACTTTTGCTCAGTTGGGTTTGTGGAGCCCAGCAGAGCAATGCTTGGCACTGCTGGGAGGGGAGCTGGGGATTTTTTTCTGTGCCTATGGCAGGAACTAGATGATCTTTAAGGTCTTTTCCAACCCAAACCATTCTAGGATTCTGTGATTTTCCCTGTGAGGGCAGCAGTGTTTGCTGGCTTTGAGCAACACCTCGTTGCGTGCCCGAGTTCACGCTGGTGCTTTGCCTTTGTGCTCCAGTCCCAAACCAGCGCACAGGAGGAGGGACCCACTGCAAGGCTGGCACAGAGACCCACACTCGCCCCAAAAAGAGCCACAAAGGGGAAAAAAACACCCTCTTTAACATGCTGCTCACAACTGCTGCCTCGTTATCCGCAAGTATAATGGCACATTGATGGAGCTGCCAGAAAAACCCGGTAAAAACAATTAAAAAAAAGAGGAAAAGGAGGTGGTCACATTCAGAATCGCGTGATCCCCACTCAAGCAGTGCCTTTGAGAGCCCTCCTTCGCATGCGGGGCAGGGACGCTGCTGCCGGCCAGGGCTGGGCCAGGGCACAAGGAAATGCCAACTGGGACGTGCCTGCCGCTCGCCTGGAAATAAAGGAATCTTTGCCTCGCTCCGGTGGCCTCTGCAGGGAAGGAAGAGCTGTTGTTTCAGTGTGCCCCTTTCCAAACCCGCCTCCTGCTGGGATGGGGGTGATAACGTGCCAGTGGATGGCAGGTGCTGGATTTGGGCGCTGCCTGAGAGCACGGTGTGTTTACAGACTCGTGAGGGTTATCGTGTTAAGATATTTCTTAAAGCCAAAATAACTTAAGAACTTTCAAAGTCATGACCTTGAGCCAGGGTTTCCCTATCCAGCCCATGGCTGGGCAGGGAGTGAGCACTGCAGGGGGACTCATGAGGGTCTGGAATCCACACTGGGATGGGGGCCGGCACCAGCGCTTACACTACGGCTCTGTGGGGTTTGCCCTCTGGCCCTCCCATTTCCAACCTCCTCCCAGCGCCCCAACGGTCGGATTCTGTATGAACCAGTGCATAATCCCATAAACCTGCGGCACCGATGCTCTGAGGCTGTGCCTTCCCAGCTGCACAGAGCGTTGTAACTCTGGGTTGGGTTTTACTGGTTTGCTGCTCCTTGATTAGAGATACTGCTGGTTTACACCCCTGTGCTGTGAGGGAAGGTGTGAGTAAAGGCAAGTGCGGAGCTGGTGAGGCGAGGGGGCCGGGGACAGAGATGAGGCACCCCTTGGCCCCAGCTGGGTGCTGACCCCACAGAGGAGCCGGATCGAGGTGGCAATGGGGGTTTTGGGGACCCCTGCGGCCGCCCAGGGGGTAATTGTCTCTAACCTCCTGCCCCCAGCTCTGCCAGCTGCCCCAGCACCTCCAGTTGCTCCCCCGGTTCTCCTGACCTCTGGAAATGGCCCCCCTAGTTCCACACCTCCTATTGTCCTCCATCTCCCCTAACTGCCCCCCTGCATCCCAAACTGCCCCTCAGCTCTCCTGACCTCTGCGTTTGCTCTCCTGGCCCCCTAATTCCCCACCGCAGCTCCCTCAGATGCCCCCTCATACCCCCAGTTAGCCCCCCGACCTTTGTGATCGCCCCCCTACCTCGCCCAGTCCTACACTCCAGTTGGCCCCCAGCTCCCCAGATCTTTGCAACTGCCGCCCCCAGTCCCAACCCCTGCTCCTGGAACTGCCCCCCTAGTCCCAGTCCCAGTCCCAGTCCCAGTCCCCTCTCCCCCAGCTGCCCCCCAGCCCCCCGTCTCCCGCAGCGCCCAGTCCCACCCCCCCCGCTCCCCCATTTACCCTCGGCCTCCCCCCCCACTTCCCCCCGTTGGTCTCGCCCGTCCCCGCTGACGCGGGGGCCGCGCGTGCGCGGGGCGGTGCCGGTGCCGGGCCCGGCGGATCCGCGTGTGGGGCTGCCCCGCGGCCCGGCCCGGTGCCCGCGGCCCTCCGCTTCCCTCCGCGTCCCGCCGTGCCCGCTCCGCTCCCCGCTCCCATCATGCTGGTGCCCGTGTTCACGCTGAAGCTGAACCACAAGATCCTGCCCCGCATGGTGGCGCTGGGCCGGTACGACGGGACGCACCCCTGCCTGGCGGCCGCCACGCAGGCGGGCAAGGTAACGGGGCAGGAGCGGCCGCGGGAGCCGCGCTGATCCCCCCGGGCCCCGGGGGAGCCGGGCCGGGGGCTGGCGGCTCGTGTCCCTCGCCCCCCCGCAGGCCCGAGCCTCCCCCGAGGCGCCGGGGCTGTGTGCGGGCGCGGGGCGCGGTGCTGGAGCCTCTGCGGCAGCGGGGAGACCGCAAACATTAACAGCTGCTGACCCGGCCGGGCACTGGCACTGGGGAGAGGCTGTGGAGTCTCCTGCCCGGAGGTATTCGAAAACTCTCTGGACACAGTCCAGAGCAACACGTTCTGGGGACTCTCTTGGAGTGGTCCCCACTCCAGTGGTCCCTTCCAACGCAACCCACTCAACGAACCCAAGTTGCCAAGGAAACTTTCACTCTGGGTTTTTTTTTTTTCAAGCCGTGAGTTTTATCATACAGTTCTCAGTCGCAGCAGTGAGCCTTGGCACTGGTACACACCAAGCTCGGTGCTGATAAGGGCAGCGGTGCTGAGGTTTCTGTGGGTGATGCACAGAGTCCATCCCCTGTGCCCTGTTTGAGTGTGAACCATAAACATACGGGGTTAGCTACAGTCTGAATAATTAACAAAACATAGGTTGAAGCATCAACCCACGGAGGCACTTAGGTGGCTGTAAATACAAACAGGGTTCATCTGTGATGCTTCCCAGCATTATTATTTTGGAGCCTTTAGGAACAGCACAGAACATGGGCTCGTCCAAGGTACAGACTGCACAGCCATAAAGCAAAGCTGTTGAGCATAATATCCTGAGATCCTCTGACTTGGCTCCAGATAATTACAGTGACTGAATATTTGGTCAGTGAGAATAAAACCTTATTTATCACAGGCTCCTTTTTAAATTAACCGTGCTCACCCCCAGATGGAGGTTACAGATAGGTACCAGCTAAATTGTCCTAAATGTTTGGGGTGTTTTGCAAACACTGTTACCAGCTGGATGTAATTTGTTTAGTTTGTTGTTGTTCCCTTTGGTTTGCTTTTTTTTTTTGCCTTACTCTGAAGACTCCCCAGTTGTCATTTTCAGAAACAAACAAAACAATGGTGTCGCAATTCCACTGGCCAGAGCAGTTTTTCCTGCCATTTCCCTTTTTCTGGTACAGGTTAAAGAATAACTGTGAGAAATACTATTGTCAGCAAAACCCCCAGTCTTTTGTCCTCACGTAGGTTAAGTGAATGCCCTTCTTCCCCATCGCATTTATTATGCAAACAATAGTCTTTATTGTTTGTATACACAGATACATGCTTTGTGTTAATATTTATAGCCTTGTTTCTGCAGGTTTTTATTCACAATCCTCATGCCCGAGGGCAGAGAACAAGCACAAACCGAATGGTGCCAAGTAACCAAGATTCGGACATTTCTCTTCTCAACATTAATCAAGGGATCACTTGTCTGGCTTCGGGAGTGCTGAACCCTCAGCTGGGTTATGATTGTCTTCTGGTCGGAACACAGACTAATTTGTTGGCTTATGATGTGTATAACAACTCAGATTTGTTTTACAGAGAGGCAAGTTCAATTTAACTGTCTTGCTTTTTTTAGTATCCCCATTGTTTTCTGTTTCTTTCCATTCCAAAGATCGCAGTTTCTACATTACATTGTCAATTAATTGTGCTTCTGTTCTATGTATTAGTTCTACTACTGTATTCAGAACATTTTGTCTGTAGAATATCTGCAGTATTTCAAAATAAAGATGTGAATGTGATGTGTGTCTGTGTGTGTGAGAGCGAATTTTCATAATGTGTCACACATCACCTAGCAAGACAAAATTAAAAAAAATTAATAGGCATTCAGAGCTCAGCTACAACGACAGTGATAATGTTGGAGGCTCTCTCCTTGATTTTTGTACTCTGATGTCTTATTGTCTGCTGTTTCTTTTTCCTTTGATGTTTCTCTGTAGGTTTCAGATGGAGCCAATGCAATAGTTCTTGGAAAGCTTGGAGATATTTCACCTCCACTTGCTATTATTGGTGGGAACTGTGCCCTGCAGGGCTTTGATTGTGAAGGAAATGACCATTTTTGGACGGTAAGGCTGTGCATAATGGTTTTGATGTTGTTAGAAGATTCTTTCAATGGCACTAATTCATCTGGGGTGTTTTTATGTGTGAATATTAATTCGGTTGTTGATCCTCCTTAATTTATCTCAGACTTTAAATTGTATTTTGGTTGTGCATTCAGTGCACTCAGATGTTGCTTGAGCACTGTTGACTGTGTCAACTGTTCTGTTGCAGTTGAGATAATAAAAACAGTTCAGCTTCTGGCAGCTGTCCCCAGCACTGAGGACTGTCCTTCTATTTTCAGGTTACCGGAGACAACGTTCGTTCATTAGCACTGTGTGACTTTGATGGTGATGGCAAAACCGAGGTTTGTAACCATTTACACGTGACTTCAGCTGTTCTTGTGGTCTTGTAGTGAAATGATAATAATAAAAAAACTTGGGTTGTCAGGTATTCCTGACTTATATTACCAGCTGAAGTGATCCTTGCGTGGGAGTTGTGCCTTTCCCAGGCTCTGGTCTGGCAAGGACATGCAAAATGCTGAGTCAATGTGTAAGGAGCAGCAGTGCTCTGGCACTCCTTGGATGGCTAAACCAGTCACATCTGGAGTCTTCACAGCATTGCTGCCTGGCTTTGGTGCACTGATTGCTAACTGTAGTGGAAAACTTCTCTCTTTTTAATTCCCTACACCAGGAGCAATACAATGAAATACCTGTGATCATCAGTTGCAAGGCATCTCTTTCAGTGGTATTTCTTGAATATGCTTAATAAATTCTGTTTTGAATTTCAGAGAAACAACTCACAAGCATCTTAGATGTAAAAGTGAGCTCTTAAGAAGCTGTCCTGTGAAAAGCTTCACTTATACTTGGTAAAATCAAGAAATTTGCCTTTAGATCCAGCCCTCCTGTTTCTTTATAGTGACATGGGGAAATGAAATAGTGTTTGTTCTGCTGATTTAAAATACAGATAACTTGAAACACACATCTTGCTGATATGACGTGAGACAAACAATAGGAATATATATATATATATATATAATTGCAGGTAAGAATTGTAACACTGAATCTTCTACAGTAAGAAAAGAACAGAGCCTTGGTGTTCCAAAGTATCTTTTCTCATTCCTGCCCCAGATATTTCACTATGCTTTTGTAGAGACTGACTTGACAAAAAAAAAGGAGTAACTAATACTTGATCAACAGGAGACTTCTGAAATCTTGTAACTTTTGCTCCACTGGCAACTTTTCAAACATCTGTCAAAACCTCTTTGTTGGACTTGGAATATTTGTTTGTCCTCTGGATCCTGGTGTATATTCTTTTTATTTCCTTAGCTTGAATAGCTATTTTTAAGGTACACTTTTTTTTTTTTCAGCTTCTTGTTGGCTCTGAAGATTTTGATATCCGGGTGTTTAAAGAAGATGAGATCGTGGCAGAGATGTCAGAGACAGAGGTAAATTACTTGTGGCTAATGTTTATTATAGTTGCTGATGGAGCTGAAAGTGTTGTGTACTCTTCTCTGGTTCAGATTTACTGTGTAGTTAAATAGTTACTTAACTATTTGGCACAGTATCTGTTCTGCTAGAACTGCAAAAGTTAGAGTTTAATGATGTCTTTCATTACACAGGGGGTTTTTTTGCTCTGTTTATTTACAAAGCTTCAGCCAGCTGAGAACAGTGACTGTTGTTTGACTGAAAGTCAGGGCCGTGTCCAAGGGTGTTTAAGGTTACTGGGTTGTGATTGAAGCTCTGAGTGTCTTCTGAGCAAAACAGTCTCTTCTACAGGTTTCCTCAAATGCGTTGACACAATCATCATGAGGTAACTTGCCCCTGTGTGAATCCAGACAGTGCATGGCAGGGCAGAAGGGGGATGCCCAGGCAAAACTGGAAGTTTGTATTGCAGCTGGAGTTATGCACTGGCTGTCTGAGAAGGGCTGTGGTGACTAAAGCAAGGCATGGGGCAGAAAGGTTTACAGAGGGATAAATAAAAGGTGTAGGGGATGCTCTTTAGCTTAAGAACTGAGAGAGGACCTCCACTGTTAGATTTGAGTTTCTTGGAAGGAAGTAAAAAAGCCTTTTCACAGCATTTAGGAGTGTTCTCAGTCTTCTCACGGCCCTTCTGGAGCCAAGGTAGAGTAAGGGCATGTTACAGGCCTTTGTGCTTAAAGATCTGAGGTCTCCCTCCTACCAAGGTGGGACTAGAAGGCTTAGCTATTAAACCACTTAGGGAGAGCTATAAAAGACAAATCCACTGTTCTAGGAAAGGAGGCTTTTGCTATGGCTAGAATTAGAACTGGGCCTGTAACACATCTTGCTGTGTGTGCAGAGGCCAATCTGGTCATGTGGTGATTTCTGGTTAAAGGGAAGCTAAAGGTCCCTCACTCTCATGTGTGATTTATTTCCAGATCCACAGTAGAATTGTTTTAAATTCACACCTGCAGAGTCTTAGGAGGCCTGTTACAATCCTACTGTTCTCATTTAGAAAGACACAGCTACACCTAAACCTTTCTTTTTGGGAGGGTAAATCCAGGGAACAATAGCTTTATACATTGTGCTTGGTTTGGAAGTCTTGAACAGTTTGCATTTTGTCTGTTTAATCACTTACTGATGAGAGTGAAGCTGTGGACTGTTGTGACCTTTATAAATGGACAATCAGGTATAGTTTTACAGAGTGTTACCTTTGAGTTTCTAACTGTTGCTGGGGTCTTTTGTCCTTACTGAGTGCCTGTAATTTAGAGGGGTTTGATACTTGTGAAAGACTGTGGAGAAGATTGTGTGAGGAAAGGATAAAGGGTTTGCATGTTTTATGCTAAAAAATCCCAAGGAGCACAGTCAGCTGAGTTTAAATAAGAAGTTGGTGAAGAATTTAATTGAAGGAAGTCTCTTGTGCTATGTTGTACAGAAGACCAGACAGATGATTGCAGTTGTTCCTCCTGACATTAAAATCTCTAGTGCATGGAAAAACCTGCATTTCCAAGCACTGAGAACCTTAGCTTAATGAAGAATGGGTCTTAGAAGGAGTGAGAAACAGGCTGAGTTATGACTCTCAGGTGTTTCCCCAGAGCTGTTATTTATTCAGGTAATACCTAGCCTGGTGTTCCAGTTGTGTTCCAAAGAAGTCCAAGTGTGGAAGCTGTTAATTTTTATCTCATTAATCTTGGGCAAAGATTTTCTACCAATAATATCTGTAGGGCTTTCCTAACCCAGGTGAAGTTGAACCTTTGACATCCTCAGCTCCTGAAGCTTCAGGACTGTTGTGTGTTTGGACTAGTTTTTCACTGACAGTGTGTTAGCACTGGTGACCACAGGAATCCTGTGAGCAGTTGCTGTCTGTGGTAGGAAATACTTGGGCAAAGTACACAGTTGGAGGGCAGTTCTGCAATCCTTGCTAAAGTGTGTCCTAACACTGGGGACGCAGCTTGTGTGAGGAAATCCTACAAGGCCTTTGGTGATTTCAAACTGATTTTTAAAAAGTATTTTCTTCAGTACTCGGTGCTTCCTGCAACAGACTGATTTACCATTTAAGTGCTGTAGAGTTCATATGAGAGATCGTGTAGCCCGTTCCCTGAAGTTGCAGAGGTTTTCACTGCTGTATCCTCTCTCTCCCTCCTTTCCCCCCAAGACCATTACTGCCCTCAGCCCCATGTATGGCAGTCGGTTTGGTTACGCTCTCGCTAACGGGACCGTGGGAGTGTACGACAGGACAGCCCGCTACTGGAGGATTAAGGTTAGTCCAGGGTTGGAATATCATCACTGCAAGCTTGAAGGCTGCTAGGAGACTTGGTACCTGATCTCAGGTCAGCCTGATGTTATCCTGCCTCCTCAGATGAACTTTGAGCAGAGAACTTAATGGAGCTTTGTTCTTATAAAATCTGCCTGTTTTTATAGGTACATGCAAAATGAATAGTGTGTCAGTTCCTTTTGGGCTGTTGGTGATGGCTTAAACAACCTGGATACAGCCATACACCTAAGGATTCTTTAGCTTCACAGGGTTGTTTAAGTAAGAGAGAAATTCGAATTCATGTTAGAAAATGCCTCTGGCTGTATTGTTGAATCAATGAACTGTTTTTCAGAGACTGAAATCTTGCATTGTCTGTGTTCAAAGTTAATTTTTCTCATCAGCAGCAATTTGCTGCTCCAGCGAATCAATTTGGCAAGATCCTTTCCTGATGCCCATTTTAATATTCTTAATATAACACAGATTAGAACAGTATATTTAATAGTAATAAGAAAAGATTCCCTAGGAGGTGGTAGGGAGAGGCTCATGGCTGTCCTTGGTGGTCTCATTTTATGACAGTGTTGAAGACCTGATTTTTTTTTCCCAGAGGATTTGCCTTTTTATGCTTTGTTTTTGTGAGTTTAATCATCTGCTTGGATGGAAATGTATTTAAAGGAACAATTAGGTCCTTTGAAAGCAGTGGAGTAGATCAGTAATGCAAGGGCTAAGATTTCACACGTGTGTGTGGCCTGAGAGATAGCGATGCTCAAACTGCCTGTTAAGAGACAGTACTGTGTTTCTTTCTCTAGTCTCTGTAGCCTCATAGTCCAGTCTTGCATGTGTCAAGCATGTGCAATTCAGAAAACATACTCAAACCTAATTTGTTCTTTCTTTTCTGTGCTCAGTCAAAAAACCAGGCGATGAGCATACATGCATTTGACCTGAACTCTGATGGAGTGCCTGAGTTGATCACTGGCTGGTCCAATGGGAAGGTGAGTTTATACAGGGGGGAAATGAAGAGCTGTAGATGTGGAAACGGTGTTTGATCGAGGCTGTTAAATTATCTGAGGAACAGCAATCCAAAAGATTAAAAAGAAAGCCAAGCACTGAAGATCTATTGCAATAAACCTGGTTTGGCTGGTGAGTCCAGTGCCAAGTGCAAGATCAGAGAAAAGCTGCTTCCCCTGCTTAGCTCAGAGTCAGTTGCAAAGGTGTGGCAAGTTGTTTCTGTGGCAGCAGGGATCATATGCCACATCCTAAAGCTCCTGAGTGTCTCTTTTCAGGTGTGTCTTGAGGACATGGTAATAATCCTCTGCAGTGTTTCCTGAATGTTCCCAAACTACAGGGAAGACAAAGCAGTTATGTAACAGGAGAGCAGCGTCAGTCTCGGCTGTGGCAGGATTAATCAAGCATTATTTAATTTTATGTAAAGGCGTTCTGTACAGCTCAGTTTTAGTCTTTTAAACCTGTTCCTTGGTATTCCCCTTTGTCAGAAATGACTGTTTTAACTGCCACATCCCTCCTGGATGCAGCTTGCCAGGTTTTTTTTGTGAAGCTGTGCTTTTTTCTTCACACCTCTCATTACTGTCATTAGCCTGGGGGAATTTAATAACTTCATATCAAGCTGGCAGTCTGGAGCCCAGATATGTTGTAACTTATGTTGGATTAGGTGATTGTTAAAGAGAGAACCTCTCCTTGCTTTACTCCTGTTCTTTTCCACTGGCAGTCTCTACCCAGCTTGTTGATCTGAAACAGTTCATAGCTCCTAGAAAGAGTAATGCTGGGAGCTGTGCTTTGGAAAATACACAGTGCACAGAACTGAGCCCCCCTCACCCTTCTTCTCCAGTGAGAGGTAATTGAAGGTTGTGATATTTGTGTATAAAAATAATTCCCTGCACAAGGGCTGCAGCCAGGAGGACAGGCTGTAAATACTGCATTATTTCTGGTTTAGTCCCATCATTGCTGCATTCATATGTGCATAACCTTCCCAGTGCAGACTTGCAGTCCCTTCCTTTCCTTCCTTGTGTGTAACTTAGGGAAGCAGCTCTGAAGAGCAGTTCCCTCTAGCTGAGTCTGCCTGGAGGTCGTTTCTGGATGGTATTTTTTTCACGTGTGGTGTTTGGATCTGCAGAGCTGCAGCTTCACCTGCAGTTCTGTGAGTGGAGCTGGCCTTCAGTTAACAGCTCAGAGGATGGCATGACTCCTGTTTTGGAGCTGGCTTTTCTGTTCATGCTGAGGCTTGGGACTCTCTTTTGTTGTTGCAGGTTGATGCCCGCAGTGACCGCACTGGGGAGGTCATCTTCAAGGACAACTTTGCTTCCTCAATTGCAGGAGTGGTGGAGGGGGATTACAGGATGGATGGAAGCACCCAGTTAATCTGCTGTTCAGTTGATGGGGAAGGTAAGAGAAGTGTTCAGGATATTAATTTAATACACGGTAATATCAGGCACATCACATCATCTCAGATTAGCTAAACATTGTTTTGCTTCCAACATTCTGTGTGCCAAATTCCCTTGGCTTTATGTGAAGTTAAGGGAATTTTGAGGTACTCTATCTGGAAACGGGGTTTTGAATATCACCTTCTCTGTGAGAATCGGCGTGTGTTTCATTATGGTCCAAGAAGCCATCAAAATTCATTTGTCTAATGGAAGAAGCCCCATCCTAATGCAAAGATAATGATATTCAGGACAGACTCGGGTTCTTCAGGCTACATTATAATAGATGAATGTATAGGAAATCTTTTTTTTTTCTATTGGCTGCTTTACAGGGGGTAAAGGTGTTTAGAGAGCTGAGGGTGTGTGTGTTTTGGTTTTCTTCTGCAGGTGGTTTTTATATTAGAAATTTTAGATGTTAACAGCGCTTTGTTTCCTGGAAAATGCTCTCCAGTCTCTCCTGAGAAGTGCTGGATTTGTCCCACCATGCATTCAAAAAGTCAGACCTAGTTACTGTGAGTGGAAACAAATATGATCACAGATTATTTAAATAAGCTCAGCATGAATTTACAGGGATGGCTCCAGGAAAGACACTGGTGTGATTATCCGACTGCTTGGCGTCAGTGGCCTGAGACAGGCAGGTCTGGCACAACCCATTTGAAACAAAAGCCTGTCCTTGTTAAATAGCATAGTATTTTGGTGTCTGTCTTAATCACAGGCTGTGGGGATTTGCTGCACTTGGGCTTATAAACCTTTTTCCCAAGCTTACAGAAGGGGTACAGTGGAGGCAGTTCTGAAGAACCTTATCCTTACAGAGCTGTGCAGGTTTCTATCACTGAACATGAGCACCCTTTTCTGATGGGTCCATTGTAAACAAGCCTTGGCACAATGGGGATCCCTTTAGGCCTTACTAGTTGGTGTGGCTGGGATTATATAGGCAATGTCATTAGAGCATCCTTTCACATGAGGTGTTCTGTATTGCACTGTGTTTTCTCTCTTGCTCTCATTTTAAATGAATGATTCACCCAGAAATAATAAAATGGGTCCTTTCATCAGTGGGCAAGCTGAATGCAACTTTTTTGGGGCAGCACTAATACACAGTCAGGCAGCATATTCTTTGCAGGTATAAGACTTCTGTCCCTGGCTTTCATTGTCATCTGCAATCAGAGCACACAGCCCTAGAGCAAAATGGAAGTTTAGAGCAAGTGCCTTTGTCTCATCATCTGTTCAGGTCCTCTGTCTGCACAGACACTTAGAGATATGTCCAGAACTCTGTGCTCCACTGGACTACTGGGAAACAGGTTGTACCCCTTGAGGTGAAGTATCCCTTGATTTGGGGAAAAACTGCTGTGGGTAAATCTTGTTTCCTGGCTGATTGACAGTGACTTACAGTCCCTTCCAGACAGCAACAACCCTCTGACCAGCTCTAGAAATCCAGGTACACATTTTACTAATTTTCCATAATTGCAAACTTGCCTAAGCACCTGAAAGAATGATTGTAGTGGGAATCCTCTTGCAAAAGGACTGGGTGCTGCACTTGTCTGGCCAGGTGAGTACAGCTTAAAGGCAGGTTGGCAATTCACTTTTTTTTTTTTTTTAATGTACATTTCTCTTGTCCTGATCACCAAGAAAGCCAGAGCCTCTGTGGGTCTAAATCAATGCTCAGGTCTTCAGCTGAACAGTACCATCTGAAAACCAGATTTAGTGTCTTTTGCAGAGGTGATAGAAGAGAGTCTTGTTACAGAAAGTTTTGGGGAGGCTGGGAAAGGCTTTGCTGAAACTGGCTGTGTTTTGTTTCTGTACAGTCCGAGGCTATCTGCCAGGAGGTGAGGAGATGAAAGGAAACCTGATGGATACGAGTGCTGAGCAGGATCTGATCCGAGAACTTAGTCAGAAGAAACAAAATCTGCTGCTGGAATTAAGAAATTATGAGGAAAATGCGAAGGTACTACTTAGATAATGTGTAGGATCAGAACACACCTCCTGTTGGTATAAATCTGGAGTAATCTGGGAAGTGGTTGTGGGGCAGTCCAGACAAGTCAGAGCTGTAACCTGTCAGGGTGCAGCGAGATTGTCTGCTGCGGGTTCCTGCTTATGCATTTGGCTTGTTCCCTGTGCAAGTTCAGAACTTGCTTTTTGTATTTTAATACACAACACTTTCCTTGCTCCTTCCTCTTGCCAGAGCAGTTGTGTTTGGAGCTGGATTCCCTTCAGCCTTGGCTTATGACTGCGGATTGTGATTTTCACTGCCTAAGCCAACTTGGGAGTCAGAGGGGATCGTGTGAGAGGATCAGGTCACTGGGTGAGGGCTGGGAGCACTGCCAGGGTGTAGGAAAAGCACTTGTGGCTTGATGGTGAACGTGCAGAAATAAAGAGTTTCAAAGATAGTCTGAGGAAAGAGCAAACTCGTATTTGAACAGCAAACAACCACCATAGCAAAAGCTTGGAATTCTATGAGCTTGTGCTTAAAACTGATATATGTTAAGTGCTTTTCTGAGTACAGGTTTGGGTACAGAGCTGAGCTCCATCAACGGTAAAGCACCCAAAAAAATTGCATCCAAGTATCCATAGCTCTGTGCCTAATGCAGCTGCCACTCACAGCTGTGTGAAGTGTCTGGGCATTGCTGCAATGAGACCTTCTTCTGCAGGAAAAGAGAACTTACTTAATGTGTCTGTGTTCCAGGTTTCTTGACTGGAAATCTTGAAATTCTGGTACTGAAGAGTGTGTGTTTCCTAACAGGCTGAATTGAATGCTGAGTTGAAGGAAGCTGATGGGCAGAGAGGTGTGATTCCAGCAAACACCCAGCTCCAGACAGCCCTCTCAGTTAATCTGGGCTCTGACAGCCAGTCTGCCCATGTGGAGCTGTGTATTTCCACCACAAATGGTGAGTGGTAACCTGCAACCTTTGACATTCATTTCATGTAAATTCATGCAAATTTTTAGTTATATTTAGCTTATGGTTTGCATGTCTCCCCTTTGTTGTCTATAATGTCCCCTTTGTGGTTTCTTTCCTTGCACAGAGTTTTGAATCAAGCTGTGTTCCTTTGTTGGGTCTCAGGGGAAAGGAGTTTGATGGAATTTGCTTCTTGTTATCTGTTATATTCCAAGGCAATTAACATTTAACTTGGATGAAACCAGTGTTGGTGATCCCTGCAGCACTCCTTGTGTTGACTGTAAACATTAACCTGCAGCTGCATTAGTGAGAGTGTTGTGTGAATGCAACTGGACTTCAGCTGGCTTTACATGCAGACTGGAACTACCCTAAGATAGCAAATTCACCTAACACCAGCCATGCAGTCAGGCCCAGATGTGGTGGTCCTGGTCACCTGGCACGTTTTCACAATTCAGAGGAGGGGGTATAAAGAGTTTATCATGCTTAATTCTGAAAACAGTGGTGAGTTTGTTGCCAGAGGACAGCTTTTAATTTAGGAACCGCTTTTTCTTCCTCATTGCTAAGACACAATCATCCGTGCTGTGCTGATCTTTGCTGAGGGCATTTTTGAAGGAGAGAGCCATGTGGTGCACCCCAGTGTGCAGAACCTCTCGAGCTGTGTTCGTGTTCCCCTTACTCCACCCAAAGATGTCCCCGTGGATTTGCACATCAAAGCCTTTGTGGGTTACAGGCACAGGTGAGTTGGGATCCCTGCTGCTCTCCAGGGCTCACTGTGGGACCAGGACACAGCAGTAATGTGGCTTCAGGCTTGTCCCTTGTGAAGTGCACCGTTAGTTCTATTACTGGAAGGAGAGCTGGAATGCTTTCTTAAAAACACTGTTGCACCTGTGATGCTGAGCTCTTCACCAGATAAAGTCTGATTGCCCTCAAATCTCTGGGTGGGGAGGTGTATTTTGAGAGCGAGCCATCTACTGCAGAAAGAATGTGTGGGACTGAATTCCCTTTTTGTTTTCTCTGTTTGTCTTTATTTTGCTTTTAATAAGACTTCAGTGAACTTGGAAAGGAAATACCCAATCACATAGTAAAATTGTAAATGCATTAGCCTAGAGAGTATGTTTCAGTGGAAGGATTATTAAAAATTCAGCAGTGGGGAGGAGTCTTAAAACCTGTGATAAGCCTGGAATTTCCAAGTTCTGGTCTTTCTTCCTGGGAAGCAGCAAGCAGCTGATTACGGAACTGGAGGCTGCTGATACCGGTACCCAGTTAAAAAGGAACCAGGAACTGTTGCAATAGGTGAATCCCTGCTGTGTTAGTAAGTGTCTCTGTTTTCCCTTTGGCTTGCTGCCAGCACCCAGTTCCACGTGTTTGAGCTGACCAGACAGCTGCCCCGCTTCTCCATGTATGCACTGAGCAGCCCAGACTCAGCCACGGAGCCCCTGAGCTTTGTGAACTGTACCACGAATGAGAGGCCACAAAGGGTGAGTTTCTGCCCTGATTCCTGTTTTGCAGTCCTTCACAGGTGGAGGGTTTGCAATCAGCTTGACATTTCCAATAGCAAAGGAAAAGTTATTCCATGAACAGCCTGTGTATTGCAGCTTTTTTTCTGTCTCTAAGAGATGCCTCTATTGAGGCATTCCCAGCATCAGGAATTTCTGCAGGAACTAAAGGCCTCAGATCACGAGGTGTTTAAGACATTATCTTGTTTGCTGTGTGCTGGCTGATGGAATGCCAAGGGCAGGAGCCTGGTAGTGAGTGTTGAATTTGTAAATGAGCAGGGAACAGGAAAAAGGCAGCAGAGTGCCCAGGTAATGGCTCACTTTGGAAACAGATAAGCAGCAGTGTTGTAGCTTTGGTTCCAGAAGATCTGAATTGTAGGATGGCAGTAATTAGAGCTGGTCGTTTTCCTCACTGTAGGACTCTGCCATATTTCCATGACCTTTACTGCATTAAATGGCCAGAACAAAAAATAAGATGAAACGAAGTTTTAACTTCTTGCAGTAGAACCAAGCCTTGCTTCCCAGCTTTCTCTGGTTTCCAGACTTGGGCTTCTGCTTTGACCTTAGGCTGTGGTCTCTAGTTATTGGATTTGATTCTTTTGGGAATATTCGGCTTCGGTGCGAGGATTCAACTCTCCTCATTCTGAAAAGTTCATGGCATGGCATTAGGGGATGAAATTTAGTAAATGAATTTTCCAGGGTGTCCTGGTGCACATCACGTGCAGGGACATTGTGAGGTTCCCCAGGCTTTACACACAGGGGATGGCTGATGCTCTTAATTTTATTTTTGCAAGATCGTTATGTGGCTGAATCAGAGCTTCTTGCTGCCAGAGGATGCAGAGTTTCAGAGTGCTCCCTTTCAGGTTTGCTTCACCTCCCTTCGTAATGCAGGTCAGCTTTGCATCAAAATCAAGCCTGGTGGAGAGGTGAGTACCTTCATGGGCAAGGGGAAACTCCCTCCTAATTATTATCCAGTGAAACTTAAGGGTGAGGGACAACTGAACAGGCAGAGAAAGTACTCATGTTATAGGGATGCTTTTGAAACTTTTGGGCCTGTTTATTGTTAGTGGGTAAAATCCCAGGGCCTGTTAGTGAAGTAAACTCCTTAGCCTGCAGATCTGTAGGAAGGAGGGTATTTGTTTCTTCACAACCTGGTTTCAGGGAGCCATAATGTGAGGCACAAAGGTTGCCTGTAACTTCTGCACTGGTCCTTTGTGCACACAGATGCCTCTCTATCCCAAGCCTGAATAAAAGCCCCTTTGAGATCAGTGTCTCCTTGTCTCCTGAAAGCTGTAGAGCTTGCCCCTGCAACAGTTTTGCCTCTTGGTAAAGGACCTGCTTTGAGATGCTGGCAGATGTTCTGGCATGGAGGAGTGCTGAAGTGCTTTCTCTCCTTTCTGCCAGATTTCCATCAACACAGATGACATTGATCTGGCTGGGGACATTGTGCAGTCCCTGGCCTCCTTCCTGGCCATTGAGGATCTGCAGGTGGAAGCAGATTTTCCCGCGTACTTTGAGGAGCTGCGGAAGGTGCTGGTGAAGGTGAGGAGGCACTGAGCATTTCTAAGCTGGCAGATGAGCAGTGACTGGGAGCATTTTATGAGAGGATCTCTGAACTGCTTTATCTTCTTTGTGGAAACCAGCCCAACGATGGCTTGCTGTATATTCCGTGGGACACCCTCGACTTTGTGTCTGTTCTTTGTTCTGTAGAACAGGCCCATGGGCCCCAGCTGTCTGTTGTTTAGGATAATGTAAATGTGTTGTCTGGGAGACTGAGCTGTGGGTTTGGTTCAGAGCATGAAATGTGTATCTCAGCCTGCTCACCCCCTTCCAGGGGCCAAGGTGCTGCTCTGGCAGCTGGGGTGAGGGGAAGGAGAATGGTCTCAGGGATGCTGGTAGGTTAAGTTGTGATGTTATTTCCTATTTCACTGGGCCAGTAGCACACAGGGTTTAGCCTGGGTGCCCAGGGTGCCCAGGACCCTTGCTCAGGAGCTGCTTGCCTTGGACAGGTGGATGAACACCACGCTGTGAATCAGAGGCTCACTGCTGACATGGCTGAACACTCCAACCTCATCCGCAGCATGCTGGTCCAGGCCGAGGATGCACGGCTCCTGGGAGACATGTGAGCCACTGCTGCCTAGCTCGTGTGCTTTGGGTTTAGAACAGCCAGTCTTTGCTTTTCAGGCAGAAAAGAGCACAAAAAACTATTGGTGTGATACAGGAGTTGCCTAGTTACAGCTTTTGATGTAGAATTTTACCTTTGCTGGTCCCACCATAAGCTGTCTTTGAACCTTGTCTCGTTCTTTGGGTGGAAAATCAGTCAGGGCAAAGTGAGAGGGCAAGGGTAGGGCTTAGTGTAGAGCAGGTGAGGTGAAGCTACTTCAAGATGGTGAGATGTGTTAGAAAAGATACATTAAGGGAAGAAAGCAGGAAAAGCTGTCTGTGGTGTGTGAACTTTCTAGAACAACAGAAAGGTGTCTTTTCACTCCAGTTTACTGTGTTCTGCTGATGTCTGAGCTTTACTGTGAAGAGCAGCAGTGTCTGAGCTACTGCAGCTCAGTGATACTTTCACTGGGGAAAGTGGCATCTCCACTTTGGCTTGCTGGGTAAAATAACTGCAATGGAGCACTTTTTTTTAGAAGTAAAATGATGAGTATAACCGACATGGTTTGACAAATCTGTTGTCTCACAGCTGGCAGACTGTGGTAGCCATCACAGCCACCTATTGCTGCACCTTTACACTGACAAACCAGGAGTGACTTTCTTGTCCCCAGAGATGCAAATAACTGGACTGATTGTTCCCCCAGGAAAAACATGAAGACACGGTACATTGAGCTGTATGATCTGAACAGAGACTTAATAAATCAGTACAAAATTCGTTGCAACAACCACACGGAGCTGTTGAACAATCTGAAGGCTGTGAACCAGGCGATCCAGAGGGCTGGGCGGCTGCGGGGTGAGTCTGTGATTTTGGAGGGATCGGGGAGTCTCAGGCCCTGGTGAGGCAGATGGGATGTGTCCCAGAGGCCCCCTGGGTTAGTTAAAGTGACCTCAGGCTTTTTGGCCTGAAACTCAATTAGTAGAAATAATCTTCCTTTTTTCAGTCGTAGCCAGTTGCCTGTGCCAGTCAACTGTGAGCGTTCAGTATAACCTGGGATCACAGTTTTAGAAAGAACAGTTTAAAGTAGTTTCCAGCTTCCTGAATGATACAGAAATTCCTAGTTCTGTTGAACATAATTCTAAAAGTAATATTTCAGTTCTTAGTTTATAATTCTGCCTTAAAAAAAAGCAACTACCAACTTAAGCAGGGCTGTTTTTTCTGTATTATCAGTCCTGTAGGTCTTTTGGGAAGGAGGTACTTTTTTGTCCATAGCATTCCCCTTCCAGCAAGTCCTTTAAGCTCTCCTAAAACAGAACTACAGATGATTCTTCTTTAAAGAAAGGTTTTTATTTATGTATTAGAAAAAAGGAGGTGTTTCACCATGTGTTTAAAAAATAACTGGAAGAAACCCCTAAGTTTTGAGACTGGATCAAATAAGCATTTTTACCAGTTTCCTACTCAGTAACTGAAGTGATTTTTTCTTTTCTTTCCTTTTTGTCTCTTTGCAGTTGGCAAACCCAAAACACAGGTGATAAGTGCTTGTCGGGATGCAATAAGAAGCAACAACTTCAACACCCTGTTCAGGATAATGCGTGTGGGAACAGCCTCTTCCTAAGGAGGGAGCAGCAGTGGCACAGAGGCAGATAATGGGTGACAAGCAGTTCATTCAGTCTCCTACTCCACTGTAGGGGGAAGGAATTCCAAAGGTAGCATTGTAGTTAAGCTGTCAGCTGGAAAATATGTGGGCCAAAGCTTCATGGAGAGAGCATCAGAGCTTAAGTGCAGATGTGGTGTTTATGCAAGACAGAGGTATAATGTTCAAGCGGTTATTTTTCTTACAGTAACTTATTTATGTATTTAAATATATTTTGTAGTTAAGGCATTGACCTTTTCCATTAAAGCATAGACTGACTTGAGTGCTTTTGTTTTGATTTAGCTGGGGAGATGTGTAGTGTTAAGTTTATTTGTTGAAAAATCCAACCCAAACCACTTCTCTGGCTTTTGCTGCGTGGTCTCTGTGCACTTGAACTCCCCGTGCTGGAGAATCCCGGGTTTCACTGCAGGGATTTGTGGCTCTTCAGGGAAACTGCAGTGCAGTGCACTAGAAGCACCAGAGGGATAACATCTCCTTGCTGGCTTTTAAGCCAGACCTTTGACAGCCATCCAGTTCCACGATGTGTGCAGGTAGGAAGTGCTGTGCATCATATCCGACACTTCCCCACGCCTGGATTGCAGGAAGTTTTGCTTCCAGCTACTGGTTCTGTGGTACAGCTGGAAAAACTGCAGCTACTGAGGTGGGCAAGGGTGCATTTCAGGAACAACAGAAACAAACTACACACCCAAACTTGGTGCATACTCATGAAGAGCTGGCAGTACCTAATGGGATCAAAAGAAGAAGGTAGTGAAAACTCATTTGGTTCCTGGCTCAAACCTGTTTAATTGCGGAATCTCTTTGAATTGGATTACAATATTGCAGTAAGGCTCTCTATCTTAGATCTGAAGGTATTTTTGAATCTTTGCCAGAGCAGATTTCTTTTAGAAGCTAAAAATATCCTGCCCAGGGTGGAGGTTGAGCCCTGGTGCTCCTCGTTCTGTGCTGTGCATCACACCTGCTGTTGTGCAGGTCAGGGGTTGTGACACAGGTGGGGAGGAGTCGGCCCATCCCCGTGAAATGGAGTTCTTGGGTCACTTCTTGGGGCTGTCAGGAGGATTTGTGTCCTGTAACTGGTCTGTCTCTTACGAGCCACTACTGAATTAAAACCATCAAGCCGCCGTTTGTTAGAGAGCAGTTGGTGAGCACGTGACCAGGTGAACGGGGAATGTAATTCTTACAACGTGTTTTAATCCCCAAAACTGCCCCTTGCCACTGGTTCAGTCCCTTCCATACAGAGAACTGTGCTGTGGAAGTACAGACCTCTGTCACTTCAAATCCGCAGCAGGAGCTCATTTGAATCCTTTTAAGAGCCTGCTGTTAGTCAAATCCAGCTCCTTGGTAAAAGGGTGGTGAGCCACCCATGCTGTTCTAAGCAGGTGAGCTCAGACTTGATTATGGAACAGTCTCCTGGCATAAGTGCTGGGCTTTCTGCCACCTGCTGTACCTGTTCCCACTGTTTCAACCTCCTGTTCTTAATGTTCAAAATCCTAATGCTTGCTTGCTTATATTTATGTACTCCATTTAATGATAAGAGAGTGGCTGTGATCAGAAAGCAGCTTTCCCATCAGCCTGATTTTCAGGAGTTCACACCAGGCACTGCCAGTCCCAGCTCTGTTTTGCTCCTGGCAAGGTCAGTTCTTTGCTCACTGTCCAGTCCTCTGATAACACTGATTTCCCCCATCTAAGTTTCTGACAACAAATTTGTACTTTATTTTCCTGTAAAGCCAACTTCCATCTGCCAAATGAAAAATGCACATCCTGTGAGCTGAGGTGATACCAGGCTAGCAGTTGCCTGTTGAATAAAGCTGGTGTGCAGTAGCAAGCTGGCATAAACTGAGCCTGCACCAGGAGACCGGTGGCAAACAGTCCCCACTGGTAGAGTTTAGCCCAGGACCAACGACCATTTTTGGGTATGGGAGGGGAACTGCACTCAGCAGGTCGAGCTGCTGGTCAAGTACAGACTAAGCTGTGAAATGGTGCTAGTAGAGCTGTGTGTTGCTAAGAATTCATGGGTAAGGGCTGCTCAGATGGCACCACACCTTGGTATGTGTGCTGGGGATAGGGTCTAGACCACTGTCCTGCCCTGCTGGGACGTGGCAGTTTGGACTGGAACCTTCCTCATAATGGCCCCTTCCCTGCCTGGGCAATGCACTGCAGCAGTACTGTGCTGGATCAGCACCTGCTGGAGAGGGATCTGTATAGCAGTGATTCCATGTCCTAATTCAAGTTCCAGTTTGGAGGTGAAAAAGCAGTTGGAACTGACAGGTTATCTGATTTCAGCCCCTGTTTCTTCAAGCCCTGTGCATTGCTGCTCATCTTCATAGTAATTCACCGAATACCCAATGGCAGAGCTTTCGTGCCTGTTCATGGATGCTGGAATAATTCCTTCAGTCTGCTCTACAGCTGAACTGTCTTATCTCCATATTTGAATTGTTCCTGTTTTCAGCTACTCGGCAAACCGATGGCCACCAAGTCCCAAAATATTTGCTGTGAAGTACATGAACAGCTCAAAGCTTAAACAACTGAAAGCTGCTGGTGCCCTGCCTCAAGTGCCAGCCTGGGAGGTGCAGTCAGCTGGTGGGAAATGCATGGCCTTGTACAGCCCAGCTCATCAGTGGCTTCTTGCCTGGTATGAAGTTCCTGTTCTCTGTTGCTTCCCCTCTGTAACTCTGTTCACTTGTGGTTCTTGGACCTATTTTTCTATATTGCCCTGCTTATTAATTTTGTGGGTATGTATATGTCTCACCTTCATGTTGCTCTCCATAATGATGGAGTACTTTGCAAGCAGCTACACCTAATTGTAAATATGGATTTGTACCTGTCTCTCTACAGAGATGGCTCCCATTACTGGTGCTGTGTAAAGTAAGACCCCTCTTCCCCCCACAGCTCACATCATTTGAAATGTCAGTGTGTGGAGTCTTCCTCTGTACATGCAGTGCCAGCCTCTGGCTTTTGGGACCTAGGACAGGAAGGGTGGAGAGCAGAGACGTGTTCATTTTTAAATCTCTGAAAGCTAACTGCAAATCTGGCTTCCTAAATTACTCCATCTGCGTCACCGGAGGCAGAAAGGTGGTTCCTTGTGTGATCAGGTAGATAGGGCCTCGCTCTAGCTGAGGCTGCTATGCCCTCTAGTGTAGTATTTATTATTAAAAAGCAGCAAACTAGAGAGCCCAGCTTCTCCCAGTCTCCTGGGAGGCGGTTCCAAGATTTGCCAGGCACATTCATAGGCTCAAAATGTGGTCAAAGAAGTAACTTCATTTTGTTAATTAATTTACTCCCAACTTTGCCCAGCAGACTGTGCTGTCAATAACTGTGGTATCTGTCACTTTTGTTCAAAACTACACAAATAATTTTGGCTTTTTGTTCTTTGAAGCTTCCATTACTTGTTTCTTTCAACTGGAGCAGCTCAGAATAACAACTGCTTTCTCCCCAAGAAGAGCTGCTGCCCCAATAGGCAGCAGAGTGCCTCAAAAACCAGTAATTCAGAGAGTCCTGTCCTACTTCAGGATTAGTTTCTAGCTTCCTCCCCTTGTCTTTGTAAGTAGCAAAGGAAGATTAAAACTAAGCAAGAAAGCCTTGGTAGTGCACAGAGAAGCCATCTTAGGGAGACAGATTGTGAAGAAGATGGTGTAGATCTTGCAAGTGCAGCTCAGCACAACCACCTCCCAGCTGTCCTTCCTGCTCAGCAGTGCAGGAGGGAGTAGCTAGAACTGAACAACTACTTGTAATCTGGGATGGAACTGGCCCTGGAGCTAAAGAGTTCTGCACAACAGGAGTGCAGGACAGTGTTGTCCCCTTGCTCTGGCACCTGTGGGGGCTGAAACACCTTTCCCTTTGGAAGCAAGGGCAGGGGTTCCTGCCAACTGCCTTAGGGAATCCTTTTTTGACCCTTGTGTATTGGGATTGAAGCTGAAGGCTGTTGCTCCTGTATCTTCATGAAGACAAGCCCATAGGACACCTCACCTGCTTGGCTCATCAACAGTTGGCCTTGCTTTGGGCTCACTGCTCCTCTGCTGCCAGCTGTGGTCTTACACCACTGTGGTGGTCTTCAACAACAGGCCTGGAAGCCTGGAAGAAGGAGCAGACTTTAATCCAAAGCTCCCCTCTCCCAGCCCAGGAGAGGCAGGAGGAATGAGAGGTGCACACTCTCCCCAGCTCACTGCGAGCCTGTGGCCTGCACGGTCTGGCTCGGGTGAGCTGAAGGAACACCCGTGTCTCAGTGCCAAGAGAAGTTTCAGGCAAGCAGGTGCAGGCCAGGGCTGAGCCTCCAGCAGGGCATTGAGCGCTCTGGCTGGCTGTGGAAGCATCAGCACAGCTCTGCTGCACCTCGTGGTGAGTGTGGCACAGTCCTGCTGCAGTGGACGTGGGGCAGGCACAGAGCCTGAGAGTGTGTGCAGGGAGGAGGTGCTGCAGCAAGACCACTGCCCTTCTTGTACTGTTTACCACAGGACCTGGCTGGCTGCTGCCTTGAAAGACCTGAGCTGATCCCCAGTGACAGAAGCCATCAGAACCCAGCAGATCCCAGGACATCACTAACAGGACAGGAGGCCATGCTGCTGGAAACCTTCCTACCACCTGTGGATGACAAGCCAGGCAGAGGTGTAAGTTACCACATTCCTGCTGCCAGCCCACCACCCCTGCTCTAGGCTGGAGCCACAACCCTTTCACACCTGAAGCCAGGAGCTGTCTGCACACCCACCAAGTAGAGTGCACAGGAGCAGGTTTCTTCTCTCAGCTGTTTAGTTTGTAAATCCTTTGGAAAAGGGGTCTGTCTGCACAGCATTTAGCATAATAAAGTCCTGCTCCTTGTTGCAGTGCCAGGGCCTTCCCCATGCCAGCAGCTTTATAGCCTCACTGTTTTCCTTCCCAACTCCCCAGAGCTGTGCAGCTGGAAAAACCTCATATTTCCCAGGGCAGCTCCTTTATTTTTGCCTCTGCAAACAGGGAACCCAGTTAAGCCCCAGAAAATGTCTTGGGCATTTTGTAACAAAACTTGCTCGACCAGTGTTTGAAGCATTTAACTGACCCATTTCCTTTTTTTCTTTTTTAATAAAAACAGTCATCAGCTCGGGGCAATGTACAGTTGTAATTCTCACCCTGACAGCTCAGAGACACCACTGTGCTGCTCCCATGAGAGCACAGCTGGAAAGCTGATGGTTGTGGGACAACTCTCTCCACACAGCATTAAAAGCAGTTCAGGGTGTGTGTTGCAATGGACTTGGGAGGAGACTGAATTTCATTTGTACAGGTAAAAAAGCCACCTGGACCCCACTGTACGCAGCGTGATGAAGCTGCATCAGCAACGTTTGCCTGCACTTAGGTCCCAGCTGAATGCCTGGACAGGAACCTGCCCACCACCCACTACCATTTCCTGTGACAGTGTCACACTCTGCACCATCACTCGTAATAGACAAAGGAAAAATCCCAAAATCCTGCTCTGTTTGGATGCTTGTTCAGGCGTGCCAAGCTACGATGGTTGATGTATTTCACAAACTTCATAGTTTCTTTGTCTCTGTAAACTAAGGCCAAGCAGTTGTCCTCTGGATTCACTGTCAACAGCTAGAAGACACAAGAGGAAGGGAGGAAACCAGTGTCATAAAAATGGCTTTGACAGAATTCTGAAGAAGAAACAAAAGTTTCAAAAGTTAGTCAGAGCAAAAGTCTGGTGTTAGAAAATGAACTGTGACACCATTTTCACTTTAATACCCCTTAACCTGAAGCATTACTATAGAGTAAGGGGTTCTGGACTGGTGTGACTGCTCAGCACTGTCATTAGCACTGATGCTGGGTGTGACCTCAGTGAATGGCACCGCCTGGAAAAGTGTCATCTCTGCTACAGCCTTGTGTCCCTCCAGGGCAGGCTTCCCACATGGCCCCAGGTGCTCTGAGACACTGTCAGGGCCCAGGTCTCACACTTTAGGGGAACACCAGCCTCTTGAAGCACGAGCAGGGAGTGGGGCAGAAAGGCTCCAGAGCAATACTGAGCACCCTCAGGATTATGTTAGTGTACGACAAAGTGTAATTGTATCACTCCACCCTGAACAATTTCATCTGATTTGCAGCTAGTAACTGAGGTCCTTACCTCTTCATCTTCACCTTTAGCAATGTAGGAGGTAAAGCCACCATATTCAGGATCCCAGTCTTAAAACAGAAAAGAAAGGCTCTTAGAAAGGTCAGTGCTGCCCAGCTTTCTTACAGCCCTCCTGGAGATGCTGTTTTGTCACCCCACTGCCCACAGTTACTGGATACAGGATAATCCCCAGTTTACCTCCTCAGATGTAGAACAGTTCTGCCTTAGCAGACAGCAAAAGGATTTCAGGATAATTACCAGCATGTGCCAGATGGTTTCAGCTGTGTGTTCTGGGTTCAGCTGGTCTAAAATGCTTGTGTTTAGATTTTTGTTTTCATCACTATCTAACTAGCAATCTAAAATGCCCAGACATGCCTAAAGTAACTGTTGAAAACCCTGGGCTTTGTGAACTGGAGGTGCAGTTGCTAATTCTGGTGAGAAAAGGGGTGGAACAGAACACTTTCAGCGGGTGTTCTGGCCACCTGACCCTCCACCGTGCCCAGAGCCGCTGCTCAGGAGAGGAAAGGGCTGGGAGACTCAGCCTTTCCCTCTGCCCAGGCGCCACCTCCTGGCTCCAGCAGGGAAGGCCAGAGCTGACTCCAAGGCCACAATCCAAATCTTTGTACACAAAGACTGCTGAAACAAGGGTTTATGCCAAAGTGAGGACTAGGGCAAAATTTAAAGAGACCTTCCATGTAGGAAAAAGCAGGGAAATTTTGGTTGTTTTAGCACTGCTGAGAAGTCAGAAGGTACTCCTTCGTGCAAAGCTTGTAGAGTGACATCTCTCCTGTCTCACTTACCCTCACAGCCACAGAAGAAGAGCAGGTCGAGAGCAAACTCTGTTGCTTGAGTGTCGTGGACCAGAGTGTAGTGCCCGTGGGTCCAGCACCGCAGCTCCCCCGCACACACCGGGGCACCCGAGCCTAGGAGAGGGCACAGACATGCCAGGGAATGCCAGGAAGCTGGGCAGCAGCACGTGGGGAGCAAGGCCTGGGGCTGTCACACCACCAAAATCGCCTGCTGGCCCCAGCCAAGGAAAGGTAAACCCACAGATTCCATGTTAACATCTGTCCTAGAGGTGGCTCTAGGTCATGTACTTTGAACATGTACGAGTGGGACCAACATTTGCTCCAAGCTCTGCTGTGCTTTAGTTTAACCAGTTCTCTCCCCTTTTTATTTGTTTCCCCTGGATTTACAGTAGAGCTCCAAAGCTCAAGAGCCAGCATCCTTTCTGCTCTGGAAGTACCCAGAAACTACCAGAAGCCCTAGTGAAGAAGGACATTGCTCTGAACTCACTCTGTGTGTGCCATCCAAGGAGGTATGTGAGAATTTGGGGAAGCCTTTCTTTTCTCATGGGTCTAGCTCAGTTTTCAATCCATGTAGACTCAAACTATGCCCTCCTCATATATGAATTAAAAATCACACAGTAGGAACAGGGCAGACAGAAGAGCCACATGACTGTGGAAACCAGAAAAACAAAGCCTTGTTCCTACTAAGTGTTCTGATGGGATTTTTCATTAGGACTATTTTTTTTTACTATCTTTTTTCCAGTGTCCACTAATTTGCCTGGCTCAGTGCAAGATGAGCATTTTCAAAAATTCTGCCCTTAAACTTCAGAGCCACTGTTTCAAATGAACATCACCAATCTGTGCATCCAAAATTAATCTCATCCTTGACAGCAGTGGTATCTCACTGCTGACAATAAATGGTTATTAAGGCTGACACAGTTTTCTGAAAGGTTAAATCCTACCTTTGAGGTATATCACTTTTCTAGTTCTGAAATTATGCTGATGTGTTCACCTTTTTCCTTTGGATTTGTTATCTTGCGTGACAATCTGATTTATAAGAAGCAGGGATATTTGTGTGTAGAAGCCACATAACAACTGACAAAAGCTTTTTGGGCATTTAACAGCCCTCCCCAAAGTCCCACCCTTAAGACTTAGGTCTGTTCAAAATGGTAACTTCAAGTTAGTCATGAATTTACTCCAAATTCTTTTGCAATGGTTGCTGATTTTGGACACCCAATCTGACGTGCTTCAGGTCCCACATTTGTGCTGGTGCCCTGTGCTGGCTGCAGTACAAGGTGAAACACTAAGTTCCATGGAAATCACTGGGAACTCTGCTGCCAGCACTCTTAGCACCAGGATTGTGCTCAAGCCCTTTCCCATTGCTGCTGCTCTACTTACTGCTCCGTGTCTCGCCATCCTGTGCTTCACCAGAGCTGTCAGGCTGCTCTGGCTCACAGGGATTGCCATCAGTGTGCTGTTCAGCTTCTTCCTGCTCAGGTTTGGGACTTCTGTGCCCAGCAGTGTCTGCTGCTCGTCCTTCCCCAGCATCTTCATCCTCATCAGAGGGAGCCAGGAAGTGCAGCTTTAACCCAGTGAAGTTGGAAAGCAGCAAAAACAAGGCCTCGGAGCGTAAGAGCTGCAGGAATTTCTTCAGGGTGTCAGGGAGGCTGACCTCCTCTGCTGCCTCATAGAGCCTGAAAGACAGCAGGTGTATCAGCAGGTGTATCTCCTTGTTAGAGAGCCAACAAGGACCACATCCTTGGGGCAGCCTCATGGCAGCTCCTGCTTGGCCTCACCAACAGCTGCAGTGTGCTGCCATTCCCCACCTTTTATTGGCAGGCCCCCGACTGCTCCACTGGATCTCTTTGTTCTCCAACGCTTCACAGAGTAGCTGGTATTTCTCTTTCTAAGCAAAAAAAAAGTAGTGCAGAGACATTAACATTCAGCTCCCAGGTGTGCCAGAAGCAGTGTCTCCAGATAAGGCACTCCAACTTGTTTGAGGATCCCCAGACTGCTGAATTTAGAGGCACTGCCTGGGAGGGTGTCGTGTCTTTTCAGTGTCAGTGACCAGGAGGTACCAGATGCTACTGGGTTGTCTGCTGGGTGAGAATGCAGCTTCACTGAGATACAATGAAGCCCTGTAAGCCACAGGTCAGTCAGCCTCGAGAGGCAAAGCCCTTCAGGACAAACCTCTCGTGGGTCACTTGTTTCACACACATGTGGAGTTCCCCAAATGCTAGACTGCAAGAGCTGGGGGAAAGGCTGGGAAGCAGGAAGGATGACATGGGTTTCCAGCCTTCTGCTTTACTTCTTGCAGGAAATAAGGTTGAATACAAGTGTTTGATTTTTGGTGAGTCCCTACACAGCAGTGTACAGGCAGTCAGAGGGGATCCATCCACAGAATCACAGAGTGGTTGAGGTTGGAAAGGACCTCTGGAGGTCCATTCCCCTTTAGGGCATGAAACCAGGTGTTTTAGTTAACAGATGTGCAAGCAAGCCCTTTCCCAGCCTGCATGCCAGGTGGTACCTGTCACCCTGTTCTGGCAGATCAGATCCAAGCAAACCACCAGGCTCACCTTCAGAAAGTCTTTCAGGAGAATTTCTGATCGCTCCTCAAATTCCTCCTGGATTTGAGCTTGGGAGTCCATGTCCAAATAAACTGGATTGATCCACTCATACAGTATTTCATGCTGAAAGGGAAATGGATTGCAATGCTGAGTTTGCAAAAGTGAAATTCCTCAGTTCCCCCTACTGAGCTGCCCACAGGGCTGCATTCCCTCACACACACTCCATTCCTTTATTTCATTGCACCACAAGTATTTGCTGCAGTCTCTGAACTACTGGAGGTATGCAAAACATCCAGAGCCAAGAAAGATGCACGGGAAAGAAACTGGATACAAGTTTATGGACAGAGAACAAAAAGGAGAATGGGATAGGATTAAAGCATCCCCAGAGCATCACCGCCTCCCGTAACAGGTATTACAGGAACAAGACAAGAGAGAGAAATGCAGATAAGCAGATGTTACTCACATCATAGGGGATGTGGGGGCTCCTGGGCAAGGGAGCTTCAGCGTGGCGTGTGGGTCTGGGCACGGCCGGGCCGTGGAACCAACCGCTCACGGACAGGCGGCACTTCCGCGACACAACCTCTGACACCTGCAACAGCCGAGCACAACACTGCCGGGTGACAACACTGCCAGGTGACAACACTGCCGGGTGACAACACTGCTGGGACCAGGGGTGACAGGCACCCTGTACACTCACGACAGGAGATGGACCTGACTGCAGAGAGCCCACTTGCATACGTGGAAAAGTCAGACAGGGCTAGACCAGGTGGGATTATCAGAGAGGCCTAAAGCAAACTCTGATGCTCAAGTCCATTGTGTGTTTCCAGAGTTCCAGTCTAAGATTTTATTCCAAGCTCACAGCAGAGCTCTCTCTGAGAGCTTTGTCATTCTGTTATAAAGTAATTGCATTTGATTTTTCTACCACTTATTCTGTTGAAGGACCATAAAGGACTGCAAAAATCAGCTGTCACAGCTTACTCTGGAAGGTCAGACAACACGGAGCACCCGTGGGCCCTGGCAGGCTACACTGCTCTGCTTTTGTGTCCTTTACTTTTTAAAAAATGCTGTAACACAAGCCAGCATGAAGGCTCTTTGCTTATCTGTCAGACTAAGAGCAGACCCTCTATCCTGGCATTTACCCTGGCCTCTGGAAACCCTTAGTTTTCCCACAGTGATGGTCACTGTTAAATCTTGATTTCATGAAATTGTGCAGAGGTTGGGCTAAATGGAACAATTTCACACTCTAAGGTGCTGTAACAGTAGTGTGAAGAGAAAGCACAAATGATGCCCCTGTTGGCAAGGTGGTGGGCTCAGGAGCTCTTCTGGAGTGAAGTGATGGCACCCACGTGAAAAATGTGAGCTAGTTTAAAACAAGCCACCAAACAAAAGCAAGCCCTAGCCAAATTCACAGCAGGGGCTTGCCAGGATAGCAACACAAAACAAAAGTTTTCCTTTCCCAGGCTGATGAAGCTAGACTGATAAGTTTAATGTTGGCTTTGTCAGTTCTTGTCCTCCTTAAAGTCCCTGAAGCCCTGCCTTTGGCACACAGCACTAAGTGTGAGTATCTGCTCTAGCCACAGTTCTTCTCCCTCCCCATCAGGATTGTAATAACACACAGAGGGAACAACCACAACAATGAGAATCAAAAAATGAACGAGAGACAGCTCCTTGCCTGGTGGAAAGAGACTGGAGACACTTCAAAGAAAACCAGTGTGTTCCACGAAGGGACTAATGACTTGGTGATGTGCTGTGGCTGAAGGTGTTCTGAGGAGGAAGAAAACATACTCTGGTTAAGATATTGAACTGGAACTTGCTAGAAACTGCTACTTCTCTCTCACTTCATGACAGTGACTGGTAGGACACCTGGGTATAAGGGATGGAGCTCAGAGCAAGGGCTTGGCGAGGAATCAGTGCACTGCTATGGAGACAGGCAGAGAAAGTTGGAGCTGTTCAGCCTGGAGAACAGAAGGCTCCAGGGAGACCTTAGAGCCCCTTTTGGTGCCTAAAGGGGCTGCAAGAGAGCTCGAAAGGGACTTTGGACAAGGGCATGGAGTGACAGGACAAAGAGTAATGGCTTCAAACTGACAAAGGGCAGGGTTAGATTAGATGTTAGGAAGAAATTCTTTACAGGTTGCCCAGAGAAGCTGTGGCTGCCCCATCCCTGGAACTGTTCAAGGCCAGGTTGCACAGGACTTGGAGCAACCTGGGATAGTGGAAGGTGCACCTGTCCACAGCAGGGGGCTGGAACTAGATGATCTTTAAGATTCCTTCCAACCCAAACCATTCTGTGGCTCTGTTGCTGGAAAGGGACATTACTGTCATCATTCTGGAGTTCCAAGCACAGTTACTGGCATTGCTTCCAACTTGCCTCCACTCTCAGCCCTTCCAAAAGAACAGAATAAAAGGCTGTTTCTTTGTCTGCTGTTGCTCATTGTCTGTAAACCTCACTACAGCCCATCCCTAAAGGTGTGAATTTTACCTACACATCCGCTTTTGTGGACAAAGGAGAAACTCTTTATCTCCCTGCTCCTGTTTGAGGGGAGAGCTGCAGCAAGCTGCACATGAGCTCTGTGTTTTTCACCCCCCTGAGGCCGAGCTCTCACCGTCTGTGCTGAACAGGTCCAGCGTTCCCCCGTCACTGCTCTCCCAGGCCGGGACGAGGTACAGGATGAAGGCGATTCTCCGACCTTCCAGCTCGTCATCGTGGCACAGCAACACATCTGCAATCACACACCTTTTGCTGCTGCAGCATCTTTCCAGCACACACGTGATTCATTCCAACCACTGCTTCCCAGCCTGGGCCCCGCCAGGGCACAACAAGAAGAAACACGTTCCTCCCAGGAACTGCATTTTCACTCCTTGGCATCACCAGCCCGAGATCTGCAGGGTTACCTTCTGTGGGACTGCACTGCAGCTGGCAGATGAGCCCCCTCTGAAGGTACAAACAGTCACACCTTATCACCCACCCTTCCTGGCTGCCACTGGGCACAGGGGACAGAGATCCCCAACCTAGACAATGATTCCAGCTCTGACTTCTGAATGGAGTAGGTTTGTTGCTGGAATAGAGAGGAGGGGGAATCCTGGGAACAGAAAAGCTGGACCAGCAACTGATTGTGCAAAAGACTTTTAAAAATTAGAGCTGATTGCAGTAAAAAATTCCCCCTTCCTACAGTGACTTTTCACGACTGACAGCACAGGCACAGCTGAAACCTGGAGTCACCAAGTGACATTTTGCCATTAGAATTCACAAACTCAACTGCAGCATTTGGTTTGGAAGATGAACACGTCACCCTTTTGCATGGAAGCAGCCACATAAACACAGGCTGAACATCTCTGAAAAGGTGAGGACTTGCAACAGCACCAGGCCCAGTTAAAGCCACCAGCAACAGAACTACAGCAACAGTTTTTCCATCATTTGTACTTTGTTTTCTGAGACTTTGATTTGCTGCTTCTGAGACCCTCTGGAACTAGAAAAGGGTTGGGATGGGTTATAAAACTAGATATTCCACAGACATTTTGTTTCCTACATGTGCACAGAAGCCTTAGGGAAAGGACCACTTATATACTGACCAGTATACTCATATTTAGCACAAGAGATGTCAATAGTTGGCTCCAGCTCTATCTGGGTCACAGCAGAAAGCCATGGTCGGAATTCTTCACAGAGAGCATTCCTGAGAAGACAAGCATAGGGTATATGTCCTCCTGTGTTATAAAGCATCCATATCACCATAAACTAATTTATCATCTCCCAACTATTTAAAGAGTTACAGGTGCTGTTGCTGCGGGTCACAGTGTATCCTTTACCTCAGCGCGGCGATGTGGGGCTCCGGGCTTGCCCCCAGCTCCTCGGACTGCGGCGGCCCATGGAAGAGAAGAAGGGGCGGGGGTTAGGGCGGCTCAGCACAGCATGGCCCGGCCCGGCCCGGGGCCCACCTGCCGCAGCGAGAGGAGGTCGTTGTGCCGCCCGTGGAAGCCGAGGCCCAGCAGCTCGTCCCGCAGCGCCTCCGCGAAGGCCGCGCCCGCCAGGAACCCGGGGATGACGGCGTGCCGGAACGGGGCCGGCTCCAGCGCCGCCGCCTCTGCCAGGGAAAGGCTGCCGGTGAGGGCCGGGGAGCGAGGCCGGGCCGTACCGTGCCGCACCGCTCCCTGCAGCCCTGGCCTGGCCGTACCAGGCCATACCGTGCCGTACCAGGCCATACCGTGCCGTACCAGGCCATACCGTGCCGTACCAGGCCATACCGTGCCGTACCAGGCCATACCGTGCCGTACCAGGCCATACCGTGCTGCAGCCGCTCCCCGCGGGCCCAGGCCGCCCCCGCGCGCTCCCGCAGCGCCGCGTCCCCGAGGGCCGCGCACAGCTCGGCGCGCGCCTCCCGCTTCCCGCGCTTCGCCCCCGGCGGCGCGCCCGCTCCGCGGCGCTTGGCGGCCATGACGCCGCCCGGCCGGACTGCAACTCCCGGCGGCACCCGCGCCGCGCCCCTGGCGGCCAATCGGATGGCTCGGGAGGCGGGGCGGGGTACCGCCGGCCAATGGGCGAGGAGGGGAGGGCGGGGCGCGGTCCCGGCAGGCGGCGCGCGGCGCTCGGGGCCGGGCGGGCGTTAATGGCGGACGCGGCTCCCGCCGCCCAGCGCTGACCCGCCGCTCCCGCCGCCTCCCGCCATGTCCGTGGTGCCGCCCAACCGCTCGCAGACCGGCTGGCCCCGCGGGGTCAACCAGTTCGGCAACAAGTACATCCAGCAGACGAAGCCGCTCACGCTGGAGAGAACCATCAACCTGTGAGCGCCGCCTCGGGCCTGCCTGCCCCTGCCCCGTCCTGCCCGCTCCCTCAGCAGCCCCGGGGGGATTTGCGCTCAGCGCCCGCCCTGCGAGGGCCGGAGGGTCGCGGCCTCCCGGAGAGCCGAGGGCAGGGCGGCGGCACAGCCCGGGTGCCTTGGGGGCTCCCCCCCGCGCGGGGGCTGCTGAGCCGCACTGGGGGTACCAGGGGTACCGAGGGCTCGCCGGCCTTCGGGGGAGTGAACGCTTTAGTGCTTAAAAACAGCGTCTGGCTCGGGAGGTGCGAGCCTCGAGTAACACAGGGAGGATTTGGGCCTGTTGAGCGTCACCGACACTCTCACGGTTTATCCGGAAAGGCGCCAGAGAGAGAAATGGGCTTTCTTGGCCTCGCTGGGGCTCGGGCTGGCCCTGTGACCCCAGTCAGTAGGATGTAGCTGGATGTGCCCGGTGTTTGTGGGTTGTCTGGTGCAGGTGTTGAGGTTTAATGAAGAGTAGCTGCTACCGGAGAAAACTTTACTTCTGTCATAGATACAAACTACTTGATAATAAGTATTTACATATTTTTTAATGAGAAGCCATATATTTGAGCTTCTTCCAGAAAGTTCTGGTGGACGTAGAACGTGTTCTTTGCTAAGTACATCTGTCAAGTTGCAAAACCCAGCAGATGTTAACTGTAGCAGTCAATATTCAATTTTAACTATTCATCACTAACACTTGTATTTTTTGGTGTAGCTGAATTTATTCAGTCTTGTGAAAATTCAAATGTGAGCTTCAGAGACTGGAATATTTCTATAGAGTTTCTGAAGAAATGACTCATCGGGAAGCTGTGATATCAGCATCTTTTTTTTTTTTAAAGTTTAAGCCATTTCTTGCCTAACCTTTCTTTTCTTTTCTGACTGCTTTCAGTCCCTCTTACTTGGAGAAATCACTGAGTTTTTACTGCACTGTCCCAAGAGTGCAGAGGCCCAGCACCAGCCCAACAGAGGGATCTGCTCACACTCTATCTTACCCCAGGCTCTCAAGCCTGCACTCAGACAGTCAGCATTTCTCCTCTTCTGTCATCCAGATGCCTGATTTCCCACTTCAAAACAAAACCACTTCTAACAGTTCAGTTCTCAGGCCCTTCATTACATCTGCAGAAAACAACTGCAGTCCTGTGCAGCTTCCTTCCTTCCTTCCCAGCAGAGCTTTTCCCTCCGGTCTCTTTTCCCGTTTCTCTTGGAGCTTCAGCTGCCTTTTCTCTGTGGCATGGAGATCAAAGAGGGTGGCTGTTGAATAACATTTGGTTCTTCTGGGCTTCTTTCCTTCTTTTGAGCCAGCACCAGGCTGGTGTGTGGCTCAGCAGGACTGTCTGTGCTCGTGTGTTCCTCGAGCAGATCTCTCTGGGGCAAGGGCCCCGTGAGCCACCAGCAGGGATTTCAGCCCTGCACTCTGGGTCACCCACCAGGCACAGAAGGGTCTGCCTCAGGCGAGGTGCTGTGTCAGAGGGATTTAAAGTTCGGTTTCTTTATGCAGTTACAATTTTTCCCCCCTTGCAGGTATCCTCTGACAAATTACACCTTTGGCACCAAGGAGCCCCTGTATGAGAAGGACAGTTCCGTGGCCGCTCGGTTCCAGCGCATGAGGGAGGAGTTTGACAAGATTGGCATGAGGAGGACGGTGGAGGGGGTTCTGATTGTGCACGAGCACAGGCTGCCCCACGTGCTGTTGCTGCAGCTGGGTACAACTTTTTTCAAGCTGTAAGTGTTTCTTAAACTTTAAACTTCTGTGACAATTTATTGTTACAGACCACTAAACACGCAGGCTAGAGGTTAAACTGTGGCCAGCTGGTTGATGTTTTGAATGGGATTCATTTCTTGCAAAAGCTTAGTCTGGAAAGTCTTTTTTTGAGTAGTGGGGTTTTCATCTAAAGTGTTTGTCTGACTGCTCATGAGGGGGTGACTTAGTTTGGAACCAGCTGGGAATCTTAGTTACAGTGCATCACTATGGTAAAATCTTGTTTAAAAGTCATTGTCAGCAGCTGGTGTGTTGTACTTGCATTGTGAAAGCTGTTATGCTTCCATAGCTTATGTTATGCCTGCAAAAACAGGCAAGTGGAGTTAAAGAACTAACCCCCTGTAAATACAGAATGATACCTGGTTACAAACTACTGGGTGAGCTGGGATAGCAAGAAAGGGAGGCACCTAAATTTGAGGAAATCACTTCAGTTTGTCCCATATTTATCAGTGCCAGAGTGAAACTCTAACGTTTGGATGCGGTCGTGGTGATGGTGGTGGTGCTTGCTCTTGTTTTTAACATTTATATTGTTTGCTCTCAATTTCCTGTATGTGTGAAGTCTCAGTTCATATCTAGATTAGTTTTTCATGTCTTGATTTGAAGGGTGTTTGTGCACAAACAGACTTGTGAAATGCTGTATTGATGAAAATGTGGTTTTAGATTTTTCATTAATCGTGCATCAAATGTGGGGTGGTTCCCCACAGGAGTTTTATTTTCTGCTTTCTGTTTGCTTCAGTGTGTGCTGATTTTGAGATAACAATAAATACAGGCAGTATTTACAACATTTTCTTCAGCTTTTGGTTATTATTGTTAAAACTTTACCCTTTAAGTGTCCCAGTCTTTATCATGTGTATTGTTATGCTTTGTCCTGCTGAATTGAAAGTATTTTATATAATAGTTATTTTTATAAGGGACACGAGTAGCCATTTTAGTCATGGTTTTGGTGAAAGTTATCCTGCTGTCTTCAATATCAAAGTTAGATTTGGAATTTCTGACTTAAGGACCATAAAAGAATTTTTAACTCCCTGCCTGGAAGCACATCTGAACTTACCTGTGGAAGTTGGTAAATGCAATAAAATGTAACTTCAGCTTTCATCACTGATATTTTAACAGACCTGGTGGTGAACTCAATCCAGGAGAAGATGAGGTGGAAGGGCTCAAACGCTTAATGACAGAGGTCTGTTTTCTGTTGTTATGTTTCCATAGCAGAATGTTACATTATCTTAGAATTAGCAGACTAAGCCAAAACATTAGAGTGGTCTTCTTACCGCTGCTGTTATTTTGTTGCTTTCGTGATGTTCTCAGGTAGTTACAAATAAGCAGTCAAGTTTTCATTTGTCTGCATCATGAGTGTGGCTGACTCCTGCTGCTGCTCAGGTCCTGTGTTCATTTGCAGCTTTGCTTTCTGACTGGCTTCAGGCAAGTGAATGTGCAGATGAGCAATAAAATATGTTGTGGAGCACAGCTGGTGAGGACTTGCCTTTGAGATAGTCCTCCCGTTGCACTGGTAACTTTCCATGCCTAAATTAGCCTAAATTACTTCTGCCAGCTACTGTAACAATGTATTTCATTCTTCCCACTGGTCAGATAGGACTCAAGCCAGCTGAATACAGCATGGAATTTGAAATGCTCTCTAAAGTGGCCTTGTCCTGCCAGATGAGGCTTTTACTAAAAAATTCCACTTTATACAAAAATACTCTACAATTCTGTTGAAATCTATCTCAGAACAGTTCTAAACTATATCAGAACAAGTTTTTGTTCTTCCAGTACGTGTTTTCTAGAAAAATGGACTTGGGATAGTTAGAGTTGTGATTGTTACTGGATTTTTGGTAGATACTGGGTCGCCAGGATGGTGTTCAGCAGGACTGGGTGATTGATGACTGCATTGGCAACTGGTGGAGACCAAACTTTGAACCTCCTCAGGTGAGTACTCCTGTGGGCTTCTGTCCTCCTCAGTCAAGTACTGATTGCACTTCCAAAGCCTTCAACCCACTGGTTGGCCTTTTTGAGTACCTGCTGCATGAGCAGTTAGTTTTTCTGGTTTTTACCTGTTTTATCTCCTTTCGGTGACTGGGGAGAAACTGCAGCCTCTTTCTCTGGAAACTTCTGTTTCCCTCCTCACACGTCATGATGGATGAGAAACCACTGGATGTAATAGCTTCCAGTTCTGTGCTGAGACAGATGCTCCACTGAAATTCCTTTTGTAGCCACGATGGAAACTCTTGCAGCAGCTTATGGAACAGATGCCCTGTGAATAAATTAGTCTCACTACCCTATTTCTAAAGGCTCATTTTGCTGTTATGCATTTCTGTCTTACTGGGTTGTTTTAACTGCTTGTGGGTATTGGTGCCCATTTAGATCCTGTCACTAGTTGTGACAGCAACAACACTCTTTTCTTAAGTACTTTCTTACAAATTTTTGGTTTTTTTTATTCGATGCCATGAAAGAAAAATATATGACACATTGAAAGCTTGCACAGTGCTTGATTATTTATAAAGTAGCACTTCAGATTGCACAATATTTTCAAAGCTCTGTACAACTAATTTTTATCATTTTTCTTCTAGTATCCCTATATTCCAGCTCATATTACAAAGCCAAAAGAGCACAAAAAGCTTTTTTTGGTCCAGCTTCAAGAAAAGGGTAGGTATTTGTTTGCAGCAAAGGGTTGTATTTATAACAATGTCTAAATGCTTGCATTTCCCACAAGGAGATGTAGCAAGTTTGTGTTTGTATGCTTGCAGTTGTTTATAGTTGATCACTAATGAAATTAAATGCTGGTATTGGTTCTGAAGGCAGATGATCCTTTGAACATGAATTCCTAGTAAATTCCCATTCCTGCTCCTGTTCAGCATGTGGACCCCATATTTAATTAGAAAAGGAATAAACCTGCTGGAGTGCTCTGTGTAGTGATCTTGTTTCAAGGGCTGTGTGGGACAATGATACCCTGGCTGAATATGTTCTGCTTTGTCTTATTAATCAACTTGTATTTGTTTTTAGCTTTGTTTGCAGTCCCCAAAAATTACAAGCTGGTTGCTGCACCCTTGTTTGAGCTCTATGACAATGCACCAGGATATGGACCCATCATTTCCAGCCTTCCTCAACTTTTGAGCAGGTATGTTGTATTTGTATGATGGTTCTTGGGAATATGTTTGCTGTGGGAAACCAGAGCAAGATGAGGCACTACAGAAACCAACTTGAAAAGGTTGTAGCTATCCCAAAGAATCTCCCTCAGACAAGGTGTGATGGACAGTTTAGAGGCACTGACCACAACTGGCTGGCACCAAAGTCCTACACAGCAGTTGTAGCTAAGGAAATGTGACAGATAGTGAGGGTGAAGCTGTGCACAGACTGAGGAACAGCTTCTTGGAGGCACTGGAGGCAGCGTGAGGGTAAAAGCCAAGGTGGGAGTTTGAAGCACTGAGTTAGGTGTGCATGTTATCCCAGCTTTGTGCTGATTAAATGTGGTGGGTTTTTTAGACTCCCTGTTGCACTTTATAACATGTAGTATTTTTATGACACAAATATGTGTAGGGACAGCTGTATTTTTTCCTTCCTCTTCCCAAGGTACACACTCTTTGGCTTTCTTACCTGGACATGGCTTGTGCCTCAGGTCTCCAGAGCTCACTGGTTTCTTATTTTTGTGGGTGGTCGTTCAGACATGCCAGGCATCCCACAGCCTGCCAGCTGCTCTTCAGGAAAGTAACTCTGTCCTCCTCCTACTCTGATGAAGAAAGTCTGCTAACAGAATGTCAGCACAGGTGTTGCCCATAATAGGCTTGTTTCCTGCTGGGGTTTTTTGTCTATCCAGCCCCAGTTTTAGCTTCCCCCTCCGAAAACAGCAGGTGCTTCTGAGTACCAGCAGAACACTGGCTGTTCTGCAGGCAGGTGCTGGTTGGGTAGCAGTGCAACAGAGAGAGGCCTCTAAAGGCTGAGCATCTGGGAGCTGAGAGGGATGGTCGTTTCCACTGCTGTTTGTGAAACTTAGTTGAGAATTCTCTTTGCTGTTGAGTATGTTACCTTTGGAATATGTAAGGTTTGCCTGACAGCAGAAATGCTGCGAAGGGGTTGCTGATGAAGGAACATAACTCTCACTGGGATTTTGATATCTATGAAACTGTCTTAGGAGATAAAATGTTAATAATTAGCTCTTCTGCAACCCTAAGAGACAGTTGTGCAGTGTTAGAGGAGAATTGGCTGTTAAAAAGGATGCTATACTGTAAAGCTGTCTTACTAAAAAATGCACTTTTGTCCTGTCAGGTGGATGTTTATCCAGAGCAGAAACAAAACATTTGCATAATAATTCAAAACTCCCCTTAAATTGAAAGAATGAAAATTCCTTACTTGGTATAATCCTTTTAAATTTTAGATTCAACTTTATTTACAACTGAACTCCTGTTTACCTGAAGACTCCAATAGAAGAAGCCGTCTCTGTGAGCACAGCTTTAAAATGTAGAGTGAAGAATACGTGTGACACAAGGATTTTTTTAAGTCATTCTGTTCCTGGAGGCCACTGAAGTTTCTATGGTATGAACAGAGAAGTGAATCTCAACTGTTTAAATAGAGAGATGGCAATGTGATACCAGTGTTTTAATCCCTTTTCATTGTAATACTCACCAATTTTTTGTTTTGTACAACATTAAACAAAATGGTTAAGATTCTGTTTGTCTTGTGTCTTGGGTTTGGTTTGGCTTTTGGGTTTTGTTTGTTTGATTGATTGGTTGGGATGTTTTGGGGGTTTTTTTTGTTTGTTTGTTTGATTTTTTTTTTTAATTTATTTTTATTTAGTTGTCTCCTACTTTTAGGGACATATTTTAAACTTTTAATACTTTTCTTCAGGAATACAGAAGATCTTGGAAGCCAGAGGAGGAGCTGAGCCATTCAGGGCCCACTCAGATGCTCTGATCTGCATCCCCGAGCAGGGAATTAAGATCAGGGAGAAATTTAAACAGTATGAGTAGGTGCAATATAATTTTGAGTCTTAACTCGGAGAACAGAACTGCTCTTTTGAGGGAGTATGAGAACTTGAGGGCAACTGTAGCCTTTATTTGTTACCAGAATTGATCTGTTTGTACAGGGCTTGGAGGACATGCAATATGTTCCTTCCGTGCCCCCTTAAAATAGTAACAACCCCGAAATTTCTGTTGGACTGGCTTGAGATACAGTTAAAATAGGGAAAGCGAAGGTAATTTTGTATATGTTTCCTTAGCTACAGGACAGAATTAGGGTCATGTTGAAATGCTTTGCCAAAGCCATATGCAAGTGGTTCCATGTGGTTCCAAGGGGTATCCATGCTTCTGCTTTTTCTCCTCAATATTTCAGTCTCCTGCAGGTAGTAAAAATCAACCTTACTAATTTTGGGGTTTTTACATGCTTGGCTAAGCATAAATTCCAGTTGGATATGACATGTCCCAATGCCTTTAGCCTTCCATAATTTTGCTTAACGAGTCTTTAAAACATTTGTTTCCACGTTCTGCGTCTGATGAGAAGATGCACTGTTGCTTGTGCACTGTCCTCTTTTATGAAGGCAGGGTTGGAAAGTGCCAGCTGCCAAGAGAGCTCAGTCTTGCCAAAGTGCTCGGCTCTGCTGCCATCTGCACTGGTAAGCAACCAATCCTGACAGCTTGGTGCTTTGGTCAGATTGAAGCTGTGCAATATGGGAAGTGTACCCACAGATGCTGGGAAAGGTGGTGGTAGGGCTGTTCACTTTGGTCCTGTGGATGGAAGGCCCAGAGAGTTGCTGAGCAGAACGTGTGGTTTCTTCTCTGCCAGGTGGGGGAAATAAAGCTAGCAGGGGAGTGTAGAACAGAACCATTTTGCCCGTGGGAGCGAGGAAGGGCCGGGGGAGGTTTGGAAGTCAGTTCCTACAAGAACAGGGAGCAGAGCGCAGCTTTTGATCCCTGGCATTTAACAGCACCCCTCACCTTCCGCTGCCACGCGGTAGTTTTGGGACACTAATTCTTGCTCCAGGCTGCCCGTGGAAGGGCGCTGCACGTGCGGTCTCTCCGTGGCCGTAGGTCTGGGGCTCCCGCTGGGGCGGCCGTCCCGGGGGCGGGGGGTGTGCGGGGCAGGGCCGGCCCGGTGCAGGCGCCGCCCCGGCCGTGACTCAGCGCGCGGGGTGACGGGCGGACGCGGCGCCCGGAGCCGGGGCGGGGGGTTCGGGCCCTCTCTTGTCTCCCTTGTGCGGCGGGGGCGGCTCGCCCGGCCCCGGGGAGGGGCGGCGGGGCGGGCGTTGGGCCGCGGGAGCGGGGGGAGCGCGGCGGGCCGGGAGCGGGGCCGGGGCGGCGGCGAGGGCTCCGCGATGCCGCTGCTGTTCCTGGAGCGCTTCCCCTGGCCCAGCCTCCGCACCTACACGGCGCTCAGCGCCCTGGCGCTGCTGGGCGCCGGCCTCAGCGCCTACCGCGCCCTCAGCCAGGCGCCCGCCGGGCCGGCGGCCGCCGAGCCGGCCGAGCCCCCGCGCTGCGCCGGCCCGCGGGCCCTGGACGTCGCCTACTACCTGCTGTCCGACAGCCTCTGCGTCTGGGTGAGCCCGGGGCGGCGGCGGGGCCTCCGCGGCCTGCGGCGGGGCCGGGCCGGGCGCGGGGTCGCAGCGGCCTGTGCCGGCCCCTCCCCGGCGGGCGGGTCGCGGCTGGGCCGGGGTTGTGTGGGAGCTGCTCGGAGAACAAGGGGGGCTCGGCGGGGCCCCCGGGCCGCCCCCCGCCCTGCGGGCCGGGCCGCGGGGCAGCGGCAGAGCCCCGAGCGCTCAGCCCGGCTCTGCGCTCAGCCCGGCTCTGCGCTGCGCCCCGACCGGGGGCTTCGGGCGAAGCTGTTGGGGCGTTCGCGGGGGTCCCGGCGGGGGCTGCGCTTGGGCTTCGCTCTGCCGGGAACCTGAGTAAGGAACCTGAGTAAGCCCAAGCCTTGCCTGCCTTTTGCTTTTGTTGCCTTTTTTTTTTTTTTTTTTTTAAATAACATTTTAAGTCATGTAGGTCAGAGGAAACATTCTCGTTATTTAAGAAAGAAAATAATTCTGTATCTCTTTAAACCCAAACCTGGCAATAGTATATGAATCTTGGCTTACTGATTTGTAGTTGAAATAAGGACTCAACAAGGGGATATCAGAAACCTTGCTGAGCTGTTACTGTTGAACTTTTCCTGTGTCTGTCAGTCAAAGGTGGCAGTAGTTGGACATTTGCTTCACAACACGCTTGCTTGACTGGGGTGCTGATCTTTTAATACAACAAACACATTCATCGTTGTTGAAATCTGGTCTCAGGACCTTAAATTAAGAGTCCCGGAAAAGTTTATTGTATGTCCTATAGAAATGACAGGTTAAGGCTGCTTCCTCATCCCCCTTCTCACCTTTTTAGTGTCCTGCATAGGTCAAAAGTTAATCACAAGTGTCTTTGTCAAATGTGAGAAGCAGTTTTCCCAGGCCCATGTGTCCTGCTCCTTGCTTCTTTGCTTTAAAGCAGTTCCCCAAGGCGGCTTTAAGCAGTGTTGTTACTGAAGGGGTGTGTGCTACTCAGCATGTTTTGAGGCAGCCTCTGAGTCTTGTTACTGTAACAACAGATTCAAAGTGCAGTTTTCTCACCTGCCATATGTGAAACAAAATGAGCATCTTGGTGATCTCTGAGTTTTGTCCCCGTGTTCCTTCATGCTGAAATTTGCTGATCTGTATAAAATAATTTATTGTGACGAGGTGGCTCAGTTTGTTGGCTGTACTGCTGAGTCAAACTCACCCTGTTAGTATTCCTAGATAAAAAATAAGTGAAGTGACTTATCAGTTGCTACATGGATCTTGGAAGAGGCCAAGCTTAAATTTCACCAAAAAAAAAAAAAAAAAAGGCAACTTATACTGTTCTGTGAACAATGGCAGGTTTGTTAGATTTGTTCGTTCCCCTTCTCTCTCTCCCTCCTTCTAAATAGGGCAAAAGTATTAGTCACTGGCTGCTTTATTTCTTTCCAGGTGCTAGTGAACACTGCCTGCTGTTTTCTGATGCTGGTTGCTAAGGTAATCCAGTGTATGGTGTTTGGTCCTCTGCGTGTCAGCGAGAGGCAGGTGAGAGAGCAGCACAGTGTCTTGGATGTTGTACACTAGGAAACTGTGAACCATGACAGCTGGTGTGGTTTTTCTCCATGGAATTGCTGAAAGTGCACAAGAAAAGTGAATTTTAGAACAACATAAAGCTAACCATTTGATTAGCTAGTATATCCACAGCCACAAGCTTCCAGTTTATTTCTAAGGGAGCTTTTCCTGTTGTATTTTATAAACCCGTGGTCAACTTGAACATCCTGTTTTGTTAAGGATCTTTGTCAGATTTCTTACCTCACTTCAGAACACTTGTAACACGTTCTGCTCTGCCCAGGCTGACCTGACAGCATTTCTCCATTGCTTTTTGTAGTTGTCAGCCCTGGCAGTCTGAGTTCCCTCTTCTTTGTGCCTTGACTGCTGGAGAAGTGCTGCCCACCCTCATAGGCTGAGTGGATGGTTTATCAGCCCTCAGATTTGGGAGGGAGTAGGGAGAAAATGGAAAAGTGAAACTTTCCAGAGAAAGGAGGTGAGCAAGGCTGAAAACTGAGGCTGTTTAGTCCTACTCTTGGGCTAAGTGAGAATATTTTTAAAAATTCAGCAAGGGACCCCTGAAAGCCCAGGGCTTTTAAAGACAGGATCCTGCAGAAGCTAAAAGCAGCAGCAGGAGTTTGAGTAGTATCTGTATATTTTAAAAAAAAAAAAGGGCAAATGCATAAGTTGCTCATGTAAATGCAGCAGCAGTGGTTTGAAGTGTGGTCACATATTAAAAAAAAAAAAAGTCTATAAATGCAGTTCTTTAGGAGGAATCAGGCCATGATGATTTCTGACATGCAGAACTGAGGCACATCAAGCCTCATTAATAACCGTGGATCTCTCAAAGCCTATTGTACTTGTAATTCACACCCCGTAGAGTCTCTGAGTGCTGTGTTAAAGCCAAAGCACTGTCAGACTGCACTGAGTCAGATTTTCTTTCTAGCCCATGTTCACTATAAGGATGTGGAATCCTAACCAGAGATAGTTCCCAGGATGTTCTCTACCCTGCTGAAAACTGGAGTGAAAAGCAGTGGCAGTGTGGATCCATTTGTGTTTGGACAGTGGGAATATGCTTCAGTTCCCATGGAAAGGAAAGAGGGTTATTAATATTGGCGAGCCCAAAACAGCAGCATCACGAAGGAAGTCTGGGCCTGTCAACTAAACTCCTGGTGATTTCATTGTGTTCTTTAACAAAACATTTTGTTTCATAAATTTTTTTAATCCCTACCAAGCTGACTTGCTGTCTGCTGCTTGAGAGCATCATATTGTTCCTTTCTTGCTGCGTATGTGTGGGAGGAAGTTCTTTTCCATTGCTCATGCATCTCATTCTCCACTGTGGGCATTGGGATTTTTAAGGACAGGCTTTGTCATCTTTTCTTGATCACCTCTATTTTTTGGCAGGTTTTTGGGAGCAAGGTGCTAGGTGGTTTGGGCATCTTGAATAACTAACTGTGGCACTTGTAGCAAAGAGGACTTTGTGCTTGCAGCTTGGGTGTGGAGAGTCAAACTGAGATCAGACTGGGTTTGTGCTGAGCACTGTTTTAGAAGGATGGCAGGAAGCTGAGTTGTGTGCTGTGTAGGACAGTTATGGTGCTGTGGTACAAAAGACTATCCAAATACTAAGGACTGCCAATATTTTTAGTATTTTTTTAATTCAGTAAAGGTAACAAATACTATTCAAAATGTGTGTGCTAATGTATTGTTGCCATTTCTACTTTCATCTTTTTTTTCCTTTCCCTTTCTCTTTTCCCCTCCTTCTTCCCATTGTGTGTGGATTGTCAGTGCTTTCACTACAGTAACCAAGTGTATTCCATTACAGCACCTCAAGGATAAATTCTGGAATTTCATTTTCTACAAGTTCATCTTCATTTTTGGTGTGCTCAATGTTCAGACAGTGGAAGAAGTGGTGATGTGGTGCCTCTGGTTCTCTGGACTTGTGTTTCTCCATCTGATGGTTCAGCTCTGCAAGGATCGCTTTGAATACGTGAGTTTTGATCTTTTGGGACGTGCAAATTCTGTTTCTGGTTCAGGCACTGGCTCATGATGGGTTACAAACAGATCATTTAGAGCTTTTCCCCACCCTGTGGCACTGAGCACGTGCACCTCCCAGTAACTTCAAATACTTGCTTTCAAGTGCAGTGTCAATCTTACTCCTTCAGTTTTCCCAGGAGACAAATGGAGCTGAAGACACTTATTTTCTTTGATAAATTGCTCCTTATATGTGCCCTGTAATTACAATTACATAACTGCATGAGGTGTCTTTATAGCTCTCCTTAGTGAAGACATCTTGACAAGAGAACATCCCTTAGATCAGTGCCCTTCAGGATTGGTCTAAGGACCCTGTTTTGGGAGATTCTGTGCTCAGGTTTCACACTCAGACCAACTGAATTTTGACTGCTGGTGTCTTTACAATATACAGTGCAACTTTCTCCTTAAGCTACCTTCCACTTTCTGTTAATAACACCAAGAATAAATTGAGTAGAGATGCAGAAATTGAAGGCTAGGCAAGGAAAAAGGAACTGAAATTTGAGCAGTAAATCTTGGCCTTTAAGCATCTATAATGAGCATGCATTTTCCTGGGCTCCTCTCTCCTGGAATAGAAGTTCAACCTAAATTGAATCTGTGAGGTTTTTTGTTAGCTCTGTGCTTTGCAGGTTTTTTTAAATTAATGTCCAACAAGGCCTGTCAATTTATAGGTAGCTAAGCACTAAACTTGCAGCTAGATTGGCTGGGGTTACAAAAATTGAGATAACAGTGAACAAGGCAGTCATCTGGTATTTTTAGTGTTGTTCAGAAAGCTGTGAAAGAATAAAGGTCACGTGAGAAGAAATCCTTATTATATTCCTTTTGCATTCAAAGCACGTCTCTTAATTTTTTGCTTGAACAAATGATACTTGTGTGATCTGCCTTGCAAAGGCAGGGGCATGTGGAGCTGAACCAGATAAAAAATAAGAAAGAACCCATTTAAAACCAAAACATGGGAGTCAACTCCGTAAGTCAGACCAGGGTGAAGCTTTGGACAACTGCTTCCTTCCTTGTCCTGTTCTGCCCTGAAAGTCAGGGATGGACCAGCTAAAGACTTTGCCCCTTGGGTCACCTTTGATTTAGACAGCCCAGGTGTAGCCTACTGTTAGGGTAGCTTAGAGGTTTAATGTGCTTTGCATGCTATTGAATGAAACAACTTTTTTTCATTAGAGTCTACCCAGCAGTCTCTAGCTGCAATTTAAATTTTTTGGGGGGAGATGTCCCTTTCTTCCAGGGGAGAATGACATTGGAAGAATTAGGGGCTGGAAGACCAAGCTGGGCAAATTCAGATCAGCTGTTAGGTGAAAAACTGGGAGAACATTGCTCAAAGACTATATATTAAGTTAGGTGTCTTTCTAAAAATGCATGCTCATGCTAAGCAGATGCTGTGGATTTGATGCAGAAACTACTGTGTCTGTGGTTTTCTTGCACAGGTGATTCAAATAATCATAACTGTAAATAAAAAAGTTTTAAATGATTGTTAAAAATTCTGATGAATGTAAATGACAGATGAATGAGTCTTTGGGTTGGTGTGTGGGTTTAGCTTTATTCTGCATCATTTATTACTAAATTGCACGGCTGAGGTTGTGAAATCGGTTTTATTCTAGAAAGCAAAATATTTTCCTGAATGAGGACTTGTTTGGTGAGGTGACTGCAGAAGGCAGGGTGAAAGAAGTACTCCTTTAAACCTGTCATGTATTTATTTGTTTTGCAGCTTTCCTTTTCTCCTACCACACCCATGAGCAGCCACATCAGAGTGCTGGCCCTGCTCATAGCCATGCTCCTGTCCTGCTGTGGATTAGCAGTTGTCTGTGGAGTTGTTGGCTACACCCATGGCATGCACACGTTGGCTTTCATGGCAGCAGAGGTGAGACTTCCTGCATGCATGTTGTGGTTTCTGCTTTGCCTTTCATCCCTCACTCAGGGGTGTCCTGGGACACAGTGGATTTCCTTTTAGTTCCCGTAAGGAAGAAGCTTTGAAGACACAAACAAGCCCTCTCCTGTTTTACAGCAGTTGCCAGATCGGTGTATTTTCTCTCTTTAGCTTTTAAGCCTGAAAAAATCTTTGTCTGAAAAAGAGAATGAGAGGATAAACCTGTAAGATGATGCTGAAATCAAATGACAGCTTATGAAAAAATAATGGTTGTGCTTCATGAGCATTGCAAGAACGGTTCGTTGAAATAGCAGCAGAGAGAGGGTGTATGAAAGTGTAGTGTGCACTTCAGCCTCCTTCTTTGAGGCTGTATTTTCTATTTCATTTCTCCCCAAAAGGAATGAGAATCTTTAAGGCACACTCGTGGGATTTGCCTCTGTTTGTGTAACGGGTTGTGTCTCAGCTGAGATGAACAAGCATGTTTGAGCACTCCTGACCTTTGCACTGTGGTGTAAACATCAATATGTTTGTGGATTGAACACTAGTATGTTTTTGATGTTGTGGTGGGTTGTTGCACCCTGCCTGAGGAAGTGATAATCTTAAACAAAGGAGATGAATCCAGTATAATTGCAGGTATGTTGTGTTAGCACATCCTTAGTTCAGATAACAAGTAGAATGTAGGATTTATTTTTCTCCTCCTATTTCGAATTCATACTTGGAGTTAGGGAGGAGGAAAGGAAACAGTTTGCTGACAGTAGGAGAATATGATGCTGATCACAGCACAGTTCAGTTATTTAATATATCACTTTATTTTTCCCTAAATATGAGAATGTGCAAGACCAGATTTGTAACTACACAGTGGAAGGGTGTTGAAGATTTGCCAGTGACTGTCATAGGTGGGGTCTCGTTGGTGTCGTGTCTCTTATCTGGGCTTGGCAGAAGGGTGTATCAGCACGGGGCAGGTTTATCAGGGAGTGTTCTGGTGCCTGAGTGTTGCCTCCTTAGTGCTGCACCATGTGCTGGTGAAGTGTTTTGGGGAGCAGGATGGGGCCCAGCTGTTCATGTCAGTGGGAGCTGTTCTGTGTGCTGGCAAATGAAGGAGTGGCTCAGGCAGTGTCAGTGCAGGGTCCCCAGGCAGGCCATGAATCCCTGCAGCCTGCTGTGCTGCTGGTGGGCAGTGAGGAACTTTGGGGGAGATGTGGAGGAACGGCCTCCTAGCCCTGCTTGCAACCACTGGTGTTTGAGCACGTTCCTGAGCTGAGAGCTGCACAAGCCCATTGAGTTTGGTAGTCCCAGACATACTCTGAAAAGTTGTCTGATTGTTTTTTGAACTCATTTATCCTCACCCTTTGTAATATCCAAAGGCAACAAATTCCACATTTACTTGGCTTTGTGTACACGAAAGAGCTCTTTCAGTTCTGAATCTCTTGTCTGATAATCACAGAATGGTTTGGGTTGGAAGGGACCTTCAAGATCATCTCCTTCCAAGCCTCTTGCCATGGGCAGGGAATAATGTCCCCTAGCTATCATCTAATATGTCTATGGTGAAAATCTGCAAAGAATTACTCTTCTTAATATTATTTATGATATTATCATTCTTTCTCCTGTTCCCCTCCTAACTTTCTAAGCAAAAGAATTCTAGTCTGTTTAATCTTTCCTCATAAGAAATTGTCTAATATCTTGCTCCTTTTTGAATGTTTTAAATATTCCCAATATGGATTCGGTGACCACGAGTAGTTTCCTTGATTTTAATACCCAGCACTCATGTGAGTGGAATAAAACATTTTAGGTTTCTTTCTGTACAGGTACTGGCAGTGGCACTCATGGCAGCCCTCAAGCTCTCAGCAAAAAGCATTAAATCTTGCACACTGAAATGTTTTCCTGATGGTGGTTTGTGTGATGCTGCTCGAGAGGGACCCTGCCAAGTGTATTCCATTAGTGTGAATGAATTACATTGTTACATTAAGCTATTAATCTCTTTTCTGATTCTGCAAACATCAATTTAGCTTTTTGCCTTAGGGTTTTCAATAAAGCAATATAGATGTTTTTTCTTGTGTTTTAGTTAGACTTCTCCTTGTTCTCTGTTGTTTGTCAGCATTTTCTTTACTGCAAAGGGTGGATGTGGAATGTGCAGAGGCCCAGAGAAAGTTGAATAAGGACTGTCTGTATTTTTGAGTAAACAGTATTAGATATTTTGATATACAGTATTAGAGAATTATAGTATAGCAAGCAATGTCCAGTCAGTCTATCTTTGCACCTTATTTATTGTAAGAAAGAATTACTCCATTCCTATAGCAGCCATCCTCTGCTCCTGTTTGAGACATCTCAGTTAAGGCTGTGTAATGACAGTGATATTCAAGTCTTAGAGGGTTGTACCTTATGGATAATAGTGTATTTTCCTGTATAGCTTCTCCCTCCACATCCATTCTCGTTGGGTTTGAGTGCCTTGCAGCCTCTTGTGCATGATTAACATCTGCCAGTGTTGTGCAGTCCCTGGGAGATGAGCTGTTTGTTTTGGGCAGAGCAGGAGCCCCTGAGGTGTTGGAGCTGAAAATGGCCTGCTATACACTTAGAACCTCAGATCACAGAGCTGTGTAACTTGTGATGCAGTGTTGTACTTTCTGCAAAGCCCTGCTCGTGCTGGAATGCTGGAATGCATTTCTGGAAACAGCAGAGGAACTGGAGGCCCAAATCTGCCATGGCTTGTCCTTCCAATTCTGAGGCTCCTGCTGCCTCAGCACTGACCACTACCAGTCATGTCTTGGCAACAGTAGCATCTTAAAAATTACCAAGATAGACCCTTCAGATTTCTACCTGACAGATGTCTTCCTTATCAGAGACTTCATGCCACATGTGCTGGTTTTGACCCAAATTTGTGCTCAATGGCATATCCATCCAGCAGCTCAGGTAATCCTTGTGTTTCACCACTTACATGGTTGGGATTGGGACGTATTTACCTTTCCTCTGTGGTCTGCCCAAAGTTTCTCTGTAGTCACAGAACATTGTGTCAACTCCACATTGTCTCTTCCTGGTCCCCTTGTGCAGGATAACAGGAGACAGAAGAGGGTCTTGTAACCTGCCTTGCAGGAGCAGCTGGTGTGCTAATTTAACTTGGTTGGGAAAGGTGCTTGTGATGAGAACAGCACACTGTGCTAGGAGATTTGCAGTTACCTTCTTGACATTTTTCGTGGTGTTTGAATGATGTGTTTATCTTTCATTTCACTGAAAGGTTGCACTGGTGTTTACGTAGTCACAGGAACATTTATTTTAAAGCCATCCAGTAAGCAGCTGGCAGACATGTTGGGTTTTACAAAGGGTTAAATATGCATAGAAGGATTTAAAGAATGCTTTCTACAAATGGAAAAAATTATTCAAACCAACTGGTTTATTGCTCTGTTGGGAAGTTAGTGGTTTTGATGGTTCTTCTGTACTGTTTGTAGTACTTATGCTGAAGGCATGCCATCAGACCAATTCTACAGAAGTGGTTTCAGTAGCTCATTGTAAATCCCCTGCATCTCAGTGCCAGTTGGGCCCTGCAAACTACAAGGTGGTGTGGGCAGTCTCTGAGAGGGGGTTTGTCTTGTCCCATTTTTTTCCACTGAGGAGAGAATGAAGGGACAGAGCACTGTGGGCTTGATGGGTTAGAGACTGGTGATGGGGCCATGTTTCTTAGATGGTAAGAGCCCAGGGAAAAGTGGTTAGGTATTCTGGAAACAGTTGTTTCTGGTGACTTGTCTTTATACTTCTGATCTTACACTTTCTGATATATTCAGGTTTTTTTCTCTGTACTTAGCCTAGAGAGGTAAGTATGATTAAAGAGCAAAGTTACTTTAGCAGCGTTTACATCTCAGCAAAGGGGGGGAAAATTATTTGAAAGTTCTTCCATGGTCTTCCTCAAATTCCTGGTACTACTCAATTTTGGATTTTTTTTCTTTAGAAATGGGATGAGTAGAGGTAGTTGGTGGGATTGTGGTCTCAACACTTCCTGCATGATAATAATTGGAAAAGGAAGATTGTCCTGTGTAGTGGGGGAAAAGAGACCCTTAACAACAGTAACACTAGTGGCTGCTCTAATAGCATTGTGTGTTTGGGAACAATTTCTTCCATATTTATTTATAAGCTTTGTGTTTGTCACAGGCATATTGTGCACACACTCATCTGTAATGCCCATTAGTTCACAGAGCTTGTTAAGCTGCAATAAATGCATTTTATGTTTTAGCCCTCGAGCTCCTGCATCTGAACCACTGTCCCTGCCAGAATATTGTTAACATGTGTGGTTCTTTTCTTCCCATTTTGCAGTCTCTGCTTGTGACAGTCAGAACTGCCCATGTGATTTTACGGTGAGTAGCTCATGTTTTACAGGCTGGCTGTGTGTGGCTTGTTGGGGTAAGAGGTGTATGTAATGACCCTGCTGAATTGCAAACGTGTGTTTGGAGACTGAGAGCAGCCCTGGGAAGAAAGGCTTGAGGGTGTTGGTGGATGAGAAGCTTGATGTGACCCAATCATGTGTGTTTGCAGCCCAGAAGGCTCAGTGGTGTCCTGGGGTGGGTCCCCAGCTGTGTGGGCAGCAGGGCAAGGGAAGGGATTCTGCTCCTCTCTGGTGAGACCCAACCTGCAGTGCTGCCTCCAGCTCTGGGGTCCCCAGCACGAGAGGGTCCCCAACATGAGCGAGTCCAGAGGAGGCCATAAAGATTCTCAGAGGGCTGGAGCACCTCTGCCATGGAGACAGGCTGAGAGAGCTGGGGTTGTTCAACCTGGAGAAGAGAAGGCTCTGGGGAGACTTTAGAACCCCTTCCAGTGCCTAAAGAGGCTCCAAGAGAGCTGGAGAGGGACTTTGGATGAGGTCATGGAATGATAGGGCAGGGGGAATGGCTTCAAGCTGACTGAGAGCAGGGTTAGATTAGAGATTAGGAAAAAATTCTTCCCAGTGAGTTTGGTGAGTCACTGGCACAGGTTGCCCAGAGAAGCTGTGACTGTCCCATCCCTGGAGGTGCTGAAGTCCAGGCTAGCTGGGGCTTTGAGCAGCCTGGTCTAGTGGAAGGTGTCCCTACCTGTGGCAGGGGATTTGGAACAAGATGAGTTTCAAGATCCCTTCCAACCCAAATCATTGTGGGATTCTATGAGATGGACAAAGAATTTGTATCCAGCTCTTGTTTGAAAAATGGGTAAAAGAGTTTAAATTATAGAGATGCTATTGACCAGAAGAGATAGAGTAATGTTGGTTTCCGCACTCTTGCAGATATGTGGTTCATCTCTGGGATCTCAACCATGAAGGAACATGGGAGGGCAAAGGCACTTATGTCTACTACACAGATTTTGTCATGGAGCTAACCTTGCTTTCCCTGGACTTGATGCATCATATTCATATGCTGGTATGAAATACTTAAAATAAAAGATATTGGATATACTTATTTTACTTATTTTTTTGCTTATCTTATTTTAGAAACCAGATATTACAGAAAAGTTACTTAAATAGAAATGAAAATATAGTGGGGGGGATTCTGGCATTCTTTCCTCCTGTGTAATTGGAGTCATCACAAATAACTTTGTTATGGAGTATTAACTACTGTGTAATTATCTGTTTAATTAGATTTTTTTATTGAGTAATATCAGACCAAATTATTTTCATTGGCAGCAGGGGATGCTAAGCTGGACAGGACTGAATACAGTTTATCCTCATTAGAAATGCTGTGCTGCCAAAGTTGTGTCTGAAGAGGTGATGAGCAGCAATACCTGTGAACATGTGGGTTAGTCCAAATGGAGTCAAATGGAGACGAATCCTTCAGTGCTGGTTTCTCCATTTCTTTTTCTCTCTAAGACCTGATGCAGCTCGTTGCTTCCCCTGGTGTTTGTTTCTCAGCACTGCTCTGTTTTTTCCCCCAAGCTCTTTGGCAATATCTGGCTGTCCATGGCCAGCCTGGTGATCTTCATGCAGCTGCGTTACCTGTTCCACGAGGTGCAGCGAAGGATCCGGCGGCACAAGAATTACCTGCGTGTGGTTGGGAACATGGAAGCCAGGTGAGCCTCTGACTGAAGTCCTGATGCAGATGTAGGAGAGAGGATCCTGACAAAGAAGTTGGGATTCTTTTACTTTCCTTTGCTACATGATGGTGTGGTGTAAGCTGGAGAGGTGCAGTCTTGCAAACCCGACTCTCGAGTCTTTACATTTAGAATGTGTTTTTACCCATTTTATTTGTTACAGGGGACACTCTTTCTGGTTTTAGCAGATACATAGGATTGACTTTTATAATGGCAGTATTACTGTAATATGTTAACTGGCAACAAGGGAACTCCCTTGTCCAGTATTTGTTCTCCTGTATTCCCTTGTATACAACCCTGGTGGGGCGACAGAAGCTCTGCAGAGCTCTGCCTGTTTCAGGTGTCAAATCTTGGCTTTCTTTGGCTGTGCTAGAAATAAATGCTCTTGATTTCATTAGGCCATACCATTCAGTTACTGCCTGAAATAAAATAAAAATAAAAACGTTAATTAAAACTTGCCTAGCTTTACCCATGTATTTATTAAACCTGAAGCCAACTCTAAACAGACTCTGTACCTGTAGTGGAGCTGAGAGCACCTTGGCATTACTTTAGTCCCTCCCCTGTAGTGAGGCAATATGGAGAAATTGGGAGGCCTGCTAAAACCTAGTTATAGTGCCAGATGCTACTGCATCTCTGATCCAGTGTTTTCATAATTTGGCTATGCCCTTAAAAATTTTAAGAGCAACAGGGAGTTTTAGTCTTTCTGTACATCACTGTATTGTTTTTATTTTGGACCTCCGTGGCTTTGATTAACTCTGATGCCTGCTGCTTTAGTCCAGATGGAGAAGGCTGGCTTGTCTAGAAATTCCTGCAGTTTTCTTTGTGAGTAGTCATTTAATGGCTGTGATATCAGGTTAAGAGCTGCATAATAAAGCTCATCCACAATGCATTGTCTCTTTTCAGCAAGATGCAGCCACTAAACTCCTTTGAGCTGCTCACAAAGCTGTTTAAGTTGCATGTGTCCCAGACTTCTTGTCTGAGCGACTTGATGTGTTTTGGTCATTCTGATTGTGCTGGAAGAACCACATTCCACCTTCCTTCTGAAGCTGCCAATGGCAGTGAGCTCCCTGCCTTTGTGTGGTTGTTCATTGGGTATATTCCACACCAGCAGTATATGAAATGTTGTTATACCACTGGCTACTGTGTAGTAACTGCTTACGTGGCACTGTGGCTTAAAAGAAAAGGAAAAAAAAATCAAGACAAATGGGGGTGGCAAAATCTGAGGCCAAAGTTAGTCAGACCGTAAATGCTTATGATCCCAAGGAGCCATCTTAATGGGTACAGCTATTAAAACTCATTTAGAAAAATAACATAAGCCAAATCTATACAGATTATAACTTGAGGATCTCAACCTAACGATCATGTAATTATCTCATGGAAGGTACTAAGTCAAAGCTTTTTGCACTTAGGATGTGCAAAAAAATGTGCTTGCAAAAGGCATGGGAGGGATGTGTGTTTGTGTGTGTTCCTTTGCAGTGTGCCCCTGTGTCACCAAAAAACCAGCAAACCTGCTGGCACAGCTCTTCTAAGGAAAAGTTAACACGGAGGATAAGGTTTTCTCAGGGCTGGATTGTGGATTCTCCAGAGAGGAGGCCACGCTGAGCTGGTGTAGCCATTGCTTATGTCTCTTCCTCTTTCTTCCATGTAGGTTTGCAGTTGCAACCCCCGAGGAGCTGGCGGTGAACAACGACGACTGTGCCATTTGCTGGGACTCCATGCAGTCCGCACGGAAACTGCCCTGTGGGCACCTCTTCCACAAGTGCGTGTGTGGGGCTGGAGAGGGGCACCGGGCTCGGCAGGGCAGGGATGGATGGGCATGGCTGGAATGTGCAGTGGGATGGCAAGTAATGAACTACCAACAGAGCTGTGGGTGTTTGCTGCCTCGGCCCTCTTGGTCTGCTTCTAATACCAAAACACAAGTGCTGTTCACACCGGTCATTTTTGTGTTGGAGTTGTTTCACCTGCTGCATTTTTTCCACCAAAGCTGAGAGTGTGCCCCGTGTCAGCTAACGGGGAGGTAATGGGGAGTTTCTCAGTGGCAAGTCAGTAGGTTTCTTGTCCATGAGGGTGTGTTGATTTTCAAGTGAAGAAGAAAACTTTGAGTTAAATCCTTAAGTACCTTTCAGATGTCATCTTTAAAGAGAAAGCGGGGAATATTTTTATATAGTGCATCCTTGCACGGTGGTGAGTCCCTGGGGACAGCTGTGGAGGCCAGGTCTGGTTCTGTGGTTTCGTGTGGGGATGAGTCCATCAGGGCTGTAAATGAGGTTAACCAGATCAGCTGAAGTGGTCCCTAAGCACCTGGTAGTTGGAGCTGGGAAGCTCTTGCCCAAAAGGATCTCTCTATGTACTGCTTCTTACACCCATTCAGCAGTGAATAGTAGCAGATGCTTTGGAGACAGTGTGCTGAGCTAAATGTGACTTTTCTTGGATCTTTTGTAGCAGTGCTTACACTTTCATGCTTGTGCTTAAAACTGAAAGGAGCTGCAGGGATTGAATCTGGCGTTTCTGAAGTGCCATGTGATGAACGTGCAGGGTCAGTTAAATTGTCCCTGTGTTGTTACTTTCTGCAAAGAGCTTTTTACTTCTCTGGTAACTATCAAACCAGAGGTTGTAATCTTCATGCTAATTTGTTGTCATTTATGACAAACCTTGCCATAAATATTTATCTGTGTTCCAAGAAGTCTCTAATGAGATAATGTGCTGCCGTAGCAGAAACTCCTCTTCCAATGCTACTGAATCATGTGAATATTTAATCACCTGCTGAGCACTTGAGAAGCCCAGGGTCTTCTCTTCAGAAAATCGTTTTCTCTGTATTTAAAAGGATCCTTTTGTATTTTTTTCTGAAGCAGTTACAGCTCTGAAGCAGTTTTTTCTGAAGCAAGTTACACTCCTTAGTGCTTTTAGGGAGGGAACACATTACAGTGGATGACTTATGCTTGCATATAAAACCAGATGTAACTAATAACCCTATTTACAACCTGAGAGTGGTTTCTCTTCTCATAAAAGCCTGATGGTTTTGCCAACAGGCTGAACATTGTGTCCATTCTGAGTCATGTGGGATTTTTTTTTCATCATTTATTTGGAGTGGAAGAGAAGGTGGCAGGAAAGATTCACATTGCTGTGATAACTCTGTGCCTAAATATAAAAGAAATTTAATGGGAGTAGGTGTCTGAATCTTTCAAGTTCTGTAGAAGCTCTCTCCTTTTTCTTTTAGCAAGCAGTCACTTCCAAAAGAGTTGTTGCTCTGAAAGTTTGCCAGCCTTGACCTGGTGCTGGTTGTCCTGCTGAGGGGCTGTGGGTGACCAAGCCCCTCCTACCTGTGTGGTACAAAATGGGTGTAGCCACAGGTGTTTTTTGGGAAGTGGTGCTGATGGAGGCTGACAGGGCTCGTGTCTGTTCCAGCACCTCGTGGAGCCGTGGAGGAGCAGCAGGAGTGTGGAGGCAGCTCTGTGGTGGCAGCTCCTGTCACTGGGGGTGTTTCCCAGGTGACCTCTGGAGTTTGGCTCCAGCAGAGGGTTGAGCTGGCTGTGGACAGGGTGCTTTTGCTGTGGTAAGGGGGTGATGTGTGACAGCACCACCAGTGCTGTCTGGCTGTGCCGGTGACCAAGGTGGTGACATTGGTAGATTTTTTTCTGCTTTGGTTGTTTCTGGGAAACCCATCCCTGTGTTCCTCTCCATTGCAAAGTGTGCTTGTATCCTTGACTTTGCTATAGTCCTGCAATTAGGACTGTTCCCTTGCTCTGTCAACCCAAATCTGTGATCTGTGCCTTTATTTTGTTTGCAAGCACACAATTTGGGGAATTTGACCTTTTTGTATGTCTTTACCTTTCTAAAGTGATTTAAGAGCTTCTGCTGGAAACCCCCCACCCTGCAAGCACGAAGTATGTGTTATGAGAAGCGTTCAGTGCTGTGAAATTCAGTTCTTCCACACTGAAAATTAAGTTCAACTTGAACAAACACTGCAATTGGGTCATATCAGTCTGAATCAAAAAGTATGCACAGCTTTGAGTGTTTCAGCCTTCATTTCACACACTTCTTACTTTCTTCAGGACAGCAAATGTTCAGAATTAAGTAAGGATTGTAATGGCACAGAATTGTTAGCATTAATAAATCTGTTTAGAGAGTTTCTGGAGTGGTACTGACTTTAGTGGTTTGGGTATTGATATTTTGAAAAGCTGCTTGAAAACATTCAAGGTGCCATTGCCACATCACAGGCAGAACTGCAAAGAAAATGTGTCAGTATATATTACTTATGTGTCCAGTTGGTGTTTATCTTTTTCAATTGGAGATGGTGAGAGAGGAGAAATGCTTTGTTTTCCCTTCCAGGCAAAACTTGCTTGTTCTGAGCTAGAGAGACAACAAACTCGGAGTGTTTTTAAGTTTGTGATAAATCTGCATGCATTTTTAGAAAAAGTGAACACTTGAGTATTTTCAGCTGAAAGAAATAAGAAACCTATGCCAGAGTCATCTGTGGTATCTCTGAGCAGTCCATGTGTTGATGTTGTGTACAGAATATGCTACAGCTGCTTGATGTACCCATGATAGTGCTGTCTTGGAAAAACGCTGCAAGCTCACCGCAATATCCCTGTTTTCCTGTCAGCTCGTGCCTGCGGTCCTGGCTGGAACAAGATACATCTTGCCCCACCTGCAGAATGTCTCTCAATATCACTGACAGCCATCACGTGAGGGAGGAGCACCAAAGGGAAAACCTGGATGAGAACCTGGTGCCCGTGGCAGCAGCAGAAGGCAGACCACGCCTGAACCAGCACAATCACTTCTTCCACTTTGATGGTGAGCTGAGCACGTTTGACATCCTCTGCTCTTCCCCAAATAAACAAAGGGAGCAGCCTTCTGTCGAAGGGAGTTCTCTATGTGCTTCAGTTGAAACTCAAACCATGCTCTGCTTGTGTTTATCCAATGCCTGTGTGTTCCTTACAGCTCTTTTCAAGAGCTCAGATATGTGTCTCTGAGGTTGTCCAGAGCTATGGAGATTCCTTGAAAGATTTAGTACAAGTACTCCCTTTTTCAGGATTTGTTGTGGTTAACATCTTCAATACTGGCATTTATTCATTGTGTGCCATGTTGACAAGCAGAATGGGAAATTCATGGGTCTTTTTTTGTTACCATGTGGTGGTTAATCAGTGACAGCCAAGGAGGGGAAAAAAACCCTTCTAGGGTGCAGTCTAAAAGTTGGTCTTTCCCCTATCCCCTAGCTAGTGTGTGGTTGTCAGAAGTCCATTTGCCACTTGATTAACAAGACACTTGCAGTGCTTGCTTAGGTGCAGAAGCAATTGTGTAACTACAGCAGTTTTACATGTTTGTTTTTTTAGTGGTCTGTTATAAGTACTGACAAAGCAGATGTGATTTCAGACCATGATAAGTTCTGTATATGCAGACAACTTGTTTTGAAAAAGACAATTTACCTTGCTTGCCTTCCAGATGTTTTATAGTTTTGGTATCAGTGTGTGTGTTGCACAGTTTCCCAGGTTTTGATGGCAGTCTCGTTTCTGCCCTCCTGGAGCTCCCATGAGGTAGCTGAGATGCTGCAAACTCACACAGTGACCTGTTCTTAGTCTCTGCTCATTTTGCAGCCTTTGGAGATTGTGGGAGGAGAATAATGTGCAGAGAAGGGTCAGACATTTCTAGGTGCACTGAAACTGGCTGACAGCTTCTGCATGGCTTCCACTTTTTTTGAGGTGCTTTAGGTCTCCAAAGGGCATTTATATTTAGAATAACATTATATTTTTGATGGCTGTCCTCCCCAGTGCTCTCCTGTGGCTTGGAGACCTGCAGAATTACCATGGAGATGGAAGGAGAAGTGGCACAGAGCAAACCCTGTGTTTATTTAATGGCAGTGCAGGAGGAGGAGGGAGCCAGCCATGTGCCCTGCTCTGTTGAGCTGAAACAAACAATTGCAGCAGTCACTTTGTTCAGTTACTCTGTGTCCCTTTGAAGTAATATTTTCTCAGTGATGACCCATTTTGGAACCAGATTCAGATTGTTTAGAAGGTGTCCTGCTTTTAGTAAATTTGCTGGAGTTATTCATGTATTCCAGAACTGAATCTGACTCTGGATTATTTTAATTTTCACTGTAATAGGAACATTAAAAGAAGAAAACAAGGATGTGTTTTCCTGATACTCTTCCAACCCTCAGGTTGTTAAACCACTATGACTGTGTTTCAGGAGAGTACTGGCAGTTCCTGATTTGCTCCAGCCATCTCCCATGTTTGGGAGACCTTTGGGATGGATTGTACTGCAGAACTCCCTGTGTGTCCCTTGTAGAATGTGAAGAGTTACATTAAATACACGTGGAAGTGCTTCACCTGCTGAGAATCTCATGTTCTTTTTTGACTTTCTTGGTGGTTTCTTACCCTCAGGCTCCCGAATTGCCAGCTGGCTGCCCAGTTTTTCCGTAGAAGTGATGCACACCACAAACATCCTTGGAATTGCCCAGGCCAGCAACTCCCAGCTCAATGTTATGGTAAGACTGCTTTAATGGCTTGCACCTCAGCCTTCCTGTTTGTTTGTTTTGGGGAAAGGGTTATGTGGAGATAGAGAACAAAGGGGAAGGAAGTCAAAACAGTGGTTAGACATTACATGAAAGCTGTTTTTCTGAGAGAAGCTTTATTTTAGTGGTTAGGGCTATATTGGGGTTCAGATGTGACAACATAAAAGAACAGGTCTGGAGGTAGGTGAATGAGGGGGAAAAATGACATGTACTTCCTGTGTAGTCAGGCAGACTTTTTTCAGCTTGCTTAGTGCAACTTCTTTAACTCTTTTTCAGTACTTCACTCATAACTTGCAGTGCCAAAAAGTGTGAGTCTGTAACCAGAGAATTTAGCTGTTGGTCATGTAGTAACTGATCCAACTCATTCTATAGCTTGTGATTTTTTTTTCTGATCTTTAATGGCATTAAGCTCCCAGACAGCTGTTTCTCTGAGTGTCTTGTCAGTGTGATGTGGGGCTCTCTAGCACCCTCAGCTCTTGCTGATTCCTGATGATGATAGAAGTGTAGGGCATGAAATCCCAGGTTTGTTAAATTCATCCATAAACACTGATGTGGTACAAAAGGAGAAGGATGTGGCCCCATGAAACACAGTTACTTCATTTCCTTTGAGCAGTTCTGTTTCCTTTGAGTTCTTCAAGCTGTAGCTCTGTGCTATAGCATGTTAATAAATGTTCAGTGGGGTGCCTCATGGAAGTGGTGGAATTTTCTCAATATGAGGTCTCTCCCACAGCCTTCACTACTGTTTAAGCCTCAGCAGGGTAAGGCCATGATTTTTAGGGGGTTTGAGGCAGGGCAGGCAGGGAGCATTAAGGTGTTGACAGATGACTTATTAGTTAAATATGCAGGAACTCTCCATCTGAGGTCAATTTAGTTTTTCTTTTTCTGGACACAGTGACACAAATGGACTTTTGTTAAGGATGAGTAATGATTTCTTGGGATTGTGTATTATGAAAAGTACAGTAACAACTTATATTAAAATGACTACTTTAATGGAAAAGCTCAGGTTAGCATTATACATTTTTAATAGAAAATAAGTGAAATTCTCCTTTGTGTTTCTGAACAAAATTCTAGTATTTTGAGGGGAAGGCCAGAGGCTGAAATACTGAATCAGTTGTTTTGGTCATAAGTTAGTAGAGTGTAGAGTTAGGTTTGGAGTAGTTGCTTGTGTTGGAACTCACTGTCAGCTCATGCATGATTTTTGCTTTGCTCTCAAAACTCCTTCCACCCTTCTTTTCTTATTTTTCTCATTTCCCCCTGTCTCCCCTGACTTTGTGCATTAGTGAAAATAGAGATTTTGATATTTAACGAAATCTAGCTGTTGGACTCTAAAAGCATATTTTTTGTTTGCCCTCTTACTTTTATCTGTTTAATTTGGATCTTATTTAACTAACTTGAAATTCAGTAATAGCAGTTTCCTGACAACTTGGTTTAATTTACTAGAGCTTTCAGATACTATTAAGTTGGTTTGTAGGCAGCTTAATAGTATCTGTATTAAAACTTATTCCACTTGTCCTTACTAGTACCATTTTGGAACCTGTATGTCATAAAGAAAAAATTCTTCCCAGTGTTGTTTTAACTTTCAGTCACTCGTGAATGTTATACAGATCTTTATTAAAAAGGCTATCATAAAAAAAGGGTTGGGAGACTTTTGAAGCCTTTGTGCATCTACAAACACTGTTCAGGAATGTAAAATTTCAGGGCTGTGTGGTGCCTCCATAGGAGTTGCAGTTTTGCTGTTGATGTCAGTGAAGTCACTGGGTTTGCTTTCTCCTTCCTCTCTGTGGCTGGGTTTGCCTATCATAAGGCACATCTTTGAGATGATAACACTTTTAATCTCTTTCTTTTGACGTATTTATCAGCTTTTATTTACTGTTGATTTTGCCTGTATAAACCTTGCTTTCTGCAGGCCCATCAGATCCAGGAGATGTTCCCTCAGGTTCCTTATCACTTAGTTCTGCAGGACCTGCAGTTAACTCGGTCTGTGGAGATCACCACTGACAACATCCTGGAAGGGCGGATCCAGGTGCCTTTCCCCACACAGGTAACTCTGTGCCCTTAAAATGACTGACTTCCTTACTTACCACAGCACTGAGCCTGTTAATGATGAGTGAGGGGAATGATGTGAGATGAAGCACTGGTGAACCCAGGATTTCTTTTTCCCTTTGTTTAAATCTCTGTAAATGCAGCCATTTACAGAGCCATGTACCAAAAATATATTGAAAACGACCTAGCTAGACTAGAGACAAATATTTGCTCAGTTAAAGCAGCTCTTCCTGGTCTCTCTTGTGCAGAGCCTTTAGAACATTTCCAGTTGATTTCTCTGCTGACAGATAATTGAATTGTACCACTTAGGAAGGTTTTCTGCAAAGAAAGTAGTCGGCAAAATGATGCCTTGTTCTTAATTAGTGCTAGCAGGTTTCAGTAAAGCAGTCTGGGGACAATGTTTCTGTTAATAAGAATATTGAATTCTGGTTCTGGGCACATCAGATAGTACTGTTATCTGGAGTCTGCCTGTGGGGAAGCAGAGAGAATTCTCTTTCAACGCAGAGCATTCTGTTTATTGCTAACTTATCTGTTTCTAAATTGAACATAACGCCTGACGGTGCAGAGGGCAAAGTTTGAATGTGTTCAAAGGACCCAGTTTTGTTTGCCATTTCACACACTGTACTAAAGCCATGATGTTTGCATTTCAGCGTGCAGACAGCATTAGACCTGCATTGAACAACTCTGTGGAGCGGCACAGTACTGATCAGGAGGATGCTGGAACTGTCACACAGGTAATTTGGCATAAAAATGGGCAAAAAGCACAATTAGAAGCTGCATGGACTAGTAGGTGCCTTGGCTCCATCCAAGGTCAGGTTGGTGGCAGCCCTTCCTTGCATTTCACCCCAGGGCAAGTAAGGTTCAGGTTGGGCAAGTAAGCCAGACTGGAGCATGGTGCCCCTGTAAAGCCCCTGTGTGCTTTTCTTTTTCCTCATTGAGGCAAAGTGCTCTCAAGTGCTAGAAGAAGAAGAACAGAAGAAGGTCATGGCTCTGTTCACATCTGTTCAGCTCGTGCCCATCTGTGGAGTACAAAGAGCAGTATGCTTTGCTCTTCCCTTTCCTCTTCCCATTCTGTACATCTCCAGATGTACAGAAATTTCCATTAAAATGAAAAGTATTTCTCCTCTGGGTGTAAGAATTCTTCTGGGTGCTGCTGAGGAAGCTGGAAGGTGCTGCTGCCCTCCTCCTGCTTTGTGCATTTACTGTCACTTAGGCTGCCTTCAGATGAGTGCTCACCCTTGTTACAGAGCTCAGAGTTCTACCAGGGAGTCAGGCTTGCTTGCATCCTTGCTATTGATGCTATTTCTGTTGTGGAGAGGAGACTTAGGAGCCTAGGGGCATCCTTCCTCTAGGGAACTCCTGTCACTTTAGTGTCCCTTTGATTTTGATTTCAATTTGTAACCAAGTACCTGGTGTATCAGAGATGTTCTCTTTCTGCTTACCAGAAGAATCTGTAGCTGTAGTCAGTGAAACACTTGTCTGGGAGGAAAGGGCTGGCAGCAAACAGGATTCTTCAGCAGGGTGCACTGGATTTTAGAGAAGCTTTTTAAAGGCAAGTGGGAAGGGACATAAGCCACTGTCAGCTCCTCTGGGAGAGACTTGAATTTCAAAACTGTGGGTAGGTATGCTTCACCCCTTATGACACAGTCTCCAGGAGAGACCATGGAAACCCCAGTTGCTTTGTGCTGCAGCCTTAGAGTGAGTTTTACAAGCATTCTACCTCTTTCCTTTTTTATTTTTATTTTAAATCAACATCCCCACCGAGAATCTTTGTAGTACAGTGCCAGACCCATTGGAGTTCTGCTTGTTGGAAATAACACTTCTTCAGGCAGCTAAGGTGCTCAAGTGAAAACGCTCTTCTTCATGGGGAGTGTTGGTTTTCCAAGTGTCATATGTCATATTATGACTTATCTCTATCTTAAGACCTTTGAACTTTAGGTAGAATTAATGACTCATATCCCCCCCCCCGCCACATGTAGCTTGTGGTTTTGAGAAATAAGTGCTGATACAATGTAATGGTAATTGAGAGGCATCTCTGAGCACCATCATGGTATAAATCATGTTAGAGGTTTGTGAGATGATGCTCTAAGCACTGACAGCCTCTATCAGTCCTGGCCTGAAATGCTGTGCATGTGCTTCTCTCCAGCTGTGCACTGGAATGCTGATGCTTCCAGCAATGTGCATAATGCTCTGCACCTCCTCTCCACCCCTATCCTGTTTGCCCCCCCTCCCCTCTTTTCTGACTCCACTGTCACTCCCACAAGAACAGATTGTGGAGCAGCTCGAGCTACTTTCTCCAAGCTTCTATTTTGATGTACTAAAATGTATTTAAAGATTATCCTTTGATTTTTTTTTGTGTGTGTGTTTATCTGTTTCTCTGATCCTGGGCAGAGGTGGTTAGGACTGCTCAGACCTGACTAGCAAGGCTGCTGTTACAACCCTGAAACTTGCCTGGTGCAGCTCTTGCCCCCCTCCTTGAGAGTCCAGTTTATTGTCATTGCTTAAGTACTTGGTGACTATTGAGAGAATTTTCCAAGGCATCTCATGGCTTTCATGAAACTTCCTTGTTCTCTTGGAGCCTGGAGGAGGAATGGTTTCTGTAGCATACAGGTTTTGCATCTGTGATCTACTGCGTTACTGAGGCTTGTCATAACCTTTACTGCAATTAGTTGTGATAGTTTAGTCTCTAAAACCTCCTCAGTAACTGTTCTTGTGCTCAGAGAAAAATCTTTGTGAATTTACAAAAACCCCCCATATCTCAGATGAGCCAACTTGCATCTTCTGGGGGAAGAACAACAGATCTTGCCTGAACACTGACCACAATGAGTGGCCTCCTCAGTGCTTCCCCCACTGCTTCCCTGTTCCCTGTCTGCCTGGGTGCTTGTCAGGTTGCTCCATTCCTGTTCCACTGGGTCTGCTGAGGTTGTCTTGGCCCCGAGTACAATCCATGATTCTTCTGTGGGGCTCTCCCTTCATCCTCAGGGATGTGGCAGAGCTTTGGGGCAGTCCACTGGTGCCCCCACGTTATCCCAGCCCGTTAGTGTGTGTGGTACAGGACCCCTTCCCTAAATTCCAGCATGCTGGGGTTTTTGCTGAGAGAGGCTGAGCACATGTCCTTGTTTGAGGCCACAGTGTCCATCCTGCACTGACGTGGGCTCTGCCATTCCTGCTTGGCTCACCAGCCTAATGGGAAGTGACATTTGTCTCGGTGTTTGCTCTGGGAAGGCGTTGCACCGGGGAGATGGTGTTACTGGCCTGTCTCTGGGGCTTTGGAATGACTCAGCTTGTTGTGCACATCAGCTGCCCAGCCCTGTGTGTTGCCGTGGTGGTGCTGCCGTGTCCGGGCTGTCGGGACTCGAGTGGTGTCACGGAACCGCCCGACCAGGCTCCCAGGGCAGCTGTGCCCAAGGCCTGAAACGAGGCGGTGGAGCTGACTGGGCTAACACCTCCCTGCACCATCCCACGTGCTGGAGTAGTCCTCTGGGATACCCGATGATGGCCAAACCCTCCAGCCCTTCGCTGAGGTGACGTGTTTGTTGACGCCGCCACGCTCGGTACCGTGGCATCATTGTGGCAGATCAGTCCTCGTGTTCGTGCTGCCAGCCAGATGTCAGGGGGGAGAGCTGCCACGTGTGGGGCTGCCAGCTCCTCTTATTGGCACGCTGTACTTGGCACAGTTGCCAGCCTTGCTCTGCCAGTCCCAAACATTTGGGTGCTGCAGAACCCAGTGAACCGAAGCCTCATAAATTCCGTTCTTGAGCACAAATCATCTCTGCAAATTCATTTACTATTCTTCCCTTAGTATGTGGATTTCTGCTCTTTCTTTTCTTACTGTTGCATCACTTGTCAAGTCAGCTGCAGAATCTGACTTTCAAATGCTCCATTTTCAGAGAGCATTAATTACGAGTAATTAATGTTTGTCTTTGACATTACTTTCAAACGTGGCATAAAAGATACAGCATTATAGGATACAGGCTCTTTGAACGTGGTTTGAAATAGCTTTGTTCTGTTTTTTGGCTGGGCTTTTCAAAGGAACCCAAGGGAACTGGGTACAGCAGGTGAGAGTCTGGTTTCTTCCAGTGCCTCAGAAAATGACAGTTCTTTGTAGCTCCTTGTTTTGATGCAAAGAAGCCTAAATTTTGCAAAGCCTTAAGCCTTATCTCCTTTTCTCTTAGACCGAGAGAGTGCCACTTGAGCTCAACTCCAGGCTGGAAGAAATGGTGGAATTCAGCGAAATGGAAGCAGAGCCCAGTGAAGCAGAAGACTTTGAGGCCAGGGGAAGTCGCTTTTCAAAGTCAGCTGACGAAAGGCAGCGCATGTTGGTTCAGCGGAAGGAGGACTTGTTGCAACAGGCTCGAAAGTACGTTCCTTCCAAAAACCCCAGCCTGGCCACGCAGTTAAGAGTCCCCCAGGATGGGTTTCAAATGGATGATGACCAGTGAGAGCCTGGGTGGATGCAAAAAGCAGTAAGGGGAATGAATCCATCTCCCGTGGCAGGCTTGGGATGCTGTTTAACACAACTGTTTCTGCTAAACCCAACTCTGAAATAGCATCATGTGTCCCAACATGTACACAAGCTCTTTGAAGTCAGAGGCTGATTTTTCCAGCTTCAATGGACTTTAGTCTGAGCCTGTAATAAGTGAGAATGGGTTACTTGTGCCGAGTCCTCTCCTAATCTTTAGGTTGGCCCTTGGCACAGCTGTCAGCCCTCACTGCCTGTGCTGTTACAGCTGAAATTCCTGTCAGGCCCCACTCTTTCCAAATACAGAGCAGCACAGAGCTGAGAGATGACCCTTGCTAGAGCTCTCCAGAGGAGCTCAGGACCAGCCAGTCAGCACCACTGAAGAGAGAGGGGCCAACCTGAACTGTTTGTTTTAGCCCAACCAGTAATAGGTGTTATAGGTAGAATTCAATTTTTACATGCATCTCAGTCATTTTGGTGAACTTTACTAGCATCCAGTTGCTGATTAAACAGAGAAGGAGAAGCACTTCAGTGATGTAGAAAAAACTTCTTAGTGTTTTTAACAAGTGTTGTCCCTTCCTTTGTACTGCAGGGACACTGCTGAGAGGGTCTACAACAACCCCAGAGTTCTTTGGTGTTGTCAGGGTGCTGCTGCTCTTTTTGTTTTCCACACTGAAATGCCTTATAAGTACTATGGGTGTGACACCTTTTACAAGTCTATTTATAGACTTGCTCCTAGACTTAATTTTTCCTTCATCTTTGCAAAAAAAAAAATGTCTTTTAGGGAGATTGAGTATTTTTGACTTTCCAGTTTACTGGTTTGAAGAGCTGTTGAATTTCAAACTATTGTATTTTGCCACTAAATGTAAAAATTCATTGGGATGTTAACTCTGGCAGCAGCTTCCCTGTCCTCTGGCCTCATCTCACGCTTTGCAGCCCCAGTGCCCCTTCTGCCAGACTTCCTGGCTGTCACCAGGGAGTGCTGTGTTGTGGCAGACACTGCCAGTGGCTCAGGAGTGGAGTAACGGGAGCAGAGGGAGTCAGGAACTCACCTGCAGTCTCAGGGAATTGCTCTGAGTTGAGAGTAGAGCCCTGACCTTTAGAACTGGCTCCTTCCCACGAGCACAAGGATCTTGCACAAAACCCAAGAGCTTCTGTCAGCTCTGCAGAGTCCTTCGTGGGCGATGGGGGCTTTTCCTGGAGTTCATATCTCCCGTGTGCTTTCATTGAGCCATTTTCCTGCTTTCCAGCCCTCCCTGACTCTGTGAGTGTATTTTCCAGAGCCGGAACGAGGTGTGCTCTGCTCACCCATCCTCTCCTTCTCTTTTCTCAGGCGTTACTTAAACAAAACCTCGGAGGAGGAGCTGAGCCCAGAGAAGCCTTGTCCCGAGGGAGCGGCCGACGCGGTGACGCTGCGCCGCAGGACCCTCGCTGCCGCCGCCGAACGGAGGCTCCAGATGCAGCAGAACTCCTAGCGCTGCCCTCCTCCCCCTCCTCGTGAGCAGCCTCCAGTAAATAAATGAAACACGAGAACCCTGCGCTTCCGATACCAGCAGGAAAGCGTCTCTGCAGAGCTCAGCTGGCTGTGCTGCCCAGCGAGCTGGCTGCCTCTCTGCTGTACAAAGCATGTGGTCTAATAATGTTCGGACAGCTGACAAAATTAACCTTTTTTGTAATATTTTCTATGTGACGTTGATTCCCCTCCACAAACGAAAGGCAATTTCTAAACCATGGGCATGATTTCTGCAGCTGGCATGAGCTGTGGGGCTGACTGCACTGCAGAGGCTGGGGGAAGTGTGTTCTGAGTTAGCTGTGGGTGCAGGTCACAGAGCACACGGGCATGTTCTGCTGGAGATCAGGGAGAGTTACTCGGAGGGTGAGGAGGCTTAGAAGCTTGCAGCAATCCTGTGCTAGATAAGCAGGCACCTGCTCCTCAGTCCCCGTTCTTGTCGGCAGCGGAGGTGCCACGTGGGGTGGCTTGAAGGGCTGGGGGAGCGTCGCCGGGAAGTTCTTACACTGGATGAAATTGTGTGGCTACACAACACAGAACCCCCAAATCCATGGATTTGCAGCAAAGCGCCGGCTCACGTCGACTCCAGCATCAAACAGGCAGTTTGCTGCTGCTGGGCTCTTCTGCTCTGGCAGAGGTCTGGCTGTTCATCCCCAGGGCTGCACTTTTCCTTCATGTCCAGAGGCAAGCAAAGGACAGAGGGGGATCGAGTGAAGAGCTCACAGCCCTTGCAGTTCAGTGTTACCACAGGCCAAGGGAGCCGAGGGCAGAACCCGCCCGTCCTGACTCCAGCACAACATGGGTGGGACGGCGTGGAGGTCGCTCCAGTATCTTGCTTTTATTTTGTTTTTAACCCCCACAAGCTCACTGTGAGTTTATTCAGGAAGACTGGAGGAATGGGGACAGCTGGACCTTCGCTGGCTGCACCCAACCTGCTGACCTGGATTTTTCTTAAGAACTTTTGAGATCCCCTTGGCGCCGCCACCGCTCGCTTACATAGTTGAATTTTACATGGCAATGACTTAATTTTTAAACTTCTGAAGAGTGAGTTCTAGTTTCACCGTCCTTTAGAAGGAGCCCAGTATTACCTAGAATTGTTGGTAACTTTTTTTACTGTTGGTTTTTAGGTGAAGGTGAATTTAACGAGAGGAATTGCATCGATGTTTAGGTGAAAATAATTTATTTCAATAAAACTCTTTGGGAAAGCCTTACCTTGCAATGCTATTAGTAAACCTCAAAAAATTTTTTGAGATCTTTGGTTTTGCCTAGAACACAGCTGTTTGTTTTTATTGTTAAAAAAACCAACCAACCAAAAATAAAAACCTTGATCAGTGTTGGAAATTGTTTGGAAATTTCTGTAGTGTGGTTTCTCTGTGTGTTTGGTCTGTAAATGGGGCACCTGCACTTTGGTGCCCTTTGGTTCCCCTTTTCCATCCGAGAGGGAGCACAGCCTCCTAACACTGGGTTTGGGAATATTCTCCCAAGCCTCGGGTTGCAGGGCAGTAATTGCTACTGGAATTTGGCTGTGCTGTGAACATGGAAATGGAAGAGAAACAGTGTCTCAAGGACTGAAAATGGAGAGGGGCTTTGAGCTGTCTGGCAGGGTACAGAGGGGATGAGAGCTACTGTACCTGTGAGCAGTGTGGGGTTTGAGCCTTGATCCAAGCAGCAGAGCTGACATTCCTCTGGGAGGGGAGAACACAGCACAGAAATCCTTCTCGTGGGCTCCACGTCTCCACGAGTTCTCCTTGCTGTGTTTCTGGGAGATGTTGTACCTGGTGATGCATTTTGTACACGATGATGCCAAATGCCCCCAGAGGGGCTTCCTGCAGCCAGCACAGGTTTTGACCTGGCTGTGGGCTTGATGGAGCTGTGGATCCACCACCTTGGCCTGTCCTCTCCCAGCCCACCCACCTTCCCAGGACAGGAGTGCTGTGCCCTGGAATGGTTTCCCAGACACAGAGGGTGAGGAGCTCTCAGTGCCCTGGGGTCTGGCTGGCAGCAGCGGTGCACGAGCCCCCTCTGCCCCCTCCTGTTGCTCTGGGAGCTGTGTGACATCCTGCTCCTCCCCGACTTCACCACTGCAAAAAAGGTACCTGGAAAGGTACCAAAGCAGCTCCTCGGCCCCCAGCCCTCTCTGCCTGCTGCAGGACCCTGCTGTGGAATCCAGTCCTGCCAGCAGCAGATCCATGGGTAAGGTCCTGCAGTTCCTTGGGCTGCAGCAGAGAGATGAGTGAAGGGGGTGCCTGGTGTGTGTGGGAAGAGGAAGGTTTGTGGAGCTACACCAGGGAGGGTAGGGGGTGTTTCAGAGGCTCGGGCTATTCTTTCTGCACTTGTGCTGTTGGGCTCCTGACCTTTTCCTGGCAGCTCTTCCCTCTGCTCCCTGAGGAGTGGGCCCTGGTCAGCCACTGGATGGCATCTCTGCCTGTGGCACTGCTGCAAAATGACCTAATTCAGCCATTGAGGGCTGGTTTGTGCAGGAGAGCACAGGGACCAGTGGTGGCCTCTTGGCCAGCTCTGCCTCCCTGGAAAGGGAGGTCACCTGAGGAGAAGCCTGAGAGACTTTCCCAGTGCCAACAAGTGCTGCTCCTGCTGGCTGTGAACAGCAGGAACCTTGGAGGAACTGGGTTGGTCAGGAGCTGCTGCTGTGGGATGGGGGCTCTGCCAACCAACCTTCCTGAATCCTGAGGGCAGGGGACGTGTGAGGGGTGGCCCGGCACAAAGCCAAGGTCGGGGGTCCTGGGTCACCCTCCCTATGGCTCTGTCACCCAGTGGCCCTGTGGGGTTTGGAAGCATTCCCATGGCACGGGAGGGGATGGCAAGTGCGGTGCCATGATCTCTCCCCGTGCCAGGCAGTGCCAGTGGCTCCCCACTGTCCCACCTGTGGTCATGGTGCCCTGAGCCAGGCACCCAGGATGAGGAATGCAGGAAAAAACCCAAATTGTGAGAAAAACCCTCAAACCCCAAACCCCCAAACAAACCTCGAATGGCTCGTGCAGCAGGGAGAAAACCTCGACTTGCTTTGAAAACCTTCCTCTGTATCTCAGGGGGGAAAACTCGAATATTGTGGAATTTCTGATGTTGCCACAAACAAAGGACTTGCCCTCATAATTTGCTTGGCTTTCCCCAAAGAAATATAAATATTTTCTTGCTTGGAGAGGTTTTTTTGGAGGGATTTTTGCCCCTGGTGATGTTCTGAAGCACCAAGGGGCTCCCACACACTGCTATCCCAGGATTTACACCCAGTCCGTAGTTCATCCCCTTCTCCCTGTGCTATCCCCCCAAAATGTGATTTTTAGCATCTTTCCTTCCTCCCTTTGGAGGGAGGCAGACAGGCAGCAGAAAGAAGGAGGCAGAGGCACAGGAGGGGAGAGGCCGGGGTACAGACAAACATTCTCTTTATTGAGCTACACATGAATTTTTCCATTAGTCAGAGAAAGAGATTGGCAGTGTGTAATATATCACAGAAACCTCACTGATTGGTAATAGAAAGGCTTAGAAAGACCTGGCGCTTTTTATATATATATATATATAATATTTTTTTTTAAGTTTCCTCTTTATTTATTCATTTTCTTTTGAACAGGTGTGACTGCTCTTCTTCAGCAAAGGTAACTCGTAAAAGTGAAACTGTGAAGACGTCTGGTTACTAATCAAAGTAGAAATGACGAGGGATTGGTCATGAAAACGGTGGCTTCAATGTAAACACTACATTCGATTTTTGTTGTTGGTTTTTTTTTATTCTTTTTAAATTATTTTTTGTGGTTTTGTGTGTGTTTTTTAAAATTTTTAAATTATTTTCATTCTTGCTTTTTTTTTTAAAGTTTGGTTTTTTAAAGTTTTTTTTCTTTTTTTTTTTTCCTTTTTTTTTCTTATTTTGCAGCACAAAATTCCCACATGAGAGAGAAAAAACACCATTCACTAAAAGGGAGAGAGGATTGGGGTGAGATGGAGGGGAGAGAAAAGCAGCACAAAAAAGCATTCACTGGAAAGAGTTAAAAATGAATAAAAACCAAACGAAAACAAAAAAAATACTCTAAACAAAAAATAAAACAAAATAAAATATATATATCTGTATAGCCCTCCCTGATGCCCCTGGTTGGCCCCACAGGAGGGGTGAGGGGGAGCCTGGCTGGGGGGGCCGAGCTGTGCTTTTGGATACGGACCTGGAGAGTGAGCAGTGAGCGGGAGTTAAACCGGGAGGGAGGGAAAACCGGGAAAAACCCGCCGGCTCCGGCTGGCGAGGGCTTTGGCCTGAAATGGGAATTCAAAAACCGACCTAAAAACCCCCAAACCCCGGCAAGAGAGCAGGAGGAGGATGCTCCCACCGCAGCTTCCCCCCAGACAGCCAGGGTGGGAAATGGGAGATGATCTCCCTGCTGCTGCTGCTGCTCTTTCCCTTTCTAGCTGTGACACGTAGCCAGGGGTAGTTTTCAATTTTTTTCCCCCTCCTTAAAAAAACCCCAAAAAACCAAAAAACCATCTCTTTGTTTCTGGAGGCAGCAGCTCACCCGGGCTGGGCAGCAGGATCAGGGGCAGGCAGGGGCAGCCCAGCCTTGCCCACACTGGAAATAAAAATAATTCTTCATCATCATCATCATCATCAACAACATCATCATCAACATCATCATCACTAAAAAAAAAAAAGCCAACCCACAACAATCAATTATAATGGTAACAATTAAAAAATAAGAGCCCGTGGTCAAATAAGTGCTGGGAGAAGGCCCTGCCCAGGGTGACCCCTCTGTCCCCTCTCCCTGCCTGGTACCAGCGGGGGGAGCCCCGGGAGCTGTTGGGGTGGTGGGTCTGGGCAGAGCCCCCCCAGCCCCCGGGGTGCCCCCAGGCTGGGACATTGGGGGCCGGAGCCTGAAGGGGGGGGAAGGAGCTTAAAAAAAAAACCAAACTAAAATGGTGGGTGTGGATATTTTTATATATATATATACGTATATATATAATTTTTCCTTATGCCTTTTTATTTACCAACTTGCATGACTATGATGACAATTTTTTTCTCTCCTTCAACCTGTTTTTTTTTCTTTGTTTCTCTTTTTTTTTTTTTTTTTTTTTTTTCCCCGCGCGTGTGTGTGTGTTCTGTGTGTGTCTGTTGTGTGGTTGCGTTGGGGGTGTTTTTTTTGTTGTTGTTGTTACTTTTTTATTTTTACGTTTCTTTTCTCTCCTGGCGCCGGGATCGCCACCCAAGCAGTCGCTGTGCGCCGGGGGGGGTCAGTACAAGCCGCAGCCCCGCAGGTTGTTGGCAATGATGATGTCGGTGACGGCGTCAAATACCACCTGGATGTTGTTCGTGTCTGTGGCGCACGTCATGTGGCAGTAAATCTCCTTGTTGGGGGAGCGGTTTTTGCTCTCGAATTGTGCTTGGATGTAGGCGGCCGCGTCCTCGTAGGTGTTGGGACCTGCGGGACAGGGGGAGGCAAAGGGGGGGTGTCAGGGCTGAGGGCACCCCCCTCCCACCGCACCCCCGGCCCCTGGGGCTCGCCAAGTGCTGTAATTCCACCAGAAACAGGCCAAACTTCGTTATTTGCACCCTGTGCCCCCCCCATTTAACACTCTTCCTCCCCTCTCCATCCTTTCCTCCCCCACCCTTTTCCACCCCGTTCTGCCCCATTTTCCCCTAATTGCGGCCCCCTGGGCCCTGTTGGGGACTCCTCCCTCCCCAGGTGTTGCTGCTTTGCTCTCCCCTTTTTCCCCCCCTGGAAGGGGAGCAGCTCCAGCTGCGCCCGGCCGGGCTGTGCCTGACGGAGGCTCCCGACGGCATCGCTGCGGCCCCGGCTCCGGTGAGATCCCGGCTCCGGTGAGTCCCCACGGCGCATCCCGACAGCGCCCTTCCCAAGGGAGCGCGGGGGGGAGAAAGGCTGGGGGGCCTGCTGGCCCCCCAGCCAGGTAGGCAGGGGGAGGGATGGCCAGGAGGGTCGGTGGCTACTCCAACATCTCCCGCGGTGCTGGTCGTGTTGAGCCCTCCTTGCCCCGTCAGGGTGATGCCCGGCCGGGGTGAGGGTCCCACCCGGGCTCTGGGGTGGGCGAGGGGTGGTGGCGGGGCAGGAGCCGTTCGGGGACGCGCTGCTGTTGCCTGTTCGTTCGTGACTGGGAGGTTTGCTTTTGTAAGGTGGGCTGGAGAGGCGCCAGATGTTCGAGCCGAAAAATGTGCATTTTTGCATTAAGCCGCTTACGGCAGCGGGAGAGGCTGTGCCTGGCCCCTCGTGGGAAGCCACAAAGCTGAGTTACGCCCCTGAAATCGCCTTTGCGAGAGCTGCTATTATCTGGAGATTTATTTTCCTTTTCCAGCTCGCTGGTTCCCCTCGTTCCCGATGCGGGGGGTGGGCCGGTGACACCGGGCTGTCCCCTCCCTGTGCCAGGATGTGCCGAGCAGCTGCAGTGGGGGAGTTCGGTTTATTCAACCAGGTGGCTGTGAAAAAAGTACTGCTGCCTTTATGATGCAGAAGCCTAAATGCCTCAGGTGGAAATGCCAGTGCACTTGTGCCACAGGGGAAGGGATGGCATCTTGCTGGGGGACCCCCTTGTCCTTGGGGTTTGGCATCCAGGGTGGGTGTGCTCTGGGTGGAAGAGTTCAGAGGCATCCCAGTATCTGTGGGGGTAGCTGGAGTCTGAATCTGAGCCAACTTTTTTTTCCTCTTAGAAATTTTGAAGTATCTATTCTTACCCATCTTGGTTATTTGTTCTTTTCCCCAGACCACGCTGGTTTCACTAAGAAATGGATGATTCTCTTGTGGATCCACAGATTTCTGCTGTAAAGGGGCTCTTTCCTTCCCCAGCTGTATCCTGTGTGAAGGCACTCCTGGGAGGATGCAGCCTGGAGGACCATGTGTCTTGGTTTCTCTTGCAGGAGCTCCTCAGGAACCCCCAGCACACAGGATGGCTGCAGTGCTGGGCACTTGGCTCCTACCAAGGCTTTTCCTTTCCACAGCTCCTCTCTCTCTGTCCCACCTCTGCCACAAGAACTGCCCCAGGCAGGACAGGGCCCTACCCCACCAGTGGGTGCTGGAGCTGCATCACTGCTCCTGAAGGTGGGCAGTGCTTGTGCCCCCCCAAAGGTGCCCTGTCCCCTCTGTCCCCCCCAGCCCCGGTACAGGGTGAGATGTCACTGAACTGTGTCAGCCCCGGCACCTACCTGTGTACTCAGGGAAGCAGATGGTCAGAGGCGACTTCTTGATCTTCTCAGCAAATAGGTCTTTCTTGTTGAGGAAGAGAATGATGGAGGTATCGATGAAGAATTTGTTGTTACAGATGGAGTCGAAGAGCATGAGAGATTCGTGCATGCGGTTCTGCAACGGGGAGCACAGAGGGAGGAGAGGGGAGAGAGAAAGGCAAAGGCAGAGTTAGAGGAGAGGAGAACATTTTTTTTTTCTGAAATGAAATGGTTAGAAAGCAAAAAATCTCTAAGATAAGACAGTGGTAAGTGTGAGCTGGTTACAGAGGTGGAGGAAGTGGGATATTGCCCTGCTCTTGGGCTGGAGGCCAAGGCACGTGTGGAGGCTGCAGCTGATCCTCCCCCACGTCCTGTGAGGCCACTCTGGCAGGGCAGACACCTGGAGCTTCAAGGAAGAGCAGGAAAAAAGTGATCTGCTCCTCTCCTGCCTCACCAGAGGAGTGTGGAAGGAGCCTTGTGTCTCCTCAGGGAGTGGGCAACCCTGAAGCATCGTTTGCAGAGCTCAAATAAAACATGGGCAGACAGCACCAGCCAGTGGCCAGCATACACTGGGCATTGGGACTGGGATGGAGGGGCCTTTGGCCATCCCAGGGTGGTCCTGTGGACTGGCCTGGAAGGGTATTTGGTGCTGAGCAGTGCCATTGTGGTGAGAGCAATGCCAAGGGATTACCCAGAGGTTGGGGCAGGTCCTGTCCCAGCAGGACTCTTCTGCCCCTGGAAAAATCTTCAGCCCATCTTGGAAAACACCACAGTGGTGGCCAGGTTACCCCTAAGAAAACCCAGTGCTGCTGCATGGAAGAAACCAGTGGAGGTGCCTCTGCCAGCCCACCCCTGAGCTCTCCTGAGTGTTCTGGGCTTGTGGGCAGATCCAGGGAGTCTTTGAGCTTGGAAAATTTTTGGTAGGAGCATAACTAGAGGCAAATTTCTAAAGTAGGTGGTTTTTTTTTCTTAATTTATTGTTTTGGGTTTTTTTTAATTGTCATTTCACACATGGACCAGATCCATATAAAGGCATTTTTTCTCTGTGCTACAGAAATTTTTAGCAGGAAAAAGTGGAGAACAGACAGCAGAACAGGAGGAGGAGGTGAGGCTGTCCTGGGCAGAATGGGCTGCCACAGGGCACCACAGAACAGGGGATTCTCATGCAGGCACATGCACTCACTGTTAGTGTGGAGGTGCCACTGGACAGGACAGATCTGGCCCTCCAGGAGCTCCCAAAAATTTCCTCCATCATTATCACCATAAAGCCATTCCCTACTACTCCACTGACAGCTCTGGGGGTCCCTTTCACAGTGGGTACCCACCCAGTTTCTACCTGAACCTTCAAAGCTTCTGATGCAAACCCAGGGCTCAGTGAGGTCTGAAGCTGCTGCCCCCTCCCTGTGCCCCTCTGTGCAACCCCCTCTTAGGGCTGAGCCCCCAGTTCTGGCTCAGCTGCCTGCAGCTCACGTGGGGATGCAGCTGCTTACAAAAGCCTCTTGTGAACTCATGTAAAGCCCTTCTTTGGGGTGACTCGGGGGCTTGGTGGGGGACCCTCCTGCAGCAAAGAGCCCCCCAGCCCCTTTCTTTGGAGGTGCAGCAAAGGGGGGACTTGGGCTCGCCGAAGACTTGTGAGGCTGCATGTGTTTCCTAACGAAATGATGACCCAATTACACATTTTGGAGTTTTCCATGAATGTTTTATTAGTGACTCATTTTATTAGCTCCACTTCAGCGGTGGCTTTTGCATGCAAAATTTAGCAGCTGTCTGATTTCATCTTGAAAGGCTCCGCGATTGCACCGTCGGTTCCTTGACAAAAGAGGAGCAAGGGATGCCAAGCAGGCGCTTTCCAAAGCTTTGGGACTTCAATTGGATCCTTATCTTGAAATAAATAAAAAAAACCCCTTATTCATGGGGAAACCAGAAACTGCCGCCAAAGGATGTGGTTCCTCTTGACTTGTGGTTGTTGCAAAATCACTGGGTCTTGAGGTTTTCATGGAGAGTATCTGGGTGGGCTTTTCCTTGTTTGTCCCTGGTGTTGTCCCCTATATATCTCAATAAGGGAGTGATGATGTTGGTGGAAGAGCAACTGAAATAAAGCAGGTGCCCAAGGAAAGGAAAATCCCCAGTTAGGGAGAATAACCCTGGTGACTTCGGGGCCCTGGACAGCCACGTGGATGATCTGAGCAGGATGGAGTCCTGGAGGAAGTTTTAAAAAATCCCCAGTAGCAACATGCAAAGCAAAATCCTTTCCCTCTCAGACATTTCCTTTTCTCAGGGCTGGCCTGTACTTCTGTCTCATCTGCAGGATGGACTGTGTGGGGTTTTGTGTCTGAGGATGGGTCCAGCTGATGCTCTGTCACTGAAAATTGGTCAAGTCAACAGGAATAATGGTTCACTTTGCTGAGGTTTATGGAAAATTTTCTCTTGGTTTCTTTAAGTTCTTTACTTCTATTTTATGCCCCAAATAATGGAAGATCTTTGGTTTTAACATAAAAGAACAAACTGGCCCAAGGGTTATTTTAAAGGGAGGGAGGGATGTTCCACATTTGGTGCTACTGCAAGGAGGAAAACACATCTCAGTCAAACCAGAAATGGCTCTTCTGCTTCTGTGCTTGCACAAAGAAACAGTGGAAAAGCAGAGCAAAACTTGTGAAGGATTTGCAGTCAAAGTGTTGGAGAAAGCAACTGGGTAGCAGGGATCATCTGTCCTGCTGAGGGTGAGCAGAGGAAACAAAATTCCCACCAAATACTTGAAATACTTACATGAAATGAAATACCTTTTGGTTATATCCTTTTCAAATTCCTTGTTTCCAGGCAGATGAGGCTGTGGCAGACAACTGACACTGCAGGTGTGTGTTGTGCAAGTGCCTTTGTGGAGCAGCCATAGGGTTAAAAAATGAGTTTGAGACGCTGGACGTGCTCAAGGGAGACACAATAAAACCACTCTCACACTAGAAAAGAGCTGGCACTTTATTAACATTTTGTGACTAATAAATACATTACCGACAGCCAATAAATTATTACAATAACTAATGCTCTATTAAACCAATGGACAGTCACTCTTCATACAAAATTACAGTTAATACAGTTTGGGCCATCAAACATGCAGGAGAAATGATTCAGCGGGAAACCAGCGAAAGGAAAATGGTGACGGCCTCCGGTGATCCTTGGGAAGAAACGTGGTGGGGAGCCCAGAGGCAGAGTGATGGTCACTGTTCCCTTGTTGAGCTGAAGGGGGAAAAGGGGGTGGGGGAATAGGGCTGAGGATCACAAATTAGGGACTGGGCACTTCAGCGGGGCAATGGCTGGTGTTTGAACAACCCGAGTTGCTTGCCCGGTGCCACTGGGTTGCTCCAGCACTGGAAAAGCTGGTGAGACTCAGGCACTGCTGAAAATGGTGTTTTACCTGCTATGATCTCCTCTCCCCACCTGGAGCAGGGGCTTTAGCTCTGGAGCTGCTTCCCTGCACTACAGGACAGTCAGGATTTGGTCTCAACATTAATTTCCATGGCACTGGGTGGGAGAGGGCCTGGGGTGTCCCAGCCCTCTGCCTCTTCTCCAGGTCTCTCCTCCCTGTGTCTAGTGCACCTGGTGCCCATGGAAAATAGAGCTGCCCTCTCTGGGAGATGGAGATGTTTCTTCAGCTGCCTCCCCTCTCCCTCTGCCCACAGGATGCCAGCTGGAGGCTTTGGTCCTGCTCCTCCTCTCAGTAAGGCGTTGGTGTTTAAGGGTTGCACTTGTGTTCACTTGCTTGTCTCTGCATACGAGTAAAGATCTCTCAGGCTACTGGCTGGGGCATGAGTGGTCCTGTGAAAGGTCCCTTTCCATGGCCACATTCTCAGCATAACTCTTTATACAGGTCATGTCCCTATATCTGTTCACCATCAATTACCTTGTGTCAGTGCTGGAGCTCAGAGGTGACACCCTCGAGTCTTGGGGGGCCTCAGGAGTGTGTTTGCCTGCTCTTTCCCCTGGGGACGTAGAAGCAAGACCATGGTCTGTGATTTTGTGCCTCTTGGACCATGTCTCTGCTTTCTTGTGTGTGCATTGGGGGTGCAAGGGGGTGATGGGTCTGGGGGCTTCAGGGTGATGCTCAGTAGCACCATCTCTACTGACATCGATGCTTCCAGTGTCAGATCACTGATGAGTGTTTTAACCTCCTAAATGGAAATGGTTGTGGAGTTTTTGGTGGCAAGGCTTAAGACAAACCTGGCTCACAACAAAGACTCAAGCACATTAGCACTGAGCTTCTCTAATTACAGTCAGCCCTGCTCCCAGGAACTCAGCAACTCTCCCTGGCTCCAGGAGACATTTTGGCCACAAAATACTCTGATGTGTTGCACAGACCAACAGTGCAGGGTTGGTCCCTTTCCCAGCCTTGACTGCAAAATCCCTCATGGGTGATGTCTGCCTTGTTGAGCCCAACAGTGAGGGGCTGCCCCATGCTTTGCATGGCAGCAGCTGGGCTCGTGGGGACCTTCTGGCACAAGGACATCTGCTGTGTCCTACCCTGACCTCCTGGAGGTTGCACTCCTGGCCTGAGGACAAGGTCTGCTCCCTTGCAGGCAAGCACTGGGCTCATGCCATGATGGATTAAACCCACCAGACACACTTTAATGTGCATTACAGTAAAGACTGCCCTCGTTAATACTTTTAGTGTCCTGTAAAACAACATCACACCGATGAAGGAGGCACAGCAGGCTCGTCCTGAGGGTGCTCTGCCCTCCGTGGAGGGACAGGCTGGCCGGGCACCCAGGAAAGCTGGCTGAGGGCAAGAAGCTGATTCTGATACAAAGCTCCTGAGAGATGCAGTGGGAAGTGTTTGTGGGCGGGAGGTGGGACGGGCCGGCGGGAGGGCAGGGGCAGCAGGGACGCTCAGCGCTGGCAGGCGGGGTCCTGGCACTAACACGAGTTTAGGTTTAGGCACACTAAACCCTGGCCTGGGCAGTCCGGGGCTGTGCTTCACCGTGTGCTTCCCCAGTGCGTGGTTATTGCTGGTTCTCCCGGCCAGCCCAGCCGCTGCATCCCCCGAGGAGCAGCGCAGCGCTCTGCAGCTCAGCCCCGCAGCACTTTCCTTCTACGGCTCTCTCTGTTTCACTGAAATTGTTGTTTAAATAAAGGAGCTGTTTGCGTTTTTGCGGTCTCGCGGCTCCACGCCCTCTCACTGGCTACAAAGCAAGCTGGGGAGGCGCTTCCTCCTTTCCTTCGGCTGCTGTCTGAAGCTCATCAGGAGTTGCTAATGCTGCTTTCAGTGCTGACACCCCTCGGATGCTGCTGCTGGACAAGTGACCTGAGTCCTGAAAAACCTCCTGCATCCCAAAAAGAGCTTGTTTTTTGCAAGTTTCCACATTAGTTTTGAAGGGCAGGAGGGTGTACGTAGCTGTTTCAACTGTGTGCTTTTAAAATCTGGCCCCCATGCCCTGGTACAATTTCTGATGCAGCTGCACCAGCTGCAACATCCCCGCTGTGTGGGGACTGCAAATCAAACACAGCCCGGGGTCTCCAAGGGTCTGGATTTGGAGCACGGCAATGGCAGAGCACAAGGGGCTGTTAAGGAGAGGCTTTTGAAGGCAGGGGATGCATTTCAAGGTCTTTCTAGGCAAGTGGTGCAAGAATTGCTGGTGTTTGGAAAAAGCACGGAGCAAAAGATTGCCTGCGGAAGGCACATCTGCCAGGAAAGGCTTGGAAGGATGCAGGAGCCAGCAGTGAGTAATGGTTTGGCAGCCGTTCTGCAGACAAAAATCTATACAGGGCCATCAAGTGGGAGAGATAGTAGTGTTTAACACTGGAAGCATTTCATCTCCCAAATGCTGTTTCCAGCATTTGTCAGTGAATCCTCGTGACGCTCGTGTGAGGGACGGAACGTCAGCAGCAGCAGCAGCTGAGATGAGGCTTCAGACACACAGTATGACGAAGAAAATGAAAGAAGAGGCTCTGTGTGGCAACATTTCCTCTGCTTTTTCTCTCTCTTGTCCCCGTGGAGCACCAGCTGTTGGTTGTCACCAACGTGCTGGGAACCTGCCGAAGCTGCAGAGGGGGTTTGGACCTCCCAGCAGGGGTTACCTGAATCCAGCCCAGAGAGCAGCAAAAACACACTGAGCCAGAACAGGCCACTTGGCTGCATTTGGCAGAGTTTGGAGTTGAGCTAATTTCAATTGTCTTTACCAAAATACTCTTGTGTGCTTTAAGCTGGGAGCTCACAAAGCCTTGGCGTGGTGCTGCCTTCCCTGGGAACAACTTCTGTCGCTTATTTACTTGGACAAAATGTCATCCACAGCAAGAGGTGGGAACAGAAAATCTCCATTCCTGATCAAACTCTCTGACAGACCTGCCTCCCTGCCAGTGCCAGCCATCAGCACACAGGGGGCTGGCACTGCACTGGCTCCAGTGGTTACACACACTTTATGTACCAAACGTAACCAATGTGAGGCTTTTCAGCCCTTGCTTTGACACTCAGTGCACATGTGGGTGCTGGGTGCTGCAGGTGGGGCACAGCCACCCACATGGGACAAGCTCCAGCACCACCCCTGTCCCTCCACGTCCCTCCAGCTAATTCCCTGCCCCTCCTGCAGCAGAAACTCTGCCCCATTGCCATGGGCTGGTCCCTTCCAAGGAACCAAGAACTGGGCAGGTGCTTCCCACTGGGAATCCTTTCCTTGAAAAACCTTTCCACCAACTCCTGAAATCCTAAGCTAAACCAAAGACAACGACACGTGCAGACCTTTCCTTTGGTTCAGATCTTTACAGCAGAGCGTGCTGGCTGTAAATGGGGCTGGGATCTGGGAAAACAAAGTGTGTGGGTGGGCTTGAGGAGCAGAGAAGGCTGCTGGCTTTGCTGGCTGGCCAGCTCCCTGCAGGGGCTGATGTGACTGGAGGCATTCTGGGATGGTGAAGAGAAAAAGGTGGGTACTACTTGCTTGTGCCAGAGCAGGGGAGGCAGAGACCTGGAGTTATTGCTGTCAGTGCCTGGCAGAGCAGCAGTGGGTCCTTGCTGTGCAATCCTAAATGCAGTTTTATCATTTAATGCTGTTTAGGGGGTTACTGGCAGTTACCAGCCATGCTGGGCTGGGAGCTGGTTGGAGGGGTGACAGCCACCTTGCTTGCCCCTGCAGGCCTTCCCTGCTTGCTTGGGGTGGTCCTGCTCACGTTCCTGGCTGGGTTTGTCACTGATGTCCCACGAGCACTGTCCTGGCAGAGCACAGGCTCCCAGGGGGACTCTCCTCTGGCTCTCAGGAGCCCTTCTCTTCCTGCCCTCCCTGCTGCCTCTGTCTGTCTCATCTCCCTTCTGCAACTTCGCTCCCAAACTGTTCCCAAACCTCTCCCACTGGTCCTCTCCATCCTGTGCCACCACACCTGCTGCTGTCCCTGCCTCCCACACTCTGATGCTCCCCTGGCCCCTTCTCTTTGGGCTGTGCTGCTCTGGGCTGCTCTCACACCATCTCTCCTAAATGGGCACAGCGAGAGAAGAGATGCTGTCCCTCTCAGGAGTGGCCCTGGAGAAAACTCAGACCTCCTGAGACCTGAAAGCCACCCCTAGATCAGGCTGCCAAGAGAGGACAGTTGAACTTGTGGCTGGCCTGGAAAGAACTCCTGTTTTCCAAGATTATGGAATTTTAAGAGAGGCAGAGAAGAGGCAGGGATCAGCATTGCCTACCTGCCCCCAGGTGAGGTGGGCCCTGAGTGGGACCTCAGAGGTGGTTGTCTCACCCCAACACCAAACAAGCTTTTAGGATGGACTTCTCAGGGTCCCTCCATGCCCCCACCTCTCACATTCCCCTCCACCTTCGACCTAAGGGCTCCCAGACCCCTTGGGGATGGCAAGAGGGTGTAACTCAGCCCACCTGCAATTCTCCTCCCCTCTCAGCCCCCGCTTTTGCTGTGCTGGGCACTACCCTTGTCCTTTCCTCCCCCTGCCCTTCCTTCCTCCTTTTCTTGCACTTTTCCTTTCCACTGCATCACTTGGCTCAAATCAGCTCCCTGAGCTCTCATTTGCCACCACATGGCCAGTATAAAACACCCTGCTCACGTCAGACGCTGGTAAAGAGACGCCTGAGTGGAGACACCAAACATGGAGCTGTCTCTTTTGGATGCTCTCTGGATGACACAGGAGCCAAGGAGGCTCAGAGCACAGGGCTGGGCTTCTCAAGGCTGTTCAGATACCCGAGGGGTGATGAAGAGCCACGAGGCTCCCGCACACCCTCCTGCCCCCCAAGCATGGGGACGTTTCCCAAAGCACCTCCTCACATCTCAGGTGCTTGAAGGTCAAGCTCTGCCTACAAGAAACCAAGACTAAATATTTTTGGTGCACTCCAGCACTTCAGGGCTGAAGTCTGGAAAGAGATGCTGTTTGCAGGGGCACTGCTTGTGCTGAAATCAGTCCCTTAGGCTGGGAGGGGCTTTGGGAAAGGCCACCAGGTACCCAGGCCAGGTTCCTTGGATGCCCCCGAGCGTGGGGTCCTTGCTGCCAATGCTCCAGGGGGCCCAGCCCAGTGGCTCTGTGGCCTCCAGCAAAGTGCCTCAGAAATGGGTTACTGCAACCTCTAGATATATTTTAATATTAATCTTGAAAAACTTGAGGTAAAACTGCTACCAGTAATGAATGTTTTTAGACAAGGCTTAGTAGGTTTTGTTACTGTGTCCCTGTTACTCAGACACCAGCAGAACTTGATATGGCTGTTTTACTTGTTCAAATAGCTGTCTGGAAAAAAGGAGAATATACAAATCCAAGCTATGGCAGCTGCATTCAACCCTGACCCCTCTGGCTTTGGGGTCAGAACTGGAGCCATAAGGTACCCTCAAAATAATCAGGTTGTATCTAGCACTTCTCAAAGGAGTAGTGTTTTAACAGAAAAGACAACCAGGAGAATAAACAATATCCCTTAATTTCAAGGCAAAAAAAAAAAAAAAAGTTTTGGTTCCAAACTACGCTGTTCCTGACCAGTATTTTAAGGCTTTGATTTTTTTTTTTCCTCTTTTTAAAACTGAAGTATTTTTGTCTTTTGGCAGTTGAAATGCACTCTGTGGGTAACGTGTTAGCTCCCTGCACAGCACTGTGAACCAGAACGGAGGAGTGGAACGAGGCAGCAAGGGAATGAACCAAAAATGAATCAAAATAAAACAAAAACGGGACTGGGGAAAGCAGAACTCGCTGCAAAGTTTTCTGGGACGGGAAAGGGGGGATTTTGTGTATTTCTTCCTCATCATCTTCTGAGGAGGAAAAAAACAAGGAAAGAGAGGACCTGTCCGTGGGCCTGGAGGGGCAGGAGGGGAGCAGAGAGCGTCAGCAGAGCGTCAGTAGAGTCCACAGCCCCGCAGGTTGTTGGCGATGATGACGTCCGTGACGGCGTCGAAGACGAACTGGATGTTGTTGGTGTCGGTGGCACAGGTGATGTGGGTGTAGATCTCCTTGTTGGGGGACTTGTTCTTGCTCTCGTACTGGGTCTGGATGTACGCCACCGCCTCCGTGAACGCGTTGGGGCCTGCAGGAGAGCAAAGGGAGCGGGTTAAAGCTGTCCTGGGAGCCTGGACCTGCAGCTGCCTGCAAACACCCTCCTGTAGGGACATGGGGAGCTCCTGCAGGGCCCCTGCAGTGCAGCCACCCCATCTCCATCTCGGGGATGGGCACTGTCACCAGCCAGGACTGCTGCCAGCCAGGGGATGCTCTCTGACTGTCAGCTCAGCTGTATTTTTATTCTGAGTTGCTGTTTATAGTCTATGGAGCTGAGTGTTAAACAGGCTATGATGGGAAAACCAGAACAAATTCCACATCGTGGTGACAAAAAAAAGAGAAGAAATCTGCCAGGAATGCAGTTAAGTGCTTGACCTGGGGAAGAGGCTTTGCTTTTTTCCTTTTTTTAGATTTTTTTTTTTGATTAAAGTTTCAGTTTTTGATGGAAAAGAAGAGCTAACATGTTCCATGAATTGAGGGCAGTATTGGTAGCTGTGCTCTCCTTTCCCTGAATCACTAAGAGAAAAGGACATGAAAAGATCCAGCCTCTGTTGCAGAACAAAGTGGGGTTTTCTCAAAAGAAAAACCCAAAAGCCTAATACAAAATGTCCCTCTTTTTGAGGAATTAGGATCGCAATACTCTCCTCCAGAGCCATGGCTAAGATCACACCAGGAGAGGTTCTTGTTTTGATGAATAGAGATGTCTGTGCCACACCTTATTAAACATCAAGTTTTGTGTTAAAAAAAGCCTGGGAGGAGTCATGCAAATGAGCAGATCGTTTCTGCTCTGGCCAGCCCTGATCCTGCTCACACACAGAGCTCCACTGGGGCACCTGCTCAGGGCTGATGAAGGTGGGTTCTCTGGCTGGCCTGGAGTGCAGCCCTGCAGCACTGCTGGGCACTGCCTGGTGCCTGACCCCCAAAAGGCTCCACAGCAGTAACACTGCTCCTGCTTTTGGGTCCCCCTCCCTCCTTGATGCTGTACTGATGGGAAATGCTGTTATCTGCTAGAGAGAAGCTCACTGGGGCTTGAGATGTGCTGTGGTGGAAGGCAGCTGACCTGGGAGATCACCCTTGCACACACACCCCCCCTGCTATTGAAGGCACAAGCACATGAAGACACGAGACTTGAGAATATGCTTGAAGTAAGAGAAGCAAAGTGTTTTCTGGGAGCAGGTTCTTGCATGAGTAGATGTGTAAAGAGTCTGTGAACAGTTCCACATGCTGTGCACAAACAGGAGGGTATTTTATGAACAGGAACTTGGTTGTTCAAAGGCATGAGGATTTAGATGCTGTATTCTGTCCAGGAGAGCAAGGAATCACTAATGCCAGATTGGTTTAAAACACGCCACGCTGCTTTGCTAAGTATTGTGGATTAGTTAAGAGCATGGGAGAATTAAGGGGATGGAAACAGTCAGTGCTCCAGCAAACAACCGGCACATTTGTGGAAGCAGTCTTCCAATAATTCCCTGTCAGCAGAACTAATGGACATCAGAAACTTCATTTCATTAAAAGCACTTCGTGGAACCTACTTGTGATGTTGAAAGTCCGCTTGCTCAATTTATAGGCTTTCATCAAATAATTCCTTTTTAACTCCAGGGCACATTCTAATAATGCTGCTTTTCCACACGACCACGAGGGCTCCATCCCCTGAGCTGTGGTCAGCAGAGCAGGGGGGGCAGCCTGAAGTGTGTGCTTGGGTCTAAAGTCTGGGCTGGATGTTAGCATGAGCTAACTTGTAATGGCACTGCTGAGTGCCTGGGGGGGGAATATTCCTCACCTCTGACTCACATGCCTATTGGATCAGTAAAAGGACTTTCAGCCATCAGACTTTCAGCCCTCTCTGATGGCATAAGAGAGACAGGAGGTCTGTGGAGGGTCCCTGACATAAGAACTCCCAGCCTCCAGAACAGCACCTTGAAGGAATTTAGAGCATCTCTGGGGTCCTCTGAAATTTGGGGAAGACTGTTTTGGTTCACCTGGGGCTGAAGTGCTCTGGAAAGAAGCTGTATTTGTTTTCACGTGAGTCTGAGGGTCTGCCTCCCCCACTGAACTCCTCTCTTGGGCTGGGATTGCTTGGGAAGGAACAGTTGTATCTAAAATGACATTCCTTCTTCTTCTAGTCTCACTGCCATCAGGGGTCTGTAAGAATGTTTTGTCAGAGTAGGGTTTCTGGGAGACTTCAGTGAAGATCCACAAAACCAGGTGCACAAAGTACGACCAGGAAGGAGTGAGAGGTGCAGGTTTGCTTCACTGAGAAAAGGGAAAAAGAAGAGGGCATGATAGAAACCATCCCATATATAGAAGTGCTGCTATAAAGAAGACAGTGATGAGCTGCTCTACAAGCCATCCAGAAGCAGCAATCTAATTTGCAACCAGGCAGATTTGGGGTAGGCATTATTATGAGCTTTCAAGTGTAAAGACTGAAATTTCCATGATTAGATCTTTTCAGACAAACGTGTTGGGAATATGTTGGTTCTGTCTGGACCAAGCAGATGAGTAGATGGCTGAAATGTGTTGGTAGAGACAAACACCCAAGCCTTCCCCAGAGAGGAAGCCTGCAGATGTTCTTCTGAATTCAGCTGGAGTCGTTCTGCTCCGTGGCCACAGGCCATTCAGCCCAAAGCAGCAGTGAGGGTCAGCCTTTGTCTATTCACAGCGAAAAATCAAGTGTTCAGAGATAAGAAGCTGTGTTTAATAATTTGTTGGCCTGCCCAGAAATGTGACACCCTTGGTGCCCCTGGTTCACAACCACATTTCCTGACAAAGAGAGATCTGCTGCTCTGTCTGTTGGGTTGATTCATCGGGATGTCTCCGGTGAGCTTAAATAATTCATGACGATAAAAGTTGATTTTGATGCCGTCTCAGAATGGTAATGAGGGGTTGTGGAAGCTGGTGAGATGCAGAGGGAAGCAGCAGGTGCAGCTGCAGCCTTTGCATGGATAGTGTATTCCCACATCAGCAGGTCAGATGCCAGGCAGGCAGCAGAAGTGGGGGCTCCTTGCAGAGCCCCTGCTCTCACCTCCACCTTTCACTGAGGCTCCTTCTCCCCAGCCCAGCTCGGGGCAGGGCTCTCTGTGGCCTTCCTCTGCCTGCTCTGTGGGTGAAGGGATGTGGGTGGCCAGTGGAACAGAAAATCAAACACCTTGTTTTCTGCCTGCATTTAGCTGGAAGTGCTTTGATGTCTGTGCTTGATTTCAGTCAACCTGAGAGTGAAACTGAGGACCTCCTCAACTAATGTGGTGAAAAATGTATGGCTTGAGCTGAAGCAGCCAAGCTGTGAGACCTGCTGCCTGCACACTGGAGGGCTGATTATGGAACACAGAATGGGTTGGGTTAGAAGGGACCTTTAAGGGTCATCTAGTCCAACTGCCCTGCAGTGAGCAGGGACATCTCCAGCCAGATCAGGTTGCTCAGAGACCCATCCAGCCTGACCATAAATGTTGCCAGGGCGATGACAATTCTGCAGCCCTGAGGTGCCTGGCAGTGGGGTAGAGGTGGCCAGAAACTGCTGAGGGATTCTTGTTGTGGCCAGCCAGGACCCTCAAGGGAACATGGTGGATTTTGAAAGAGCAAAGCTGGGCTCCAGCTGAGGACAGCCTAACAAAGCCTGTGCGTTGGTCTCCCAGAGACCAGTCCCCTGTGTGTAATGGTTCAGCTCACTGCACCTTTCTCAGAGATCTGCAAGAAGGTTCCTGCTCCTGTGTGACACACAGAACCAGGCCACATGGGTTTGGGGACAGCACTGCAGCCCCACAGCTGCACGTGCTGGCTCAGCATCAGAGCCACCTGCGAGGCAGAGACCAAACACTGCTCAGGGGTGGTGGCCCTTTGCCAGCAAGGAACTTGGTTTAAGTCATCCTGCTCTAAGTGGACCACTAAAGCTGGTGAGGATGATCCTGTGGCAATTCCTGCAATAAAACTTGCAGTGAAGCCCATGGGAGCTCTGCACCTTCAGCCCCGTTGCCTGCACTACAGGACAGCACCAGCCCTGCTGGGCAGCTCTCTGTGCTCCCTTTGCCAGGCCCTCCTGTGCAGCCACCTTTCTCATTACCTGTGTACTCAGGAAAGCAGATAGCCAGTGGAGATTTCTTAATTTTCTCCTCAAATATGTCCTTCTTGTTTAGAAAGAGGATGATAGATGTATCTGTGAACCATTTGTTGTTGCAGATGCTGTCAAAAAGCTTCAGAGATTCGTGCATGCGGTTCTGCAACAGAAAGGAGAGATCACATCAGGCCAAAGCCAGGGACCCCGGGACGTTCAACATGTAGGGAAATCTAAAACAACTAAATTAAGGAGGAAAACAACACAAAAGAAAAGCTACCATATACATAATCAATTTATGTATACATAACAGCTGAACATATACATACACAGATGCAATCCCTATAACATTTGACACAGTTAGTAACTTAAGGGCATTTAACGATACAGAGCTGTTTTGATTTTGCATAACATTAATTTACAGGATCCCAGCTCACAGAAATCATCATGCACCATGCATGGATGGAGAGTTATTTTTGCCCTTTGATCACAGATTTTTGTGTCGGTGTAGCTCATGCAGATTTTCTAAAACGTTTTCAATAATGTTTAAATTTTTTTTCCCCACTTTCTCGAATGTGTGCCGCACACAACTGGTTGGATACATTAACCAAGGACTGGTCGATCCTTGAATTAATCTAGAGTTGGAAGCAGACATCGAGGTAACATAATTTTGGAGATGACCTTGCCGTGACCTTTGCCTGGTTTTGTTACTTTGTTTAGTGTTGTCTGTTGTCGGGCTTTTAATTTTTGAAGGGTTTTTTTTTGGAGTTCTCTTGGAAGATGGCTCAACAGAAAGTGTCTTGCAGAGAGGAAAAAAAGTGAAAAAGGAAGAGGAAACAGTATAAAAAGGAAAAATGTAACAAAGAGCATCTAAGAACAACCAGACCAGACGTCAGGCAGCTACCAGTGGTGTTAGCTCATGCCTCTAGAGGAAGATTAGCTACTGGCCAGCAGAAGAGCCATAAGTTCCAAATGCACACACAGCGAGAAGTCAGCTTTTTGGTTATAGGTCATGCAAAAAAGGACACAGAAAAGCAGAGAGATAAGAGGAACGAAAAAACCAGACCAGTTAGAGAGTTGCAAAGTCCGCCACATGGTTCTATGGTGGTGGAAAGAGCTCACGGCAAAGTCAACCAAGTGTCATGTTCCCTCCTGCTGCTTTCAACTCTCAATCGCTCTTGCTTTTTTTTTTTTTTTTTTTTCTCAGTTCAAGAGAAGCTTTCATACCTGCCAAATTTGGTTGGTCTCTCAAATGCCCATTTTTTGGCCTTTGTTTGTCTAGATAAGGTCAGTCGGCCGAGGCAAAGCTGTGGAGGTGCCGAGGCTGGCGATGTCCGGCCGAGGCCGACGCCGGAGCGCCCGCCGGTCGCGGGGCCGTCGCTGAGCCGGGAGCCGGGGAGCAGAGCAGGCACGGTGAGGACGAAGCACACCCGAGAGTCAGGGGGTTATCAAAGGCAAAGCATGGCACAGACCAGACCGGCTCCTCGGCTTTTCCCAGCGGGATCTCCTCGGGACAGCGCTCCCCAGACCCGCCAGTGCGCGTAAGAAACCGGTTACAGCCACCGAGACACTGGAGAGAACAGCCCGCACAGGCTTCTGACTGGAGGGGCTTTTGGAGTGGGTGCAGCACGTCCTGCCCACCCATCTCTGGATTTGGGAATTTGGAGTCGTACAGGAGTCAGCTGGGGGCCTTTACCCCGCTCCCACTCCATGTCACACCCACACTGGCAGCACAGTTGAGCCCAGCACTTTACTGAGTAACACCCTCTTTTTCATTTCACGTACTTTAGCTGCTGCTGAATGTTTCATACAGATAAAAGTGGCTCCGTGGACGAAGGAAACATCTGATCCAACCCAGAGTGAGACAGGACATGTGAGATTTGCTGTCCCCTGTGCTGAGTGATTGAGCATTTCCCTGTTGTACCCCCACACCAGACAGCGCGATGGTGTGTGAGTGTAACAACACATTTACCCTTTTGGGCTCAGCTGTACGAGTGTAACAGTGCATTTACCCTTTGGGGCTCGGTTGTATGAGTGTAACAACACATTTACCCTTTGGTGTAGAGTGTAACAGTGCATTTACCCTTTGGGGCTCAGCTGCAACATGTTGCTCCTCTGGATCATCCTGTGCCCCTGGGCTGCTCTTTGCTAACCCTTGTGGTACTGGTGGTGTGGGAGCCCTGGAGCAACTCTTTGCTACTCGTGGTGCCAAAAGTGTAACTGTGTAGAAACCTGGTGTACAAAGGTTTTGTACGGGAGATCCTTGGCTACCCAAAGCCTTTTGGAGGAGAGGATGAAGTGGAGGGTGGTCAGGGGAACAGAAAGCAAATACAATTAACCATTTTTTAAAGCAGGGTCCCTCACAGAACATTCTAAATGACATTTTTATCATCCTTGCTGATTCAAAATACAAGCATGGAGAAACATGTGCCCCGTGTCACCCTACACAGCCCCTTGCCACCCTACACAGCTCTGTGCCACCCTACACAGCCCCCTGCCACCCTACACAGCCCCCTGACACCCTACACAGCTCTGTGCTACCCTACACAGCCCCCTGACACCCTACACAGCCCCCTGCCACACTACACAGCTCTGTGCTACCCTACACAGCCCCTGCTACCCTGCACAGCCCTGTGCCAACCTACACAGCCCTGTGCCACCCTACACAGCCCCCTGACACCCTACAGAAATCCTTCTACTTCTCTAATGAAGTTTGATTAATTTGTGTTAATACATGCTAGGAAATGAGTGTTTTCCCAATAAACAGAGACTCTCAATGTTCAGCTGTAACCAGAATACAGAGTCACAGAATCACACTCACACAGCACAAACCAACCCAGCCCTGCAGAGCACCACAGTTACACTGAATGTCCTCCATTCCTTTCAGATTCCAGAAACAAGTTTTAAAGCTTCCCAAGGCTGCCTGACCTGGCTTTCTGATCTCTGCCTGTTGATTTTTCCCTCAGCTCTGTCGGTTAGCTGAGTAAACACAACCAACTGTTCCACCCACTCATTCTTATTTACATGGGCAGTGTTTTGGTCTTAAATCCACCTTTTCCTTCCCCACCACCAAAGAGAAGACGAGGAATTGCTTTCTGTGTGTGGTGAAGGTGCAGAGCAATATCCTGGTGGGCAGGCACGGGTGCTCCTGCTGTCACACCGGGATGCCACGTGGGACACGTCGCACTCTGGGAGGGCTTCTGGGAGCCCAGGCATGGATGCAAGCTGTCCAGGTGCTGGCTAACACTGGGAATGTCTCACTGTCTCCCTTTCCTTTCCCTTCCAACTGCTACTAGTTCACCAGATGCTTGCAGCAGCCCTCTAACAGCTATAGCAGACCCAGGCTGAGAGGTGAGGATGGGGAGAAAGGGTCTGGGGACCAAATGTAAAAGGACAGGCTGCTGCTAAAGGGTGAGTGAGAAGTTAAAGCCTTCAAATAATCCCCCTCCTCCCAGTAAATCCACAGTTGAAGGCCCTTTTAGTCTCTCAGAGCCTGCCTTGGGCCTCTCTCAGGAGCACCTGTGCTGCTGTCATGGGGCAGTCGTGCCTGCTCTGGTGGGAGCCACTAGAGGTTACACTCCTCATATTTTTAGATGAAGTGATATAAATTACTTCACCTGCTTTTGGTTCCATCACGCTGCTTTTTCTCACTTCATGTTGGGTCTGTCATCAAGGGAAGGGCTCCTCAAACACTGACATCTAAATGTCACTCCCTGTTTCAAAACTGCTATTTTAAATCCTTATGCCCGCAAATTCTTTATACCCCAACAAGCAAAGCAGCCCCACCAGCCACGTTACAGAGGAGTAACCACTTGCTCACACATATTCCAGGTCCAGTTAACTTTCCTGCACAGGACAAGAGAGAGAATTGCTCACAGCTAAGTTCAGATGTCACTGCACAACCATGCTCCTGTCACCGATGCGAAGGGCAGACACCTTTCCACTGAGCACCAGGGAGAAAGGATGCCGTGGTCAAGACTCTGCCCAGGCAGAAACACACCCATAAAACCCATCTTTTTTTCACTGGAGCACAGGAGGAGAGCTGGTGATCTCTGCAACACACAGTTGATTCAATCTTTTCTGTTTCCCTTGGTCATTAAGTGCTGGCTGTCATGCGAGCTGTGAGGACACTGATGGTTATCTGAAGCACAGAAACTCCATATTCCCCCTCCTGCTTATATTTCCAATCCACTTTCTCTTGCTTTGTCACTCCTAAGGCAATTCCTGAGCACTGCAGTTCCATTTTCCTTGCCCAATGACAGCAGAGAGAGTACACTAACCAGGTCATGCAATGCAATCCAAACCAACAGGCCAACACTAATGCACACCAAGGGTCACCAGCACAGCCCTTCAGCCCATCCCATCCTCAGCAACGGGGACACGAGCAATTCTTGCATGTCTTGGCTAGATATGGTTGACCTACACATCTTAGTTTCAAAGGCAGCAATGTACAGCATGAACATCTCCCTCTCTTGCCACGACTCCTTTGAATTTGCAAGGAAAAAACCAGAGGGTAGTCTCAGTCTCCATGACAGGTTCCATGCCATTGCTGTCTTTCTTTAAAATTCCATTAGGAATTCCACTTAAAAAGAACAACAGAAATCTACCCTTGTTAATTGTTTTCTCCAGTTTTACTTAGTGATATGACTGCTGTCCCTCTCTCCTCCCAGATTACAGGGATGGGGCTTTTCCTCCTGTAACCTCAACTTATGAAACATAAAGATAATTCAGAAATGAGACAAAATAGCCTTGTTATGCAAAGGCATAATCCATGAAGATGTTCTGTCAGCTAAAACCAGGACATTCCCAGTGTGTACAAATATGGCAGAGATCCTGGCAGCTCCTTGTCATGGACTTGGTAAAGGCAGAGCGTGACCTTTATGGGTATATGGGCCTAAAAATCACAGATGCAGAAAGTTTTCTTTATGTCTTTCTGATCTGGACATAGGGAAGTATTTGCTTTCCTTGACTCCTGCTGTGCAGCTCTTTGTGGCAGTGAATTGGAGAAAAAATACATCCCTTATATCCCTGCCTGCTCTTAGGGAGCAGGGATGGCTTCACACACAACAGCCCTGTTTTAGCTGCTGCAGGAGGATGGGTGCTCAGTCTTTTAAAACAAAGAGCACACTAAACCACAAAAAACCTTTACAAGCACAGCACTGTGTTTGAATTGTAAGGGCAGGGACAGGTCAGGGGGTGTTTCACCCAGCCTTGTTTAACCAGCTCTTCGGGAAGGATTCACAGTAAACCTGTTGTTTGTGAGTGTTTTTCAGTGAAACAAGCTGACCCTGCACTTGTCCCAGCTGAGGCTTAGCAAGACCAGCCCCTTCCTTCTCTGTGTTAGGTTGACTACATCTGAACTGCAGTTTTCTCCACCCGAAGCGTGGTTTGATTTAGAGAAGTGCAAAAAGCGCCTGTGAAATCCTGTGATCGTTGACAACTGGGTGCTGAGCACTGGAGGAAAAGCCATTCTCCCTGTACACCCAACTTTGGAAGGGTTTTTTTGGGGTGCTGAGATGCAGTAGGGCTTTCTCCCTCTCATGGCTCCCTGCCAGCAATGAAAGCTCTTTGCAGTCTTTCCATACTCCCGGAGACATCTGTACAGCCCCCAGCCCTGCAGCAGCTCGGGACAGCTGGAAGGGCCTGCACTGGAGTTAGGCATCCCTAGGAAATGAAGCTGGAGGAGCAGCTTCCAGCTCACTTGCTCAGCTGCCTCCTCTTTGTGTTTTCCAAGTGAGAAGCAATAAAAACTGACTGACGTCACTGGAGCCGGCAGATGGGACGGATGCAGAAGGCAAAGTCAGCTGGGTGAGGAGATGCTGCTTTACTGCTGGGCCCTGGGAGAGGCACCAAGTCAGCTGGGTGAGGAGGTGCTGCTTTACTGCTGGGCCCTGGGAGAGGCACCAAGTCAGCTGGGTGAGGAGATGTTGCTTTACTGCTGGACCCTGGGAGAGGCACCATGAGCAGGGAGGAGACCGAGTGCTTGGGGGTTCAGCTGGAAGGGTCAGGGTCTGGGGTGCCACATTTCCCACCTGCCATTTGTGAAGGGGATGTAACAGGGCAGGCAATCTCCAACTCCAGTGTTTTTTTCCCATTTGCATTGGCCTCACCCAGGGTTGTTTATCTGGGGTGGGCAGGGCCGTCCTGTGCTGCCGATGCCGAATCCTTCCCCGTTTACGCTGAATGTGGAAATGAGCAGCGGCTGCCTCTGCCCTCCTGCTGCTCAGCATCCCCGAAAAGTGTTGTGAGAAGGGACTGAAATAGCAGGCAAATGTCAGCTCTGTGCCAGAGCTGCACCAGCCTGCTCTCCTGCTGCAAAAGGGAAGTTGGAGATGCATAAATCCCAGTTTCTGCAGCAGAGCACTTCAGGAGGGAGGCTGAGCTGGCACCCTGCTTGTCTCCAGGGTGGTGCTGGGTGAGGGGAAGTCACTGGCAGTGCTCTCCCCAGGAGAGATGCTTTAACCTCCAGTTCAGAAGAACAGAGTTAAGCCTGACATTTAAAAAATGGGATTGGCATTCAGGCTTCCCTTCTATTTTGTGCTCTGTGGCTTTGAATCACAGGCTCTGGCTTGTGTAGACGAGCACCCTAAGGTGACCTGTACTAAAAGCTGCCTTTGGCTTCCCAGTTTGGGTGTCACAGTCCAAGTTATACCTACAGAGCACCTTGCTCTCTGCTCAGATAACAGCTTTGCTCCCTGTCACATGGACCTGCCCTCTCCCTGTGTGTTCTGTATCTCCTGGCTGTTTTCACTGCCTGGCTGCAGAGCTCTATGACATTGAGATAATGGCTGGATTTTTCAAATCACATCAGAAGATTTTGGTTCATTCCCAGTAAGTGCTACAGGGCTGAGCATCCTTAAGTGTATCAGGGCCAGAGTCAGAGGGAGGTGACAACTGGAGGGTATAAATAAGTGGACATGGGAGGATGTAGGGTGTCTCAGTCTGGAGGGATGCAGTCATGAGCACAGAATCATAGAATCATAAAATATACTGAGTTGGAAGAGACCCACAAGGATCATTGAGTCCAACTCTTGGCCCTGCACAGGACAACCCCAAGAATCACACCATGTGCTTGAGAGCATTGTCCAAACACTTCCTGCACTCTGGCAGGCTTGGTGCTGTGATCATTTCCCTGGGGAGCCTGTTCCAGTGCCCAATCACACTCTCAGTGAAGACCCTTTTCCTAATTTCCAGCCTAAACCTCTCCTTGACACAGCTTCATGCCATTCCCTTGGGACCCATGACTGATGATGGTAACATCACCCTAAATTCTAGCATCAATACCATCCAAACAACCAGGTGGCTTCATCAAAGAGTTTGCTCATAAACCTGGTTCAGAGGCTAGAAACCACAGTACCTGTAGTCTTTTGGGGACAAGACAACTGTTACCCAACAGCAATCTTTACCCAGATTCCTTCCTCATCCACAGCTTTCTGTAAGCCTGACACCTTCACCACCAGAACAAAACCCCTCAGAGACACAGAGCTGGCAGGAGTGAGCCCTCCATGCTGCAGACTGAGCACCACTGAAATCATCACTCAGCCTGAGTATGGCCTCCAATCCCTTTTCATTAGACAAATGCAACTGGGTGCCCACAGCAGTTGTCATTGGTCCCAAAACCACACATCCCCATTCCACTGAACGAATGGCCAGAATGCAGTCATGAGTCCTACTGCATCCTCTCTGTGCATTCAATTCACTTGTATTAATTGCACTCTAATGCCAGGGAGCACACAGGTCCTCGCCAGCTCTATTTCCAGATGGTATTTTGAGTCTAATGTCACAGTGGGAAGTCATAAAATCTCTCCTAGAGCAAATTACCTGAGGAATCAAACAGTTCCATTCTCACTAAGGAAAATGAATCTCTGCAGCCTGAAGAAACAGGTTATACTCCCAGGCTAAGCCTTGGGCGTGCATGGCCACCCTGCACCTCTGCATCACGGCCTGACTGCTTCCCTGACATCTCCTCAAAGCCCACTGTGCTGCACCTCCTGTGCTGAGACAGGTCCCTGGAATGCATTTTGGAAACACACAGGTTGGCTGGAGAGCAGAAATCAAACACTGTGACCTCACCGGTGCAAGGAAGCATTACCTGGGCACGCAGACTTCATCTCAAAGAGTGTGGAGGAGGACAAACCTCCCCAGGCTTTCAGAGCCAAGGGGCAGTGACGGACAAAAGCCCACGGCTGTAGCACCCCAGGGAGCATTCGGCGATCTCCAAGGAGTTGCTGGCTATGCAGTGACCCACAAAGAGGTGCTGGGGCCTGCAGGACCCCCTTAGACTCACCGTGGTTTCATCTTCATGGAGCACCTGGTCGTAGCCACTCAGCGCGACGCAGAAGATGATGGCTGTGACATCCTCGAAGCAGTGAATCCACTTCTTGCGTTCCGACCGCTGCCCCCCCACGTCGAAGAGCCTGCGGCACAGGAGAGGGTCATCAGCACCTGCTCACTCCCAGTTACCAGCAAACTTTAGCATTCTTGGTGTTTTCTGACCACAGGAGCCCTGCCAGGCTCCAAAGGCAAGGCCATGGGTCTTTCACCACCAGCTTGGTCTTTTCCTCCGGCGCCTGGAGCTGGGGAGGACTGGGAGCAGCAGTTACAGAGCGGGATGTGGGGGTTTTTGGGATAGCCTCAGCAGCCTGCTGGGTTCCAAAGGGTCTGTGGAGGTGGAGACCTTCTGCTCTTGAGTTTTATATGCTCTAACCACTGTGCATGGCCTTCTGTCTTCATGCCCCCTTCTCTCTACTGGCTGGGATCTTGTGGGTCAATGCACAGCAGTAACTACCTGGGACTGAGCCACTTCAGAGAAAGATTTGGCCAAATATTTTTACATTTATGAAGCTTGATAGGGCTTGGGGGTCAATCTCACATTATACTTTTCAACAAAGAGGTGCTGTTTGGCTTAGAAGAGGCTGCCATGAGCTTCTAGCTTACAGGCAGTGACTTTCAAACCAAACATTTCATATTGTTGACCCTCCAAAACTACATGTCCTCTGCAGTGGGAGATGTCCATGCACTGACCAGCAATTTAACAACCCCTCCTTTAGGTACTATGGGGAAACCCTGGGATAAATAGTTCTGCAAATTTACTGTGTGGTTTTGGACTAACCTGAAGTGGAGGTTTTTGAATGTGAAATGGGTTTCTACGATGCCAGTGGTTTTGACCCTGGTTCGGAGGATGTCCTGCTCCGTGGGCTGGTAGTCTGCAGCTCCGATTCGATCTAAGCTGTCTAGGTAGCTAAGAGAAAAAGAAAACAGATAAGAATAAGGCACACATTAATCTTTGTCAATCTCAGATGAATCCTTCAGCTTCCTATTAATCTTCTTCAATCTCATTTTTCGTGGCTGAATATATTGTAGTTACAGGGAAAAAAATCCTATTCTGGGGAAAAACAAACCCCACTAACCTAAACACAAAATCTGATAGTGAACTGAAAGCAGGAAATTAAGTGTGGTGTGTTGTGAGTCCTGATCGCAATCTGTGAAAATACACAATTTTAATATTACTTGCTATTTTTATTCCCTGAGGGACAAAGGTCCCAACTGGTCCATTGTGCTGGATTCTGTACACACATCCACTTTCCTGCAAGGGTTTATTCAGATAAGAGGTTGGAGCACGCAGGTCTTGCTCCCAGAACATACAGGTCGAGTCCCCTGGGGGAGATGGCTCTGTCTGTGCTGGGAGGGAGGGAGATGCCGTGCTCGGTGGGATGCTTTGCTTCCAGGCAGCTCAAGTGAAGGGAGGTGAAGCTGCCCAAGTGAGTCACCACTTCAGTCTGAAATCCAGCTCAGGGCTGGGAGATGCAGCACTTGGACAGAATCCAGGGCTTCACTTAGATGGTGATAATCTGGGAGCACAAATTGGGGCTTTGTGGGGTACAGGGGAGACTTAGCTTTCTAAAACACTTGGACAGTTTTAAAACATGTAACTTTATTCTGCTCTAGGCTTAAAATCTATGAACACAGGCAATGTCCCCCTAGGCTGAAATTTGGGGTAGGAAGTCCTGTCTTTGGGCATGAAATATTTCTGTAGAGGAACCCAACAGACTCACACATATGACCACAATTCATTTTCCCATCCACATACAAGACAATTTTTCCAAACAATTTATAAAGAAAAGAGGAATTTGGATTACAATTTAATATGAATTATAAACACAGAGCTGCATCACACACTGAAGTCTTTCTCACCCAAACTTGGCCCTGTCCTGCTGCTGGAGGTGCTTTCCCTGCTTCACCCAAAACCAGGGAATGGCTTTCCATGTGTGTCCTGTTGGGAGTGCTCTGAGCCAGGGCTCCAGGGTAGAACCTGGTGTACTGGGGCTGTGCACTCTGCTACCCAAGAAAACTCCCTGCCACTGTGTTTCACACCTACTCCACTAGGCTGGAACAACAAACACACAGCCAAACTCTCTGCTAAGACCAAAAACAAACCTCACCCTGCTCACACCACGTATTTTCCCTTCCATCTTATTTGTAATTTATTTTTGCTAAGGAGTTCTAAGAACCACATCACCCAGAGAAAAGTATATAAGCTAAGCAGGCTTACTTTTGCTGTGCCCTTTTCCAAGCATTTAAAGGCATTGTGGTTTTGTGACAGATGCTCCCTTTAACAGCCTCATGATGGGCCCAGAGTGGGTGAATGGGGCTTCATTTGAAGTCAGATCCTCTGCTGTGACGGCTGAGGCCACGATCACTCCTCTATTCACAACTGGTGTCACCTCCTGTTATTTAAGGGACAGCTGCCCCTCTTCCCATGGCCCCGCAGACCGAGGCAGCCCTGCAGTGCTGGTGTTGGAGATACAGGCTCTCCTCTGTCCTCACCACTGAAACACTTCAAGGTGATGCTAAAAAGTGGATACCTGCTTGTCAACACACCCTCTGCCTTTTCTTTTAACTTCCCTCTTTGTCTCTTCCCTCATCTCCAGTCTTTTCCACTATTCTCAGTGTGTTTCTCAAGGACTTAAATTCTTTCAGTTGCCTGGGTCTGCTTTTCATCTGTTCCTGGGAGTCTTGATCAGGGTCAACCATCAATTTATATGAAGTTATACAGTATTTTCAGTGCTGGTTTTGAGGCTGCATTCCATAACTGTTTTTACTCCTCTGGCTGCTCTCCCCTGGAATTCCTCCCATCTCCAGCTGCAGCAGATATTATTTCCCCTGGATTTGGCTGCAGCTGAACTGGACCCTGCTGGTGTGTGCACCCTGTGAAGTTCAGCTGGAGGAGCATGTCATGGCATGGCTGCCACACCAACACCCAGCTGCAGGCACGGGAAGCTCAGGCAGGCTGCTGTTTGGATGCTGAGCTGATTTGAGCTGCTCCTTATTCTCCTGGGTTCCTGCTGGAGGTACCTCTGAGGTTTCACTGGAGCACTGGTGCTCCCTGCCCACGCTGCCTGGAAGGACCTGCTAGTTTGCTGGTGTGAGCCTGAGCCAGGAGAGGACAGGGTGTCTTGGGGGTGCCACCTCTTTGGGAACAGGGAAACCCAAGTGAGGACGAATTGCTGCACAGGGCACTGGATGGCAGCACTCATGGGTATTTGCCCTTTGAACCGCAAATCTCCAGGCCAAACTGTTGTGGGAGATAATTAGTTGTCGCAGCCAACAGGCTCGATGACACATAATCCCCTCAGAAGCTGGCATCTGTTTAACCAGCAGAAAGAGGAGCACTTTGGAGGCCGTGGAGCGAGAGCTCGGCTCTCCCTCTTCCGCGTCATCGGTGTTGGCATCAGAGCTCTTCTGCTTCCCAGCCCCAGGGCTTGCCTGCTGGACTGGAAGCGTATCTGAAATGACACATCAGCTCTAACTTGCAGCCTGCCTTGCCCAGGGTTTGCAAGGGTTAAAAAAAAGCTGAAGGAAGGTTAGAAGGTTTCAGAGCACATGAGTAACCCTCTAGCATTTCTGCTCCTGAGCTGAGTATCTCCATTGCTGCTTATATCTTTTATCTTAAATGCTTTGTTTTGAAGCAGATTGCAGGTTTCTGAGTCACTCAGTTTATCAGGCTCAGGGAGGTGAAGCCCAACTTTAATGTGCTGCTAAAAGCAAAATGCAGAAGAAATGGCAATTCCCAAAGACAGGGAGAGGAGCTCATTGAACATAGGCTGGGAAATGCAGGAGCTCTATACAGACCAGCTCTATACAGACCAGCTCAATACAGACCAGCTGATAGCCAATATCCACACACTCATATTGCACCTTCGTTTGCTACCACAGCAAGTGGGTGCAGCACTGTTGATGCCAGAGACACCACAGGGAGAAAGGGCTTCTGTCCAAGTTGTCCCATGGGAACAGCCTGGTGGCAGCAGCCTACGTGCAGTGTGTGCACAGGGACCCCTCCCCAGGCTCTGCTACCACAGGGACTTCTCCCAGGACTGTGCTGCCCATGCCAAAGGCTCCACCAGCTGCTTTCTTGGATGAAGGAGTGCAGCTGAGGCTGCAGGCTGTGGTCAGAGCTGGATACCTGCGGCAAAGCTCACACAGGTGCACATTCACATCTGCTGAGGTTAATGGCAATAAGATGGGTAAACGTCTGCTGGGCTTTTCTTGCCTCCAAGGTGACACTGTGGCAGTCTTTTTGCAGGCAGCATCCAGCTGTCCCTGTGCACACCCGAGGTGCTCACACTGTGCCAATGCCGAGCTCACGCCCGCAGTGTTCCACGAGCTGTGGGGCAGCAGCAGGCACAGCTGGGGCTGGGGCAGGTCTGCAGGGAGCAGGAGTGGGATTTCAGGACAGCAAGCCTGGAGACAGTGTCACCTTCCCAGCAGCTCCTCCATCCTGGCAGATCGGATCTCTGGCCACGTCTCTCTGTGTGTGCATGGGATACCCCAGCATGGGATACTCCAGCATGGGATACTCCAGCATGGGATACCCCAGCCTCAGTGTGTGCATGGGATACCCCAGCATGGGATACCCCAGCCTCAGTCTGTTGGCTTGCACTGGGTCTGACTGAGGAAGCAGATCCCCACTTGTCAACACACACAGCTGAGTCACCACCGAGTTATTTTGGACTGAGGCACTCAAGGGGCAGCTCCAACGCTGTGTCCTGGCAAATGCTGAGTTTTTAATCAAGGTTGTCACAAGTAGGATCCATCTCATCTAATTCTAGATGCTTATGTAAAGATGTCTCCACTCAAATGCTCCTTCCTCACTCATGAATAGAAGGCTACCTGCCTCTGATCTTAGCTTCCAACTTACCTTCTTCCTTTCTTTCACCAAGGAACACACAAATCAATGTATATTTAGCATCAAAACCATTTAATATTTAGTGACTATAAAGAAAGGATTCAGAGGATAAGTGCTGGGTTTAGGGAGTGTCAGCAGTGCCTCTACACCAGCATAGTAAACTCTTCCAGTATCTCCTACCAGAGAAAAGAACTGTGTGGGCACTGCAGCTGTGATACAGGTTGGTTTGGCTGCCTAGGGCACCTGGTGCTGGGCAAGCACCCAGAGGCCATGGCACCATGGTGTTTTTCCAGCCATATCTGCTGTAATATTTTAAGGGAAGGGGGAAAATCAAGCATAGCCCATTCTCAGAATCCAGCACCTATCCAGCACACACAGCAGTGATGTCACAGGTGTCTTAAATAATCATCAGTTACGAAAGGCTTGAAATGTTGCCAAGCAGTGGCATCGTGTCCCTTCAGGATCGATCCTAACTAAGGGCAGGGACTGTGATGTGCACACACACGTGCAGAGCCCTCCTCTCCCCCTGACAAAAGCTGGAAGGTGGTACATCCTGTTCCTTGGGTGCTTCCAGGTGGGTTCTGGCAGGCAGGGAAAAGACCACAGGGGATAAGTAACTCAGCTAAGAGGGCAAGAGTATTGTCTGGTGTTTTCTCAGCCCAGCCCAGAGAAGGGTGGTCTTGGGAATTTGCTCCTGGACTTTGGGCAATGTGTTTTGTGCTTCTGGCTGTATTCCCTGATCAGCCAGTCCTGCCTTGATGGGAATCACATGAATTACATGGCAGGCTCTGCTGTCCTGCCACTGCTCCTAATGAGAAAGAAATCTCATCTCACACCCAACCAGATGAGATACCAGCATGGACACTCCCCAGCCTCCCTCCCCTAACCAAATCCAACCAGTGGCAGTTCTGTACCTGCTTCTTGCAGGCTGCTGACAGTGATGGTCACCAGGCTCAGGGATTACTGGGGTTTCTTTCCTGAAAGAACCTTGCTGGATACCATGGGTTTTCATTACTCTGCCTTGGGAAATGAGGAGGATGGTCCCTGCTATTAAAGGAAGGTGACAGAAGGGATGCTCCTTTTTGATGCCCTTTTTTTTGCCCTGCACTGAAGCAGGGCTGTACAGGACTTGTACATCAAGATCAACTTGACAAGTTGATATTAATACTAATGATAGGCAGAAGGAATGAACAAAAGCGGGTTGGAGTTTAGCTGTCCTAGTTAGACTTGCAATTTTCCAAGGCATGACTGGATCCAGAATAATTTTTAGCATCACATTTGGATGAGCAGAGTTACTAAATAGCAACCATTTAACAAAGATACTTCAAGGCATGAGGGGTCTCCAGGTGGAGGCTGCTGGCTGGCTTTGCTCAGGGATGGTGCTTTGGTCAGCAATGTATGAAGGTCTCCTTACTGCTGGAATAAAAGGCCACTGTGTTATGGTTTGAGTTTGTGACCAGAGAGCTCTGGCGGGGGGAGAGGGGGCCTTTGGAGGAAAATCCAGCCCTTACAACCCACCCAGAAAGGGTTTTGGAGGGGCCCTTGGAAAGCAGATGTGGGCTCATCTTTCTGCAGTGAAGTTTGAAAACTGGATGGGATGTAAGAGGGGATGATAAAGATTTTTTTTTTTTTACATATTGAAGCCCTTACAAAAGAGAAAAAGAATGTGTCTGGATGAGATCAATGACTCACCTAGCTTAGCTTGTGTCCAAGAACAGATGTTGAGAGAAGAGTACAAATACAGGGCAAGTATGCAGTACTCAGCTTTCCCAACCTCCAATGCTTCATATGGATAACAGTTTCAAAGAGAAGCCTTATATCTTTATATTTATTACCCCTCAATGATTTTTCTTCCAGAAATTTGCCTAGGCACTTCTTGCAGCAATTTCAACTTCTAACAGCCACATCTGCAGCAAGGAATTTCCCAGCTCAGCTACCCTGTCTGTAAAAAACTGCCTCTTTCTGGTTTTTAAACTGCCATGTCAGAGTTTAATTTTGTTAATTTTTGAATGGGAACAGCTGTCCTCTCTCTTTCCTATCCCCCACTTATTTCTATGTAGACATCTCTGTAGACCTCTGCACATCCCCTGTGGAGCATCTTTACTCTGCTACCTGCGTGGAAGCACTTTGGAGCCTTTCACTACACACGATGGGGTTTTCCTCATCTCCTGAATCCTGTCTGGGGTGGAGAAAGGAGGGAGTCATAGCTGCCTTATTCTATAAGTAACCATAGGCTTTATGGTCACTGAATAGGATGTTACTTGGAGAAGCAGACAGTGTAACTCCAGACCCTGGGAGCTGCTGCTCGGGCAGATTTGGTGACAGCGGTTCACAGGATGCTGTGACATCCCTCATACCGTGCCCTCACCTGGGCAATGCCACTGTTTTACAGAAAGCCCCAGTGATTTAAGTTGCTGTTCAGTGCAGAGCTGCTGACCACAGGGCACCCTCCCCTTTGTTTTACATGGAAAGGCTTTTCCAGGGGCTGGCTGGATCCCTGCAGTGGTGCTGTGTGACGGGATGACGCAGGGTCGGGCTGTGCAAGGTCCCTCCTGGTGGCCCTGCACTCAGGTGTCCTCTGCACAGCACTAAGGGAACTTGGGCTGAAGCAGAGGAAGGCTCAAAGCTCCAGCCCAGCTCCTGCTTTATGTAAGTCTCTGCTCCCTTGTGATGCCCAGCTCTGAAGGACAGCAGCTGAGCTGGAGAAGGGATGAGGAATGGTGGGACTCAGAACCCTGAGCAGGATCCGTGCCAAAACCTTTATGCAACAGTCAGTAGGTTTGAAGCTTTTTTTTCTTTGCTCCAGGACTGCTGTTATAAACCTGCTGACAGTGGAGCTGATGATTTTCTATACTGTAAAGAAGAAGAAAGAAAGGAAAGAAAAGGAGGGGCTAAAAATAAGCCCCGGGGAGTTTGGGATAATGAAGGGCTTGTTACAGGATGGAGCCCTTGCTCAGAACATGCAGGCCCCGTGCTGCAGCAGGGCTCCTGGTGCATTCACAGGCATCTGCTCAGCCCAACCAGGGCAGAGATATCAACACACCCAGCTTGCTGTGCCACGGCCCCAGTGAGTGCACGGAGCATCGCTCACCCCAGTGCTCCTCACCCCAGTGCTCCTCACATCACAGGGCAGCCCAGCAAATTTGGCCCCGAGGCCAAACGAGCTAATTGTTCAGAATGACTTCAATCCTGGAAAGCAGACAGCTGGGACCACAGATGAAACCAGTCCCACAGACTTTAACCTTTTGCTCAGCCGCTGGCCAGAGATATTCATCAGGGTGTGAACAAAGGCCTGGGACATGTATTTACACACTTGTGGCAGTTGGGGAAGCAGCATTAACATCAAATCTTTTCTAAGCTGGAAGGAAAAAATTCGCTCTAGTAGCAGTTTTGTAGTGCTGGGTGTCTGCCTGCAGCAGGGATAGCACCAGTGAGGGGTTCAGCTCTAATGCTGCGAAGGGAAGCCCCAGTTAATGACATCTGTGCCCTCGTATCAAGCAGCTGGAGGATAGTGGCTGGATGGCTGGACCATAGTGCAATTATGAAGTGTGGGGTGAGTCTGTCAGGAGCTGGCTTCATTCAGGGACCTCATTTATCCACTCACCCTGCTGAGGGAGACGTGTTGCTAGCGAGGGAGTGGGAATCATATCTCTGGATCTTCTCATCTGTCCATCTTCCTGATCTATTAGCAAGCTATGGGGATTTCTGCCTTCAAATCCCACCTAAGCATCCCTGCCACAAAACATGGGTACCAAAGTTAACTGGTGCTCTGCCATGGACAGATGTGACCCACAGGTAGGAAAAGCAAAACCTGGAAATTTTACCCCTGGCTGCACACTAAAAATATCTTGGTTATCCCAGACATAGGTGGATCTCTTGGGCATGTGAAACCTGTGCTATGCAAATGGACTTTCTGGTCCTTCTCAGCAGCTGTCAGGCTGAGGCTCCTCCGAGAGCAGCCCTGCTTGTGGTGTCGCAGCACTTTGATTTCAGTCCAGGCCAGATCCAGAAGCAGAGACACATAAGGGAAAATTCATGGAGTGTCTCATCCCTTGAGGAAATGTTCAGCTGAATCATTGTTAGGAGAAGATTTGTTTGTCATATATCAAAATAGCTCGATCGTTCCCACCAGAACAGCCTGTCACCTGGGCCGGGCTGTGCTGACGAGACGGTCCTGCTGACCCCCCACTTCTCCTTTCTCCCTCTTTTATTGGCACAAGCAACCTCAGAGGTCTGTAATCCTGGTCTCCACACACCCACCCCTGGGATTAGTCCTCCAGACAGTGGCTCAGGTTGCTGCCAGGTCTCTGCAGGAGTGGGCTGATCCCTGTGTTCAGCTGAGGATGCATCAGGGACACGTACATGACAAAACCCCTTTGGGATACTCCTCATGGGACAGTCCAGCCACAAAGCTGGGGTGGCTTTGTGGGACATGAGCTGAGGATACCACCTCAGAGGCATGTCCCTCCATGAGGGCTGGGGACAGCTGACTCTGCCCTTGAGATTGTGCCCCCTGTGCCCTGGGGACATGTCCCTGCCAGCAGCAGCCTCTGCTGTCTGCCTGTGGACCTGTCAGTGGCCACACTGGGTCACTGCAGGCCAAGGTGCTGCAGTGAACCCGCTGGGAGCACCAGGGGCTCCTGCCTGCTTGTGGGAGAAGTCTGAATTGACCCAGGAACACTCCCCCTCCAGTGGGAGGATGGAGCTGGGCTAGAGCAGCCTGAGGTCTGGAAAACATCAGGAGTTCTTCCAGACAACGTGGGCTTTACTGCCAATAAATGCTTCTGGTGAGCTTCCCCTTGCCTGCAGGAGGGGAGGAGAGCACCTCAAGCAGATGCTGCTTAGCACGAGCTTCGTCCTTGCTCCTGCTGCTGGAGCACCCCAGGATTGATGTGTCCTCCCAGCCTCCCCTCGGAGCAGGGAAATACTATTCATCACACTTGCTTTGGGAGGAATTAAAGCACTAAGGGGATAGATGACTCGCCTGAGGACACGATGGGAAGTCTGTGGTGGCACTTGGAAGTCACTTTGGGTTCCCTAAACTGCAGTCAGTAGCTTTGACCACAAGACCTTTCCATAATTGAGTTTTACAACCCTTAAACAATATTCCTCCATGCTTTTCATAGGGATTTTGCCCATGTAGGGGCAGATAGTGAAACGCTTGTAGAAATTTAAGGTATTATATTAAGGCCTATTATAAGAAAGAAATATATTCCCTACATAAAGAGCAGCCCATAAAATGGTGTTACAGCTGATGATTAAATCACCATTTAACCCAAGAATTTGAATAGAGATAAATAAATGCTTTCTTCTTTTTCTGACGAACAAACAAAGCTGAAAATGGATGTTGTCATGTACTTTTCTGCTTCATCCAATATAATTTCATGCATTCCTGTACGGATTTTGATGAGTTCTGCAGATCAATGACACTGCATTTAAACACAAGCTAAGCAGTAATTACAGATGCATGCAAGATTTATTCATCTGGTGGCACTGCACCAGCTGATGGAAGGATCAGCCATATCCAATCAATGTTTGAAGCTTCTCAAAATAAAGCAGTTTTTTGGTTCCCACTGCAAAGTGAAAATAGAAATAACCCCTGAATCCAGGATTGCCCACTTAGGTCCATACAGGGAGGGCTGCAGGATGGGTCTGGGTCATGTCTGCACTGTTGTTCATCCCTTGCCTTTGCAACCCATAAATGTTGTTCATGTGGGGTCTTCACACACTCACTGCATGACCCACCTGTCCCGAGGGCTGGGGACTGGGCTGAGGGGATTTAAGGCATAAGTGAGGAAAAAGGAGGAGGAGAAGCACTGTAGAGAAAGGGGCCAGGGAGCAGGCGGCCAGTGCTCCCTGGGATCATCCCCCATGTGCCCAGGCCTGGCATGCAGGGGCAGGGAGCCAGCAGGACGTGCACACTGTGGTACAAGGGGAGCAGCTGCGGGACCGCAGCCGAGACCACAGAGGTGTGTAATGTGGCTCTGTTGTTATGGGAACACGTGGCAGGGGATGCAAGGCAGCATGTGTAAAGAGAGATACTGGAGAGTGCCCAATTTTCCTTCAGGTCTCCCCTGTTGATGTGAGTTGTACATTCAGAGGAACTCTCCCCTCCCATGGAGCAAAGCTGCTTGCTCCCACTGTCACCATGGGATGTCCTGGCAAGCCAGGGAGTCCCACTCTGTGATGCTCTTTGCTGGGACTTCAGAGAGGATCCTGGTGCTAATCCTGCACCCAGATTTCCTGTCAAGCTGGTGCAAAGTAGCAACACACCAATCAGAGTCAGCAGGGTCAAAACAAAGCCCACAGACTGGCGATGGTTCTTCTGTTCTGGGGCAAGGGAAGATAAATGAGGGATGAGCTGACAGGAATGGCAGAGCAGAGACTTGGGCAGCTCCTTCAGGCACTCAGAGTGCCTGCACTGCAGTCAGAGAAAGCCCTGGTAAGATGAACAGGTCATGTGGGTGACCTCTGCATTTAGCACATTTTCTATTTACTACCAACTATTTTAAGCAGATGTTCTTAAGCCTCCCACAGTGATTGCAGATGTTTGAATGAACAGAGCAGGGCTAAGCCACACTGCCCTGCCTGCGTGCTCCCCTCCAGAGGCAGTTCCACTGGTGCTGGGAAGCACAGACAAGTAGGAAACCCATCCAGCCCTGCCCAGAGAGCAGCCCCGGGAGGGAGAGGCTGCTCAGACACAGGACTGTCCAGGGCTGGATGTTCCCCTCAGCCCCCCCTGGGACCTGCTCTGCTGCTCCTGTGTGCAGGGACTGGATGGACACAGTGGATCAGGACAGGCAGCTCTTTATCACATGTGGGGAGGAGGCTCTTCCACCCCCAGGTGTGGTCCCCTGGGCAGGGTGCAGGCAGTTGAGCTCCTGGGCAGCCTTTTTTCCTGACTTTTTTTGTAACTCCTGTGTTTGTGTCATTTCTTCGTTTACAGATTTTTGTTCAGTGACAAGGTCCCCTGGGGATTTCTGCAATGCAAAGTTGGTGCTTCCAAGGTTGGTTTAACTTGAGCAAAGGTTTTTGCCTGGACTCTGTTACTGGTTCCCAGCTCTCAGCATCTGTAGCTAGCATCAGCCTCCTCCTTCCCTTTCTTTCTCCTGTTCCTGCCCATTGCAGATTTGGCCTCACTGCTCACACACTCCCTGGCACAGTATTTCTTATATTTGGGACTGCAAGACCGTGGAGCTGTTTAACTGAAAATGTTTAAACTGACATTAATGCTGCTCGGTAGGATGTGCTGGCTGGTACTTTCCTGAAGGAGGATTTGGAAATGGTTTTTATGCTATCACCAAACCTTATGTACCAAGAGCAGTACTGAGGGATTGGGAAATTCCAATTTATGCCATTAAAAGTGCTGTCAAAGCCTCAGAGCTACAGTGACTGCTCACATGGTGTTTCATGGCCTGGCTTGCAATTTTAGAGCACTAAATTTCTTTTCAATGCTGGTGCTCCCAGCAAACCTGCTGCTTGGCACTGGGGTGGCAACATAGCCCAGGAAGGAAGGCACCACCAGGAAGGTGAAGTGCATTGTAAATCCCCAACAAGGCTTGGACTAACCACTAAAACCAGAGCAAACACTTCTTGGGCGTGGCCATGGTGCAGTTTGTACGTGGTTTCCCTCTCCCCTGTATCTCTGCCCTCTCCTTCCAGCAGCATGGAGAAGGTGCTCCCTAAAATCTAGGCTCAGAACAATTTCTCCTCTTTTCTTCCCAATAAATTCAGCCCCAGAAGAGTCCCGGAGTCCCCAGGGACCTTTGAGGAGGTCCCTTCTCCAGACACTCAAGCATTCAAATGCATTAAATGTACTGGAGGTGGGGAAGGTGTAAGCACGAGGATTTTGGCACAAGGACCTGTTCTCCAGCCTCCTGCTCTGAGCTCTGCTGTCATGACTAAAGCAAGCAGCCCTGCCCAGAGCCTGTGCCCACAGGGCAGAGGGAGTGTGTGCCCGTCCCTGACAGCCCCTGCAGAATTACCCTAGAGCCTGAGCTGGGGCAAGGGGGGGAGTTACAGGGTTTTCTGAGGGGAGTTGTGGATTTGGATCTGTGTGTTATGCCAGTGGTCTGAAAGCAAGGAACATACCTGGGGAAGATGAAATCACAGTTCATAGACAGTGTCAGTTCACTGACAGTCTCAGTGTTATTTTCACTGTAATAGTGTAAAAGGTGTGGATGAATGGACTGATATGGACCCAGCACTAGGTAGTCCTAACTAGTGTCTTGGGGCAAAAAGAAAAAGAAAAAATGTTACTAATAGGAGAAGGTAAAAGACCTGCCTATAGTGTATCAGGCTCCCTGTGTGACTGGGCCCATGCCCAGCTGGAGCAGAGCACAGCACACGAGCAGGAACACGGCAGCCCCACCTTCACCTGCCCTTGGCTCCCCTGCCCAAATCAATGGTTGTCTCATCTGTGTGTGCTCAGGGGAAACATAGGCACCAGCAAACCCCTGGTCGGGTTTCCAAGAGAGGGAGGAGGCAGGAAGGGCATCCCTGGCACTGACCCAGCCCTGGAGTGTGCCACAGCCGGGCAGTGCATGCTCCCCCCAGACTTTGGGGAGCTGCAGGAATGATGCTGGGAATGGCTGTGCCTGCTGCTCTCCACGGGGCTGTCCTGGAACCCCAAGGAAAAGCACAGCCCTTCCCTCCCACACTGTCTGTGCCCAGATGCCCCTGGTGCCAGGTCTCCTCCAAGATGCCCCATGCACACCCATGCCCCAACACGTGCCCATGCTGCTGAACCCTGGAGAAAGAATCCCGTATTTCCCCTTTTCCCACCTAAAATGCAGTAGGGAATCGATGGCTGGGGGTTGAACGTTGGCTCAGGGCTTGGCCTGGGTAAGCAAGACACAAAGTGGTGTTTGCTCCAGGGCTAATGAGAGCTATTGCATCAATTAGTCTGTGAAACAGTCAGTGCCCTGGGCTCCATGGGGTGAATCCCAGTTGACAGGACTGTCTTGGAGAGGTGCTGGGACTCTGCTTCCGTGGGGCTCCCCCAGCCTCCCCCCACCACGTTCTGCCCCCCTGCCCAACCCCACTGGCTCCTGCATCTGCTGCTCCTGCCAGTGTGGCCTCAGAACCTCACCAACAGGAGTGTGCTCCCTGTGCTCCCTGTGCTCACTGTTCCCCCCAGGGAACCAGGACTCTGCTGACCCACAGCACCAGGGGCTCTGGGGGGGCCTGGGAGCTCTGCCCTCCTCCCAGGGGCTGTGCCACCCTCCCTTCATGGGTACACATCTGGTGCCTCAAACCATCATTGCCTGTGATTGCACAGCATGTCACAATGTTCACTATATGCTTCTTTTTTCCCCCTTCATTTTTTGTCCTCTTTTAAAGCCTCAGCCCCTCAAGGTTGGATATTAGACGGACTATTTGCTTAAGGAAATAAAAAAGGACTTTCCAGCTGTCCTGTTCACAGACAAAAGGCTTTAAAGCACAAGTCAAAGGGTTTAGGAAGCAGCAGATAAAAGCAATTTTCCAATGGTTGTCTTAATATATATCGAAAAATGAGGAGTTTTAGCTAAGCTTGTGATTGGTTTTGGATTTAACTCCTAACCTTGAACTTGGATTTTGGATAAAACTCCTAACCTGAGCATGGGGATGCTGCACTCTTCCAGCAGGAAGGGTGTGTGTTTGTATATTGTCTGGCCCCCAAGAGAAGATGGGGGGAAGGAATGGCAGCAACTGCACATCTCTGTGGGCCTGACAAACTGCCCTGCCCTGGCACAGTACATGTCCTGAGCAGGGGCAGGACCAGGGCCAGGCTGACCCATGCAGGAACCGCCCTCCTGCAGTCAGGGGAAGGGAGCTGAGGAACCTGGGGCAGGGAAAGGCTGTGGCCGTGAAACCGTGAAGGAGGGGGAAAGGGAGATGACTGCATCCTGAGCACACGGGGCTGATCAGCCCTCCTGGGCAGGGCTTGTCCTGGGCCGCAGTGGCTCCTCCCGGGCTGTTCATCCCGTGGCTGGTGCAGGCAGCTCTGCCCCAGAGCTCCCAGAGTGCAGCTGTGCGCTCCACAGACTGCAGCTGAGTCCCTTTGCAGCTCTTCCTTCCGAACTGGAATGATTTGTGGGACAGGACCCGGGGATGGCGGTGGGGGGACCGTGCAGCATCTCTGTCACCCCGTCACCCCTGCTGCCTGCAGAGCCCAGTGGAGGACAGCTCGCTCCACCCCGAGCCTGGCTACAAAGAAATCCCTGCGTTCCTGCCGTTCTTTGCCATTTAAGGATTTCAAACAGATAACAAATAGCCGGGAAGCCACGTGCCAGCGCCACGCTCACCTCCCGGCGCCGCAGACGGTGCCAGACCTGCCGCCAGCCGTGTGAAGAGCCCCGGCACGGGGGTCCCCTGGCAGCTCTGCCTGCAGACACACTGCAGCACCGGGAGGGTGAGGGCAGCCGGGCAGGGCTCACACGGACCGGGGGGGGACAGGGCTCACAGGGCTCACAGACCCCGGCGAGCGACGAGCTGGGTGACGAGCTGGCACAGAGCAGGAATCACCCGCACAGGGGGGCACGTGCCTTGCTAGAGCCAACCCATTCCCTAGGGAACCTCTCAGAGCGACAGGATGCCCCGAGAGCCTCTCTGTGCAGGTGTCTCAGGAGACACCTGCCCTCACCCCAGACGAGTGGGGCTGTTTGCCTTGCAGGGCAGAGCTGGGGGTGCAGGCTGTGACAAACGCAGGGTGCAGAAAGCGAGAGGGAAGCTTGGATTCCGTGGCTCTGCAGGAGAGGAGGAGCGGGGGCTGCGGGTTCCCAGGAGAGCCCGGACTCCCTGGCTGTGAAGCTGCATCCCAGCCCTGCCATCGCCCCACGTGGGAGGGATGGGGTGAAAGGTGGGAGTCCGCAGGGATGAGCTCGGTGCAGGGTGTGAGTGCTGCCTGCGGAGGGGCAGAGCCGGTGGGAGAGGGGGCTGCAGCCAGCACGAGGGGCAGCAGTGAAAAACCAAACTGAACCGAACAGAAAAAACCCAACCCCAATCCTCGGTGGCAGCCTGCCAGCTCCAGCTGGTTTCGTAAGGACATTTCAGCCTAAAAATACACAAATACTCAGCCAAAAAAAGTCCAATCTTTCTGTGCCGAATCTGTCACCCACAGCCCTTCGCCAGGCAGGAAGAAATTCCTGTTGGGTCTGTCAGTCGGAGACGAGAACAGATTATCCGGGGTTCAGGACTATGGTTCAGCAGGTTTCCTGGGGGGAGGATGCCCTGTGCTGTGTTTATAGGTGGTGCTGGCTGCTCCTCATTGCTTGGCAAAGTGTGAAAAGAGAAGAGATTGTTCCCAAATTCTTGCAGTGCTCCCTCCTCCAGGCAGAGTGAACTGCCCTGGCTCCCTCCCTCTCGTGTGGGAGCTTTGCCATAACGGGGACAGCCCTGATTGGTATCGTGGGTCATTAAATAGCAATTTATTTAGTCAAGATGTCAAGATTTTGCTAACCCCCAGGCCAAAGACAACACTGTTACGATGCAACACAGCAATGAAAAATGTCAGGGAGGTGGCAGGTACTGCTACATCTTTGTCTCCAAGGAATGAACTACCTGTGTAGCTTATCTGCTCCTCCTGGCAGTGCAGTCTGTATCTCCTAGGTCTCTTCAGACAGATTTAAGAGAAATTTTGGGGTGTAAAGAAGGATTACAAGAGGGGAAGTGACAACACTGTTTTTGCCTGCAAGGTCCATATCCAAAGCAGTGCTGAGTTTTCAGTGGAGCTGGTGCTGAATTGGGCCTTTCCTATGGAAAGGCAGTGAGCAAAGCTTTGGAGCTCTGGTTCAGCTGGTGAATGCTTTCCTGGTGTTCCAGGTGGGGGCTGATGGCATCCCAGATACTCTCCCATGGACCAAGAGGGGATACAGTCCTTCAGAACCCAGGTGCTCACATGGGATTGAAGGTCCTGATTTCCCTTCTTCACCTTCATTAGAGGTTGCATGAACTTCAGGCAGGAAATGTCTTTTGAGACTGTTCCCCCTTTCCCTGATGACTTGCATGTGTGGCTTGGGAAGGGTAAAGGGAAGAGCCTGGCCCTGGGACTAAACTTCTGTGCAGCTTCTGCTCTGTGGAGAGGCTGAACCCAGGAGAGAGTGGGTCTGGGGGAGTCTGCTCTGCCCCAGGGTCTGAGAGGGGCCAGTGGGATCTGAGACGGGCCAGTGGGGTCTGAGAGGGGCCAGGGGGATCTGAGAGGGGCCCAGGGGGTGGGCACTGTGACAAGTGCCAACACCTTGTGATGGAGCTGGGTCATGCAGAGTCCTGCACACCTCTGCCTGTGGTGAGTTTTCTGCCACAGCTCAATCCTCATGCTCTCCCGGTGGGATGGGAAGGTGAGCATTGCTTAGCACCCACCTTCAGGATACTGTGATGTGGTCTCCATCCACCCTGCTTTGGGCCAGAAGAGGCAGCCTCTGGAGAGATTGCACCCAGTTTTGGTGAACCTGGGTGTTCCAGGTGGGTGAAGACTGGGGGTGAGATGCTAGAAAACATCCAGTTGATTTAAAAGACAATGTCTTTCCTGCTGTGCCCTTCCTCCACCTCACACTCAGCCCTAGGTGAAGCCATATAACAATAGCAATTCCTGAATTTATAAGGATAATACAGAAATCTGAGACCTCTGCCAAGCCCAAGCCCTGCTGGACCATAGCAAGCTGAAACTCAGACTGCCCATGTCCCCCCACCTTGCACTGACCAGAAACAGCCCCACTCCAGACCCAACCCCAGCAGACACTGCAGAGCTGCTCCTCCCTGGAAATCCATTTGCATCTCATTTGTGGGAATGGAGCCAGGCTGGTGATTCCAGTCAACCAGCTCTGGCCTTTATGGACTGTTTTGTTTGCTTATTGTAGGGGGAACTTAATTATTCAGAGCTGGTGGGCATATTTACTTACTGGGGTAAATTAAACCATAAATTCAGACAAATGTACCTACCTCTACACTTGTGATGTATTTTCCCTTCCTGCTTTATTGGGCTCCAAGACACAAAGGTGGGTTGTTCAATAAACAGCACAACGCAAGTCATCCCAATTAATTGGATTGTTCCATTTATGCTGCTACTGCCTCCAATTAAATGCAAGGGAGCACAAGTGACAGGCACGAGTAAGACGGGTGTGCAGAAAACCATATTCTAATGCAAAAGCCGTGATGAGAAAATGGAATCTGTGCACCTGACGGGAATATTAATGCAAAACCTTGACCTATAATTTTCCTTCCTTCAGTCTGAGCGCGCCAGCAACAATTGCAGCTCATTAAAATGGATCATGTCCTGACAGTCGTGCATAATGTCCATGTCCCACAAGTCCAACGGTCTAAACATTTACCTTGCTGGCTTCACCAGCAAGGCAAACATTTGGACCATGGGACCTGTGGGATGTGGACATTGTCACGGAGCTGCACGGTCCTGCATCACTGGAAACAGGAGGCTGCAGTAAAGCCTCAAGACCGTTTCTCTCTCATAAACATGGTGTTATCAGAGAAAGAGGGATGGGAAAAAAACAAACCCAAAAGTGCCAGCGTGGGTTGGACCTCTGGAGTTCATCTGGCCCATCCCTCTGTTCAAAGCAGGGCCAACTTAAAAGTTAAATTCAGTTTGAAAGTTAGTTCAGGTGGCTCAGTGCTGAGCATTTCCAAGGACAGAGATTTTACAGCCTCTCTGGGCAGCCTTTCTCAATGCTGCCTTGTCAGGGCTCAATCTGGAAGTCAGGGCTCAATCTGGAAGCTGTTCACCACATCACAACAACATCTGGCTCTACTTTCTTAACTGCTTTTCTGATGCAAAGTGTGTGTAGGCACGTGGGATGCAGTAAGTATCAGTAGGGAAGGTGATAGCATCGTGCAAAGACAATTCTTTTGCAAGGAAAATAGATCAGAGAACAGTCCCACACAAGATGGGGGGAGAAGGAAGGCACTGCAGTATTTTATTCTGAGTTTGGTGCTGCTTTTCTATAAGGCTCTGCCAGAGCAGTTCTTGAGGATGGAGTAAGCAAAATGTGTCCAGTCTGGGCTTGGTATTTGGCACAGACTTGAGATGTCAGGGCTGTGGACAGCTGTGGTAGAGCAGCAGACACAACTGCATCTCTCTTTCTCCACTGAGCAGTGAGGTCTGTATCCCTCTCTGGAGGCATCTCTCCCTCCCTTTGCTCCTGACTGAGAGAGCCAAAGGCAACAAGCTTCCTAGCCCTGACACCTCTGGTATGTGTGAAGATGGATGGGTTGAATGCAGGCCTAAAATATTTTACATTTTCACGGTAGTTTCACAGCCCTGGCATTATCAAATGATCTTTCAAAGTACTTGGAAGCAGGAGGAGAACAACTCAAGATGGATTCTGGCTTTTTTGTGTCTGTGTACTTGCAAACTGTCTCTGCCTACACATCTTGCAGGGCCTGTGCCTGTTTGGAGACGCACATGGAAAATCGGAGCTCGTGTGGATGCTCCGTCTGCTCCATTTCCCCCCTCAAGTTTGGAGGCTGTTCAGAGCAGGTCCCCATCCTGGGTGGTGAAGATCAGACTTGCCCTGTGTGCTGCACTCCACTGACCAGGCTAGTTAGGAACTCGAGGCTAGGAAACACAAGACGATTTTAAAATCGGAACAAAAGTAGGAGATTAGGGAAACCAGCTGGAAACCTCTATTTTGCTGATTTTGAAAGCAAAATGTGGGTCACAGATGTGCTTCCACAGACAGAAACTGGCTAGAGAAGAAAAAGACATCAGCAGTGCCCAGACTCTTTGATGATCAGAGGTGGATTTAGCTCCTAGGCACGGAGACAAGAAAGGAAGAGGAGACAAAATAGGAATAAAAACATAATCAAGATATTAGGAATGTGGAACGCAACCCACCCGTAAATTTGCCTCAGGGAACTACGAAAAAATGCAGTAACAAAAAGAGATGAAACCAACTGCTACATCTTACTCTCTTCCCTTCTTTGCCATCCTTATGGTTTTACTGTTTGCAGTCCAAGGCACAGGAGGTCCATTACAGAACCTTCCCTCTTCCCCAGTCATGTTTTTTCTTTGCAGCAGTGCTGTTTTCTACTGTTCCTTTGCAGTAGATATAAAATCCTTGCTAAGGACAGGCAGACTTTGGAGCCTAAAATAAACCAAGCCTTGCAGGAAGGTGTTAAGGGAGTGTGTATTGGAGACTAGAAAGCAATGTGCTCCTGCCCATCTTTGATGGGAGAGCAGAGCTACAACTCACTTCTCATTTAGCCCAATACAAAATATTCAATTTATTTTCAGTGATATTGATGACAGACTGGTAAGAGCTGTGCTGCTGATCTGGCAGGCTGCTGATCAGCCTGTGACTTGGCCTCCCAGGGGCCGTGACAGAAGGCCCATTGTCCCAGACATTTACAAACCTCAAGGTAAAGCACTGGAAGAGCAATTAAGAACAACAGCAGCCCTGACTCAGAGAAGCCCAGGTGGTGGCTCCTCAGGCACAGACAGGCAATGGGGGAGGTTGGGAAAGCACCGAGGGCATGTGAGGGGTGGGCTCTGGGGGAAGGGAAGTGTCACTGCTGAAGGTCCCCCCTGTGCTGCCCAGGACACAACCTCGGTGCCTCGGGGCTCTGGGACACGTGCTGAGCAGCCGTGGAGCACCACCTCCAATTCCTGCAGCAAACTTCCCTCCTGCCAGCAAAACCCCAGTCCCTGTGGCTTAGCACCAAGAGAAGCCCAAAATAAAAGCAGTGCCAGTCCAGCTCGCTGCCTGTCAGTGTTTTTCAAACTTTGGGGAACTTCTGATTCAGTTCTTGTCTGGAATTTATTTTTCTTAGCCCTAATGAAAACACATTTTGTAGTTGTTAGTGTTTTAAATCCAGCATCAGTGTCAACAAAGATAAGCCCTTTCTCAGGGTGGGGAAAAAAAATATAAAGCTGTCCGAAATCTTTCAGTTATGCAAACGAAAACAACCTCAAAGCATTGAAGGATTAAATGAAAAATATGCCTCTTTTCACTGGGAGTCCACCGGGTGTGAATAAGTGCCAGCTGAGCTCTCACTTGCATCACCATCTAGTGTGATGGCACCAGGGCCAGAGGTGCAGCAGGATGTGTTCCTGTGCCCTGCTCTGGGAGAGCATCTCTGCTCCCAGGGACAGAACCACCAGAGGCTCCTCAACACCAGCAGATCTGTAAACGACCAGGACTTTGCCATCTTCAGCCTCACTATCCAACCCAGCCCAGGGAAAACAAGTGTCCAGCCACAGCACACAGCCCCCCTGGCAAGGAGGATCGTGCAGCCTCCTCTGGATGAGAGTGATTTTGTCAAAGGCATTGAAACTCATTTTGCTGGGCTGCAACCCCACACTGAAATTGCTGTGAATACCACAGCACAGAGGCTCTTCAGCTCATATCTAGAAACTGCTCGTGGTTTCAGAGCTCTTGCTGATGAATTGCCCAGCAGCTGGTCACATTGGGAGGGCTCTGCTTATTATTTTCAACTGCTGTCTTGCATAGAAGGAAAATCAAAATACTTTCCTCAAGGTAATTGGCTCTAAAACAATTGAAGAATTTTTCACAAGGTTGTAACGCAATTAGGACTGGCATTTTAGATAATTTATATCTCTAAAGGTATGTTTATGCCATCATACCCTTCTTCTGTGTAAAAAAAAGGGAAAAAAGAAAAGGCTGCCAGCAACAGAAGGCTGATTTTGCTATTACAGGCAATGAAATGTAGATTAAACACAGGCATCCACCTCGTACTGATTAAAAGGCAGCATAATGCTGGGATCATCTCTGAGGTGTGAGGATGGTTGGGTTGGATGCTGTGTCACCAGCCACACATCTGCAGGTTTCCCATTCGTTTTCCCACCATTGCCAAGTGATGTGTCATCACTCGCCTTCTGCTGCAGCCCCGCTCCCAAACTGCCCTGCCAGCTGGGTGGGAGGAGCTGGGACAGGCTGGGAACACCAGGCCCCCCACACAGAACACAACCAGCAGCCACGCCACTGCTTGGGCTCATGTTTTGATAGATATCCAGGAAAACCCTAAGCAGAGTTGCCAAACAATCCAGACACACAACAAAAACTCCAGAGGTGCAGGAAACAGCTGGTGAACTTGTTGATGTGGGATACTGAGCCAAAAGCTTGGACGGGGCATTGCCCTGACACCATTGGGAAGCCTCTATTTCCCTGACTACCAAAAGGTCCAAGTGGAGAAATGATTGCTCCGTGCTTGCCTGTTCCTTATGCTTATACTGAACCACCTTTTACTGCCCCAGACTCAGTGCAGGGCCAGGGGACATTCTGCCTGACTGCAACAACTGCTGCGACTGAAATTATGGGATGACAACCTGGCCTAGGTGGAGATGAACAGATCCAGTGAATTATCATTACAGATGGATATGAACTGAAACTGGGGAGGCAATCAATGAATATGAACTGAAACTGAGGAGACAATCAATGGATACGAACTGAAACTGGGGAGACAATCAATGGCTCTTCAGAGCCAGAGCAGCCACTGATGGGCAGATGTCCTGTCCTTTTGACGGGGTGAACCAAAGCCACGGGTTCAGACAATTGCCATTAAAAAACACCTGGATGTGGTCCCTAATGGCAAAGATGCCTCTGACTGTATTACAGGAGTAACACAACACCACTGGAAAAGCAAAGAGGTCCCTCAGCCTTGCCTGTAGCCCAGCTGATCTGTCAGTACACTGTACGACTGTCAGAAAAGCAAACCCAAGTGCTGCACAAAGCAGATGATCACACTCTTCTGTGCACAGTCAGATAGACAGGGAAGCCATCAGCCATGCCCAGGGGTTGAGCTGCCTCTATTCACTAGATCCATGTCTGCAGAAACCTACCTTGAACTGTTTGGGAGCAATATGGGAACCTGGCCTTGGGGTCATGGACCTGACCCCCAACTGGCCAGAGAGGGACACGAATGTCCTGCCTGATCCTTTCTGCCATGCAGCAACCTGTGACACAACACACACCCCAGTCTGTAAGCAGAGTTCAGTTCCACTGCTACGAGGTCACTAACTTAGTTAAAACTTCAGCAAGCCCAAATGCATCTTCTTAACGCGAAAGACCATGGGCAGGGATACTCACTATTGAGCTGAGTCGTTAAGTTGATATTCCCGGGACCGGTTGAAGCACTCTTGGATCCCAGAGTCTGCCCAGAGTCTCATCATAGCTGACAGCAGCTCTGGAGAGAAGGGCTCTGTGTCCTCCATCCGACTTACGACATCACAGACCATCTTGGCATCAGCCTGCAGGGCAAAGAAACGAGAGGTCACAGGGATGCTCAAGGCAGAATTTGGAGCCAGAGGTTTCAGAAACAGTTCCCTAAACCATCAGGAGTGAAGAGGGTGTGTTTCTGGGGATGGGGCTGCAGCATCCACGCTGTGTGATCCAGCAGAAAGGGCAAAGGAGGACGGAGCAAGGAAGTCACAAGGAAAAAGGTTGTTTGTGCAATTCACCTCACGTCAACAAATATTTCTGTTCAGCAGACAAAACATTCTGCAGTGCACATGTGTGGAGTTTCTTGGGAACAGAAAGAAATGCATATATGTACAAAGTTATTTAGAACTGTTGTCAAAGTGACGCACACCCTGCAACGACTCCCGCTTTAACCACGTGTGGAACCTTGCTGAAGCAGGGTTTGGTATCAGAGAGGACGGCAGAGAGACTCCAGGAACAATTTTTTCCAGATGCTGGTTTATTGCTTTTCCTGAATTCTTGTTCTTTGCTATGAGCCCCTGCTATGAGGGCTAATTCATGCTAATGCAGACCACCTTGGCTGGCTGTGGTGCTCTGTGACTCACAGGGAGAGGAATCTCCCACGGGTCAGGAGCATGACAGTGAGGGAAGGGCCAGCTGGCCATTTTCAGATGGAATCTTTTTTGGTGAGAAAAATGAGATTCATTGGAACAGCAACTTTTCCTGGAGGATAGTGCTCTGACACAACTTGGGTCCAGAAGATGTCTCAGATTTAGGATGGGAATGTCTAGACAGCCTTGGAACAGCTGAGTTCAGCCCACTGTGATAGTCCACAGTGGCTGATGCTTTACTCGTTTGAGAAGCAGGACAACCAAATTCATGACCCTCTCTGCTTGCTTTGCAAGAAGGGGATCTCCCACACCACTCACAGACTCAGAAACCCTTGGGGTGTTGGAGCATCTGCAGAATTTTTCTTTCATTCCTTCAAAATGTCTCATATTTCTATAAGCCAAAACAAACCCAATTATTATTTCTATAACTAATTGGAAAAGAGGAGCTCTTATTCCTTACGTATGTACAGCAAACATGTGAAGACAATCTCCTTGTTTTATCACCTTGTGTCTTGTCAGCCAGATCGAGCCCATTCCTGGCCAAACACAGGCGGAAGTCTTCACCTTCCAGGGTGTTTGACCTGACCCAACAAAGGCAGACCAGAAGCACAAGTCTGGCAGAGGGGAGTGCAGGCAGTGCCCAAGCTTTGCTGGGCACAGTTAGGAGTGCCAATGCTGAAGAGCACCACAACAAACTAATGGCATGGGTGGATATGACCAGGTGTGTGACGGGGCCTGCACGGCCAGGATCGAAACTCCTCTTTATTGAACACTGAAATTGCTGAAAAACTGCAGGGCACCAAACTGCTGGCACTGGAGAGTGAAGCTGCTGGAGATGTCAGTGCTCAGGGAAAGAGCCTCAAGTGTCCTGAACATCCAGCCTTTATGGGCTGAAGAAGTCTCAGTACTGTATGTATCATTACTGTATCCCGTAAAACTTAATGGGGTGGACTCTACTTTGAGGGCTTTATGAACATAAAGTCTCACAGAGTGCTTAACTTCGTATTTTAGTGCCCAGGAATCTTCCCAGCCCTCTGTACAGACTCTGCTCATTTCAGAGGAACAGTATTGGTGACTCACACCTCAAAGCCAAGACAAACCAAGAACCTTGAAGAGTTCAGTTAATTTCAAAAGCTTGTTTTCTGCCCCGGAGTGCTTCGTGAGCTCAGTGAATATTCATAAATCATCTGTATGGTTTGCCTGCCCTGCTGGAGCTGCAATTCTGCTCTTTTCACAGACTCTAAAGGACACAAAACCTGCTAATGGCTGTGGTCTGGCCTGGCCCCGTTATTTGTGCCTGGCTGGTGCAGGAAAAGCATCCATGCTTTCAGTCAGGTAGAAGGAGGCCTTTCTATGTTATCCTGACCACTGGGGGGGTTATAGGTATAAGTCACAGATCTGTCCATCTGTCTGTAATGGCAAAGCACATTTGAAGCTCTCCAGCTGTTATGGGCAGGGTCTGGGCTTCTTCTGAGCTTTGTGGATTTAACTATAGGCTGCTTTCTGCAAAGCATCAGAGGGAACAGCACAGTTGTCATGTTTTCTGTGCTGGGAAATAGCTGCCTCACCTTTTCAACTACTGAGGCTTGTGGCAGTTCCCTGTGAGTAAGACCCACCACAGGAGAGTCTGAGCAGAAGATAGAGATGAACAGTGAATGACAGGGCAGAATGGGAGCCACCAGGGACAGGCATCTCTGGCTGTGGCCCTCAGGTCTGCTTGGGCCAGAAGTGGGGCTGAGCATGTAGGGCAAGGGGTTATTTTGGTACATGCTCCTCTGTGGTCACTGGAGGTCCCTTTGGGGACAGGTGAGGCTGCCCTCCTGCAGCATGGACACCTGCCTCCAGGGCAGACTGAGAGTCAACAGACTGGAGCAGGGGAACGGCTCGAAGGAAAGTTTATTGCTCCTGCTGAACGGTAAAAAAAATATTCCAGACTTGGTTTTATTTTGCAGAGTGAACATTGAACTCTTAGTTATACAGACCCAGAAAAAGCAGGTGAAATGAGTGTTTTTAAAAATACTCCTCTCCCCTGCCAAGGATGAAGCCCCTCTGTCAAGAAGCATGGGGCCGTCCAGGAGTTCAGGCATTTGTTAGATGATTTAACGAGCAATTACGGATCCAAGAAGAGAAGATATCCCTTTCTTTTCTCACTCTCCAGGCTGCATCTCAAGCTGGGAATGACATTAAAACCTCCAGTCCCCCCTGGGCCCAGCAGGTAGGTTTTTAAATACTGCCTGATTGACTTTTCCCCGTCCGCCTCCCCCGGGTCTGGTGCTCCCGCTTTTCCCGAGGTGAGAGGAGCTGAGCCTCCCGCCAGGCTCTGCCTCTGTGCTGCAGCCAGCAATTAAACACAGCAAAACAAAACAGGCCAACCAGCCCCCCAACCCCCCGCCCTGCAGCTCCCATCCGACAGGGTTTCCGTTAATGAATATCACGGTGGTATTTCAGCTACCTCGGGAGCTAAAAATAGGCAGCCCTTGGCTCCTGGGATTGCTGGAAGAAGCTACAAAATGGAGCAGGGCTGCTCCCACCACTGCTGCCTCTGCCTTTCCCAGCTGCTCTGGTTCTCATCTCCTCGGAACAAGCTGTCTGGGAGGAGGGTAAGAGGTCAGGCTGGTCTCCTTCGTGCTGGTTCTTATTCAGCAGGAGCATCCCAGTCTATCCCTGCAGCATTCCGACGTCTCCTGCTGCCACTTCCCAACGACTTGCACTTTCCATGGCAGGTGAAACCCTGACCCCCGAGCGGATGCCTTCAGGTTGTTAGTTACAGAGAGTGGGATTTGTCACTTTGTGTCACTCCTGAATGCTGGATCCGTCCACCTGCAGAGGGAGAATCAGAGCTGGCTGGGCTTGGCCTGGGGAGACAGCTGAGCTCGGAGACCCTGGGAAGGTGAAATACATACCCAGACTTCAGCCACTGAGCCAAAAGACCAAACACGCCTTTGCTGAAGACCAAACCTCTGCACTGGCTGAGGAATGGAGAGGGCTCTGTAGTCCCAGGGCAGGGTCTGAAATGCACAGGAGATGTGAACCAGAAGCTTGTGAACAAGCAGGGAGTCAGCATGGCTCACTCCTGACCCCGGGCTGGGCACCTACCTGTGCACCAGTCATGCTATAAATCCAGCTCATAAGGGGACCTGTTCTGTCCCTAACCTGGACATAAATGCAGTTATTTAATTGTCTCCCATATGTCACTGTCACCAAGCATGCAGCCTGTGCTCAGCAGGCAAACCTGTGTCTTCTCTTGCCACGGCCACACAGCCCAGTCAATGTGTTACCTTGCTGGAAGGGAGAGGGGCCCCTCCTGTCAGCCTCACACTGCTGGCAGCCGGGTTTGGCTCTGCAAGCAAGTTATTTCCCATCACACCAATACAGACCACCCTTGATTATTTGTTCCTCACCAGCAGCCACGATCAGTGCCCACGGAGGTACCAGCAGAGCTGCTCCTGCCCTGTCTGCTGTGGAGTTGAACTGGAGTGGGACCCAGGTCTCTATCTCTGACTATCCCGGGGTAAATCCTGGCTCTGGTCCTTTGAAGTTGCCTGGACACTCACTAGGGGACTTTTTTTTTTTCCTTTTTTTCTTCAAAAAGGAATAGTTTCCTGGAAGGGGGGAAATTTAAGGGACAGTCAAAGCCTTGTGTGAAACTGTGTGGTACAAATCTGCTAAACCCTATAGAGCTGCACTGAGTTACACCCACAGGAGAGCTGAGCCACTGTGTCACATTGTACTGTCCTTTCCTTCTGGTGAACTAAATCCCAGTAAATATCATTTTTTGCTGTTATTTACTCTGATTAATGATACTTGTCACTCATCCTGTCTCAAAGGTTAGCTCTGGGGCAATTTCCTCTTGTGACTGGTTGTACTCAGAGCTGCATCTCAGAACATTTCAGAAAATCCATGCAGTGTGGGAGAAGATAAGCACTGCAATTTGGCTGGCAGTGCCAGACAAATCAGCACCGTGCTAGTTATCAGCAAGCAATCTCGTGGGAAAAGCAGTGGCCATCATCAGTCATGGACCTGGGGGAAATCAAACTGATGTCTTGAGAGCGTCCAGCATCCAAAAAGAACGTCCCTGGAAGGAAACCTTCATGGGGCACCCAGATCCTGACCTGGGGGCACAGTGGCACATGGCTCTGCTACTGCAGTGAGAAATGATGTCCTATAATATAGGGGCAGAACGTCTCCTAAACTGAAAACCTCCTCCTCCTCCTCCTTACAGAGTGTCTCAGAAATCTGGACCCTGCTTCCCAGCCAAAGTGTGGCTGCATCACAGCAAAAGCCAGTGATTTTCACAACATTTGCAGCCCAAGTAAATCCTGGAAATGAAGCAGGATTGGTGAATGTGCCTCTTCCAGAGCCATCCAGGGCCCAGCTCCAAGTCCACAGGAGTTTTTGGAGATGCTGAATAGCTGCACGTACGACTCTCTCCCTCGCTCTCCCTCACACATCTGTGTTTCAGAGCTGACCTCTCAATCTGTGGAAATCTGTCTGGCATGAAGCAGCTGCTGTGCATTGCAGGAGAGACAACCTTCTCCCTTCCTCCTCCACCCTGCCAGCCGCCTTCAGAGCATTTCATCAAGGCCTCCCACCTCTGCCTGGCATTTGGCTTGCTGAGAGATCCTGGAAGGCACCGAGCAGGTAAAAATCTATCCAGTAGTTTATTAAATTCTATCCCTTTGGGGAATACCTTGAGGTGGGCACCCAAACTTCATGTCCTCTGCACTCTCTTTAGTTGGAGGTGGGACTGCAAAGCCCCAGGCACAGATCTCAGTGCTCTGGGTTTATGCTGAGCTTCAGTGCGGTGCTCTCTAAGCAATTTGCATCACACAGCAAAGCCAAGCCCAACAAATGAAGTTAGAGATGGTTGGCTTTCCACAGTAGCCATCTTCTACCCTGCCTGTGTTAATGGCTCACAGAAAGGTTGGCTGACTTGGCTACAAGGCTGAAGGGCTGCTGTCTGTCTGTCTGTGAGCAGGCAAACCATTCTGCACAGAAAACACAACCTGACAGCCACGGGGACATCCAGAGCTCCTCCCGAGGTTGTGCTGTCTGGCTATCAATTAGTACAGCCCTGGTTTTCATATCCTTCTGGAGCCAAGATGGCACCATCACCTCTGACTGTCTTGGCCAAACAATTCTCTGTGTCTGGGATGTGGTCTAGGATTTCTTGTCTGAAACCTTGTTACAGCTGGTTTTTTTCTGTCTGCTGCTTCCTATTTGGGGAGACATTGAGCAGGACTGATATTGTAGATTATTATGGCTCTTACAGCAGGCCAACTGCTCTGTGTTCAGTACCACCTTTATTCCTACCCATTCTGTATGATACTGCAGCTGATCAAATAAAAATTGCTAGGCCTTATGTGGGTACAACCTTCTTTTCCTCTCCTGCAACACACGTAAAATAATATCCCCTGTTTGCCTGGACTAATGACTATCTGGCAATCCAGGGACTGGATAATGCATGGACTAGACTAAGCTCTCAGGCTGCCAGCTGGCCACCACCATAATAAGAGTTCCTACAGCTCTGTGTCCTGTAGAAAATGGTGCTTCACTCACCAGAGAGGTGGAAAAACCCACCACCCAACAACACAGAACTCAACCTGCAAGAGAGATGACAAGTCATTTCCTAAATTTCCTTTATTCTAGGAAGTCTCAGGGTCTTCCCTTGTTCTTGAGGAGCTCAGAAGAGCTCCTGAACTGGGCAAGACAAACACGGTGGGTAGCTGACCTGATTTTTCCAAGCAAGGATGGGAAAGCCAGAAAGTATGTGATAAATGGTCTCAAAATAGGTCCTGACCCACCAGGTGCAAAGGAAGGCAAGAAAACCACACTCTGTCCATCCCAGTCCCTTCTAATTCAAGGAGAGGGCATTCCTGAGAGACTGAGAGCTGCAGACTCCACAGCACCCCTGGGAGGGCGGCTCTGCTGGGCCCTCTGTCCTGCTGGCACCGAGCACAGGGCTGAGCGTGGGACCTGCCAGCCCCAACGTCATGCCAGGGCACAGACAGCACTGCCCACCAGGGAGGGGATGAGAGAGAGAGTCACAGATGGGGGACATTACCCGCATGGCTTCCTGCTCCGCGGGGAGGGCTCTGCCGCAGTGCCGAGCAGCAGAGACGAGAGAGCAAAACCCTTGCAGCTCACCGCCCTTCTCCTCTCTGTGAAACCCTCTGCCGGGTAAAAGTCCACAGAATGTAACGGCACTGGAGTGTTTGCGCTGCAGGAAATGGCAGGGAAGTGCCTGAGATGCCACAGTGGGAGAGCAGGTGGGGAGGCTGCGTTGGCTCCCGGCGTTCAGAAAATAAACGGCTTTTTCACGTCCATTGCAACGCCGAGGACTGAGTGTGAGCTGAGCAGGAGTGGGGGCCATTCCCTGGGAACCCGCTCGGGGTTTGGGAATTCCTGACGCCTTTAGCCTGCACATCCTCCACTCTTCAAATGTCTTTAAGATTTTCCACACCAACATCCCTCGAGGCCACTGCGTAAGGGTGGCGGGGCAGAGGGGACACAGTTTCATTCCAAGCTTTCCCACCACAAAGGGGGGAAAACAGGCTTTGTCTTTGGAACAGAAAGGGAAACCAGCCCCTGTGGTGGGGGTGCATTCCCAGGAGAAAGACGGATTTTTTTAACATCTCTGGCTAAGTGCCGTTTGTGTAGGATGATTTATAGGGCAGCGCCGTCCCGCTGGGGAGCCGTGCAGTGCTGGAACCCCGTAATTAGTTTAATGCTCAGAGCTCGATGCTGAACGGTGGGTGCTAATCTCCACTCCACAATTAACCTCGCAGATTTATCAGTGCCTCATAGGATGAAGGGCTGAGGCTGTGGGTTACAGTCCTCTGTCCCTGAAGAAAGCAATGGTGCTTCAGGCAGAGAGAGCACAGTCTCATTTATGGTCCTATTGCACTTGGTGATCTGTGTTGAAGATACTTAAAGGGGGTATAAGTAGGGGGAGAGGAAAAGTCCAGATCTCCCTTCACCCTAGCCCTGTTAAATGTCCCTCCCTGTTGCCTCTGCTCTGTAACCCATAATTGGGATATCTGGGTGGGGATTTCTTACTGCTCTCCACTGAAGCAGCTAGAGCAGTCAGTGGGTTTGTTGTTCACACCCAAGCCTTCTGCCTGATGGGGGGGTCTCAAAATTACTTCTTTCACTGGTGATGTGACATCAGGCCCCACAGCAGCCAAAGAACACTGATTCTTCCACTTGAACATTGATTCTTCCACTTGGCAGCAGAACCGAAAAATTGGGTGGTGTGAAAAATCAGCTTGGATGAAACATGTTCCCCTGCATTCTCCATTGGACTAAAAGGCCTCTGAAAAATTTCATTTCACATCCAGCCAAAGCACTTGCCTTAAGCCCTATCAAAATATTTTGAGTTATTTGGGTGCTCAGTATTATTATTTTAGATTCATGTCAATTTTCAAACAAAAATTCTGTTTCTGAATGAAAAATTGGAAAAATGAAAGCAAAATACTTTGCCCTTTTCGGGAATGCAAAATCCTTTCGAAAAATTCTCATGTAATTTCCTCTTGTTCATGACTACCTGTAGATTTTTGCTGGATTTGTACATTTTGACTGGATTTTACAAATGTTTTCAGTTTCTTTCAGGCTGTTTTTCAGCAATTTCAAAAACATTTCTGTCTAACTCTATTAACAAACACAACAAGAATTTTCCCATCAGGAGTCCTTTACTCACGGCTTATTTGCTGTTTTAATTTGAATTCTCACCACCTCAAATTTTCTGGTTTTTGGTGCTCTGCTCCTTCGCCAAATGTCTTACAAGATGATCCCTGCTGAGTGCAGAGGAAGGGGTTTTCCTCAGGTTTTACTTGGACTTTACAGGAACAAAAGGAGGTGCTTGAAGTCCAACACCTGCCTGCACTGTTGTTTAGCCTGCCCATGGCAGGGGGGTTGGAATTACATGATCTTCAAGGTCTCTTCCAACCCAAACCATTCCAGGATTCTATGATATTAACACTGTGAAGGGGATGGGCTGAAACAACACATAATTCACCGAGTGGCTGGTTAGCAGAATTTTGCCCATGACTTCTTACTATTGCAATGTTTCTTTAGTTCCTCTCCCTCTTAATTTTCAGGTGACTGTGAACCTTTCTCTGCAAGGAAGACCAGGACTCCCAAGAGATGGGGGTGGAGGAGCATTTGGCTGAGGTTCTGCTGTAAGGGGAAGCTGCATCTGACGGGGCTGAGGCTGAGCAGGGGATGGTTGAGGTGCCTGTGCCTGCCTAGAAGGAGCCCCAGAGTTCAGAGCAGATGAAAGACAAATTTTTAGTTAAATCTCCCCTGTGCTGCTGTATTTCCAGCAAAATCAAGACTTGGGTGCTTGTAACAGGCTTGAAGGAGCTCTTCCTTTGATCAGCAGGGATTACAGAGAATAACCCCCAGCAAGTTCCTCCTCACCGGAGCGGAGGCACGTCACACACTCACAGATCTGCTTATTTATTGTTTCAGGTTGCTGCAGAGAAAAAAGTTCTACATTTTCCTTATGAGACCCTCAAGAAAGTTCTCCAACCCTTTGGTAGCGGGAGGGTGGGAAGAGGAAGAAGAGGGAGGGAAGGAACCTATTGGGCTGCACGTGAGCATTGTTGTTTCGGGGAAGCTGTTCTTGGGGATATTAACAGGAACTTTATTTTTATTAAGTGCTCTTTTTAGAGAGAATGGATAAATGGGACCTCAGGTGCATCGTTAGATGACAGGATAGTTCATAAAAGAAGTGGCTGGCAGGAAACTATCTTTCTAGCAGCTTAACAAGGACAGGCAGAAATAGGCTGGGGGCCTGGAAGAAATCTTTGATGCTGTTGTATGTATTTATTATTTATTCTTCTGGCACAAATATAGCATCAAAGAATGTCAAAACCAAAAAAGCTCATGACCTGCTGTCACTGGATTAGTCCTACATCTCTGTAACCATGGCATCATGTAGTATTGACAAGGAAAATCAGCAACAATGGGGAAAAAGCACCCAGCATTTATAACACTTGTGAGCATGAGGCAGACTTCCTCACTCTGGTGCGGATGTACCAGAAGGGATAAGAAAATCTGTGAGCATCTTGCTAGCCTGGGCATCTGTGAGGCTCAGCTACGATGGAAAATGCCAGGAAACAGCAGAGTTGCTCCCTTGTATGTAATCCCACGTGACACAGAGGGTGGATCCCCCCCAAAACATTTTGCTGCTATTACAAGTCCCCTCAAGCCCCACTAAAGAGCAGGGATGGCACCAGTGCCTGCCTGCAGTCAGGGATGGAAATGGCTGCACCATCCCAGCACCACCCCAGGAGCTCTGTGGTGTGACCTGGTGGCCACCTCTGGGGGGTCCCTGCCCAGTGGGTGCTGCCAGTCCTCACCTGCTGCCTCTCAGGCTCACCCCATTTCAGTGCCTTCCTCCCTCCCCCTCTCCTTGTGCCAGCCTGCCTGGCTCTGCAGCCACTGCAGTGGGAAGCTCTCCCTCATGTTTGCACAGAGCAGAGGACTGTGCTGACATGAGTAGCAAGGCACAGGCTTAATACTGGACTGATTATTTTTGGGAAAATAACAAATATTCACGTTTTCTGGAATACTTTGGCTGGACTGGAAATATTTCAAGTACCATCAGGGGATTAGGGAGCTTCTTTAAATCTGGTTTTGGTTTGTTTCTTTTTTTACATCTTTGCAGAAGAAGGAGTAAAAGCCAACTCCAAAATGTTCTTCATGGAGGGACTGGGATTTGGCAGTGTCATGCAGTGATGCCTGTGGATAAGGGGAGATGGGAACAGTACAGCCTCTGACTGCCTCCCAGAGCCCCCCTGCAAAAGGGGTCAGACCTGCCCTGCAGACAGATTTGGGGCAGAAGGAGCCAGTGTGCTCCATTGGCCCAAAGGGGGCCAAAGCTCAGGCTTGGGGTCTGTTTGTTTGCTGCCCCTTGTTCACCCGGTGGCACAGAGCCAAGAAAACTTGGAGCAGAGACTTCCACAGTTGCCTATGGGTCTGGAAATCTGATTTCCACTGAAATAAGCAGATCAGGCCCTATAGCCACCGTGTACATCTTGGCAGCAGAGTGTGAGGTGGGTCCCTCCATGGCACGGCCAGTCGGTGGAGCGTGAGAAATCCCAGGAAATCCAGATGGATGACATTCCTAGCTCCTTTTTACCTTGGCTACTTTGGCTTTTTCTCTCCCTGGCTCTCCTGCAGCTCTGCCTGGCTGCAGCCACCTCAGCCCCAGGAGCAGCCCTGCCTGTGCAGCACTCTCTGGAGATGCTGTTCCTCTCGCAGGCGTTCAGCCCGTGGTGCATCACAAGAAAATACCCACAGAGGAGCGAGAGATGCCAGTGAGATACTCACCTTCCCTCCACCTCCCAGGGCTACTTTCTGCCTTGGCTACGAGCCTGCTGCATCTTTGTGTGGTTAATAAAAATAACCTAAAAGTACTCGGGAGCAGACAGAGCAATCCCAGAGACTCCAAACATCTAAGGGGCTTTGTTTCCAAGGCAACATCTTGTCTCCTAGCTGCAAAAGGCCACGGGAATGAAGGCAGCCTATGGAAAATGAATAGCTAAATGACAACAACAACAAAAAAAATCTGCTGGGGAGCGTTTCAGGGAGGGAGGGGTGTTCATAGGGGGGCCAGGAAAGAGCAAGCTGAGCAAGCCAGGACTAGCTGCACAGAGCATGCAAAGGGACACGGTGCAATTTACCTCATGAGAAGCTCAGTCCTGCCCCCATTGAAATGCAGAGCACCACTTCCACCGACTTAATGGGAGCAGGGGAGCTTGCACAAATCAGCCATTCTTTTCTTTCCCCCCTTTTTTTAAGCCACAGTGTTTGAAGATTGGAGCTAGTTAAAAATAATCCATTGTCCAAGGCAGAGCCTTCCCCGGTCCCAGGAGCTCCCCAGCCGGGGCTGCAGCTCACCATCAATTTTGGCCACCCCAGACTCCCACTGCCAGAGCTGCCTCCTCCCTCCACAGCACAGGGTGGTGAGGCAGGAGGTGCCAGAGCAACAGAGCATCCCTCCGGCTCTTCCCAGGAAGAAAGGAACATATTTTCACCCTTTCCCACCATTTCCAGAGCACTGTGTGAATATCTGTGTGCCATCCAAGCTGCAGAGCCAGTCCTTTCTCTGTGGCTGCGAGGATGGTTTTGCTCTCGCAGCCTTTCGAGCTGCCCAGAGAGCAGACCTGGAGCACGGGGCAGGGGGAAAGCACTGATCCCTCTGCCCTCCAGGTCCCACCGGGACACCCACGGCCCCTCTGACAGCACCTCCCTCCAAGAGGGCAGGTGAGCAGGTCTGGGCTCCACTGTGGTGCATCCAATGTGTGTCTCCCTTACGTCAGTGACTGCTGCAGTCCAGTGCCCCTGGGATCGTTTACGGGATTGATATCAGACAGGGAGGGGAGAGGCTCCCAGCCCAGCCCAGACGCCTGCCTGCAGGCTGCTCCTGCCTTTCCTCTCCCTCCTGTCTCACGGGAATGCCTAAAAGCTGAGCATCATGATGCCAAGTGAGCTGGTGGAGCTTTTCCTCTGTGTCCCAGGAGGTGGCATGGGATGCCCTGGGAACGTGACAGGCATTGGGTCAGGAGCTCCTCAGCAGCAGCACAACTGACAGGGAGCTCCAACAACGTGCCAGGATGCGGGAAGGGGAGGAGGAGGGAGCCCTGGCACTTCCCTGGTGTGGCCAGGGGGGCTGGAGGACAACGGGGTGTGTTGGTGCTGGTCTCTGCCTTGGGCTGGAGCCAGCCTCGAGCTTGAGCTCTCCCTCTGCTTTTCCTCAAAGACTCTTTGGGATGATGAACAACTCAACCATCCATGTCCCACCTGATGTTAAAACATTTTATTTAACTAATGTCTTTTCTTTGTACCTTCTCTCGATCAATACCACGTGAGCAAGAGGTTTCCAGAGGGAGAGCTGCTGGGAAATATTCCCCTCACACATTTTTTTTTCACACCCTCTGTTGTGGGCAGAGCCAATCCATCCACACGGATGGATGACTGCTATTTATTATTCATCTTGGTATGCCGAGCAGAGCCTCTATCTGAGCAAGTTTTGAGATGATGAGGTTTGCTTCTCACTCCTCCTCCTTGAAACCATTTTAAATTTAGCTTAACTCCAGGGAATTCCTCCGAAATTGCCCTGGAGAAGCAAGGCTGGAATTTGGAGTTTGAACTCCAAAACCACTGCAGCCATTTTACTTGTCCCCAGTTTGTCCTTCTTACAAGTACCCACCAAGAGTATTGTACAACTCATAATTTTCTGCTCTAAACTCCTTTGCAGTGTTCCTGGATCACCTTCCACTGCCATAACTTTCATCCCTACATGGCTAAACTTCACTTCTATGTGAAACGATTCGCACAGACCACATCAAGTTTTCACTTGCAAATACTTTTGGACCATTTTCAAAGTGCTCAGCCCCACTTAACCATGACACACATTGTGTGGTTTGTGCCACCCTCTGTACAACTGGTTCTCAAAATCGTTGAGAATATTAATACAGGAGTTGGTATTGACCTAACCTGATTCATACCAGGCTTGGCTGTAAATTGTTAGCAACAGGAAACAATGAATGTTCCTGAAAATCCCATTGCTTGGACATAATGATAGAGAAAATAGACTTTGCAGGATGCATTATTATTGGCTTGCTAAAAATTCTCACCTACATGTCTTTAAAAATGTATCTGCTCAGGTCGTTAATGGCATCTGCATGGGCAGGCTTGTCATTATGTCTGAATGAATAAATAGTATTGATTTATACCATAATAAATTTATAGAATAAATTAGAACTAAAACACAGCCAGCTGGGTGACCAGCTACTTCTACAGAGTATTTGCTGGCAGATGTCTTGTGTTTTAGTTTTTCAAAAGGCCTGCACAGGAGACCATACAGATGTTACCCTTGGTCCTAACATGACCAGGTGATGAGCACCCGTTGAGCAGTCAGGGCACTTCAACCCCTTCCTGAAAACCTGTGTGCCCCTTCATTTTCTCTGCCACCCTTGTGTTTCAGATGGCTCAGCTCCCTGGCTCGGTCTCGACAGACACACACACACACCCAGGCTGGCTTCCAGACCCTCAGCCAGGGATAGACAGCACACACTTACATCTCCTTAGCAGATAAAAACTGTCAGGCTTTCAACTTGCCTTTGAGCTGATATCTTCAGAGTAATAGGTCAAGCTGGAAATGCATTTCCAGCCCGTGTTTGCCTAGCAGAAGCAAGCTCTCCTTCTCTCCTCGTGAGCCGCAGCGCTCAGTAATGAGGCCATTGATGGAGCAGTGGTATGCTCTTTTGTCCCTGCCAAAACCCTGCTCCCTCCTATTCAGCTCAACAAGATGCAAAGCCCTGGTGCTGCCAAGAGTCCTTTCAGCTGCCAAAGGAAAGGGAACTAATCAAACAAGGAAAAGAGCCCAAGTGCCAGGCTCCGTTCCCAGCCCCGAGCCCGCGGATACAGTCGGTGCCGGCCGGAGCGCTCGGCTCTGTGCGGCTCCCGCTCCGTGCCCGGGTGGGAGCTGTGGGCTCTGCTGCTCCTGGGCTGTGTTACTGCTGCCTCAGTTAGCCTGAGCCCTCTCCAGGCACACCACAGCCTGTACTTGTTACTCCTTTATTTTTTTGAAATCCCGTTCTGCAGTGCCAGCTTCCTATCTCTCCCCTCCTGATTTCCCACACAAGTAGAAAAGCCTCACGCTGTGCCTTTCACGTCCCTTGCCCTGTCAGTGGGCAGCACCTTTGAAATCATCTTTTTTGGCCTCTGTTTCAAACTCTGCTTGGTCACAGACAAGAGGAGACTGTTGTTCTTCAGTATCAATATTTGAACTGCGTATGGGTCGTTCTCCCATGGCGCTGCTCACGTAACTGCTGGGCAGTGGCTGTGTTGGTTCTGCTGCTCCACATCCAGTTATGCCAGATGAGGATGGGGTTTGTTTTTGGATGTGTCCTGATCTGCTTCTCCACGACATTCTTCCATCTCTTCACTTTTAGCGCTGACATTAAGTATTTAGAGCATAAAATGACTAATTTGCCTCTGCAGCCGCTGGGTTTTGAGGCCATTTGGGAATTGCTGAAGTTATTTGCCACCTACAGCCCAGTGAGTTTTAGAAAGGTATTGTGTGTTTCCATACTACTTCTAACTTCCAACTGCTTATTTACCATGGAGCCACCACAGTGTCAGTGACTGGGGGGCAGCCACTGCTGGGGTTAAACGGGTGGTTATCCAACAGCCCGCTTACCACACACGACAGCTTAGGATGGGAGGTGAAAACACTGCTTTGCCAAATGAATAACACCAAGTTATCTGTTTCAGCTGGAGCTGCTCCAGTGCTTTTGGCATTTCTAGAGCTCATGGACACCGCAAAGAATATTTAAGGAGGCAAAAAGTAATCTGCACGCTTTGGAGGTCGGCCACGGCGCCGCCGTAAATGTCGCTCTGCTCTTGTAAAGAAGTGACACAGGCCCTCCAAAGGTCACGGGCACTCAGCTGCCCGGGGTCACATCTCTCCTGCCAGCATGGGGCCCCTCATGTTGAAGGGAGAAGCAGTCCAGCTCGAGCCCTGCATCCCTCCTCTGATGCTCTCCTCCCTCTCTGGAAAGCCTGCCCAAGCAATGTGTCCCTGTGCACACTGATCCTGGCTTGGCTGGAGCTGCTGGAGGAGGGGGCAGCCTCAGCACCACCATTCCAAAAGCTCCAGGCTGGTGGTGTGGCTGAGGCAGTGCTCCTGACCCAGGGAATGGGGCCCTGGGGCCAAGCCAGAGAGCAGCACAGTGCTCCCCAACCCCAGACACAGCAGGTACATGGGGCTGCTCAGTGTCAGCAGTGGGGCTGTGCTGTGTCACAGACGGGTCACCAGAGCTGCTCCTGAGGGACCTGGGGCTGCTCACACTGAGCCCATCTCATGGTTACCCCACGTGTCCCTCCTCTGCAGCACCCAGGGGCTGGCTCTGTGAGGACCATGCCCTGCTGGGATATGGAAGTGGAACAGGAGCCTTCCAGCAGCTCTGATCCCAGCCCTGACATGGGAGGTTTCTGTTTACTGTCATGGGGCTGGTGAGTCTTGCCTTTAAAATTCACCTGGGACCTCTGCACGTTGCTGGGTTAGAGATAACAAACTCCTAAGGAATGGAGTTGTGCAGTGAACATCCTTCTAGGCTGTGGTGTCAGGTGCTGGTGCCCTTCTCTGTCTGACATCTGTGCACTGGACCAAGCTTTGCTTGCTCTGTGAGAGTGCTAATTCCCCTCTCCTCACCTTCAGCCATGCTACTTTCACCTGCCTATCCATACTCAAAACAGAGCTTGTGTGATCTCTACCCACTCTCACTGCGTCCCAGCAAGTTCTCTTTCTCTTCTTCATTTCTGTGAGAAGCTGTACAAAGCCCCCACCAACATCAGGGCCTTGTCAAACAAGTGAAAAACAGCCATGCATGACCTAACCCACCAAACTTCCCATCCCACCCCTCCAGGCCAGCCTGATGGACTCACAATTTAACAAGCTTTTCCATTTTTATGAGAACAATCCTCATGCCCCAGCTGTGGTAATGAACACTGGCAGGAATTTTCTGTGCTCACAAATATTTCCCTGCCCCTGTGAAGAGGCTGTTTTTCCTATTCGTCGTATCAGATGAAGATGGCTGCTCTGCCAGCTCACCATGTAAATTTAATAGCATTCCAAAACCCCTGTCCTACATAAATACGAATGCATTTCATCCAAGAAGAACCTGCTATTGAAGGAGCTGCATTGCTAAATCATTCAGAAGGTTATTGTCTGAAGTACTCGCAGTCAACGGTGTCTTGGCGATTACAGCTCAAAAAGGGAGGGAGGATGGAGGGAAAAAATGAGTGGGGATCATGGAAACCTCTTTAAATGAGAGAGCTTATGCACCAAGATCATCAAGGTATAAACAGGGCATTGCCAACCAGCAGGTCTGGCCCCAGGAGGACGGGCCAGCTGCAAGCAGCTCTACAAATTATTCACTGGCAATTGCTTTCTTGCTGCTGCCCTGACTTATTTACACTCCAAAAGATTTCTGAAGTGTGTTTATTTAAGAAAGACGAATCCAGAGGCTCTGGAAGGGGAGAGGAGCTTTCCAAAGGAATCAGGCCCTGCCACGACACAATTCGTTTGGTTTCGCTCATTAACCCCTCCACGAGAAGAACACACTAAGTGCTCATGCATTATGCATCATCAGGAAATTCTGATTTGATGGAGACTGAAGGTTAAAAGGCTTTTCTGTGCTTTTCCTTACTCCCCATTGTCATGCTGGGAGATGGAGGAATATTGTGGAGGTGGGGAATGAGAGCCCTTGTGCCCAGACAGTGAGTGCCACAGTGCAAATGGAAGGAGCCTCAGCTGAAGGATGTGTTCCCCTCACATTGACATCTCTTACCCAATTCAAACATTTCCACACTCTTTAGTAAATTCCCTACTTTCTCTAAACACTTTTGTGTACATGAAAACACCCAAATCCTCACCTTCAACCCTGTTAAGAAACATTGTTCTGAATCCTGCAAGGACTCAGAGAAAGCAGCGGGTCCAGAGAGAGACCTTGTTCCAGCACTGCACCTTCCTACTAAGCTTGTAAGCCAGCAGTTGGCAGAGCTCAGTTTCTACGCTGATTTCAGTTGTTCAATTGATGATGCAACTGTAGATATCTGCATCTCTGCCCTTTACTCTTTACTGAATCATCTGTTCCTCAAGCAAATGTTTAAAATGAATTTGCTTTTTTACACCTGCAAATTCACAGAATCACAGAATCACAGGATATGCCAAGTTGGAAGGGACCCACAGGGATCACCAAGTCCAACTCCTGGCCCTGCACAGGACCCTCCCCACGTGTCACACCCTGTGCCTGAGGGTGTTGTCCAAAGCTTCCTGAGCTCTGTCAGGCTCAGTGCTGTGAGCACTTCTCTGGGCAGCAAGTGTTGTATTTTGAGATGTGAGTCCAATCTCTGGGAGGGCACAACTAGGCAGATGTTTATCTGCCCATAATGACCTGGGCTCATATCACAGGGATAAACCTTTACACCATGCAGAAGTGTCTTCTCAGAGCATGTGCCTCACAACCAGTGACCCCCACCAGCATTCTGGAGATGCTCATCATGGCCAGCACTCTCCTGGTTGTGCTGCAAGGCATCCAGGACTGATGCCTGGAGCAGCCCAGCTCTCCTGAGTGACCCCGGGATGATGGTGCCACACGACTCTGCAGACCCAGCTCCAGATTAAGAAGTGGTTATTTTCCTGTTGCTTTGCTCCTCCATGTGATGCTGTTCAGCACCTTGTAACACCAAAGGTTAGGACCCCATCTTGTTTCTGCTTGGGTTCAGCTGCATGTATAATTCATACAGAGCACTGACTCCCAGTGCTGCTGCTGGAAAGGCACCTCTGACACCGCTGGCCTGGCCCTGCTCTGGCACTAGAGCAGCATGTACTCATTTTTATGAGGAGTGAAAGATGTCTTTCAGAGTTCTGCTGAGGGTCTCTGAACTGCTCAGAGTTCAGAATTTTGTTTTTTGGCAATGGGTTTTCACATTCATACACTCCTCAAGCATTGCAACAGGAAGAAGCTATTAAAAAACACAATTTAATTTGGGTCTCTCTGCTGATCAGTCCAGTGGGGATTCTCGCTTAATCAAACTTTAATATTTTCCTTGTAAATTTCAAAAAAAAAAAAAAAAATCAGTAATTGGTCTGATAATTGAATTTTCAGATCGTGTGTCAAAGGAATAATGGCATGCACGGGATAAGCAGCAGTCTGCCTCTGGAAGCCCAAACATCGGAAATGGAAAATTCTGCAGAATTTAGATAAAGGTTTGAATACACTGCTGTGGAGCTAAGAATAGAGCACATTATTTATATCGTCAAAGGCAGCGGCTGAAATCACAGAGATCTTCGGAGAGTAAAGATGCTCAGACAGTTCTGCCCAGGGATGGTGCTCACGGAGCTGACGTGGAGAGTTCCTGACGTCTCAGCACAGGCAGCTGCTCCCAGCGGCCCCGCGGGCGGGCGGCGCAGGAGGAGAGGAATGCCAGCTCTTCCCTCCTGGAAGACACACTCAGGGTACCTTCCAACACTCAGGCAGAGAGTGGGGAGTAACATGCCCAGAGCAGAGATGCTTTGTGCCCCACTGGGTGTGCCTCCCCCGTGCTGGAGTCCCTGTGTGCTGTATTTGTCCCGTGTTTCCAATGGAGAGCTTAATTTCAGAGAGTCATTAGTGTTTTCCCACTGAGTTATTCTCCGGGTCCAGAAGCTGATTTCTGACTAGATCAGAGAATGAAATGAAACAGCTAGTGGGAAAAATTCAAAACATCCTTTTAATTAAAAATAAAATAAAATACAGGCTTCCTATCCATAACAGATGCCTGTGCTTCTCTGAAGCTCACATACTTTAGCACTGTGCCCCTCTCTCCTGGGACCATGACAGCAACACTCAGTTCTTCCCATATTTCAGATGCTTATTTCCAGAAGTACAATAGATGCCTGCTTTCAGCCCTTGTTTAATTATTCTTTCTTTCCTCCCAAGCATGTTTCTTGTCTCTTCACTGACACTTTCCACCTTCCCCTCTAGTTCCCCATCTCTCTAGTCGAAGGTAAACATCTCCAGCCCTGGAAAGGATATAGAAGGAGGGCCCTGTTTCCTCTCTTCAGTGGCTTTGGTAAAATCACTCCTGCTCACATTTGAAACACATGAGAGAAGAATGAGAGCCCAGGAGCTCACTGCTCTGGGTCTGTATGATCCCTTCTTCCCTCCAGTCCCGGCAGCAGGAATGTGTGAGATGAAGGTTGGAGCAGGACTGGGAGACAGATGCTGGGTGGGAAGCAGGGCTGCAGCTCGCTCCGAGAGCTCAGGTGCCAGATGAAGGATCTGCTTTCCCAGGAGGAACAGGCAGTGCCAAGCACATTCGGCATCCAGGACTCCCCCCTGCAGAGGAGGGAGCAGGGGCTGTTCTCACTCTGCCTCCCTGGGTGCCACCAGCCCCTCCATGGAGCTGCACCCAACAACTGCAGAGAGGGGGATCACTCATCGCTCTCATCAGCCTGGGTGTGGAGGGAGAGATGATGTTCACGCTCATTCAGGCTTCTTTTTCTTTCTTTTTTGACATGAGATATCTGTTTGGCTTTGCCAATCCCATGTCCTCCAGAGCCAGCTGGATGCTGGGGTTTCTCCTCAGTGCCATGACAAGAAGTTACACTGGTTTTTGCAAAACAAATGCGTCAACAGATTTTGGCAGGTGGTTCTCTCCATGCCCTGCTTAGCTAATATTAGGTTCTCTCACTTCAGCAGTACCAAATGTTTGCACTAGAGTAATGGCAAAATACTATCTTTTATTTTTTTAATTTTAAGTTTCCTCTCCCTCTCACTTCCACTTATCAAGTAAGCATTGTTATGGCTATGTAGCAAAATTTAAGATATTCAAACTGTCCTTCTTAGTTTTTCACTGTCAAAAATTCCAGCAGAACAACTTTTCCTGAAAATTGTGGGATTTTGAGAAGGCTGCATCTTTAGACAGAAAATTACTTTCAGGGAAATAAAAAAAATTGGATGGAGTGCATGTGCTGGCATTAACTCAGCTCCTTCCATTCAGGGGAAGGGCAGTTGTTTTTAAATTCAATCACTTGGATGTGCAGGAAAAAATGGCTCTGATTTGTTCTGATGATTAAAATGTCCAAAAGTATCAGTTCCCTGTCCATCATTCAGAGCGTGTTCATGTCAGACAGCAGGAGGAAGGAAAGTTTATCCTTGGACAGTAACAGAAGACCAAGAGACCAGCTGCCTCCAGCTGCCAAGTGCCATTTGCCACTGCTGGCCTTGGTGGTCATTTCCACACCATGCACAACCACTGTGTCAAGGTTAAAGGGTTACAGAGTTGTGGACATATTCACCTGCAGACCCAGAAATGTGTAGGCAATTCCTTAGGAGCAGCTTTTGCTGCTATAAAGATCAGAAACTCTGTGCTAATCCTGTCCATTAGGCAGGTTTTGCTGATGGCATTTAAGCAGCAGCAACTGCTCTTGCCCTGATGGTGAACACCCAAGTGTGGTTTTGTGTGGGGACAGGAAGCAACACCCAGCTTCATCCTTCAGCATTGCACTGGTGATGCTCCCTACGTGTTACTGGGAAGAAACCATATTCCCTTTGCCTCCTGCTTCCTCCACCTGCTGCATTTCAGGTGTGAGATGGGCAAAGAGAAGCACCCTCAAAGGTTGAGAACCATGGAGTAGGGCCAAGGGAGCTCTTGGGCTGCTCAGGTTCCCTGGCCACTATTGGTACCAAGCACTGTGGGAGGGAAAGAAGAGATGATGGTGTAGCTCTGAGACACACGTGGGGTGACAGTGAATTGGCAGCCCCTTCTGCTCGAAGATGCTGATGAAAATCTAGCCTGAGAGGAGTTTTGAAAGGTAGGTAAAGTTATGGAGAAGTAGGTGGTTTGGAGGTGATGATGAAGTGGTGGAGGGAAAGGGTGCTCCCAACAGCAAACTGCTTTCCAGAGTGATCTGTGTAACATCACACCCTGGGCAGCAGCAGGGATGTGTGCTGTACCCAGAGCCAGCTCTGCCCCCATGCAGTTCACACAGCAACCATGCTTTTCCAAGGAAATGTCAGGGGAACATACTGCTGTGATGGCCTAAGTTGCCTTCATTCCTCATACATTCCTGATAAAGATAAACCCCCCTGAGCTCCCAGGCAGCACTACTGTGAGCACCTCCCTGGCACAGGGCTGCCTGAGCCTCACAGGGGGCTCAGGGACACACCCTGCACAGAAACAAAGCACTGAACCCCCTTTCCAGAACCCTGCAGGCTTACTGAAGGAATAGCAATGGGAAAGGCAGATGAACAAGCGTTAACAAGCCCACAGATGTTTCCTGTACCAGCAGCAGCAAGCTGGGCAGAGAGGTGTGGGATCCAGAGGTCGTGTCCGTGGGCACATCAGAGGCAGGCAGGCTGGGGAGCAGAGCTGTGCTCACAGCCAGGAACAGCTACAGCAAGTATCAGCCTAAAGATCCTCTGTCAAATATTTTGGGCCTGGCCTTGTGGGGCAGCTCTTCATCAGTACTTCACCCAGTACTGCTCATCTGCTAAGGACGGTCAGCAGAGCCACACAAATGGAGAGGGTGGAGTGCCAAGGGGCTTTTGCTCTGGGGGCCTGGGGAGTGCAGGATGCTGGAGGGCTGAGCAGCCAAGAGGGAAAGCTCAGGATACACCTCTCTGTTGCTGTCTAAAATAACTCCTGGGCTCTATGTACTGGAGAGGATACAGCAATTCAAATGCAGCAATTACAGCTTCTGTTAGAAAATCCATACTCTGCTTTAAGGGGCTTCTGACAAGCAATAACAGGAGATTAGCAGAGTACAGAGGGGCTCTGAAGCTCCTGACAGCAGTTATTCTCTTCAAGATGACGCTGTTGATAGGCAACCAAGCTACAAGTTGGAGGGATAGAGCTGATGTCTTTTCTTTCTCTTCACTATCATCCTTCTTTTCCAACCCTTTTAGCCTCTACCTCCATGTAATAGGTGCTCCAAAACAGTCACCTCTCTAAATCTAGAGAGGACAAAAATGCCCATTTTATAAGGGTTGCCCAAGTTATCTGCCCCTGTCAATTCTGTCTGCAACCTGACTGTTCTTCTCCAGCCACCTGTTTGTCCAGAGGCAGCTTTGTGTCCCCTCTTGAAGCACAGTGGGACCCAGGGCATGGCTTTGAGATTAAGAAACTAAGTTTTATACAATTTTCTTTGGAAGATAAATAAGCTCTATCACCTTCACAATAAAGGCTTTTCTGGGCTCTGGCTCAGCTACTTGAGTGTTGCAGCAATGTGGGAGGAACTTCTGGTTGTAGGGCTCCGGCAGCTGAGAGCAGTCAGGAGCTCAGCCACAGAGGGGAGGGAAGCCCATGGAGTGTGAAATCTAAGCCCTTGTACTGCTTTTTTTTTTGAAGTTCCTAAAGAAGTGGAAAATGGCAAACTCTACCATAAACTTGGAGGTTGGACCCTTGGGAACTTCTCTGACTTTGACTCCTGAACACCTTTTGTTCCTCTTTGCAGCTGGTTGTTGCTCTCACTGGCACCATTCAGACCCTGCTGTGTATGTGCCACCTTCCAGGTCACCTGCTGGGAACATGGAGCTCACTGGCCACCCTAAGGCTGTTCAGCAACCCAGTGGTCACATCCAGCCACAACACCCCTCCATCACACAACCCCACGGGTGTGCCCAGGGTGCCAATGGTAACCACAGTCAGTGCCACGGGGAGCGTGCAAGAAACACAATCAGCAGATTTTGAAATGCAGCACCCCAACCTAAGGCATTGTATGGACTGAAAGCCTTCTTTACCTCTCCTAAGCTTGACTGCACAAATCACTAAAAGCTTCCACCCTTGCTCAGTGGCACCTCTGGAACTGACTGATCCAAACCCCAGGTGCTTTCCAGCCCCACCAGTGGTACAGAGGACAGTGGATTTGGATCCAGGTACCAGGAGTGCCCAGCTGGCAAACCATAAAAGCTTGTGCCTTTTAAAGCCTCTGAGGCTGCTCTCTTTCAGTGCCTGGGTAGGAAGGGTGGCAGCCTTGCTGTTTGTGGGTACTGAGTCCCTGGGAGGCAGGACTTGGTCTGAAACACAATGGGAAAGGTCAGAGCTCCAAACTGCCCCGACCCCTGCGGCTCAGGGGGGTGTGTGAGCTCTATAGGAAATTTCACTTTAAGGTCAAGTTCAAAACCAGAAGATTCCAGCACTGTGAGAAACTATTTGAAAGAGTTTAAGGACTAAAGGGAAGTGGAGATTTAGCTAAAAGACACCCAGCATCTTCAGAGGCAGGAGAATCTCAGGATGGGCAAATATTGCAACAGTTCAGATGCTCAGAGACTTCCCCACCCAGTATCAGGCAGGGGAGTTTGGAAATGTTAGCAGTGACCCTGTAGACCACTAGCATGGAGTGTTCCATGAGATACCATTTACATAGGCAAATCCTGAGGTGCTTCAAACCTTGTTTCAAGTTCCCAAGCTAGTATAGCAAAAGAAAAGGGGAATCAAGTTAAGAGATGCAGAAGACAAAAGTCAGAAAGAAGGATACAAACCCAAGACAAATTCACTTCTGAGTCTTCTACAGTGTACAGAACGTACTCTGCTGGACTTTTGCTTTCCCTGCCACCCTGGCATAAGTTAAAGGCTATTTTTTGCGATGCAGTTTTTTTTCCCCTGATCCCATCCCATTACTGGTACTGGCCATGGGTAGTTAATATAACCAAGAGATTAAGCACTAGAATGAAAGCTGGAGTAAAGAGCAGGCATGCAAAGCTTATGGGAGGTGGGAATGGCCCCCAGATACTTGGACAGCCTGACATGAGTGACCTCATGGGGAAGAAAAAGCCTGAAAGACCTGGAGGAGAAGCTATAGGGCATCGAGGGAAAAGAAACAGCAGAGGAGGTTTATTGTCTGCTTTCATCCATGCACAGCATTAGGTGAACACGCAGAAACTGGGATTGCATCCCTCACTGTTGGTTACAGGTCAGGCTGTCACCTCACGTTACACCATCTTACTCAACACACAAAATCTCTTGCTGGGTGACTTTTCCCCAAATGCTCAATTTTTCCTTCTATCAATTTTTCCTGCAACAGTAGCTTTCTGCCTGAGCAAAAGCTGATGTTTGTGATTACACTTCCAAATGCCAAAGTTCCCCAAGAATCAAAACAGCCCCGCGATTACCTGACAAGGACACTATTTTAAAATCTTTCGCAGGAAAAAAAATCGATGGTTAGGCAAAAGTGTACATAAATAGCAGTCAGCTTGGCGTCATTATCCCAAATAACAAAAAACATTTGGGGACCTCTTTTATGTGCTGAATATTTCATTCAGTCCTGCAGTGCAGTGACTCCCTAAACCTTCCCAAGCTGAGCTCTGCTTTTGAGGCTCTAATTTGCTGTTGCCATGACATTGTTAATGTCTGAACTGCTTTTTTTAACCACTTTTCTCCTTTTTTTCAATCTCTTGCAGAGGCATTCTGAAATAGTGGGCACGAGCTGATCTTGTGGAACAGCCTGTGTGTCCTCAAAAATAACAGAAGAGTGTTCATTTTTACAAGCTGGATGGCTGATAGAGTCCTGATGGATGGATGATTACAATTCTGAAGGATGATAGCTTTTTAACTGGAGAAACCACAATGAACATATCTGACCTAATTGAGATCATTTTGGCTTTGGTGTGCAGGGGTGAGGGGCTATTTCATCTGTTGTTTTTTCTTTTTTTAAGTAGTGACATTCAGAAAAAATGTTATTAAAAAGGCAAAAAATCCTTGTTCTCTTATGCTTAATTGGGCTTCCAGAGTGAATGGAGTGTACAGAATAACATTAAGTTTCTCAGCAGTGAGTTTATTAACATACTTGCTTCCCAGATCCAAATGAGAATGGAGAAATCTCTGTCAAGGTCAACCCTGGCAGAGCAGCATTACTTGCTCAGGAATGCTTTTTGCAGGAGATGTACTTCCCTTAATGGGGTAATACCTTCCAATCATCTGGCTTCTTAGAAATGCAGCAGTGTTCACCGTCCAAGGGCTTCAAGAGGATGTTTTCAGTTGTTCTGAAGAACAGGTCAGCTCAGCTCAGCCCCCCTGAGCTCTGACTCTTCCCTCTGGTTGGCCTGGACGTGCCCATCCTGCAGGACATCCCCTCTGGGACCCCCAGGGCAGCAAACATCCCGTTATCACCTGGAGCAGCAGCTACACCAGGCTGGCAAACACTCCCTGCCAGCCAGGGCGAGAACAAGGTGCCCAGTGTGTCTGCTGCTTTCTTGAGGGGCAGATCTCAAGAGCTTGCTGAGCCTAAAGCTGGAGTGACTCATCTGAGGTCACCTGCTGGCAGCTCCTCCCAGTGTCAGCCAGTCCCAGTCCCAGTGCCTGTTCCAGCACCAGCCTGAGCCAGACTCCAAAGGTATTTTGACATCAGTAGTTTTCCTTTGGGATATGTCTCTGATTACCAAGGCTAGAGGAATGGAAGATGTTTAAACTTCAACAAAAGTACCAAGCTTGACAGAATGAACAGTATGTTCTTAGTCATCTGATATAGTTCTAGGTTGTCCTGTGAGGAGGAGCAGGGTGTTGAACATGAAGATCCTCACGAGTCTCTTCCAACTCTGTGATTCTCTGATCCTCTAAAGGCACCATCGGGATTGTAGGTGAAACTTCAGCAGCTGTCACAGCACAGAGGTACCACTGCCCTTCCTGCAGGCAGGAGGGTGATGACAGTGCTCAGAGAGGTGTCCTTGGCTGTCAGGTGGACCCAGCTGGCTCCCAGGCAGGGGCTGACCCCGGGACACTGGTAGATCCATGCTCGTGAGCTGTGTTGTTCTGGAATGCAGTGGGATGTGCAGGGCTGTAGTGATGCCACTTAATGGCACTGCTTTAAACTCTGACATATCAAGCACAGACTGAGACCAGTTGCTCCCAAATGCTCACTCTTACAGGATAGGTGGTGTTTCCTTAATGCCCATGGCAGATGTAGTTGGTGCCTTTTCAGTTTGATCTCTGCTGGGATGGTTCTACCCTGGGTGATTTAGAGGGCAAAGAATCCTCTCTCACTAAGACTTTACCAAGTCAATGATAAAATTCCCATTCAATGGGAAGAACAGGTCCACAAATGTTAGGTCTTTTGGGGCCATACAGAGTGCAAAATGATACTCAAAACTTAATAATCCTGTAATGGCTTTGAGTATTTCCGTGCTTCAGCCTCAGTTTTTATAGGTACATCTGAAAATAAATAATGCTCTTAGAACACACTGACAGTGACATCTGAGTACTTCCAGGAATCTACACTAAAAAAATGCCTGCCCACCACTGAAAGGAACACAGACGGACATTTCAGATAACAAACAAATGCCTTTGATTTTCTCAGTGTGCCAAGGAACACTGATATTGTCTCTGTCTCCTGGGCATTCCTCAGTGTGCCTCATTAGAACGTTATGAAATGTTGCTCTATTTGTTCTGTTGTAAAATAGCAAAACAAACCTTGGGGCCAGAGTGACTTCAAGGGAGCTGGATGAGCTCAGGCTGAGGATCATCCCCCTGCACAGGGATGTTTGTGCCTGGCGTGGCTGGGGCACGAGGGCTGCGAGGAGAGAGGTGGAGGCAAAGGCAGGTATAGAGCACTTTTAGAAATGGTTGTTTTTTCCCAAGTTGGAACTCTTAAACTGAACAGATAGCTGAGAACAGCTCCTGAAAATATCACAGGGACTCCACAGTCTTACCGTGTTTTTTCAATGGGTGAATAACAGGAAAATGTGTTTGCTTATTTGTTTTTTTTTTAAATAAACACTTGAGCAAAACCAAGGTCAAAACATGCATGGAAAAACAGTGGCTAATTCTGCCAATGCATTTAACAAATCTTTGGTGTTCACACCTACTGAGGAGTTTCTTAATGAGCCAAAGTGGTTCTCTGATCTGCACAGACAAGGTGAGCAGCTGTACACACACAGTCACTTACAGTAAGATGGAGAATCAGCCCACACCCCTTCTGCTCTTGCACATGCCAGTGTGTTAATGGGGAATGTCTAATCCTGCCCTGTGCTAATCCTGTCATGTTTGCTCAACTACATTAGTCCAGTTACTCCCAAGACCTTTCCCTCTACAATGAATAATCTCCAAGCTCAAGTGACAAAGGCCCATTTCCATTTTTAGAGATTTGAATGTCAGCCACAACTTCGATGTAGATTGCTCTGCAGATCTACCAAATATGGGCTCTTCAAAATTCAGTCCTTTCAGAAAGGTCAGAAGTGACTGGGATTGCAAAATACCCTCTAGCCTGGCCAGCCTGCTCTGAGTTGCCATGCTTTGGACTAAGTGACTCCTGACTTTGGACAGAGCTTCAACAGTGTCTTCTAATCCCAGTTTTTCAGACGTCATGATGGGACGTTGCCATGTGAACTCACACCAGCTTTAGGTACAAACCAAAGTGGTTCATAATTGCTGGCTTCAAACCCTTGAAGAGTTTGCCCTGCATGATATAGTTAATACAAAACTCTGAAATACTGTGATGGAGCAAATTAGAGTGGCGTGAAATAGGATTGTAGTTACAACATCTAATTAGAAAGCACTGTGAATGATGCACTTTTTATTATATGTAAGCTGGTTATAAATAGGACAGCAGGATAGCCCAACAAAAAGTTGCTTCTTGAAACCTGCGATGCCAAAGAGTATTATAGGATCAGCTCTTTCACCAGAAACCAGAGCAATTTATGGTCTTCCTGGCTGAAGCCCTGGATAGCTGATTCCCAGGAGAGCAAAGATTAGTTTCTCTAGTTCCACAAGCCCATATTAAGTCTTTCAGCTTATATTTTTCTCCTGGGCAGAGACTAAGGGGTTATTGAAAACATTTTTAAAGTTTTTGGTTGAAGATGAACTGCTTTCACTGAGGAATCATCTCCCAACCTACTGCACCTCTGTCAGCCCAGCAGACACAGAGGGTTGTTGATAGAGAGGGTTCCTAGACCTGATGCTCTCTTCACAATGGGCACAGCTCCATCACCTGTGTGAGAACTTTCCCTCTGGGGCACCTGGAGATGGTGGCAGCAGCACAGCCTCACTGTGTAGGCTGAGATTCAGCATAGCCTTCCTCCACCTCCAATATCTGCCTTCCTCCATCTCCATGTTAACACAGGAATGGCTTTGCTGGGACAGGGATCTCTGGGCTGCCTGGATCCAGCATCCCTGCACTGATGTGTGAAGGAGGCAGGACTGCTTTGGAGATGATGGCCATGGGCAGACCCAAAGGAACTGTCCCCTTCCCCTCTGGCACAGCTGCCTGTTTGCCACAGGAACCCCACTCCTGGATGAACACCCAGAGAGTCCCTGTGCTCCCGTCTCGGTGTCCTGGGATCCTTTCTGTGAGACACATCAGCTTGGTTTGCCATTTCATACACTGATTTGGGTTTAGTTTTGTTTCTTAGTTGCCAATTAAAGTGCCTCATTGCCACCACAGCAGAAGGACATCCACAAAAGCAGGGGAAGAGCAGGGCTGTGTCACCCCCAGGCTCATCTGTCCATTTGTGTCCCCAGGGCTGCAGGGCCCTTCTGTTTTGACTTGCTACGAGAGAGAGAAAACACAGAGGCAGGACTGACTGCCAGAGCTCCTTTCCCAACATCTCACCTTGGGGGGTGGAAAAGGAAGCCTAACTCCAGATAAACAGCCTTGGGCAGTGTGTACAGAATGAAAGGCTCCTGGCTTGTGAGAGTGCTTTCCCAGGGGTGCTGAGCAGCAGGTCTGTGCCCAGGGTGTGCTGGCAGGGAGCACAGGGCACTGCTGGCTCTCCGCAGAGGGGCACTGCAGCATCTGGAAGCCCAGGGATGAAGGCTTGGTGGTGAGGATGGTCCACGTGAGCCATCTGCCCTCTTGGACTGCTCTCTGCCATGTTGTGTGTCATATCTGCAGAGGCAGAGCCTGCTCTTGGAGCCAGGCCATCCCCAGTGATAATGGATGGGACAGCTTTAGCCCTGTTTATTGCAGCCTGTCCCAGCCAGAAGCTCAACTTGTGGATGAAAGGAATAGCTATTCACAGACCTAGGAGAGTACATGCAGATCTGACCTTTAGAACAACCTTTTACAGTTACAGAGGTGCTACATTTATCACTCCACTACCTGCTATTCCATTTAGCATTCAGCTAGAACCTACTGCCCCTTTCTTTCCTGTCAGAGCTGGAAACAACCAGCTAAGAATCTTTGCTGGTGGTCCTGCACATGAAATTGGATCTCCTTTCCTTCCACACATCAAGCCCTTTACTTCTGACCACTCCCAGTGTGTGTCCATCCAGATTTAGGTGCTGGGCACTGCTTCAGATGCCCTGGATTTACAGCTGTAATTCTCTGTGTGTGCACTGAGGTGCTGGTGGTCCAGCTAATTGTTTCACTCAATGCTGTGGTCTCTGGTTCAAGCCCAGGACCATGGTAACCCCCCCAGAGGCCAACAGCTGAGTCCCTGTGGCTTTGGCAGAATTCCATCTCTCAGAGCTACCACCTTTACCACAAGTATTAATGGGCACTTTTCCTCCCCTTCCAGGGCAGCTGAGAGGAAACAGGAATTCCTGTGCTGTGCCCACTCAGGCTGCCATTTGCAGAGGGTACTTGAGCACCAACACTTCCCCCAACTCCTGCCCCAAAGGAAAGGAGCTGTCTGGTTCAGCAAGGAAGAAACAGAGTGGAGTGAGCATCACCTCTGCCCACCTGAGAAGAGCCCACTCTTTAGCCCATGGAGGATCACCCCTTTGTCAGAACAGCCAAGAGAAGAACCCAGTTCAGTGCTGGTGGGTGGGATTAGGGACAAATGGTTCACTGAAAACTGTCCTGGTACTATTAAACCTCCTTTGCAGTGTTGAGTGTAGCAAACTGATCATAACTCCTGGTCTGAACCAGGAGCTGCATAATCAGTATGAAGCAAAATCTGATTTTTCTGGCTCGAGGAACTAGCTGGACTAATTCTTCCTGATCCCAGGCAATACCCTCCAGCTTCTTATGGAAAAGGGCTTATAACTGCACGGTGTGCTGCTGCTGCCTGATGCATATAATAGGGTTTGTAAGGGCTGCTGGGGAGAACATCTGTTTACATCTGGAATTTAGCTCACAGAAAGCTGGTGCTTTGTGATGGACTTGGCTCCTGAGGTCAGTTCTCTTCCTAAAGGGTCACTGAAGACTCTCTAATCTAGCACTGGAACTAATTCCTGGTGATCTCTTGAAGGATTTCAAGGCAAGTCAGGTAGTGATAGCATAGATTGATAGGCTTCCCCTCCCCATCAGCCTTCACTGTTTATTTGCTGCCCACTCTTTCTTTGCAAAGTTGATGGCAAAGGAGAAAGGGACACGGTGCAACAGCTGGTTCACCTTCTCTATCCTTTGTGCTCTCAGGCTGGCCTGGAGACCTGGAGCTGACAGTGCCTGCTGACAGGCAGAGTGACCCCACAGTTGGGGTCTCGCCTGCCCAGCATTTTAGGGGACAGATGATTAGTGGGGAAAAGGTAGCTCAGAGCTGCTGCCTGTGTGAATTACTCTTAGCAGCTCTCTCCTCATCACCTTTCTTCGTTTTACAATGAATGCATCAGCTGATCACGCTCTCTGATGGTTTGAAGTGTGGTGGGCAGGGCTGGCTCCCCGGCCTGGCTGAGCAGCGGTGCCAGGGAGGGGCAGTGGGAGGTGTGTGTGTGCTGGGGACACTGAGTCCACACACTGCCCAAGCAGGGCCAGGCTTTGCACCCCACATTCCTTCAGGAATGGAAAGACGGGGGGCCAGAAAAGGGCAGGGTCACCCTAAGAGGTGGCTTTTAAGCTGATTCAGTATGGAAAATATCTGTGTGTACAACCCATGACTGAAATAAGCAGAGCTGTGGTTTGGGTCTGGTGCCTCTTGGTTTCTGAAACCTCATGGCCTGGGAGCCTTGAAGCTGAAATTGCAGAGTCCTCATGCTGGGGGATATGCTCCCTTTTCCTGGTACACAGGGCAGGGCTGTAGCATTAGGATTGTTTAGCATGTGTAAATTTTTTGCTTGGATTGCCAACAAGAAATAGAAGGTGCTCCTCAATTAGTCCACCATAACATAAAGATCATCTGAGCCAAAAGCTGAGCCCTGCAGAGCCCTACATGCTGCTACAAATCGTCCTACAGCCTTCCTGAGGTTTTGTTCTTGGAGAGAAAGCTGAGGAAATGAGGATTTTTGCCTACTCACTGGTCACAAGACGTGCCTGAACTTGGCTCACGATCCCCTGTAATGCTGAATAGGGTCTTTTCAGCCCTGGTATGTCCTTTGCCTCTGGAGCAAATTAAAGGAGGCTGCAGCAGCAGCAGGCACACCCCAGCTTCAGCCAGCAGGTTTAACTTGGTGCCATCTCCTGATGAAGGATCTCATGAGTGGGAGTTAGATGGGAAGACACATGTGCCAGAGCAGCTGAGAGATGGAGCTTGAGCTCACTAGCCAAAGGTGTGCACCTTGATGGGGGCTGCCTGCAATGTGCACTGAGGGCAGCTGGACTGAGACAAAAGCCTGTTTAAAACTAAGGGACTCAAATAAGGACAGCACAAATATCACTGGTTAGAAACATGCCTCATAATTATGGCATCCTCACTTGGAAGGAGCCAACTCACAACTTTCCAGAATGAATTCAAATTCACTGGATGGTGGCTGCTGGCATCCCCTTCTCAGAAAAAAGTTCTTCAGTTGCCTGCAATATCATCTATCAGCACTAAAAGCTCTCACAATGCTAAATAAAAACTCAGTAAAAGCCAAACACTCTCCTGGACTCAGAAAGCTCTGCTTCTCTGCCTCCTTTTGCTCAGCTCTGGTGGCACGGACAGGACAGGGACGGGAGCTGGGCTGAGCTGTGATCAAAGGGAGTGAGCAGGGGTGTGTCCTGCTGTGCCCTTCCTGAGGAAGGCTGGGGAAGAAGGTTCTTCCTTTGGAGCACAGCAGCTGCTGGCAAGTGGGAGGGAGCAGGATGGGACCCTTTTTCCTTCCCAAACCTGTAAAGAGTTATTTTGGAGATGTAAGTCTGTTTGTGTCTTCTCTCTCATTACTGGATACTCCTCTCCTCTGTGCAATACATTCTCCTCCCATCCCTGCTTGTAAAACCTCTTCAAACTGGAAGCCATTCCTCTGGAGGACAGTCTTGCTCCTGTTTTACTACCAGGCTAACTAAAGAGTAATTGGTTGTAGTCAACACATGACCCAGGGGCCTGGATACCCAACAGAACATCTGTAAGGTGTATCCAGCAGGTAAGACTGAATTACTACCCCCCTTCACATAAAGGAGCAAACATCTGCTCAGGGAGTTTTAAAATGCAGAAAGGTGGATAACAACCATACAGCCAACCCGAGCATTTACTGTGGGATTGCTCCTGTGTGTCACTTGATTCTCCATTCCCACCATCTCAGTGTAAATCAAGAGTAATTCCTGTCTAATCAATGGAGTTAATGTAGTCTTAAACCAATCTATAGGAAAATGAGGACTTAATTATAAATAGCCAACCTAGGGGAATTATTTCTTAGCCAGGGAAAAGTATCTAGCAACAGTCATGCCATCAGCACAGATACAATATGCTGCAAACCAGAAACTCCTGTAGCCCTGGAAAACCAAGAGCACAGCAGAAAGGAGGAAATTTGTTCAAAGCCTGTGATTTCCTTTGGCTCCTGAGTGGGTTTTGACACTTGGAAGGGATGGGCTGTGGTGCCTGGAGCGATTCCTGGGGGATGTGACACAGATCTGGGTCTCTAATGGGGAAGGATGAGGCGTCCTGGGGCCCCCAGTGACCATCTATCAAAACCCCTAAACCAGACATGGGCTAATTCACTTGTCCTGCACTTTCTTCCTCCCCATTTTCTCTCTCTGGCTTTGACCACAAGGCTAAACATTGGCACGGTGCAAAATGATACTGTTTTAGGGCAGCTCTTGAGGCTTTGTTGCTTCTAATCTTCATCTGGAGGTTGATTGTCTCCTTCCTCTTAATGAAACACCAAAAACTCCTGCCCAGCAGTCCTGACCTGGGTGAATGGCATCCTTGGGCTCCTGCAGCCCCGGGTGAGGCACCCTCACATCCCCTTCAGTGGGTGAGGCCGAGGTCAAAGCAGTAATCAGAGCTGTTAAGTAAGTTTCCCTGTGGTATCTTTAATCAGTTATTACCAAGGTACACAGTACTGATTAATAGCCTCAGTAAAACCTGTATTCAGGTAATAAAGTCTCCCTGTGTGACAGATTCTTCCGCCGTGCCCGTGACTGATGCAGCACAAGGGCCACGTTGGAGGTGCTGCCATCCCCCTGAGCCCACGTGGGAGGGAGGGCAGCTGTCCCCAGGGAGCTGTGACACCCCTGGCTGACCCAGCCTGCCAGGAGCAGCCTTTGGAGGGACAGGATTCCCCTCGGGAGGAGCAGGGGCTGTGAATTGGGCACATTTTACCTTCCCTAAGGGCAGGGACCAGCTGGGAGCTCTGTCTCCCAGCTCTGCCTCCCTGCCTCCACAGTTCAGCAAAATTCCTCTTTTGGAAGGAGGGACTTCACAGCCACAGGCCACAGAATGGCTCCTTTACCCCAGTGGGTTGCCTTGTCTGGGCTAATTTCAGGGTGTGAAGGGCCCGGGCTGTCAGCGAGGCTTTCCAACACCTCCCTGCTGAGGTGACAACAAAACCTGCTCTCCCAGAGCCTGAGGCAGCCCAGCACCCAGGCTCAGTGTGCCCTGGGACCTGGTGCTCCTGCCAGGGCACGGGACATCGTGTCCCTCAGGGGCTGATTTGCTCTGGGGTCTGTGGCCAGAGTGGGCCATGGCAGGACAGTGCTGTGTCCCGAGTTAAGAGCACCTGGTGTGAGCAAGGACCATGTTCCCCATCCCTCCCCTCCCATGTGCCTGGGCACAGCAAGGCAGCTGCCCACACTCTCCTTCCTGTCTCCCAGGCTGTCCTGAGCCCAGCCTGCCTGTGGTCTTGCCATTTGGGAGCAAAGACTGCACTACTCCTCACCACAATCTGTGAATAGGCATCATACAACAGAGCCAAGGGATAGGTCCCTTCCCTTGTTTTATGCCTTTTGTGAGTTATGCACCAGAGATCTGCCTAAGACCAGGGATACCCTATATAAATGTTTTCATTTTATGTCTGGAGACATTCAAATAATAGAAACATCATAGAAAGCATGCAGAAAACAAATATTTTAAATGGCATTCCTAAAACTGGTGAGTAAGAAGCGTGACTCAGCAGCGCTTCCCAACACTTCCCAGAAGAGATGGAAATAAATCCACTTAATAACTGACATGTATTTGAAATGTGCTGAGTAGTTCGTAGTTATTTGCAATTGCTGCTGGGAGAGCTGACTTGCACTCACACCTGAAGGCAGAATCCTGCCTGCACCAGGCTGAAGCCAGATGCAACCTGACCTTCAGTCTCAAACCTGGTAGTGACTTTCTGGAAGGACCTGAGTGAGTGCCTGATCACCCACACAGGAGAAACACGTGTAAGCATCTCTGAAGCTCTGCCATGTCAGTGTTTAACCTCAGTGCCTCAGTTGTGCAGCACATCAAATACCATTGTTTTGGCTTCCAGGCCCTTCAATCCCTTTATGGACAGAAAGGCTCCAGTGAAGGACAGACAGTGTCTGAGTGTTCACCAACACCAGATGCTCCCCAGGGCAAGGCCACTGCTGCCTGCCCTGAGAGAGCTGCTGAGCTGAGCTCAAATCCACCTTGGCCAGGCTGTGCCATCCACCAGGAAGGAGTGGACTGGGGTGTGGAGCCAGCCCTCACCTGACCCGCATCCCACTCTGGATCCAGGCACTGCCAGGAACCCCCTTGGCATGCAACAAGGAGGTTTTCACCTCCTCAGGGCTCTGCTCCAGCTGAGCTCTTCTGCCAAATAGTTTTGAACACCTTGTCTTTTGTGTTGTCCTGCTCTGGTGCTTTGCAGAGGCTCCCAGAGAACCACCTTCCATGGGTATCCTGTGGGAATGGGAAGCAGCAGCCCACCTCTCACTAATTCACCGTTAGTGTCACAGTCCCGTGGCTGCTTTGCTCTCCCCTGTGTGCTGAGCCCTTCCCTGGCACAGCACCGCCCTGGCAGCCCTGACTGCAGCTGCATTTGAATAACAAATCTCACAGGGGAAGGCAGGCAGCCCTTCTTCCACGGAACAGGGTTGGGTGGGTTTTTTTTTCTTCTTTTCAAACTAAAAATATTCGCTGCATCATCCAAAAAATCAGTATTGAACACGTAAAGCTCATGGAGGAAAAATACATCCCTCTCTCAGTGAAGAGAGAGCTTGCACACAAGGAGCAGAAAAGTTTAACCTCCCTATGGGATAGGGTCTGCATTTTCACAGGTGGACAGGGGTGTTGGACAGTTTTAGGGGAGGTGAGGATCCTTCTCAAGGATTCTTTAGAGGTCTTAGTGTTGTTCATTCCCCAGAAATCAAGCCTGAAAGGGCAGTTGACAGCAGAAGCACATGAAAAAAACCAGCATCTCAAAAGATGGATTTGTACCCAAGGAGGTTGTGTTTTCCACCAGCCGGGGAGTAGACAACACCAGGAGAACTCATCTGAGAAGCTCCTGGCAGCTGGCTGAAGAGGAAGGCAATACCCATAATTTTAAAATCACCTTTTGAGTACTTCCTATTTTCACTGATTCTCCCATATACAAACATCCTCAGACCTCTCTTATCCCTCCACTCTTCTAATTCCCAAAGGGACGAGCAGCCCTTCAAGTGCAGACTGCCCTGATCTCTCTGGATGCCATGGAGAGAAGAAGAGGAAAAGTGCTCTGAGCCCAAGCCCATCTCCAACAGGAATTCCCCTTCCTGGCCCCAGTGACTGCTGCCTTGTCCTCTCACTGTGTCTCTCTGGGAAGATGCAGGCACCATCTTCTTTAAAGCCCTCTTCAGGTGGTGAAAGATGTGATTAGACTCAATCTGGAGCTTGGAGTTGGAGTGAGGTGACTGGGATCTCTCTCTTATCAATGATCCTCTGAGACATCTCTTTATCTCTTCTGTTTTTCTTCAAAAGAAAATTAAAAGGCTAGTTCTAATTGATGGCATCTGTTCTGGTCAGTGCTTCTGTAGGATGTTTAGCTATAAAGCTCATCTCAGAATTGGGAAGACAGCATAGACAGCAAGTATCACCAACCTACAGTGCCTGGCTGATGCCAAGTGCTCACCAAAGAAACACATCTGAGCAGCATTTTAAGGTGTGACCACATCTCTTACTCTCATCTGGCTCACTTAGAAATGATGTTGAAGTGCTTTGCAACACTTTTTTCTCTAGAAATGTGTTTTTTAGGAACAGATTTCTGGCTGCACAGAGGGACTGGAAGACCAGGTGAACTATTCCACCCCGTCCCCTGACTGCTGCCCATTCACTGCCAACCCAAAGTGTCTGGGAGAACCCAAAAAGCAGACCCAGTGTTCCCTTCGAGTGAGGGTTAAAGCGTTGCCATGCCAACACCATGGACATCATCCTGCAACAGGACCAGTGTGAGAAACATCCTGCTGGCACACCAAAGCTGGGCAAGGAGGCACCTCCCAGCGAGAGCCCTCCCCACGACACGCGGTGCCGACGCGCTGCCACCCACCCTGCCCTGCCTCCCTCGGGCTCCACTGCAAGAGGACTCTTTTCATTCTTTAGGAATCTGAACCAAAACTGGGGAAGTTTGGGCTTTTAGAGCTCTTGTGAGTGATTGACAGTCTTCTGCTGAAAGAAAGGTTCCTGGTACTGCCTCTGGGTGCAGTGCTGTCCATGCAGTTCAGTCTCTTGCCTGGAGCACCCAGCTGCTTCTACTACTACTACATTTTCTGGGCTATTTCTGTTCAAGTCCCCATCTCTCCCCTTTTCCTATGAGCTGATATCACCTCCCTCCCGAAGTCTCCCTGCTCACAAGCACTGTCACACGTTTGCAGAAGCCTGGGGTTCTGACTGTTGCTCATCATCACTAATGCAGCCCTGTAAATAGCTGTAATCTGGGCAGTGCCAGAGTGGAGATCACATTTTAGCCCTAAATGAATTGCCAGTTTTCTAGTGGAATTACCCAGGTTGGAAAGGAGGACAGACTGCTGTCCTGAATGGCCTAAGCAGAACTCTACAGGAAGACTTGGCAGTCCCCAGCCCTACAACCTGCTTATTTAACTGCATGGCTCTTCTAGGCCGAATTCTGTCTGCAGGAGCAAGCCACGATGTTTTATAGCCATGACAGCAGCTGCTTTGCTGTCCCTTCTAATGGCTGTCTTTATTAGCAGCATGACTGCAGCAAGCCAGACACTGAATCTGGGGGATCATTTCTGCTGTGTGAAGATCACTGTGTGTTCCTGACTTGATGATCACGACTTCAGCTCACAGGAGCTGAAGGGGGCCAGGCTGTGCTGCTGCTGCTGCAGCAAAGCAAGGTCTGCTGGGTCCAGCCACGCATCTCAGCTGACTTGGCTGCCTCTCCCCAGGAGGCAGAGCAAAGGCATGGAAGGAGACCATTCCAGGCTGTTTCAGTTGGCACAAAGGGTTATCATGAACTGGCTTTGGGCTCTGCTGGTACTTTACTGCAATCACTTATTAGAGAAAGATCTTGTGTTTTCAGAGGCTCAAGACATTTCCAGAGGAGGAAAACACATTACTGGGATGTGGAAGGTGCAGCTTTTGGTTAGAGAGGCTCCAGAAGTGTTGGTGCAGGGCATGTGGGCCATGTGCCATGGGCAGGCAGGCAGAGCTTACTCTGGGGTTTCCCTTGTTCTTTGCTGTCTCCCTCTTTCTCCCACACCCTCATTTTGCAACAAAGATTCCCAATACATTGGCCATCTTGGCCAGCAATCACAAGCGTTTCTTGAACGAGCCAACCATCTCCCTGGCAACCAGGCAGGCTGCGACAATAACAAACGCTTTCCTCTCCTGTTTCCCACCTCTCAAGAAATGCCCTGCCTTTTATTTGTCCCCACTGCTCAGAATCACGAGTGATGGCAACTGAAATGCACCTCGTGGAGGGACCCAGAGGGAGGTGTGTGAGAAAGATGACTTCAGCCTTAATGGGAAAGAGTGACAGACCTTTAGGAAGGGCAGGCTGAAATATTTGTCCTGGACTGTCACTCAGATATTTGTAGTGGGTCTGAGACCAGCAGACCCAGTACTGTAGGAATGATTATATAACTTCAGCTGCAGCTGGACATCCAGGCAAATGCTGACACCAGGCAAAAATGGGGTGTCTAATGCCACCCCTTTATTCCATTTTCCCTTTTCTCCCACTCCATCCTGCTCTTCTACAAAGCAACCCTAAGTTATGCTTCACCATGGTGATGTTCTCTTTGCTCACCACAGCAGATCAGCAAGGGCTGGCTGCATCCTCAGGAAAGCAGCACAAACCCAAGAATACTGTGTCCATCCCCCAGATGACCCAGCCAGCTTCCTACCAGCACAGCAGTGCCTCATTAACCTCCCCTGCCCTCCCCAAAGTTATTAGCAGCCTTTTTGCATTTCTGAGAGAGCTTGGGTTAGGGACACACAGCAGGAGCCAGCTGGTCTAAACAGATACCTGACTGAAATGAAGTAACGTCCACAAATACCTTGAGCTGACAAGTAGAAAAATCCAGTTACACAGGAGCAGGTCTTACAAAAGAGATCCCCTCCCACACTGCTCCCCTCGAGTGCCTGGAAGGCAGCAGGTGACAGTGGCTGCAGCCCTGCTCCTGCCACTGCCAAGCAGGAGCAGGAGGAAGAGGGCTGCTCCTAAAACCCCCTTTCACACGAGCAGAGGGGATGGGGCTGGAGGCACCGAGTTTCTGCAGACACCTCACAGTTCAGAAGCAGTTTGACGTGGCCCTCTTTGCCAGCCACCTCGGGTGGGCTGGTCAGTCACACTACAGACATTTTTTCACATGCTACTAGCCAGTATTTTAAAATGTCCCAGCACGTCTTTGTTTGGCTCTCAGTGCAGGAGTGACACACTGTACACAGCAGAAGGTCACCACAGACACATTTTGCTACAAAGTCCGAAAAAAAAAAGAAAATCCCTATCAAAATATTTTAACACTTTAGCAGCTTTTTAGTTTTCCCTTTCATAGCTGAAGCAGAGACGTGCCCAGACTCACATGGGGAAAAAGTTCAGTGTGAAGGTCACTGCCTGCCACCTCCCGACCCCAAGCACTGGCCCTGTGACCTGCCACCTCAGACACTTGGATCTGAGCCACGCAACCGATATTTGGATTCTCTGTTGAGTAATTTCTGAAAAGTTTCAGCCTGTTTCTGTCTGGTTTATGAACACAAGAGCACGCTCCACAGCTGTTTTCATACCACCCTGCATGGGGCAGGGTGTCTGCCTGGGCAGGCTTGTTGCAGCCAGGGACCAACCCCTCCAACCTACAGACATTCCCAGCTCCCAGCCTGGCTGCAGCTCTGGCATCTCACCCAGGTGGGATTGCATGTGCTGCTTTTCCAAGCAACTTCTGGGGTCAGCACTGACCCACCGAGGAAGAGAATTTATACTTCTTTTGTCTGGGATTTCTGAAGCCAGACTTTGGAAACAGCTCTTCAAACAGAGATACGAGAATCCATTTTCCCCTGCCCTTCCTGCTTGGTCAGTTCCAAACACTTGGACTGGCTTCTGGATTCCTGGCTTCAAACCTCCATTTCCCATTTGCTCTGCCTGGGTACACTGAAATGGAATCAGTGAGGAGCTTGTTTTATTAATACATTTGCACTTTAGAGGACCATTTAATCCAGAGGCTACACGTTACAGCCTGACTCTTTCCTGCCTGTAATCTGATTATAAAGGTAAGGACTGAGCAGTGCCCTACAGACCAGCTGGAGGGTCCTGAGTAGGCAGACCAGACTGAGCCTCTGCCCCTCTTGCTGTGTGTAAGCCCTTGGCTCATGGGGGACCCAGACCCTGGGAACTGGTGGCCCTGGAGATGAGGAACCCCTCGGACGCTGATCCTCCCACCACTCTCTCCCATCTCCTCACCCACTGCTCCTTTCTCACCCTCCCTCTTGCAGCACAGAAAGGATTTGTGACTCTGCATTGCACAGCTCTTCTGGAGTTTCCCACTGACCTTCCCTGCTGTGTGCAGTGACAGTGTGCCATGAGCTGGCAGGATGTGCTCCTGCCTCCCTGCGCTGAAGGACACGGGACAAGGACCTGGGTGCTGCCCACAGGCCATGAACCTTCCCTGAGCCAGGCACAGCTGCCCTGGACAAGGAGCACACTTAAAAATGAAATCCTACTCGCAGACTGTTTTGTTCTTAACCTGGGGACAGGTCCTTGTCAAAAGAGAGGGTCAGTGAGACCTGGAGCTTCTGCTTTTTGTGATTTATTTTGTCTTTTTAGCTCCTATTTCCTACATCGATCTCACTTTGACTGCCAAAAGCTACGGGGTTTAGTCTGGGCTCTTCCCCCAATCTTTCACTACTATTAGACTAAATGCTGGAGGTACAATTATGGGCAGGAGGAAAATGAGAACAGAGAGAGAGGATTTGGTTATTTTCCCTCAATAAGAGCCGCACAAATAACCTCATTCACGTTTATTAACTAGGCAAGGATTTTTTTTTTCCACTCTGAGCATGGTCAAGATGCCATTTGGGAGGGATATAGGGGCAGATGTGTCTCCCAGGAAGTGAGATATGGGAAGTGGTAATAGCCAAGTGGTCCCTGGGGAAAACCTGTCCCGGGCGTGTCCCCTCCTTTCCTACTTGCTGAATCAGACTTGAGCCACAGCCCTGGCTCCCCCTCCTGAGCTCTCCTCTCCTGGGGGCTTAAGTGATGAGTAGGGGAAAATCCCCCACTAAAAGATTTGCGTTGGAAACCCTTGGCTGAGGAATGACTTCTAAAATAGAAAAGCTTTGCTTGAAAAGGGATGAACCACGTAGCATAATACTCAACAAATCGCCTGTTTAATGGCCCCTCTTTGTAGCAGCTGTGCATTAATAACAAAAGCGGGGTAGCAGAAGCCATGTGCTTCTTTGTAAGATTAAAATAAATACTATTTCATGCTAATACCAGCAACTTTCTGTGGAGGTGGCCTGAGAGAAAGGAGCCAAGTGGAAGATCATGGCCTGAGAGATTCAGTTTCCTTCCCCTTGTCTGCTGCTGGATGAAGAAATATTTCTGTCATCTACGAAGGGAGCAGAGACTCCAACTGTGGTTTAGAGTGGTTTGTGGCAGGCTGGTCTGACACAGTCAGCAGGACAGCAGTAACTCCTCCAGGACTACATACCTTAGGGGAAACTAGGCTGGGGAGAACTTCATCTGACTTGCTTTCACTTTGCAAGGTGTAACACAGGACCCCTACTGCCATAAAACACAGACTGAAACAGGAGTGGTTCACACTAATGTGAGGACAGACCTTTCCATCTGAGGACAGCACAGCAGAGGAGCAGGTTGCTCACAGAGGCTCCATCCTTGAAGGATTTCAGACCCAACTGGGTAGAGCCCTGAGCAACCTGGTTTGACCTCAGAGCTAACCTTGTCTGAGTGGGAGGCTGGGCTAGACACCTCCTGAGCTCCTCTCCAGCCCGATTTATCACATGATCCCAGGAACATTTGGAGTCTTTTCCATTGGAATATGAACGAGCACGACACGTTGTGCAGACCAGCACCCCAGCTCTCGTTCCTGGCAGTGCTGATGACAGCTCTCCCCCTCCCCCTGGCACACTGTGCCAGGCTGGCACTAGAGCAGTGATGAGCTTTCCCTCCTCGCGTTGGGACTTTGGGCGTTTAAAAAAAAAAAAAAAAAAAGAAGAAATTTTATATTTTAATGCTGTCTGCCACAGACTATTCATCAGACATGGAGAACGATTTGTTTCTGTTTTCCTGGGCACAGGTTTTTAGCTGAGACAGATACGTTGCCTTGCTGAGAGCTGAGTCACCGAGTAATCAACAGATTAATGTGTTGGGTTGGGAGCCATCAGCCTTAGCTCTCACAGGAACTCCAGTATGGGATCAGCTCCACCTTTGGGACAGAAATGTCTCCAGGATTTAGGAAAAAATCCCTAGATGCAAAGAAATCAAAATACCTCTTTGCAACCGGGAGAAATAAGGCACCTCTTCATGCAGTGACACCACAGCAGGATTTTGGCATCCCTGCTAGTGAATGCTTCTATTATCAACCCTCAGATAAGGAGTTGGGGGTATGTCATACATCTGTCACTTGAGAGCTACCTAAAAATAGTCATGACAAACTCAGTGGCATATAGGACTTTGCTTTTACCAGGTCTTAAATATGAAATTATTTTATTTTCAGTGAAACCAAGTAGTTTTACTTTCTCTGGGATGGCAGCATGCAAAAAGGGAGGTCTTGACTCCTCTCAAGGGCTCTGGGTTTCTCTGTGTGGGCTTGGTCTGAGCCAAAAATGCAAAAAGGCAAGGCAGAGGCTGGCAGGGGCACCTCATAGAGGAGCCACTGTTTAAAAATAGAGAGCTGGTGAAAGTAACCACAGAGTAGCAACTGTAAAAGGACAGGCTGGCCTAGGTGTGTGGCACCAGAGGCTGCCAGGCATCACATAGCTGTTCTGATAAGACACATGCCAATGCTGCTGCCTAAGAGCCTGTCCATACCAACCTCCCTGAAGTAAAATATCCCCTTGTTTTCATGGGAAGTTGCCGTTTGGCTACACTTAAATGGGGGATGTGTGAGTAAAAGCCAGTCCAGCCCCAGTCAAATTAATCCTAGAAGCTTTCCTACATGAGCAGGCTGGTGGAAGGGCTTGGAACAGCAGCAAGGCTTCCATGTTTTCCCTGTTTCCCCAGGTCTGTGGGTACCTCTGTCCAGGCCATCCCTAGACAGCAGACTGGTGTTTTGCCCTGGCCTGGCTGGTGCCAGGGCATGAGAGAGCGTGGCTGTGGTGACACGGGGCTGCCCTTCCCAGCGTGGGGGCACAGATGGCACGTGAGTGGAACTGTGCCTCTGTTGGTGCAACAGGCACACAGTGGTGATGGAAATATCCCCCCCTCCCTCCTAGGTACTGAGACTGTGCCAATGCCTCCTGTGGGTGCTCTGCAGGCGCCCAGCTGCCTGTGCCCAGGCAGGGGGGACTGTAACTCACCCGTCGCTCCTTGTCGCCGTACTCGATGCCCAGGGTATCCATGGCACGGACAATCGCTGCCAGGGACTGGATGGTGTTGCTGTAGACCACTGGCTTGTACTGCTTCACGTCTTCCCCAGAGAAGCCATCCTCGTGGATGATCCTGAAGAAAATGCAAAGGACAAAAAACTCTTGAGAATGTAATTTCAGTGGGGGAGACATTTAAAAGGCAGCTGTGCCCTTCTGAAGAGCACATCTGCTCGCTTGATTTGCTTAATTTAGTCAGCATTTCTTTTTAAACCTTTCTGGTTGTTCACCAGTAGTGTCTGAGCCCAGTGCTGGAATTAGCATCCCTTTTGCTCTCTCTCAAAGAGGTTTTCTGCAAGCGCTGGAGCCTGGAGCACCTTGTGTTCACACGCTCACTGGTCACAGGGGGGAGGTTTCCAGATCCCACATTACCCTCCCAGTCAAGGGCTATGGAAATATGTTCAATGCTTACAATGACCACCAGATCAGATCTTAACCACTGAAACAAATTATAGAAACCCCTATTTCTTGTCTAGTCCTTTAAACAGGAACTCCTGGGGTGCCTTATGGAAGGAACTAGAGTTGAAAGACCCCTGGTACGCATGGAGACACAGCATGGAGAGGGGGAGTGACTTAGTTATGTAGCATTTAAAGTATTTGCAACCCTCCCCATCTCCTTTGCCCTCCTTCCTTCCCCTTTAGAAGCAGTGCTGGGATTTTTGTTGCCTCAAGGTGTGTTATGTTCTCCCTTCCCAAAGCAGGACGGGAACGGGACCCCCAGTCCCATCAGCTCTGCACACAGGATGCTCTGTGCCTTGGTGTCTGTTCCTCCACAAAGGAACTATCTGATGGAGGGAGTTCTTGCAGTCCCTTGCTCAGATCAGAAGACTGACTGGATGTGTCTAGAAAACAGCTAGGATTTGCAGAGCTAATTGTGTTTGACAATAATTCTTCCCAGTGAAGACATAAGTTATGATCCTGTCTTAAATGTCAGAAGAGAGGATGATCTGCTCAGCTAAAAGGAAATCCTTGTTTGCTCATCCTCAGATGTCACTGGACAACAGAGAGTCTTTCAGTAACAGATCTGGTCGCTGAGAAAACCAAGCACCCCGTCAGGAACAGGATTTTTGATGCCTTTTTTCCTAAACCAGACACACACAACTGAAGGTCCCGAGCAGTGCTGGCATCTCCCAGGGGAGAGGGAGCACTGGTGGGGATCACCATGAGCTTGCCATGGATACAGTGCTGGGATGGAGGGCAGGGCTGGATGCCAGCCCTGTGTTATTAACAGATGACTACACGAAGAGCAAGGCTGGTAGAAACATGCTGACCAAGACAAGAGATCTCCTTCCCCTGGTGGGAAACTCACAGAAAGGTTTCCTAACACAAAGTGACTGATTCTCTGCTGTCCCCACCACAACCTTTGCTCACTCAACACTGAACATTCAGCTCCTGAGAAGAGCTGCTGAACAGCCCCTGAGTCACAAAAAAATATGACTACAAGCAAAGACAGCCTCAGACAGACAAGAATTCAAATTATTTGGTGACCAGGAAACTTTTAAGCTACTGATGTGAGGAACTGGGCAGAGCCCTCTGTGGGGGTACCCTCCAGGAAAGGGGAATGGTGCTGGTGAGCTGGAAACAGCACAAGGAGCTGCTGGTTCATCCCACCTAGGCTGAGCTGAACAGGGGTGGATGAAAACCTTTCTGGCTTACTAAATCCAGACTTGCCAATTTGTCAAAAGCTAGTTTGGATTTTGATGGAGTTATGAGCAACTGCTGACCTTGTACCCTGTAGCTTTGATTTTGCATTAATCCAGTGCTCGTGCTGAGGTTTGGAACAGCAGTATTGGAGTAACAGGGAAGGAGTGGGGGGCAGCAGAGCTGTGTGTCAACACTGGATCTCATGGATCATTTACTGGTACTCAGAGAAGTTGCTGAACTTCTGGGAAATGTGTTCTTTGCCAAAAGTTTCAGTCAAACCTGAAGAGTTATGGTTGGCACAAGGCACAAGGACCTGCATCAATCCTGTTTGAATTCAAGGGAGACTGTGCAGCACTGGTTCCTCCCAGCTATGAGCACAGCAGCAAGGAGCTCAGCAGAGCAGGGGCCCCAGGGGAGGCAGGCAGGCAGTTAGCAAAAGCATCACCAGGAATAATTCATTCGTTCTGGTTGGTTGGCTCAGGGCTGGATTTTGGACGAGCGAGACTAAATGTTGGTTTTCGGGCAACTAAGAGAAGAAAATACAAGGGGGGGGGAAAAAAAAGGTGAGATCAGGCACAAGGGGCAGTGCAATGGCTCAAGAGGAAACTGCTGGAATTTGTTTGGTCCAGCTGCTGGAGGAGATGGAAGTGAGCCCACACCTCGGGCTGGCTTTGTTTCTGCCTTTCACTGACAGACATCGACTCAGGAACTGAGAAGGCAGAAAGAGGGCTGAACATCTGTATGGGGAAAGAGGTGAGCTTTGGTTCTCCTTGGAGTTTAAACTTGTGCCTGACATTTTCACTTCTAAATACTGCAAGCCAGTAAGCTCCCAGTGGAGTAACAGGGCTCCTTGTGCTGCAGGGGCAGAGTTAAGCCATGGAGAGTGGCCCTGGAATCCCCCAGGGAACACGCTGCAGCTGGGTAACACACTGCCACTGTTCAAGGCACAGGCATAAAAGTGTTACTTTTAAAGGGGGCAGAAAGAGAGTGGAGACAAAACACCCCAATTGTTCCTGTGTGAAATCTCTCTGGGAATGCAGCCACGGCCACTGAGAGCAGCCCTGCGGGTGCCAGTGCTGAGTTCTGCTGTAGGAACTACCTGTGGATTAATCAATCACACAGTTAGCACATTACCTAATATTTGAGAGAGCAAATCCCCACTGACTCCCCTTCCACAGCCTGCTAGGACACCATGAACTGGTTTATTGTCCTATATGCTTTTTGCAAATGTTTCTCCATTTGCTTGCCTTGGCCATCCGATGGCTCAAATGCTGTAGCAGCTTTTTCCACAGTCCTTTGGAAATGTTCCTGCTGCCACTCACCCATTTGGGATACACCTTTCTTCTTCCTTGCTGTAGTGCTTTGCTGCCTAGAGGAGCCTCCCATGGCTCCTGGGAGGTTCATTGCTCTGGGACATGGCTTGGGCCAGCTCCTGTGCCACAGCACACAGGGAGCAGTGGGGTTTGGGTGCTGTAGTGAGCTGTGCCCAGTAAAAAAGTGTGGGAACTACCAGAAGTGAGCAGTGTGTCAAGACTGTAAAGACTTTAAAGGTTTAGGCAGGGTGGGCTACTCCTTAAGCAACCTGCAAATTATGGGAACAGAGTGTTTTCAGCACAAAAAATGTGAATCCTCTGTTTTCTAAATGGCTTGTATCTTTCTGTGTCTGAACTACAAACAAAACTGCTGCAGGCAGGTTCCTCTTTGCCACACCAGAACTGATTCTCTCCAGGGCAAAGGAAGAAAAGGGATTTAAGAGGATCCCCGGGGGCTGTAGAGGGGGGAGAGAATGCTGTAATTTTAAAAAGTGATTCTGAACAATTAAAAAGCCATTTCATTCACCAAGTGACTAATCAAACACCGTGCTCTGAATGGAATGGTGAGAGACAACTGAAACAACCTGATTGCCTAAGGTACCCATTAATGCCTGCTCCCCATCCCTCAGCTGCTAACAACAAACCCCATATGTTGCCACGTTATGTGTTGTACTCCTGTCAGAATGGCAGGAACAGGCAGGTATTTGCTGGGGAAGATGGTTCCACCACAGATCAGATCTTCTGCCGTCCCCCAGCAAGTCATTAATCCTGAAGAAGTGCCCAGTGCCTCGGCGATTATTGCTCAATTACAAAACAAATGAAATACTTGGAAACGGGCTGCATTCTGTGGAGCAGCTTCCTTTGGCTTCCGTTCAACAGAGCACTTACACACCTTCCCCCTGCACTGCCAAACCAGTGCATTAGGAAGGCAAAGCCCAAGATGATGTTGCTGCCCCTCCCTGCTGACACTGCCCCAGCCGGGGTGGGACAGACTGACGGACAGACAGACCCCAGGACAGCTCCAGCACAGCAGGGATGGGGGGGCTGAGCCCGGAGCTGGGGGCTGAGCCCACTGAGGAGCCACTTTGCCCAGGTCACGTCCATCTATCCCGAAAACTTCCTGGAGCAGAGGCTGCAGCCACCCCTGCCCCCTTACACCAGCCCCAGCCAAGCTACTCTGGTGCTTTCCATCCAGCTCTTCCAACCTGAGCCAGGTTTGGTGAATGCACTGACACTTCCCTGCCCCTTCCCCAGGCAGGTACTCCTCCTCCTCTGTGAGGCACAGCGCCCCAGACTCGACCCAGGCCTCACTTCTCTAGCCTGCCAACATGGTTTGAAGGTGGAAGCCCCTCTCCCAGCTCCTCATCACTGCCAGGGGGAATGATGGATTTTCATCCATTTCCCACTGATGAAAATTTTGAAGGAAGTTGGCCCCAGTGGAGTCCTGGGTGACAGAGTCCTCAGCTCTGACCACGAGCCACTGACAATTGTATTCTTTGGGAATGAGTTGTGCTACTCATTCAGTTTTGTGTGAGACCTGAAGTAGTTTTATCTGGACTATTTTTCCAGGTCACTTTATAAAAATCCAGTCGGACCGTGCCAAAACCTTCCCAAAATCTAGATATGGAACCAACTATTCCACTCCTGCTTCTGCTGAGAAATCAAATGAGGTTAGTTTAACATGCCTCATTTTTGTATAATCCATGCTGGATGTCACTTATCTCCCTTTTTACCTTCAAGGTGCTTGCAAATTATTTGATTGATGGTTCAATTCTCTTGAAAGCTTCTAGAAGCTGACTGGTCTGTAATTCTTACTCGTCTTTCCACCCTCTATATTTACAGATGAAGACCATGTTTACATTTTTTTCTTGTCTTCTGGTGTCTCACCTGCCCTCCAAGAGCCCTCAGCTGAAGTGTTTGTATTTCTGAGACGGCGCCTGTAAGTGTGTCCTCAGGAGTGCTTTAAACACGGCTGCTCTGAGGACATTTAATCTTACTGGACTTGTCTTCCTTGTGCCAGCAGGAGGGAGGTGGTGTGCTCAGCAGTGGGGCTGGTGGACACCCCTGTTCCCCCTCTTGGCATCCTCCATCCCCTCCCTTGCACAGCCTGACCCAGCCCTGCCTCAGCTCCTGCCCTTTGTCACTGCTCCAACACCTCCAGCCAGTGCCTCCAAAGTATTTCCTGCGGAATTCAGGGAACTTTGTGTGGCTTCAAACTGTCTGTGAAAGACATACATAGAGAATTCCAGCTGCCTACCAGAGAAAATAAATCCCATACTGTTTCTGTTTTACCTTAAGGTGATTTACTTTCAATCAGCGAGATGTTTCCAGCCGAATGAACTTTTCCCATACCAGTGCACATCCCTACAATTACAGTGATGTGCTTGAATAAAACCTGCCAAGGAATCACCAGGAGATTATTACACTTGAAGGGTGTAATGTAAATTAAGGGTCCAGTTTCTATAGGAGCAGTCCTGCCCCTCACCTTCACCTGGGCTAATTAAGGTAAGGAAAGGTCATTGCACAGCTTTCCTACAGAGCCTTGTGCCTCAGCCAGGAGTTTCAGCTCGTTCATACTTACACCTTCAGGGTATAGACTGATCCAAGGGGGATTTTACATGAAGAATCTTGGAACCAACTTCCATACAAATCTATTTTTGCTCAGCAAACTTTTCTGATTTTTTTTTCTCTTCCTTCTTCCCCTCTTTTTCTTTCAAAAATAATCTTTTCTGTTTCCTAACCAGAAGCAGGCAGGCTATTCTGGTGGGGATGGGCAGAGCTCGAGTCAAAAGAAAAAAAATCTAATTCTGAAGAAAACTCTGCAACCTTTGTTTGCAAATGGGGAAAAACAGCGCAAAAATCTGATTTTAATATGTAGGGAGGGGGGATGATCAGATTCTGATGGAAAATCTTCTGCTAGAGGTAATCAGCTACTTTAAATTTATTTTTATCTTGATATGAGGTTAAAAACTTTGTTTACAGGGGAGTTATGAAGCTAAATTCCAGTGATTCTCTTCTCACTCATTTAATAGCCTGAAATGCGATTAAAAACTCCTGGATTATGTTAAACTAAATCAACGCAGATGCCCATGACCTTGTGTTTCAAAGACTGCAAAGGCACAGTTCAGACCTCCGTGACAGGGTGCAAATCTCTCTAAACTCTCATTCCTTTCCCCCCCGGCTGCACTTGAATGCCAGGCTGTACATCCTATTCCCACAAGAAATTCTCTGAGATGGAGATTAAACTGACTGTTTGCCTACATGCCCATCTTTTCTGAGAGGAAAAACAGCTTCCCTAGTCGGGGTCATCTAAAAACTGCAAATGGAGCTCGTTTTAAAAAGCATAATTTTTTCAACCTGGACTTTCAACACCAGTCCAAGAAACACTGATGGAACCCTGCGATAGACTCCCAGCTGAGGAATATCTCCTTTTGGAGGAAATACCTTTGGGTCACTCAAAACCGAATTCTTACCACCAAAGTATTCCTTGCATGCAAAGATATTATCCTGACTGACCAGATGGTTCACGTTAAAAAATAAGCAAATCCATCAGGCGACTGAAACGCTGCCAGAACCTACAGCCCTGGAGATGGCTGAGCTCACTCCAATCAACTGCAGAAGTTTCACGGCCCTGTACAAGGCAGAAACATTCTTGCTCCTCTAAGGCAGTTAAATTTGTGCCTAATTTAAGTGTAAATTGCTAAAAGGTAAATTACTAAATGTAAGTCACTCTGATGCCTTCACAGCGTCTCTTTAGAGCCAACCACGGGCTTTTTCACCTTGACTGCTGGCCAGAAAGCTTGGAAATGATGTTATCAGAAGCTCTCCTGTGTCTGCTCAAAATAGGCATTGCTACCATCTTGTATTTGCCCGTAGATGAGCAGCTCTTGAGCCAACCATGACTCTCTTCCAGACACGCAGGGGCCACACTCTGCACCTTCCTCAAAACTCCTGGTTTCAGCTTGCTTTCAGGTGTATAAAATATAGGCAGAATACTCTTCACTTCCAGTTTCATACAGACCTAAACCAGAAACAAGTGCACCAAAGTGCACTCCCAGTGTGGTGCTGTGTCCCTGCAGCCCTGTGGCTCTTTGGAAGCAGCTCGTAGTCTTCTTTTAATTATTATTATTTTTTAATTGAGTTCTACATCAGTGCCTAATTTTGGCTTTGGGCTGTCTGGAAGGGTGATCCCTGCTTTGGTTGAATGCTGCAGCTGAGAAGAGAGATGATTTCCTGGACTGCCTGCTGAGGTCCCTGCCGTGTGTCCCTCATCCACTGGGGTGTTGGGTTGGTGTTTGCACCCCACATCTGGGATGCACCAGTGACCCTTCCCATCTCTGCTCTGTGAGGGCTGTTTCAGCATTTACGTTTTCAACAGGAAGCAGTGGAGTGAAATACTTTGTTTTTAAGTGTGTGTATAAAACAATTTCAAGAGTGTAAACAGTCTACTGCATGCTGAAAGTAATTAATTACTGCTGATGAATGAAAGACACTGGTTCTGATATTTCAAAAGAAGGCAAGGCTGAGCAGGCAGAGCAGTCAGCTACTGTGCTGGTGCTCCACCCAACTCAGTAGGGACATAGTCATCTTTTGAAATTTAACACTACAAAGTCAGGAAAATCCCAGAATCCTTTAGGTAGGAAAATACCTCTAAGATCATCGAGTCCAACTGTTACCCCAGCAGGGCCAAGTCCACCAACAAACCAGGTCCACAAGTGCCACATCTACAGAGACATGTCTTTTAAATATGTCCAGGGATGGTGACACTTCCCTGGGCAGCCTGTTCAAATGCTTGACAACCCCTTCAATCCCTCCCAACATCCCATGAAACCTCTCCTGGTTCAACTTGAGGCCGTTTCCTCTTGTCCCACAGCTTACCCAGGACAATCAGCATCACCCACAGCAAGACTGATTGTGCACTGAGTCAACCACACCAGTGATTTGGCCCACCTGAGTCACCCTGCTGATAGTTTTTCCCTACAGAGATTGCTGGCCACTGGTCCCCAGAGGAGTCCTGGTCCCCAGAAGCACTGTTGTGCTCCCAGGTGACAATGACAGTAGAAATGAGCTCCCAGGCTCTGGGGAGCTGCTGTGAGGGCAGGCTGTGGGCTGGCTGCTGAGGTGCTCTGATGCACATGGGCTCAGGACCTGACCCCCAGTGTGGAGCTGCAGGGATTTAATGCCTGGCTCAGCCCCAAACCCAAACCTCAGCCCCTTGCCCTCCAGCAGAGAGACAAGGGATGGCAGCGTGAGGGTGCAGTCAGGAGAAGGAAAACCCATCACACTTGCTGGTGCAGAAGCAACACACAGACCCTCTTTTTGCTGCCCCAGATCAATGTCTTATGGTCCCAAGAGGCAAATCTGCCCAGATGGGAAGCAAAGGGCTCAGGCAGGGATGCAGCAGAGGCTGCCCAGCCCCACATTCCCACACCAAGCTGGGAGTGGGGCAGACTTAGATTTTATGCAATGTCAGACCACTGGCATAGTTTGTTTCTACTAAAATTTGCAGTTGGTTAACTTTGATAATGTGCCCTCTCCTGGGGCCTTAATATTAAGATCAAATATTGAATACCCTACATGCACCTAATTAGCTTTAATATGCATCCTGCTCGGCTCAGTAAGAACAGCAAAGAAACACAGTCAAAAACAATTAGACCACGACATTTTTCAATAAAAAAAAACCCAGCTGGACTACACAGATTCCTGCAGCAGCATTTGCATTAGACAAGATTGCATTTTTCTGTGGAAAAAGCCTCAGAGCCAAAAGGGTTTCAAATAGCACCGGTGGAGGCTGACAGCTGCATTCTCTTTTGTGCATTCCCAAATAATTCAGCAAAGGAAAAAGGGCTCCTGCTCCAAGTGACTTATCTCCTCAGCCCATGCAAAGTGCTACATGGTCAATCTACTTTGGCCACACTCGGCCTGAGACCAGTGAGATCCCCCAGGGAAAAAAAATCCACCGGGCCGGTGATGACCCACATGAGAGAAATTCTCATTAATTCCTCAGTAATGTTACATAAGGTCATTTTGTTGAATTAAAATTATTGGGATTAATCCTCTTAAATGTTCTCTTAGATGCAAGGGGGATCCAACTGCAGCTGGATCATCCCACAGCTGGTTCTAGAAAGTCAAAACAGTGTTTTAAAGCCCGGTAATGGTTTTGTTAAATTCATCCCCTGAACAAGGACACAAAGCAGCTTTTTATGGCTTTTTTAGATCACTTACAACTTCTGTAAGCTGTCATTAACTATCATCAAAGCCTGAAAAATGAGGCAAATGGGTTCAATGTCAGTTTTACTGCCCAAACCTAAATAATATTTTTGGTTTCCCATCTGCCTCATCTGAAGTGTTTTGATAGCTGGAAGGTGACTTTGCCTTTCAAAACCTTCTCAGATGTTGCTCTCCATAACCAAATATCCTGTGGACAACAGAGGAAACGAGCCATGCACAGGCTCTTGATGGCCCCATGGATTTCATCCTCACAGTCCAGTCCCACCATCAAATCCCACAGCAGGACCAGAGCAACCCTGTGTTTTACCCAGACATCACAGGCCAGTGCACGGCTCTCTCAGGGTATCAAAGCAAGGCTTTGGTGACATGTACCTGGCTCCTTGCCCTCATGTGACAAACCTGTCTTCCAAAGCCCTCCATTCTACTGAAATCCATTGGGATTGGGAGTTCCTCTCCTGTGTCTAGAGCTGATCTTTGCACAGTTGACATATTTTGCTGTGTGTCCTGGCTGTATTAGTGCTCATTAGGAATTGTGTGCTGTCATGAAAACACTCAGCTGAAATAAAAAGATGCTTTAAAGCAGCTTTGCTTTTTTGGGATATCAAATCTAGCAGCAACTGCCTTTCTGAAGCAATAATTGATGTGTTTGATTAGGTCTGGTGGCAGATGGGGGTTTTTCAGTACTTTTGATGTTTCCACACGTTAAGCTGAGAAGGAATCAATTCTGGAAAGAGTGATTATGCCATTCCTCGTATCCTGTCCATCTTCCCTGGCATGATTGCAGCTCAGGGGCCCCATCTCTGAGCAGTGTGCTTGCCACAAGCCCCTGGGTGTGCTGCCAAGCTGACATTAGCCTCCACTAATCTCAGCTCAGAGATCTTTGAGTCATGGTGTTCCCAGCTCTGCAATGTGCTGCCTTTCCGTCAGAGGATGTAATCAAGCAACACCCCACAGATCACAGTCCAAGGGACAGGATCTGACTGCTGGGAAAAAGCCCTGAAGACTGCAAGGGATCCTCCAACAATGGAAAATTTTGCAATCAAAATGGGGATGTGTGGTGTAGGTGTGATAGAAGTCCTGGGCAGAGGAACAGCAGTTTGGAGTCTCTCACCCCTGCTGCTGCAGGCTGCACAAAACCAAACCTTGCCTGTCTCACTGCTCCCTCTGGCAACGGGGCTGAAAGGTTTCTGCTGCCTGTACTTACTGGAGCCCCATGGAAGTCACTGCCTGCAGCTGAAGCATGGCTCTGGCAGAGCAGGGGTAGGCACCCTCCCAAAGGGAGCTGTGAGAGCCTGTTTTGGGCCCCTGTTTTGGTGATGCCAGGTGAAGGGGCTGAGCCCTCCCAGCCTGGCTGCTCAGCCCTGCTCGCTGTGCTGGGGCTTCCCAAGCTGAAGACTTTGAGCTGAAACATGGCAGGGAGGGTGTTTTAGGAGTCTGCCCACACTGCTAATAAGGTGTCACAGCAGAAAGGAGGTACATTGCACTTGTGATTAATTACATGCATTTGGATATATTTAAATCATAACCTCTACACTACTTCAGGTTATCTGAAAGGAAGACAAATGCACAGCTTTTACAGCTTTTCCCTGACACCTGCCACAAGGATTCAAATAACCCTTCCGGGACTCTCAAATGCAGCTGATGTTTAGGAAATACTGGTGGGGAACAAGACCTTGACTGGTCTGATTCAGTACATGCATCCAGAGAGGTACCTTACCTGTGGCAATGGGGGAAGGCCCTCAGCTCTGAGTCTCCCACCTAAAATTGCCCTGAGAAAGGTGAAGGAACAGTTTTTTCCCAAGCTTTTCAGCCAAGCTATTCCAACACAACACGGTTTGAAAAAGGATTTTGAAAAAGGCATCCTCAGTGCCTCAGGGCATGTCCTGGCACAGAGGACACCTGCTCTGGGGTCTCTCTGTGTGTCTCCCTGTGCTCCTGTCTCTCTGAGCTGGGACAGCCAGTCAGTGCCTCCCCGTGAGGCTGCTGGGGCACTGGGTGGAATGGGAGGGAGGGTGCTGCCAGGAGTGGAAGAATACAAACATATGCCACAGTGAATGCACCCACTGCCAAGAGACCACAAACGATTATTTGTCCTCACTCTGCAGAGTGAGCTGGCACTTTGTAACCAGATCCACGAGCTGTCCTGTGACCTCCCGGTGGCAGCAGGAGAGAGGGACAGGGCTCTGACTGGGAGAGCTCCTGCAAAATCAGCAGACCAAGGGCTGGCCACCAGCAGAGCCAGAGGAGCTCCCCTGCCCCCCTGGGTGACTCAGCCACCCTGATGGGATCTGTGGGGTGCCCCTGTCCCCCAGGCACAGCTCTCACACACTCACAGGGGGAGGCACAGGTCCCTGCACTTTCCTAGAGCTTCATGTCAGCCTTTGGCACAGCAACTCCTGCCAGCAGAGAAAGGAGTGATCAAGAATCAAGTATCTGGGGTACCCTGGCCAGACACACTCTTCCATCTAAAGCCTGGCTCAGAGCCAGGCCAGCACTTAAGTTCTCCTTCCCAGGCCCATTCTCTGTTAATGGGAGCCCCAGGAGCACTGCACTACCCAGAAACAATGCAGAGCCTGCTGGGAAGAGAGTCCCTGGGGAAAGCCATCCCAGAGCCCCTGGGGAAAGCCATCCCAGAGCAGCCTGGCACCTCTCCCCCTCCCCTCCTGTGGCCACCAGGCCCCACAGCAGCAGCAGGTGCCCCTGGGTGGATGGTCTGTTCTGATTCAGCCCTCCAGGCAGAGGCAGTGACTGAGAGCAGAGCACATTTGAACAGATGTGTGAATGTGTTTGCCCATCGTGCTGGGAAGCCACCGCTGCTGCAAACATCCCAGGAAATGAGTATATTCCTCCTACTGCTTTCATCAGTCTTCGTCATCCCCCATGTCCTTATCTTCAACTGAGAAATTCCTTATTGATTTAATTTGCAAATTTGCCTGTAAGCCTTTCCCAAGAGCACCTGAGAAGATGCCTGGCAGTTCAAAGTGACTGTCTGAACCCCCTCATACAGCATCCAGATAGATGCAGTAAATCTGCCTCGTAAGGAATTTACTCCACATCTGATTATCAGAGTTTAAGCTTATCTCTAGTATTATTTTACTCTCCCTGGTGTAAATGATGACTGCCTTTCTGGAGAGGTGTGATTAGACTCATAGAGGCTGAGGTGTAATGAGTGCAGACTCCTTTGTCTCTCTCGTCCCACCGACGTGGCGGGTGCGCTGCTGGCATTTGGATGAGGCACCATTTGTATGGGGTAGGCTTCTGTTTTTCCAAAAAGCATCTAGGAAGGCTTGGACAACTCATTATTTTCCCTAGGCTTTCAAGTGTTCCAAACAGCACAAACCTTTCCTTTCCTCTCTGGCCGAGCATCCCTCCCTTCACCTGCAGCAGGCCCAGGAAAAGAAACAGCTCCCAGCTTTGCTACTGTGAGGACCAGGGAGGCAAGCTGGGAGCAGCTGTGTCTTTTGGGGGATGTGGGTGGGAAGAAAAGAAAACAAATACAACAATGATCTAAACTTGGGAAACATGGGAAAGGGAGTGCTAATTTAGCATCTTATAGTCCTGTCAGTGTCCCCTTTAAACAAGATGATTGTAGCTCACTAATATCTGTGTAACAGATTTACAGCCTACAGGATATGGGGAAATGCCTGATAAAAAGCAGCTCCTAATCTATAAGCAGAGGCAACAGTGCTGAGTAACCTACAGCAAACAAGTGGCTCATTAACCAATCAATTGACAACGTTAAATGCAGTAACTCCCACTGAACTGCTCGCTGCCCTGGTAGGATGCAGGCAGGGCTGGGGAAGGCAGGTGGGAAGGACAAGTCCATCCCCACTTGGGAAGGATTGGCACAGCTGTCTTTGCCTGGGAACTGGACAGCTGGAAATCACATTTATCCCAACTAATGCCCAAACAAGAGCCTGAGAAAGGGGCAAGGGAATAGGGAAGATGGGAATGAGACTGATGAACCAGAGGTGCCCTGGGAAAACTGTTCTGTGAGCATCTCCAGGCCCCGGCATAGAGGGAGCACAGCTGCTCCCTTCTCGGCGTCCTGGCCTCTTGGGGACTCCTGTAAGGTGGCACCTGCTGAAACTGCTCCAACAGACCCTCCTGGGACCAAAGCACAGCACGAGGGAAGGCTCCAAGGTGCAGGGGGTGACATCCTGAGGGCCCCCAGCCCTCACCTCACACCCTGGAGCCTGAGCCACACAGGAGCACAGTGTGGAGGTGCTGTCCTGCCAAGGGATGGAGAGCAGACAGGTCTGCCCAGACACCTCCAGGCCAGCCAGGAGCACCTCCCATGGGCAGGACGAGTCACCTGGTGGGTCTCTGCAGCAGCTCGTGCCACATCCCTGCAGCCCCACCAAGCTGCTCCATCTGGCTGATGGAAGTGAGGCTTCTATTGCTGTTCTTCACTGGGGGGGACCCTTCAGGGATCCCCAAATCCCTCAGGATATCAGGGCATGATGCAAGATTGTTCCCTGCTCTTCATTCCTAAATTCTTGCTTTAGAAGCTCATGGGCAATGAGGCTTTCACCTCTTCTCCAAGAATAATAATCCACAGCAGAACACATTTCATCCTTAGAAATATTTCATGCCGTCCAGTCGAAATTTATCTATTGACAAACTCCAAACCAGCTTCCACAATGTCATTCACACAGTTATTTTTAGTACCAGCGTTGCCAGCAGAAATAACAGGCCTGATGTGTTTCCTCCCCCCGCCTTAGAATGGGGCTTCTGAAATTATAGATGGGAGCACTAATTGAGTGCCAAGAATGCTACAAACGATTTGCACTGTTATGGAATCTGGTAGCAAACCAGCAGCTCCCACCCCACTCTCACGTGCAGTTATGCCACTGTCCACTCACACTGGCAGGAGTATTTGTCACCACAGTTTATGTTTGTTGCTAGAAACTATCCCTGGCAAGGAAGCATTTCACATTTTTTTACCCGAAAAGAACATTAATCTTAAGAACTTCTCCTCCCTTTGTTTTTCATTTGTGGTTCCACGGACATAACAGCACTGAAAGGAGTCCTTCGATCCCTTTGGTTTCTGTGGTGGGGCGATGGACTCGTGCCCACGGTTCCTGGACTCCCCAGCCCACCTCCCAGTCCCACTCCGGACCAGCCCAGGAAGGCTCCCCTGCCAAAGTCATGCAAGCGGCTGTGCACAGCTAAGGCTAAACTGTAACACAGCTACAGAGCAACAAAAGGGAAGAAAAGCTTTCTGTTCTCCAGTCATTTAAACAAATAAGATAAACAGCATTTCCCAGCCCAGGAAGATTATGTGTGGCTTTTGTCTCCCCTGTTTTGGTTTCCTGTGCTGAGCACTCACTCACCCATTCACAGTCGCTAATGCCCAAGGCTCAGAGCTGCACTCCCTTGTGTTGATTTCCATGTGTACTTCAGGGTTTCTTTACATACCCAAATCCTCATTATCACTCTAAACCACGGTAAATTACAGGAACAGTGGGCTGATAAAAGTCCTCCTAATTCAGAGCAATCGTGAGCCTGTTACTACTGAAAGCACTGGTCCCTGGCCGCAGCAGCACACAGGAATCGAGTGGGAGCAATAAAAAGAACCTGGCTGGTTAAACAGCCAGGATGGAAGGAAGTACCGACAGCACAGGAGTGACACAGGTCCATTGGTGTGGGAGCACCGGGGCTGGGGGAACAACCTCATCTCAGAGGACTATTTCCACCTCACAACCAACAAGATTTCCTGATCATTCAATTCAGATCTCTCTTGTCCCCTCCCTAGTACTTTCCTATCTCAACGTACATATTTCTGGCTTATTTTTCTTTCAGTTGCCCCTCATTTCCTGATTTTACTCACTCTCCTTTTCTAGGAGTGTGAATATTAAAGTCAATCTTGGCTCTTACAATGTCCCCTCTCACTACCCTGCTCCCTTCAGGAGCTGCCTCTGGCAGTTTGCATCCTGCCTTCCATCAGTTTGTCCACCCAGGAACTCCCAGCTTCATACAGCCTTGCAAACCTGAGGCAGCAGAAGGAATCGTGTCACATGGAAAGCAAACGTGACTCCAGCTGACAGTGCAGCTGGGGGGGAACCACGGGCTGGATCCCCCAGTACCTGCCAGGTGATGGAAAGACACGAAGTACCTCACGCTGAGTCCTCACAACACAGATTTCCTGGGCCCTGTGCAATCAGCCATCAGCCAAGGGGCTGTCAAGTGCTGGATAGAAACTCTGCTGAGATCTCTGAGTGTCCCCAGTTTCTTACTGAAAAGTTGGATCAGGCCCTGGGAATGCATTTGTTTGTTTTTCCCTTGTCATCAGCCTGCCTTTGGCTGAGAGCTCTAATCCATTGGGGGGGACCTGTTTATCTGTGAGAACGGCAGCATTGCTGTGAAGAGGTAAGAGTGGGAGTGTGCTTCAGGCAAAAAAATGCAGATTATAGCCCCGCTAGTAATGAATTCAGCACAGAAAGAAAGAAATGCAGGCTGTTCTAATTTTCTGAATAGATGTAATTCCATTTTGTTCCCTGTGAGTCCCTTCGCTGACAATTGTCTGAGTGGAGGGAGGAAAAAAAGGGTTCCAAGCAAAACACTTGTCCATGAAGGATGTTATTAAAATGTCCTACTTGAACACTGGTGCTCTGCAGACCAGGGTTGCAGAATACAAGCGTTCCCTCTCCCTTAGACAAGCTTTGTCTAAATGCAGAATGTTTGTCAATTATTTTCCAAAAGCACAATTGCTATCATCAGAATTTAGAGCTGGCTTGACTTGTCCTGCCTGATTTAGCACCCACTTGAACGGGGTAGGTTCAGAAGTTCAACATGAACTTGAGGGCTGTTGGATTTGCAGCAGGCTTTAGAAAATGCTCAAGAAAACAACACATGGAGGGAACAGATGGGAGATATTTAGAAAATAGGGATGAAAACCTGAGAGTGGTCAGAGAAATTAAAAAAAAACTTGTGACAGGTGAAAATCCACTGAAGAAATGATGGCAAAAGTCTCTGACTGGGTGAATTCCCATCATTTGGCTTCTGAGGTCTCATGCTCACTCACACCTGCATGCAGACTTGGTTCCATAGATTTGCTAAACCTGGTAGTCCCTTAGGCAAGAATGTGGCTGGAGGTCTGCAGGATGGTCAAGTTTTAGCAGAGAAATTGTCCCTCCCGTCCTTCGATATAACTTCCTTTTCTTTATTGGTCTGGGCAATGTGTCCTGTCCTCAGGCATGCACTGCAAACAGCCTGGGTGTCCTGTGAGACAGGAAAATGTGGATTTTTGTGGCCATCTGTGGGTTTGGGGGTTTGTTCATAGCAAAGTTCAAGAGTGATGGGGCTTCCCAAGGCATGCCCTGCAATGCAATCACATCACATCACAAGCTGTCTAACCTGTGAGGTCTGAGAGCATCTCACCCCAGCCTCCAAAAGCTTTTCTTCAACCTCTCCTTGATTTGGGAGCAGAAAGGTGTTTTAATTCTGCAGAGCTGGATTCCAACTAGACCCACTTACCTCCTACCATGGGCTAGAGCTGGAACAGGAATGAGCAAGAGTGAACCCAATTGTCTCTCACCCCACCACTCTCTTGAAGGTTGAAGAAATTTGTTCTGACCTTTCCTCTTAAACTAGAGGAAGCTTTTGCATGTGAATTCTGACCCTGCCTTTCACATTTACATTCCCATACCACAGAGAGGTACCAAGGGCACCAAACCTTTACGCCAAGAGTAAAAGGAACTGGAGGAATGTGCTGGGGACAGTCAGGTTCTGTTCATTATGTGAGCAGCAGCACAATCCCCAGAGTGCAAGGGCCCTGTCCCTTGTGAAGAGGACACAGTCCCTTCCCCTAAACTCTGACTATGTGACTGTGCTATTATTGGTACACTCAATGCTGAATGGCCAAAGGAAAACACTGCACTGGCTCTTGCTTTTTTCAGCTACAGAAAGGACAGCAGGCACAAAGGCAAACATAGCCTCTCCTGTGCACATGTGACAGTCACAGCATAAGCCACTCGCCATCAAAATGCCTCATTCCTCCTGACAGGTCTTGTCCTAAAACAATGTCTTAAGGTCTGCAGCTGGGCTGGATTTTCCATATCCAGCTGAAACTGCCAAAAGAACAGCAAAAGCCCTGCTAGCAGAAAAGATGCGTCTTAGTTTGGAGAGAAAAGCCTTCCCAGCAGTCTGTCTGTAACCAGGGGACATGGTTTGCCCTCCTCCTCCTGAGTGAACGTGCAGCTGTGGCATCTTCAAGCAGAGGGTGCTTGAGGAAGGGTGTCCACTCTGCTCCACACCTGCAGAACAGTGGATCAAGGGGATTTCAGAGAGGGAAAGCTCCAGCTCCTGCAGCCAGCCACGGCAGGTTTCCTGGGCTGTAGTCACCTGGACTGGGGCTCTTGGCTCCAAACTCTGTTTCCACAGGGCACCTGCTTGGTACAGACTGTGCCCACGTAAGAACTTGGCTGACAGTGGGTGAAGCACGTACAAGGCAGCTCTGGGGCAGTCTGGTTTCTCTCTCTTAAATGCAGCACCTTTATACTTGTTCCTGAGTTTTCCCTCACGGATTCTCTGGGCTGGTTCAGCAGCTCTGTTCCTGCTGCTGTCTGCAGCAGCCCCTGCAGCTCCTCCCTGGTTCTTTTGAGCCATATCTTCTTTGGAGTTGTATCTTCTTATACTACTACACCAGACATGAATGGGAGTACTGAACAGCACTGGGAGCAGGACCAGACAATGTCGGGAAAAACATCCCCTCGTTTGAAAGCCAGTAAAAACAATGTGGGCACTGAGCAGCCCACTGCACACTCACTCTGTGCTCAACACCAGGACTTATGTGGTGCTGTTTCTAAGCTGTTTTATCATTTTTGATGGTATCCCTCATTACTGAGTTCAGGTACAGCAACATTCACTTCTGTAATCCCTCTTTGTTTTCCTAAGATAGTGGTCTTGCTTTTTCCCCCCTGTACTGAGAGCTTTGGGAATAATCCATAAAAGAAAAAGGTATACCTTTCCATCTCCACCCTAATAATTGCTTTCCAGCTGTTTTGCCATAAGCATGTCATCCCCTGCCAATGAATGAGAGCTGCCTTTGAAGGGGCCTGTGTTTCTGAAGGCTGTGGTGGCCTTGGTGAGCAACAGGGGACCTGAAGGACCTGGCTGGGAGAGGAACTGCAAGGAGAATCAGATGGAGGTTGCTCACTCAACGATTAGCCCTGTTAACCAGCACACATTCCTTACAGGCACGTCACAGGGAAATCCCAGCCAGCATTTCTAAGCTTTATCCATCCTGCAATGGTTTCCACCCTTGCTGTTGTTTACAAGCTTAACAAACTGAAGACTGTTTGAAAGAGATCACTCCTTAATCTGGCTCCTCCTAAAACCAACAGGAGAGGAGGAAGACAAGGTCATGCACACCCAGGGCCAGCACAGAAACATCCTTATTTATCTTCCCTAAGCTGTTCTAAATGTTAACTCATTCGAGATAAACTGAAACAGTCAAGCTTTGAATTTGGTGGTGACTGCAACTGGTGGGAAACCCTGGCACTTATCAGTTTTCGTGAGGTTCAAACTTCACCCAGTTTGGTCCCTTTGTGCAGGTCCAATCCATGGGACCAAACATGAAGCAAAGTCCTGGATGAGCATCTCCTGCCTCCTCCTTCCCACTCAGCTACAAGCTGTGGGTCACCCTCAGAGCCCACCTGTGGCACTGCCAGGTGCCTGAGGAAAACAAACTTCCAAGAGTCTGGTTATGCATCCCCAACATGAAGAGCTGTCCTCTAAATACGTGATTGGGGAACAAGAAGGCAAGGAGTGAGACAGACAGCTGAACATAAAGTTATTTTTTAGAAGCTGAGTTTCAGGTTGGCTAAAAATATGGCCTATCCCTTTCAGGGGTTATTTTGCTTGCAGTGTTGACAAGAATAAAGCTATTAGTAACAGAGCATTCCGAGTATTTGGGGCTGGTGTTTGTCTGTCAGTCACTCATCCTCCAAAACAGTCTTGTCAACATTTGGAAGGCAAGTGGGATGTATGCTCCAGCCCCCTCCTGGGAAGGCTGGGAGGGGATAACGAAGATGTAAGAGCTGCAAAAACCTGTGGCTAAAGAAAACAGGAAAGAGGAAATAAATAACAAAAAAAAACTGTTCAGGAGGAAAAATATTAGAAACTCCAAAATGTGTATAAAAATGAAAGGTAGGTTTTAGAGGAAGAAAAAAATCAATTACAGGGAAAAGCAACCAAAACAATTGTTTGCAGAAAACATGAAAATTGAGAAAGTAAGTAAGAGATAATGAGTGGAGATAATATGTGGGGTAAGAGGAAGAGAAGTGATCAAATGATCATCTTTTCTTGGTGTAGTGCAAGAGCTGTGTTCACACAGCACCAACTGCCAGGACACCTAAAGCAGTTTCCTTAGAATAAAGAGCTCTGTGCCTGAGGCACCCCAGGGCTGGGTGGGTACCCTGGGTGCCAGCCCTGCAGTCTGCTCTCTAACCCAGCTTGCTGCACTGCCAGGTGGAAGAGCTGGTCACAGGGAGATTGGTTTCCTGCTTAAGAAGGAATGCTTATCTCCCACTGCCAGTGCAGGAACCTCTGCAGCCTGCACCACCCAAACCAGCCTTTTGTCTCCCTCCTCTGCACCTCTAACAGATCCTGTAGCAAGAACATCTTGTCTCCTCTCCCTCAGCTCTTCAGGACGAAGCTTTTAGTGTCCACATTCCTTTTTCAAAGGAAATCCTTTGCATTTCCCCTTGGTGCTCCCTATGGATGGGAAGTATTCTGCTGTTTAACAGCACGTTAAACACGACTGTAATTTAATGTACCTGCTTGGAAAGGGGAGCAGAAACCTGGTAGGAGTTGTTCCTTGCACCCATTGTCCAGGGTGAATTGCCTGCTGGATTGCTACTTGGTCACAATACCAGCTCCAGCCTCTCCCTGACATCTCCACCACCAAGTTAAAGATCTGCAGAGCCGAGAGACACCCGGTGCTTAGCACAGCAATTTCTGCTGTGACTAATCCTGCAGTTAGACACCCTTTCCCAGGGATCCCATTGCTGACACACGCTGGGCTCCCTCCCTGCCTGGATCCGTGGCAAACAGTGGAGGAGAAGGTGGAATGAGCTCAGCCTGTGCCCATGGAACACAGACACACCCGAGCTGCCTCTCCTGGGGCTGAGACACCCACAGCCCCTGTGCTGTCAAACCTGTGCTGGGAGGGATGGGCTCAGCTAAGGATGCCAGGCAGCAACTGCAGTCTGCAGAAATGGGGCAATAATGTGGCAGCACAGGAAAACCCTGAAGTTCCCAGTCTTGCCCTCAGACGGTGGAAATGTTTAACTGAGTGGTTCTGAGTCAGTTGGTTTTGCCACTAAGGTACCACTTGAGCCAATGAAATGGGCACAGGCAAAGTGCTGCTTTCCAGGCATAACCCGGGGGGTGAGGAGTAACTTTAACTCAGGCTCAATTTCCACCTCAATCCATGAAGTTGGTCTAAACAGATTGAGAGCTGAGTCACTTAGAGCCATCTTCACAAGGAGCTCATCAATTTGAGTAAGCCACCAGCCCCAGGCTACAGCACATGGCTACCCTGCTCTCACCCTCCCAAGCAGCACTGCTGAGATGGGGAGAGCTCTGTGGATTTACATCGGGAACAGCGAGAGAAGGAACAGTCACAGCACACACACTGGTTGTGCTCCTGACGAAGTTCACCTCAAAGCTCTCAGATATAGCCAGGGAGGCAGCTGACCTGGCCAGCTGTGCCCATGAGCAAGTGCAGAGCTCGAAGAAAATGCCAGTTATTGCAGAGGAAGAAAGCCCTGACACTGAGCATGGCTCCTCTCCTCCCATCCATGCCCTCTGCTCTACAGTGAGTCAGTGGAATCTCACACCTGCTTATTGCTGAGCCTCCACACAGCTCATCCCTGGCTCTCAGAGCAGCCTGGAGAGGCTGCCACAATCAAGAGGGCACAGCCTCTCCCTGTGCATCTGTCGTGGTGGGAGGGGAAATGGTGAGAAAAAGCAGCAGAGAGTCAATGGAAAAGGTGTGAGCAGAACCCACATCTCTGTGCTCTGCACTAGTTCACATGAGCCCCATGGCAGCATTTGGAAGAAAACTGGGGAATGAAGTTGTTTTGTGAGCAAAGACCTGTTTTCAGTTTTTACCTCACGACTTTGTCATTATCTTCCTAAAGAGGAGCTTCTATGGTGAAAAATTCAACTCATGCCACAAGTTCTCCAGAGACAGAAGAGGCAGGGCTGCACTCACCAAGACTGAAATCCTGTTTGCTTCACTTGTGGGCCTTAAATGCACAACAGGCTGTAAATCCTGCTCACAGCAGGTTTACAAGGTGGAAGTCCTTTGGAGACCTTTTACTGCAGGGGAAGTGGGGTAAATATGCCAATGATATGAACAAATTCTAAATATTTAGTTGTTTAAATAAATAAAGCTTTTACAGATTTTTGGAATCTATTATTCATGGTGTGCTGGGGGTTGTCTAGACTGTGCACTAAGGCACTAAACCATTTTAAGAGGGTAGAAAAATGACAGTCAGGCTCAGAAAGTTGAGCCAGTTTGTGTGCTGAGTGCTGGTCCAGGCCTTTGTACCACTGGACAGATGAACCCCAATTACTGCACTCCAAAATGAGCCACAATTTGCTGGGCATTGCAGCCAAATGACAAAATACGAGGCCAGAATGAGATTATTTTCTTTTCTGGACATGTTGAGCAAGAAGGGGATCTCTGTCAGCCAGTAACATCCCAAGGTGTACGTGCCCCTGGGAAGTGGCTCAGCCAAAGGTGGAAATAGGCAGCTGTGCTAATTCACTTATTGCAAGTGAAATCTGTCTAGAAGCGACCTGGTTTTCAGTTTCATAAAAACACAGAACATTTTAAGTGCTTTAGTGAAACTGATTGTTTGCAGCAGTTGGAGGACTAGAAAAAAGGCCATTGTAATCCTTCTGGGGTGCAGCTTTCCAGTTAGCACTGTGCCAGCTCAGAGCTTCAATACAGGCTTCTTGACTTGATAAAAACACCACCATATTTCTCTAGGACTTTAAAATGCCATCCAGAATCCAGCATTTCCCTGTACCTGCAATCAAACTGCATGATTTCAGAGGGAGCACAGCTAACCAAAGTTGCTCTGACCTGAGCAACTGTCTCCTTGCATTTGTGCTATTGTCTTGGCATTTTCAGCAGGGTACAATTAATTAAAATTCCTGATTAATTAAAATGTTTTGCAACAACAGCAGCAAAAATTGCTTGGAGAGAAGCCTGTGCGAAGTGAAACTGGAGCCTTGTTGGTGTGAATGTGCAGGGTGCCCAAAGCACACTGTACTGGCACGAGTGCAGCCTGTCCTCAAAGCAAAGAGATAGCAAAGGAGGAAGGAGCTGGAGGCTTGGCAGATGATGGAACGGGGCTATAGAAATGTGAGTTACACCCTGTGTTCCCCCTTCTGCCTGAATCTCCCAGTGCAAGTGCAGGGAAACACAGTGGCTTTCAGTATAGCTGGATGAACGTGTGGGTCTGCCAGGGAATCAGGACTTGGCCAGTGCTCCTGCTCCTTGTTCTGACCGTCACTGGCTGAAAAAGCTTGGACAAGTCGCCTTCCCCTTCTGGGCCTCGGTGTCCCCCCTGTAAAACGCAGGCAACACCACTGCTCTACCTTTGAACAGTGCTCTGAGAAGTACAGAGAGAGAAACACAGCCCAGAAGGAGAAATCCGTGTTAGTGAGTGCCTCCCTCTCCTCTGGCCTTTGTCAGCCCCGTCCTGCAGCAGGAGCAGCTCTGGGGGCTCTCAGGGAATCTTTGTTGGGCTCTGAAAGCCCTGTCATCATCCAACTAGGTTCCACTGGGGATCCAGCCCTGCTCAGGAGGGAGAGCAGCAAGGCTCCCCCAACAGCTACTGCACTCCTGAATGCTGTGCATTAACACTTCTGCAGTTCTGGAGGAAAATGCAGAACGTGGGGGGCTGCTGGCCCCGATCCGTCAGTCGAAGCAGCCCCGGCCCTGGCTCTGCCTCTCACAGGGCACGTCCTCTTTGAAACGCCTGCAAAGGGGATGAGCTTTCTCCCACTCCCCTCCTTTCCTTTTTAAAACAGTGCTTCTTTGGCAGGCAGCACTCCCACTTCAGCAATTTAAGGGCTACAGGGCAGAAGCCACACTCTGAAAGCGCAGTTTCCAAAAAACATCTGCCTGTTTTTTGGCGTGTTCTGCAGCAGCTCTGTTCCTGCAGGGTGTGCAGGCTGGGGGCTGCTCCTTTTTAGGGCCAAAAATTAAATTTTGCAACCTCTCCAGACCAAGAGAGCAAAGAGTCAGCAAGAATGATCTCTTGCCTTGTCCAGGATTGCCAGAGCCCTCTTCCCCTTTTTCCCCAGGACATATGTCAGTGCAAGGCAAAAGACTTTCAGGGAGGGATGAAACACGTAACAACCACCCAGCCATGGTCACTGGCTTGGTATGTACACAGGAAAAAAATCTTGATTACTATGTGCAAGGTGTTTAAAGAGATGACTGATATGAAATTGTTTCTCTATAGCATATAAGAATTGCATTTCTCAAAGCTTTCATATTAAAGTATGATGAACACATACTTCTTCCTAGTTATATTTGGATTTTTAGGCTTATGGGTCCACTGTTAACCTCTATGCTGCTATGGAGGATGAGATTTTTTCCCCCCCCAAAAAACCCCCTGGAACTGAGGTTTTTTCAAATTCATGTGCCTCCAGGGGCTTTTAAGGAAAATTCAGGAGGTATCCTAAGACTTGCAAGAGGTGCAGGAGTGGGAACCCTGCAGTGGCTTCTGAGCATAGTGAGCACTGAAATTATGAGAGTAGAGCCAGAGAATCTAAGCATTACAATTTATTTTTTAAAGAAACAAATCAAGTTAAAATTGATTATTACCCAATTATTCTCATCTATCCACCTACCCATTATTCTCACCTATCCATAGTGTTGCCAGTCCTGTTGGCTTAAATGAGCTCATACTTGTGAATAAAAGCATGCATAGGCAAAATGCTTAGCATATTAAAGGAAATATTTCTATAATATTACGCTTAATATAATATTAAATATTAATTCCTATAATATTTATATAACATTAGGGCATATTTAGGGCTAACAGCTGGTTGCGGAACAGAGAAACTGATTAGCAGAAGCAAATATTAATTAAAATTACAGTCTGTATTCACTCATAGGTTTTCTTTTCCATTCTGTTCCTCTGCTTTTTGATTAGAAAATAATCATCACATTACACAATATTTTCCTCATTAAACTACAAAGATCCCTTGCTTCTTTGGCCAATTAGTGCCCGTGTACAATCATCAGGAATACAAATCAAAGCGTGTTCCAGCTCTGACCTAATAAGCCATCTACGCAAGATCTGAGCTCCGCATTTTTCTGTCACTACAGCAATTCTTCCTTCTTTACCCCAAAGCAATCAGCACTGAACATTATTCCCTCTCTCAGGAAGCCATAAAATGCAATTGCATGGGCTGGGGGCTGCCGGTCACCTCCAGCTCTGCCAGTGCCCTTCTGGGGCTTTGTTTTAATCAACAACCCCTAAGAATCCTTCTGCACTCTGCTGGGGCGTGGGGCTGGCAGGGAGGGACACAAGGAGAAGGAGGAAGCTCTGGGAGGTTGGAAGAGATCTGCATTTTCCTCAGGGCCCATCCTGCAAACAGAGCCCTTTGTTCCTGGGGGGTGGTACCCACTTCTCAGCACAAACAGATCCCTTCCCGGCCTCTCCTTTTTTTAACTCCTCTAAGAAAAAGGCCATTTTCAGAGTTTGTACTTCTGCATCCACCCCCGCCCCAAACCCGTGTAAGTTATTCTCACTTAAACCAATTTTGCTCTCCCACTGAGCACCCGAGTGTTGTGAGTTACTCTGTGCTGTGCCACTCACGCCCACCCAACAGCCATTTTCTGACCAATTTCTTCTGACATGCATCTTAACCATCTTCACATTCCCTTCGGAATTTGGCCTAAATTGGGGATTAATATCCTGAGACTCTGCTAAAAGCAGTCTGTAATTGATCCCTGCCAGAAGGGGGATCTCAGCTTTTCTCTTGTTTTCCAGGCAGGCAGACGGGGAGGTGCCAGGAAGGGGGCTGTGTGCCTGGAGTTCAGCTCCTGCTTTCCACTTCCCAGCTATCTTATGGAAGGCAATTAAGCCGTGGCTGCTCATCAGTGTGATTCTATTTATTGAAACTGGCTAATAAGCCCAGAATTAGTTTTCCTTGTCAAAAAAACGCTTCAGTGAAGGATCTTTTCAGAGCAGCTTTGGTATATCTACTTGTCTACAAGTAATTAGGTTCAATACTTGTCCAGTGTTTTTGGAAACCTGGGTGATAGGTTCCCCCAACCTGTTTCTCAGGCTACTCTTCAGGGTCCCCAGGAGATCATGCAACAGATGCTGCATGGCCACGTGTTCCTGCGTGATCCTTCTGTCCCTCTTTTGGAAATGTTTTGGTTTCTTGGCCCATTTTGCCAAATCTGGTGGAGATCTCAAAGGAACTGAGCTCCTAGATGAGTCAAACAAGGCACAGTACAGGAGGAAACCCCTCCCTGTTCCCTCTGTCAGGGACTGGCACATACCCTGAGGAACCAAACTGGTGCTCACCTTTCAGACAGAACTCCCTAAAGCTGGAGCTCACCATTTCCACTGCTCAGGGCATGATCTGATTGACTGGGAGGTTTCAAAGGAGTGTGGAGAAGCAGTGAGAACACACCTCCCTGCAGCAGGCACCACCTCTCCGTGCTGGATGTTGTGTCCCCAGCATGATGGGATCTTGCTCAGGTTCCAGCTTGTGTGTGCTCCGGCAAATCACTGTGACGGAGCTGTCCTGACCCCTCACTGTTGTCCATGGAGGAGAGACTCCCTCTGCCACTGTGAACTTCCCTGATCTAATTACTGCTCATCAGAAGTGTGAAGAAAAGCATTTTCTCTGGGTCTCAGGTGCATAGCAGGTGGGGCAGACAACTTGTGGAGTGCGGACATCCCCTTGTTTAAGCGAGCGATGCACACTGCAAATCCTGAAGCTCCCATTAAGGGCTGGGATTTGTCCTGGAAGCTGTGTAATCCCCTTTGGATTTTCTAGAAAGGGCTATGGGAAATTCAGTGATGGCAAAGGGGTGTAACTGGCCTATTTCTGCTGTGATTCACGTCACTGCAGAGCCCGTGGCACCTGCAGCTCTGGGCTAACCCCGTGTGTTTATTGACTGAAGCCACCAAACCACCTCTCGCCGTGTGCTCTGATCTTCCGGCCCAAATTAGTGGTGGCTCCACTGCTCCAAGTGGAACAAATGTCACTGTCGTGTCTCACTTGGTCTCCTGCTGCTGCTTTATTTTGGGTCCTGCTGCCTGTCGGGGAAGAAGCACGATCCCGATTTTGTGAGGTTCAGATGAGGAACTTTCAGCTGAACAGCCCCATCACCAAAGGGTTAACGGCTTTTTTTATCGGTATCCTGGAAAAGTGAATCCTTCTCCCAAGGACAGATCCCGAGGGCTCTCTCTGGCCAGCACGTATCAGTTGCTGCCCTTCAGCTGGCCGGGCAGTGCGGTCACCGAGGGTGTGATGTGCCCCACGTGCCCGGTGCTGGCACACCACAGCTCCCTGGGAGCAAACCTCCCGCTCCGAGGCACTGCGGAGGCAAGTCATTCCACTGCTAGAAACCTTGGCCTCTAAAAGGCAAATCCATCAAAATGCACTGCTTTGCATTAATGGGATGCATTTCCAGGCATATTTTCTGCGCTGATCAATGCCTTAAAAAACACACCCTCGGCTGGGTGTGCAGAAACACGCTGGGTGTGCAGAAACACGCACCATCGGCGAGCCGAGCGCGGCAGAGCGGGGCCGTCTGGTGCAGAGGAGATTTTGTCAGCCTGACGCAGCCTCAGAATAGGTAAACAGGGCAAAACAACGTGTATTTGTGCTCGAAGCCTGATGATGTTTATTTACTAGGACAAATATAGCTGAGGGTAGCAACTTATCAACGCTCGCTTTATTTCAGGAGCAAATTGCTACCATGGAACCAGACACTTGATGTTTCCCTGCTATCGCCCGACAAAGAGAGCTCCCTTTGCTAACTCGGCTAATGACCAGCAAAGTCGCCTCACGTGGATTGTGAAAGTAAAAAGGACAAAAGCTTCTGGATGAAAAATAACAATTTCCCTCGCTCGCTTTTGTGATCAAACAGTGGGGAATTCGCAGCAGAAAACTCTGCTTTGAAATAGAAAAATAATAGTAACAGTGAAAATAAATAACAAGGTCTTGGTTCTATTGAGCTTTAGTGAGCCTGAAAACCACAAGTTTTGCTGCTGGAGAGCGTATGAGGATTCATTCAAAAGTCAATAATAAGCAGAAAGGGATTAGTGCCTTCCAATAACTGCTCTAACTACAAAGACAGTAAAAGGCTCAAGCAACATCCATTATCTTATCCCTTTATACTGGCTCATGGCCCCGAGTTTCACATGTACCATGTTTACTATTATGGCAACAAAGCAAATTTGATCTGAGCATTGCCAACCAACAGCACCTTTGGATAAAATCTGCCTTGCTACTTCATGAATTTGCTGAGCTACTGCACCCCAACCTGGCTTTCCTGGAGTGTGCAGTATGTCCTGTTTTGCACAGCCTGATGACATCTCCATACCTGCAGCCAGCTCCTGTGTGCAGGACTGTGCCCTGGCATGCTCCTGGCCTTTGGGACAGACTCCCCTTCCCATTCCTGGGCTGACCAAAGGAGCACCCCACACCTCAGCTAGGCTGGAGCACCCCAGGACACGTTCAGTTTGTTTTATTCAGGCATTAAAAAACCACGTTATTCTCCTCCCCCAGCTCTGATAAGAGCTGTTTCCCCACATTTTGCAGCACCCACAGGCAGATTTACTTAAAAGATTCATAATGTAAGAAGTCAATTGGAAATAGAAGGTTCAACATCAGATGAAATTGGTTTGGCTATCTGAGAGACAAAATATTTATCTGCTAGGTTCCCAGAGACTTCAAGCTCTGAATCAGTTATTTTAGCACAAACCTACAGATCATAAGTTCTCTCATATTGGGTCATCCTGGTCAGCAAAGAGCATTCCTTACGGCCACTGTCCCTTCTGCTTTACTGTTGACATGTTTCTAGGATAAAAAAGATAAATAGAAGTGATCTGCATGCTTATGTGTTCTCCTCTTCATGCAAAATCCCTAGCTGTACTCCTAGCTGAAGAACTCAGGGCACCTGGTGAACTGGTTGATGAGGCACCTGGCCTTCTGAATCCACCTTAGCAGCTACCCTAACAAGACAGTGACCTGAACTCAGCCTTGAGCAGGAGCAAGGCACGTGCCAGACCCAGCTCTGGAGTGTGGGATGGGCAGGCAGGACACATTTGGTCCTGAGGGCTGACCCACAGCCCGGCTGCCCCTGGAGCCTTGGAGCAGGACATGAGCCAGCATGGGAAAGTGCAGGCAGCTGCATGTGTGGGGTCACTGGGTGACTCTTGGAGCCAGGTGTCCATTTATCTGGCAGGAAAAAAGCAGCTGTTCCTTCCCTATGGGTTTGTGTCTTGGAGGAACTGCCCTGTAAGCCGCTGATCCAGAGCAGAGTCTGAGACTGGTGTCTGTTCATTCACTTCTGGATTTGTATTTCCAAACTGAAGACCTTTCTGGGATGATCAAGCCCCTGAAAAACACTCCCCTTGGGCCAGGTTGGGATGATTGTAGGATGACACTGTCACACAAGGCTAGGTTAATGCTAATGTGACACCCAAGAGGAAGAATCCTCCTGGTTTCCACAGCTGCACTGCTGCTGGGTCAGTGTTTAGTGCCCAAACAGAAGGCCTGATTCTTCTCAACTTTTAAGTGAGTTCAGAGTAGACTGGTCACTGCTCCACAGGGTTCCTGTAGTTTGTCCTTTTTTCATATGGTGTCTCTCAGAGGGGGGAACACGCCACATGAGCAGAGTCCAGGCTTTAGGAGGACACAAGGCCACTACACCAGCTGGCTTCCACTGAAGGCAAACACAGGAGCTGCGTGATGGAGAGGTCACAGTGCTTTGCTTTGGTGTAAACCAACCCTTTGTGTGGGTGTAGTGCAGTCTTGGAACCAGCAAGCAGTGCCTCCCAAAGCAGGATGGGCCATTCATGGCCTGCACACCAACTGCAGGAACCTTTTAACCACGGCAACCCACGGCAGGACAGATGGCATCTCGAGATGAGAAGATGTTTATGTATCTCAGGGAAGGGGCATTATGGGAATCCATAAGCTTGAAAAATAAAGTCCCTCTGTCCCTATCCTTGAGTTTTTATCTTAGGAAAGGCACAGAGGTTGGGAAAGACAGGGAGAGTCTAGATCCACCTTAAACACCACCAAAGAGATGTAGACTCAAAGAAAAGACCAACAAAGGCACTTGCTAAAAAGCCAACTGTATCAACAAACCTCAGCTCCTGCAGCTCAGTGACTACACTGCCCAGTGACTCCTGCTCATAAAGGGCTGATTCTCCTCCCTTTCAGAAAACAATGTGTTCCACACACTGAAATGAATAACAGCCCCTCGCCAAGGCCCGGCAGTGTCAGGGGGTGTCAGGCTCTGCCCGGGGATAACAAAGGCATCAGCACCCAGCCAATCTCCTCCTGCCATCTCGGGCTGCCCTTGCTATGCTGAATGAAATTTTTCTCCTAATGGAAATGAAGAAAACCTCCAGTGCAGATAATCCTCCATTACAATGGTCGTACATTCGGGACAGGGGCCAAACACTGTAAAGAACAAGCCAAATCTCTTTTACTTAAAGCCTGGCCTGAATGTGATAATGTAATGACTTCAGTCAGGATGTTTCAAACGCCATTCACTGGGATTGACTTAGCATATAGATGATATCAGCCAAAATAATTAAGAACAAGGAATTGAACAGATAGGATCAGCCCACTCCTCCTTTCCAGGAAAGCTGGTGTCCTTTTACAAATGGTCTAGAAGACTACTTGCTTTAAACAGCCAGCACCCTTTCATTTCCACTGCCCTTTGCTTTCTGTAGATGAATCAACAAAAACTGTTTTAAACACAGGCTGAAGTCCCAGGGACACTTTTCACAAAGGCAGAGTTCCTGATTGTTTTGTGCCCAACCTCCATCTGGCCACTGCTGATCACATTTTGCACTCAGAACCTGATCAGAATCCCACTGAAGGCCTTGGGAAGATTCACAGTCATTTCATTGGATTCTGGATCCATGACTTTCTTCTAGCAATGTAGGTTCCAAAAGCGTGGTAGCCTTGGCTGTTGTTTAGCTTCCTAGTATCTGTCATAGCTAACTATTATTTCTGCTTTACAGAAATAAAACACAGCTCAAACTCTGATACTACATGCAAGCTTAAAATGGCTTTCAATTACTATTAGCAGGCTTTTAAATGGGATTGTGGTGACAACCCAAAAGAAGCAAAATACTTAGGGGAGAAATTAAGCTATTGGAATGACTGGTTATATTGAACATGCTCTTCACACAGCTGGTGAAGAGCAAAATAAAGCTGAAATAAATTGATGACGACCACATTCTGGAGGAATGACAGTTTATCTTAAAAGAGAAAAAAAAACCATTCAGCTTCTCTGCTACAACAGCTCATGACACTGAACATTTGCACACCTCTCACACAAGCCAGGAAACCACCACAGATCACTGTCTGTATCCCACAACAGCATAACTGAGGGCAGGAGGCAAAATGAGCACCAAATGCCACCCTCCTGATTTTAACAGATCCAATTAGCATCATTCTCATGGCTACATAGGGTGGAAGGCAACACAGGATTACAGTCATTGTCCATTTCAAGTGTTCCAGTTGGCAAATAAACCGAGTCCTTTATAAAAAAAATAATCTCATACATTGGACAAGCTTTGGAACGGTTACAAGCCCAAGATCTATTGTTCTGGTTGAATTTGTTACAAGCCCTAGCCATATCATCAAAGCAGATCTGTATTTGAATGTTTTCATCTTCCTGGTCAGCTAATCCAGTTCTTTCCAGGAAGGTAATTTATTTTCTTCACTGTTGCCTTCTCCATTCACTAGGTTTACAGATGAAATCCTGACTCAAAGCAGCCTGGAGCAGGGTGTCAATGCTCGTTTGAATTTTCCTTCTCTTCTGTTTAATTGAGTTTTCATTTGTATCTCCTCAGCTGTTCCCCCTCCGAGGCCTTTCCCTCCTCCCATCACCCTTTTCTCCACTCATCCATACAGATCATACAAACATTTCTGGCAAGCACCAGCTGCAGATACAACGAGTTCTTGGGCATCTTCTACTTTTAGAAAACCACCAAGAGGCCAAATAACACCCATGCTTGTTCTGTGAAGCTTGAGGGCAGTTTTCAGAAGGACCACTCCCTTTATTAACTCCACTGCTCTCTCTGAGACCCGTGTGAGATGTGGGCTGCAGAGCTACACACTTGTCACTGTAGAGGACAAAAAGCCATGTGTGGGTTTACAGGCTCTGTTTTGCTGGGTCATTGTAACCAAGCAGGAATTTGCACTAACATTAAAAAGAATAAATTCTAGATTTCTCCTCCACATTCACCAGAGGCTGCCCTGAGCTCCTGGCAGGCCAGCACTCGAAATGCAGTCTAGCCACGACCTCTCTCCTAAAGATTTGTTTGCCATCAGTGTAACCTTCCTTTCAGCTTTGAGTCTGCTTTATTTGACACAAATTCACTAAGAGGTATCTGAGATATAACCCCTGAAATCTAGCACCTTGAACTGGTATCTTCAGTGTGGGAAAAGGAAAGCCACACCGACTTCTCCATCCAACTCTGGCACAAAGGCTGGGAAAGATTCCGTTTATCCCGGAGACTCACCAGTCATACCTACTGCTCCAGCAGCTGGCATTGGGAAGAGCTCTTCTGTGCTCAGAAGTGATTAGGAGAAGCAAGAGAAAATTTCAGACAGAAGTTTCAGGGCACTGGAGAAAGTTCTTTAATCCAAAATCTATCTGCAGGTAGTGATGTACAATTGTGAAAATACTGGTGCCTTTAGGTGCTTTGTAAGTAAACCATGCACAACACTGAGGAACACGTGATCAAAAAGAGTTCTGCATTAGAACAGAGCTGGAAAAAATGACCTCTCCATGATTTACTCCATCGCTCACTAGTGTAATTTCTGCTTGTAATTCATTATTCTGAAGCTGTTTACCATTTTGTCTGTGACAAGGGCAACTTCCGTCAATCAGTTCTTGAATGTGGAATTCCTGCCTTGTTATCAGAGGAAACCAAGATTCTCATTTGAATATTCACCTTCCTTGCTCTTGTACACAGCACCTGGTCCCTCACTGAAAAGCTGACACTGTCTTTGGCTCTGACGCTCTGTCAATCTGACACAACCTGAGAAATATTCAGGGTATGTTGTGCCACTAAGTGAAAGGCTACAGCACTCCAGTCATTAATAATTAAGCGTGACTTTGCAATTGGATATAAGATCTGCTGCTGTTCCTGTGTACGTTTGCATTTATTTTTACACTCATCACGCTGCTGTTGGATACAAACTGCAGGAACTTTGGGCAAATGGTTCAGTGTCTCTCCACTCACAGTAAGGACCACTACTCATGATAATATGCATTAAGGAGGTCTCCTAGGACAGAACAAATCAGATTAGAGAAGTATTGCTTGTAACTGAAGTTGAATTGAAACAGTTTCTCTCCCTTTCCTCTGTGTTTTGGTGTTGGTTATGGAAGGATGTATTTTAAGAAAGGAAAAGCACATGGTCTCATTATGTCTTTTGTAGAGTTTTGGGTCCTGCTTCTGCAACCTCATTTAGGAAATTAGTCTTCAAGTCTTAGCATGAAAAGCAGCCTTGCTAGGATCTCTCTTGTTGGCACTCTCTTCTGGTCACATCCTACCACCCGCATCCTACCCTGGGAATGGGGTGTTGCCATTTCTCCTGCCACATTTTGCTCTTCTTAACAGCTCTGACCAGTCTGATCCACTCATTCTTGGCACTTGCTCTGAGCAAGGTTCACATAAAGGCATCAGTGTCCACTCCATGCACTGTTGTATCCAGCTGTTGTCACTCTCCTGGGTGACTGCTTAGCAAACAACCTTGATTTGTTATCCAGAGCCTCAACTGGATCACGATTCCTCATTTGACTCCTGCTTTAAAGATCGAGCTCTGACTCTTTATGCCTCTTTCTCACAACCTGCACCAAGTTCTTGTCTTGCCTGGTGGTGCCAAACCTCTGCCAGGCTGGCCATTTCTCTCCTGTGTATTTGTAAGTGATGTTACAAGTCAACCAAGCAAGTATTTAGGGCCTTATTTTCTGTTCCTTGGGGGATAATGCAGGAATGTAGTTGAAGGCAGAAGGTCACTGGTGCAAACCATCCCAGGCACCATGGTTAAGCTGACCACAGCAAAGACAGGCTTTTCATGCAGGCTTCAAAATTTGCTCCCAGTAAAATGGAATCTGAAAATGTTGTTCAGCACTTCTGTAGTGAGGATTCTGTAGCATTTTGGCAATCCAAGGAGGAAAGTTACCTTACAAAAGACAAAGACGGTGTCTAAGGCTGAGGGAAAATAAAGAGAGAAGTCTCCAAAGCCCAGGACAACTAAAGCTTGTTACAAAACCAGAGAGATCATTCTAGTGTGAAGCAAACCTGAGCTTTGCATTAAAAATGTAAATGTGATTGAAATAGCATAACCAGATTAAATGGACTTGACCTCTACAAGCACGAAAGATGGTCTAAATACACTGAACCAGCAACAAATGGCTACACTTTCCTTTTCACTGTGCTGTGGATCACAGGAAATTTATTTAAAACAACACAGATATTTCAAGCCAGTGCAAGATCTGCATTTCTTTTACAGGAACTAATAGGGAAAATAAGACTGGTTTGGGAAAAAACATCCATCATCTAAATGCCTAAAGGTACAGAAAGACTTTTCTACTTTTCAGTCAGTCTTTGAATGTGACTGATTTACCCCCAAAAATGTGATTTACCTAACACACAGAACTAGCCAGGAGTGACTGAATCTTTCAATACAATCTCACATCTCAACCTTCAGTGCACTGCTGCCCTAAGGGAGCATTTGATGGACATTTCTTTCTGGGTTTTGGGGGTTTTTTCTGAGTTATGTTCACCCAGATCAGTGCCAGAGTCTGGTTCACTGCACTGCCACACATCACCATACCAGCATCACCCCACCACCACAGCTGAGCAGGGACAGGCAGAGGTGACAAAACCACACCACCAACAAAAAGAGATGTTAATCAAGCTGCAGCTTAGGATTTCAAAAGGCTGCCTGTGAAATGCTGCATGGAATAAATACAAAACAACAACACTCAGAAGCAAAGAAACAAACCAAAGTGGTGTGAAGGGGAATTAAAAACAATAACCAAAGAGTCTCAGCTCAGCCTGGCTTTTCATGCACTCTGAGGGGAAACCGGTAACGCTGTGCAACGCTGTCCCTCTGGTTTCCAAACAGAGAGGTACTTCTTTAGTTAACACTGATGTTAGGAACACTGAATAAGGAGACTAATTTGGATTTTCTTGTCACAGAATCATTGAATAACTTGGGGTGGAGGTGCCTGTCCAGAGCAGAGCTGTCTCAAGTAGGCCAGGTTGTGCAGGTCCTTGTCCTATTTGAGTTTCGAAGTTCCTCAGGGATGATGATTCTCCCCTTCCCTGAATCCAGTCCCACTTTTGCGTGAAACATTTTTTCATTATATCCTGTCTTAATTTCCACGCAATGCTTGTCTGGTGCCTCTCATCCTTTCACTGTGTATCTCTAAGAAGTGTCTGGTTTCACCTCACCTTTAGCCCTCTTTGGGTGGTGGAAGGGAGCAGCAAGGTCTCCCTCAGCATTCCCTTCTCCAGCTCCCTCAGCCCCCTTCACTCAATCTGTGCACCAGCCCCAAAAACCTTGGTGGGCCCAGTTTATCAGTGGTTCACCCCTTGATTTAGGAGGCCCAAAACTTAACACCACATTTCAGATGCTGCTCTGTGAATACCAAGTAGGGGGGGAACAGCCAGATTTAGTTCCAGATGATTTCACACGACCTCATTTCTTGAAGTCATTAAGTACATATAAAACGCTACAATTAAACCTTCTCTTCCAAAAACCAGACAGTGTGTTTTACTTCTCCTGACACGAGTAACGTGGCGAGTAACTGTAACTGAAATAAATTTGAGAGCTGGTACCTGAGAGCTCCTGAGGCAAAAAGGAAATGCGTGTGGCAGGAAAAAGGCTACAACACAAGAATTGTTTTTTTTTTTCCCTTGATCTTTTATTTTCCAAAGAAACAGAATGATATTTGGGCAAAGGCTAGATAAACAAAGCAATGCTAAAACTGAGTGGCAATCAGCACACTCAGTGTATTTATCCAGTTACTGTGGAATTTAAATACTCCACTTTGTCTGGGTTCGTGTTGCTGTTATGGACAATTTTATAAGAAGTTATTTTCTACTTTTTACTGGAAACTCTAAAAACCTATTTCAAATTCCTACAAAGAAATGCTAAAAAAAAAAATCAGAATTTAAATTTAATCCTGAACATCTGCTTATGCCAGAAGGCCTCACCTATTTGTTTGATCATGTATGGAGAAAGTAGTACAATTTGATCTCGCTGATCAGAACTGAAAGTACCAGTGTAATAACTCAATTTTCATACTCTGTCGTGTAGGAAAAACTTTATAATTTGTTTATCCAAATATGAATTTAAAATAAACATTTCTTCAAAGGATCAGTAAAAAGAAGTAGTTTATAAATAAAAACATAAATAAAGCCTAAATTTTGAACTATTTACTGAACCATATGAAAATTACTAATTACTAATTCTTTACCATTTATGGGCTCTCTTAGTGTTTCTATCCTCTTCCCATGTTTGTTGTTGTCGTTAAGTGCTTTTAATAATTAGCTGTGGTGAAAGACACTGGAGAGACATCAATATCACCTAAGAACATACCCAGATTTGGATTCACTATCAGCACGTGGATCCTCCAGGGCCAACACTGGCTTTCCTCTCTCCTTCACATCCCACCTCACTGCACAGGTAAGGTCTGGCTGGTGCCAGCAGCACTTCAGGAGAACTCCCACCAGGCACAGGGCTGCAGCCAGGATGAGGGTCTTGGAGGCTCTTCCTCTTTTCTAACATGACCCTGATGCCATCAGTCGATGCTGGAGAAGTGCCAAGCCTCAAGCTGGGCTTTGGCACAGCACTCCCCTGTTCCTCCTTACCAGTGTTTCACAGGGCTCAGTGCACGTGGAGAGATGCAGATAACAAACCATGACCATCAGCTCACAGATCTACCACTCAGTTTAAACATCTTAAACACACACATTGAGCAGCACCAGGTTTCCTGCTGAAGAACTGGCTGGACAAAACCCAACAGCAACAGGTTGATACAGCACTCTGGGTTTTTTTCTGAGCTGCAAAATCAGGAGAATGTAAATTTGTTATACAGCTAAATTGAGGAAAACAAGGATATGCTCCTAGGAGCTTTCTGCTTTTTAAATAAATATCTTCTCATTCGTGTGGAAAACTTTTTGCAATTTGGCTAAATAATTAATCACTGAAGGGTGACTGGCAATTAGTGAACAGTGTGATGACGTTCTGAGGTGTGTGTTCATCATGGCAATTTTCTCTCATCCCAGTGATTTGTGCCAGTGTTACTGATGAGCTGAGCTGATAGAGTCTCTGCAATGTCTGGAGGGGGGGTACACACATTACTGTGATAAACATCTGCCCATTTTAGAATTTATAGGTGATGAGATAGGGTGCTCAGCTACCCTTGGGAAGGAGTGTCAGGGCACCTTACTAACCTGCCAACGAGCGACTCATTTCTCATGCTCCCAAGGTCCACGTGGGAAGAGCTCTCTTTGGCCAGGGGAAAGAGCTGGTTGAGCTGCAGCAAGCCATAGCCACCCCTGCTGTAATACCTTCTGCACTGCTTATAGACATAAAGAGGCTGTGAGTAAGTAAGAACAGGTTTCCAAAATATACTGAATCAAATTCTCAGTTCTGCATGACTTAAGTAGCCAAGCTGATTGTGTTACATTTAAAACTCACTGTGAAGATGGTATGTCCTTCCTGTGGTACATTTAAAACTCACTGTGAAGATAGTATGTCCTTCCTGTGGATGAAGCTGAGCAGAAACCTTCATGCTGTGGAGGAGCACGTGCCCTGTCACGCCAGCTGAGAAGCATGAGAGAGGATGACAAATTCACACGGGCTCAGCTATTGCAACCTCAAATTAGGGCATGCACATCCACATCGTGGCACCCTGGAAGTAATTTGAAGATCTCACCACAAATTTTGGAGAGACCTGGAGGTGGTCTGCACCAGTTCCACGCAAAATTCCTCCAGAAATACATACATGGGACTGTTTCATCGAGAGACATCGAAATGAGATACTCTACCAGGATTGCTGTAAAGGCAGGAGCCAGATTACAGCAAAATCCAGGCTACCAAGGTGGCAGAGAATTGGGCTGTAATGAGTAAGGAGCACTGGCAGCGAGGAAACATCACTATATCACTGTGAGCTAGCACATGCCACAGCTCCAGAAACCTAACTATAAACCCCCTCATTTGTTACCCAGATTAGTCTGCCTAGCATCCATTTTGTGCACTCAGCCTTTCCTATGCACTTTTGTTTAATGCTTTCAAACTGGAGCTACCAACTCCAATCAGCTCTAACAGGGCGAGGATAAATCACCAAATTCTGCTAGGAGGCAGAATACATTTTTAGCACTTAAGTGATATTTTCCTCAATACAATCCCGTTCTCATCCCCTTCTGTTAACGATTCTCAGCTGATGCAGAAATGCTCCCAGACTTGTACCAGACTGTTATGGTGTGTACAAGTTGCTGTTGATTATGCTCTTGTAGACGAGAGCATTTCATACAAGTCTGAGGTTGCTGGAGAGCCTCAAAGCATGTTGAGTCACTGTTGTGCCTTTCACACTGTTTTAAGCACTTGGGGGGTAATGTTTCAGAGGAGGGACATGCACAGAGGCAAAATGTCCATTCCCAGCCTCCCTGCCAAGGTGTAACACTGGGGTGATGAATTCTCTAATAAGGATGTTTTCTCCTGGACCAGGGAGAGCCTGCTGAGCCTCTCTGCACTCACTGAGTCAGCTCCTGGAGACATCCCTCCTGACCTCCTGATGGAAACAGGGACCATTTCTACACAGAGGAGCCTGTCACCTGCCAAAGAGAAGAAAATCCTTTTCCTTGTTATCAAACTCTATATTTCCTACCAGCATTGGATCCTGCTACTGCCAAAACCTGCTCCCAGCTTTCCTGGAACACCACAATCCTAAACCAGCAGAATTTCTGCTGAAAGATTGCACAAGTTATCCTGCAACAAACAGAACAGATGATTAATTGTCTTTGGCTCTTCAAGACCCCACAGAATGGCCTGATGGGGAGAAGAGGGTTATCAGCAGCCATGTCCCAAATTCATTACACTGTGGGAGGACCCTGTGTTACCCACCCCTCTTTTCTCTCAGGCTGGTGTACTCCAGCTCCTTGGTTTTAAGCTCAGAGATTTTATCCTTGACAAAAGGTGTGCTGAGGAACCAATATAATTTTTAGTGACCAAGCAAAGCAGGACATGCCCAAGAAGAGGGAAAACCAGAGCAATTTCAGCCCTGCCAACCCTTCTCTTTCAATGTCAAAAATGTTATTGATTAGTAACTTGAAAATAGGCATGATGTCACCTTACTACAGTTCCCTGGGCTCCCTTCTGTGAGTGCTCCTCAGTTCTTTCTCAATTAATGGGAAGGATGGGGAGGGTGAGCATTTTTATTGGTAAGCCAGGAAATGCCTCTATCAAGAGTTTCATTCTATTATCACAATAAGCACACTATGGTCGAGCTTTGGATTAAAATACTTTTTTCCCTGATTTGCTCAGCCCTAGAAAACCATCAGTTCCTTTGCTTTGTGTTACCCAATAGCATTTTTCAGCCTTTTGCATTTTCTGATTTTAGGTAGATTCCTAAGAGCATCTTATAATCAGGACTGTAATCCTCCAGCCTCCCCTACATCTGTCATTTGCCTGAATGGTCTTAAAACTAAAATGAGAATGATTCAATTAACAGTTTAGGGGGATTTTTACATTAGGCAGAGCATTTCTTCAGCATTAGGGAAATTGTGGCACAAATCATTAGTATTTCCCTCTAAGAAAAAAAAAACCTTAAAGTGAGAAAAATGGCCATAGGTTTAATGGGCCAGTACTTTCCGGATCTTTTTGTTTCCTGGTTTTGGTTTTGTGAATGAAACTTAGCAATTTCCAGGATCCCACAAAGTGCCACACAAACATTTGAAATTCATCACATCTCATTAAGCCTGTATATTGAGTGGATATCATCTTCAGTGTAGGTAGAACTTGGCCCAAAGTCCAGTCAGCTCTAAGAGAGGATTTGGGCTCAGTAGCCTTCAAATTAATTTGAAATAAGTGAGACTGCTGGTTTCAATATTGCCAATGCAAAAAAGAATCAGGCTTCAAAAATAATCAAGCAATTGAGATGTACTTAATCTCCTTGCCTTCATTTGGGATGTTTTTTATTTTTCTCCCAATTCTTGACCCCTCAGGCTAGAATTGGGACACTTAAATTTTAACTTTTCTCTGAAGTGAGGAGTGCCGGAAGGTTTCCTTCAAAACCAAAACAAAACCAAGCAAAGATCCCCTGGGAACAGAGCTCACCCCATCATCATGCCAGTCCAGGCTCCACAGAAGTAATTTCTGGCTCTACAGAAAACCACAAATCTCGGGAGATTTGCAATTGCACCAGGAAGAGTGACCAGACTCTTAAATACCCCGGCTGCTCGAATTCGAGCTTTTGGCACCTCTCATCTGCCAGAGCTCCTCTTTACACTCCCACAATGAATAAAGGACCAAATCCTGTCTTCAGCACTCAGCTGCACTCAGGGCGTAACCACGGACTTCAGAGTGCAGAGGAAAGGTCCTTCTGTGAACTGCTGCTGCCTCACAGAAAAAGCTCTTTACCTGCCTCACAGCTGGAGCAGGAGTTTGCAAAACCGAGGTCTTAGACTCCACACTTGCATCAGGCTTTCTGGCTGCAAATCTACCACCTTCAGCGGTCATTTGTGATTTTGTGTCCTGCAGATTCAAGGGAAACCAGGTGAGCTGGATGCTTGCAGAGGTGAGCTGTAACTCTGCAAAGGGGCTGGAGAAAACCAGCTAATTATGAGGCTGTGAGACATTCCTGACTGCCTGGCTCTGACCCTCCAGGTGACCAGCTCCCTGCTCCTGCCTCGGCCAGCAGTGAAGCATTTCTTCATTTCACTCTTTCTTTTGACCAGACCACACAGAAGAGCCAACAAAGTGTATCCACCTCCATTATTTGTCTCTTTTTCATTCTTCTTTTGATTATCTTCCCCATATTCCCCAGGTAAGCATCCTGGAGAACTCACACCAGATATGAAGCTATATCTCAAATAGGAAAGGACAGAGTGAAGAGGAAAGCTACAACCTTTTTTCATTTGTCATGACTCAATCTAATGTCTCCTACTGGGTTAGCCAAGCCATAAAACAAAACAGATCCTTGGTTACATTTGTGCAGCAGATTTGTCTCTTTCTTCTGAGCTCATTAAAACAACCGCTTTCATCTCATTAGATTGCTAAAACATTTCCAACAGGACTAGATGTGTCATGTCAGAATATGACAGGCAAATTTCTTTTAAGGTTTTAAAACTAGGTTGAAAGAGGAGAAGCTATGCAGTTCACTGTTGTCACTGAAAGATATTTTTACTTTTATGAGTCCCTAAAACAAGAAACAAATTAAGAACTGTCAAGAAAAAAGAAAAAACCCAAACCCAAAATGTATTCCATCCTGCCTTCTAATATTGTTCCTGCTTTTCTCTGAAATATCCCTCAGTCTAATAATAAGAACTTTAAATACAAATAAGGAACGCTGGTTGTTAATGTTTTAGCTTGTAAGCACAATTAATAATCCAAAAGGAAGGAGATAATCGCTGAAAACATGATTGCCCTTTGCAACTATAAGCCAAAATAAACAGCCTCACTTTTCCTCTGTTCCCAGCTCTTATTCCTGCTAGTTCAGAGGCAATCTCCCTGCGCTGTGCCACTGCAGGGTGTGGAATGTGGCACCCACAGCATCCAGGGATGCAAGAAAGCACCTGTGAAGGAGGTGGGGAGAGAAGTTGCAGCGAGGGGGGAGCCCCCTCCTACAGCAGCCTCCACTGGAATGATCTCTGCCGCCCCGGCAGGAGACCCTGCCTGCCTCAGGGCTGGCAAAGCACTGCCCAGCTGCCATCCTGACACCCCAGAGCTGCCCTGGCAGGCACTTTGCTACCAAATACAGGCTTCACTGCCAAAACAGCCCCACTGGAGCTGCCTCCCTGCTGGGGTCTGAGTGTGCCATACCTACCGTGCCAAATCCACACCCAGGGCAGAGCACACTGGGGCAGGTCTTGGGAGAATGACACAACCTCACCAGAAAAGCTGCAGCTCTTCCCTTGCTTATTGAAACAGTTCAAACACGGCCCAGGCACAGCCTGGCACTGCCCTACTTTGGGCCTTAAGTCACAGAAATCCTGGAAAACAGAGCAGGGGACGAGTCAGGAGGGCTCTGCCTGACCTGGTGCTCCAGTGAGGTTTGTGCCTCCAGGCTTCCAGCTCCCACTGTGGTCAAACAGCTCCCAGCCAGAAGCAAGGCAGCGGGGCCCAGTGGGGTCTGCACCCAGAGCCCCAGGGCAGAGAAGCTGCACTGGGGAGTGGGACAGGCCACGAGGACACAGTTTGCAGTCCTGGCCACCGGAACATGTCGCAGAGGCAAAGCAGCCCCACGCTCCTGGGGTGAGGTACTCCCGAGGGAAGGGGCTGCAAGTGTGAAATCACTACAGCTCTGAGACACAGACATGCAGCAAAGAGCACTCAAGTGGGCGTTCACAACACATCATTTCATTTCAATGGCATTTGGCATCAAATTGCTGAGATGGGCTGTAAAACCAGTGGGCGGGGACTGCTTCTCACTGAAGAAGTTCATTAGATTATAAGTAATTCAGTTACACAGAGAGCAAGTAGAACCTGGGGCTGTTTTGAGGGGCTTTTTGAAAAAGGTCAAAACAATATATCAGGCAGCTGTTGGGACTGATGGCTGTTGGGAAGATGATAGTAGATATTTCAACAGAAGCACTGTACCACAAGTGTATTTCTCTCCTGATTGTGTATCCCCATCCTTCTCATACATAACATAAAAACGTTTTGCAAAAACTGGCACAGCAAAGAAGCCTATCAGCTGAGTTACTGCCAGCATTGCTGGGGAAGTGAGACACAGCTGTTCTGGAGGACATGCAGGGCTGGAAGCTCCAGCATCTCGTGAAGGGGAGCTGGACAGAGCTCTCTGCCCCCAGCTCAGCAGGGGACAGAAGCTGCTGCTTCTGCAGAGGCAGAATCCAAACCCAACCCCCAAGCCCCAAGATTCTTCCTGTGGACAGGTGAAGCCACGTGTCCTCTGGAATGACACACTATCACTAACCCCGCCTTTGGGAAGGTGAGATGTTGCCCTGGCTCACCATCCAGAACAGCTGCTGCTGAGTAGGTGGCAGGACCCTGTTCCTGAAGCCAGGCCAGCCAACTCAGCCTCTTTGCACAATTAAACCCTGAGTTCCCTGGAAGCCTCACGCTGATGGCAGTGGATGGTGTTCCCCACCCCAGCAGTCCAGCCCCGCTCACCACTGAACCGTCGCATGTATTAAAGTGTCCTGCTAAGCAGCAAGAGACAGAGATATGCTTGGTGTCCTTCTAGGCTGGGGCTTCTGATGAACAAGCACTTTCACTGGAGTCATAATTCTCCACAAGAGTGTCCTAGAATAACATCAGTCTCGATTCCATGCTACAGTCCAGGTATTCCAGAAAGGAAGATCATGAGTGCCAAATTCTGCATGTACTCAACATTTATTTGAATATATAAGATCTATAAAATGCTGACATCCATTGCAGACCCACATCATAGTGAATTTGCTGAGGTGGGGTGGTGTGAGTGGAAGACGAATTTCTCTCATCCAGTAACTCTCCCCCTCTGGCTTGGATCTTCAAAGAAAGCCCCAGATTTGCTTGGTTACAGCTGGTTTTTAGTTTCAGCTGAGTGAAAACAGAATCTGGTCACAGCCTGATTCTGAATGCTGTGGCACACTCTGAAGTCTCATTGGCTTGCATGGCACATCCATGCCTTTCAGGACTGTTCCTCTGACTAGCTCAGCCCTGACCCTTAACTTTGAGGCATGGGTAGAAGTATCTGGACTGCAGGACTGGTTGTGAAAAAATAACAGCAAAACTAATCAGCCAAGGTGGGGATAGTCAAAGTACGAGGGTTAAGGGTGTCAGAACAACCACGGGTGCTAAAAGTGCCATTCCTGGCCTGTGTTGCCTCTGTTTGAGATGTACATGCTAGACTCCAGTTCCACCCCTCTGCCATTCACCAGCACCTCTATTTTTGCTGGATAATCCTGCTCACCAGCTAAAAGGTACCTCCAAATATTTCACTAAAACATCCTGAATTAATTTTACGAATCCTTATCCCCATTCTGGCTACACTCTCAAATTACTGCAATTTCTACTTGCTGCTTCTTCTCCCGCTACCTAATATCTCAAGGATTAACTGGACAGTGTGTAACCTCTTCTTAGTCCTCTGTAACAATGTCTGCTCCCTGTTCCTTTGTCTTAGCATTCTCTAATCTGTCTACAGATTCCTGTGCTTCTTTTCTAGGCAATAGCCAGGTGTGAAGCTGCTTTAGCCATCCACAAGGATGAGATTTATTATCTAGAAGCACACCAATAACACAGCCTTAAAAAAATAAAATAGCAGTCTCTTTCATCAAAATCTAATGAACGTACGATTTAATCTTTATTAAGAATTCATTAGGTTCTCAGCAAGCCTGTCTAATGGAGCCTGACCAGGTGAAATGCTAATGCCTCCATTATATTGAAATTAATTTGGAGCGGTGTTAATTTCCCCGCGCCGTTCCCTGCACATCGCTCTCCCCGGTGCCCACGGCTGCGCCGCTCTCCCCAGCTGCCTGTGCGTGCTCATGGCAACACCGCTGTCCCCACCCCAGCCTCCGCACACTTCACTGGAGTTTCCACACTCATGGACGCCTCCCAGTTTCCAACACTACGAGCCCTTCCACCATAGCAGCCTCCTCGGCATTTTCACGTCGGGTACAAAGCTGCAGGCGTAGCATGCCTTACTCTGAGTCTGTTTAATGAAATATATATACATATACACACACACACACATATATATATATATATAAAACAGGGTATATTTCAGTCCTTGATATACCAATCTAGTCCAGCAAACAGGTTATTATCTTGATGCAATTTGCTTCAAAACCCAAGAGCTCTGCTCTTGGGAAAACAAGGGTGACGGCACACTAATTGTGTAAGCCAGCATGGTGACTGCCTGCCCTCCTGCCTGTGGGCTCTGTGTGTGTGCTATGCTGTTGTGGTACCTACAGCCTCTCCCTTCAGCCAAAACCCATCGCCCGCCATTCCAGCACACTTCTGCAGAAGCAATTCCTGGAGATTAAATAATTTATTGGTGTTCATCTGCAATGACATCTCTCCTGATCCACCTTTTGCACACAAACAACAGCAGACCAAACCCACCCCAGCCCAGATCAAACCGCTGGGGTGGAAAGCCCCCTTTCAAACCGTGAAAGGGGATGCTCAGAGCATCGACAGTAGAGTACATGAACGGCAGAGGGGAAAGCCGTGGACACCACTGTGCACTGGGGGTGAGCCTCCTCACGGCCAGACCTCCCAGCCCCGCAGTGCCTTGGGAAAATCACTGCCTCAGGCAGGGATGATGGTTTCATTGAACCCCCGAGGGATGGACGCAGCGGCCACAGAGCTGATACAGAAATATCCGGGTCACCTGCTAAGCCACCCCGCCTGGAGGGGAGCTGGGCTGAAGGCCCCGACCTGCCCCTGTGGTGCACACATACTCAGAGTCACACACACCAGCATGCACACTCACATTCACTCACACTCACACACACACACACACACACTCGCATTCACACATACACTCACTCATACACACACACACACACACTCACTCACACTCACACACACACACTCACACTCACTCACACTCACACACACACACTCACACTCACACACACACACACTCACACTCACTCACACTCACACTCACACTCACTCACACTCACACACACACACACACTCACACACACACACACACTCACACTCACACTCGCGCACACTCACACACACACACACTCACTCATACACACACACACACTCACACACACACACTCACACTCACTCACACTCACACACACACACACACACACACTCACACTCACACACACACTCACACTCACACTCACTCACACACACACACACTCACTCACACTCACACACACTCACACTCACACTCACACACGCACACACACACACACACACACTCACACTCACACACACACACACACTCACACTCACACACACACACTCACTCACACTCACACACACACTCACACACACACACACTCACACTCACACACACACACTCACACTCACACACACACACACTCACACTCACACACACACTCACACTCACACACACACACACTCACACACACACACTCACACTCACACTCACACACACACACTCACACTCACTCACACTCACACACACACACACTCACACTCACACACACACACACACTCACACTCACTCACACACACACACTCACACTCACTCACACTCACACTCGCGCACACTCACACACACACACACTCACACTCACACACACACACTCACACTCACACACACTCACACACACACACACTCACACTCACACACACACACACACACACTCACTCACACTCACACTCGCGCACACTCACACACACACACACTCACACTCACACACACACACACACACACTCACTCACACTCACACTCGCGCACACTCACACACACACACACTCACACTCACACACACACACTCACACTCACACACACACACACACACACTCACTCACACTCACACTCGCGCACACCCCGGCGGACACGGCAGCGCGGGCCGACAGCTCCTCCCCGGCCGCCGCGGGTTCGAGCCCCGCCGGGCGCTGTCCAGCGCCAACCGCCTGAACGCCGGGACGCGCCCGCCGGCCCGACCGCCAGCAGAGACACCCGCACCCCCTGCCATCCACACCCCCTGCCATCCACACCCAGCCCCGAGCCTCTGCCCCTCGCCGAGCAACCCCGGGGGATCCTCCCCGACACGGATCTCTCTGCAACCGCCGGCGTCGCGAAGCGGCAACCGCTCCCAGCTGTAATCCAGACCCTGAACCAGCGCCCGGCTCGTTCCGTGATGGCGCCCGCCTCCAACCAGCCCCTCATGTCTGTATCGGTGGGAGGACGGCGTATTTCAACGTATTTTAATTTATTAAAAAAAAAAAAGGGGTGGAGGAGGGAGGGAATAGCCGTGCCACGGGTGTACCTCCATCCCTATCAGCCTTCCCTGCACCTGCTTTCCTACGGGCTGCAATTACTCCAGCCACGGAGATGCTGGGAAGAGACCGTGTGGTGGGGCTTTTCACTGCTGTTTTTTGCACGGTAACATTAATTAAACACGGGGAGAGCGTGTGGGAGCCCCAGCGAGGCGCAGCGCCGGGTACCACCGGCAGACCAGGACCCCCGAGCAAGAAGGGTTTGAACGCGCTGGGCGGCCAAGTTCGTCGTTCATTAAGGAAAAGGAGAAGCTAAAAGCTCAGTACGAAAGGGGCTTCGACGATAGGGAGCCTTGGTTTCAATCCGCAGAGCCGGCAGATAACAGCCCGACATTAAGCCTAAGTGACAGCGGTCCGCTCGGCGGGCACATCGGCGCGGAGGGCACGGTGGGCTGCCGGCCCGGGCCCCGCTCCGCCGAGGGGGCGAGGCCGCGGGGCGACACTTCAGCACCCGCGGGCCCTGGACAGCGCCGGGCGCGGCCGCGCGGTCCCCTCAGGTAAACATGGCGCCCGCGGCCCTCGCTCACCTCCGCCAGCCCCCGCCCCGTTCCCGCCCGGCACCGCCGCTCCCCCCGCGGCACTCACTTCATCTGCTTCACGATGGTGCTTTTCCCCGACTCTCCGGCTCCTGTTGGAAGAGAGATGAGGTGGGATAAGCGCGGCGGGGAGGAGGAGGAGGAGGAGGAGGGGGGCAATGGGGGGCCGACCGGCGGGTTCTCACCGAGCAGGAGGAGTTTCACGTCTTTGGCCGCGCTGATCCCGTCCTCCTTCAGGTTCTTCTCGATGGCCTTGCTCCGCTCCAGGGCGGCTCTTTCCTCAGCGCTCAGGGTACATCCCATGGCGGCGACGAAAATTTAAAAAAAATATTAAAAAAAAAAATAAAAAAAAAGGGGGGGAGGGGGGATGCAGCCCCCGCCGCCGCCGCCTCGGCTGGCTCCCGCGGGCAGAGAGGGGGAGGCGGCCGGGGGGCAATAAAAGAATCAAAGCAAATGGCCGTGAGGCTCCGGGCAGCGCAGCGCCTCCGCGGCGGGGCTGCCGGCTCCCTCCTGCCCCTCTCTCCCCGCGCCTGAGCGCTCAGTGCATCCAGCGGGGCTGCTGCGGGCACGGCGAGCTCTTCCCGGCCAGGAGGCGGAGGCGGAGGCGGGGGAGCGGGAGGAGGAGGAGGAAGCGGGTTGGCGGCGGGGGAGGGTCCGTCCCTCTGCCGTGCTCCCGGCTGTCGCTGTCCCCTCCCGGGCGGGCGGCGGAGCCGAATGGAGGCGCGGGAGCGGCGGGGCGGGCGGAGGGAGCGCGGGGGCGCGCTGGGATGCGCGCTCCCGCCGGCCTCGCCCGCGCCCGTGACGCGCGCGGCTCGCGCATGCTCGGGGCGGCCCCGCCCGGCGCCGCGGCTCCTGGCGGGCCCGTCCGCCCCGCGCGGACACGGCCGGGAACGGTGTCCCCTCAGGCGGGCTCCGGCTGCATCCCCTGCCCCGCACTCGGAGCTGGGGTCTGCCGTGGGGGACCGTATGGAGGGGAAGCCAAATGAGGAGCGGCTCAGGGCACTTGGTCTGCTCAGCCAGGAGAAGAGACTGAGGGCAGAGCTCACCGCGGGCTGCAGCTTCTCACGAGGGATATTAGGAAAGGTTCCTCACCCAGAAGGTGGTCAGGCACCAGAACACGCTCCCCAGGCAGTGGTCATGGCATAGAGCCTGCCAGGGTTCAGGAAACATTTGGACAACACTCTCAGGCACATGGTGTGGTTCTTGGGGTTGTCCTGTGCAGGGCCAAGTGTTGGACTCGATGATCCTTGTGGGTCCCTTCCAACCCAGGACGTTGATGGTGCTGTGCCCTGGCACAGCGGGGCAGGGCTGAGCCCCTCGGTGCCTGGGCCCGGGCACAGCAGTGTGTGTGTGTGGGCACAGCAGTGTGTGTGTGTGGGCACAGCAGTGAGTGTGTGTGGGCACAGCAGTGAGTGTGTGTGTGGGCACAGCAGTGTGTGTGTGTGGGCACAGCAGTGAGTGTGTGTGTGGGCACAGCAGGGTCTGTGTGGGCACAGCAGTGAGTGTGTGTGTGGGCACAGCAGTGAGTGTGTGTGTGGGCACAGCAGTGAGTGTGTGTGTGGGCACAGCAGTGTGTGTGTGTGTGGGTGGGCACAGCAGTGAGTGTGTGTGTGGGCACAGCAGTGTGTGTGTGTGGGCACAGCAGTGTGTGTGTGTGGGCACAGCAGTGAGTGTGTGTGTGGGCACAGCAGTGTGTGTGTGTGGGCACAGCAGTGAGTGTGTGTGTGGGCACAGCAGGGTCTGTGTGGGCACAGCAGTGTGTGTGTGGGCACAGCAGTGAGTGTGTGTGTGGGCACAGCAGGGTCTGTGTGGGCACAGCAGTGTCTGTGTGGGCACAGCAGTGTGTGTGTGTGTGTGGGCACAGCAGTGTCTGTGTGGGCACAGTAGGGTCTGTGTGGGCACAGCAGTGTGTGTGTGTGTGTGGGCGCTGGGCTCCCCACGGCCCAGAGCTACCGTGCCCCTGCCCTGTGCCTGCCGAGGCCCTGGCTCCCCGTGTGCCCTCAGGGCCCTCCCCAGCTGCTGCACCCGCACACTGAGCTGTACCCGCCCCACAGTGCAGGGGATGTGGCCTGACCTGCGGGGATCCCTCCGGGAGCTCCTCACAGCTCAGCCACTTTGATCAGCGCTGCCCCTGGGAATCATTTCCATGCTCGACACAAGGCATCACGTTTCACTACCATGTTGGATTATGTTTTCCATCAGTGTAATTAACAGATGGTTTGGCTTTTTTTGTGTTGCAGTGCAGTCACAGATCTCACCAGATGACCTGCCTTCTTCTCATAACCATTCCACAATATCTAACAGTGATTTAGGAATTCTAGCAAGTTAAAATCCTGCAATTTTCCATTTTGCCATTTCACAAGGTTGGACAAAGAAGAAAACAAATGTCAACGGGGAGAATAAAATAAATAGGACTTTGTTTAAAATACTTTCCTACAGGCTCAGACAAGTCACAGTATATTCAACTTTAATCCATAACATTGATTGATATGTGACAGTCTGGCTATAAAAAGATCTGGAGAGGAAGGAATGAAGTGTGGAGCGCAGCAAGGTAAAATGCATCAAACTAAAATGAAGAAAATCAAGGACCGCTGCCTCATCTCTGGAAAGGACAGCTGCCATTTCAGGAAACAAGAACTCTGCAGAGGGAGGTTTGGTTGTCAGGAAGCAGATGTGAATGCCGAGGCTGCTGACTTTGCCTCTAAAGCCCACTCCACCTCCCTGCCGAGAAGCAAATGGCTACAGGAGGTTTGACAGGAACATCCCTGTGTTGTGGGAAGGAAATGTTGGTCCAGGCTGCACTGGGGCTGCCCCAGTGGGCTCAGGCAAGGCAGGGAGCTGCTGTTTGTGCTGTTGGGTGTGGGTGACCGTGTTCTCACACTGTGTTGGTTTTACACTTGGGACCTCTGTTCACTCCCTCCTCTGTGATCATCTGACCTGCTGTCCTGAGTTCTGCAGTTCCCATATCCAAGACCCTTTCTTTAGGGGTAGAAACACCATTTCTAATAGCATTTAGTGTATTTGAAACATGAATTTCCAGGCACTTTCCTTCCAGGAAACCATCATCTCCTCCCAGCGCTGTTTCCCATCCCATGTTTCTCACAGAACATGTTCTTCCCATTTTCCCTCCTCACTTCTGAAATGAAAGGGAAAGACAGGACATGATTAACGAGATAAAGAGAGGGTGTGTGAGAAAAGCAGACAAAAGAAAACAAAAGGTAACTCATAAATAATGTTAGTGTACTCAAGGACCGGTAATATTTACCAAACATTTATGGGCTAACAGGTGCTGTATATTTGAATTTTGATTTATTTCTGGAAGCTCAGGGGACTGAGATGGACAAGCAAGCCTGCTTCTTGTGTTCAGCAGGGAATAAATGGAGATGGGCGCGGTCATAGAGCTCTTTCTTATTTGCACAAATCTCATGTGTAAAATCAATAGGATCAGAATTTCAATCAATAAGTTTCATTTCAATGGTTCTAGCCAGAGGGCATTATGAAAAGTACCGTAAAGGAAAAGCACAATCAAGAAATCCAGAGGCAGTGTCCTCATGAGATGGTTGCATTTTCTTCCCGTCTCCTCCAGCAGCTTGCCAGCCTTGGAGTCATATTGGGAAATTCTCCAAGGGTTTTACTAAGAGAATTAGTCTTTTGTATCAGCCTCTGGCTACTTGTTATCTGACAAATTTGTAGCCCCTGCCTCCTGCCATGGAGAAAATTATTTCTCTTCTGCTTGACCAGTGTGGAGTCTGCACTCAGCCCTTTGTCCCATGTACATCCCCATCACTGCACAATAATCTTCTAATTTCTTTCTTAAGGGAAAATCAGAAATTGGCACATCTTCTCCTTGCTCTTTCAGCTCTCAGAAAAATTCAGGAGAGCAGCTGTGAAACTGAGCCAGTTCTGAACCATTTTTTTTTTTGCTGCTGCTAACTGAGTGGAGCTGGTGGGAATGTTTCTTTTGAAATTTTCTTAGAGGGAAATTTCATTTTTTTGAAAAATCTGCTTATTCATGGCAGATGAATTTCAAGAACCTGAAAGGAAAAGGCCTGCCTCCCCCACCAAACAAAATGCATTCCAACCTACTTGGCTTTTGAGATAAATATATTGGGTTTTGTTGCTGAAAAAGATTTTTCCCTTTTTCAGGAGCTGACAGAAGTCCTCTTTTAATAAAAATGGTTGCTGGCAGTAAAAACTTCAGACGAAATTAAGCTTCTTCCCCCCCCCCCCCTTAAATATAAGAGAACCTCTCCATAAAAGGTGGGGAGAAGAACCTTTTTTTTCCTGACTATTCCTGCAGTTAAACAATTTCACTCGAGGTGCACAAAGAACACGCTTGTTTCTGTTTGGACTGCTGTCTTCCAAACCTAAAAGTCAGCAGTGTATTTTAAATAGAAGTCTTTATTCTCCTGTGTCTCATCTGTGCCTCAGCACAACACAGCTTCTTTCTGCAATCAGCTTTCAACCACTGTGCTAGAAAAATTAATCAGAGTGTAATTTCTTTAAGAAGTGAAAGATGGTAACATGATTGACAGATGCCTTTGAAACAGACTGTGCCAAAGTGGTGTTGTGGGATAGATGATGACTCTGTGATCTCACATGTGTTGTCTCCTGGGCACATCCACACTGGAGAGATGTGCCCTCCAGTGTGCAGCACCACCCAGGCTCTGGTACCCAGCTCAAGGGTTTGAAGAGTGCTCTGGCCTTCCTCCTAGCATCACAGAACAGTTTGGGTGGGAAGGGACTTTTAAAGTCCGTCTAGTCCAACCCCTCTGGGATGAGCAGGGACATCTTCAACGTGACCAGATTGCTCAGAGCCAAGTCCAACCTGGCCTTGAACGTTTCCAGGAATGGGGCATTCACCACCTCTCAGGGAACCTGCAGTGTCTAACCCCCTCATCACCAAACATTTCTTCTTTATATCTAGTCCAAATCTACGCTCTTCTAATGTAAAGCTATTTCTCCTTGTCCTATTGAACAGACCCTACTGAAAAGTTTGTCCCAAAGCTTGCCAGGAGGTAGTAAAAGGGGGTGGGAAAACTATTCAGTGGGCCTTGAGAAAGTCTCACAGCTACCACAACACACCCACCAGCACAGCTGAGGTTGCAATAATATTGGAGGGAATAGCATGTTGGATCCATCCCCACAATTAGTTGATACTGCGGGTTCAGCACATCCTCAGGGAACTGGTGGGTGGTATGAGGAGGGAGTGGGGCAAGCCCAGGATGATGTGCCCGTAGGAGGAAAGCTGCAACACTCTGCAACTTGGCTTTCCCCTCCTACTTCAAGATTGTTCTGTCCAATCTATAGTCTTATATTCCCTCAGTAGGGTTTTAATATCCATGCTAATGGAACAGCACCAATCCCATGGAGAGGCAGCGATGCATTCTAGCACATCTCACCATTAGGAAGTTTTCCCCGGATATTCAGCCTAATTTTTCATTCTTTAAATTGATGTCAATTACCCCCCAGCTAAACCTAGTTATGCAGTGGAAGACAGGTTTAAAATACTGCATGATCTCACTCTGTTGGAGAAATGGACAGAAATCAATACAGCGAGAGGCAATGAGAACACCCATAAAGGTTAAGTGGTTGATGGAGGAAGGATTAATGAAATGCACAGATACTAGGTCAAATTGCAAATATCCTTACTTCACTCTTACCCACTCCATGCCCCACAAATATGTTCTACTCCAGCAATTCAAATGAGGAAGCACTTTAGAATTTGATTAGCCACTTGGAGAAGTAGAGACCAGTGTTAAGGGAAGAAAAGATGTGGGGTGGGTTTACTGTATGGAAAATTGGCATCAAAACAAGAATGAGACACCAATATTAAAAAACGAACGTGGATAAGAATATGACCTGCAATATACTTGATGTCAAGAAGTAAATTGGACAGCCTGAGCAAGTCTAGAGAAGTGCTGAAAAACCTCCTTTTGTTGTTAGTTTTTCATGCCTGTCTGGGTGGATGATGATACCTACAGGACCTGGCAGTCACTGACAGCTCCTGTCTTGGAACTGGGTGAGGTTTTTGGCTGGGGCTTATGGGGTTAACACATTTGCATGGCAAAGAGGTACAACAGCTTGTCTTCAAAGCACTTGGAACTAACCTTATAAAGTTTTCTGTTCAAGTCTCTCATGCCACAGAGAGGAGAATGGGATGTATTCTGGGGAGTATTCAGTAACAAAAGCCAGGGAGAAGATCTGCTGGGGAAGCTGAGGAGAGCTGCATGTCCCAGGGCTGGAGGAGCTCCTGGAGCTGGTCTGCCAGTCCCAGGAGACAGCAGCTGAATGAAAGCCCTGCTCATCACCATGGCTCACACCAACCATCTCCTGAGGATCCCCATCAGTTTCTGCACAAGAAATTTTTTTTTTCTAATATAAAATTAAAGGTTTCTACTACTTATTGTGAAAAGACACTTATTGTGTGGCCTGAAATAAAACAGAAGGGAGCCCCAAGTTATGGTTTCTCAAAGTGAGAAAGAACTTGTCGATGACCCTTAATGAGGTGTGAACTTCTCTCTCTTTTCTGCAATGACTTTCAGCTCCCAGCTCAAGGAGTCTCTGCAGTGCCACTGTTTTCCATGTTCTAGTGGTTCAGGGACACATGGTGGATAAAGGCCTACAAAAGAAAAAAAAAAAAAGAGAAGTGAAATGAAATGAGTAACTATTTTGCTGTTGATCATTGAGAGGAAATCAGTACAGGTTCCCTTGTGAGTATTTTCATTGCAGGGGACAGGTTTACATAAAAATGTGCTATTTTCTGTCCCCTCATTGATCCAGTTTCTGCCTGTATGGTAGTGTGGATATCCACACTTGGGTGGTGATGTGAGAACCTAAATGGAACAGAACCAGAAGTGGAGAAGAAGCTTTCATCTATCCACTTTCCACAGCAAGAAACATATAATAGCATGGGTGGTTCAGCAGGTGCACCAATAACCTCGAAAAGCCACAAAACTGAAGTTACACAGTGTTGTCCTTCAGGTGAGGGTGAAATGGTGCCAAAAAGGAGACACAGTAGCTGACCTTGGCTTGGGACTTAAGGAGGACAAGGATCCATCAGCCCTTTACTGTTCCTATTTCTGCAGTATCAAGGGTGATGATTTAGCAGGAATTAAATTATTCCAGCCACAATCCAGTGCTGGTTAGAGGCAAAGTCTTGATTACCCTATGTAGGAGAATCAGTCATTGCTTGGTCTTGGTGAAGCTGAGTTTAACCTTGTGCATTAAGCATTCAAACTCAGGCATGCCACTGATTGCACACAAGTGTCATTTCCTTCAGCTCCTGCCATCACATGCAAGATTTGGATAGACAACTTAAGCAGCTCCATTGACAGCACTTTAGGAACATTCCTGTTTTTATATAAATGATACCCAGAAACCTTGCAGCTCTCATCACACAAGTAGTCCTGATGAATGGTCTTATTGAGGAATGCTAATTCAGTCCCTGAAAACATCAGTGTATACTTAACTCACAGCTCTCAGAAGCTAACTCCAAGTAAAAATATACCATTGGTTACCTACAACTCCTGCTCTTTTTCTCCACAAAAACCTTTTGGTGTTTTCTATGGAATTATCACATTGTTTTTCTATTAGAAATATGTGTTAAAATATTTAAAAGAAGCATCAGCTCTACCGAGTGTTGTCTCTGTGTTATGCAGTGCTTCCTGACTCTAAGTACTGATGTGATTCACAAAGGCTGGCTTTAGCTGACAGAGGCTATAATCAGTGGAGGAAAAGAGACACTCCTCCAGAGGATGAATAACAGGAATCATCTCTCACCTTTGATTTTGAAGAGAGCCTATAGACTGGCTGTCCTTGGCTGCAGCTAACCTTCCTGAGCATCCCTCACAATGCCCTAAGCCAAGGGCTTGCTCTCACTGGGAGGGGATGGAGGAGAACAAATTCTGCACATGCAAAACAGGCAGTGATATTCTGCAAAGGTCATGTTGGGGGAAATGACATCTCGGTCAAGGATGAAACAGTACCTGAAGCAAACTCTGTATTTGGAGTATCAACGCACTCAGTAAATATCAAAATATTGGCTGGATGCTAAACCCGATCCAGGTTCAAAAAGCAGGAAGAAAAAAGTCCAGTAGAGAAAATCCATCAAAGGTTATTAAACACAGAAAAGAACTGCCTCTGGCTAATGCTGTGCCCAGCTCCAGGCTGTGCCCAGGTGACGGGCTGTGCCCAGGTGATGGGCTGAACTCAGCTCCAGGCTGTGCCCAGGCAACAGGTAGTCCCCAGCTCCAGGTTGTGCCCAGGTGATGGGCTGTGCCCAGCTCCAGGCTGTCCCTGGCTCCAGGCTGTGCCCAGCTCCAGGCTGTGCCCAGCTCCAGGCTGTCCCTGGCTCCAGGTTGTGCCCAGGTGATGGGCTGTCCCCAGCTCCAAGCTGTCCCCAGCCCCAGGCTGTGCCCAGCTCCGGGCTGTCCGGAGCAGCGAGTGCAGGAGCAGAGGCTGCTGTGCATGTGCCTTGCTCTGTCCCTCCTCCCACAGCCTCCACCAGCCTGGTGAGAATGGAGGAGGCTGGGCTGGGCACGGGGAGCCATCCTGACCTGCTGGGTCTGGCTGTGGCCAGCAAAGACCACAACACTTATGGAGAGGGGGGCATTTCCCTTGAGGCCTGCTGTTGGCTTTTTCTCCTGCTTTCCCCAGGCAGCAGTGAAACTCCCCTTGATTTCAGTGGTGTCAGAAGCTGAGCATCTGGCCAGCTCAGGAGAATTCTGCATTAATAATTAAGATGTTGAAAAATGCATCATCACAGCATGAAGAATGCAGATTTCTGTAGTGTTCCAGTTTGTCTGAGATACTGCTGCCTAGACGAGAAGATCACAAATTTCGCTGAAAATACTTACTCTGTGGCTGAAGAAGTGTTTTTCAAATGTATTGTGTGAACTCCCTGATCTTCTAACAGAGTTGTGTCCAGGAGCTTTGGGTGTCAGGGTGGGATCTCTGGCAAGCAGCATCAATAGTTCCCATGAGTATTAAGCTGGCTGCCTCTTGCTTTCTCTTGTCTTGAATTCATGGAATGTCGTGTTGTTTTCTTCACTTCCTTTACTGTTGGGGACACCTGTGCTATCCCACCTTTCAGCAGGAGGGGACATGAGACATGGGTAGTCCTATAGTTTGGTGTTCATATTTGGGATGAACACCATTGTATAAATGTAAGTTTTTAATAGCTTCCTGATTTTTTTTTTTTTACTTTTGGAAAAATGTAGATGACTCTTTACCATACACACAAGAATGATGTTTCCTTTCTACCCTCTCTCCTTTGCTTTGCTTGATATGAAGAACAAAATAGGTCAATGAGAAGTGTTTTCTAAGTATTGTAGTACTCAAGATAAATGTGGTAGGATTTAACCCATGGGCAAAGGTGGAAATTGTTTGTATGAAAGAAAATTCAAGCTGGATGTAAGTCTGCTGCCTTCAACGGGCTGATGCCAAAGTAGAATTGAAATGTGTTTTCTTTAAGGCAGAAACTTAGGGCCTCAGCAGCCATTTATTCCTATTGGTGATTATCAGTGGCTGTAGAAGTTTGGAGATTCAAGTGACAGCTGTGGATCTCTTCTGTCCCAGGGCAGCCTGACCTGCTTGAACTGAACCCCAGGGCACACACGCAATGGCACATGCAGTCCTGGCAGAGGAGGATGGTTCAGGAGGGATCTCTGGCTGCTCAGCTCCACAAGTGTTGTCAAACAAATAAAATGTGCCCCCAGCACAGGTCAGCCGTGTGTACTTCAGCATGTAATTACAAAATAGTCAAAGCAAAGCCCACCAAGGAACTGAGGATACATCCTGGGTGGTTTTGACACAAAAGAATAGTGAGGTCATGTATTTCCTCTACTGGTTGTAGCAAATGGCCAGGCAGGCTGGCTCAGGAATAAATACAGTTTTAATCTAACCAACTCTACAGTCTTGGTGAATCCAAGCTAAATGAAGAGATATAATGGATATATCTGAGGAAAGAAAAATCTGCTTGCAGGTGTGGCTGTGCTGCTGGGTGAGTGGCTTGCTGGGCTCATCTCTGCTCCTGTGTGCCCAGCTGAGCCAGCTGATTTTGGCAGTGCCCGTTCAGCACATCACGGTGGGGCTGCAGTGATGCATCTCTTGATTGCACCACGCCAGGAGCAGCCCCGGGGTCCACCCTGCCCTGGGCTACTTGGTCACCTCCCTGAGCCTTCTCTGATGAGCAAGTGGCATCACTGGTTGCTGGGTGATGGCAGCACTGAACAGCAGCACAAACACATGCTCATGTTGCTGGGCTGGTCCAGGCAGGCCTGGCAGAGCACAGATCTCTGCCTGTTTTTCTCTGTCCTTGTAAGAACTTCAGCCTCATGTCTTACTCTTGAATCCTGGTCTCTGCTTAGCCACAGTGGAACTGCAATATGTTTTCCTGTAGAATATAAGACAAAAAGGAAATTAGGCTGTGCACTGCAAACAGGAGAGTCACAAAGAGAACCCCAAATCCTGGCTGCTGTCTCAAAAGGGGCTGCTCTGTTCTCTAAAAATACTCTTCACCATTTGTTTGCGGTGCTATGGAGAAATACAAGTCCTCAAGCATTTGCTCAAGATGCAGTAATAGGAATACATGGCAAGGAACAGAAGAACAGGGTACTGAATCCCTGAACATATACAGGGTTACCAAGAGGTGTCTAAATCCCTTGTGTTATGACCACAGCAGCATGTGTGGGTCCCTACTGGCTCCCTCCTAAAATCCCCATCTGGTTTCACTAGACACATAGCAAGAATGATGGAGCGTTTCCAAATAACTTTGGTGATTGTACTGGCCAGCTGGAAGTCCAACAAAATTAATTACTTTACAGAAAGAAGTTTAAAAGCATTGTCTGAAGAAAATCTGAACCTGTGCAAATCTCAGGTGTCTGAGATCTAGACTGTGTTTCACATTTCCTCTTTTCTTCCTGCTACGTTTTGTCTCCAGGCTTTTTTTTCCTTCTCTCTTAACTGCCTTTCCTCATTTCATTCCACACTTTTATTCCCAGGTTTGTCTTCTGGCTCCAGTTCCCACTCCCTTTTAGAGAGCACTGGGGATAGCTGGGAAGATGTCTGTGACCCAGAGATAAACAACCTCCACCGCAAGGAACTATCTCAGCTCTCGCTGTGCAATGACACAGGGCACTGTTGCTGCCTGTTAAACAGAAACCCTCCTTTGGGAGCACGTCCTTGCTAACTAGAAAGCTTTTATCTTCCAAATACCTTTAAACCCACACTTAGGTCTGTGTCTGCTTGCCTCAAGACAAAACTGAGTGCAGCAGCCGGCGGTGCCAAGGCGAGGTGACGTGAGTCTGTGGGGAAGGGTGCCCTGCTCGGGGTCTGTGCTGTCTGCACTGCTGGGAAGCTGTCTGGGGGTGGCTGGACACGGGTTATTTGCACAAGGCTGGGTGCTGCGGGAATCACATGACTTCAGGTCAGCTTAGAGCAGGGAAACCCTGGCAGAGGGACATTTTCCCCCACCCCATGTTCGAGTGGGAAATTCTGGAGGAAATGTTGTTTATTTAGGGCAGCATCAACCCCCAGGCACCCTCCATGCCAGGGTGACAGCCTAAAAAGTGCCTTTCCCCTTGTGGGGAGAGGCTGAGGTGGGACGAGGTGTGGGGAGCAGCAGGTGCCCGAACCCCCCACTTTGGGTTTCCCAAGAAGGTTTTCTCTGGGACCACTTCGTGTGATGAGCTGCAGAGCTGCAGGTTTGTGGCGTGCTGGCCATGCCCCCATGGCTGTGGCGTTTCAGGAGGACGCAGCAGGATCTGCATCACAAGTCCCAGTTTTGCTTCCCAGGAGATTGGCCTGGGTGTTGGTGTCCCGTGGGGGTGGCCCTGGGTGGGCACGGTGTGAGAGCAGAGCAGCTGTTTTCTGCTCACAAAGAGCAACTGAGGCAGCTCCCGTGTGTGCAGTGCCTTTGCTGATACAAACAGTTTTGCTTTTCCCCTGTGGCAGGACAATCTTACCTTGGTTTGCTTGGCTTTGTCAAGAGAAGCAAGCTGAAGGGGTAGGAGTTATCTGAAACTCCCACTCATCCGCCTGGTACATTGCTTCTCTTGCAGAATATTTAGCTTTCAGGCCATGGAGACTGCATCAAGCTTCATCAGCTGATGTTGAACGTTTTTGAAGTTTCAATTGCTTCCTTGCCCGAGATGGAGCTATCATTTTTATTGCTTTGGTTGCTTAGGCAGGGAAAGGGAAAGATGAACAAATCAGTACAGCCCTCTTGAATTAGGATTGATTTTCATGAATTCTTCTTGTTGATTTTGAAACACAATTGTTTCTAAAACATTTAATGTTTGAGGTCTTTTTCTTTCTTCTTTCTTTTCAGCAGCATTTGTCTTCAGCCATTTGCCACTGCTGGGAGAGGAAAAAAGAAAGAAAATAAGCTCTGTGTGAGATCAAGATTTCAATGCATTACACACCAAAACATTTGTTGCTATTTACTTTTAAAAGTGCCCTTCTGAGGCTGCACGGCTAGAGCTGCCATCTGTTAGGAATTACGCTTCGGAACTCCTGGTTTCCCTGCAAACCTCCTGCCTGGCACTGCTCCGTCAGCAGAGGGAAGAGGTGCTGGGGACAGGGCTGGCTGAGGGGGAACAGCACCTTCACAGCTGGATCTGCAGTCCTGGCCACGTTCTCAGGACACCACCAAGATGGAACAACATTGCTGGCAGTGAAGATGACTCCAGAGCATTTTTTTCTAAGATTCAGTGAGAAGTTTCGTGTTTGTTAAAACAAGAGATGGGCAGGACAGAAGTGTTGCTGTTCATCTCTGTTTAGTCAGACATCAGGGGGCTGTGGCTGGCACATACTGGGGCCCCCAGGAAAGCCTTTGCCCAGCTTGGCTCCCAGGCTGCGAGGAGTGGTGGCAAGACAGAGTTTTTCCAGGTGTAGGGGGAAAACAGCAGCCCCTGAAGTGGCAGGAGCATTTCCTGGAGTCCATGGCTCAGGCAGGGGGGAATATCTTCCAGTGCTGGAAATCCTTCAGGCAGCGTGTGCAGCACTTGGTGAATCAGCTGAGGGAGGTGTCCTTCAGGAGCCAGTGCAGACTGTGTTTAGCTTTGTGCTTTGGGAATAAAGTGCTTTTCAGTACAAGAAACACAAGGTTTCATTGCAGGGTGGTCTTTTCCTCTCTTTTCCTAAGTAGATGTGTGCAAAAGGTCTAAGCAAAGTCTCTGGGATTTAGTTGTCAAGGAAGAGGGTAGAGCTTCTGCTACCAGATGTACAGACCCTGCTCTGTGGCACACAATGGCTCCAAGAGCCCTCACTAGTCCATGCAGGTGGTGGGAACATGGAGAGTCTCAGTGACCGGCCACAAACCCACTGGAGATGCTGGCATGGCATTTTCCTGCCTGCCTGGATCTGCCTTACAGGCTATGATGGCAACAGATGCTAATTATTAACATGACAGTCATCACCTTTGTGGCTGCAACCCTCCTCTGCACATCTCTCTTGAACCCTTAGTCCATCCCAGCTCTGACATCACTCATGTGACAAATGGTTAAGCTGCGCAGGAGCCTGAAGATGGTTCTGTATTTACCAGCTTAAAAATCAACAAACAGAGGTGCCGAGGGAATAAAGGCTGGAGCCAGGGCATTGCTTGAGCCTATGCCAGGGAATTCTGCTTGCCTGAAAGGGTCCTGGTCTTTGCAACATGCTCTTCTGGGGCCAACTTTATGAAATTGTGCAGAAACATAAAAAATTATCAGTGTTTTTCATGAGTATCCAGCAAACAAAGTTCTCTTTGTGCCAGTGCTGTGCAGATGAAGGAAACTTGTTTCTATGGGCTGGACTCTGGGTGCTCTTTTGCTTTTTTTGGCTTGTGGGCTTTGTCACCTGTGGAAGGTCTGAGTTATGGATAATATGGTAGTATGGTTCGTCTGGGTCTCCACTATGTGCTCTGAATCCCCAGTACACTTCTGCTACAGAGGCTAAATGGATCTGCTTTTCTAGATAGTCCCTTGCCTAGATTTGTAATTACAGCCAGAAATAATAAATTTTTTAGCAACTGACAGACTTTAAACTCCTGAGTGCGTGAACAGTTTTTAAAAATTGCCCTGATGCTTCTCAGTGACTTGAGTAAATTAGAGAAATATATCCTCTCATGTGCTTCTCATCTATTTACTTACGCTTCCGCTGCCCAGAAATTATTTGCACAGCTAGCAAAGAGGCAAGCCAAGGCCCACTAATGGCACCATCCCTGCTTAAAGCAGTGCTGCCATTTGGAGAATCTATTCTTGCTTTGGATCACCCTGGCCAAGCAATCTCTGGCCCCCAGAGCAGCACAGTGGGCTCAGTCATTCCTCAGCCAGCCCAGGCAAGATGGTCTGGAAGAAATCAGTGGGATTCTCTGGTTTGGTTCTCAGCTCTCAGTGCTAAGGAGCTGCTCTGTATTTGGTGTGCACAGCACAGCTGCTCCAGTGGAGCCCTGGGATGGGCTCATCCAGCTGTTTTGGTTCACACACCGGATTTTTATAGTTTTATCACTGATCACTTGACATAAGCGTGGTGGAAACGTATGCAAGGTTAGTCAGGTAGAGGTTTTGCACTAGTTTGACCGTGTTGACTCATAAAAGGGTTTCTATGAACCTGGTGTCAGGTTTGTGAGAAGCTGGGGATGAGGAGGAAGTTCTTTTCTCTTCTAGTGGCCAGAGAGGTTGTGCTGTGATGTGCAATCATTTAGCAGGTTTGTTCTGGAACTAAAATACATGTTAGTCCTTCTCATCTCCTCTAGGAAGGTATTTTTCCCCTTGGTCTCTGTGCCAGTAAGATCTGGACTAAAACTGTGCCAGTGCTCTTCCAGATAATATCACCAAATGCAGAGGAAAGGAATAATTCACTTCCCAGATGGGTCCCTGGGGGCTTGTAGGGCTTCTGGTGACTGCAGGGATTCTGTCTGTGGGCAGAGCAGGAGGCAAGAACCACCTGGACAGCACTGGGATGGGAAGGGACTGGCCAATTTTCTCTTGGACTAATCACATCAGGCAATGGAGCCAGCAGCAAACTGTGTCACGAAGAATGGAAAATGCTGGCAACATCCCAGGCCTTTCCATTAGGGCTGGATTTCCTGCCTCCTTTCTCAAAACCGTGTTGATGTTGCTCCTTCTTGAAGAATTAAAGTATGTCAGATTCTGGGTTCTGTCAGGTCTCGGTGTTGTCAACCCAGGCGTCCTTCCACAGCCCAGGAATCTGCTCTCTAAGGTTTTGAAATCCAGGCTTGAATTGTAATAATCTTCTCAAATTCGCCTTTAGCCTGTGCAATTCTGGCTGTCTCCATATTCATACTGTAAGTGGGTTTTTAAGCTTGCTGGAAAAAGCAAGGAGGTGAGATAGTTTGCCTTCTCCTCGCTGGAAAACAACACTGCTTAACCCTTTGGGTCTGGCACAGAATGGCTGGAGGGAGTGGATTTGCTTTTTGCTGAAGGCTGAGGGTAAATTTGAGAGGCATGTGGGAGTTCAAACATGAGTCTGACCTTTCCCATCGCAGGTTCCCAGCACACCAAGGCTGACCAGCACCGTGGTTTGCAGCCTCTCCAGCCCTGTCTGTTGAATGCTGGGCTCACAGCCCCTGCCCAGAGCCCTCCCAGAGCTGCGTTCTGCACTCACTCTGCCGCACCAGCAGCAGCACAGTCAGGGGGAATGTGTGGCCACACTCAGTCCTGCTCTTCCACTGCGGCTGCAGTCTCGAGCTCAGGATTCAGCAGCTCTTTGGACAGAGATCAAAGGCTTCATCAGAGAATGGGGGTGCTGCTACTTCTGCTTGGTCTCTAATCAGAAAGACACAACCCCTCGGCGAGTCTCATTGACAGGACACGCAGGGCAGCGAATCCCTTCTTTCTGTCAGGGCTTAAGAGGTGGTTTTGATTTTTTTGGATGTGTGATTGTGTTCCTCAGTTGTCAGGCTGTGGTTAATTATTTAATTAGTCATGCAAATTTTGCTGGCGTTTTTTACATCTAAGTCATTACTGTAGCAATTAAAAGGCTGCTTTGATGAGCTCCTCGTGCGGTGCGTGGTGCAGGGAGTCTGCTCAGCAAGGCTGGCATGGGGTGGGCGGTGAAATGATGAAGGAGATTTGCTTTCTGGCTCCTTGAAGGACCATCAGGGGTGTGGAGAGGAGGGGTCTGCTCCCAGCAGTGGAAGACCCCACACGAATCTGTACACTGGTGATTTACCAGCCCGTGGGAAGTCGAAGATAACAAGCAATAGCTGGTCTCTGTTGGAGTAAAATGTTGGCCCGGGGCACTGCATGAACTCACCACTTGCAGTGTTATTGATGGCAGTGGGAGTCCCAGGGAGTCCCTCACAGGATGCATCATCAACCATCCAACTAGGCAGAAACCTCCCAGTTTCCCCACTCAGCCTCACAGGAAATCAAAGGAGGAAATTTTTGATGGACAGTGAGCTTTTCTGAAAGATCCAGGGCCATGTTCAGCGGTGCCCTCAGACCAAACTGTGCATATCTCCTTGTGTAAATTGGACAAAACTGGCCAAGGTAATTGGAAGAGCGACGGTCCTCAGGGTTATATGATGGGGGCAATTATTGTCTTGTGAGGATGTGTACAGTAGGTATTTGTAGGTACCTCTCCTGCCAGAGGAACTGGTGGTGAACAGGAATAATTTCCAGTGGCCCATGAGGGCACTATGGGATGTGAGGTGGTGATCAGTGTGTGGAAGTGGCTCATTATATGGAGTGCAAGTGGTTTCCGTGGATGGGTCTGAGTTTTATAGGCCTACGAAGCCTTGAGGGTATAAACTTGTTCTGTTGGATCCTGGATGGCAGGAGAGACCCTCGGGATGGAGGGTGCTTGAAGGCCACAGCCTGGTGTCATGCTGGGCACTTCAATTCGAGCCAGCATTGGTGGGCTTGAAGTCAGCTCCAAAGCTTTGATTATTGGTTCTTTGGAAATCCATTTATCCTGCCTATCACCTCCCTAAAATTAGGTTTTGTTTCTCAGACCTTAATTGTTTTACTTTGCCAAAAATTGTTTGATGGGAAATCAATCTCAGTGCTTTTGCTATTGCTTTCCCAAGGAGGCCTCCCCTTTCTCCAGCTTATTCCATTAATATTTATTGCACTGGTAGGTAGGATCCTGAATTAAAGTTTCTGTTATTTCCCCATCTCCCTGATGCTTTCTCTGTACTTTTGATCGACGTTCAAGTCGCTTTGACTCTATAAATTTGTTGCTCTACATGTTCTCTTGCAGCCTCTAAGCTGCAACTGTATTTTGCTTGCAGGTCTCCTGAATCCACATCTCCTCAGCACTGTCTTCTTCCAGTGTCTTCTGACTCTTTTAGATCACTGTAAGGAAGAAGTTGCTTAGGACCCTGTCACCCACCCGTGTAATTAGTGCTGTAATGAGCATTACAGCCCTGTATCTATCAGTGCTGGGGGCAAGCTGGGGACAGGCTTCACGTTGGAAGATAGTAAGGAAGTTGTCCTTGAGGGAGGCATTAGCTGCACACTGCCCTGCCCCAGCCAGGCTGGTTTGGCAGTGACACCCTGCAGAACCAAGGCTGTTGTGTCTCTGGGGGGGTCTGACATGTTCTGCTGAAGCCCTCAGGGTGGGCAGTGGATGAGTGGCTGGAGGGAGCTGGGGAGGCAACTCGGCTGACACGGAGCTGGTGTGATGTGATGCTCCAGCGTGTGAATGGCCACATTGTGCCTTTGCTGCTGAGATGCTTCATTACTCTCAGTGGGAATGAGACTTCCTTCTGGAAATCCTGTCTGGGAAAGCAGAGGAATCAGTGAGATGGATCTGCTGGGGAAATTCGCAGGACAGGAAAATGCTGTGTCTGCCTTTTGGAGCCAAACGACCCAGGGGCCCAGTGGTGGGCATCAGAATGAGCTCAGCAGGCTGAGCCCTGCCCCGTGAAGCACAGCCCAGGCTGAGCAGTGCAGGGCAGCCCTGGGGTGGGAGGGGAAGCTGCCCCAAGGCAGGGTTCATCCAGACCAACCTCTGTCTTTTGGGGCAGGGGAGCGGAAAAGGAGGCAGACTGGGCTGTCATGGTAAATAGCAAATGGCTTTTGTAAGCTGCCTTAGAGAGGAAAGAGGGTGTTGGTTGGCAGCACATGAGCCTGGCTTCTGTCCCCTCCCAGCAAGCTGTGGCAGGGGGGGTGCCCGTGCTCTGCAGCAGCCACGCACCACGCAGGCTGGCAGCTCAGGGGCAGCACGAGTGATGTGAGCTGGCTTTCCTCCACCTCCTCTCATCCTCCCACACCCCAAACCCCCCTGCTGTCCCTGCAATGGGTGCTCCAGCAGCACCCAGGGGTGCCTCTGGCCACCCTGCAGCCCCCAGGGAGGGGATGCTGTGACCCAGCAGCCTGGGAACACCACGGGGTTCCCAGTACATGGGGCAATGTGTTGCAATGGAATAACATAGGCAGTTAATAAGAAGCAGAATTCTCATGCCTGTGATTCAAGGACCTCCAGATTGCTTAGTAATTGAACATGGAGCAAGCACAAAAAGAGAGGGAAAAGGCATTATTTAGTGATAATTTAGTAATAATTTATTACTTATTTATGTTTATGTCTGGTTCCAACATCAGCACCTGGGTGAGTGTGGGATGTGCACTGTGTGCTGTGTTTGGTGCAGGCCCAGGTCCCAGGGGTGTGTCCCAGCACAGGACCCTCCTGTGCTTTTTGGCTCTGGCAGCCAAAAGCCAAACTGTAAAGGCAATTGGAAAAAAGGGAACTTTCCCAAAGTCCTGGAGGGAAATAGTGTTTGGGCAGCTCAGTGAGTCACCGAAGGCTGCACTGGTAGAAAGCCAGGAGAGGAGGAAAACACCAGCATGAGAGCCAAGAAGACACATATTTCTGAACCACCTTCCTCAGCCCCAGCTGTTTTAAAAAAAACATTTTCTTCCCATCTGTCTCTGAGCTAAAACCTCCGCCCCAAGGACATGGTGTGCACTTGCCCTATGGCTGAGGGGGGGATCTGCTCCCTCAGGATGGTGTGCAGGACGTTTTTCCTGCGTGCTGGATGTAGAGGGCACATTTCCCATGAGGAAGATGGAGCAGGTTCATCATGGCTGAGCACTCCCCCAGCTCAGCCCTGGGCATCCACTCGAGGGGAACCTCAGGATCCAGGATTCAGCCCCTTGAGGTTTCTGACTCGGGGCCTCCCTTCTGGCTGCTGCCACTTCCTGAGCTCATTGTTCAGCCACGTTTCCTTCCTCCCCAGTCCAGCACCGGTGAGGGAGCAGGATCCATTGGCTGGGAGATGAAGGGTTCAGCTCCCAAGTGCCACTTCACCCCATTTTCAGCACATCCCCCTCCTCATCCTGCCACAGCAGCCATTTCCAAGGAGAAGTAAGGCTGTAGAGGAAAAGGAGATGCTCCCTCCCTGCCCTCTCCTCTTCCTATCTTTAGATCCACTGGGCACTCAAGAACCACCGCTGCCTTCTGAAACTAATCCCCAGATGACAAGCTAAATTGTGGCAACATCTGCTTGGATGTCCTGACCAAAGTGTCTCACTTTGATAGCTCCCTGATTTTAAGCTTTGAGCATGCAGAAATAGGTGTTTAGGAGAAAATGTTCTTCAAAGCCTTTTGTGTCTTGTGGAAAAGGAGAGATAAACACAAATGATCCGAAAAGTGCTGAATGAATGATGGATGAAACCTGGCAGTGTCCAGCTGGTAGAGGTTTATGCAGAACTCAAGTCTGGCTCATTGTCTGGCACCTAATCTTTGCTTAACCTCAGGTTTACAGAAAATGGTTCTAGTCCCATTCGAATATGTCCCAACAATCATTCCTATCTGCAAAAGGAACTGTACCTTTCTCAAGGCCAAACAGATCTCATTTGTGCTTTGTTTGTTCAGCCCATTTATATTTCTTCTTTGTGTTGCTTCCTTTCAGCCCTCTTTGAATAAACCGGAGCTGAATTATACACTGGGAAGGGACTGCAACAGGTCAATGGTAATGAGGAGCAGGAGTGGATTATTGGGGGTATTCACTTCTAGAGGTTTTTGGAGGTAGCAGAGCTGCCAGGGAAACACATGGCCTTGTGGAGGATGGGGCAAAGGCTTGGGATAACCCCTCTGTTGAGGACAGAGCCACATCCCTGCTGCTCCACCTGCACTTGGAGGTGCCTCATCCCCATAAGATGCCTGGTCTGGCTGCACTGCCTGTCTCGTTTCAAGACCCATCTCAGCAGAGCCCTCCTAATTCAGCTGCTCCCAGGAAGTGTCTGGGCTCCCACAGGGCTGGCAAACTGCTTGGCAGCAGCTCAGCCAGCCTGTCCCTGCTGCAGTGATGCCGGTGGATGTGGTGTGTGGTGCAGGGACACTCAGGGAGGTCCCGCTCCTCCTGCTGTCACCCTCCTGGCAGAAAATGCTCCACTAGTCCAGGTTTACTCACAGCCTTCTGGTATATGGTATTTTTCAGCATTTTATTATCATTCCTCTTAATAAAAAGAAGAAAAAACCACTTTGTCCATCTTGCCTCAGGTTTGTTTTTCTGTGTTTTCTTGCTTCCCCCTCTCTCTCCTCACACTGCACTGCAGATTCACTAAGGTAGCCCAGCTGGCCTTTCCAGAGTGGGAGAAAGCCCTTTTCAGAAAATAAGGGGAAAGATTTTATTGTACATCCATTCTAAAAATAAAAGTGCTTTGTATTTCTAGAGCATCTTTCAGCTGCTGATTTCAAAGATCCTTGAAATTCTCAATTAATGAAGCGTCCCAGCTCCCTCGGGAAGGAAGCCCTGGGAATCATTACTGGTACACCCTGTGAGGGAAGGACTGTTGCTTGTTCTGGGCTTTGCTCAGCCCCTGGAAGTGTGAGGTCCTGCATGACAAGAGATGATATGAGAGGATTTGAGCCCTGGCTTGCTGTCTGCCAGATCTCAGCTGGAGCAAACCCTCTATTTCTTGTCCTAAATTAGGAGACTTTGTCCCATGCAGCCCCTGTCTGCATCCTGCACCCATCTTGTAATCCACTGCAAGAGGCAAGATCACCTTCTTCTTTTAATTTTTATTTGCACAGCCAGGGCTTAATCCAGAATCCCCCCAAAATCAGAATACATTAACATTAGGAGGTTCTCCCGAAACAACAGGCTACATGTCCGTGGCACAAGAGTGCTACAAGAGCCCCGTGTGCAGGGTGGTGCAGGCACACAGACCCACCTCGGGCTCCCGGCTGTCCTCACCGCGGTTCATCCCCGCCAGAACAGCACAAAAGGTTTCAGCATCTGTGGAAAAGCCTCCAACACAGAGCAAGCTTTCAAGGGCTTATTTTTTTTGCATGAAGTATCCTTGAAACATATAATTGCTCATGCTGGATGCTGTTTAAAAGCACCGGAGGAGGAGGACAGGAGCAGCACGGAGCTCCCTGGCTGCTCGCCCCGCGGCACCGCGCTCCGAGCCCGGCTCCGGGAGCATCGCCCCCCGTGTCCTCACATGGACCCAGAGCGAGGAAGAGCAGGACCGGGAGAGAGCAAACCAGAGCCCTCGGGACCTCTTCTCAGCCCGAGGGAGGGGCGGGATGGAGGAGGGTTATTTTAGGAGCCGTGGCTGCTCTGCCCAGCGCTGGCAGCTCCGTGGGACTGCTGCTTGCCCGGGCTCTGCCCCGGCTGGGGTTGGGGGCTGCGCTGAGCTCGGGGTACACTGAAAGCTTCTGTGGAAAAGGGTCTGCCTGCAAGGCACAAAATGTGGCGTTTTTCTTTTCCCAACCAATTAAATGCGTGGAGAATGGAGTTATTTTTTCCCTAAACCCACCCTTTCCCCTGCCCCAACCAGCCAAACAGTGTTTGAGCTACATCGAACTGGTGGGTTGAAACTTTTTGATCTTTCTTAGCAGGACACCTTGCACTCCTTTGGGGGACAGGGCTCTGGGGGGGTCACTCTCTGTCCCTGCCTCCCAGCAAGGGACATCTCCTGCTCCCCCTTGGTGTACTCTGCTAGAGGCGGAGGGAGAAAGAATGGATATTCCTGGGGAAAACAGAAGAGGGGAGAAAAATGGATTCTGAGGCTTTCTGTGTGGTGCACAAGATCCGTGGAGGCCTCAGATGCTGCATTTCAGGAGCTGGAGCCAGGCTGAGGTTCTTGCCATAGTTACAAACCCGTGCTGCCAACTTCATTGCCACTGTGCCTGCAGACTCCCAGAGGAGTTGGCACAGTCCTGCAGCCCACAGGACCCGTGGCAGTGATGTTCTGCTGGCATGCAGAAGCCTGTGTGATCCCACAGCCTTTGATATCCTCACTCCTGGTTTCAGCTTGTTTTTATCCTTCCAAGAATTGCTCTTTTTCAATCCTATTTTACTACCCCTGTAGCAAAGCTTTCATCTGCAGAGGTATCAAAAGCTTTTCTGAAGTCCGGGGTGAATCCTGCCCACTCCTTTCCACCTTCCTGAGCCTTTGATTGCCCCCAGAGCAGACAATAGCCCTGCATCATGCTCTCCCAGCCAGGAGCCCAAGCTCAGCTGGACCCAGTTCTGGCACAGGGAACCTCAAAACCATCCCACCTTCCTACTGCTTGGCTGTAAATCATGAACCTAAATACCCAGATCCATCTCCAAAGTGGGGAGTTGTTCAGGTGGGGTGAAGGGGAAAAAAAAAAAAGAATTTTATTCTTTTTCAAACACGATTTTTGGAATTATTTTTAGAGCCTAATGCGTGAATGTGAATCATGGGTTTAGCTGTATGAAACCTCCTTTTCATCTTTTTACCTTATCATTATCCCTGCATACTCAGTTTTATCTGCAGTTTGACATCTTTTATCCCCAGCCTGGCAGACAGCAGAAACAAGGGCAGCTCTGCTCCCCAGCACTGGGAGCGCTGCACACGCAGGGCACGCCCATTTGAAATTATAATCCTCTTTTTGTTGTGTCCTCACACTGTTTATTGTTACTGTATGTACCGCTTGTTGTTGTAGTTTTCCATTTCATGAAAAATACATCAAAAAAAAAAAAAAAAAAAGCCCCACGAATGCCTGAGGTCTGTTTGTTATTCTCTGTGTTCAAAACTATTTCCTGAAAACCAACTTCCCCGAAGTGCCAGCGTTTGCCCCTCGCTTGCCATCCCTCTGACTCCACCCGCATTAACACGAACCCCGTGAGCTTCCCAACGAACTGCAGAGAGCTCTTTGTTTGCAGAGGGTTGGAGGGAAAGCTGTGAGTACGTTCCCAGAACCGGGAGCTTGTCCCTCAGCTTTGATTTGCTGCTTGGCTGATGTAACCGTGGGACTGTTCAGGTTTCTTTGGTGTGGCTGCTGCTGTGGGCCTGGGATGTTCCTGTGGCTTTTTGGGCAGTCACCATCCTGTCACTGTCCTACTGCTGACAGCTTTTACGTGGCCCTTCCCCCCACCCCCCAGCATTTTAAAACTAAACAAAACCACATCAAATGGTATTTTGTCCCTTGTCTTTAATTTGGCCACAGCCTGCAGTTTTGGCAGTCAGGAGAGGGTTTCTGCATGCACCGGGATGCAAAGCCTTCCTCTGCAGTCCTACCAAGGGAACTGTGGAAAAAACACCCCCTAAGCTGTGAATTTCCGTCCTTGAGCTGTGTTTTGGGCTTCCCCTGACACTGTCCCTCTGCACACAGCAGTGGGTGGGGGTGTTGGTCCCCTTGGTGAGGCTGGTGTGGTGGCAGTGCTGCTGGTGGGAGGCAGGAAGGAAACAGCTCCCCAACCCTGGACGTGCAGCTGCCCTGGCTACAGCTCCTGGCTGGAAACAGCCCCCAGAGAAAGTCAGAGCTGTGATCTGTCTGCTGCTTGGTGAAGAAGATGGAGCCAGACCCACAAGGGGTTTTCAGCTGAAAGAGGGACCAGAGGACATAAGCTGCACACAGGGAGACTGAGGCTCTTCCCCCTGCTCCAGGGCAGGAAGTCACCAATGTCCCCAGATAAAAGTGCAAAGCTGGATGCTGCTGTTCAATGGCATTATACAACCTGGCACAAAGAGATCTCATTTATTTACTCCTATCAGCCTAATGTGATGATTTGGGAGAGGGGGGAAGAGGCTGGGCAGCGATCTCCTGAACAGTTGGGCTGGGATTACACTTTTTCTATGGAGCTCATCACCGTAATAACCAGGAGCTCTGTTTATCAGCCCACCAGCCATGCCCATTTAGGAGATTACCATTTTCCAATCTCATTTCTCATAAAAGAGGATTGCTGCCCATCCCCTCCCTGTCCCAAACCCCTCGCTTATGAATGTTTATCTGCTCAGGGTGTTTATGAAGTCCTGAACAGGAAACTTGTGTTTATCCCCTGCGTCATCAAGAGCTGGAAACTCGATGGGATAATTACTCTTTCAATAACACACATAGCCCACCAGCAGACTTTGGCATCTTGCTGGTGTCAATAATATATATATTTGCCCGGTGGAGATACATAAGGCTTATTTGTTTCTCTTTCCTGTCTCTTTAACTTGTCATGAGATTGGAGTTTCTGGCTTTCAGGGTGTCTCATGGAAGGAGGGATTTTTACTTAAGCTTAAGGAGAGGTGCTGCTCCCCTCCAAACTGGTGGCACCGAGGATGTTCCCAGCAGCAGAGGACACCTTGCCTGGTCAGTGCCAGCTCCAAGGCATTGCTTGTCTGGGCAGGGCATCACCCTGCAATTGGAGAAGTCAAGTGTGGAAATGGCTTCTTCAGATGCTAACACAAGTACCCAGACCGGGAGAAGGCTGGGCAATGAATCATTTATTTGGCAGAGCTCTTCTCTTCTCTCTCTGCAGGTTGCAGGGAAGACATTCTGATTCCCTTCACCCTCCAGCTGACAATTTTGAACTACGTAAAATGCAGAAGTAAGTTCATTAGTGATATCCACCCGATGAAATTCAAGATGTGAAGTGTTTTGACTAGCACTGTTCAAATAGAGGAATCACTCAGGAGTATATTGCAATCAGTGCATTAAGATAAGATCCCAGAGCATTGGGTTTCCAGAGCATTGATTATAGATTAGCATCCCACTGCTTCAGAAACAGAGTCAGCCATCCCTGTGCAAACCAGGAGAGCTCGTAGATGTGGATGGACTCATGGGAGAGAAGCAGGGAACGGCAGAAAATCCTGGTGTGCAGCACAGTCCCCAGTGCCACAGCCAGCTGAGCGTCCCCAGGCAGTTTGGATGCACCACCACATCACAGGATCTACTTTTTCTCCGGGGCCTGCATCTTCCCTGCAGCGTGGGGGCTCCCCAGCTGCCCCCTGGGGCTTGGCCTCCCTGGCCACGCACGGAGCGTTATTTTGGAGAGGCCACAAACGTGGGAACCTCGTGTGGTTGGTCAGAGCGAACTCATTCAACGTGAGTGCTTGCCAAGTTGCCTTTTTTTTTTTTTTTTTTTTTTTTTAAATTCTTCTTGGCTGCATTCACAGACCACAAATCTGCAGGCAGGAATGGGAGCCGTGTTTCTAATTTGGTACAAAACTTTTATTCCCGCTTGGCGCAGAGCAGTTGCAAACCATGGGGGCTGTTCCTGATCCTCTGCCCCGCGCATTGAAAATGTGCTCCGTCCATCCGGCACCCTTGGAAGGGGAGTTATTTGCATTGCATAGCAATTTTGGGGAGATAAACACAAGGCTCAGTGCTTGTGGGGACAAGGATGTGGCATCCTTACTGCATCCTATGCAAAGGCTGCAGTGAAGGAGCGTGGAAGGGCCAGACTTCGGGAGCTCACAGAGTTCAAGGCTGCCTTAAAAAATTTGAAGTCAGCTTCTGCCTTTGTAAACAGTGTTTTCAAGGTCCTGTTGGAGGAAGCCAGCACTTGGCTGCGTGCTTAGGAGGGAGACTTGCCCAGCTTTTATTCCAGTCCAGTGTCAGCCACATGCCTGGGGATGAGCACCTGCTGAAGCTGCGGGGTGCTGGGTCTGTGGGGCAGCCGTGCCCGAACACAGGCAGCCCTGCTGACCCCAGCCTGGTGCTGCCCATCAGCCAGGATGTGATGTGGGAACACCCAGGGATGTGAAAACTGTGTGTTGGGAGTAGAGGTTGTCCCCAGATTCCTTCACCAGTCAAGAAACTGGCAAACCAAATAAAAATGACCTGCCTTGTGTCAGGTGTTGATGTGTTCAACATCCCCTAAAAGTGATGCTTTTTTGCATCCCCCACCAACACCTTGTGATTCCAACTCAAGATGAAAACAGCTCCACAACTGGATGTAGCTGGAAACAATATCTGCTTTCTGAAAATATTCTGGCCTTGTTTTTCATGCCGTTTCTTGAATTCGGATGTTTTCCCTGGGGATAACACTTACCCACGGGATACCCTCAAGATATCCACTGGAGAAGCTGTGCATGCCCCCTCCTGGAAGTGTCCAAGGCCAGGCTGGATGGGTTTTTGAGCAACCTGGTCTAGAGGAAGGTGTCCCTGCCCATGGCAGGGTGTTGGAATGAGATGAGCTTTAAGGTCCCTCCCAACCCCAACCATTCTGTGGTTCTGTGATTCGAAAGGGGGTTTTTAAGTCCTTATCAACATTGATATGGATGCTGACACTGCCACAGACCACTGCTGGGGGTCCCTGCAGCTCCAGGTGGCTGATGGCTGTGGGCTGTGATTCCCTTTCCTCCTTTTTCTGGGGCTTTATTTACCAGCAAAGTGCTTTTCTTGTCGATTCCTTGGTGGGAGCTGGGTAAGCATCCCCTGCCAGCTGTGAGCAGGGTTTGCATTGCTGCTGGTGAGGGTTGAGGGCAGGAATCCACCTTTCAGTGGTGGTTTTTGTCTAGTGGGCACCACAGCCAGGGGAAGGGGGCAGATGTCCCTCTGCAGAGGTGTTTGTGAATGAATAGCAGAGAAGACGTGAAGGAGAGTGGCCAGAGTGATGTCTCCAAACATGGGGCAGAGTGATTAGCTTGATAATCTGCATAACTGTTGGAATTTCTGTTTCATAAAGGGTTTAATAGCATTGGGGAACTACAGGACTTCCAGATGCCGGAGGAGGGAGGCTGGGCACACAACTGCCAGCCTGGCACCGTGGGAACGATCCCCTGCTCCTGCACCAGCCTGGCTCCACGGAGCAATCCAACCCCTCCTGCAGTGCTGGATGGGGGAGAGCCGGCACAGGGAGCAATCCAACCCCTCCTGCAATGCTGGATGGGGGAGAGCCGGCACAGGGAGCAATCCAACCCCTCCTGCAGTGCTGGATGGGGGAGAGCCGGCACAGCACCTCCCCCGGGCTGCTCCGAGCGCGTCCCTTCTGACGCAGCCCAGGCTCTGGAGTGATGCCATCAAATACCAGCCTGGGAGAAGCAGCAGGGAGCTGTGCTGAAGATGTCTGTAGGGAAGAGAGGGGTTGGGCAAGGATAGCAGGGCTGTGATTATGGGCCGGAAATTTGAGACCCAGAGGCAGCAAAGCTACAGTAGGGGAAAGCCTCCTGTGTGGATCTCATCCCGGTCCGGGGGTGCATCTCTGGCACTGCCCCGGGCCAGGAGCTGCACATTTCCATGTGTCCCCTGCAAACACATCCTGCAGAGAGCAGGGCACGCCGGAGGCAGGTGCTGTGTGCCCCCAGGATCCTCTGCAGTGCCAATAGATGGGTTTCTCCCTGCTCCCCTGCTCCTCACTGCTGCCACTGCTCAGCGAGGGAGGGACATCAGAGCCGGGGTGGGAGGGAAAGGCACCCACGGGGATGTCGGGACTGACGGGGGGCATCTCTCAGCGTTGGGAGCCTCCCGGCCACGCCGGCACGTGCGCGATGCTGGTTTCCATGGAAACGCAGCACAAGATGTGCTTCCACACATGAGCCACCAGCGATGCAGGGTGGAACACAGGACCTCTGCTCCCCGTTCGGTGGCACAGGGGGCACTGCAGGGCAGAGGGGACACCTGGGCCTGCTTTGGGATGAGCCCCCATGGAGCACATGGGCTGTGCTGCCCTTGGGGGGGCTGTGCTGCCCTTGGGGGGGCTGTGCTGCCCTTGGGTGCTGCCCTGGAGGCAGGGGGCTGTCACTGCAACCTGTTCTTCACCTGGGCTGTGCTGGAGAATCACAGGGGTGTCCCACGGGGGCTCCAGAGGAGCAGTGAGGGCACACTTGCAGATGTGGAGAGAAGCCCTGAGACACTGCTGGGGTGCTCAGGCCTGGCTGAGATTGGAGTGGAGCTGAGACAGCCTCCCCAGAGCATCAAGCAGGAGAAACAAGGTTGCTCCATGGGGTTTTTAGGGTGTCTCTAGTTTTCCTTCCTCTAAGGTCTGCTCAGGTTTTAATCTTTCATTAATTTGCATTGCAGTTTTCCCTGCATGGCCAGTGGAGAGAGAACAGCATCTCCAGCTCAGATGCTGCCAGATGCTCCCTGTCTGGAGGCAGCAAGAGCCACGTCCTGGATGTCTCCATGGGCCCCAGTGCAGGCAGAACATCCATGTCTGGGAGATGGATTGTCCCAAACCCCACGATTTGAGCTGCCCGTGACAGGGTGGTCCAAGAGCTGCAGTGGCTGATCCACTGCTCTGCCCAAGCAGGGTGGAGGGGATTCCTCCTGCCTCAGTTCTGCTGCAGGGGGTTGCAGCTGAGCTGCTGTTGAAGGAGGCAGCTTGGGTTGGTGGAGGAGGGAGGGAAGCAGGATTTGGCCCACAGGAGCTGGGTCCCTCCATGCCAACAGCTGGAAGCTGACAGCCACAGCTGGGATGAGTCATTCCAGGCTTATTTTATCATCCCAGGAGGAAAGCAGTGTGAATCACTGTGTTGGAATGCAGAGGTGTGCTAGGGTGGCTGATGCACCTTTTGTTGCCTGGGGCTCCCTTCTGGCTGCAGGCTTTACAAGGGAACAACACAGGCCTTGGGAGCAGAAATCCAACTTTCAGGCACTGTGAGTCAGCTGAGCTGAGCCTGCAGCCATCCTGCATGGCCAGAGCACAGCACCCAGTCACACCACAAAGGGGTGCATCGTGTCCTAAAACCAGGAAACAAACTGCAAGGAGGATGACCTGGGCATTGTGACACCCAGACCAGGGACTTTGCTGTTTCTCCACCCTTCCTTCCAAACCTGGGCCCCTCCTGGCCCCCCAGGTTGTACATCCCACTCACTCTGTGTCCTGGAACTTGATCCTCCTAATGCCCAGGATTGCTGATTCCCAGTGGATAACTTGCTTGCAGGGAGCAGTACCTGCTCCAACACCTGCCAGTGTCCTCAAGGAAGGAGAGCTCCTGCTGAGGATGCTCTCCAAGGTCACAGCCCGGGGTGGACAGGCTGTGCTCGTGTTAAATTCCCTGTGGGTGCAGAGGCAGCACTTCCCCAGTGAGTGATGGCAGTGCTGCTGTCACACACCACTGGGCTGGCCAGGGTGTGCAGGGATGGAGGAGCCGTGCCCCTGTCCATGTGCTTCCCTCAGCAGTGCTGCCTTTCCCAGGATCTCCTGCAGTTCTGTGCTGGGACAGGAACCAGACCCAGCTTGGCTGCATTCGGCTGCAGAGCAGAGCTCATCTTCATGCTCTGCTCCCTGTCTCAGGAGCACCTCCACACCGTTCCCCCTGTCCCAGCTGCGTGCCCTGGCTGTCAGCTGTTGGCTTTGGTGGGAAGGGCTTGTTTTGTGAGAATTGCCCACAGTGGAGCTGTCCTATGTCAGTGGAGCAGCAGAACTTTGTTCCTCCTGCCCTCCTCCTGAGGATGCTGGGAGGATTCAACCACCTCTCAGCCTTCTCTGGCCTAACTCCCAGCACTCTGTTGCTCCTGGGCAGTAGTTTCTGTGTCCAGGTTTCCACCAGCTGCAGATGCAAATTTGGGTGTCTGACAGCTGGATAGAGGGGAGCTGAGAAATGTAATATTGATGTAGGTGGCTGCAGGTGGTGCTGACTCTTCCTCTCCTACCTCCTGTTGAGCTTCTTTGAGTTCAGGGTGGGAAATCACTTGAGGCCATGAACAGTACATGGCATTGGTGATGTTTGATGAGCCTCTGCCCAAATAAATCCCCCTGATCAGGGCAGATGAGGAGTAATGAAATGGGTGGTGGGAGATGCACTTGGTTCAAAGGGCTCTGAGTGGTGCCCAGGAGCCTCCCTGGTGTTGCTTGTGTGTTCTGTCTCTGGAGGTAAAGCAGAACCATGTGGCTAATTAAATGGAAATACAGCGTGCATTTTGGGGTTTCTCAGCTTCTCCCAGTTCAGCCCTCACAATACCTTTCAGATTTAAGGCAAGGACACAGATCCCCAGGGAAAACGGAGCCACAGGGAGGTGGAAGGCAGCTCTCCCCAGGGTGCTGAGCACGGCCTCCAGCTGATTTTGGGGTCAGTCCTTCCCCAGCAAGGACAGACTCAGAAGGGCCTGTGGGGTCTGAGCCCCGGGGCTGGGCCAGGGAGGGGAAGGCACACCCACATCCCTGCACTCAGCTCTGCCCAGAGGGCACTGCAGAGGTGGGGAAAAGGCGAGCGGAGAGACTCAGGTTACAAATGTACAAGCATAGGAAGCAGAGATATATATTCCCTGGATATTAATTACCTCTAAAATGTCATCTTTTTTCCGGTGAGTGGGGACTTCAGGCAACTGGATATATGATGGGAAGGAGACAGTGTCAGGCAGCGGGAGGACGGACACGGCTGGAGGTGGTTGGACCTGCTGAAGGGGTGGGAGCTGCACAGGGCTGATGGGCAGCACATCCCTGGAGCATCCTGACAGTCCTCAGACCAGGGGCACTGCCCTGGGCACTGCCCTCTGCTATGATTGGGAAGACTGGTCTGGCCTGGGACTCGTCCCTCGCTGGGCACACTCGATTTGAGAGCTGAGTTCAGAACAAAAGCCCTGCTGGGTGGGAACCCTTGGGTTTAACCAAGAATGGGCCCAAAAAGGGGCCATAAAGCATCATGCTCTGTTCTGAACAGAGAAGAGACACCACTGATCCCAACACACCGGGCAAGAGGCAGAGTCTGGGAACAGTCACCACAGTGTGAGTGGAGATGTTCTTCACATCCTCAACCTGGGAGATGCAGGAGTCACTGAGGAAGATATTTTGGGGACTACATTGAAAATAAGGGTCGTGATTTCTTCCCCCCGTGATTTGGAGTTATCTCTCCCCAGGGATGTTACTGAAGGGCTCAGGTGCCATCAACTGGGTTCTGGGGATGAAATCTGCATTTTGTGGGGGCTTAATATGGTGTAAAACCACTTCTGCATGAGGGCTGATGTGCCAGCCAGATCCAGACAAGAGTGGCACCTCCAGTGGGAGCTGCCTCAGCCACTCCTGCCCTTGGGAAGAGCAGGAGGAGGCAGAGCTGGTATGGGAGAATTCACACCAGTGCTTTAGCACAGAGTGGCAGGAGAACCAGTAACGCTCCTTCCCAAAGAGTCAAAGCCTTTTGTTTCACCTTTTTCTAAGTGAAACACTGCAAATGTTGGCTTTGAACTGACCTTTGGTCATGAAATTACCTCACCTCAATTAAATATTAAAAACAAACAAAATGTCCTGAGTGTGGAATGAATTGTTTTGCTCCACCTACAGAGATTTCTTATTTCACTGGAGTGGAAGGACTGAGAGTCCAGTGTCACATTGGCTCACCCCGAAATGAATTTTTGTCCTGGCTTCCCATCATTAAATGTCAGCAAATGAAGAAAAGCAGTTATTTGAAGAGCATTTTTATGACATGAAAATGCACCTCCCCGTCACTCCCTCTGCTGGGATTTGGGTGGTTATTGCTTTTTGCTGGCTCTAGGGAAGGCTCGTGGATGATACTGGATTGTAGTTGGACCCCCAAAACCAGTGGGTCTGCTGTGCTGGGGTCTCCTGCTGAGGCTGTAAAGCAGCAGGATCCCCACGGTTGCCAGTCTCTTGGTGGGGGGAACTGGGATCCTCACTGGGGTTGGTGGTTTTCCTCCCTGAAACCTTTTCTCCTGGAGCAAGATGTAAGATGTGTAAGATGATCTGATCTTATTCATCTTTTCTGAGTGTTTTCGTGGTTTTGCAGTCAAAAGGACAAAAAAACCCCAAAAAACAAAAACCAAGCAAAAACCCCCACAAACCCCCAAAGGTGAAATGCAATGAGATCAGCAAACAAACAGAAAAATTAACTATTGTTAAAGCCAAGATGCCAATGCACAGCCACAGTAATGAAATGAGGGAAGAGATTCCCAGAAATCTGGACTGGTGATGTGTTGCTTCTCCCAGACCCAAACCAGCCTATGGGGCTGAGTACTGGGTAGAGGCACCTCTGGCTCCATCATCCCCCAACCTCTGACCAGGCTGCTGCTGAGAGATGTCAGTGCTTGCACTGTGTCCCTCTCCTCCATTCCCTGCAGCAAAATTGGGGTACTCAGCACTAATCCCACCCCCTGGGACCTGAGGGGGTGCTGTGTCCTCCCCTGGGTGCTCCTCACCCACCCTCTGTCCCTGCAAGCCTTTGGGTGCCTCTCATGGCTTCCCTGCCCGAGGCTCAGACACTCCCACTGGGAAATGCAAGTGTGAAGATTAAGTGTCCCAGCATTTTGCACGCTCATTATTTGTGTGCTCAGTTGCTCTTTGTGCCTAATAAATCCAGGACATATTATGTCTGTAGCAAATGAGATGGTCCCATGTTTGCAGCAAAGTCCAGAGCTGAATTCTTGCTGGTCCCTGGTCTTTGCCTCCATCAGCACATTTCTTATTATTGTTTTATTGTATTATTTATTTGCTGCTTTTGTTGGTTTTACCTTTGGGATGCTGAAAAATCAGCACATTTAAATATCCTGTGAATAAAATGGCACTTGAAGTGGCTACTGACCTTCCAATCAGCCTGACAGGAAACCTTTCATGGAATCACAGAACCACAGAATGGTTTGGTTTGGAAGGACCATGAAGAGCAGCTCATTCCAACCCCCTGCCATGAGCAGGGACACCTTCCACTAGCCCAGGTTGCTCAAAGGCCCATCCAACCTGGCCTTGGACACTTCCAGGGATGGGGGATCCACGACTGCTCACAGGGCAACCTCTGTCAGGGCCTCCCCACCCTCCCAGCCAAGAATTCCTTTCTGCCCTCTGGCAGTTTGAAGCCATTGTCCCTTGTCCTGTCAGCCCATGACCTTGTCCAAAGTCCCTCTCCTGCTCTCTTGGAGCCCCTTTAGGTACTGGAAGCTGCTCTAAGGTCTCCCTTGGAGCTTTCTCTTCTCCTTTTCCATGAGTTCCCCTCTGCAATAGCCCAGACCATTCCTGGGTGGCTGCTGACCCAGGATGTTGTTGATGCTCAGCAGCTGGGTTTCACAGCAGATTTTTTTTCCCTTCAGTCCCTTTGCTTTTTGGGATGGACAGGATGGGTGGGACAGGGTGGAATGGAAGGGATGGATGTGTCAATAGGACTCATGTGCACCTGAGACACAGATGTTGTGCTCCAGCCTGGGTCACCCCAGGTTAAACCTCATGGAGAGAGCTGGCCCGAAGAGAGATTTGCAGCACCAAATCCCATCCTGACCCTGAAGATGGATATTCATATTTCACTCAACAGGGATATTTACCTACTTAGGAAAAAAAAAATACAACACTAAGTGCTTTCTTCCCAGGCATGTTTTTGCCTGACAGTGTGTGTAATCCTAATCCCTTGGCAGAGCTAAACCAGAGCTGGAGTGGGCAGGTGCCTGGCACAGGGAGGGAGGCAGTGCCTGATGGGCACTGGGGCTGAAGAAGGGCTGGAAACATCAAGTGAAGTGGCTGGGGCAGGAGAAGGAGAGGAGGAGTTGGTGTAGCTAAAGAGGGACCTGGGTCCCTCACCCTGCTGAGTACAAAGGTTACAGATTTTGGGTCAGAGGCTGAGATGTGGGAAAACTCAGGTCTGGTTCTGAGGAAGACCATGGTGGGCTGAAGGTGGTTGTGGAAATGGCTGGAGGATCCCATTGCATTGGGTCTCTGCCTGGGACCTGGACACGGGATCCTCCCCAGCACTGTCCTCCCCAGATGCTGAGCTTGTCCTGTTCCTGCTTTAGAAAAGGAATGGCAGAGGAAGAAGGAAATGGTTTATATTTTCCAGAGAGAAGCCGGTCCCGTGCACTCTTCCCCCGGCCAGGCAGGATTAAATTGCAGCTCGGGGTATGTACAAACATCCCCTTGTTTTCCCAACACTGAGCTGGTCGAGGGGGCTTAAAGGTCATTACTGAAGTTTGGCTTGATTTGGTAGCAAAAGGGTGACTCAGAGAACAAGTTCAGGTTATGTTATCACAGGATTATGAAGAGTTTTAGACTAAAATCTTCTTTAGAGTCCTTGGGCCCCAGCCAGATGTCAGATTCCCCTCCGAGCATCCACCCGATGGGGCTCAGCTGTGATAAGGCACCTCTCCAACAAAATGGCTTTTACTGTGGACAAATAAGCTGAACTCTGAATACCAGGGAAATGGAAAAAAGAGTGGCTGGGTGCAGCCTGTGACTCTGCTTGAGAGGTCTCAGGGCAGAGGGATTTTTTTGTTTGAAAACTCCAAAGTCCTCCAGTTTGAAGGGGTTTGATTTGGCCCCTAAATTGTTAAAACTTGCTGAGGATGAGCAGCAACTGCCGGGAATTGTCTCTCGTGTTTAATGCACTGTCTGGGAACCCGGGAGCTGGGCTTGGCACACTCACTCTGCAAGAGCATCCTTCACATCCTGACAGTGCAAGGGTAGAGTGGTGGGGCCTGATCAGGGCTCTTCTCCCAAAATCAACCTGCTCAGCTTCCCCCTTTGATGTCCATCCTCTTTCTCTGCCCTTCACCCTTCTCCTGCAGCTGGAGCCTTCCACGCCTTCTCTGAGATCAATAACCCCATGGGGATCATGAATAAATGTCTTTGTTCTGCATTAAACCAGAGCACCCAACATTTCAGCCCTTCCTGGCAGGCCTGGGAGGTGGTGAGCAGAATCTCAGCCCTGGCTGTTGCCAGCACCCCCTGTGCTGCTGAATTCTTTAAAATGGCTTAATCTGGGAAACACTGTAGTCCCTCATCTGACTTTGCATGCAGAAGGATACAGGTGGCATTTTGCAGTGCCAGCAACAATCCTGTTATCCCAACTGCATGTTTTAAACTCCCTTCACTTCGGTGTCCCTTGAAAAGTTGAGCCCATCAGCTCAACAACTGGTAGTGCTAAAGAAACAGAAAGTTTTAGAAAATCAAATTCTTTGCAGGAAAGAGGGAAAAAAGCAGCGTGCCAGCCACTTAGTAAGGTCTGAAATGTGTTAGCCCAGGCACAGGGCAGCACCAGGGAGCCTCCTTCCCCTGGCTGCTTGGGAATCCTGGTGGGAAGCAGCCTGTAAAGAAATGATGTATCCATGTAATATCATGGCTATTTTGGTGAGCGGAAATCAAGCTGACTCCTCAGCCCCCTGGGGAGATGAAAACAGCATCTCTGTGCACTGCTCTCTGCACTGGAAAATATTTGAAATATTTTCAGCAAAAAATAATAGGAGAAGTCAGAGTTATCTGTAGTAACAGAAGAGCTGGAAGACAACGTGGCTGAGAGTCATTTCAGGGCTCTGGAATGACATGTGCCATGCTCCAGGACTGAGGTTTGAGCTACATGAGGAAGGACATGAGGAAGAGCACCCTGTGGAGGATGAGGGACCTGTGCTTGGCAGGCTGACTGAATTTGGGGCCAGGGTGGCTGCAGTGGGGTCACACAGTGCTGCTGGCCCTGACAGCAACCCCAGGACACAGGGGTGAGCAGTGGGGAGTCACTGGTGAGGTGGTGGTGGCACTCCCCTCCCCGGGGGCCAGGAGAGCCCTCAGCCTTCTGATTCTTGCTAGCACCACTCATACTTTATACCCTTTTCAGACCTAATGATACAGGAATGCTGGGGGCTCATAAATGATGTCTGCTGGCATGAGACTGCAACAAGACATAATCAACCTTCTTCTGGCTCAAGTGAGTGGCCCCAATGACAGCCCTTGGTTGTTTCCAACTCAACTCTGCTTTCTTCAATTAGTTCCTCTCCATCCTCCACCATCATCCTTCCACGTCTCCCCCACCGCTTTTTTAGTCCTCCATCATCCATTCTTCCAATCTCCACCATCTCCTTCTCCATTCTCCATCACTGTCCTTCCTATTCTCCATCCCTACCCTCTCCATCCCCCATCATCATCCTTTCCATCCTCCATCACCTTCTCCATCCTTCATCACAACCTGCCACCACCCTCTCCACGTGCTGGGTGGCTCTGCCAGATCCCAACATCCCCAAGGAGGTGCCAGCCCAGAGCCTCCTTGCACATGACCCGGAATTCAGAGATTTCTTTTGGACTCCTTTAGGGAAAAAAGGACTTGAGAGCTCACGTTTGGTTCCCTAGCAACAGCCCTGCTTCTTATTCCTGGATATTTTTTCTTTTGGGGGGATCCTTCACATGCTGTGCTCTGGGCTACAGAAACCCCCCACCCCTGGAGCCAGGGAGAGCCCAGGCAGGCAGACAGTGCCAGTGTGCCCATGGCACAGCCAGGGACAGCCAGGGACAGCCAGGGCCTGGGGATAAGCCCCCTGTCATGGATTCCCAGACCCACAGCCCTCCTTTTGCAACCCAAACCCTCAATTTTTTAGAACAAATGGCATTTGTGAGAGTGTGTAACCACAGGGAAATCCCTGCCAGTGCCCTCCCCAGCCCTGTGGGTGCTGGGTGCTGATGTCAAGCCAAAATGTCAGCAAAATGATGGTGGTGAATGGAGCATCAAACTTTCCATTACTCATGGGCAACATTCCACGTGCACAGGAGAAGTTATTCAATAAATCAGCCACGAACATCTCAGAGCAGATTACTGCAAGTAAAAAAACAATTATGTATTTAAACAAGGAGGGGAAGAATTGTAAACTCATATTTGAAGTTAGTTTAAAGTGAGCCACTGCTTGGAGGAGAGTTTTCTTTGCAGTGGTGGGGTAAGAATATGGGTTGTTACTGGTTAAGGCAGCTTTTTGCTGGAAATGGTGGGTTTAGGCTTTGTGGCTCTGGGTTATGCAGGGAATGCTTTCCATGGGAAAAATAAATAGACCTCTATGAGGACAAATGCTTTTAGAGTCCTTTAGGTCAAACATTAGGAAAATTCTCCCAATACTGTTTAGAAGGGAATATTGCAAAAATCAAACTATTTCAGGGCTTTTCAGTGTGGTTTCCACACAAAACCCCATCTCTTGCTGGGCAGGGAGAGGAGTGGACACATCTCCCCGTGGTCCCCAACTTCACTGCATTCACCAGCACCACTCTGTCCCCTAAACTGCCTGAAAGGTAAAATTAACCTCAAACCTAAGGGCAAATGCAACATGCACAGGCTGCAAAAACCAATCCACAAATGTCAATTTGGAACCATTTTTCTTGCATGGAACAAACACTTCCAGTCCCACCAGTGCAGCCATGGGATAGGATATGCCTTGAGGGAAAATCCCAGCTGCATTTCACAGGGTTCCTTTGCTTTTCCATAGCTTTTAGATTTTTTTTCTAAGCAACATACTGGAATTTAATACAAAGCTATATCCACGCTGGAAATTTCTCTTGCAAGTAAAAACCTGCCAAAAATGTACGATTTAGCTCTTTCAAATTTCTAAAAATACATTTGCATGCGAATTTGTAGCTTGAAATTATAAACTGAAATGTGCATTTCCCCTTTGCTGATGTCAGGAGTGTTTTCCTGAAGTGAGAAATGTTTTCCTCATTATTCGACCCAAACGGGCGAGAATTTCGTCGCCTGTAGAATAAAATGTTCTTGTCATTTAAGGCATATTGAAAAAAGAAAAAGAGCTCTTGATACTACTCTCTTGGCTTCATTTCACAACAAATGCATCATTTTCGATGACTGGCACGGAGCAGGAGATGAATTTAAAGTGTGTCTGAATGCACTTGGTTTGTTCCCAGCACGGGTGCGGACGTGGCCGGTCAAGCCAAGCAGTGGCAGCTGCTCCCTGTGCTGGCGGCAGGACCCAGTGCAGGATGGATCCTGCTCCTCCCAGGGACTCGTGATCCTCCTGGCTCAGACTCTGACCCCTTGCTTTACATCTGAGAGCAGCAGGGGTGGGTACGTCTGGCCCTGAGCCCCCTGAGCCCAGCCCGTGCAGTTTTGGCACCACGGTGATGGTTCAGCCCTTCGTGCCCACGTGCAATTCTGTGCAGTTTTAAAGGCAATAACCACACTCCCTCCAGCTTCTCCTCTTGAATTTAACATACCAGAAGCTCCCATGGTCCCTTTCTGTGAGCAGGGGTGTCCCACACCCCTGTGCTGGTTCATGTGTCCAAGCTCTCTGAGTCCCTGAGCATTCTCCTGTCATGGTTTACAGTTCAGCTCAGTCTGTCCTCAGATCTGTCCTCACTCTGCATAAAATCATACATCCCCTGGGGCAGATTACCTGATCTCATTTCCACCTCTTCCTCCTGGAGCCAAGATCAACACCTCGGGAAAGGAAAAGTTCCCCCCCTCAGGGCATCACATCCTGTCCTAAGGGCGGTCGCTGGGCTGGGAGCAGCAGCAGCACCAACTCCCACCTGGAGCTGTGCCAGGCAGCAAGCACAGAAGGATGCTCCAGGTGTTAAGCACAGCACTATTTTGATCCCTTCGTTGTGGGAAAATTGCTTCAACAATCTTTTTTTTTGGTGTAAGCAAAGCTGGAGTAATTACCAGGGAAAAAAAATTTAAAAATCAAATGTTAACATTTCTCTGAAAAAGGTCTCATGATGATTAAATATTTCAATGGGTTCCTCTTTAGTAATGCAAAACTAATCAACTTCCAGATGATATTTAAAAAGCAGAGAACGGTGTATGGTTTAATATCCTAATTTCAATAGGCCGGGGTTTAGAAGACAGCTAATTATAAAATAATCCTTTTATGTTGTGTAAAACATCATTTTAAAGCAGATACTCACTACAAACAGAGGGTTTCCTTATTGCTGGAGGTAATTAGCTGGGTGCTGACTTAACACGTGAATGCACGTGTGGAGCAGCTCCCAGGATATGCTGAGATGATGGAGCTGCTTTTGGGGTGAAACATCCCCTGTTTGGGTTTGTAGCTGGGTCCATTTGACCCCAAAGGGTGTTTTGGCCACGCAAAGTCTCACTGTGCTCAGGCACATCTCCACCCCTTCATCTGGAAAGAGGGATGGGGATGTACCTGAGCCTCGAGCCAGAGCACAGCTCAGGGAGAAGAGGGGTGACAGAGCCACCAGCACAGGCAGCACCATTGCTGGGAAGGCACAGAGCCAGGCAGCACCTCTCAAACCCCACAGCACCCCCTGTGTGGGGCAGGAGCTGCCTGGGCAGTGGGTACCCCATTTCTGTGGTCTCACAACCAAGGTCTCACTTCCATGGAGCCCCCTCTGCCTCCAACAACAACCAACAATTAATTGGAGCCGTAACAAAGGCCTGCTCTGGGGCATCCTCACCCTTCCCAAGGGCTTTCCACCAGCAAGAAATTTTCACCTTTTTTTTCATCTTTGTGGCTCCAGTTTTGCCTCATGAGAGCAGCAGAAAGCGATGGGAACTGGCACTGGGAGCAGCACCGAGCCAAAAGGAGTTAACCTGGAACTTCCCCCGGGAGCTGGTGGGAAAATATGCCCAAAGGACCCCAAATGTCAAATCAATTCAGGGATTTAAGGGGCTGGGTGGGATCAGCACGAGGGAAGACTTTCGAAGGGCAAGCACAGAGGCAGGGTAGCTTTGGCTTGTGCCTTGAATTCCAAACCCTGAGGGGGATATTTGGGCACACTGGGCTCCTGCCAGCCTGGGCAGCACCACAGCACAGCACAGCACGTGGGCAGGGGCTGCTCCCCGGGAGCACGAGCAGGGATTTGTTCTGTGTCCTGGCACAAAATGGGGATCTGCTGAGCTGCCAGTGCTGCCCCATCCCAGGGCTGAGGGTGCCCATGCAGGGCTAGTGGCAGAGGCTGGAGGGATGCCACCCCTGCCCTTCCCACACAGTTACAGCACATGCATATTTCATGGCCAATAATGGGATTTTGCTGTCGATACCTCTCCCAGATTTCTTTCCACCCTGCTACGTTTTCAGGTTAAATAAATGTAAGGCTTTGGGATCACTCCAACTCCAGGGGAAGGAGCTTTCCCAGCGAGCTGGCAATGTCCCGTGGTAGTGGCCAGACTGCAGGTGTGTGGGGGCTCAGCCTTGCCCAGTGCAAATCCCAATCCTGATAACTCATCTCTGTGAGCCCACTCAGGGCTCCAAGTGCCCGCTGCAGCCCGACTGGGGGAATTTGCCCTGCAGTTGTCCTCACCTCTGCCAGTGGCCTTTGGCTGAGAGGGCTGGGGACAGGGCTGGGCAGCCTTGCCATCACCCACGACTCTGTGAGCATCGCTTTCCGAGGGGCAGGAGAGCAAATTTCTCCAAACATCCTCCCCACTGTCCCAATCCACTAATAGCCTGGTAATCCTCTTATGGGGGTCAGCCTGGGGCACCCACAGAGCCTTTGTGCAATGCCAGGGAGGAGAAATGCATTTTCACTGCCGGGAGAAAGGTGCTCGCTGGCTGCCACTGCTCCAGGACAGGGACGGGGCCCAGCGCTGCCCCCCCGACCCAGCCCAGCTCCAGATGTGCTGCCCCTGCCCTCTCCACCCTTTTGGGGAGCTTCCCTCGCAGGGGCAGCCCCAGCCAGGCAACCCCTGGGCTGGGCAGCCTATTTTGGGACCTGCAATAAGCGGCGCGTTCCGCCCGGGCTCTATTAATATCCTGCCCAGCCTCTCCACATGGTTAAGCTCCCATTTAATGCTGGGCTGGTGCCAAGAGAGCCTCCAGGAAGATGAGGATGGTTTGGCAGCTGCTCGGGGTCTCCAGCCCCAGTGAAGCTTCAGGACATGCCCAAGCCCCTCTGGCCCCTGTGGCTGGGTGCATGAGGTCCTGCCCTCTGCTCCCTGGCTCTCGCTGCCAGCAGCACAGCGTCCTGCACGATTAGAATCCATGATCTGGTGCAAGAGGACAGCACATCGACATATCCGGGATTTCCTCCTTTAGCAGCTTCTTTTCTCTGCAGGTGGAGGAAAATGAAGAGCAAACTCCAGAGCAACACGGGTTTTACAGCAGCATCAGGCAGCAGTTTGGTGCCGTTTTCCACCATATTCCAACTGCTGCCGATTGGTGACGTTTCTGATGAGTCACAAGGAGACACTTCCCCCAGTGGTGCTGCCACAGCCATGGACATGCTCCGAGGCACAATCCCAGCACGTGGGCTCCCAGCCCCCACATTCATACCCAGCCAGACTCCTTCCCTGGGGGGCAGGAATTTGGTCTTTTTTTTTTTTTTTTTTTTTTTTTTATCTGCAAGACCTTGTAAGTGCCAGCTTGGGGGCCTTATTTACATTTTTTGTAGGAGCTGTGCTAGTTGCACATCCCTCCTCTGGCCCCTGAGCCAGGACAGGCAACGCTGCAGCCCAGGAGAGGGTTTGGGGGGTGTCAGCAGCCCCCCAGGCGTGAATCGGGGTTGTCACCAGCTTTAACATCCCCAGCAAATGAGCTACTTCATGTCAACATATTTGTTTCTTTCTGGTAATGAGGCAACTTCATTTCCACGGGCTGCTCAAACAGCGCGCAGCATCTGATTATTAAAAATGCTGCTGGAAGCCAGCCCACAACCTACTTAGGCATTAATCTTCCCTGACAGATGCTGACGAGGAATCGCTCCAGCAGCCGGGACCGGCTCCCCTGCCCGGCGCGCTTCATCCCTTAAAAGCTGGGTATTATCCCCGTTACCGCCGGCAGGAGCTGGTGGCGGATGCCACGTCGCCAGGGGAGGCTGAGCCGGGCGAGCGGCAGGACCGACAGCCCAGCAGGACCGACAGCCCGGCAGGACCGACAGCCCGGCAGGACCGACAGCCCAGCAGGACGGACAGCCCGGCAGGACCGACAGCCCGGCAGGACCGACAGCCCGGCAGGACCGACAGCCCGGCAGGACCGACGGCCGCCCCGGGCCGGGTGTGCGGGCGGGAGCTGCTCCGGCCCCGGGCACAGTCACTGAGTCACGGCACCGGGGGGTTCTGTTCTTTTTTTTCTCACACAGAAATAGGCAGAGTCATGTCAAGTCAAACACTTCACGAACTCCTGTTTTGTTCATCACATTTTTTTTTAGGAGGGAAAAAAAAAACCAAACGACTTTTTTTTCCCCCGAGTCACACTGGTTGTCTCAGGAGGATTTTACACTTTTTCTATGCTGACATTTCCTCACCAAATGTACTCCAGTGCAATTTAAAGAACGAAGTCAGGCTCCAAAATGAAATATTTTACCCAATTCAGTTGCCCTTTTCTCCTACCAAGCCCGACTGAACTTTTTATATCTTCATTTTTGCCAAAAAACTCCTTTCCTGATAGTTTTTCTTGACTCATGGTCTGGAGAAACCCAGTCCTGGTTGCTGCACTCCCTTAAGCTCCCCCGTGCATATATTTGGGGTGTAAATGTAATAAATGAGCAGCCAAGTGATAACCCAAATAGGATAAAAATACATATTTCTGGTGTTCACTGGGGCATTTTGAATTTGAGACGTCTCAGCAGTTTCAATCAGCCACTGTTTGAGATAGAGGAAAACCCAAGGAATATTATCCCAGCGTTTCAGTGGAGCTGTGACACCTCCCAGAGCAGGAGCTGGTGGGGAGTGCGTGGGCAGGCGTGAGCTGTGCTCCCAGATTGTGGGTGCTGGCACAAAGGCACAAGTGTGGGGTTGCTGTACTCCCCCTCCCACCTGCTGCCTGAGCCCTGATAAAACCCCAGAACCCCAAAAAAGCCCCAAAGGAAAGCAGGCAGGCGGTGGGGCAGCACTTGCAGGGATCCCCCCCCGCCAGCAAGAGCCGAGGGGTCTCCTGGCCTGTGTGAGCAGTGGAGGTGCAGGGATGTGACCGAGGCCACTGGCAGAGTTGGTGGCAGATCAGCTCCATCTCTGCCTGCAGTATCCCATCGCTGGGAAAGCAGATGGGAGGAAATGAGACCGGGTCTGGCACCTCCGTGGAGCTCATTTGGCTCTAATTGCAGGGTGGATGGGGAAAGGCAGATCCCTCCCCGGCTCCCAGGGCCCCTCGGGACACGAGCCACGTCAGCCCCTTCAGCCCCATCTGCCAAAGTGACCCAGCGCCGTGAGGCCAGGCTGGGAGGGCTCTGGGACCCGCTGCATTCTCTCTGCTGCCTCCGGATTATTTTTAGCAGCTCGATACCGGGAGAGTGGCGAGGAGCCAGCGCGACACGCGGCAGGTCGGGTCCATCTGCAGCCCGAGGGCTGCGGGTGCTGCCGTGCACTCCCGGGAGCTGCAGGAAATGTCCCGGGGCTCGGGGGCCGTGGCACTGGCGGGGCTGGGTGGCCTTGCCAAGGTACAGCAGGCGCCAGCCAGACCCAGCCGGGCAGATAGAGCTGGGACCGCCGCGTCCCCGGGGCTTATCAGACCTTGGGAGGCTTCCCCTCCCTCCAGCCCGCTGCTCGCTGGCTGTGGTTTTTCCACCCCACTCCTTCACCTAACACCCACATTAACAATGTTATAGGTCACCATAACCCCTCGGGTTTAACTTTTCAACAGAGGAGAGCACATTAAGCCAGTTTTCTTGCTTCGCTCCAAATCGCTGGGATGTCCTCGCAGCTTCGGCACCATTTAGAAGTGGCTTTTCTCGGAGAAAAATAAACCCAAGTGCCCTTTTTGTAGCGAGTCCAATCCAGTCATGTTCCCCCCCGCTACCCCTTGCAGATGCTGGGTCTGACAACTGCTCCAGGATATCCTGTGCCCCGGCCGGAGCCGGGAACAATGAGCCGGGCATCTCCCGCCACCTCATCCGGCAGGGAGAGAGGTGCCAGCCCGTCCCTCCCCGCCTCCCAACCCTCGCCTCTGGCTCCAGCCCCTTCCCGGGGGTACGGTGGCACCTGAGCCGCAGCTGCAGCTCCTTCAGCACCCAAATTTCCATCCAGAGGCTCTTGCTTCCCACTTCAGCGAGCAGAGGCAGCTCTCCCTCCCTCCTTCCTGCTTTGTCCAAAAACAATTGCAATTAATTAGGAGGACGGCTTCATCCTCAGCAAGTGTCAGGGAAATTAAAATTACCAGCTGCACTGCATTTCTTTCCCCTTTTCTCTCTCTGCCATGAGCCCAGGGGTGCAGAGCAGCCTGGGGCTGTGGGGATGCTCTGGTCTCCCTATGTTGCTCCCTTGGCCATGCCTCTGCTTCTGGCTATAATCCTGTCCCTTTGCAGGAAACCACTGCTTCCCTTCCAGTTGTTTTAGGCCAACTTCCTCCCTTTCTCCATCATCGTGTGCCACACAATCACTGAGGCAACTATAGCACAAAATAAATGCCCTACACCTGCCCCAGGACTGGAGGAATAACAGAATCCTGGAATGGTTTGGGCTGGAACGGTACTTAAAGCTCATCTCATTCCAACCCCCTGCAATGGGCAGAGGCACCTTCCATTAGACCAGCTGGAAGGAGCATTTCTTGATGGAAGACCAGGCTGGGAAGTGGCAGCTCCTTTTCCAGATGGAACAGATTAATTTGGGGTGAGTGTGGAGCCTCCCTGAGATGTGCTTTTGGTTCTCCTTGGCAAAGTACCAGGGATGTCTGGGAGAGGTCACAGGGAGGAGCAGTGCCTTCCCAGGAAACCTCCCCTCCACCCAAGTTACAACGAAAATAAAACGAACAAAAACATAGTAAATCTGTCCTTGTTTTTGCCAAGGTGAGTGAGTGCAGAGACACAGGTGGGACCCCCCTTGCCCAGTCTCAGCCATGGCCATGCCCTGTGCACGGCCACTGCCCGGGGCTCACCAGCCCCCAGGGGCAGGTGACAATCCAGGGGGACAGTGGTAACCAGCTCTAGTGGAACTTTTGGCAATTCTGAGCCGTTTTGTCCCTCAGTTCCCGTGAGGTGATGGCTCTCCCTGCTGCAGAGCCCGGGGGTTACAGACTCCAGAGTCTGCATCCTCTTGGTCCATCATGGCTTTACCTCCTCAGCCTGAGGAAGCATCCTTGCCTGTGACAGCTCACAGTAGATTAGCACTGGGAATTGCCAGACAGGCTTTCCTTAGGGAAAATTGCAACCTACTGCCACAGCCCTGTGTGTTCCTGCCCCTGAACCAGTGCAAGTGCCAAACCTGCACCCTGGCTGGCACTACTCGCTGTGCCTGCACTGGCAGGGGATAGCTTTGCTGCCCATCCTGTCCCTGCTCCTGGAGAGAGCCAGGTGAGACACCTTTAATGAGCTCCTGAAGCACAGGCATTTGGAGACCTCTTGAAAGTGCAGTTTGAGTGGTTAGAGGTGGCTGTTGGGCGGGTTTGATCCCTTCCTCTGAATCCTTGCACTCTGCAGCTGAATTTTAGGGCAAGGTTCTGTTGGTTGGTCTTTAATCCCTTGGAGTTCAAACTCTGCAAGTATCCTCGCTCATATATGGTGGTCAGGAGGTCTCCTGAGTCCCAGGAGCCCCAGGGCTGCCACAGTTGGGATACTTGGGGATTTTGCAGCACTTGGAAGGGCTGGGATTTGGGCGTGTGCCTGGCCATGTACCACCAGAGATGCTGCCTCCCACACGTTTTGTGTGATGCTCATTTGATTTTTTTTCCATGCTCTGGGCTTCTACACAGATTTGCTGCTGCTTCCATCTGGGTGCTGGGTTGTTCCTATTCCTGAGTCCTGGAGGATTTTATTAACAGGGAGAGCACTTTGTTCTGGGAACAACAGAAAGAAAAGTGAATGTGTCAGCTATGGAACATTTAGAAATAAGCTTCTGAAGAGACTACCTTTTGTTTTCTTCACTTCTACTCTCCAAGGTGCTTTCACTTATAATTTTCTTCCCCTTTAAACCCGCAAACATGTCTTTAAACATCTCAGAACTGAAAACAATCCTTTCTGAAACAAAGTACTCCCCTTCCAACAGAGCAAACCTCTTAACACCGTGGCAAAAAAAACCCACCAAAAAACAATTCCAAGCCCAAACCGTATTTGCCATAAATTTTAGAGCATGGAAAATTTCCATCAGCCTGGCACATGCAACACAAATACCGCTCACCATGTGCCTGATTGCCTTCCTGACTGATTTACAGGCCAGAAGCATCACTTGTCACCTGCAGTGGCCCTGTCACCCACCGAGCACAGCCAGCAGCAGCTCCCTGTGGCACTGACTCTCTGGCTGCCAGCTGGGGTGTGGGGTGCTCTCCCTGGGTCGCCCTTTCGACGAGACTCTCATCACCCAAAATCCCTGCCCACGAGGCTTGTGCGAGGGAGGAAGCAGCTGGACTGAGCAGGGGCTACCCTGGCGTGGTGCAGAGCAAAGCTGCTGGAAGGTGGATGAATGAAGCACTCCAAGCAAGGAGTACATCCAGAGAATATCCCAAGCACATCCTAGGAAGGCAAACATCAACACAAGCTCCTCACACGGGCTGTGTGTGCACAGGTGAGCTGTGTCAACCCCCCTGCCCTGCCTCACGAGGGGACATTCCTGCACACACGGGGCCGTTCCAGGGTTTAGGAGATCAGAGCTGGCAAGCTTTGGGGCTTATTTATTTTTGCTCCTGGCCTGTAGCAAGATAACCCTATAAACTCCCGATGTTTTTGCAGAGAGAGGAGGTTCGCTTTTGCCGGTACATGCTGCCACCTTCAGCATCTCGGAGGAGGAGCCGGCTGTGCTGCAGCCCCGCCGGCCCCACCGCCTGCCTCCTCCAGCCCAGGAACGGCCTCTCTGGCTCCTTCTGACACTCAGTAGCACTTGCTGCTGGCGTGTTAATTCGGTTATTAGAGAAGAAATCCCATCAGGATGCACACTCAGCTACGTGAGCTGGGGAGGGGGGGGAAGCAGGGGATGGTAACAGGAGTAGCAGGAGCCGTGTAACAGTGGTGAGGAGTCGGTGTGTGAGCACCACAGCACAGTCAGGGAATGAGTTAAAAAAAATCCCAAGCAGACCACTGTGACATGCCTGGAGTATTCTGTATTAGATGCAGTGTCCTGGGTGCCAACCAAGCATGGCAATGTCCATCCACGGGGTGAATCAAGGGCTGTGGATGACAGCAGGAGAGCGCAGGTGATGGTGCAGGACAGACATGCAGGGTCCACAACCCCAACAGCCCCAGACTCAAAGCTTCCATATCCCCAGCACCACTCCACTGACTCTACAACCCTGCAACTCTGGGAAGCAATTTCAATTCCCTTTCCAGCCAGCGGGAGCAGCTCTTGGAAGTGGGAAATCACCGCGGGCTGGGATCCCACATCCGTCCTCCCTGGTGATGCTCCACACTGCTGCTGTTGCTATTAATCACAGCTACAGTAATGAAGCTAATGATCTGGGATCTCTTCTAATTACATCTTCTCCAAACACAGGTCGGCCTCTGCCTTCACTGAGGGGACTCAGTGTGGGTGATTCAAACTCCACAGGCTGCTGATGGTTCAGATTTCTGAATCGGCTTCAGTTCACAGAATGGCCTCAGCTGAACTCCTGTGTTTCCCCCAGCCAGGCTGACCAGGCAGCAGGACATCCTTGGTCACAGAGCATTTCAAGGGAGACTTGTATTTGTGTAACAATTTTAATAGAATGGTTTAATAGAGTGATTTGCAGACTCGTGTGTCTGATTGAAATCCAGAGCCTTCTGCAGCTCCTTGCAGCCATCACCTGAGGGAGAGCAGAGCCGCCCTGACACAGGGAAGGTTCAGGGTTGCATTGCTTAGGAAACCTCCTTCAGTTTAACAGCCTGGAGCCTGGCTGTGGGGTATGCTTGCTTTGCTAACAGCTGGCACTCAGGTTTCTAAAAGAAACCAAAACAGGCTTCATTTTTATCTTTAGACACCAGCCCTGGGACTCCTTACAAAGGATGTTTAGTTTTTGTAGCCACAGGAGATGAAAGGTGGTCACAGTCTGTCGCATTGCCCAGCAAGACCAGCTCTCACAGCACCCCAAACACACAATTTTTAGAACACAGTGAGAAGATTTCTAGTCTCCGAGGGCGATGCTGGCCCACACTTCTGGGAGCTGATCAGGTGCCTCAAACGACAGAAGCATCATCATTATCTTGTGGGGCAAAGCTGATGGGGTCACGCTGGATGACGCTTTCATTCCCTTCCTCTTCACCAGCCTGTCACAATGCAGTGTTGAGTTGCTCAGTCGTTTAAGACACCACAGGAGGTGGCTCTTAACAGAGTTGGGGACTTTGATTCTGGTTTGCCCAAAGCAGATTAATCACAGCCCTGGGTGGGCGTGGGCAGGAGCACTGCCTGCTCCTCGGGGTAACAGCACTGTGTTTGCACAAAATGCCTTTATAAACTCCTGGGGGCTTGAGGTTGGCTTGGCATTATTTTCCCCCCTTTCCCCTATTCTTCACATTTGAGCACTAAATCAACACCATATGATGTCTGGTTCATTTTCTCATTAGAGCTGTTCCGTTGACTCTGTAATTTCCCAGCGTCACGTTGCAGCTCTGCTGTTTCTCGGATGACGCCCCAGCAGCCAGAGTTTGTGTGTCTGAGCATCCAGGCTCTGCTTCCCACAGGGAAAAGGAACAGTTTGTCCCTTGGGGGTTTCTCTGGATCCCAGGAGACTGAGGGAGCATGACAGAGAATCATAGAATTTTGGAATGGTTTGAGTGGAAAGGGACCTGAAAGATTACCTACTTACAACCTCCTGCCACAGGCAGGGACACCTTCCACTAGACCAGGTTGCTCAAAGCCCCACCCAAGCTGGCCTTGGACGTGACCAGAGCTGGGGTAGTCACAGCCTCTCTAGGCAACCTGTGTCAGGTGCCTCACCAACCACACAGGGAAGAAGTTCTTCCTAATACCTGTCTAAACCTGCCCACTGTCAATTTGAAGCCATTCCCCCTTGTCCTGTCACTCCATGCTCTTGTCAAAAGTTCCTCTCCAGCTCCCTTGTAGCCCACTTAGGCACTGGAAGGGGCTCTAAGATCTCTCTGTAGCCTTCTCTTCTCCTGGCTAAACAACCACAGCTCTCTCAGCCTGTCTCCATAGCAGAGGTGCTCTGGCCTTTGGAGCATCTTTCTGGCCTCCCCTGGGCTCACTCCAACAGGTCCATGTCCTCCTTGTGCTGGGTCCCAGAGCTGGACACAGGACTGCAGGTGGGGTCTCAGCAGAGCAGAGGTGAGCCCTCTCCTGAGGTGGCTGGAGCCATCCCAGCAGACACTCTGACGTGTAACACTGTGAGTGTTGAGACACGGGCAGTGTGTGTGTCAAACCCAGATCCAAACCCCTGCTCAGATTGGGAGCTGGTACATGGAACTGCGATAGAACATAGAAAAACAGTAAATAAAATACTGAGACAGAGGGGAGACAATGTTTTGTTTCTAAACTGCAAAGTTTCCCTCTGAATTTTGTAAATGAGTTTCAAAGAGTGTCTGATCAGCCACTGAACACAGTCCAGAGCTCCGGCTGAGCTGTCGCTGTCCGTGTCCAAGCCTCATCCCTCTTTGGAAAAGAAGCCCTCAATAACATGTTAGTAAACAACATTCCGTGCTGGAAAAAATTATTTACAACTCAGTGGGGAGTAGCCCAGACATTAAAGCCCAGACACTCTTAAACGCTGCGGGATGCGGCAGAAAACCCTTTGTAAGAGCCCAGCAGGAGCACTGGGAGCGATCCCGGCCGGCTGGAGCAGCCCGGCCCCTGGAAGGTGTCACTGGTCACATCCCGGCCCCTGGAAGGTGTCTCTGGCCACAGCCCAGCCCTGGAAGGTGTCACTGGCCACATCCCGGCCCCTGGAAGGTGTCACTGGTCACATCCCGGCCCTGGAAGGTGTCTCTGGCCACATCCCGGTCCCTGGAAGGTGTCTCTGGCCACATCCCGGCCCTGGAAGGTGTCTCTGGCCACATCCCGGCCCCTGGAAGGTGTCGCTGGTCACATCCCGGCCCTGGAAGGTGTCGCTGGCCACAGTCCCGGTCCCGCCCGTGCCCCCCGTGGCCACCAGAGGTCGTGGCGGTGCCACCCGGGCCGGTCCGGTCCCCGCGTGGGACCACACTGAGCGCCGGAGCTTAATTCGCTTTTTGAGGGGTGTCATCAGTCCCCCCTCGGCCCCAGGGCTGTGCCCGGTGGGTGCCCCACGCGTGGCCGTGGGTGCGTGCGGCTGAACCGGGCTCTGCCCGCGGTGTTTTGACTTGCCGGACAAGGGGTGATCCTTAGGGATTTTGGGACCTGAGTTCTGCTGCTCTCCCACCCCAGGTCAACCCCAGTGCTGGAGCAAACAGCACGCCTCTCCCAGCCCCTGCAGCAGAAGCGCTGCCGGGTCCACATTCCCTCATGGAACCTCTTCCATGGCTTTATCCTTCCTTGATGGGACTTCCGAACATGCAGACCTTGGAAACGAACCTCTGCCTTTGGGCAGAAACATCTCTGCTGGGATGAGTTCAGTGGGGCTCTGCTGTGGTGCTCATGGGTCTGGCTGGGCTAGAGGAGCACGTTCCTTTTTGGAATTGTGTTTTCCTATCACTGGCTCGAGGACACAGCTGTGGCTGCCCCATCGTGCCGTGGTGTCTGTCCCCACCAGATGGGATCACCTCTCATCCCAGGCACAGATTTTGCTCCCGCTGTGGTTTCCAGGCAGAAGCATCAGCTGTGCCCAGGAAAGCCAAGTGTGTGGTACCCACACCTGCCTCATGTGATACGTAAGGGCACAGGTTTGCAAATCCCTCCCCCGAGAAAGATACGTGGCTTATAAATCCCCCATCAGGGCATAGTTCCAAAGTGAAGTGAACGGTAGAACTTTAATTTCCTTCATTATTATTATTTTTAATTCCTGGATAAATGTTTATTAGGTAAACCCTCAGCTGCTTTTATTCTTTCACATTTCTGACAGGATTTTCCACCTTGTCCCTTTGAACCTGTTTTCGGGTTCTTTTCCCATGCCCATAGATTTGGCACACCTGGGGTATAAGTGGGATCAAATGCCAGGTTAATCCTCCCAGGAGACCTTTCCCTTTCCTTCTTCAGCCCATTGGTAACATTCTCTGATTCCTTGGCCATTGTTCTGAAGTACAGATGCTCGTTTTCCCCCACCTGCAATGAAACCCCAGTGTGCTTGCAGCCTGCATCCCAGCACCATCCCAGCACCATCCCAGTGCCATCCCAGTGCCATCCCTGTGCCACCCATGAAGGGCTGGCACATTCAGCTCTTGCACTGCCCTCTGTCACAGCCTGGCTGGCCACCACTGGTGTCACTTGGCAGAGAAGTTGCGACTGCCACAGATTTATTCCCCAGCATAAGTGCAAGCACAGCTGAAATCATCTTTTCTAGCCTTAAACGGGGTCTGTGAGCAGCCAAAGGGCTCTGTCCCAGTGAGGATTGATGGCAAGTGAGCTCGTGCGATGTGGCCAGGGGGACTAAACTCTGGGAGAGACCAACCATGGGCAGCAAAGCCCAGATGATGGTGACAAGGAGAGTCTGCAGATGTCACCACTCCAAATCCCAGCTCCCTCTTATTCCTGATGCCACTGGTGTGAGTCATGGTGGTTGTTACCTGTTACAGTCCTTCCTGGTGCTTCCAGTGACAGGTACTGGCTCCTTTCAGAGTTGGGGATGTTTTAACAGCAATGAACACTGGCTGCCAAACCAAAATGAGAGGAGAGGACAGGCAAGGGGATGAGCCTCCCCTTGGGAAGTGCAGGGCCCAGCTCTCCTGCACACCTCTTATATTTATGGCACGTTTCTGCCGCCTTTAAGCCATAAATTTTGTCAGTGCCTGTCCCTCGGTGCCTCCGTGAGATCCTCTGTCCGGGATTTACAGCTCAACTTTGCAGCAGAGAAATACAGCACTGGCCACAACTCACAGGGATGAACCTGCCAGCCCTGAGCGCTGGGACGCTTTCCCAGCTCGCCCTCCGCCAGAGCCTGGCCTCGGGCATTGTCACATTTTATTCAGAGCCCTGGTTTGCTGCTCTGGCCCAGCTCTTTGGGTCGGGATCTCTTGCACTGGCATGTCTTGGGGCACAGCAGAGGGCTGGTGCTGCGGGGAGCGGGCTGTCCTCGGGGGCAGCCGGCGGACGCCGCGGGCACGGGCGATGGGATCGTGTGTTGCTGTTGGGTTTCATGTGCTGCCTACAGGTTTAGGCTTCCTGTCCTCTTTGATATCACAGAGCCCATTAAAGTTTCACATCTCCTGTTATGAAATATGGCACACGTCAGGGGTTTTTTCCTCCCTTCCTGGGCTCCTCTCAGCTTTCAGCTCACAGCCTGTGAGAACCAGCAGCCCTTCCGCCCTGCATCCCTCCCAGCGTCATCCTGGAAGGGCTGGTCCCCATCACATCACTCCCTGCTGATGGTCTCCTGGGAGCTGGCTGTCCTTTTCATCCCTTCTGCCCTTTTCAGAGCTCAGGTACGCTGCTGAGCCTGCCTGCCCTTCCCAGCAGCTGAGGCCAAACCCTCTCACTACACGAGTGCCCGCCCCGTATGCATAACTGCTCTGCTTTTCCTCCCACGCTTCATCTGAGATGATTTTGCCCATGGAGTGATCCACCCTCAGGGTTTGACAGGATCAGCCTGGCCCTCTGCCATCCCCAAGCAGGGCAGCAGGGGATTTCCCAGCTTCTCCCCACAAACAGGACAGCCCCGAGGTCAGGGCAGTGGGCACGGTGGGAGACAGGGCACTTGTGGCACGCACAGCCTGGCGCTATCGGCCTGGGCATCTCCAGCCACGGCTTCCATGGGGGATTTATCTCCACCAAATCTGCAAATCGTAGCATTTCATTTTCCCTCCTTCTAGTCCGGGGGAGGGTTTGTGGCTGGGGCAGAACAGACAGAGATATTTGAGGCTGGGAGCGGGGAGCTGCTGTGCCCTATTCACAGCCAACCCCACAGGGCAGCCTTGCCAGTGCCGGCCACGGCAAGATCAAAGATGCTCTTTGCCACCAGGATCTGTCCTTGGCAGCCACTGGCTTCCCACGGCGAGCTGGGTATCTCATCTCAGCAAGAGGAGCCGTTGGATGTCTGGATGGAGGGGAGAGATGGATGCTGTGTTCCACCAGCTTTTCCCAGCCTGCTGCATCAGTGCTCTAATTTTGGGACTGTACCCTTGCTGACCACCTACAGGCACAGGCTTCTACACCAACATCCCTATTTTTCAGCAAAGCCTCAGCTCTCCACATGCAGTAGATGAGGCTGGTTCATCCTGATCAACCTGGTGTGCAGAGACGGGTCCACACTGGTGCTTTTTACTTATTTTCCCCTTTTTCAGGTCTCCCAAAATGGTACGTTCAGAAGGTGATTTTAATGAGTTGTGTAATGATTCTGCTTAGCTATTAGTCATGAAAAATAATATCAAGCTGGACAGGGATAAAATAGGCTTCAGTGTAATCAAAACTGTGAGTATCTGGCCCCCAATACTCAGCAAGGGGAATTATTTTTTTTTCCCCTCTATCTGCTGAATCCTTCCTCTTTCCAGAGCTGGAGCTGAACCTGCAGCATCACCGTGGCAGTTTGCTTGCTGCAAAACCTGCTTCGGGGAAGGGAGTAAAAGGAAATCAGAAGCCCCTGGGGACAGGCACCCTCTGCTCTAAGAAGGAGAGGATGATGACCCTGTATCTGCTGACCTCCCTGCTCTCCACTCAACACAGCTCGACAGCAGAGAGGCCAATTAGTGCAGCTACAAATTGTCACCCTGCTCCCGCTCCAGCGAGGGTGCGCAGCGTTGTCACCCCACCTCGACCTCCCGCAACCCAACTCCCCGCGGGATCCAGCCAGAGGTGGTTAATGAGAGTCCCAGCGGAGGGGTGGGCTCGAGCTCTAATTGCCGCCTCCAGCCGGGGGTCGCCAATTAGGAGTGAGGTGCCAGCGGTGCTGCCCGTCCCAGCGCCCTGCTGCCGGCATGGAGAGCCGGAGAGGTGCCTGCAGCTGCTCCCACCTGGCTGCCTCTTTCAACAAGCGCTTTCGTCCCTTCATCGGAGGCTCTCGTGCTGCCTGGTGCTCCCGGGGGCTTCGTTAGCACCGTGGGCACGGGAAGCCGCGTTCTCCCTCCGAAGGTAGGGGCTGCTCAACCCCCCCCCCCCCAGGAACTCCCAGCGCCGTGTGCTGGGAATGGGAATATCAGCCCTGTCGAGGGCAAGATGCACCCGCCCCTCCGCAGTGGCCATTTGGCGATGCTCAATTTAATAACGCTCTCACAGGCTTCCCAGTACAGATAAATGCCTCCAGCCCGAAGACAAGCAGCGTGATGCTCGATGTCTGCCCACGGATGGGGCAGCACGAGGGGACAGAGCAGCAAACCCGGGCGCGTCCATCACCCCTCTACTGGTATCAAGGGAAGCATCTTTCAGGGGGAGCGGCATCCCCAGCAGCCCTCCGGCAGAGCCCTGGCAAGGCCAGGCATCCCCGGCTCCCTGGCACTGCTCCTGCGTGCTGGGCTGCTCCCACCCGCTCCCTCTGATGTGGGTTCTCCGGTGTGTGCTAAGGGTTGGGTCCCGCTGCAGTCGCAGTGCCCTGCTCCCCACGAGGAAGAGGAGGGGGCACCCCGGGTGCAAAGGGGGACAGGCAGATACAGCCATAACAAACCGCGGCCGCTCAGCCAGGAAGGCTCCGCGGTCGCAGCCGAGCTGCCGTTCATTAAACCACCCTGCTAATTAAAGCTGAGCGCGGTGTCTGGCGGGCAGGCAGCAGCCCCGGGTGCGGCTGGGTGGGCCGGGGCCACCCAAAGCCACGGCGGCGGGTGCCAAGGCTGCCAGCGCCCCGGGGAGCGGCCGCCTCCCTGCCCGCCTCCCGCCGGGAATCGCCTCCTGGCGACGGCGGGGGGCTCCGGGGAGCCCACAACGCTGCCCTCGGCGGGGATGTCTGGGGCTGGCCCCTCCGCCGTGGGACACGCAGCGGGGTGTCCCTGCCCCGGCGGACTCGCGGTGTGGGACTGACCGGGACTGACGGAGCGAACGCGCTCCCGCCTGCGAGGGATGAGGACGCCCTGGGCTAGGATGCCCCACAGGGACCTGCCGGGGGAGCTGGGAGTGGCTCCGGGTGCCGATGGAGGCTGCAGGGAGCTGGACCAGCTCTGGTCCTGCTCCGACTTGGCCAGGCTTTCAATTCCTCACTGCCCTGAGCCGTGCCATTCGGTGAGGATGATAACCCAGCCCTACGTGCCCATCGCCTCCGGCACGGGAAGCGTCTCCCCTCGCAGGAGAAGGCTTTAATTCACCCTTCAATCCCCTCTTCCAGCAAAACGCCGTGGACTGCACAGGACAGAGGTGCAGGGCACTCCCGGGCTCTCTGCCGGCTGTGCTGAGCCAGGGGCACCGTCACCAGCTGATGAGCCCCTGGATGCTTCCCGGGACTGGCAGCTTCTTGCTGCCCTGGCCCAGAGCACGGCTGTGCTTTGGTGAGCGATGCTGCCGGAGGCCGGGGGGAGGGCCAGCCTTGCCAGCCGGGGATTTTGCCATTGCCTAAAATAAAATCTACGGGGAGGGGGAAAGAAAAAAAGAAAGAAAGAAACCCGACTGGATTAATAATTCAGGCTGGCAAGAGAACAAACCTCTCCAGAAATCCACCTTCCATTATGTGCCCACAAACCACATAAAATGGAAAACGAAAGAACAACATAAAAGCCCAACGACCTTGAGTTTCTGTGGTAGCCCCAGATGTGCAGGGGTGCAGGGCAGAGAGGATGGGGTGAGGGCATGGTCCCGTGCCCTCCTGCTGCTGGGGGCTGGGCAGGGTGCTTGCTGGGGTGTCCCAGGTGAGGTGGGGTACGGGGTGCTGTGCTTCGGGGGTGGCCAGACCACACAAAATGCTGTCAGGACAGCCCCAAGCCCTCCCTGTAAAAAACAGCATAGCAAAAATGTGCTAAATCCTCAAACTCAAACAAGGTTTGCCCACCACAAATTACTGGGGAGATTCGGGGAGGAATTTGCTACCAGAAAAGCAGTCACAGTCTGGATGTTAAATATTTGGGGTAGAGACCTCCAGGTCTGCAGTGGGGGGATGCTGTCTTTAGCACTGAGCTGTGACAGGGCTGCAAGAGGCGTAGGAAATAATTGTAGCCAGGTAATTATAGCCCCCTTTCCAAAAGAATCCCTTTAGAGACTCTTTTCCCTCCACGGGAGCACAGTCTGCCCTACCCAGCCCACCTGGTGCCCAGCCCCATCCCTCCCTGCTGCCTCTCCAGCCTCCAACCTGCCCCGACCATGGAACCCTCGTGCCAGCAAAGCAAATGGAGTGGTTCAGCCCCTATCTCTCCCCCTCACTTCTTTTTTGTTGTTGAGATGAGAAAATGTTCAAAAGAAGCCCTCTCATATCAGAAGTCTGCCTGGGCAGTCTAGAAAATAGGGAGGGAGATAAATCCTGCTCGTGTGAGCTGCTGGGAACTCCCTGCCACCCTCCCCTGTGGCGGAAGGGAAATATTTCAAGTCACTGCCCCGGGAGCTGTGGCAGAGCATCCCAGGAGAAGCCAGGTTTGGGGTGTCTAGCTGGGTGTTCTCTGGGCCACCAGCTCAGGGAGCAATGCTGCTTCTAAAGCTTTGCCTGGTCCCCAGAACCAAACCTCCTCTGCTAGTCAAACAGCAAAGAAATACAATTTAAATGTTAAATGTCCTGTTAGTCCAAACCCTTAGTTAGTGTTTCCTTAGTCTCCCCAAACAGACGGGAAGCGCTGCTGGGACAGTCCCCCTCTCCCTCACTCTGTTTTGCATGTTCAGTATTCTTCTTCTTCTTCTTTTACTTTTTTGTTAAATAAACTGTCAGCACAGCGTGACTCCAAGCACTGCCTCAGCCACTGCTGTGCCAGTCTAAACTTCTGATCTTCTGTTAAAAGCTCCCAGCATCCCCCCGTGAAGGTGTTTTCCATGGACATGGGCAGGAGAAGAGGGCTGGAGGGCTGTGGGACAGGAGCCCTGCCCAGCTGCGGCAGGCAGGGGCTCTGAGGGAAATTGTTTTATCTTAATCCCACCCTGGAAAAACTCTCCTGCCTGCCCAGTTTCCATCTTTTCGTGGTTTCAGAGCTGGTTCCTGCCCCAGTGACAGCACTGGGAGGGTCTCACCCTGGGAAATAGGGTGATGGTTGTGGGGTGACCGACCCCACATTCTTCACTTAATCAAGACATGTGTTTAAATGCACTCTATAGGTCATGAGATAAAGCCAAGGTGAAGGTTATGTGTCTCTATTTCCCTGTCTGTCCTTCTGCAGCAGTGTTGCTCCAGTCACCCACAATAAATCCCCAGTGCCCAAGGCTGAAAAGTAAAAATCTCTATAAAAACCCTTTTAACCCCGAAGAAGGGTAACAGCCCTGGCTGTCAGTAGGACTGTGCACACAGCACAGTGGGGCAAGAAGGAACTGGGAATCCAATACCTTTGGACACCAGGGGAGTAAGCATTAATTGAGCTGTATTAATGAGCCAGCAGCCAGAAGGCAAAAGCTTTTAGCATGGGAGTGGGGCAGCCCCGGGATGGGGACTCAGTGAAACCCACAGGCTGGGAAAGCAGCAGAACCACCGCCCTCCCCAAATCAGAATATATGTATATTTAAAAGAAAGCACAGGCATTGCAATGAAATAGCTGTATGTGGTTTGAAATCCCCTGCTCAGCTCATGCCAAAGGAATTTCCAGGCCTGGTTTAGATCTGATTCAGCAAAGCTTTTATAATGGTGTGGGGGGTGTTTGGAGGACCTGGGGCTGCCGTGGGTGCTGAGGTACCACAGCCCCTGTCTGCCCAGGGCGCTCAGAGGGGCTCTCCAGCGGGGGTCCTGAGGCAGGAGGGATAGGCATGTGGGCTTGGGGCTGCCTGTAAAGCCTTTGTTTCCTTTCTCCAGCCTCAATCCTGCAGGAAACAAAGCTGGTGCCTTCACGAGGAGGGATGTGTGCGGTGCTTGTGGGTCTTGCCCTGACTTAAGCCCAAGTTATGGGCCCCGTGGGGTTCAGGGCCAGCCCCAGGGGTGACTGTGCTGCCCCAGGTTTCATGAGATCACTGGATGGGGCAAAAGGAGAGACTTCTGCTGCCGGCACAACCCTTTCTATCCACTGAAGAATCTGCAGAGCAAGGTGGCTCCTCTGGGGACCAGGCACATCCCCAGCCCAGCTCTGCTGCCAGGGGGCTGTGGCAGCGGGAAAAACACCCTGCCCCCCTTCCCCAAAGTGAATAAATCAGACAAAACAAAGGGAAATGGTGAAAGTTGTGGTGTCCCAGTGCCAGGCACTGGAGATGATGGTTTCTTTAGGCAGAAGTAGGAAGAAAAACAAGCATTGTAGGCAATTATCTCCCCCATGAGTCACTCGGAGGGCTGGGAATTTTTTTTCCATGGCTAAGAGTTCCCAGAAACTGGTGAGCTGTCTGTCTGGGGGTGTCTGTCTGGAGAGGGGGGGGATGTCTGTCCAGGGATGGGTGAAGCAAAGCAAGCCATGATCCATGGGTACTTCCTGCCAGCAGAAGTCCTAAAGCTTTAGGGACAGAGAGGGGTCTGGGGATGTTCCCTGCATCCATCTCCGGGGAACTGGAGCCCCCACAAACCCCACAGATGCCCCTTTATCCTTCAGCCCCCAACACCATCTGCATCTAATCCTCAGATAAATAAACCTTCTGCCTGCAGGGGTGCAAGGGAGGGACCATATGGACTATCAGGGGCTTCAGAGTCAGTCCTAGGAAGGAAACTCAGTGTCCAATATTAGGGTACTTCTACCCATGGATGGATTCTCCATGCTTCTAGTACAAGGTGTCCCTGTCCTTGGCAGAGGGGTTGGAAATAGGTGATCTTTAAGGTTCCTTCCAACTCAAAGCATTCCATGATTTTATGATCCCGGCATCCCAGCCTCAGATCCCTCTGGCCAGGAGGGGTTATCCAGGGACAACAGCACAGCCCCATAACCCGGGGGAGTTCCGCAGATGAAGATGCCGCTGCTTTGATCAGGCTCTTCAGAAGCTTGACTTAAAGCTTGCAAGCCTCTTCCGAAACACTTTTCAGCCTAATTATTTTTGAAGATGAAAGAGAAAAAGAGAACCCCAAACCCTCCTCTTTGCTCCTCATCTTTAAGGTGAAGGGCTCAGCCGGCTCGGCGTGGAGAGGATGCCCCGCGGGCCTGGCCAGGGGCTGCGTCCAGCACAGCCAGGCATTGCACATCCCAACTGCCCCTGCACGCCCTCCCCCCGCCTCCTTTCCATTTCCAGATTATTGAGGAATAATTGCCTTGTGAAAGACAGCTCCAGTCTGGCATTAAGGAGCACTTCTCCCGGCCCGTGCAGCTCCGAAGGTCCCGAGCCCCAGGTAATGGAACTGACCGCAAGCACTCAGGCAAAGAGCTCCCAGCACTTCAGCTCAGACACTTATTTGCTCTGAGCACATCCTGAGTTTCTGAGCCTCTTCCCTCCTTTCAAAGGCTGGCGTTTGCCAGGAGCACACCTGGGGCGGTGGCGAAGGGGAGGCTGAGCTGCAGAGGTGCTGGACGCGCTGTGGGGCAGCCCCGTGTGGCTGCAGGTTGCGTGGCATTCCTTTTTGCCACACCTCAGCTGGGTTCAAATCATGGGCAGTACAAACCACTGCGATACTGGGGACAAACTAGATCTTTGCAGCAGGCAGAGCAAAGGGAATGAGTGCAGCAAAACCTGTGCAAGGAGGGTGCACAGCAATACTGCAACCTCGCTTTCTCTCTCCTCTTCCACTCCCCTGCTCCAAAGAGAAGGGGGCATCCCCATCCCACCCTGAGCAGGAGCCAACCCTTTGGCACAGCCACTGAGATCCTTTTGATTTGGAGCCAGGTCTTTCTTCACTACCCTGATCCCCGAGCCCTCTCAGCTGCTGCCGCCGTCTGCCTTGTGGTTCTTTATCAAATGCTGCCTTGGAACCCAGATAAGGGGTGGTGTGTGCAGGGAGGCTCCCAGCCCTGCACAGAACTGGTCAGACACGGGGCAGGGATCAGCCAGAGCCCAGTTCTCCTCTGCTTGCCCATCTCTGCCCAGAGCCCGACCTACCTAAGCCAGTGATAACAGCAGAGGTATCTCCCTGAGACTGACCACTTGCTCGTGCATTCCCAGGTGAGGTGCACAGCTGTGCCACACGGGCATCACCCCTGGGAACGTGCTGCCTGCAGGAACAACACGTCTGTCTGAAGTGTGTGGTACTCAGAGGAGGGTCCAACACGTGGTGTTTGGAGCCAAGTCTGGAATATAGTTTGGCTACTGGCTGGGCTTGTCAGCATTGCAGATGGATGAGCTGTTGTCACAAGCCTTATGACAAATGTTCTCATGAGTCTTTATGTGAAAATCTGAGAAGGATCCAAGAACAAGCTCACCTTCAAGCTCGGACAAGGTCTGGATTTGGCATTGTCCCTCCTGTTCCTGTGCAAAGGGCTGAGCAAGGGCTGGGCTGTCCTTGGGGGCTCTGCACCAAGAGGGGTGCTGCTGCAGGGAAAAGCTTTTCCAGGCACAGCAGAAGCAAATCCAAACTGGCTTTGCAGCTGGGGAAACTCAGGCAGGAGCAGACAGGAACTTGTCCCAGATCACCCTGCAAGCCTGTCTTTTCCCACTGATGCTCACGTCTGCCACTCACCCTTCTAACTCCACCAGAGCTGCTTCACACCCTTGGGTCCCACTCCAGCCAGCAGTGCCAAGTGATAATGATTTATTATTATTATTATTACTCCTGCTATTATTATTGCTGCCTAGATAATCCCCTGTCAGAATATAAATGTGCCTCCCCTTCCAGCGTGAAAGTGTCCTGCTTAATGATGTTGTTTTCCTCTCCCTGGTACCTTCAGCTCTGACATATCGAACGTTAATGGCACTGGGAGAGCTTCGGCTGCGCTGCTGCTTTAGAAGACAGGTCATTATACCATCAGCCATCCTGGTACGAGGACTGCTCTTCCCTCCTCCTTTATTAAGATTTGCCTTTCCTTGATTAAATTAGCTTGAACGGCTTCCGCGGGAGGGATGGATGCCTCCATTATCGCCTACTCCCTCTGAAAAGGATGGGGGGAAAAAAAATACAGCGTGGCCCGGGATAATTGAATGAAAATTTAATGAGCACTTGCGAGAACACGTTAAGAGAAATGCCAATCGATAGAAAACTGATTTCCCGTTTTTAGCACCAAATGGACTCACGCTGGAGAAGTCATTCCCCTCCACCCGTGGCAGAAGTAAGAGTAAAGGCTGGAGCAGCCAGCCTGGCCCTCTGGCAAGCATGGCTGTGAACTGGGATCACGGAGGCAGAATTGTTATTAACACATTGTTAATAATTTTGCAAAGGAATACCCTGCCTGTGCCTCTGCACCCTCTTACTGGGGCAGAGCAGGTGGCAGTTGTAAGAGGAGGAACTGCCACTGGCTGCAGAAGGACAGGGATGGAGGCTCAGCAGCTGAACCCCCCCCCTGTGTTCCTCCCCTTGGTTTCACTGCTCAGCACCAGCCAGCTGGTGAATCTGTGGGTCCGGGGGCTCTCCCCCCAGCTGGGGTTGGAGGATGCAGACAGTCCCATCCCCTCTGATGCTCTCACACAAGCAGCTCACTGCAGGGTTTTGCTCCCCCCTGTCACCCACACCTCCCACCCCAGAGACACCTGGGGAATGGCCTTTTCAACATTGTCATTGCCTCCACCATGCCAAGTTTGCAAAGACAGTGCATGTCCCAGCCAGGATTTCCCAAGGCACCTCAGCTCTGCCAGCCTGGGTTTTTCTTGGAAGCTCAGCCAGCACCTTCCCAACTCAAAGCCTTGTCAGCAGCTGAATCCTCAATGAAACTGTGATGCTTTTGCTCTTGGGGCCAAAGGCATCCTTGGTAGTGACCCATGGAGGTCACTGAAGCAGCTCCAGGTTCACTCCTGTTGGCAATTCTTCAGAAAACCAGTCAAAAAGATACACCCACCTGAGAAGAAGAGTGGGGGTTGTGGGTCTCTGCCCATTGCTGTTGGAAAATTTTGATGAAAAAGCAGGAGGTTGCTCAAAAGCTGCACTTTATTAGCTAAAGAGCCTCCATGTGGGGCTCTCAACATGCAGTGGGGGCACCTCCCCACCAGCCCCCCCAGCAACAGGGCACACACCATGGTTGTTCATTCCTGCAAATCAAGATCCCGCAAACTCAGGCCACTTTTCCACTTTTTATTACTACCTTTCTGAAGAGAAGGGATCTGGGCAGCCATCCTGGCAGGAGCAGTAACCAGGCTGCCCCACACCGCAGGGACTGCCCCAGTGTCCCCAGATGGCTCTGGAGCCCCGCGGAGGGGCCTTTGGACACACTGACACTCTCCTGTGCACGTCCTGCAGCCCGTGTCCGGCTCACCTCTGAGCTGCCCTGTGGCCCGGGAAGCTCTGGGCTCACCCCAGATGCCCCGAGCGGGCAGGGCTGTGGGGGACCCCCGGGAACCTCCCCCTACTGCAGCTGCCCCGCACAAAGCAGCCCATTCTGGGCGCTGCCGGCGCCGCTCCGCAGCAGTAAATATTGCATTAGCTGCGGTGGGCCGGCGCTCCGGGCCCTCCTCCAGCTTGGCAGGCTCCTCTCGGCCGGCAGGCAGGAGAAGCAGGGATTATGGGAGCTGGGTACGGAGCAAGAGGGGCAGAAAGCAGCCCCGGGGCAGTGAGAAGGCTGCCGAGGCAGTGGTGGGTCATCCCCATCCTGCTCTCCGAGCTGTGGCGGCTGACAAAGCCCTTGTGCGACGTGTGGCTTTGGTGGAGTTAAAATTTTCCTCTTGGGGAGAAACAAGAGAAAAGGAAAAATACAGTGAATTTTTGGACCAAGGCATTTGGGAATCGGAGCCGAAAACCTTCCAGCGTCGATCTGAAAAGGGCTTTTCCGCTCCCAGGCGATGCTCTGGGGTTTTGCTGTTGTGATTTTGAAACTTTCTGGAATTTGTCGGGTTTTGTTTCTTGCTTGCTGGGAAAGGTCACGGCTTCCCAGGCAGGGAGGGAGAGCTCTGCTTTCTGGCACAGCCCTTTGTGCCCAGCCTGCCCTGGTCGGGAGCCTGGCTGCCCCAGCCTACCCACTGCAGAGTCCGGGGGCAGGGGGAACCTGGGGAGACAAGATAGAGGCATTAATAGATCACTCCACGAACAAAACCCGCGTGCAAAATCCAATAATAGTGGCATAAAATAAATCCGAGGTGGTCCTTCCAAAACTGCCTGGCTAAGTGAGTTCCCGGTCCCGACTCCGGCGTTTCCCCTCCGTCCCGCACACAACAGGCCTTTTGTTAGACTTCACATCCTGAAAGAATTTAGTAGCATTTTTATTTTTAATCCGTCACATGTGTTTTGTTTGGACTAATTCAACGGGGTTCCGTTCACAAGCAGCTCTTTTCCAACATCACTAAATTTTTCAAGGCTAAACCTGCTGACAGGGACGGGCCGTGTTCGTCCCGTGTTACACAAGCATCGTTGGGTGCACAGGGACTCGAGCCCAGCGAGCAGACGGGCAGGTCAGGGGATTTTGCTGAGGATGGGAGAAGTGGAGCACTGTGGGGAGGGGAAGCTGTCACCCCTTTCCTTTGGAGGGGACTCCGGGGCTGCTCAGCAGCTTGTAGTGATTTTGCACAGACCTGTACTCTGCAAACCGTCTGGTTTTGCCCATGGGTTTTGCCGGGGAGGATCTGGTGTTCCCATTGCCCAGTTGAAGGACTGAGCTTGGGACTGTGGAGAGCAGCAGCACTGATGTCCCTTAATTGCTGCAATTCAGTTAAGCCCTGCAGAGGGGTGCAGCTGGGCAGGGAACCACCCCATCCGCCACGAGCCCAGGGCTGGTACAGGGTCACACAAGGCATTCAAGCAGAGGCTTAACTTTAAGCCTGGGTTGAAGATTATCTCTGCTTAAAAAAGTGTTTGCTCCTGAGGTGATGGGTCCTCAGGTCCTGTTGCTTTCCTGTGGGGCTCAGGCAGGAGGAAGGCTCGGGTGCTGGGCATCACAGCGGGCAGGAATGGCATCAGTGGGGCTGGGAAGGGGCTGGGGAGCCTCCGTGGGCGCCCAGCCTGCCTTGGGGCTGACGAGGGCTGCGGATGCGCCTTTGAGCACATCTGGATCCTGTCACAGTTTGAGCCGTGAAGAAAACGCGCCGACCGAGCTCACACCCCCGGGAAGGGCCTTTGTGCGATCCCTCAGAAGTGCCTGATTCCCAATCTGCGGATTTGCCACTCTAATGAACTCCAGACGTTGTTTTGAACATCAGATACGTTCCAGTTTGCTGCTGCAGAAGGTGTCCCTCTCCCGTGGCTCATCCCTGTGTGAGGAGTGGGAAGCAGGCAGGGCTGGGATGGCAGGGTCAGGATGGCAGGGCAGGGATGGCAGGGCTGGGATGGCAGGGTCAGGATGGCAGGGTCAGGATGGCAGGGCTGGGATGGCAGGGTCAGGATGGCAGGGTCAGGATGGCAGGGCAGGGATGGCAGGGCTGGGATGGCAGGGTCAGGATGGCAGGGCTGGGATGGCAGGGTCAGGATGGCAGGGTCAGGATGGCAGGGCAGGGATGGCAGGGCCGGGATGGCAGGGCAGGGGTGGCAGGGCTGGAATGGCAGGGCTGGGATGGCAGGGCTGGGATGGCAGGGCTGGGATGGCAGGGTCGGGATGGCAGGGCAGGGATGGCAGGGCAGGGATGGCAGGGCTGGGATGGCAGGGCTGGAATGGCAGGGCTGGGATGGCAGGGCTGGGATGGCAGGGCAGGGATGGCAGGGCAGGGATGGCAGGGCTGGGATGGCAGGGTCGGGATGGCAGGGCAGGGATGGCAGGGCTGGAATGGCAGGGCTCAGACATCCCTGTGGGCTGCGGACCAGGACTGCCCGCCCTGGCAAGGCAGTGTCCCCGCACTAGGGCTGGGTGGTGGCTTTCAAGGGACAATAGCACAGCGAGAAACCCCACTTCAGAGACTCCTTGCTCAAGAGAAGCCCAGCCAAGAAACCACCAGCAAGACGAGTTTTGTCACTGCAGGGCTCAGCCTCCGGCACGGTGCAGCCAGCACACCCTGCCCCTTGGGTCACAGTGTACTGGGCTCTCCTGGGCTTGGATTTGAGCTGGGAGTTTTTAAGGGGCACGAGATTACCCTGTGGCCATTATTTCTATGTGCAGGTGACCATTAGGTTTAAATCCAAGCTTGCAAATGAGGTCATTACAGCACATCCCCTCCCGGACACGCAGCCGGCTGCTGATGGAGGCTGTGAATGGTGTGGGGCATTTTAAAAAAAATCCATTTTTTTTGAGCTGCTCAGTGACAAGCAACAAGATTTCCTACCTCCCTGTTGCTGGTGGCAGCTGGGGGTGCTGGGCACAGGAGGGGCCTGGCTGTGGGAGGACACAGCTCTGCAGGAGCTCGCTGGACTTGGTGGCCGGTTGAGCTTCAGAGCATTGTGGTGAGTCATCATCTCCAACTACCAGGGTCTGGAGGCTTCTGAAGCTTTGCTTTGATCAAAATACAAAGCCAACGGCAGAATAAGCTCCCACATGCTCAGGTTTGGTTGTAACCCAAGGCAGTCTCTGGGACATCTCCTTTCTCAAAGCCATGAGACCAATTGAGGGCAAACTGAGGCCCCCAGCGCTCCTGGGAATGTACCTGCTGAAAGGGACAGCAGGACATGTCCCTGCCAGCAGCAAGAGACAAGGGACAGGGGCTTTCCCATTGACCAGCCCTTAACAGAGCAGCTCCATGAGGCACTCAGGAGGTCTGGAAGGAGGCTTTGGCCCAGAGGTCCTGCAGCAGTCACCTGGGGACAGCCAGCGGGTGCCCTGCATTTATTTATCCCCTTCCACAAAATGCCTGAGCAACTCATGCCAAACCACTGCGGCCCCCTCATTAAATCAACATCTGCCCTGGCGTGGCAGGGCTTGGAGACCGCCCGGGAGATCAGCTCAGGGTGGGTTCTGTGTTTGGGTTATGTTTGATACCGGAGTCAAAATTAATCATCTGACAAATCCAGGCTTTGTCACAGATTTGCAATAAAGCCCCAAACTGGAGGAAAATTCTGCTCTGGGTGGAGTCCAAGGATGCTGTGTTGCACAGAGATCATGTTCAATTAATGGATTTATTTTGTCCTTGGGAACTGGATCCCTTCAAGCTGGCTCCGGGGCTGGGGCAGCACAAACCCCGGCCACACCCTGAGAATAAACCTGGCTGGATAAACTGTGAAGAGCCAGGAGACAAACATCCCATTCACCAGCTCTCCTGGAAAAGTCGTGGGGATAACTGTCCTTGCCAAAGCCACTGCAGCCAAAGGCATCTCTCCCCAGCACACTGGAGCAGGCAGGGATGAGCCTGGGCTGAGCCAGGGAGGAGGTGGGAGTGACACAGCTCAGCAGAGCCTTGAGTTTGCTGCGTGGCCGTGGGAAACCTCCCAGCATGGTGCTCATCTCAGGGGGAAACCTCTCAGAGTGGTGCTTTGGCCCCTTGCCTGTAGGGAAGGACAGCAGTGCTCCTGCACCAGGACAAACTGAGGCTTTGTGTGTGACAGGGGACTTTAGTGTGGGAAGAAAGGGACTGAGGAATGGCCAGTGGGAAGCAGAGAGGAGACTGAGGTCTCTTTGTGCCCGGGCAGGCCTGCCCAGGTCACACTGGGGACGATGCTGGGAACATACTGGGAGCACACTGGGGAGCTGAGCTGTGCTGGGGACAGACCCTGCTCGGCCTTTTTCCTGCTTTACAAGGGAGAATTCCCATCTGCCCCTGTGTCCATGTGCACCCCCCTGCACCCCGCCATGTCCAGCCTGGCATGCCAGGATGCACCTCTTACCAACACAGTGCCCTCATCCCTGCTTTTCCTGGGCTGCTTTTTCACCTAAACCAGTTCTTCAGCCCAGATCCTGAAGTGCTGCAGATTCACCCCTGGCTAACCCAGCTCAGCCTGCCTGATTTAGCAGCACCCATTTTTAGAAGGACAGGGTCACTTGCTGTCATGCATGTGAGTCCAGAGCTGTCCCAGTCCGTCCACCCTGGGCAGAAAAGTCCTCGTGGGGCAGAAAGGGATGCAGTCTGGGGTGGGACATTTTCAGAGATGCTGCACTCCAATGCTCACTGACTCTGTCCTGTGTTGTATCTGAAATAATAATTTCCTCACCCAGGGAGAAGCATTCCCAAAAGCATCTGACCTGCTGCTGCCTTTCCTGCTGGGAAAATCCCCATCCCATGAGTGGAGCCCGCTCAGGTGCGGCCTCTGCAGCGCTGCATCCCATGGAGGAAGTGTGGGATCCAGATGCCAGGAGTAGGGTTTGGTTTACTTTCAATATAAGGCGTACAAAGAGGTCCAAGTAGAGACTATTTATTGATTTTAATGAAAATAATATGTTGCCTTGAACGAGGATGTTAATTAAAAGGCACCCGCTGCTGTTTATCGCTGGCTGGGTCTCTGGCAGCAGTAAAGAGAGAAGCGAGTGGGGGAGCTCATGCCAAAACCTCCCCGCAGGGAAGGTGGATGATGCCGGGAGCAGGATGCAAGGCTGGAGCTTTCCCGCTCCTCTCTGCTCTGAGGGAGCAGTTCTGAAAATAAACTCTTTTGGAAGCTGGGCCTGGCAAGCAATGCTGCTGCAAAAGGGGGACTGAACCCCAGGCTCTGCTCTGGCCAGCCCTGCCACTCTCAGTGCGTGGGTCTGGGCGAATCCCGCCCCAGCTCCCCTGTCTGCTTAATAATTTCACACAATAGCATCCTTTAGAGAGAGATAGATTTTCTGTTTTTCTTCTCCTCGTTATGCATGAGACCACTACGCAGACAAAGAGGCACCATGCGCATAAAAACTTGCTACATCTTGCCTAGAGGCAGCAAATTTAAAAGCAAAATTGAATTCTTAAGGCCCCATGGAAAGTCACTGAACCTGCCATGCAAGGTCTGCTGGCACAAAGGCAGGGACGCTAAATAAAAACCCCTGGGTGAGTGCTAGACTCTTCTGATATGGATCCAGCACCGGGCTCGGAGGCGGGAATTGCTTCTGAGTGGATTTTTTGTCTGGAAGAGAAGGCTGATTGCAGCCCGGGAAGCAGCTCGCTCGCTCGCCCGCTGTGCTGGCTCAGTGGGGCTTCTGCTCGTCCCCAGTTTCTGGCCCTGCACAGCACCTCCTCTCTTCAGGTGGTTTGGAGGGTTTGGAGGTTAATTTTTTTCCCCCCAGCTCTCAGTCACCCTTGAGCATCACCTTTGCCTTCCTCCTCCAAAGTTGCCTTCTGGTGATGGATCAAACACTGTTCTCAGTGTGAGATGCAGAGTCCGTTTCCACCCCTCAAAGAGACTGGATTTCCTTTCCTTTCCACCCTCCTTTTCTCACTTTCCTTTCCTTTCTCACCCTCCTTGCCCCCACTTAGGCCCAAAAAAACCCAACTCCCACTGTGGGGAAGGGGGGTGTGAGCACAGGACTGATCTCCTCGGCTGCCCACGGGAGGGCTCATCCCTCCCTGCACCCCAGGGCTAAAGCTGAGGATGCTGAAATCTATAGAGAAAATATATTGGGTTGCTTTATTAAACAATAATCTATTAAGAGAGCTTCTGTGGGCTTTGGCCTGCTTAATACAGAGCTTGGGGCTAAAAGCAGTGTCAAAGCCAAGATCAGCCTATTACTGGAGGTAATTCCTACAATTTTCTATTCCATTGCTGGTATGAGATGTTCAGAAGCCATCCAGAGGCTTTTGAAGTATCTGGGCTTTTTTGTCCTCCCTCTTTCAGAGTTAACTCTCACACAGCCCATCTATGGCCACTCTGTCCTGGGGATGCTCTGTCTGTCCCCCCATGCATGGGAAGGCAGGAGCAGGCTGGGACATGCCCAAGATGCAGAGGTGGAGCCTGGGGTCAGTCCTGGCGAAGTGTAAACGATGCTTGGGGGACTTTGCAACCAACAATTAGACATGTTTACTCCTGTATTCACCAAAGGCGCCTCCCTGAGCTCCCAGTAAACAGCATCAGGATCTACCTCTCCTCTACAGAGACCTCCCAGGGCAGACCCTGACCCCCTTGAGGCTCGTGGTGGGGATGGCCGTGTCACTCTGGTGCCCAGAGTAGGGTGCCCAGCTCTGCTCATCAGATGGTGGCAAGTTGTGTCGATGGGGAAGGAGGAGAGACCGCAGCCGTTCACCTGTATCGACCCCGGTGCTTGCCAGGCTCAACCACATCAAACAGCCCCTGGGGGTTACTCCAAATTTGAGTCAAACTGCAGGAGGTGGTGGGCAGGCAGCTTTGCAGGGCTGGTCTCACAGCCTGCCCATGGGCATGCTGAAAACAACTGCATTGAAACATTTGGTTAGAAAATGGTTTGGGGTTTTTTTAGGGTTGTTTTCTTTTTTTTTTCTTTTTTTTTTCTTTTTCCTCTTTTCCCCTAGGTCTGCAAGCCACGGGTGAGTCATCTCCCAGCTTTCCTCAATGAGAGATCTAAAGCACTCTAAAAAAAAAAAATTAAAAAAATAAAAAGACAAACCAAAACACGTCTGTTGTTTTAATCACGGCTCGGTTTCACAAGACATAGCTGGTCTGGGCTGTGATGCAACTGAGTCTCTTCTTCCAAGTCACACACATGGATTTTTATGTTTCTTCTGAGATCCTCTACCAGGCTGGCAAAGCTGCCCACGTGCACCCTCAGACCCCGCTGGGGACCTCCCTTGCTGTACGTCTGTCAGCATGTAACGTCCTGACATGATAAGCAGGATTTCTTACCTTATTTTGTTCCTCTCCAGCACAGAACAAGGTAGTTGCTGTTCTAATTTAAACAAGCAGCCACTGCAATCAGCTGCCCAGCGAGGTCAGGGTGTTGCTGTGCAGTAGCAGCCCAAGTGCCAGGGGGTTCAGGAGCCGTTGCACTGTGGCTGCACACACCAGTGGCCAAACACAGCTCTCCTCCTGCCCTGGCTCAGTCCCTGCTGTGTGGAGCAGCTGTACATGTGTGGGGAGGGTTAGAGCCTGATTTACTTTGCCTGTGGGAAGGTGGTGAGCTGCAGCCATGGGGATTTCTGATATAAAACAGCAATTGATTTTTATCTGTGGGTAAAACCCAGGCAGGACCCAGGGCACGCTGTGGTGTACGGGCACAGCCAGCATGGTTTGCCTGCCCTGGGAGAGCTCGGGGGAAAACTGCACCAGTGAGAGGCTGTGGGGCTGGCTGAGAGCCTGCAGGGGCAGGCAGCTCTGGAGGCCTGGTAGGAGGATGCTGGAGCAAAGGGCAGAGCTGGTTCCTCCTCCAGGAGCAAAGCCCAGGCAGCTCTGGATGCAGAGCTGCTGGTTGGTTTTTTTTCTTCCTTGCATTTAACAAAAAAAAAAAAAAAAAGAGAGCTCACAATCCTGGTTTGCTCCATTTTCCCCCTTTCTCTAAGAAAAAATACCCCCCCCCCCCAGTTGTGGAGTGAGTGGGCATATTTATGAACTGTGAGAACATCAACCACAATGTTATTTATAAGTTTGTTTTTGATGAGCACCTCTGGCTTTTCCACGACATAAATCAGCCACTAGGTTGCATTCTGCTGTGAGGTTGCTTTTTTGCTGTGAAGGTGGTATTTCCAGTGCTGGGAAGCACCCAGAGAAGGCCTGTGTCCCACAGACAATCGTGCTGGGCTCTTCTCATCTGTTGTTGGGATCATTTGCCACATGTTATCACTTAGAAATGAGCTCTTTTCATTTGGCCAGGCAGGAAAAGCAGTTGGAAAACATCATAGGCAGGAGTGACCCACAGAGCCTTTTCCTTCCTCCCCTGTACCCTGTGTCTCCTGGGGGAAACAGGGCACCAGGACAACATGGGGTCCTCTGTGACATCTGGCATCCCAGACCCAGCCCAAGAGCCATCAGAGAGCTGCTGCTGATTGTCCAAAAGGAGCATGAGCTGCCCAGTTAGCTCCAGTGGGCACCAGTTCTGAACCTCCCAGGAAGGGTGAGGAAAACCTTGCTCCTTCTCCCTGCAATGGACTCGAACTCTTATTGCACAGTCCAACCTTCACTTGAGAATCAATAAGTTTTCAGTGTCTCCAAACATCAGTTCTCAGAATCTGATTCTCCACAATGCATGAAAATTGAAGGCCCTGCCTTATTACAAAGAAAAATGTACTGTGTAAAAAATATTAAACCTACTTATTGTATTAGAAGTGGGAGCCCCACACCTGAGGAGCACAGCAGGGCTGTGAGAGGCTGCAGCCACGGGATGCTCCCGCAGAGAGAAAGGGTCTGTGCATTTTATTTCAGGCTGAGGAGTTGCTTGAACCTCTGCTCCCAGCAGAAGGGAAGTGATGCTGCAATAGCAGGGAAATATGGAGCAGTGGGGTGGTACTGCTCCATAAAGGGGTCTTTTGCTCTGTGGGGCTGTGCTGTGCATCTGGGTGTTGAAGCAAGGAGATATTAAAACAGGATTGTCTCCTGGAAAAAAAAGGAGTTGGGGCTCTCAGCAACTGCAGCAGTTTTTTATGGATCTTGGAGTGGGGATTGTATCTCTAGTCCAGAAGCCTGGAATTGCATACAAAGCAGTCTAAGGAGCCTCTGGGGTCTGTGGGTGGAGACTGCATTAGGAATTAAGTGCACCTTTGCCATGTGGAGTATTAGAAATGTGATGTTTGATCACAGGGGTGAACAGGGCCTGGAAGCAAGTGCATGTGCTTGTGTGTGTGTAGGAAGGTGTTGAATCCAGAGGGCAGCTCTTTCCAGGCTGGCTGAACCACGAGCTTTGAGGGAGCAGCCTTGGTGGAAGGGATACAAGATGCTGCATGAAAGGGACGGTGTCAAAGCTTTTGGTCCTGAACCCAAGACCAAAGCAAATGAACTGGCAGATTCTCAGCTGAGATTTGTAGGGGCATTGAGAGTCACAAACCCACAGGGGTTATCAAACACCTCTTCAAACTCCTCTCCTGGAGGAGGATCAGGCGTGCTTCATCCTCTTCATGTGGCAAGTCACGTGTGCCACGGCGCTGCCAGTCCCCAGGGGCACTGAAAGGAGAGCATGGCCCTGCAGGGAGGCTGGTGGATTTACAATGAGACAGGAGAGCAAAGAGCATACACACCTCCACCTTCTGTCCTGCCAAACATCTTGGATGTTGCAGATGGCCTCCATGGGTGTGCTGCTGCTCACTGCATCCGTGCCTGGGGATGAGGAGAGGGACAGTCGCTGCTACAGGAGGGCTTGTTTGGGATGTTTGGGGCAAACAAATGGATTATTTCCTTGCCAGGTGCTGGAGAGTTAATCCAACTTGTCCTTTGTGTGCTGAAAAGGGAAAAGGCAGTGGCTGTACAAGGCAGATGTGATCCAGGAGGAGGGTAGACAGGATAAGGTCTTCACTAGGACCACAGCCCATGGGATATCTGGGAGGAATGTGGTGGCTGCTGGATGAAACAGGTCTGCTGAAGGGATGGGGGAGGACCAAGAGGGATTAGCCACGGGTATTTTTTACATCAGGCCTTACAACCAACCGCAGGAGGGTGAGGATCTAGTAGATCTAAAGAGATCTAGAGAGTGATTATGGTTCCCCGTGTCACTTCTCGTGCCTGCTGCCCACCAGGAGCTCAGGTACGAAGGTGCCCATTCGAGGCAGAAGAGGAAGCAGGAGCAGATTTGCATGCCCTGGCTACACCCAGCCCCAACCAAATTAGCAGCAGGAGAGCCCCGGCGCACCTCCTGCCTGCTCCTTAATTTATGGCAGCAGAAGCAGGGAGAGGAAGGTGAGGGGGAGTAGGGGAGGGAGCAGCAAACATGGCCATTCCACATGCAAATACAGCTCTTTCTGGTTCTCCAGAGCTTCTCCTCTGAGCACCACGGTGTATTTTCCCATCCCTAACAAACTGGTCACTATTCTTCACGTTTCGGGGTGCAAAGGGCTTGGAGGCGAGAAGGGCAGCCGGGGGCATCCCGTGCCGGGTGTCTCCATCCTGTGCCTGCCCGGCCGGACCTGCCCGGGCACCCGGGGCTGTGTGCAGGCAGAGCCGCTGCCCACGCCTGCCTGCACGGCCGTGCGGGACCCGCGGGGCTCGCCCGGGGCCGCGCACCGCGTCTGGGACGGAGAACAAAGCGGGCGCTTCACCTCCCCACCGACCCGCGCAGACTTCCCTGGAGTGTTCACCGCCTTTCCAGGGCAGCTTCCCACGGGGATAAGCCAAGCAGAAACCCCTGCGGGATGTGCCCTCCCCATTCACCTGCCGGAGCCGCTGCCTCCGAGGGGCGCAGCCACAACCCGGGGGATGCACCGACACCCCTCGGGCTGGAGCCCTTCGAGAGGCACCCTCAGCCTTCGGACCTGTGGCTTTAGGTCGATCCTGTTGGAGAGGCTGAGGTTTGCCCGTCCCTGCAAATCGGGAGCAAACCTGCTGAGCAACTTTGGTATTAAAAAGAGCGAGTTGGGAAGGAAGCAGTGGGAGAGCAGGATCAGTCCGTGTGCAGCTCCTCCAGCCAGGCTCTGTAACGAAGCAGCCCTTTGTGCATAGCAGGAATGGAAACAACAGCCCTCGAGTCTGACCCCAGACAATTGTTTTCAGCGGAGAGGGCTGGGGAGGCAATTAATAACGTTTAAACAAAAGAAATAAAAAAGCAGTACTGTATCTAGAAATTCTTCTGAGGACCAAAGCTGTGACAGAAAGATATATGCTTTAGCATTGCTGTCAGAATAAATGACCCTCCTGAGAGAAAGAGTTTTTGAGGCTCTTTCTGCCCCACTGGACATAATTTAAGAAATGCATTGCAGCTAAAAATCACTGATTTTAGCCAGTAGATTAATTGCAAAGGGTCATGTTTTAACTTCTATGCTGGGAGGACAGGGGGTGTATTATTAGAGAGCCAGAATGCAAACGGTAGTTTCTGATTAGAAGAGAACATCGTCAGCATTTCTCCAATTAGGAGTGGGCATCAAGTTCCCCGGCACGCAGAGGGGCTGTTAGCAAACCTTTGACTTCTCCTCTGGGAGCAGAGGAGCTGGCTGAGGAAACACAGCCCATCTCTTCAGAGCCGCTGTGGAGTTTCTCAGCAAGAGCCAACTCCTGAGCTCCAGCTGTCAGTGCACTGCAGCCCTGTCTCCAAGGAACCCCCTTTAAGATGGAGAAAACAGGGTGGTTTTCATCTCTTCTTCCAGGCCTTGCCCTTGCAGAGGGGCTGTGCAGTGCTGGTTTTCTATGACATGGATGCTTGTCCCCTGAGACCTGAACCCGGATCACCAAATTCATTTTGCAGAGACCACCAAACGGCCATCTGAGATCAATTAGCTTGTCATTACTCATCCCCATCAGATCTGAACTGCTGACCTACAAGTGAAAGTCCGTATATTTGTCTCCCAGCAATGTGCAGACCCATCCAGCTATCTAATGAGAAGAGCTTCCTCCGTAAACAAAGCCGAGGAGGTCGTGCTCTGGCCGTCCATCCCCTGCTCCAATTAGCCTGAACCCAAGGGCCAACTTGAGCTCAGCGTGATGGAGAGGTAGGAGTCTCTGGGGTGTCCAGCTCTGTGACAACAGGCTGCTGACTGGAGCAGAATGGCTCCCATTAGTGGCAATTTCAAACAATTTTAGCACTTGAAATGCCATTTTAACTTTGCATTTGAATGGCTGCTTTGTTATTTTAAACTGCTATTCATAACTGATTAGTAGTTGAAAGTATAGCCTTATTTATTGATGACACTAAATATGCAATCCAGAGGCAGCATTTTTTTGGATCGTGTGCTTTGGAAGTTCCTTATTTAGATGAGGATATGTAATGTGGAAGAAGATACAGTCCTTTTAATTAAAGGACTGTGAACTTGACTGAAGCATTTGCTGCCTGCAAAGGCTGTAATTATCACACATGATACAATTCTTCATTTAAATCTAAAAGATCCACAGCTCCTTCACTCATTTAAATTTATGTGCTCTTGCATATCTGTTTTCTGGTGGTGTATGGGAAGCCCTGGGCAACAGCATTAGTCAGGATAATTCCTCCAGGATGGCTGGAAGGTACCAGTGGGTTTCAGACACTGGGGAAAGTTGCTCCAGGTTTCCAGAGGTCAGGTGTGTGTGGATGCTGCTGTGCAGGTGTGGTGGGTGGTGTTAAGGTGTCTCATTCTGTGGGCTTGGGAACACAGATTCACAGAATCATTTGGGCTGAAAAAGATGGTCCAGTCTAGACTTGACGATCTCGGAGCTCAGCAGCCAGCCCCTAAAGCAGCTCAGGCTGTAAATCATCCCAGCCCTGCACCTGAGCTGTGGCTGCAGCTGGATCAGTGCCCCTGCAGAGCAGGACCCTGCCAGTGTCACTGGGGCTGCTCCTGGTGCCTTTCTGGTGTTGGAACTGCAGCTGTGGGCACCAGCCTGCTCGGGCACAGCTTGGTGACAGCGGCCAGCACGGGCAGACCAGTGGCATGACCCTTCCTCTGTGGCTGTGTTCCTCTGTCAGCCTCGCTTAGAATTCACTGGGTTTATTACTGTTTAATTTTTTGACCTAAATATAGACCAATTGTTTTTCCCTTAGAGTAATGGAGAATTTTATTGAGAGCTGCATTTTCCAAAACCTTCTGGAGAGAGCAAGAGCTACCAGGGAGGCAAGCACTGGCTCCAGTGGGTAACTTTGTCTTAAACTTCCCCTCTTCAGTGTGGGGGGGGTTCAGTGTTGACTCCTTTATGATTATTTTAGTTAGAAATACCCAAAGGCAGCTGAATGTGACAGACAAGGCTAGTTTGGTGTTAGTGCTGCATGACAGAAAAAATGTGCCTCCACCTAAACTGTTTGTATAAAGAGAAAGCTTTTTTGAAATAGACACAGCTTGGAAAATAATTTGTTCTTTTTTAAAAATCCTAGAGTTAATCAAAACTATACTCTTCATGATTAAGACTCTTTGAATGTTTTCTTTACTGTATCTTTAAGTTTCAAATAAATCAGTGCCTCTATGGAATTTTCAATTGACACAGATTTGTTCCACCTAAAATGAATAGTAACTCTGAGAAGGCAATAGGAAATTGTTAATTCATCACTGCCTGCCTTTCCCTGCTATATTTTTCTCCTAATCAGAATGCAACCTGATATTCAATCCAAAGAAAACATTTCAAGGAGTCCATCATATGCCACGAGCTTCCAAACTTTTCTAAATTTGATAGCAAGAAAACATCATACATCTTAGTCATCAATGTACGCTGTGGAAAGATAAATGTAAGGTTCAGATTTTACCACAGTTGCAGCAACCTGTGACTGGTGGCCTTTCTGCAAGATTCATGAGCTGACGGAACAGCAGCAGAGGGACATTTCAATATACTCTGTTACAGTCTTGGGTTTCAGTGTTTAAATGAGCAGAAAAAAAATATCCCGTCTTTCAGGGGGTTCAGAGCAAACCTGAAGCACAAGCCTGAGGCTCATTCAGGTCAGTGGCTTTTAGGCATGTGCTGAATAAATGTCTTCCTGCGCTGCGGCCGCGCCGGCGAGCACGGAGAGAGCAAAGTCATTGGAAACACATTGGCAGTGCAAAGGGAGCAGCTGCTCTTGATCTCTGGCTCTGTACGAGTCAGGATAAAGCTGTGCCTGACAAGCCAACCCCTTGGGGTTAGGGCAGCACATCTTGCAAGGAAATCCCACGAGAGTAATGAAACTTTGGGAGAAAAGTTAGGCTGAAGGTTGTGTTTCAGCGCTGCTGCAGGACCTCGGAGCTCTGTGCCAGGCGTGTGTGCCTTGCCTGCCCCAGAAATGGAGATGGGGGCCTTTCCCTGCCTCCCAAGCAAGCGGCAGCTGGAGCACCTTCTGCCCCACATGACTTTCAGTAGCTGCTGCTGGAGCTGTCATTGTCTCTCTGAACTTGAGCCTCTCACAGGGGCTTGGCACCACATTGAAGTTGGAGGTTCATTGGCAGAGGAACAGGAGCACTGCTGGGGAACGCTCCTCATAGCGAAGGCTTCACGAGCTTAAAATGGAAATTAGGAAATCAAAAAGACAAAGAAACTATTTCAATAGTTTCTAAGCAGATTAATGGAAAGTGCAGGAAGGTAAGAGAGGGAACATGGTCTCTGCAAGGGTCCAGATGTTTCTGAAACCCTTGGGGAGAGGAAAGGCCAAGGATGCATTAGGAGAGAGTTCAATGCTGGGCAGCTTTCACAAACCAGTAAGTGAATGGTTGGTGGGGATGTAAGTAGCTGCTGCTGGAGACAGAGGCTGTGGCTCGAGGTCTTTGAATTGAGTTGCTGCTTTGCTCTAGCTCATTTTATGCAGCAGAGCTGGAAAATAAACTGCACCTCAGTTTCCCTACCTCTGCTCTCAGGAGCTGAGGTATTCTTTTAGTCTCTTAAGTGTTTTCTGAAATCTTTGAAGAGAAAGAAGGATGAAAAAGAAAGCAAGTACTTTGTACAACTGCTAATGAAGACAAAGTGCTGAATTTTAGGCTCCTTTTAATCTTTCAGCAGTCATGTGCTCCCCGGTTACATGTGTTTTCTTACAGAGCAAAGCATAATCAGCTTTACATCCTGCATTGCCACGAGCACTTCCTCTTCAGTTCAAAGGCAGTGCAGAGGGATCGAGGTCCCATCTTCATGTCCATATTCATGCACACCTCTGCTTTGACTGTGTTTCAAACGTGGCTTCTCGCACTTAACAACTCGTGATCCTGTTTTCTCACTTCTGTGTTGTGGCAGTGTCTCTTTCCTTGGAGAAAAGTTCTTGTTTGTCATTAAATATCAGTGTTTGAGAAACAAAGCGGAGGAGGACGGTGCTTTCAAACCAAGGGCATCAGCATGTGTAACAGCCTGCCTCTGTGCCTGGGACTGCAGCTACTGATCCAAGGTACTCAGTTTTGCCTACGTCAACATAAAAACCAGGTGGATTGCAGGCAGCTTCAGAGAAAAACATGCAGACCTGACTTTCAAAGCACTTTGCACGGCCTTCACATGGAGCGGGGTGAAAGCTGGTGTGCAGACAGCAGGGAGCTCCCAGGCAGAGAGTTCAGTCCCTGCACGGTGCTCCTGGGCTTTTGTTAGATGTTTGCTGACAATCCCATTATTCCTAAATGCAGTGCTAATGATAAAAGCTGGGAAAGGGACCCACAGTGGAGCACGGCTGGGACTCTGTGTACTCCTGTGCCTGGGTGGGGACAGCAGTGCTGTGTGGCTTTGACGCTGAGCTCGGGTTACTACAGACCAGACTGACTAAACCAGCTCTAATTTCAGCATGTGCCAAAGTAATTCAGGGACTGCAACTAATTGAATTTAAAATTACTAGGGTGTTTTTTTAGTGGACAGAAAGTGGAGGCTTTTCCCGGCTTTGTGGTTCTCGGGGGGAATTTGCTTCCTAGAGACACTTTCAGATATCTACGGCTTCTTCTGTGGGAGATAAAACTCCAGCCATGTTCCCAGTGGGAAAAAAGCCACTGAAATTCAGCCTTGAGATGTACAACGTGGTGGGTGGCACACCTTGAAACAGGAGAGTTGGACCTTAAGGCTCTGCCCTGAAATGCTTTATTGGCGGCTCTTACATGAAAGTTAAAGTGCTTGAATTAATATCTTCTGCTGGGACCAATTTTCTTGGTCACTGTCTCATCCCCTCTCAGCTGAGTGATACCCAGGCTATGTCTCTCCTTTGGCAGAGAGAAGAGGCCTGCGGTGACAACTTAGTAACTGTGAAGGAGCTGCAAAGTAACAGTTGGTTAAGCTTCATAATGACCTGCACGCTTTGCCTCAGAGGTGATGAAGGACTCTGCTGCCTGCAGGCAGATCTCTCAGGGTGGTAATCCTTGAGTGCCACTGCAGGTTGTCTCTGGCACGTTCTCATCCAGACTGCTTACTGGTGAGGGCAAAGGTGTGAGTCCCTTCAATCTGTGCTTGGTTTTTACTGGAGACAGAAGCCTAAGGTGGGTGGACAAACATCCCCTGTCTTGACCCTAAAACAGCAGCATGAAGAGCACTCCTGGCTTTCATCTTTGGAAGTGAATGTTGCTTCAGGTTCCTGCCAGCTAAAGACATGTTAAAGGGCGAAACTCTGAAATGGCAGCAGACTCCTTACAGGAGCAGAAAAGAACCCTTAGCTTACCATGGTGGAAAACGAGTCCATTGCCAAACTGAGTGTGAGCAGATGTGATAGAGGCCAGGATCCAACACTGTGGGAAATCAGTCTGCAAAGTGCAAAACGAAACCCTCTGGATCTCAAAGGATCTGTGATGCTCAAAACTGATACATTTGTTGGTACATGATAATATCAAGGAAGCTGCTGTTAAGAGCAAAAGCAAAGAGGTGATGAAACAAGCTGTTCCCAGAGGGATGAGCTGCCCACCAGATATCCTTAGTTGGGTAGCAGTAGGATGTTCTCTGTTGAATCTTCTGACACTCTCAAGTGTCTTCCTCTGATTCCCAAAGGATGCTTCTTTGACTTTCTTCAATTTAAATGAAACCTTGAACAAGAAGGAACAGAAACACCAAATAAACAGGTACCCCCATTTTATGAGGCAGTTACACATACAGTGAAGACCTGCCAGGCTGGAAGTGCAGGGATGGAGCTGAAAAGTGGATGATGAAAATGGGGAGGAAAAGATCCCATTCAGGATCTTTATTCAAAAAGACGAAGCACAGCAGATTGTGAGATAAAAGGGACACAAACAACTTTGGATCTGAGAGCAGTGGAAATCCCCTGGCTGGAGAAAAGAAGAAAGAGCGGATGCAGTAGCTGCAAGGAGATCCTGGGGTACTGGGCTCAAATAAACCCTAGAGCAGAAGAAGCAGCAGTCAAAAAAGGAACTCCATCAATCAGGGGCCATGAAAACGTGTGTGTGAATTTTTAAGAAATTCCCAAAGAGAAGAACAATTTGGGTTGAGAAGAGATGAATGCAGAACTCTAAATACTGGTTTCACTGGCCCTACCCAAACTAGTTTACTATTGAGCATGGGCAGGTCCTGCAGCCTCCATGTGCCTCTGCTTCACCACTCCTTTCAGATGGGGGTAGAGATATTGTCTCTTTTAAAACATGGATGTAAAAAACTTCAACAGTTATAAAATCCTTCCAGTAAGGGAAGGGTATTATTGCTCACTGTTATCATGTGTAAATGGTTGTGTATAGAGTAAATATTGAGGAGTCTCAATGTGTCACCCAGTTCACTTTTTGGCTGCTCTTCACTATGTCAGGGATGACTCCACTCCATCTGCTTCTGACAACCTCCCTTGATGGAAACTCAGTTCTCCTGGGAAACCTATTCTGGGATTCAAGTTATCTTTACAGGTAAATATTCTCCTGTTACCTCATCTTGATCTTGCTGCTGTGATTTGAACCCATTCATTAGTGCTTCCCCTATCTGCTGTGGAGTGCAGGTTTCTGTAGACACAGGAGGTGTCTGGGTTTTATGAGTGGGCTTGTACTGATCGCGTGTGTCGGGTGGTTTCATTCTAAGAAGCAGTCTGACTACTTACAGCTTTGCCAAAGCTCAGCTATTTAGGCTAAAGCCTTTCCATGCCAGGCATTTCCCTCAAGCTCTTTTCCACCCCCTGCTTTTTTCCCTCCTCTTTGCCTTTTTGTTTTAAAATGCAGCCAAAAATCTCAGCTGTTTCTGAGAACGAGGTTAGAGAGTGATGCTGCTGTGTTAGGAGAACATTCAGACACTGCTGAACGGGAGAACTGGGGTGGGACTATATTTGGAAACCTTGAGTGCTCTGATCTGAAATCTGAGGGAGGGGCTGTGACTTGAGGGTCACCCAGCCAGGTGCTAACCCCCCAAAATGACAGCTCTCCATGGTGGACACAGGTTGGTTGGTGTAGCTCCAGTCCAGCCTGGGACTCTCAGTTCATATTGAGATGTTTCTTGTGAGGTTCAGGAGTCACTCTTCTCATCCTGAAAGGACTGTCCATCCAAAAGAGTCTCCCCCTGCACAGACTCAGTTGGATGCTGGACTCACAGTAGAACAAGGTGAGGGAGCTCCCTACACCCGTGTGCCTTTTTTCCCTCTTTTCTGTTCTCCTTCACCACAAATTGTTGAGTCTGCAGGTCAAATGCAAGCAAATTTGAGCATGGAAGGGAAAGCAGGTTTCGGAAATTCCTTCAAAAGCCTTGAAATTACATGGCATGGGTGAAAGGGGAGAATGGAAGCGCAGATCCCGAGGAAGCCTCCCTACCTTTGTTTTAGTGCTCTGCAGAGCAGCCTGTGTTTGTGGAGAACATTGTCATGTGGAAACACCCCTGTGACAAGATCCAGATATGAATTTGAGATGTATTTTTCCTCCTTTTCTTTTCAGCATGGTTTGTTGGGGTTTTTCTTTCCCCCGAACAGTTAAGACTGTTCAAAATCTAAGATCTCTGATGAAACCAGATCTGCCTTCGATACACATTAATCATGGCTGGATTATGGGGTTGGAGTAGCCACTGGAATTTCTTTCTGGTGAAACTGGAAGTGACCTTTGTTTCTCCTTGTTCTGTGGGTCAGTCTCAAGCTTAACTGGACATCTACAAAGGCTGAACTGCTAACAGAGACCACAAAGGTGACTGAGAGGTGAAGAACAACCTTTGTCACCCTCGTGCCTCGATTCTTTTGCTGCTTCTGTAGCACTGGCTCGTAGATGTCTTGCTGGTCTCCTTCCTCTTGGTAAGCACAGCTCTGAGCAGGGGGAGAGAAGCACAGAAATGCAGCAAATTGCGATGCTAAAGACTTGAAGAGAGGGAAAATCCACATCTAATAGGACAATCCTGTGGTAGAGCGTGCTGAGGAATCTGTCTCGGGACATAAAGAAGGTATATGTTGTAAATATACCCTTCAACCTGGAACGTGCAATCAAATCTGCACGGGGGAAATTTCTGTGCCCTTACAAAGTCAGGGCAAAGTCTACGAGCTTGGTTTTGACCCGGGGCACACCCGTTTGGATCAGGGTGGAAGACTGGGGCCATCCTAATTCCTCATCAGTGAAAACAAATAGCTCCAGCAACAGAGGAGAAGCATGAAAACAAAGTTACTGTCAACACCACCCTGCCTTTTTGAAATGCCTTCCAAGCTCTCCGAGGATAAGATCAATGCGAACAAAAACAATAAGAGCTCTGTATGAAAAGCAGGTGAAAAGGCAGCTCCCTCAGCAGCACACGCCCCAGAAATGGGCTCTGCTTTGCTTGCTGACAGGAGACCAGCACGATGCAGCAGCACCCCAAAGCAGCAGCCAGGGATTTTTTTTAACTTGCTGGGCTCCATAATGAAGGCAGCGGTCGGTGGACACCCCCTGTGCCAGAGTGCTCCAAACCTGCCCACGATGGAATGTGCTGATAAAGAGAAATGTTTCCTTGCGGACTCGGTTTGAGATGTAAATTTAAATATTGCTAATTTCCAGTATCAGCCTCAGCAAGAGCCTTCACCTCTCAGTGATCCATCTGTAAACGGTGGCAGCTCTCCCCAGCCCTGAATGTCTAATCAGACAACGTGCTTCACAGCTTTCTCTCCTGGTCTCTGCATTCTGAGTGGACCACTGATTTCTCTGAAAGCACAGTAAACCAGCTGCCAAACCATTTGTTTCAGTGAGACGTGGCAGCCTGGTGTGTGAGGTGTATGGAAATGTGAAGTTTTGATGTGGTTAGTGCCTAACAAGACAGAAGAACTCCTCTGCTCAGTTCTGAAATGTTCAGCTTGAGAATTAAATTAATTCCTTAGGTAAGAACAAGATTTTTAGAATAATCCGATGGTTTAAAAGTCAACATTTTCCTGCCTTTCATGAGGCAGATTTAAAGTTGGTCATGTGGATGAAGTGTGAGTGACTGGGATGACTGAATGGCAGGAGACAAACTCTGACTTAAAGAATCTTCAGGAAAACTTTTTAGAAAGAGAAGGTAAAAAAAGCTTCACAAAAGCAATTTCTTTCCACCACTGGAGCTGTAAGAGGAAAGAATTATAGCTCAAAGCCTGCAAGAGTAATCTCTTTAGAAGCTGGAAAATCACTTGGACATTATCTGTACCAGGACTGAATCACCTCTAACTGTTGTACTGAGTATAATCAAAAGCATGACAGACTATAACACAGCTTGCTCAGTGATAAACATTCACATGTGAAACCAGAACGGGGCTTTGAGTCACTGTTTAGTTTTCTGCCCCATGATCTCAGATTAAACCCACAAACAGCCACCCCTACAAGTGCTTTGTTTCCATGCTTGGAATCCCACCACAGCCTGTGCTGCTCAGGCAGGAACAGGGAGGGGTGGCTGCAGGACCAGAGAACGATGCAGGACACGAGCTCCTCTCTCACATTGCCCACCACCTTCATTTATGTCAACCAGTGTCAACAGCACGGTGTGTGTGACAGGAGGGGGGAAACCCAACACAAAACCAAAGCCCAAGACCCCCTGAAGACTGGAAACAGAAGAGGAGCAAAAATAATTAATCCAGAGTGATGATGTTGCATTTAGATTATCAGATCAATTCAGCTGGTGGAGCATGTGTGTATTTTGATTATCTTTTAGACAGGGACTCTGCTTGTGGCTATTTAGTGTCACCCTCATTCTTTCATCTGGAAGAAAATTTCAGATACCTGGGTGGGCAGGTTCATTTCCACTCTGAGCTGCCCAAATACTGCCGCTGGCCTGTGCTGGGCCTGAGGAACTGAAACTGTCTGCACTGCCCATTCTCATGTTGCTTCCTGGAGGCCCTTGAGATCTGAAAACCTGCAGGGACTTTCAGAACAGCTACAAGATTACAGCTCCTGTCTGGCCCTTTTATGTGTGATTGTGCTCAATGTTTTTTAAAATGTATGAAAGGCACTCCACTGTCTCATGCCACCCACTGAAACCATGCATGTACTTTGGAAGGAGTTCGAGGGAGGCAATTTTGTCCCTTTTTGCTGCTCTGGTGAGACCCCACCTGGATTACCACGTCCAGCTCGGGGGTTCCCAGCACAGGAAGGACATGGACCAGTTGGAGCAAGTCCAGAGGAGGCTGTGAAGATGATCAGAGGCTGGAGCACCTCTCCAAGGAAGACAGGCTGGGAGCTGGGATTGTTCAACCTGAAGAAGAGAAGGCTCCAGGGAGACCTTATTGCAGCCTTTCAGTACTTAAAGGGCTTATGAGAAAGTTGGGCACAAATGTTTTAGCAGGGCCTGTTGCAATAGGGCAAGAGGTAATGGATTTAAACAAATAGAAGGTCAATTTAGATTGGATATAAGGAAGGAATTTGTTACAATGAGGTGGGGAGTATTGGCACAGGTTGTCCAGAGAGATGGTGGATGATGGATCTTCACTTCTGGAAAAATTCAAGGTCAGGTTGGATGGGGTTCTGAGCAACCTGGTCTAGTTGAAGATGTCCCTGCTCGTTGCAGGGGGGTTGAACTAGATGGCCTTTAAAGGTCCCTTCCAATCCAAACTATTGGATGATCCTAAATTTGTAATGTATTGTGAAATGCAGTGTGAGGAGACAGTGTGGCTGATAGCACAGTGGATAACACAGCAAAAGCTATGCCTGCCATTAGCACTGGCTGTACACTGATAACGGCATCTTCAGACATAATTTCACAAAGGCAGTTTTTAAACATTTCCTTTTATGTATTTAGGCTTGTGTGAGTCACAGCTTGTGCTCAGTTAAACTTTCTCCTCATTGCCCAACATTAGGGATAATGATAGTTCTTTCCATAGGGATCTCAAGATCTTCATCTGGAGATCTCGAGTCACTTGATAGGTGGGTGAACTGAGGCATTAGAGGTGAAGCCATGTGCCCAAAATCACTTAGCAGGGCACAGGCAAGGCTGGAAGAGGCACCCAGTCCTGGCCTCTGTTTGCCAGACAATGGAGACTCTGAGTTCAACTATTTCTTTTAACAGTTTGTGCTGCAATTGGTAAAATGAAAAAAAAAGAAGGGGGGATTAATATAAAACCTTCATAGTTCCATTGCCAAAACATGCATAGGTAGCACAAAATCATAGAATGTATACCTACTGCAATAATCACCATTGTCCCCAGTAACCAGTGTGTAAGTCAAGCAGCCTTCTGGGATAATCTGGTTTGGTTCTCTAACAATTGTGTAGTTCACTCCATTACATCATTTGGAGGAATAATTGGTTCTAACATCCTTGAGTTTCAGTTCATGTTGTTTTTTCTAGAAAAAAAATCTGTATTCCACTGGTTAATTAAACGAATTTAAACAGATTTTCAATTAATTAAGATGCTGTGTGCCAAGCTCAATGATCAGAGGCTGCCTTTGTTGCACCAGACTCCTGTACCTGGTATCACACTGTACTTTCCTATTTACACATCCATGACCTTTTTATGACTAGTTGCTGGCATGGAAGTGTCAGAAGAATGTATTCCTGTGGATGTCCCAGGCTGTACAGCCCATGCTTTTGTGGGATAGGCTGCACATGTAATTTATTGAAACAAAGTTTATTCCTTTGTGAAACATCTGTTAAACTGCCAGTACTTAGGAGCAGAAAGAGCCCAGGGTGTCCAAATCACCCAGCTGAGAAAGGATGGCTGTATTTGCTGGCTTTTAATTCAGGCCTGAGCACGAAGAGCCGGGTATTTTGTTGCACTGTGGTAGTAACCCATGTTGAAGCAGAGATGTGGACACAGCTTCTCCAGTGTGAGAGTCATGGTGACTGTGGTGGTCACTGTGGAGGCTGGGAATTTGGGTTTCAACAGCTTCAGTGTGGGAAGGGTCTTCTGTGTCCTTGCTGAGTACTCCAAATGCTTGGGAACAACAAAGGTAGGCAGGAGAGATATTCTGATAAGGGAGAGTCTCATTCACTTATTTCAAGTAGCACCTGCAGGCATCTTCTTTTGGGAAAAAGGTTTCAGCTTTGGTATCTGGAGTGAAGAGCTGCATCTGTCTTGTAGCCTGGTTTTGAGAGCAGAGACAGGAGGTGCTGCTTCCTCCCTCATACCTGCCGTGCTTGGCGTTGTTTAACTGCTAGGCAGCTTCCCACTCAGAATGCAAAATTATACACTTGCTTTGTTTAACTGTTGTGGTATGGCTCTTATCTCTCTCTGTGTGCTAAGTAAGATGTTTAGGTATCAACTTTGGACTTGGCCAAGTCCTGAAAGCTGCACATTGTTGCCTTTGGAGTCCCTGCATCCATCTCTGCATGAAGTGCTTCCACAGGCACAAACCAATTCTGATAGCTCGTGGTCCTCTGCATTGCCCATATCCCTCATCTGGGTTGTTTTGGGAGTCCTGAGATAAGATAGATCTTTATGCTGATGTCTGTGGGCTAGACATGAAAGGCTGCTCCGGGGGCGAGTTGCAGCCTTTCAGGACTGTTTCTGTGACTCTGGGTCTGTGAGCAGATCAGCAATAACCCACAGCACCAGGGGGGTGACTTTGGTGAGGATATTCTGGCTGGGAGCATCAGTTGTAGTAGTAGGGAAATTAAATTAGTCTGGGGAAAAGAAGTCAATTAATCTGCTCAGTTTCTCCCCCTCCCCCCAGAATTTTGTAGAGCCCATAAGCACAGACCTTGCGTAAGTGGATTGCATTTCACACCTAATGTGCATAATTATATCTTGCAAACAGTTTATTAATGGATCTATAATCACAGAGTAGCTTGTACATACATAATGCTAGTGTTTGATTATACTGCAGCTGCCATAGATCAATGGATACACAGGAGTCTGGCTTATTACTGTCTCACACATGAAGTCTGGAGAACAATATAACACTGGTGCCATGCAGTTGTTCATCACATGCTGCTACCTAGGGAAAACCAGAGGTTTTAAAGACATGGTAGGGAAGGTTGGAAAGAACAGTACATAACAGGACTTGGCACTTGAAGAAAGCTCCCTTTCTCAAAAACATTCCATCTGCAAATCTTTCAGTAGCGTTCTGTCTCAATTATCAATGTGCTGTAAACATGTTAGATCTTATTTTGGAAAGGGGTCTGCTCTGAGAATTCGCTCTGAAAGCAGCATGCCTACGAGCTTGACCATTTCTGTTTTCTGGAGGTGACTCACCCAGAGGGCTGATGAATAGCCCAAGTTCTCGTGAATCAAAGCCCAGTGATTTGCAGGCTGAGCTGAGTCTCCCAACATCTGAGCAGTGCACACCGAAATGGTTTGCAGAGCTGTCCCCCAGCTGCCTTTGGGAAGCAGTCCCGTTTGGTTATGCACAAGGAAAAAGGTTCTGGCTTGTTTTGGGGTGTTGACGATAGAGTGCTAAAAGGAAAAAAAAAAAAAGCTTGGTGAGCTGCAGAATTCCCATGAGATTGTATCCCACCTCCAGCACGAGAACCTCGGCCTTCCCTCTCATGTCCCCCAGTACCACCTGCAGAGCTGCCTCTGATCTGTGCTGACTGTCTGGCCGCTGGCCAGCAGCTCTGGCCAAACAGGGTAAATAACTGTGCAAATTATGATCTAGCCTTTCTTGCAGCAAAGACATTAATTTGTGTGCCTCTCCTCTGTCTAGCCAGGAACAAAACAATAGGAACTTCTCTGTGTTTAAGACTTGAATTGCCTTGTGAAACGCTGGGGGCTGCGTGGGGCAGAGAAAGGAGGATTTGGTGTGGTTTTATAGCTTTCCTTGATGAGAAAACAGCCCTAAAATAATAGTTTCCTCACAGATGTATCTGTTACAATATACAGAAATCAGTTCCCTTTGCCAAAAGGGTATTCTGCACAGCAAAAGCTCTTTTTGTTTTGTGAGGGTCAGCTTATTGTAGAGAAAGTGGATGAATTCAGAAGAATAATATGATCCTGTGCCACTATGTTCAGTCTCACCCGTTCCAGCTATCCTGTTTCTGCATCGGCCTAACTGAGGCAACAAACAGAGGCAGTGTCTGATCTCTTACTTTATCAAACTTTCTGATAATAGTGACTCACTTTATTTAAAATAAAAATTTTGGAAAGATGAAAACTGTGGGATGACAAGTGTTAAACAAAGAGGTGCACGGGGGAAAGCAGACAAACTTGATCTTGTTTCCAAAGTCTTGAAAAATATATGCCAAGGTCAGAACACCAAACTTGCTGGGTGATATTGTCTCCTGTTTTCATTCCAGGGCTTTACAACCACTCGTCTTGCTTTTGACTTTGGTAATTTTTTTTTTTGCAAACTGCAGTTTGGAAGAAGGCAGAGTCAGTTTTGGGGGGTGAGGAGGTAGAACTAGTAAGTGGTGAAAGATTATTGGAGGTTAAGAGAGCAGGTTTCTGCCTTATGAACTTGGCAGTTCTCCTGCAGGCCTATGCTCTTGGTATTGATCTCGTTGTAAGATGAATAGTGATATGGATTTTTTTTAAAATGTCTTATTTTGGGACCTTTTAAATGTGCCTGACATTCACGAGAATTTTGCTTAAGGGTTGGTATTAACCTAAATGAATCAAGATAATACATAACATTTTGTGTTTTCAATCTCAGTGTATTTTCTTTTCAGATTTGGTTACTATCGAAAAAACCTTTTATAACAGTTCTTTTAGTGCTTTTAACTTCTGAATTTACCCATATATCTGCATTACAGTAACATACCAAAAATCAGAAGATACAGCTTGAACACGTACAGAGTTATTGCCTAAATCTGCAGTTCCTATTGATCAGAAATATATTAAGCATATTTTCTACATTTAGAAAAAAAGTCTAAAGTTTGTTTTTATGAAGTCTGTATATAATTAGTTAGGGGATACAGATGCTTCCCTCATTTTTTTAATTAATTTGCTCATACTTCATTCAAATCATGCCTTCTGGCTAACCTTAGCATTGTTCTCTTCAATTTGCATGACTACATGTAAAGTTAAGATTGTAATACTGAGAGATTAGAAAACCTCATTTCTTTATCAAAAGATCTAATACACTCTAATATTTTTACGTTGGCAATAGGTATTGCAGTAATCCAACAGCTTTTTGGCTCATGCAGCCATTCTTATGACGCTTCAGAGCTGTTAAAAACCCAGAGGAGTGATTGCAGGGAAAAAAATCTGAGTTGGAACGGACCCACAAGGATCATTGAGTCCAACTCTTACCCCTGCATGGGACATCCCCAGGAATCGTGCCTGATCTCAGTGCCTGAGCATTGCCCAAACCCTCCTGGAGCTCTGGCAGCCTTGGGGCTGTGCCCACTGCCCTGGGGAGCCTGGGCAGTGCCCGACCACCCTCTGGGGGAAGAATCTTTTCCTGAGATCCAACCTAAACCTCCCTGACACAATGCAAGGCCGTTCCTTTGGTCCTGTCACTGGTCACCACAGAGATCACTGCTTGCCCTTCCACTTCCCTTCACAAGGAAGTTGTAACTGCAATGAGCTATTGGGGTATAATCAGTGTATGCATGAAAAAGTGAATTTAGGGACACGTGATGTATGTCCTGCTGTGCTTCATGATTGAATTAGCTCCAGTAAAGTGCATGTTTGTGAAGATGAAGAATCAAAAGTTCAGGCTGCTGTGTTTTTAGCATGAAAGTGAACTTTCCAAGAGCTGGGAAAGCAAAGTGCTGGGGTTTTTTTCTCTGAGCTGACACCACGACTTCAAAGACAGTGAGCAGCCCTGCTGGGCTTCCTGAGGTGGCGGTGGGTGCTCCTGCTCCCCTCGGGAACAGGCTGGTGTGGGGCTCTGACAGCGATGGGGTCAGGGACCACCCCTGGGGCTCTGGGACCATCAGTGGGGCTCAGGGAGCACCCTTGGGGCTCTGGGACCATCAGTGGGGCTCAGGGAGCACCCTTGGGGCTCTGGGACCATCAGTGGGGCTCAGGGAGCACCCTTGGGGCTCAGGGACCATCCCTGGGGTCAGGGACCATCCCTGGGGCTCTGAGACCATCCCTGGGGCTCAGGGAGCATCCCTGGGGCTCAGGGAGCACCCTTGGGGCTCTGGGACCACCCCTGGGGCTCAGAGACCATCCCTGGGGCTCTGGGACCACGCTGGGGGTCCGCCAAGCTTTATGCTGCCCCCCGGGCCGGCCCTCGCTGACCCGGGGGAGGGAGCCAGAGGAGGCCGGTGCGAGGCCGGCGCTGTCCCTCCCCACCTGTCCCATCCTCACGGCCGCCCCGGCAGGGGGGACACGGCGCGCCCACCGCCCGCCCCCACGCCGCGGCAGGTGCGGGGCCCGGCCGGGTCCCCGCCGGGAGGGGGTTGCGCCCCATCGCCCCCGGGGTGCGGGGGTGCGGCCGCTCCCCTCGGGGCAGGGAGCGGGGCAGCAGCGCGGGGTGGAAGCAGACCCGCCCGTCCGGCCCGGGCTCTGAGGGGGCCCCTCGCCGCCCCTCGCCCCCCGCCCGGCCGCGGGGCGCATGCGCGGCGGCGGCGCGGAGTTGTGAATGGCGCGGCTGTTCGGGCCGAGTCCGGAGCGGGAGGAAGTCAGAGCGCGGGGAGGGAGGGAGGGAGCGGGCGGGGGGCGGGAGCGGCGGCGTCGGGCTCCGGCAGCGTCGGGCTCCGGCGGCTGCGGCTGCTCCGCGTGCGCCGCGGGAGGAGGAGGAGGCACGGGAGGAGGGGAGCGGGGGCGCCGCCGGCGGGGGCTAACAAAGGGCGAGGCGAGCGCTGGGGCTGGGACAGCGCGGGGCGGGCGGGAGGGAGGGAGGGAGGGAGAGGAAGGAGGGCAGCCGGCGGCGGCGGCGGCCCCACCACCATGCCGCGGGTTGTCCCCGACCAGCGGAGCAAGTTCGAGAACGAGGAGTTCTTCAGGAAGCTGAGCCGCGAGTGCGAGGTGAGGCGGCGGCGGCGGGGCTCCCCCTTCCCTCCCTCCCTGCGCGGGGAAAGTTTCCGCGGGCCGCGGAGGGGCCGGGGCAGCCCCGGGGCTCGGCGGAGCCGGGCGGGGACGCGCAGTCAGTGCACTCCGCTGCCCCCTTATCGCCGGGGCTGGCCCCTCTGATTGCGCGCCCTGTTCCCCGCAGATTAAATACACCGGCTTCAGGGACCGGCCGCACGAGGAGAGGCAGGCCCGCTTCCAGAACGCCTGCCGCGACGGCCGCTCCGAGATCGTAAGTGGCGCCGCGCTGCCCCGGCCGGGCCCCGCCGCCGCTCCGCGCCCGGCCCCGCTCGCCAGAGTTGCGGGAGCCTTTGGGGCGGGGGCTGCGCGGGGCCCGGGACGGAGGGATCGGGGCCGGGCGGGACGGGACGGGGGGAAAGTTTTCCTCAAGGAGCGGGCTGACACCGGCCGCCTTTCAGACAGCGAGGGGCAGGAGGGGTTCGTTGGCAGGCAGCGTTCGTGTCCGCCTCGGCAGCAGCTCCGCTCCCAGGTGCCGGCTCGCTCCGCGGCGGGGACGGAGCGCGTCCGGAGCGCCGGGGTGACAGGGAAGGGAGGGAGATCCCCCGGCGGTGCGGACGGGCTGTGCTCCTTCCCTGGGCACGTGCTGCAGCTACCAGCTGCTTATTTCAGCATTCAGCTTTTTTTCCCCTCTCTCTCTCTTTTTTTTTTTTCTCTCCGGAAACAGTAGCCTTCAGAAATGAGTAACATTGTTCAGAAGGCGCTATCTAAAAGCCTTGGGTGAGCTGTTTGATGTATTTGTGAGCTAAATCAAATGCTTTTAGAATTAGGCTTTGAAACTTGCAACTTCAGCCCCGTTTTTCTCATTCATTAAGGTTAGTTACAGACTGCTCTCTTCTGAATTAAGAAGTGAGATGAAGTATGGCTCGGAGTAGTCAAGAACTGACTCAGTATTTCCGGATTTGATCTGCTGTAGGTTGCTTCTATAGAATCAGTAGCTCATACCATTGTCAAGTTTGTAACTCTTGACTATTAAAATGCAGAAGTAACCTCTTTTTCATTTACAGTATATAGTGAAAGACAAGGTAAAATAGAAAATAAACCCCACTTTCACCAAGTTTGGTTTATGAGCATTCTTTAATTTCACGTGGTGTATATACCACTAGTCAATTCACAAGGAAATTATTTTTACACACAATGAAATTACTCGTGTGGACATCCAAACAAAAATAGTTAAATACTTGTTACTCTAGCTGGTCTTGTCATTTGCATTTGTCAGTAAAAGGCTACACACTTAAGAACATGATTACCTTTTACTGAGTAACTTTATTTTAGCTGAATCTTAACCCTGCTTGTTACCGCTGGTCTTAGAACCTGTAATATTATCTTGTGAGAGGCTCTCTGTAGACAGGTTCTTAATTTTACTGTTTGTTTTACGTTCAATTTTCATAGTGCATGTTTGCTTCCTTTAAGAAGTCACCAGGGAAACAATAGGTAGGTAAGGAAGACATAGTTGGCTAGCATTGGAAATTCCTGTACAGGTGAAAGTGCATAATATACTTGAATCCCTCCCTAAAAAAAAAAACCAACAAAAAAACCCATGTAGCTTATAAACCACCTTGCTAATGCAGCCCATGCAGCTATTTGTATAAATAGGAAATCGCTTTAGTTTTACCTTTGTACTTCTAAGCCTGCTGCTGTCTTTTTCTACCACAGCTTCAGCCCTTGGAAGCAACCAATGATGCCTGTTCTACATATTTTCACTTCTACTTAATTATAAAACAGGCTCTATATTTCTTGATCTGAAACATCTGGTTTTGTTTTGTGAACAGGGCACGAGTAGTCAGGTTTATTTAGAAATGTAATGTGTGTAATGACTGATGTTAAAAAGAGCTAGTAATTTTACTTTTTTTTTTTTTTAGTCTTGAATGTTTTTCCAGACATCAAGGATTTATTCTTTTATCTCCAAAGGGAGCCTTTGCAAATGACCTTACATATTTTTAAGCAGACAAAAAAGCAGAGAGAACAGCTTAGGGATTTAATGTAGAACCGGCAGTGTGGTGTTGCTGTGTCTGTCAAATAGCTCTTGATTGAATAAAAAAAGTAATTACCAGTGTTATGAGAAGTAACTGTGAAATATATTAAATAAGATTTCATGTTTGCTGGTAATGCTTTGATAACTTGAAAATACCTTCACACGTTTGGTTTGTCTTGGAAGGGGCTTGTATTTACGTTGTCTACGTGTGGGTCAGGTCACCCTTGTAGTACCTGATAAGCTTTTTGCAAAATTTGGGGCTTAAATGTCTGATGGCTTTTCAAACTGGGCTTTAAAAGGCTCTGCATAGAAAATTATAATTTTCCTACTTTCAAGTTTAAAACTAAACTGGTGGTGTGACTTTTTTTTTTTTTTTTTTTAGTTTAATTTGCTTGTTACTCGAAAAATGTTGGGTTCCATGTAGTCCTGTGTGGTTAGAAGCGAGTCTGCTCTCAAGTTTTTCAGTATTGGCCTATGATTTGATTTGAGAAGCCCACGAGTATTTTAACTGGATGGTTTTATCTGTTCCAAGGGAGGGAACAGGCTTCAAAAATCCAGAGAAAAAATATCTACGTAGCTTTTTAAATACCCTATGGTTTAAATGTTGCCTGCGTGACTCCATGAGGATGTGGAATTTATGCACTTTTGTTTTCTTTTTTTTTTCTCTTCTCTTCTTTTTCAATGGTTTTTCCTGGCCCTCTAGCACACACAGGGGTGGGAGCAGGGAGGCAGGGGCACTTGGCTGGCTTTCCCAGAAGGCAAGGATAGTCCTTCTGAGCCAGCACCAGAGCTGGGGTGCTCTGTAGGGGTGCAGTGCTCAGCTGGTTTACGCTCAGAAGATCTCAGTCTTTGGCATTTTAAGTGTATAAATTGAGGAGTATAAAACACGTACTTGCTAAAGATGCTCGGAGATAGGAAGGTAGTTCTTGAACAGACTAAGTGGTGAAGACTTACAGTCACAAGTATTTGGAGATAATATTTTGTTGGTATGTAAATAGAATCCCTCAGAGGGGCCAAGGGACAGCACAAGGTAGTCAGGCTGATAGTGATGGTCTGCAGCCCTGGCAGTTTGGATGCCTCCTGTTTATGCAAGTGTATCCTTGATGAAGCTTCTGTTTTGTTGATTGAAGTGTTTGTCTTTGAGCATTGTAGGGCAAACAAATATTAATGTACCAATGCAGTATTCCCCCTGGTATTGCTAGGACCGATTTGTTAATTTTGATGACATTGAGAAAATGCTTACAGGAGGTTTAAAACAAAAAACAAACAAGCAAAGAAAACTTACAAAATCTGTTATTGAGGATAGCCTGGAATGGAACCCAATTGCAGACCATGAGCCTCCCTTGGCAGAGGGGAAAGAGTCAAGACAAAGCACTGCTACTTTCAGAATGGGAGGTATTAATCCTGTGGCAGACAGCATTGCAGCCCATGACTGGAACTATCTTAAATAACACGTAGAGCTATTGTGTCATAGGTAGCAGTACAGTTATGCCATAAAGTTCCTGAATTCTGGGTTGCTTGAAAGAAATCTGCTTCTCAGGAAATTCCAGCTATTAGAGTAGGAGTTGTACAGCTTTTAAGAAGAACTATATTCTAGATTAATGACCATTTAAATCTAAGTGATCATGGTAATCAATACAGTTGTTTGATTGCAACAAATTACATTTAACCCTGGGATTTTGAGTAGAGTGATATTCTGGGAGCATGTGTGAGTATTCTGGTTCTTAGGGGACAGTGTGCTCACCTGTACCAGAGAAGAGTATAAATAGTGCAAATCCAACTTCTGCTTGCAAAAATAATTTTTCATATAATGTCTGTAAATTGATGTACTCTTTATGGCTTGGAGTTAAGATATGCAAATAAATACAGAGAACTATAAAGAAAACTGAAGCCTATTTTCATTTGAAATCGTAGAAAATTATTTGCTTGAAGGCAACGTGTGCTTTTTCTACTATGATTAAGTCGGTCCCTTTAATGATTTTACAAAGGGCTGCAGCTGAGAATTCCTGCAGTTGCCTGTTCTCCCTGACAGCATCTGCTGGGCTGGATTTCACGGGTGCCTCAGTGTGGCACGAGGACTTGGTCCTGTGAGGTTTGACTGAGCTGTGCCAGGAGATGATCAAATAGGAGTTTTCACGTGTCAGTGAAGTGTTTCTCTAGGTATAAGTAGATTGTGAAAGGAGACAAGTAATTTTCTTTTGAAAATAGTTGTTCCTCAGTCTCAGGTCTCGGGAGTTAATTTTCCCTCAGCAGTACTTCTTTGAGAGATATGCAGCCTCTCTAAAATCATGGGCGGTTTTTAACATTGCAGGTACTAAGTTGGTGCAGGGTATCCAGACAGAACTGAAAGGACAGATTCTAATGTCAGCAAAACTGATTTGAAAGAAGTATTGATTCCATGTTGTATTTTATATCCGAAGCAGCCAATGGCAAATGTTGTCAAAATGGAATCAGATGTTTGTAACTTAATACTTAAGAAAAATGATGAGTGCATGTTTTTGACTTTAAGTATTCTCTATGCTGCCTGGCTTAAGACATAAACTGATGTAAAAATAAATGACTGCCTGCATAATTTATGTAATGTCTTGCTCCCTGATCCTGTTTGTATTGATTTTTCTAAAAGGCTTTTGTGGCCACAGGAACCAATCTGTCTCTCCAGTTTTTTCCGGCCAGCTGGCAGGGGGAGCAGCGACAGACACCGACCCGGGAATATGTCGACTTTGAAAGAGAAGGAGGCAAGGTAAGAGGGAAATTGTTGTGACTGAAGGGAATTTGTGTGCTGTGCTGCTGGTGTTATTAGTATGGACCACACGTGTTATGCAGAATTTCTGGTATTTCACAGGTAGGTAGTGATGGGAGTGCAAGTGAAAGCTGGCAGGATAAAATCTGGTGTCGCTCTGTTTTAAAGCATCTTGATGTTTCTGCAGGGAAATGTGGCTTTTTATTATTCTGAAGAACAGAACTTTAGTTCTGCTGCCGCGCTGGGATAAAATTCTGGGGAACAATTTAAATTTGATGTTGTGCAGCTGCTTCTAAGGTGGTTCAGAAATTAGACTTTGTCCAATGGATTGTGGTGGTCTAATGAAAATTTGCACTTTCAACAGGTTACTTCATTGTGTCTTTGGCTGCCTGTTGATAAAGCAAGCAGTCAGTGTGCTCTAAGTGGGATGAATCTCTTTCTCAGTTTCACCCTGAGCTCTAACACAGAAGCAGCATCACTTTCAGAATTGATTTCTGAATCTCTCTTTTCTGGGGTGGTTGTCCCATAGACTGATATTGAAAGCTGGAATTCCCTGGTGACAGTGATGGTTACTGTGAAGCTGCATTAGATTTAAAGTCAGAAACCTTCCTTTGTCTCATCAGAATAAAGTTACCGAAATCACTTACAGCTGGTTTTGTTTTACAGGAAAAACATACCTTTAAAAAGTAGACACTGTCTCTTATCTATGCTATTGTAGGTGCTTTGGGACTAATCCAAAGATCACTGAATTCGATAGGAGACTCTCTGCAGACCTCAGTGGGTTTGGACCAGCACTTAAGCCCTCACAGTCTTTCTATTTCAGGCTAATTTCTGTGTAATTTTTTGATTTTTAAAGACTTTTAAAGGACTACAAAATTCTTCATTTGCCTGAATTTTTTTACCTACCCTTATAACAAGAAACAGCTAATGCTACCAAACCTACCAGGCTGGAGGAAATACTTGAAGCCTATTCAGGTTTAATGGCATATTGGGTCTTTTAAATACTTCTAGGTGGAAGATAAATATTTCCTATAGTGGGAAAACTTGATTGGAAGAAAAAAAAATTCCTGAGGGCAGTTATGGTATTTGGAATTCAAGTTAATGAGTTTTTTTGGAAAAAATTGTTTTCCATGTAGTCCTGTGAGGCTTGCAGAAGTTTGACAAATTGGGGGAGAAGGAGTGAAGCTGGCTGTCTGGGTACTGGCTGCTTTGCTAAGGAAGCTGAATTGAATCTGGCTCTTACTGAAAAATATTGATTCTGGCTCACAATTGAATGAGGAATTTTTCTTGTAATGTGTAAGAAGACTGAAGTCTCTTTTCTTCCCAGTTCAAAACTAATTTTATTTACTCCTATGATTTTTTTAACTTTGTTTTCTCTGAATGAATCCTTGAAGTACTGAACTACTTCATCCATTTTCTTGTGTTGCCTTAATCATGTAGGAGCGTGGTAGATATGCTGTGTATTAAAATAGAACATGAGCCTCATTAGTGAATGCCACTCCCTCTTTTATGTGTGTTTACAGTCAATTCTAGAGTGCCTCACTAAAATGTTTAGGAGAAAACTTCTGAATGAGGCTGGAGTTGGGCAAACTGATAAGTGGGAATTATGTTGTACTCTGGTGTGGACAAATCACAAATCCCTGGTTGTAATCAGACCTTGCTGGGTAAATCACACATGAATGCAGCCTTGCTCTGCCCAGAACTGAACTTCTCTGAAGGGGAGCCACTCCCACGGTCTGGGCAGAACGGGAGAGGGTTTCTGACGTTATCAACGGAAACAGTTCAGTGTTTCATGTGAATTGTCTGAGATTTTGTTCTCTAGATTTTTGTCATTTGGCTTTATTAAGAATTTCTTTCATGGGCTCGAGCGGTCTCTTAAAACCATGTGATTTTTTGTAGCTCTGTGCAACATTGTTTTATGAGCTTTGATTCTTGAGGCAGTGCATAATGCGTGTTTGTTCATCACTGGATTTATGCCAGCAAGGCATGTTTTTAATTATATGAATAAAAAAAGGCTATGGGGGGAGCTGTCAGTTAATTATTATCTTAGGCATTAGTTTGAGATCTAGAATGTAGATAAACTTACCAACACTAGAATATTTTTATTCTGGAATTCTGCTTCGGTGTTTGGCCAAGCAAATGATGGCCCAAAATAGTTTATCCAGATTTAAGGTATGTCACTATTGTGCCTAAGCAGTTTTGTACACACATTGACAAAGCTACCAATGCAGCATCTGCTAGAATTGCTGCTTAAATGATTGAATTTTGGAGGGAACAACACCCTTGTGAAAGTTGGGATTCTGAAAATACATACTTCATAGGCTTGAGGTTTTTCAGTCTGGTATTTCTTAACTGAGGGGGTTTTTGTATGCTTAATTTGCCTTTTAATTTGATGCATCTGATGTTCACAATGGGTGGGTAGGCCTCTGGTGGATACCCTGTCTTCATTAATCCAAGAATTGGATAGCTAAGTGTTCACTTAATGTTTCTACTCATTTTAAACCCAAATTTAACATTTTTTTTTGAGATAGCTTTAACATTCTGTGCTGTCTTTGACCTGCAGCAAATTTAATTGTGTATTTGAGCAATTTTTCAGGTTTGTCATGGCAAAAGAAAAAACAGCACTGAGAATAGGTTCCTAGATCATAAAAATCATAGAACATTGTATTTCATTGTGATTGTGGGTGTGTGGGGGATGTGTCAGACTCAGTGTATGTCCCATTTCTGGAGGACTGAACCATGAAAAGCTTCATGATCCTTTGTGTTGTCAGCCAGTGTCCAGGGTTTTTTCTTTTTGTTTTTTTTTTTGTTAAAGAATAAGTGAATAGATGTTGTTAAGAAATTCAGAGGTAGACAGTGTAGTAGTCTGATGTGTTGCCTGAAATCTTACGTGATGAAACCCTGCAGTTAAATGGAGAGCTGTGTTTTCACCTTGGATCTCCAGTATCATTAATTACTTAGGCTGGTTTTATTGTGGTTAATGAAGTTCTTTAATTTTTATTTCACTTTTATACTGATGCTGTATGAACTTCAGGCTGAGCTCTGTGTGTGTGTGGACTTCAGCGCATCTTAAAACCTAATTTTATTCAAAGTCCTTTTGTTTTATTAAAAGCCGTGTGAACAACTTTCTTTGCACGATTGGTTTTGTGTCCTTCTCACAGCAGGATAAATGCCCTCGGTTCTCACTTGTTACTCAAGATGTTCATGTAGCTCTGCTCTTCCTTACTTGAAAGAACATCAGTACTCAGATATTCTTTCTCGCTGTTTAAATACCGGTCACTGATGAAGTGTGTGAAGTTGCTTTACTTCCCCTCCCCTTTATAATACTATTTATAATGCTATTCTCCAGCTCACCCCAGTGCAGCTTTGCTTCCTGTCTGTGCTGCTTGGCGGCAGCTGCTCGTAAACCAGAGCCTTCCACGCTCACTGCAGGGAGATGTGCTCTGAGCTCTGCAGCCTGGGAGGAGAGCACAGCAGACGAGATGGGAATGGATTCAGAGTGCCTGCTGTGCCACATGTGAGCTGGGATTTCTACTCATTAACCATTAACTTTGTTCCAGCCAGAACGAAAGAATTTCAGTTTTCTCCTTGGAGATGCTGCACGTTCCTACTCGTGCAGGTTTTTGTCGGAACTGAGAAACTTTATTTGGCTGTAAGTTGTTGTTAACTGCTTGGCTGAATCTAAAGAAAAGAAAATCTCTGCTGTGCTGCAGATGTTACAGCAGTAGCAGAAGTGTCATGAGAAAGGTGCTGTATTTTAATAAAAACTATATTTTAATAGTTTTTAAATAAAAACTATATTTAAATGGCAGGCAACAGCATCAATTTTCCACTTGTGTCTTGTTTTCTCACTAGAGGTTTGATAGATAGGACTTGTCCACAGATTAGCTTGTCCACAATTAACAGATTATTGGAGTGGTGTATTGGCTGCTCCATTTCCTGAGCAAATGCAATTTCCAGTCAAACACAGGATCACAAGTGTTTGTAGTAGAATTTGCTTGGAAGGGGAAAGCCTAATTTATGAGAAATACCTGAACATCTGTGCTAAGATGTATTGAGTCGGAAGTTTTATTTTAATTTCTTTGGTCATCACCATTTTCTGAAGAATTTAGGTGTAACATTAAGCCTTTCACAGAGCTTTTGTTTTCCTTTCTTTAGGTGTGCTTACTTTTTGAAAAAAGGTGAGGGTGCCTGGACAACCAATGTACAGTTTCAGCTCTTGTTTTGCCCTCTCTGTAGTGCTAATGAGCCCTACTCCACCAGTCCCTGTATTTTCAGTCCTGTAGTATTTGGGGTTTTTGCACTGTCATCATCTAAAATATTCTCACAGTTTGCAGTTACTTGTATGTGTTCCCTGCAATTCAGTGAGTCTCTGGACAAAAGGATTTTACCTTTTCCCATATCAGTGGGAAAGGGTGTCTGATGTTAAGGATTTATAAAAAAAAAAAAAGCCATAATATATTAATTAAAGGTCACGCTGTGGTGTGCCACCACATAGGGCAAACCATCTCAGCTGTGAGATGCTTGTGGTCTTCACAATTATCAAGATTTCATCATTCTATTTGTAGTAATTTAATGCTCCTTCAAATTATTGTGAAGGTCTCAATTTAGAGTGTTTCAGGAGAGGTGCTGCAGCCTTGAGGAGCTGGGCATCACCTGAGGAAAGTTCATGGAGCTGTTTGTGTGTGGGGGAACTTAGGGACATGTAGGATGTAACTTAGTTAAAACACTAGCAACTGTCAGCCTTTAAGGAGTATCTTGTAATTCTCTGTGGATCACCTTTTAATATGTGTGGCTGTTTTGTTTCCAAGGAGCTGTCCTGCTCATAAACACTTTCTCCTGCAGAACAGGAGATGTTTCCAGATCTGAAGGCAAGGTGAAGTTCACTGTGTAGCTCTGTACAGTCCTGGACTGATTTTTAGCTGGTCCTTTAATGCCCTGGTGGGTTAGGATAACACTATTTTGGGGTCAGATTTTTATCATGTCCGTCTGTCTTAGTTTGTGCTCACTCCAGGAACGTGGGGCAGGGAAGATCTCACTGGTGCTTTTCCTGAGCACCCTTAAACAATGTTATCCTCCTACTCGTGCCTACCCGGTGACCCCACAACCCCAAACCCTTGTGGTAGCTGGGAGGGATTGTTCTGTGGGGAGCAGCAGGTGGTCAGTGCAGGCCCCTCAGCTGCTGGGCTGGCTGTGCTCAGGGCCCTCGAGCTGCCTCTGCCTGCCCGGCCAAGGGAAGTGGTGCTGCCCTGAAGAAACCCCACATCACGTTCCTTTTGATCTTTCTCAGACTTTTTCTGTTTGCCTTAAACAAGAAGGTCAGTGTGTGGTTATTCTGACAGCAGATAAATGGGTTTGGTGGAATATCTAGTTTGTACCCAGCCTGGCTGAACAGCTTGATTTTTTTTTTTTCTCAGAGTTGCTTGATGGGAGTCCTGCAAGGGCTTGGTGAATGAGAAGAATCCACTTTTCTTGATCATCCCCTTCATTAGTTTTCATCCAGGATCATCTATATGGTTTTGAGTGAAATATTAGTTTTCTATAGATACTTGTGATTCTAAAATTTATTATTATCTTTGTGCCTGAGAGTCTCTTGTTTGGCAGAGACTTCTCAGTTTCTTTTTCTTTCTTCTCTTTTTTCTCCAGCTATGTAATTTCTTTGTTTATGCTCCTAGAACCATTTTTGCTTTAGAGGAGAGTGAAACTTTTTCTTTTTTTTTCTTTTTTTTTTTTCCCCTAGATACTTGGAAATGTTCTTTATTATGACCTGCTGTTGCATAGAGGAAAGCTATTTAGTCAAAATTCCATTTGAAGCCAGGTAGTGATAGTGTATCTTTGCTTATTCACTTGACCTCTCAACTGGGAGATGCAACTGGGAGTTTATACACTATGAACAGTTAGGAACTTGGATTTTGGGAAGAGCAATCTTTAGGGCACGTAGATTGCTAGGACATGTTGTCCTGGGCTGGCAAGCAGCCACTGGCTGGGTTTGGACAGTTGTTCCTGCCAGAGTGATTTATCACAGGGTGCCCTCTGCCACCAGAGCATGAGTCACACCAGGCATCTCTCATGTGACAACTATCCCCAGCCTTCTCCCTGTAATCCTTCACCCCCCTCCATCTCTGGTCCTTCTGTTCCTGTGCTCCCTCGTTGGTCATTCCAGGCAGGTGATGCCATTCTGGAGCAGTGAGTTTGGAGCAGTGCTCACAGCAGCACTTGGAGCTGTGGGAGGGCTTGAGCTCTGCCAGCAGCAAACCTGCCTTTGCTCAGCCCTTCTTACCCAGTGTAGAAGCAGCTATTCAGTCACAGCTCCTTGAACTCTTTCCAGTGGTTTAAATGCACTCATTAGAGTTGTATAGACAAGATTTCAAATATACTCATGTCATCATCCTAAAGTTTCCCAGAGGAGGAACAAAACCAGTTAGCAAGCTCACTTCTGCATTTGGGAAACAGCACAGGGCACAGGAGTGCTGTGTGGATAAAAGCAGTACTTGAGATCTCTACAGCACAGATGCTGGAAGAAATCCAGACATTTGGATTGTTGAATCCTCTTGTTTGCATATCAGTCTCCACTTACTGAGCAAAGTTGTTAACATTATGCTTCTCTACTCTTCTTATAAATGAATGAGAAAAGTAAGAGCATCACTGTTGAGAATGTCTACTTCTTTGTGAAAATCACTTAATACTTCATGTTAAAAATAATTCAATAGGATGATGAAACATCTACTCCCAGAAACTGTTACTTTTCTGAAAGTTACTGTAATGTTTCTTCAAGCTTTGTTGTCCAAAGCACAAGTAGCAAAATGAGCTCATTAACTTGTATAATTGCAAGTTTGATGTTACTCTGTTAAAGAAAATTCCCAGCCATTGCTAAGGATGTTCTCTGCAGAAGCTGACAGTTTTCTACAGAATATTTGACACTATGAAATTTTATTGAATGATGAAAGCTGCATAGTTGTTATAGTTTAAAAAAGACAAAAACATGCTAACATTATTTTAAGCCTTGATGCAGCACTACTTGTTGAATAAATGTTCATACAGTTTTCCCAGACTTGAATCCTGCTTAAGGGGGAAGAACGAGGCTGTCAGAGTGCTCAAGAAGGTAATGAAAGCCAAAGGGCAGAAGCAGCAACTTTTCTTGCCCCTCTCCTGCTTGGGTCCATTCCTGGATGGTTTTTATTAGTTGCTTGCCCATATTGTCAAGATCAGGTAACTTCTAGTTGAGTATACTTGCATTACATGCTTCAAATTTTCAGTTCAAAAGTAGGGGCTTAATAGGCTGTTTATTTGCACCCAGGTAGCACGGTGTGCAAATGATGAATTCTGGATAAACCTCTTTTTCTAACCCTCTATTGCAGTTGCTGGTTATAACTGCTTTTTGCTATGTGATTTTTTCGGAGAGCTTGAAAAGAATGAATTTCCCGAGGAATATTGAAATTTCTGTCTGGAAAATATTCTGTCAACGTGGCAGAAAACTGTGTTTGCCCCTGTTAGTTACTGGGTCTGTGAGCATAAGTATGCATGTATGCTTGCAGCAGCAAACCAAGCAGCAGTCTCCTGGGAATCCTTTGCTGCAAAAACATTATTCTTTTTAATTGTTGCAACAAAAATGGAGTCTTTTAATGCCTGCCCTCTCCACTATAAAAGGGAGGGTAGATTTCAAATGCAGCCATCTTTCTTGTATAGAATCTGGTAGTAAAGATGGACTGATAAAAGACCCTGTAGAGTTTCAAGGGGGAAAAGCCCAGCATGTATTTGCCTTTCAGATGCTCCTTATATTCTGCTCATTGCATTTGGTTGATTTTTCAGTTCCAGCTGTGTGGTTGGTTTTGTCTTTGCAGGGTCAGACAGGAGCCTGAGGTGCAGGTCTCCTTGGGAGGCATCAGACCTTTCTGCAGTGACAATGTGAAAACTAGAAGCCACTGACTTTTTGCTTTGTGTTGGGGGTTTTTTGGTGGTTGTGGTCAGGTCTGGTTCATGTTTTCTGCTTAGTCCAGAAACTGCACTATTTTGGAACGAAGAGCTGTGTCTGGAGAGCCTTGGTTGTTATTAAATGGATGAGGATAACTTCTGTGCGGGAGCATTTTGGTATTTTTCTGTGCAAGCTTGTAAGCAGAAGTACTGAGCAGTGGTCTTAGTCCAGGAATAAAATGCTGCAGTTTCCACAGATTTTAATCTGACATCCCTACTGCTTCATATCTGTTCTTAGTTATAGGCTTGTTTTTTAGTTGACTGAAATAGCAACGTGCATAATTTAATGAAACATCAATCTGCTTTCAAGAAGGAGTCATGATTACATACTTGAGCTAACTGTGCAGAAAAAACTAACAAATGAAACCAACCAAAAAAACCATAAAAATACCAGGTTTTCTGAAAGGGACTTTCAAATTCTGACTCTCCAGTAAAGTGAGGAAAATTCTTCTGCTATTCTTTTTGTGACATTTTAGAAACTAAACCCCATTACTGTAGTATTGCAGTAGTACAGAAAACGTGTTGGGAGAGGTTTTGTCGCAGCTCTGATGTTATTTACAGAGATATTTTTAATGTGAGTCTGCACATGGATATTTTTGCTACATGAATTTGTAAAAATGGATTGTGCTGCATCTGAATGGAACCTTCTAGGTGGATGTTTTTCAAAAGTTTAATGATATTTGTAATTACAACAGGTGACTTCTATAAGCACACTTCAAAAGTGACTGAAGTACATAATCCCAGCCCATCAGGTTTTGCTGTGAAGTTGGCAATTGCAGTATGTTCTGAGGTGTTTTTTAGTTCTGAACTGGAGTGCATTGTTTCCTCAGGGAATACACTAAGGAAATATTATCACTTGTTATCCAAACACCTTCTGCTATAATTAGAGAGCTGAAATAATTTTTTGTGTTGTTGATGCTTTTGAATGGAACTTACTGCAGAAGTTTTTTGAGATTTTTTTGTTGTTGTTGTGAAATACCTGAGGTTAATATTTCAAACTGTATATTGAATCATATATACACACATAGCATATATGTGTGTATCTATAGGCATGTATTAATTTATAAGTTTCTATGGAGTAGGGGGAATGTATTTATGAGTCTAAAACTTAGATTAAAAAAAAATAAAAAATTCCTATGACTCCTGAGTCTGGCAAGTGCAGTATTTTGTTAAGGGTCCAAATAAAAGACATTTTTGAGAAATTAAATCATAGTTGCAACTTTGTTAATTGACTTTAAGCAGGAGCAGAAGTACACAGAAGCAGAACAAACCAGGGATATATTGCTCCAAAGGGGGAAAAATGCAGGAGTTTAAAGTATTTAACAACAATTTTAACTGCTTATGTACAACAAATCTCTGCAAATAATAGTTAACTTACTCAGCCCTGTGCTCAGCTATTTTTACTTGTTGCTATTAAAATTCTAGTACAGGCTGTTAGCAATTTGAGGGATATTTTGTGTTTCAGCAAATTCTTTTATTCAAGATATCTTGTTCCTCACAGTCAGTGAATTTGAATTTCCAGTGCATTTTGTCATGTTAAAACATCATGGTATGAAAGGCTGCATTTAAAACTTCTATTTTCTTCTTTTTTTTTTTCTCCCCCCTCTTAAGCATAACAGTCTAGATTGGAACTCTTATCAAGCACACAGTTTTGTTAATATGCTGGGTTTGCTTGAGGAATCAATCTGTGTCAGAGCTGATGAAGCAGAGAAACCTGATTTCATTTTGAATGTTTTGCTCTCTTTCCAGAAATTCTTCTTGTGTTCTGTAAAAACTAAAGCCTGGGTGGATTCTTTTTGACCTGTTTGGTTTCTGGGTGAGTGTTGTGGGATGTGTAGTTAACTCAGAGGAAAGAAGAAAACTAAAAAGTTGAAATGGGCTTTTTCTAACGAATACTTCACACACTACAACAGACCTGGTCATTCCTCCTCTTACCAGCCTCTTTTCAGATTATTTACATAGCCTAAATCAGCATCATGGAATGGTTTGGGCTGGAAGGGACCGTAAAGACCATCTCATTCCACCCCCTGCCATGGGCAGGGACACCTCCCACCAGCCCAGGTTGCTCCAAGCCCTGTCCAACCTGGCCTGGGACACTTCCAGGGATGGGGCAGCCACAGCTTCTCTGTACCAGTGCCTCCCCACCCTGACAGGGAATGATTTCTTCCTAATCCCTTCCTAATTGCCCTCTGGCAATTTAAAGCCATTCCCCCTTGTCCTGTTGTCAGAATCTCCTCTCTGTAAAGCGAGATGTCTCTGTGATCCCGAGGAGGAGGAGCAGGGCACAGGCAGAGAGCTGGTGCTGGCCCAGCCTGGTGTCCCTGGGCCCCTCCTGCCCTGCCCAGCCCTGGCCCAGCAGTCCCACCCTGGCAGCTGCTGAGGGGGCAGCAGAGGCTGTTGGTGGTGGTGTGATCCAGCTGTGACACGGGTGCCACCCCTGAGAAGCCTGGAGCTGTAGTCATCTTGAGAGCCACAGTTGGGTCATCTGTGTACAGCTGTTTAGGAAAGACGCTTGTTTGGTCAGAAAGTATCACTTCCTTCACGTTTTTGCAGAAGAGTGTAAGGTTTAAATGTTAACAAAACCTCATTTTCATATAATGGAAGGTGCTCAAAAATGTAGCTTATAAAATAGAAAACATTTTTTTGTGTGTGTTCGAAGAAAGAATAATAATATGCTTTGAGGCATGAGGCAGAGGATTGATCCAAATTAAAAACACTAAGAAGTCTATTTCACTCATAGTGACTTTCTGAAGGGGATTCTTTTCAACTGTTTGTATTTACTGTTTCATTAACAGTTAAAAAAACTGTTACAAGGTTATTATTTTGGAATTAAACCTACAAAGTCAGAAAAATGCTGTAAACTCTGTCTGTACCTTGGTTGTTTGTCATTAGTTTCTTTTAAAGTCAGAGTGATGGATATCTGGAAGTGTAGTCTGAAGCCTTGTGTGGAGTTGTCAGCTTTTGCTGTAACTTCAGTTGTTACTCTTTTTTTGCATTTCATAGATTGCTTCCTCTCCTGTGCTTTGTCCCCTCTTTGAAATCCAGGCTAGACACCCTTCTCTGGGATATGAGAGTGAATCTTGGCATTTGGAGGGGACCCAGGGATGGAACTGACTCAACTTCACGTTTCAGCACAGTCATGCCACATGTCCATGGCAAGACTACAGCATTTTATTTATAAAGATGTGTATATATTCATATAAGGTTCCTGTTAAAGGAAAGAGATAAATACATAATTTCTTACTGGAACATTTTGAACAGGCAGTCTCCTTTTGCCCAGCAGTGTGTATAGATAATGTCAGGAGGAGCTGGATGAGGAGGTCAGCCTTGACCGATTGAACAGCTTTCTCTCTTGGAGGAAATGTTTCCAGCTGTTCCTTTCTCAGTGGTCAGTGTTTCACCCATGCAGTCCCTGGGACACTGCTGTTCAAACATGACCAGTGGGGTGTGATCCTGGGGGAGGTGGGTGAGCAGCTGGGAATGGGCAGATGTGATGAGGCACAGGGTGAGTCAGGACTGAGCCTCCTCTGACAGAGCGACAGAGCCTTCTGCTCCAGTGTGCTGGGAAAATGCAAACAGCAGGGAGGGACTGCACCCCTTCACTGGGGACTGCTGTTCCTGGGGGTGAGCTGGGGGGTGAGCTGGGCTCCTCCTGGCTCTGCCTGATTCAGGAGTGGGTGGGTGGTGAGAACAGGGCAGTCCCTGGGGGAGGAAATGGCTCGGTGGCTGTGGGGAGCAGGAGCACTGTCTGTAACTGCAGGATGTGTGGATGGAGCTGTGGGGAGCAGGAGCATTGTCTGTAACTGCAGGATGTGTGGATGGAGCTCACAGATAGCCTATCTCCAGCACATCGGTTAAATACCCTGGTGCTGTGAGATAAGGATTTACTAGAGGGCTAAAATAGGATGTGAAACTGAGGTTTTTCATCTTACGCTCAAATGAAGCAGTTTTTAAAAAGTCATTGAGAATTGTCCTCTGTTTAAATGGCTTGGTTTTTAAAATATGAATGATTTGTGTTACAGGAGCCATGTCCCTGCCTATTTTTAACAACAAAGATAACTCTCAGTTAGTTGGAGTTGGAGGAGAGAGTTGCTCATTTAAATGCAGATCAGAAGAAATAACAGATTAGTTGAAAGAGCACGAAAGGGAGGGTGAGATACACTGTATATTGAAGGTGTGGCACAGAGGTCTTTGAGAACAAGCTGACTGGGACTCCCAGAAAGCACAAACACAGCTCAGACAATTTAGAACCCAACTAAGCCTATTCATGCAGCACCTTCTCAAGTTTATGTGTGTTTGTGGTGCTGTTTGTCCTCTGTCCAGATAATCTGTTAGGAGATAAGAGTGTTTACTCTTGCTGCTTGTTCAATCAGCAAGCAGAATATTTGTTCTAACACTAAAAGGCTGCTTCCAAAGTAACATGTCTGCTTTTCTCATTTAAAAATTCTAATGCTACTTTGATCTGTAGTAGAAGTTGGAAATGGAAGATGTCATTTGAGATGAAATTATTTGTACAATAGCCACCTGAACAAAAATTCAGCTGCTAGTCTAGTAAAAATTGCATATTTTGGTATATGACAGTTTACTTGGATCTCACAATCTAGCAAACTACCTTTGGCTGTGCCAGTGTGGAAAATGAGGGTGCAAAATGAGAGAGAACTTACTCCCATCCTTGAACATGTGTGTGAGTTCTTTACTCAGCTGCACAAGTGTCTCCTCTCAGTGTCAGAAAGGGTTTATAGGTTGGGCTGTACTGAAAGGAGGCAGCTGTATGATTTACCTTTTCCTCTTGTATGTCCCTATAGTGGTGTTTCTTTATGTAGCATTAGATTTGTCCCCTGAATATGAATTTGTTAATTGCCTGGCTTCCAACCTTCCTTCTGCTTTTTAGTGCTTTTCATCTGTCTCTTGAGTTTTACAGGACTGACTTCCAGGTATTATTATGAAAAGCACCCAGAGATGTGTGGAGGGCTTATAAAAATATATAAATGCAGTTAACCTGGGGTTAACAGTAAAACCTTGAAAGAGTTACAAAAACATTCTTTTGTCTACTTCTAATCAAATTGTGTAATTGTATAATATTAATGGGGGGGGAGAAATAACACAGTTTTTGCTTTTGATCTCCTACTGTGACTGTCTTGGGGCAACTTTCAGAGCAGGCAATTCTAAAATTTTTTAAAAGACCACTTTGCTGGATTTTGAGGTGCCATAACAGATCATGTGCTCACAGGCAGAGCAGTAATTTATTAATTATTCTGTTAAGTTCAGAAGTTGAAAGGGAACCAGCATGGCTTTATCGAAAAGAAGGAAACGTGTGGTTAAACGTTTTTGGCTATAGTCTTAGGTGGTTTCTGTTTTCCAGAAAGAGGAGAGAGGGGAAAAGGAGTCTAAATTCCTTTCTCTAAAATAAATTAAAAAGTATCAGTATGCTTTATTGTGTTTTAATGAGAGAAAAGTTCCTGCCTAAACTCGTGGGGTTTCAATATGAATTGTACTACATTTGAATGATTATATGGTAATTTCAAAACCTGAATATCTTGCTAAGGAATTCATCTTTCAGAAGGGAAAAATGATTATTTATCAGAGTTTTGAAGAGCTACTGAATGGGTGGTGGCTCTGATTTGGGAGCAAGGGCACAGGATTTATCTGGAAAGGTCAGGCTGTGTGCCAGAGGTTCCCCAGCTGCTGTGTCAGCAGCTCAGCTTTGGGCAGCGTGCTCAGGGCAGATAGCACCAGGGATCCCAGAGAGCAGCCCCAGGGATCCCAGAGAGCAGCCCCAGGGATCCCAGAGAGCAGGCACCAGGAATCACATCGGCTCTCGCAGCTCGTTTCCCCTTTGACTTCTGAAGATTCCCACAGGATTTCCAGCACTGCTCAGGCTCCCAGGTGATGTGGGGGGCATTGCATTTGAAGCACTGAGCCCTCAGCAGCTGTGTCTGAGCTCCCTGCTGTTTGCACTGAGCCAGGAAGTTTGCACATAATGCCCTGGCAGCTGCAGTGACCAAGGCACTGAACAGCCACTGAAATGAGGTAGTGGCAGCACAATATTCCTTGGCAAAGAAACGAACAAAAAGTACTCCTGGACAACTTGGGAAGGCAGGTTTTGTCATCTGTGGGAAGTTCTAAGTAAATTCTGACATCCCAGGCTCCTGGTGTGGGCCAGAAGGGTAGGGGAGGCCAGGTGAGAAGTAAACCCTAAGTGAAGATCAGCAAAGGGCTTGTTTGCTCCTGTAAAACATAACTAGATTAGAGTACAGGCTGCTTTGTCTTTACAGACCCATAGTTGGCTTGTGCTGTTTTTTTATTTCCCCTCTTGAATTATTCTTCATTCTTCTTAGAAGAGAATGACACTTGGTACTAATAGCCTCTTTTAACTGTTTTTCACTTCTAAACTAGTTAAACACAGGTATTAAATTGATGACGTGCACTTTGCTCCTTGTGAGATGGGTGAGTGAGGGCTGTTCTGAGAGGGTGGGATGTGTTTGAAATGCTCAGTCTCGAAATGAGGGCTGTGGGAGGTGGTTTCCTGGTAGTCCACGTCTTACTCACACTGCTTGTGACACCTCTGCTCACAGAGGCCGTGGGGCAGAGCTGTGCCCCGGGCTGTGCCCAGAGCTGTGCCCAGAGCTGTGCCCCGGGCTGTGCCCAGAGCTGTGCCCAGAGCTGTGCCCCGGGCTGTGCCCCGAGCTGTGCCCCGAGCTGTGCCCCGAGCTGCGCCCCGGGCTGCGCCCCGAGCTGTGCCCCGGGCTGTGCCCAGAGCTGTGCCCCGGGCTGTGCCCAGAGCTGTGCCCAGAGCTGTGCCCCGGGCTGTGCCCAGAGCTGTGCCCCGGGCTGTGCCCCGGGCTGTGCCCAGAGCTGTGCCCCGGGCTGTGCCCCGGGCTGTGCCCCGGGCTGTGCCCCGAGCTGTGCCCAGAGCTGTGCCCCGGGCTGTACTGGCACCACACAGGGCTGAGGGTGACACCAGGGCTGTGCCCCGAGTGCCAGCACCGAGCACTGCCTGTGCCCTCAGCAGAGACCCTGCAGGGGAGTGCACGTGGGCAGAGGATCCCTTGAACTAACCCTTGCCCCTTCATCACTGAGCTCCTGCACATTGCACTCATTAAAACATCAGGAGGGCGTCCCTTTGGACCAAAGTGTGATAAGTTGTAGAAGTCAAGCTGGGAGATTAAATGTGTGTTTTCTTTGGCAAATAACATTACTTGTTTGTCAGTTGGATTCACGTTATTTGTTCCCTTTCTCCCACTCGTGGGTTGCCTTTCATGTTGTTTAGTGCCTTTGCACGTGGGAGGCTCACCTTCCTCTGGGGCTCCTGCTCCTCTGGGCTTTTCCTCTTCTGCTCAGTGACCTGAGCTGGTGAGTGTGGAGCTGAGCAGGGAGGCACAGCTGGGGTGCTCTGAGATGCTGAGCATCGATTGGGCTCGGAGGAGGATTTGCCAGAGCATTAATTTAGAGCTGTTAGAGAAAGTGCTGTGTGAGAATTCCCCCACCTGGCTGAGCTGCTCCAGAAGGCTGAAAAAGCTCTGGATTTGGTCTGTGTGAGCAGTCCTCCAGTCTGAAGTGCGTGCAGGCCTGCGTGCCTGGTTTGCCTCTCTGGTGATTCAACATAGACAAACTCTGTTCCACGAGGGGTTTTGACTTGCCAAGTAGGCTGAAATAACCACAGAAGGTTGATTTTTATCTTTCTTTTTTAGTTTTTTTTTTTTTCTGTACAATTCAGGTAATTTTACTGTGACTTTTGTTTAAGGCTGATGTCATTAAATATAACACATCAAACTCATTTAATGTTATATTTGCTTCTTTTTAAGTTGTGTCATCACTGTATCATCTACCATTATCTAGATGTGGGGCCTTAAGCCTTGCATTATTCCTTGCTGCAGTTCAAGGCACTGTGCACATTGGTGCTGTACTTGGGTTTTCATCATCTGGTGTTGCTTCTTTTGAACAGCCTTTCCCACGTGCTAGAATTGACACAGGAAGACTTCCTTATTTTTAGCATGGTGTGTATATATAGTGTATTTTATTGAATTTTGACTAGTTCATAAATTTGAGGAGGATTGAAACCAGTATGTGCTCTTTGATGAAAGCTCTCATGTGTTGGGGTTCAATCCAGTGCTTCTTGGGAGTAAGTGTTCATTTAACTGTTTAAATGTGCTGTAAAGGATCCTCCCTGTCTGGCACTGTGCCACTTCCTTGGTGACAGGAAGGCTAGCTGACAAGAAAAACAGTTAATTTAACTGAAAGTAGTAAGAGTTCTAACCAAATCTTGGTGCATGCCAGTTTATAAAATGAGAACACAGCTTAAATTTGTTCCATCCATTCAGTAGGCAAAAGTTAAAGCACTCACTTGATTAAAATGAGTTCTTGGAAAGGAAGCAGAAGAAGCTGTTAAATGGAGTCTCATGTTACCAGCTGGTTTGGATGTTCTTCTAAGAATGCACAGAGGAGCTTCCTGGATCAGTATGTTCATTGTGCAGGCACGTGTGTGATGCTTTCAAACTCACAGCATGTGTTTGGCTTTTGTTTCAGGTGTACTTGAAGGCACCGATGATTCTCAATGGTGTCTGTGTGATCTGGAAAGGCTGGATAGACCTACAGAGACTGGATGGAATGGGCTGCCTGGAATTTGATGAAGAGAGAGCACAGGTAAGACAGCCTGCCCTTGGGTACTGTGCCTCAGACATTTGTTCTTCTGGGAGGAAACACGCAGGCAGGTAGTGATCACAAATTCTAATTTGCTTTTTTTCTGCCTTCACTTTGAGTACAAACTCCAAAGGAAACTTATAGTACAGATGTTCAGAAATATGTGGTCAAATATTAGGGGTGGGGATCACTTGTAGTTTACAGCCACACTGTTACTGTGCTACAGAGTAGTAAATCAAAGTGTTTGAGAAACCATGCGTGTATCTTGTACCAGTTTGATTGGCAAGTCTATTCTAGCTGTTTATTTTAGGGTGATAGAGGTTTTTTTAAGTAGCTTTTTCTTTTATTGCATGTGGGTGAGAATGAAGAGTGGTTTTATTTGTCCCCTAACACTGGTGGACTCTGCTCTGTTAAGGTGTGGCAGCCTTTGAGAACTTACCTGCCCACTTCCCACCAGCAAAATTACTGCCTAGCAGCTGAATCTTTGGACATGTACAAGAACAAAGTCAAGACAGAGGAAATGAAATGCCTTTTAAAGTGGATGTCAGATAGACAAGGTTCACTTACACAGTAGGATTCTTTAACTTGGTCAGACTTGAGACATGTCTTTGCTTTTGAAACGTAGTTCGGTAACAAATCCACTGAGCTGATATTAAAAGCTGCTGCACCAGGTTTGTTGTGGGCTTCCATGCAGATCACCTGTCTGTGTATTGGACAGTAAGTTGGATGTAGTAACATCAGTTACCAGAGTTATGCCTTACAGTCTATATTTTGGGATGAACTCAGCCCTGTGGGGGTTACTCCTGGCAGTTGTGCCCTGGATTTAAATAAGGATGCATTTTCTGTTTCCACTCTCTGCCTCATTCTCAGCCCTCACTTCTGTGGGGTTTCCTTTTCAGTCCTTCTACAGCTGCAGTTGGTCACTACATCATGAGTAGGAGCCCCCTGGTTCCACCAAAATACCAAGAAGTTTCCTCCATTGTGGTACCTGCCTCTCCCTAACTTAAGAAACCAATTTGCACATTAATTAGATGTTCTTAATGTGACTGTGTTCTGGATTAAATAGAAATGCTTTGTGTCAAAAGAGTGTCTTAGAAGCAGTCACAGCCCTGCATGCTTTCTTCATGATGCCTAGAAAGGGAGAATAATCCTGCCACCTTTTGTCAATGCACAAGAAAAGCCACAAGCCAAGCTTTTACTCAAAATCCACTCTTTGCTGTGCATTCACTTCTTGCAAAGCTGTGTGTTGATGTTCTGAGCTCAGCTCCAGTTGCAGCAGTGCCCTGGACTCCATGGATCAGGAGGCCTTTGGGCTGTACTGGTTTACACAACCAGGGCAAGTGTGGAGCCCTGAGGACTGTGCAGGATAAATCCCAAGGTTCTTGATCTACAGTGAGTAAGTTTGATACATAACACTAAATCACAGGACTTCTGAACTGGGAGCAGACTGATGGGAACATGCACTCAGAAGGAAGCAGTGTCACTGCTTTATAAATTTTCTCCTCAAAAAGTCAGGCACCCTTCCAAAAAGGAGAGTGCTCAGGTGACCTGTGGTTCAATTTTTCTCTTCTTAATTTCGCAATAAATATTTTTGCAAGTGCTTAAGTTATTTTAGTTTCTTGATGTGTGTATGCTGTCTTAACAACACTTCACAACTCCTTTTTGCTGTCTCCAGGAAGTGTGTGTGCCCTGGAGCTGTGCTTTGTGCTCTGTCTGTGTGTGAGGGGATGTGTGTGTGCTCCCAGGTGTCACTGCTGTCTCCAGTTGTGAGTACAGGGTGCTGAGCTGGAGGTGTTGCCCTGTGTGGATCCTCAGAGCTGTGTTTGCACTCAGTTACAGGGGTGTAATTTGTGTTCAGTTTGTGCTTCCTGACGATTCTGAGCTCATCCTTGGTCACCTCATTTGCTACAGCAGTAGTGCCCTAGGGCTCCTGGTGCCATGAGGAACTGTACAGGCACAGAAGGAGCTGCACCCTTACATCTGTTAGTATTGGAAACATTTGGGCAATCTTTCACAGTCTTAAGTTTCCTTTTTCCTGTATCTGTCACTCTGCTTCCTTGTTTAAAACTGTGGTAATATTGCTAGAGGCCGTTGACCCAACTGCTGACATTCATCCCAAAATAACACTGATGTCACACTGGGCTGAAGTGCCTCCTACTCTGCATTGTAGGGCCTGTGGTACCCACTGTCCCTTGTAAGAAAAGGTCCTGCTGGTGCTCAAACACACACCCATTTTCTGGAAGCCTTGCCTTGTGCAAAAGTAGTGCTCTTGCATTTTCTTGTCTCTTGCCACTTCTTTGCCAACTAATGCTGAGATCAGATAAAACTTCTCTTTGCTGTCACACTTCAGAAATTATAGTGTCCTTCAGCAGGTCAGCAGATATTTTAGGAAGAAAATCCACACACATAACACTGAAGTACTTTAGTTGTAACTGTTAACCTACTGTTTTCTACTTAATCCTCAGCCTGTTCATGTTTGGTTACTGAGCACTCTTTATTGCTAAAGGCCCTGATTCTGCTGCTTGTTCAGCCTTTGCTGCACTGACACACAGATGTACATACAGCTTGAATATCTTCCCTATTTGGGGCTGAAATTTCCCTGGATTTGATATTCAAGTGTCCTTAAGAGACAGTTTCTGTCTCCAGCAGTTTTGCATCTCCTCTGCAGTAGAACATCCTGTTATCTCACCAAACCTTTTCCTACCAGGCTGCCCTGGGGGGTTGTGTGTATAAGTGTGGGGGGTGTAAGCTTCTGTCTTGTTTTTGTTTTTTTTTTTTTAAATTTTCTAGATTGGGAGGTTTGTTTTCATTCTGTTGTGTTGATACAGCTCATGTTTTGCTTATTCTTTTTTTTCTTACTACATTCATACCAGGAGTGTTTCTGTGGAATAAAACTAAGATGTGTAAATGATTTGGTCTCGTACAGCTGCATTCACTAGGCTGTAATTCCTAGAATTGAGTGACATTTTTGAAAGTGTTTGTTAAATTCCTGCTGTATAAGATTGAGACATTGGTTAATTTGTTAGAATGTATCACCAAGAGTAGAGCAGAATTTATTTTTTTTTTTTTACTAAAAAAAAGAAAGTTCTGATGCTTTTTTCTTCTGCTTTCTCTGACATTAGTAAACCAGTGTTTCAGCTGTCAGCACATCTTCATCCTGCATGTCAACATACTGATTTTTTCCCCCCATAAATTTCTAATTTGGCTTCTTTTGGTTATGACCATTTCTTTAAAATATTCTGGCTGAGGCTGTGTGTCATCCTTTCAGTTCGTGACCACTGTAAATGATGGCAAAATGCAAAAACCTTTGATGATAAAAGAATCTGCTTCTATTTAAGTCTGTTTAAGAAAAGGGTAATAAAGACATAACTCTCTTCTGTAAACCAGGAGGCAGCTTTCCTGTAGCCATCTGGGAGACGAGCTTATCTGTTTTCTCTCTCTCCTTCTGCATTATTAAGAACAAACTTACTTTCTGCTGTCTGACCTCGATTGCTGTGCCTTGGATGAACATTAAGATAGCTGTAAAGGGCCAAATTCTACCCTTAAAAATAGCAGGTAGTGTGAAAATGTTGTTGGCAGCTTTAAGCCCTGCCCTGCTCCGTGGCTTTCCTGGGAGCTGTGGAGCAGTGGATTGGCAGCTGTTTGTGTTTCCCTGCCCTGGGCCCGAGGGAGCCCCTTCCCATCACTTCCCAGAGCAGCTCCAGGGCCCTGCACTGTGCCCACGGCAAAAAAGGCAATTTAAGGTTTTCTGGGGCTGGGCATGCTTTATCTGAAATTAAAAAATTGATGTGCTCAATCCCCTGGTAGGTGAACACTTAGCTGGGCTCTCTGCAGGTTTGTGTCCTCCAGCAGTCAAGGTTGGCTTCTCTTAAAATGATCAACTTTGAAATAATGTCTGTGTGTGTGGGAATGGTGAGCTGGGTCAGGGGTAATTCCAGCTGGGGAGCAGGAGGAGGGAGAACCAACACAGTTTATCCTTTACCGTTTTGTGGAACCTCTTTAGACTTGACTCTTCCATTCTGAAAATGTAAAAGTTCTGATGGGTAACAGAAAATATGTATTAAAAGACCTCTTTAAGAGAAATAACTTCTAACCCAATTAGTAATGGCTTTACATATTAATAAGAGTTTATTTAAAACATTTTCTAATAGAAGATACAGTTTGAAGGATTTTTTTTTTCCTGAGTGTAAATTTATTAAATCTATTCCTGTGCATAAGCCATTGTTGAAAATAAACTGCAGAGCTGTTGAAAAGCTGCAGGTTTCTCCTCCAATGTATGGGAATGTGTGCTAATTAGTAGAGGAATAATTTCTGCTTTGCACTTTCTTATGCACCTAAATTTAAATAATAAGGATTTATTAAATTTAAATAATAAGGACTTATTATTATATCATTTAATTTATAAATGTATATAATTATAAATTATAAATATATAATATATAGATTATAAGTTTATATAATTATATGAATTTAAAACATAAGGATTAAGAATGTTCATACTGATGCACTTGCAGCAGCTTTTGATAAAATGAAGGATTTATTTGACTTGTAACTTAGGTAATACTTTTTTTTAAATGTAAGAGAATTACATTACCTTTGTTTTTATAGTGATGCTAGTGGACTCTGACTAGCTATACCTGTGAATGCTGCCTTCAAAATTACTTTTATAAGGAGAATAAGATGTATTGCCTTTTTCATACAACTTCTGAGAATTCCTAGCTTTTTCAAAGAACAGCAGCATTTAAACTACTTTGGAAAATCAGCTCCCCTTTGAAAATGTATTTTAACCAAAGCTGCCCCAGCTTTGGTTGTCCCTGCTGCTGCAGTGAAGGTGAGTGTTATTGCATTAACCTGGGCTGGCCTTTGCTGGAGCTCCTCTGTTCTGGCAGGTTCCGTGGGACATTCTTGACTTTGCTGCCTTAGTAAGTGATCCTTCCTGTGCATGAGAGCTGTGATGTGGTGGAAGTGAGGGTTGCCTTTTGTGTCACTCTGTGTGCTCTGCTCTGGTAGCAGGAGGATGCATTGGCACAACAAGCCTTCGAGGAGGCTCGGCGGAGAACCCGCGAGTTCGAGGACAGAGACAGGTCTCACCGGGAGGAAATGGAGGTGAGGGTTTCACAGCTGCTGTCAGTAACTGGTTAGTACTTTCCCAAACCTTTAGATTTGTCTGTTTGTACAATGTTGTGTGTTTTCTGTTTGTTCAATGCTGTCATACAAAAATTGCAAAATGCATTGGTTTTAACTCTTGTAAAAATGGATTTAAAGTTTTTGAAGTTTTGATAAGAATTCTCTGATCTTATCCTTTCTTCCTTCCTGTAGATGGCCTTTTCTATGGGTACTTAAGCTGTAAGGACATATTTATTCACAGAGTTCCATTTCTCTCTCAAATGATACTTTAATAGCAGGGAGAGGGATCTTTTGCCCCGTGCATTTCTCATGAATACAGAAAAGGCTTGGGGAGCTGTGGGCATAATTTTGGATCTCACTATCCCATGTTGTGGGAAACATTATCAGTGAATTTAATCAGATGCCACAGTCTGCTTTCTTGTACAGGCTAGTTCTATTGTCCTCTCACCTTCTTCTTGCTGGCAGGGAGCCTTGCTTCTCTCTTTCACTGGTGTAGTTCCCCCTGTGTTGTTCTTTGCTTCTTCAGGGCCCCACAGGATTGAATCTTGTTCTTTCTTGATGAGAGCAGAAATTACTGAGCAGAAAAGAGGAGCCAGGAAAGGGAATGGAAACCAGCTGCTCTGAGATGTCAGAAAGGCAGGAGCTGTAAGAGGACGAGTAATAATGCATGAGGGGAGTTGGCAAGTTAAGACAGAGAATAGGGAGAACACAGAAATGCTCTGAATTTCTCTCACTTATAATGCTGTTTCTTACTTCCTGCTTCGTCAGTGCAGCCTGGCTTTGCTATAATCCAATATGATCAATCTGCTGGTTCTCCAGTTTTTAGAAAATTCGATTGTTGTTATTGCTAAGCTCCTTTTCTTTTGGCATTCCTTCTGATAATTGAGATGATGAGACAGACTTTCTTCCCTTCCAAGTACAATTGGAAGACACTGAGCATGAGAATGAGAGGGAACAGGCAGACAGAGAACACTGTCTCTCACTTTGCAGGGGTGGCTGGAAGGTGTCTCCTTGCAAACACTGCTGCAGCTGGGTCAGGGATCTGCTGGAACAAGGGTCAAATCCTTGCCTTGGAAGCCTGGCTGCTGCTGGATCCTGGGAGCAACAGCTGGATTAGCTGAGTGATTCTGTCACAGCATAGCTGGAACCTGCCTGTGGGCTCAGTTCAGAAGGAAGGTAGAATTAGCTTTAAGTCTGTGGCACCTGCTCTAATTTTAACAACACAAAGTAGGTACTTTAGGTCTGGCCCTATGTCTTTGACCTCAATTTACTTAAAGCTTTTCTTGATTTATTTTCCTTTACTGTGTCCTTCATCCCCAGTCCTGCCACTGCAGAGAAGCAGCTGTGTGCATACTGAGTGCTGAAGGCTCAAAAAGAATGAGGCTTCATGAAATAACTTCTGCAGTTCTGAGAGAATTAATTTTTCCTCTGAGTGTAGAAAACACTTCCTTACAGCTAAGCTGTGCAAAAAAACTCAGTTAACAGTGAGATTGAGGTCATACTGAGCATCTGGGGTTTCATGACAGACATCAAAACTCCTGACACTGAGACACAAAAAGCACCATCCCTGGCTGTCTGCAGGAGCTGCATTCAATAACTACTGAGAAGACTCTTGCTCTTAATAAGGCAGCAGGCAGTTGTCATTAAGGGTTGTCCTTATTAGCTGTTAGTACCCATTTTCTCTTAAAACAGCAATAGTTGTTGTCCTAGCTGTAAAGCACTGGTGTAGATCACCTACAGAAAGGAAGAAAAGGAAAAACTACTGATTTGAAATATGTTTAAGCAGAATAAAAACTATGTCAAAAGGTGCATCAAATTTATGTGATGGCAAATACAGATTTTTAATAATTGCAATACGTTTTTGTTCATATTTTGCTACTTATTTTACTGTACATGTTTAATATGTGTAACCAAGAGATCTTTGCCTCAAATACTTGTAGGTCTGTAATTGGTTTTCACATTTCAGTTTTCATTTGTGTGTTTGGGGTAAGATGTTCTGACTGTGTCTCTGGAATGTTTACAGATGAGCTTTTGCAATCTAGATCTTACGACTGCATAAAAATTGGGATCCTCTGGGTGGGACAGGGGAGAGAGCAGAGACAGACTTACAGTGCATTCCTAAACAGGAATCAGGTTTCCAATCCAGTCACTGCTTCCTTGACTTCCACTCTAATGCAGCAGCTTGGAAATAGGGTTTGTCAGTGGTACCTGCTGACCCTGCACTGCTGGCAGCTGGAAAAACCCCAATCCAGCCTGCCCTGGGTGCTGCCTGTGCACCTCAAAAGGTCAAACAGCATCTTTGGTTGTACTAAGAGATGATACTTGAAGGGTTTTTTATAGAAAAGGTCAGTACTAAGAGTACTGAGTGAATTTCTGTGGATGTTATGCTACACACACATGAAGATACTGCCCTCATAATCTCTTTAGTGTGATCTCCACACAGCTCTCAGCATCACTAAAACTTCAGATTTTTCTTTCCTTCTAAGCTTGGCACGGACAGCAAAACTCAGAACTGGCAGCCGTGGAACAGGATCTCATCAGTGTTAATGATGGTTTTAGGAATTGCAACACTGTGTAAAATCAGGATATTTCTGACAGTAGAATTACAGCCAAAATGCCTTTAATAGAGACCAGATTCTGCTTCAGTGGGGGAGGGAAGGGGAATCCTGCAATATTCCACCCACTCCTACCCAAAACAGAGGCGCCAGCTCTTTGGAAACATTTATCCATCCAAAGCCTGACAGCATATGAAAATGATCAGATTAAATTCTTTATTTATACAGCTTTCTGGGTAGAAAAGATTCCCTATTCTAAGTCTCTTTGTAGACTTAAAGTGGTATATCCTTGCACAGGAGTGATCAGTGATAAGGTGTTGAAAGGAGTTTAATTGGGTCGTATGTGGCAATTGGATATTAGAACAGTGACACTTGAAACGGGGAAAAAATAGGAAGTGTGGTAACAATTTAGAAATGATTGCTTTATTAATTTTCATTTTTAAGTATCCTAAAAATACCCCAACCAATTAAAAAAAAAATCCCCACCAACAAAAACCCTTCAGAGTGCTGTCAAGTTTGTTTGCCCTCTTTTCTTCAAATACTTCCATTCATGACCACAGTAGCACACCAGATCTTTATTTTAATGAACATATTCTTTGCATCTGAGAACAGAATCTGAGGTAGGTTGTGCATGAATTTCCAATGGTGATTGTGTTTTTGTGCACTCCTCTAGTGTAAATAGGGTGTGAGTGGATTTAGGAATTTTCATTGAAGTTTTTAAGCACCTCTGAGTTGAACTGTGTTCTGTTACATTTTTGACATAGTTTGTTTTGAATACAAGATGCTTTTGAGTTTTTGTATCAACTTGTGTAGCTTGGTTGCATCAGATATTGCAAATCCTGCCTCACTGTTCAGGATTCCTTTGTTTCAAAGATGCTTTTGAAGTCAGTGAGTGTTCTTAGTGCCTTCAAAATTAATAATGTATTCTAATGGCTTTTACTTCTACAAAAACGTTGGAATGCTGAGACAGTGAATGTTTAATGATACACACAAAGAAAGACTTTGTCCCTGGTTAAAGATTATTGTAAAAAAATGAAATAAATGATGGAAGCTCATTAAGTTTAGGAACACTGAGCTGCTTGTCAGACTTGGACTATTTAATGGCTTCACACCAGTCAAAGGCAAAGTTCTCTTTCCATGAGCAAGTGCTACACCTGGGAAACTTGGTCTAAGGCTGTTACTTTAGGGGTGTTTTCTGGAACAGGAATATGGACTTGAAGTGTTTGTGCCCCCTTTACCAAACTAACAGAAGAGAGTGAGGAGACTAAAGGGACGTTGGTGAGGCAGGTCTCTAATTTATCTCCTTGTGTCTTGGTTGAGAGTCAGTCAGTAGGAGTGTCTCTGCTGTTTGGTTTCACTCTGAGTGCCCAGGGTTCAGGGGCAGGAGAGGTTTTCTGCAGAAATTCCTGCCAAGTCGCCGTCCAGAAGCGCTTCAGTCTTCTGATAAAAACCTCTGCTTGTTCTTCAGTCTTCTGGCCACAGGAACGTGATGCAAGAACGTGTTCCACTGTGCTGAGTGGCTGGGAGAGACTCAAACAGCTCCTGCTCCTGAGATCAGAACCTGCAGAAAGCGAGGGCCTGTGCTCAGCACAGAGGAGCCACAGGCAGGTGCCTCCTGCATCTCCTGCTGGAGCAGTGGCACCGAGGGGGGTTTTCCAGGGATGGCAGAGGAGAGGAGGCTCTCTGGGGTGTTGCTGCACACAGGTCAGGGTGTTTTGTGAAGGTTTGTTTTGTACAAGCACACTGTAATTTCAGACTTGGTCTGAGGTTGCAGTTTGTCTGACTGTGTCACTGGAGCTCAGCTAAGGATGCTCCCACTGCTCTACCTGGGGAGGGGCTGGGTCTGTTCTCAGCCTTCCAGTGTCATTTCTTCAACCAGGGTTTATGAAATGTCATATATTTCTACTTTGTGTTCATTTGCTATGTTACTGCCATGCTCTTTGTTTTAGCAACACTGTGAGTCAAGAAGCAGAGTGGTTTGCTTGTCCCTGAGACAGTCTAGTCTAGCAATCTGTCTGTTTGTGGTCTTGTGCTAAATATAAATTACATTAATGCCTAAGCAGAACCATTTTGGGAAACTGCATGAAATTCCCATTTTAAAAACCTTCATTTTGCTGAAAAAAACCCCTGGTTTGAAACCTTTGTTTCTTCCAGTAGCAATCCTCTCAATGCAAAGCACCAAAAAACCCCCACCAACCCCAGCCTTTAAAAACTGCTGGAGAAAAATGTACCTACATTTTAAATGCTGAGTCCTGCCCTAGGTTTTTACACGTTTCTGTTGTTTGTCAGGAATGTTTTCATTTAATTGTGCTGAAGTCCTGAACTCTTAAAAAGCAAACAGGATTTTGCTACAGAAATGTAAACACTTTACAGTTGAAAGAAAATGAAGTAGTAGGACTGACTTTTATGCTTTCATGTTCTTCCAAGGTTCTAGGTGGTAAAATCATTCTCCCTTCTTTCTTCTTCATTTTTAAAGATGAAACTCTTAGTGTAAATAAATGTTCTAAGTAATTATAAGTGTTTTTGTCAAATCTAACTGGCTTCAGAAGAAAGTATAGCATAACAATAAGTTTGGAGGGGTTTTTGTTTAAATTTTGTTGTTGTTTTTTTTTAATTTTTTCTCATCAAACTCTATGATGTTTAAGGATTTTTTTTCCCTCAAAAATTAATCTGGAATTAATTTAATTAATACTTATTGTATGTACTCTCCAAACTGACAGTGGCATAAAAATAGTGTAAGCTTCAATACAGGTTTTTGGATATGAAAGAAACCCAAACTGTTAATTTTTCATATGCAGTGGGTAGTGTACACTTGGTAAATGCTTCTGTGTGTGTACAACCATAAATAGATGTAATTTGTTTGTGTGCAGGAAGAATACAACATAATTTAGAAAGAGGCATTAAAGTGGGTGTGTGGATTTGCCTCGGAGGTTCTGCAGTGTGAGTACAGTACGAGTAAGCCAGTTATGTTATGACTGGTTTGCTTCACAAGAACTTAGCTGGTGTTTGTGTGAAAGTGCCACGGAATGCATATATCAGAAAAACAATTTGTGCTGTGCAGAATCAATGCTGACTGCAGGAGGGAGGAGATCAATCTTGCAAATCAGGGAATACTGTAATATAAGCGTCTTCTTTCAGTCAATGAAGGTTAGAAAGGGGCTGAGCAACAGAGGAAAACTGTCTGGAGGCAATCAATATTAATTATAAATTTATAACCTTTAGACCAGCCTTCAAACAATACTTTCTAAAAGGGAGCGTTTCAAGCTTTTTTTTTTTCCCTTGGAAAAGAAGTTCTAATACGAAAGTAAAAACTTCAGTCTCTGCTCGAAGCTCTTCAGAGCTCCTTGCTCTTGCTGTGCCTTTTCCTTTCCTTTCCTTGCAGTCCCCAGGGTTGGTCCCTTCACAAGGGCTTTTAAACAGAGATGCAGCTACTGCAGAGGTTTTGGGCAGAGGGTGAATGGGGCTGAGTGGCCTGGCCCTGCTCTGGAGCTCCCCAGCAGCTGCTGGCAGAGCAGGCTGGGCAGGTGGCAGGGCTGAGGTGTGTCCTTATTTCAGGGCTTTTGGTTTGGGTGGGTTTTATCCTGCGGTTCTCTTCGTTTTAGAAAAGTATCTGCAGTGTATTCTCAGGTTTAGTTGGTTTTTTTTTTTTCATCCCTTTTCAGGAGGTTGACAGTCCTTCTAAGAGTATCCAAATGTTCACTGTTTAGTTTGTCATAACATAGCCTGATTTTTCACTTCTTTAGTAAACTATAGATGGCAGAGGGCACACAATGCATCTGCTCTGTTTCAGCAGGACAGAGCTGCCAGAATCCCATTAAAGAATTGCAGTGGAGTTGTCCACGAAGAGACTTTATTTTGGCTGCTCTTCTTGGCAGCCCTTCTTCCTTCCCTCCTCTTCACCAGTGTCCCAAGTTCTATGTAGTACTTGTCATGTCACTGCCTGGCATTCCGAGGTGCCAATTTTCCCTGCTGGTTTTTTGAGTGATTCATGGAAAGGGAGGGCCATCTTCATGGCAGCCCTGGCCGTGCTTGCTGAGTTTACTCCCAGCTCTCTCAGTTCTGCTTTCTCGGTTGCTCTCGTGTAAACCACACGGTGGGACTGCAGCCTCTGCCCCTGAGGAGCTCATGTGGTGACAGGGCTTGGCTGCCTTGGGGACATCAGAGGCCTCAGAGCAGGCACAGGAAGGGGGCAGTTACAGAGGCTTTCTCAAAGTCATTTTTAGGAGTTCTGTTGGCACAGTTGAAAGCACCACTGGCTGCAGTGTGGGTCAGGATCGAGAGGCTGCAGGAGGAGGAGGAGGGTGTCTGACTGTCTTGGCAGCTGGAGGAGCTGCTCGTGTGCCTCCTTCCTTAATTGCCATTATTCTTAGATTTGTTTTCCTAAGTGCCCCAGGAACAGATGTAAAGGCTCCAACATGGTCCTTTTTCGAAAAAGTCAGTGATAAAAATTAACAATTTGACAATTTTAGGCTATCTAATTTATTGAGAAGAAAAATAATATAATACTAATACTGCATCATGCTCTTAATATGACTTTCAGTCCATACCAGCTAACATATATTAGGCTTGGAAAAAGCTCAGACAGACATCAGAGGGTTGAAGAGAGCACAGGTGTAAGAGCATTGCAGGGGCCACATTTGTTTGTTTACCCTCCAGTCAAAACGTTTTTGTTAGTAACTCGCTTTTGTTAGTAACTCTTTTTTGTTAGTAACTAACACTTTTTTGTTAGTAACTAACACTTTTTTGTTAGTAACTAACTTTTTTGTTAGTAACTCACTCTTTTTTGTTAGTAACTAACTCTTTTTTGTCAGTACTTCATTACCCCCCTGATATCAGCACTGTGAGTCCAGCATGAATAAATCTAGGACAGCCTGTGATAGGAGGCTCTGGGGTGGTTCTTTGCCAGGTATGTTCCTGCAGTTCTTTCAGTGGGCCATCAGACCATCTCCAGGGCAGGAGGCTGGGAATGGTTTGTGGCCACTCATAATTCCTGCCCTGCTGCAGGAGATTTGCAGTGCTGAAAGCTGAGTGCCAAGTGGTTTTGGGTGTTGAAACTCCTGATGTGTCCATGGCATTAACTCTTCGATTTCAGGACATTTGGAAGGAAACTGGCAATGTTGGTTAAAATACATTCATTTTTAGGAACATTACAGATCTGTGTACTGTTTCCAAGTTTTTCTCACAAGCAAATATTTTTTTATCCTTTCACTAAATAGCAGATGAAGGACATGCAAAGTAGTGCTCCTTCAAACTTAAAATCAGCATTTGACTGAAAAAAAATGAAATATGCAGAGAAAAAAAATGAATAACTACTGTTTTCTCATGGCTCATTATGCATGACTCATGGCAGGGTATTCCATTTCCCAGTGGCAAAGATAGATGCATCTTTCTTAATTGAAGCAAGTCTCCTTAATCCTTGAGAAGCTGAGCTCATTATTCACTGAGAGTAATTCTGGTGCTTTTGCATGGCAGCAAAAGGTATGCATTTCAAAAATTACAGCAAATGCTGCAGTTCAGAGGATTGATTAGCTGTGCTGGGCGTGTGGGACCCTCGGCTGAGAGAAGTCTGGAAAGTGCCATTTTACATGTCTAAAAGGGAAGTTTTAGCTTCCTGTAATGGGCTGAGAACCAGCAGACACTGCCACACTGGCAGTCACACTCCTCCTGCACGTGGTGTTCAGGATCTTGTGGCATTTCCTAGGAAAGTTGTGTTTTGCCAATTGCCAGTGAACAAACCCAGCCCCAGTGCCTGGTGCTGCCCAGGGTGCTGCCTGCCTACAAACCAGGGCACTCCCCTGGTCTTCAATGAGCAGGTTTTATTTCTCCTGGTGTTCTTTGAGCGTGTGGGGCACAGCTGTGGTGGTTCCACACTGTGCCTTGGCAGAGTGGCTGGGGACAGAACCAGAGTGTTCCACGTGTTGTCCTGCAGAGCAGAAGAGCACAAGCAGAGGGTGTCTGAGCCAGAGCTGTCATTCCAACATGTTACCACTGCTTGTGTAAATCCCCACTTACTGAATTGCAAAATTACTCCTTTATCCACACACACTGGTGTCAGATACTGTAATGAGTGCTTCTGGTGCATCTGAGGGTCGTTTGTTGTGCCTTCTGCACAGCACTTGAAAGGGCAGATCTGCTGGTGGTTCACCAGTGGCTTCTGCACACTCTGCAAGCAGCAGAGAGGTCACGAATCACACAACTCCTTTCATATGTTTTGAAAGAAAAGACCACTTTAAGCAAAGCATAAATGCAACCATATGCCTGTGTCTGGAATCTTCACTGAAATCTGACAATAAAATTGCTGTGTGTGTGATTTGCTTTCTGAGGAAGAAACACTGTTGCTTTAGAGCAGCAGTAGAGCAGCAATTAACTTGCTGCTCTTTTCTAGTTAAGTGTAAAAATTATTATCGAGTGCAAAATTGGTAGAAGATTAGTAGAAGTAAGATTCTTACAGACAGTGCTTGCCTTTGTTTCCCTCCAGAAGAAAGAGGCAACAGTTAAAACCAGAAGAAATCTTGTTGCAGTCGGTTCAATAGGAGAAGAATGTGCAAAGTGGAACTGTTTCTGTTTTGTTAATCTTGGTAGAACTCTAAATAAATACTGTCACACTAATTTAAGACTTGTTGAACAACCATTTCATATTAAGAAAAATCTTTACAACACACTTTACTTTTCTGTTGAAGGGGAAAAAAAAAGTGTGAGCCCTCCTTCATTAACCTTTCCACAGTGATTTTGATAGTCAAAGCTGAATGATTTGCCTTTTAGAAATTATGTAAAAATCTTAATTAAACACCATCTTCTAATATTCAGCATCTCCACAAAGAGGACAGTTTGCAAAAGTTGCTTCAGGACCTGAAAGGAAAATACCCTTAAACACTAAAATCGTCAGTGCTGTTTGTGATTAGAGCTGTTTGCTTTAATGTGATTCCTCAGAAAGATTACTGAGAAATCTGGGGGGTTGTGCACCAGCAGTGATGTTGGCTGACACCTTCAGAGTTCTTCTGCATGGAGGAGAAGCAGATTGTACCCTCAGTCAGAGTGTGACCCACCCAGATAGAACAGAGTGAAAAGATTGACTCACCCCTGAACACCTAAAATGCAACCAAGGGCAGCACTGGATAAAGGTAGCAGGTAGCAACTGTGATATTTAAGATAGTGGAGGTGTTTCCAAAACAACAGTGGCAACATGATCACTAAGGAGAGTGCAGGAGGGAATTGTCTGCTCTGGAAACATGTTGGTTACTGGGGGGATTTATTGAGTGAACTCCGTGTGCATCAGAGTGGGACCACTGCCCATGAAAGGAAAATGGAACTCAAATCAGTTTTTAAACAGAAGGGAGCAGGAGTTCCCTGGGTGCAGTAACCAGTTAATCACTGGGAGCATCCAACTGGGCAGACAAGAAGGATGGTAGATAAGGGAGGCAGAAGTAAAGAAGGACAAGTCAAAGGTAGCTTCTTTAACTGTGACTGATACTGCTGTGACTGACCATCCTTAATTTCCTCTTTACAGTGCCATCAACTCAAATGTTTAACAGAATGATTTCTTTAAAAGAGAACTTATATTTGGTTTAATGCAGGGGTGCAATCGTCAATCCCAGAGCTTTCTCAGTTTGGTATTCTTGCCAACTTTGCAGGTGCACTGAAAAAGAAAGTGTGTGTTAAAATGTGTGTCAGTCTATCAATTAAATTGTGCTTGTGTGTTACCATGTTATAATTCCAGAATTATATAATTCCTGATTCCTGAAGAAGCTGAAGTAAATGTTTCCCACGTAAAAATGCTGAGGGGAGATTTATTTGGAAATGGTGTGACATGCTCTGCCATCTTGCATTGTAGCCTTTCTCTCTAAAATCTTGACACTGAAAACATTTACAGAAAAGGCTAACAGAAGGGAAATAAAATTATTTTGGAAAAAGAGACACAAAATTGTTACCTAACTGTTCTGGAAGTCTCTTGGTGCTTGTTGAGGTGCTGTTTGAAACCTGGCTGCAGGAGGGCCTTTGGAGCAGTGGGATGTGCCCACCCTGCCCAGGGCTGGCTGGGGAGGCAGAGCAGAGCTCTGCACCCCTCTGCCCTCACCTGGGACTCCTGCTGGTTATGGGGGATCATTGAATCAAGGGGCAGAGAATGATTTTGGTGTTAAAAATTAATGCTTTGGTTACTGCTTGAATTGTAAAGTTTCTGCCTTAAACTGGTTCTGTTTTTAGTCATGTTAATGCACTGAATAAATTGACTGATCGTGTCCCAGTTGCCTTTTTTGATCTCCAACGTGTGTTTGTTGCTGCAGGCAAGAAGACAGCAAGACCCTAGTCCTGGGTCTACCCTGGGCAGTGGAGATGATCTCAAACTCCGTTAATGGGCTGCACACGTGCATTGCTTCCACTTGGCAAAGGATTGAATAAAAGACCAGAAACTGTGAGAACTGGGTACATTATGGTCTGTTCCTGACCTGCGGCAGTCCGAGTCACCACCCACTGCCATGGTTTGCACTATGTTTATGTTACAATACCTGCATTTCCCATTTTAAGCATGTAGCCAGTGGCAATTTGAAATTTTGTTTTTTCTATGCAAACTTATTTTTGTTGGCACTATTTTAGTGAAATGGAAACTTATGCAGCTATAAAACCGTTTTTCTCAACTGTAATAAAAATTGTCACTTAAAAATAGGTCAAGATATTGCAGATTTAGAACTTTTTTTGTTGTTGTTTTGTTTTGTTTTTGTTTTTTTTTTTTAAACTGCTGGAAGCCAATGCATTCCAAGCTTAATTTTTTAATATGGGCTTTTGGAATTTTCATTGTCCTTATTGTGCTCCTGCTTTATTTTAGATACGCATTCTTATCTTTCTTTCGGTTTTCTTTTTTTTTCCAAATTTGCAAGACCTTCTTAAAACTGCTGACATTATTTTGCGTTATTTCCGAGCTAAACCCAGTGAATCAGAGCTGTTGGAAACAGTTTTCAAACTTTTGTGGGTTTGTAAACGTTACAGTTGCAGTATTCTTTTAACTGCTAACGATTCATTAGTTCCACTTTTTAAATGATAAAACTCTTAAAGTGTACATTTTCAGGCATTAATGCATCTGCCCCGGTGTCTGCCCTGGTTTTATCTGTATCCCGTGAGTTTGGGTGGCTCTTGGCCCCTGTGTATTGTGCTTTACTGAACTCAGAGGAAGTCGCAGGCTGGCTTCTGCTTTATTCAGGGATTTTTTTAACTCGTTCTGAAAAGGGATACTGCAACTCCACAATCAGATCCAACAGCATTTCAACTGGGAACAAAAGTGATCAGCTGCCAAGGTGATATGTATGAAATCATGTTTAAGATAACTGCTTTAAGTATATTTTATATCTTAGGCTTTTTGTAAAGTTGTGCTGGATGGTGAAGAGCTGAGATGAGATTGTGTGCAGAAGCCTCACCCTGCACACAGGCCACTTCTATTAAATCTTATGCAAGTTAAGACTACATTGCAGTATATATTGCATTTTCTAACAGGGTAAGATTTGGGATGAACTGATGTGTGAATTAATCTTGGTTTATTTGGGGTGATGGTGAATGGACTTGTTCCAAAGTTTTCATTGCATCCAATATTTGAAGAAAATTGATTGGAAATGTGATGTCATTTGGCTTTGTTAAAATGTGGTGCTTCCTGTACAGCCTGATTGATTAAAATGTCACTTAAATACCTTTTTAAAATAGGTGATCTGACTTCAGTATTTTAAGAATTATTTTAAAGCTAGAAACTCTGTATGGTTAGAACAGTTAAATCTTTATTGAATTCTATAATTAAGACAATTACACATTCCTCATTAATGGCAAAACAATTGATGCAAAAGAGGTCTTGCAAAAATGTAAGCAGATGTCAATGTGAAGGAGAATCTTTGTATGTTAATAATATGAATATTTAACATTCACTTAAAAATGTCATTAACTGTAAACTGTGAGAATCTCATCAAATAGAAATATTTTGATACTTCAATTTAAATGTGATTCACCTGAAAGATAATCTTTTTCACTCTGTGGCCACGTACTCTTCTTGCTTTTCTTCCCCCAAAGAAGTAATTTTTCTAAAGTGTTTCTGCAAAGAGTTATTTAAGGGACACACGCATGCAGCTGCACGCAGCCCTAGCCTTGGATCTTCTCTGCCATCTGTGTATTTTTGATGGAATAGTCTGAAGATTTATTTTAAAAGGTTTTCCTAACGTTTCAGACGGTGGTTTTGAACCAGAAGTACGCAGGAAATGACGCTCTCAGATATTAACGTTGCTATCTCTGTGTAAATACTGAACTTTCCCTATCATCATTTAGCATTCTGCTGCTTCCCATATCTTAATGCTGGCATTAAGATCACAGCCCTTCCCCTCTGCTGGTTAGTGCAGACTTTTTAAAGTGCATTTTAAGTTATTGATGCAATTTGATATTTTTCATGATTTCTATTTAAACTGAAGTTGCATCATCTTTCTCGAATTCATCTCCTGTAAGAGTTGCCTTAAGCTACAGGATTGCTTTTGCTACTTTTTGTGTTGTATGTTTAACTTTCATAATAAACTTCTGTGTAGTGAAAACGAGGTGCTATAAAGTTCTTTGTGGCTGCCCGGCAGTCCAGGCTGAGGTGTTGGTGTTTGTGGGGTGACTCTGCAGCCGTGCCCGTGCAGGGCTGCCCTGCTGGCCGTGCCCAAAGCAGCAGTGACATCCAGTGGTCACTCGACTCACCGACCCCCCTCCCTCGTGTTCAGCAGCTCTCCGGGAGGAAACCTGTAATAAAAGTTCTGCAACTGGGGAAAATGTGGATTTTGCTGCCCTAAAAATCTTGTTTCTTGGAACTGCTCTGCCCTGCTTGCCCTGAGAGCAGGTCCGTGCTCCAGCGCCCCAGGCAGTTGTACCTGGTTGGGTTGTGCCCTCACAGGAGGGTGTTGTTTGTGGCACGTTGTCATAGCAGCCATTAAACCTTGTTAAATGGGCTGCTTTGGGCCAGGGAGAAAGAAGGGGGGTTTGCACGATGGAATTCAGAAAATGGGGAGATGTAATAAAATACTGTGGGCAAAATATGAGTATTGTAGTGCTACCGTGAAGCTGCTAAAATTTGAGGTGGTATAACTTGAAATAGTTAATGCTGAATGACTGACAGTGCTGGTTATGCACTGAAATCAAGCAGAGAATAACTTAATAGCTGGAGAGCTGCTTTCTGCTTTGAGAATATTTACATGCAAACAGACAACGTGTAACCTTGTTGTATCCTTTCACAATCTGACTGTGAACAGAGCAGAGAACAACTCCTAAAAACAGCCCTGCTGTGACCTGTGGCTTTCCTGAAGATGTTCTTCAGTTTGGAAGGGAGGTAGCTTGTAAGAGATATACAGGGAAGAATTTCTTCTGATTTCTAATCCAAACCTCCCCTTTATGTCAGTTTGAAGCCATTTCCCCTTGTCCTCTCACTTCATGCCCTTGTTGAAAGTCCCTCTCAAACTCTTGTAGCACTCTTAGTTACTGAGGGGGCTCTAAGGTCTTCTTGGAACCTTCTGCTGCTTGAACAACTCCTATATACACAGGAGAGGTGCTCCAGCCCTCTGAACTGCTTTATGGCCTCCTCTGGACTTGCTCCAGCAGGTCCATGTCCTTTTGTTGGGGAGCTGCATCCATCCCAGAGCTGGATGCAGTAGTGCAGGTGGGACTCTCAATGTTTAGTCCATTTGCTGAGGTTCTCAAAGCCTGGATGAGCAGATTTTCCTGGTCTCTCTTAAGGGGAACAGCAGCTGTCCCGTGTTCATGGTCCCCCCTCTGAAAGCAGAAAACAGAAAATGAAATTCGGGGTGAAAACAGCAGCTTTTCTGTTCCTGAAGATCTCTGCTGGTTTGTCTAATAACAAACCTTGTTCAGGTAAGGGCTGGGAAGTTAAATGAAGGAGATGTGGTTTTGGAGACCTTCAGAACTGCCTGGCCTAGCACAGTGTCAGCAGGACTTCTGCATTTATTTTTGCCTGTCAGTAGTTCAGGTCTCCACTGGTCTCCTTCCAGAAGAAGGACCAAGTTCGGTGAAGTTACATTATTTTTTTTACTACATTTCCAATGCAAATAAGAGAATGACAAAAATGGCTTCAAGGATGAGAATTACAGTGAGAAGTTGGAGCAGAGTGAACATTTGCATGAGCAACATTTCTCATAGCTCATTTGCCTGACATCCTGTCTTCACACTGCCATGAAATGCAAATCCCAGGCCATGCATATTCATCAGCTGCTGCATGCTCAGAGCTGCTCAGGGTTTAAGTAACTATTAAATAGGTTTCTCAATTACAGGTTGAGATAAGTGAGTTTTCAGAGTTGCCTTGGGCTCGTTTCTTAAAGCTCAGGAGTGAGAGAAGGAAAAAGCAGCACAGAAGAGCCGAGTGCTGCCTGGGCTGGTGCTGTCACCCGGCACAGGGGATGGCTGGGGAAGGAGGGGGAACTGAAATGCTCCTTGCTCAGCCCAGTGCCTCTTACTGAGCCTTGTCCACGGTCCATCACAGCTGGAGAGACTTTTGCCAAGTCTTTGGTGCTCCCCACAACTCTTCTGATGTGTAACTCTGTTTTCCACCCTGTTGGACTTGACAAGGTGGGCTTGGAAGATGTGGCTTTTCCCAGTGCTCTGCTTCCCTTTGTCCCACAGGCTGATTCTCTGTTTTTCATAGGAACTGGTGCCATTACTGAGTTCCCCTTTGCAATCTTCTTTCTTCCCCAGAGCAGGTGATGGGTTTAGCTTGAAAACAGAAACACCTTCTAGAGCTGGAGCAAAGTTTGCTCCTGAAAGCTCCTGGCTTTTCCAGCTGTTACCCACTGGTTTGCTGGGAGAGTCTGTCCCTTTGAGCCTTTTCCAGCTGCATCCCCAACCCTTTCAGCTCTTGCTGTTCCTACCTTACAAAAACCCAGCACAGTATAGGTGTAGAGGAACAAGCAGTGTAAGAGAACTAAAGTTTTTTGGCTGTGGGATGCTCTTGGCCCCGATCACTTCCTGTGTGACTGTTCCTGGAGCAGATGACTGGGGTGGCTGTGCTGCTGCTGCTGCTGCAGGATTTTGGAAGCATTTCAGGGCTTCAGCCCTTCACAGCAGTGATGCAGATCATGGCTGTTCAAGCCATGCCCCTTGGGAGAGCTCAGACATGAAGAGCTGAGGTTGGTATGGGGAGAAGTAAGTTGGTTCTGGGAAGAAGCCCTGGGAAGGTGGATTTAACCACATAAGTGGAGTGTAAGCCTTTGGCTTTGGGAAGTGAGCAGGTACTGAGCACACCAGGGTAGAAGAGAAAGTGGGGAGGGTGGGGAGGAAGGGGTCCCACCAGTGCGGGTGGTCCTGACACTGACCCTCCCTTCAGTGGGCACTGTTGGCTCTGCCCCTGCTTTTCAGTGGCCAAAATGGTTGTGGCTCTTGGTTTGAGCCTTGAGCAGAGTGGGCCCACACAGTGCTGAGTGCTCATCCCCAGTGCAGTGGTTCTGGGTGCTGATTATGGGATTTGTTCCAGTCTATGGATTTGATGAGGGAAGTGGGAGGGATTTCCCTCAATATGAGCAAGGATGCAGAGTCTGGAGCCCCTGCACCCCGTGTGAGTCCCTGATCTGTCCCACCTCTGCCTTTGGCTGGAGACACAACATCCTGTCCCTGCCCTCCCTTCCCTGCTGCTCTGAGCCCTTTGCAGAGGGGTGTGTAATCTTGGTTGTGATCATAATCACAGCTTTTCAGGAGGTGGGGCTGAGCAGGGCTTGTCCCAGGAGCTGGTTGCCACCAGGGCAAACAGTGTCAAACAGGGACAATGACCCTGCTGGGAGGCACTTGCTGCCTGCATTGGACCTTCAGCGGCACTCGGTGGCCAGAAGTGTTGAATTAATTGCCAAGGCTCATTCCTGGCTTGTTCACTTGACTTGTTCATTATAACTCAGCTCCTGGTTTGCATTCTGTCCAGTCATGGTGCTGTGGTGCTGTGCTCAGCTCCTGAAGGATGTGGGGCAGGAGAGGGCAGTGGCAGCTCCCTGTCCAGCTGCAGGTTTCTCTTCTGCAGTAGGTGTCGATGCCTCTCAAAGTCCTGCCCACCTGGATGTTGAAATTGCCCTCAAACACCAGCCTTGATCTGCACCTCAGTGGCCTTCCCTGGTGCCCCAGGATCTCTGGCTGCTGTCTGTGCCTTGCCACCAGCCTGCAGCTGCTCAGGGAGCCTGTCCTCAGAGCCAGGAGCCTGTGCCCACAGCTGCTGCAGTCCAGGAGGAGGGGGATAGCTGGGGCTGCTCAATCCTGCATACGAGCCAGCTGTGGTCCAGCTCCAGGTCATAGAACCATGGAATGGTTAGGGTTGGAAGGGATCTTAAAGAGAATCCAGTCCAACCCCCTGCCATGGGCAGGGAACCTTCCAGGTCATTTTCCCTGGCTGTGTCTGGGGGCCAGGGTGAGGAAGGAGGGCAAGGATAGGCAGTGCTGCAGGCACAGACTGCTCCTGAGCTGCCCAGGGATTGCCTCCTGCTCGGGTCAGAGCAGCTGCTGCCGCCGAGGAGTCCCCGAGGGCTTTCCTGGCAGTGATGGCCCCAGCCCGGGGCTGCTCCCACACAGAGGACAGGACAGATCCTCTTTTTAGTTCTGCTTTCGGTTCTGCTCTGCAGACACGTCTGCTGTGTGACTGGGAGCTGGTGCTGGTGGTCCTGGGGGCTGCGTGACTTCCTGAAGCCACCAACGCCCACAAGGTGCCTCAGTCACCAGCTCCTTCAAACCCTCTCAGCATCCTCTGCTCCTGCACCCAGGGCAGGGGGTGCCAGCAGGACCACAGGGACACTGGGGAGGGGCTCCTTGAGCACCTCTGTTGTCAGTTCTGTCTGTCACAGCCTGTGATTCGAGTCACTCCTCGTTCACCAGAAGTCAGTGAGAAAGCAGAGAGCCAGAGATCTTCAGGGGCTCTGAGAGGGACCCTGCAGCTCTGACTCATCTCCTGCTAAATGACAAAACCCTGAGCACCAGGCCTGGAGCAGGCTGGTGTGGGGGCTGACCCCTCTGCCCCCCTCCTTGTGCACTCTGACCCATGGCCCTTCCTCATCATCTGCTCTACCACTCAGACATCCACTTTGGAAACATCTCTGGAGGAGAAACTCAGCCCACGTGAAAGCCCTGCCACCCATGCAGCACTCCTGGCTCCATAAACCCTTGGAATAAGGGGTTTGGGGATTCTATAGAATTGTAAATAGGATTCTATAGAAACCCCAAATCCGTCTGTTACTTTTTTTCATAAAACCCGTGCTTTAAACAATTTTATTTTTACAGAATCCCCCTACTTTGCCCCAGGGTGAATTTCCCCACGAGTTTTCGATGCAAAAGTAAAACCCTAAGTGCCCGGCTGGGCAGCAGCCAAAGGGAGGATGCAGCGGCCAGGGGCTCGCTGGAAGGACAGATGGCCCCCTGGCAGCAGCTGCTGACGCCGGTGGCTCTGCGCTGACTGATCCGGGAAGGACCGAATGCCCATCACCTCTGCCCGCTGCCCCCGCCCCGCCCGGCACCGCCAGCTGGGCATCGCACCCTGCCCACGCCCGGGCTAAACCACCCCGAGGAGCAAACAGAAACCAGCGCATCTGTTTCTAATGAAGCCGAAGCCAGCTTAGATCTAGCCCTGCACGAAGCAGAGCTTTTCAAATACATCTGGAAGGGACGAGCTGTGCGAAGCGCTCGGACCGCGAGCGCTGCCGGGGAGCTGCTCCCTGCGGGGAATGACCCCTCCATCGCGGCTTTAACGCTGCTCCCTCCCTTCTCGGAGCGCTCCATGCTCACCCACCTCCTCCTCCTCAGCCCAGCCCTGTGAAATGCCCCGTGTGGGGCAGGAGCCGCGCCGGCTGCGCTCCTCGGGCAGTGTTTGACAGAGCCCCGCAGCATCCTCGGGGCAGCGCTGGGACCGCCCCGTTTCTGCCCATCTCCGGACACCAAGCGCGGTGCAAAAATACGGGGGAGCTTTTGCAGCTGCCAGGAACCCAAATCCCGGCATGTGAGAAGGGCTCACGACACGCTGGAGACTCCGCGTGTGCTGGAAAAAGGCCCTCTGTGCCCCCCCAGCCCCGCGGGTGCAGAACAGCTCCTCGGACCCCGGCAGGGAGCTGACGCTGCACATCCTGCCCGTGGTAACCTTGGCCGCCGCTCCAGCGGCTTTCTGGGTGATTGAAACCATCCCGGCAGGGCAGGGCAGGGCAGGGCAGGGCGGGCTCGGCGGGCAGGAGTGCTGAGCCAGCGAAAAACAGAGCCAGGGGTCTCCCCTGGGAAAGGCCGCGTTCGGTGCTGCCAGCCCCTGTCCGCCCGGGGACCCCCACCCTGGCACCAATGGGGCACTGCCCACCTCGGCGGGACCCCAAACTCCTGGCTGTGGGATAAATCCCCCTGAAGAGGCGGGATAACCCTCCTTGGAGAGTTCCAACACTTCCCCCAGCACACGAGCAAGTCTCCCCCCCCCCCCGGGAGCTGCCGGCGCTGTTTGGATCCATTCCTAACTGCCATCCCAAAATTCTCAGCGGGGAGCGCACCTCCAGAAAAACCCGAGCAACTTCAGAGCGTTATGGCAAATATCCTTCCCGCGACCGAACCAGCGCTGCCCGGCCCGGGGCCGTTTCCAGCCCGTTTCTCCGGGCAGCCCCAGGGCAGATTCCCGCACAGCCCCGATCCGTGTCCCTGTCGCATCCCGTCGGGAGAGGGCAGCTCTCCTTCGCTCGGAGCCGCCCAGCCTTTCCCCACGCGCGGCTCCATCCCACGCCTGCAAGCCCTGGTGAGTTTTTAGTCCCTCCTGGTAACTTTTGCATTTTTTCCCCTTTTCTTTTGACCAGTTGGACTGCAAAGCCCAGCTCTTCCCTACCAACACCCACCCGCGGATCTGTGGAATTTAGGAAAATTAAGTAAGAATCCAGTAATTCCCTGAAGCTGTCGCTCTCACCCCAAAATGTGACAGCACCGCAAGGCTTTGGCAGCAGGGAACCTGGATTGTCTCCGATGGATGCACCCACTGCCATTCCTGCAGTCGGAAACATTAACAGCTCAGCCAGGCTTTAAAAATTGATTATAGTTTTCAGAGAGCTGCACATTGCTTCCTGAGCCCTGGGGCTGAATTTGGGCATTTTCCAAGAAGTGCTCCATAATCTGGAGAGCGAGGAGGGGATTTTATTCTTTTAAAATTTAATTTTTGCCTGTCACGAGCAGTTGCCCAAATGATGGTGGTTTGCCCAATCTGACTTGAAAATGCCATCCTGCCTGGAGTCACTGGGGAGCCAGGGGGGCTTCTCCAGTCACTCTGGGGGGTTTGATTTCAGCTGCCCACGTTGATCCCTGCTCAGGACTCTCAGCACTCTGGTTCTGTGGTGGGGGCAGGCAAAGGGGGCTCCCCACAGACAAGGCTGCTTCCCACAGAGCTGCCCAGGGGGAGAACATCCCAGTGTCCCTGGGCAGCTTGCTGGTTGTTGCTGGGTTTGGGGCAGAAGAGGTGTTGGAAGGAGCTGGGAATTTTCATAACTGCCTGCCCAGCCTGCAGCTGGATCTCCAGCTGGGACAGGCTCTCCAGGTGGAAGGAGCAGGCCAGAGGGGGATGTGCCCAGCGGAGCTGGGGTGGTCCTGGGGGTCTCCAGCTTCCCTGTGGAGCTGGTGTTCACCTCTGCAAACCAGCCCCTCTCACTGCTGTTGAAGTGAGGGCTCAAAAGCAATCCTTGAGCTGCTCTCCTTTACTGCTGCAGCTGAACACCAGCCATGCAAACAGCCTGGGTGGGGGTTGCTGCCTCCTGTGACTTTGGATTTGGTTTCTCCTTGTCTTGGTTGGTGGAATGAGAAATGTGGTCTGCAAGAAAACCAGCTCCTCTGGGAATCCAGGGAGGATGCCTCAGGTGCATGGGGGAGTTTTCCTCTGCCCGGGGAAGGAGAGGTTTTGGTCTCAGTGGTGGGCATGGGTGCAGGGGATGCTCCACCTCAGCCATGCCTGCACTTGCTCCCCTTCAGGAGGCTGTGTGGGATTTTCAGCCAGCTGGGATTTCCCACTGATCTGTGTCTGTGCCTGTGCCCTCCCTCCTCAGCCTGGGGAGCCGCTGCAGTGACCAGCAAACCCCCAGGGCTGTTGGGTGCCACTGCCCCTGCCTGCCCCCAGCCAGCTCACTCTGCCCTCCCACCTGGGTCAGGGCTGTGTTTTAGGCTTGGGGATGTGGAAGGGGCTGGCATCCAGCATCCAGCATCCCAACCTGAGGGCTGCCTGTGCCCTGGGCCTGCTTAAAAGTGGTGCTGTGTGTCCTTCATGCCCTGTTAAATGACTGGGGTATGCACATTTCTTTACATATCTATTCTCTCAAACACAGTCCTTATGGATGTCACTATATGAATATATATATAAAAATAATATGTCAGCATTGTATATATACATATTTTATGTATATAGTGATTTGGAGATAGTGGGTGACTCATAAGGGTTAGCCCATGCTCCTGGGAGAGGAAAGGCTAATTTCTCTCTTTGAGCCAATAAAGATGTGTCAGAGGGCTGGAGTGAAGGGGAAACATTGGCAGCACCTCTGTGCTTTTCAGCATATTAAGATGTCACCATGCTTGCATTAAAAAAAAAAAAGCAAGCAAGGCATGAATAATAAATAGAGCAACGTGCAGCTGACTTCAAGGGAAAGCTGATTTCCCTGGGGCTTGCTCCACGCCATATACATTAAAATCTCACCTGCTTTGACAGCTCTGTGACCTGAACAGAGATGCTGAGACACGTGGTGTTCAGAGCAGAGCCTGGCCAAGGTCCTGCTCCCAAACGTGACTGGGATTTCTTTCCAAGGCTTTCATTCCCCCTGCCAGCAATGGCTTGCTCTGCCTGTGGGAAGGAGGTGTAGTGGAAAACCTACCCTGAAACAATGTTTGACTCTTCCTTTTTCTCTTTCAAATACGAGATCCCCAAACTCCTGTGGCTGTGGCTGTGGCTGCCTGATGGGAGTTCTCAGCTGATGTTTTCTGTCCTGTTGTGGGATATTCCATGTGATGGGGCTGGCCTGCTGCTGACCTTGCTGGGACATGGTGGGCACATGGGCAGCCCATGGATGGTGGGGTCAGGCTGGGGCTGAGCATCACCCCCCACAGGGATGCAGCACGGGAGAGGGGACAGGAGATGGGCATCGCCCAAGGAGAGGCTTTCTGCTGCCACCCTCTAGTAAACATGGAAAAAATGCATGTCCTCACACTCCCTGCTCTTCTGGAGCATCAGCCTGCCACCAGAAGGAGTTACAGCTGCTTCCACACCCACTGCACTCTCCTGGCTGTCCATCACTTGTGCAGCCCTGCTCCAGAGAAGGTGTCGCTTTGCACGGGCCTGGCACGGGCCTGTATCCTTGGGTTTTATCAGTTTCTTTTAATTCTCTGCTTATTTGGGCAATGCTTGACCTGCTGCCTTTCATCTCGGGTCGAGTTTCCACTGTAAAAACGGGCGATGGTCTGCCACGGGGTGTCCAAAGGGGTGGCACATCCCGGCATCCTGGGGGAGCTCAGTTTGCTCCTGGGCTGTGGGGGTGCTTCTGCCACCCGGGGTCTTTGGGTGTGAGCAAGGCAGGTGAGTCCCCCCCAAGGGAAACATGGGCTTCCATGGGGTCAGAACGCTGGGGTGGCTCAAACAACATCGCAGAGTCAATGACTTCGTTACTACTTTCTTCCTCACTGAGTCATTCCCGTGCTTGTTCCGGTAACTTTGCTCGTGCCACTGACTAATTTCTCCTCAACTCTTCTCTCCCCCACCCTGGCCCTTCAACAGGAAAAACTGGATGCAACCGGCTTGGTTTGGGTTGGTTGTTTTTCCCTCAGTCCAGAGCTCACCGGCGCAACCGGGCCTTGCGCTGCGGGTCCCACACCCGCCCGGCGACAGCGGCGGGACTCGAACTCGGGACCTCCCCGAGCCACCGCCCTGCGCCCTCCCACACGGCCCGGCCCCGCCCCGGCCCCGCCCCCGCGCGGGCGCGCCTGACGGCAGCTGCAAAGCAGTTTTTCAGCAGCCGCAAGTGAGGTGAGTGGCGGCCCCGCGGCGCGGGGGGGGGTCTGAGCCCCCCCGGCCCCTCAGACGGGCCGGGACAGGCCGGGAAGGGACGGGACGGGCGAACGCGGCCGCTGCCCTGCCCCGCGCCCCGGCAGCGGGCGGGGGGCGCGGGCGGCGGGGCCGCGGGCCGGGGAGGGGCGGCCGGTGGGTGGCCGCGGCGGCACTGCCCGCGGGGCCGGGGCCGGCGGGACCCCCCGGCCGCCCGCGCTGCCCTCCCGCTCCCTCCGCAGGGTCCGGCGCTGCCTCCCCGAGCCGCCGTGCGACCCCGCGGCCCCGCGACCGGAGCCAATGCTCGATCTGGAGGTGGTGCCCGAGCGCTCTCTGGGGAACGAGCAATGGGAGTTCACCTTAGGTAAGTGTGTCCGCCGCCCCCGGCCCCTCGGGACGGCCCTGGGGGCTCTCCCGCAGCCTTCACCGAGTTTCGAGGGAGAAAGCTTTGGCTCTTTTCCCCTCACCCTTGTCTGTCGCTAAAAGTACTGATTTACGAGCTCCGAGGATTCCCCCGCAGTGTTTAGTTTCATGTTTGGCTCTCGCACCGGGTCGTGCTTTGTTTATCAGCTCCTGCGCTCGCTTCTGCTCGTTTGCCTTGTTTTGTCTTGGCCATCTTAGGCTGGTAATTTTTTTAAATAACTCCTGAAAGAGGAAGCGTGAATGTGCTGACTGTCACCTGGATACACATCGGGTGATACCGGCAGCCTCACCTGTCACTGGTGCTGAGCATAAACGCTGTGCTTTTCTGGACAAACCCTGCATAAACATGAGTCGAGTTTCACAATTTCTTCGTTTTGTTGCTGGGTTGCGACATAGTGCAGAAAGTAAACTTATGAGATGTTTCCTCAGGGTTAGATAACAAGTATTTCTCCCCCTAGTCGTTTGTATTTCTGGTCTCACTGAGCAGTCCCTCCCTACCAGTCACTGTTTACTGCCCTGAGAGAGAACTTTCCCCCCGCTGGTACACATTTGGGTGGTGCTCAGCCCAGGGCACTTAAAGGTTCAGTTGGGACTGGGATGGTGTGGGTTCTTCAGGTGACTTATGTTCCCAAGCAGGTAGTGGTGGTCTGCAAACTCTCAGAAAGTGCAGTAGGTGTCACGTTTTTCTAAGTGGTTGTGTGAGGTCTCGGAGCTGGGCTCTTCCTCTCCGTTCTGCACTGTGCTGTAGCTCTGTGTGAAGCACAGTTAATGGAGTCTGGCAGGTGTAAACAGGGCCCTGGGTGTCAGCCCTCTGTGTCTGCCTGGACTTGAGCTGCACTGGGGCTGCTGCTCTCACCTGTGACAGCAAGGGGACAGACTGTTCCCTAAAAACCCTGTAACACAGCTGAACTCGGGACACACCAAAGGAGTGGGGCTGGGCCTGGAGTTGTTTATATGAAAGCCATCGAACACAAAGGGCTGTTTATGCTGCTGTGGCTGCAGAGTCAAGTACAGCTCGATGGTTGCAGGGAGTTAGACTGGCTGTTGCAGGCTAATTATAGCACCTCAGGTCCCAGCCCTTGAAATCTTGGTGATCTCCCTGTGCTGCCAATGGGTGCTGTGCTCTCAGCTCTGGGTGACCTTCTGCCCCCCTTTAGAGCCTGTTACCCAGGAGAAAGCAATCTCCAGCTCTGGAGCCTGACAGTCTTCATAAATACAGAGTACCAGCTGCCCCCCATTCTCCTTACCAAAACAAAAAAAGGGAAGAGAAAATGGTTTTCATTTTCCCAAGAACCCCCAGAGAAGCCTGTTGGTACAATCTCATGGTTAAACTTGTGTCCTGTGTGTCTGTCTGTGCACACACACACATGCTGAGATGTGAGAGGGAGGAAGCTCAGCTGTATTTCTTGGAGTAAACATAGCCACCACGTGATGTGGCCAGGGTATAATTAGCATGACCTGCTGGGGCAGAGCAGGAGGCTGACTAGGTATTAAGATACTTAAATTGTCCTGCACCAGGGATGTTGTGTGAGGATTGTCCCTGCTGGCAGGGCTGGCTCAGCTGTGTTGGTGGCAGTGGGGTTGGTAGCTGGTGTAAATGGGATTCCTGCTGCCAGCAGTGTCCTGCTCGTGGTTTGTTTAGCTCTGCTCTCAGCAGAACTAATGGCAGTATTCCTGAACTGCTGCTGACTCTGGTTCCCAGTATTGTGCCCACAATGGGGATGACTGAGGGGAAATGCCAGGAAAATTTTGTACATGAGTTCTTGGATTCTGTTTCTGGCTCCAGTGTTGACTCACTGTGTGACTAGAGCACAAAAAATTTAACCAAGACTGAGTTTAGATACCTGTGTCAGTGCAGCTCTCAGGCTATATTCCTGCCATTTTAAAGGAGGACAATTAAATACTTATTCTGGAGTGCCTATAGCTGTGTTATTAGTGTTTGAGATGTATAATTTCTAAGGCACACTTGCATTTCTCTTGCTTTTTACATTTTCCTACTGAATTTCACATACCTTTATTTAATGCTTAATGATTCATCCTAGATTTTCTTTTATTCTTTTCTTAATCTTTATTCACTTCTCCACCCTCCTTTCCCCTTCAGGACACACAATCTTAGCACAGGCTAATGTTTCCAGCCACGATGTTCCTGAGCAGTGCTGGGAGAGGAGAGTCTTGTGCTGTTGTGTCACTCCAGCCTTCAGGAATGGGGAAGGTCTGGGATAGGGAAGCCCTCACACTGGTCCTTGGGGGTGTTACTTGCCATGGCTCAGTTTGGTTGACTGGAAACCACGTTTGCTTCCCTGTTCCCCCTGGCTGGTGAGCAGGGGAAAAAGAATTCTTTGTTTTCCTCTTTGACTGCAAAGGCTGACGAATGTTGAGGAAAAGGGGGGTGTTGTCTGTGAGAAGGCTGGAGAAAAATAACCCATTTTTTTACTCCTTCTTTGGCTTCCTGCTAATGGAGGCAAAGGGAGGATACTGGCTCTTCCACACATGTTTTTAGGTTCTGTGAGCTGTTCTTGGAGGACTTGGGTTGCTCACTGTAGCTTTGCTGAGCAGCTGCGTGCCAAACTCTGGCTGCTGAAAACTGAACAAAGTCAGTCCCTGTGCATTTGCTGAGAAAGCTGTGAGTAAGAGAGTCACATGAGCCATGTGTTTGCACACTTACCAGCCCAAGATTGCATCAGTTTACATCGGGCTACAGACCCAGCTTGGTGTTTCTGTGCACTTTTTTAGCCAAATGCTTTTTTACTGAAACCTTAACCTGCTGCAGGCACTGCCATTGGTGTCTGGGTTCTGTCAGCTCAGCCACAGGCTTTGCTTCAGCCTTTGCCACTTGTTTGGTTTTTAAATGAGTGCCTCTGCAAGTCTTATATGAATACTGACTTAGGAAATGGGGTTTATAGTTTAAATCATCTTTACTTTTGAATCATACTTTTTACTGGGTTAAGAAATGTGAAACTTGTACAGGAGCATCTTTGATCTTAGCTTCTTGCTTTTATTCGTGTTTCTGTTCCATTTTGAAAATATTATCTAAGGCATAATAACTGTCGTCTTAAAACTCAGCTGCTTATACTACAAGACAACTGCTATTTCCTAGATAATAGGAAACAGGGCTGCTTTATTGTGTGTCTCTGTGTTTAATTATATTACTGTCATTAAAATAATAACTCTTCTTGAATTTTATTTTATATCATCTACTGATGTATCATTTCTAGCTGCAAAACAAATTGTTTCCAGGATTAGGGGCTAAGGTGCAAACCAGTTTCACAGACACATCTGGATATGGTATTTACAAACGGAATCACTGCAGTTTAACCTGTACGTCTGTTTTGCCCAGACCAGATTTCATAATTGGGGGAAAGCTGCAATGCATGGGCATGACAGTGACAGTGATGTTCTGGGGTTTTTTTAATGCTGTGCTAGTATTACTTTAAAGCAGTGCCTGTGGTGAGCCAGGTGTGTGTGTGATGTGTAGATATATATGGAAAGAGGGAAAGAGTTTTCTCCCTTTGATACTGTAGGTAGAGTCTAAAAGGTCCTTTGGAACATGATGTACAGTCTGAGTTTGAGAGGTGTAGCCAGTAACTGAAAGTTTGAGTGTAATAAAAGTGTTGGTTCCGAGGTAAATTTTCCCAAATCCAGGCAACTTTCTTATTGTTTAAAAACTAGAAATACAAAAACAACGGGGAAGGGAATGGAAATAAAATGTCAGATAACTAATCTAAATTGACTTGCAGCAATTAGTAGGAAAATAAAACTTTACAATTAGGAGCTCATAATCTCTTTATAAATGCCTGCTTGGAATCCAGGAGTGTGATCACATTTCATTTGGAAAGGCAACAAAGGTTTTAAGTGTGATAAAGGATGAGATGGTGTGGTGCTATTCTTTCTGCAGAATCAGCTGTTTCATTCCACTTTCAAAAATTTATAGCTGTTAAGATAAGATATACACTGAAGGGGAAAAAAAAAGCCCTTGAAAATGTATGGGAGGGTGAATTGAAGTGTATTATTTCAATTGAATCAAATAGTTTAGTATGTTTATCTTGTCTGTAAACTGAGAAGGTAAAGTTTCTTCCTTGACACAAATATAGCCATATTGGCAGCTAATGTGGCCTATTAGGGTAAGGAGCATCATTGCTCTGTTTTACTATTTGTGTCTATCTTGTGCAAATGCTCAGTACTTTATCAAGGTTAATAAAAAATGGGTGCCATAAAATGCTGCCTGGGAGCCTCTTGCCTGTGTCCAGGAGTGCTCCTGTGTCCAGGAGTGCTCCTGTGTCCAGGAGTGCTCCTGTGTCCAGGAGTGCTCCTGTGTCCAGGAGTGCTCCTGTGTCCAGGAGTGCTCCTGTGTCCAGGAGTGCTCCTGTGTCCAGGAGTGCTCCTGTGTCCAGGAGTGCTCCTGTGTCCAGGAGTGCTCCTGTGTCCAGGAGTGCTCCTGTGTCCAGGAGTGCTCCTGTGTCCAGGAGTGCTCCTGTGTCCAGGAGTGCTCCTGTGTCCAGGAGTGCTCCTGTGTCCAGGAGTGCTCCTGTGTCCAGGAGTGCTCCTGTGTCCAGGAGTGCTCCTGTGTCCAGGAGTGCTCCTGTGTCCAGGAGTGCTCCTGTGTCCAGGAGTGCTCCTGTGTCCAGGAGTGCTCCTGTGTCCAGGAGTGCTCCTGTGTCCAGGAGTGCTCCTGTGTCCAGGAGTGCTCCCTGCAGCCCCAGTGCAGTCTGGTGTGGGCTGTGTTACCCCTTTTGGATTGATTACCCCACAAAGCAGCAAAGCCTGTGCAGTGCTGGTAGCAAGATCTTTGCTTTTTCTGCCTGAACTTTGCTGTTTAATTTTGTCTAGAGATCCTTTTTCCATAAATGCCAAACAAACTGGTAGGTCAACAGTGACTTTTGTGTTTCCACACACCAGGTCTGTGCTGATACCATGACTGGAACGGGCTTGTTTATTGACTGCATACCTTTCTGTTGTAATGCACTGTGTGCTCCTGGGGCTTTGGTTACCTCATCTGTAACCTTGCTGTTAAAAGTCCCTGTTCCTGGTGTCTGTGCTGAAGAAATACAACTGCTTTTATTTGCAGGAATGCCTTTGGCTCAGGCTGTAGCAATTCTTCAGAAGCACTGTCGCATCATCAAAAACGTCCAGGTTCTCTACAGTGAGCAGGTGAGTAGTGCATGGGCTGGCCAAGAAAGGCACCTCAGTGTGTCCCAGAATTAAGACATGTACGTGTTGTGTGAGTTGTGGGGTTATTTGAAGTTGAATTACACCAGATTGTGGCCATGGCATCAGAGATGTAGCTTTTGTAACAGTTTCAGCACAGTGTGATTGAACAGCTGGCAGTTCTGTATGTGCAGTGGTGGGGTAGCATTGCTCTTCCTTTAAGAAGCAAAATGTTATGTAATTAGCTGGATAATTTAGTTCTGGTCTGTTTACTTTATCATTGTCAAGTGTTCCTAATATGTTTGACTTCCATCAAAAAGGAGACTAGAGGTAAAACTTCTCTGCTAGATTGAGTAAAATGTGTTATACACCCACCTTTAGAACGAGGAGATGGGACAAAGGAGGATTGTGACTCTCCAGATGTATTTTATGTGAAATGCAGCTGATCAGAAGATGATATTCATATGTTGCAAATAACATATTGTCATGAGAAAAGGGCAGACTCTGGGTGGAATGTCAGTTTGTATCAAAGCACAGATTGAGGCCTCTGTTTGCTGGGAATACGGAATGACTGAGAACAACGTGGGCTCTGTTCACTGCTGGAGATATATTTCATATTATTAATGGAATTATCCTTTTTTTGTTTCACATTATGTAGATTTATGGGGTTTGTGATGGCTGAATGGCAAATGGAAAATCTGGCTCCTTGTACTCAATACATGGGAGCATCTTCCTGGCAGGGAATGCATTCCGTGGTCCCTGTACTCTTTGGAGGTTTTTAGTTTTTCCTACCATGGTACATTCAAATTATTTCTAGGTTTGTTTAGGTAAACGATGAGATTCCTGTTGCACTCAGATTTGTGGAATCACAGAAGGATTAGTGGTGCAGTGCTAGAAAGCAGGGTGTACCACTCCTTGGCTCTCTGCACCTCTTGGAAAGATACTTTGTGCTTGACTGTGTACACTGAACTTCTGTCTGCAGAGGGCAGGTTTAGGGCTTTTTTTCTCCAAACTGTAATGAAGGTAAAGATGTTTTTAACATCTGCATAGTCCAACAAAATAGTAGCTCTCAACTTCCTTGAATAGTGGAGCCCATTATATTTTTTTCTGTCTTTTATTGCACTTCAGTGCCTGATATTGGTGCAGTTTTTTCCACATGCCCCTCAGGGCCTGCAGTTGATTGTCTGGCTCTATCCTTGCCCTCAAGCAGAGCATCATGCCCTTCATTAGCAGCTGAGCACAAAGAGCTCAGTTCTCAGAAGATTCGAAGCTTTAAATAAACTTTACCATGCCTAACTTCTGTCTAGCTAAACTGTACCTGAACAGCCTTCATGTCTTTGCTTTGTAAAAGAATGCCTTTGAGCATAGTGATCAAGTGTTGTTTAAAGCTTTTGCATCTAAAGCACTGAATTTCTGATCCTGGAACTCCAGCAGTGAGTATTTCCTTTCAAAAATTTATATGGCAATTAAATGCAATTAGATCTGCCCACGGTGCTCTCTTTAACTTGACATAAATGGGATGCCCAAACTGTGCCAGAAAAGCTTGATGAATCCTTTTCTGTGAATGAAGGAATTTTAACTCCTTTTCGGTCAGTTTAAGCAGGGTACTTAATTGCCTTTGTTTGTTTTCCGAAGCTACTTCCTCTGGATTTTTGTTGATGGGATTGTTCATGATAACAGTTTTTCCTGCATCTTTATGTAGATTAGCAGTATGACTGCACATCTGTGGTGCTTCCTTCAGGAAGGACCCTCCTGTTGCTTCTTGGCATCATCATTCATACTTGAGCCTCTGTTTCGTGTATTAGAAGTCACATGAACTAAATTTGTGCCCTTGAAACTTTTTCTGCTATTAGAAAATATGCCAGCATAGAACAGAAGATCTTTGCTGTACCAATTATCAAGCTTTTCCTTAGATGTCTGGGGTTTTTTTTTCCACCCACTCAAAAGTATTTGTAATGCTCTCATTAATTTTGGCATAACCTTATGAAAATTTTGCTTAGGAACCAGTGAAGTGCAGAGCATATCCTCTGTCAGAACAACTCTGTTGGTGTGTTGGAATGCAACATTCCAAGGTTTTTTTGCTCTATCTGTACCCTTTCTAAATTAGATTTATAAGGGATTTAAAAAAAGACTGTCAGGATCAACATTAGATCTTTTTATGTCAAGCTCATAGTTCATTTGCAGTGCTGCTTCAGTCCTGCCCAGCCCCACCCAGGTTTGCCAGCAGGAGAGAGGCATTGATGGCATTGTGCAAAGTGCTGTGGAAGTGTCATTTAGGTGGCAGTTCACAGGCCAGATCACCTGTGTTTGAGAAAGATGAGCTCCAACTGAACCAGCTTCAGGAAGAGCTGCTGCAGAGATTAAGGGGAATGGGAAATCTGCCTCACAGGGCATGGAAAGCCCTGTGGCTTGTTTTGACCTAGTGATGTGAAGTCTGGGATCTGTTTACTTGAGTACATAGTTTGGGAAGGGGTGGGAGATGCCTGTGAAAATGCTCAAAATTGTCCAGGCTAGAAGGTAGTGTTGATGTGAGAACAAAGAGGTGAGAGAATTTAGGATGAAAATTGGACTTCTGACAGTCAAAACCCAGAGCCTCTCCTGGTAGAGCAAAATAAGATAGCTTATGCTTAATTCATAAAAGGGTGTGTCTGCCACTGTAGAAGCCTTTCTATGCCCCAGATGTCCCATCCCCATTCTGTCTCTTGCTAGATAACTGCTGGGTGCAATTCTAGGGCATGGATGTTGCTGCCTGCCTCTCATTCAACCCTTTTTCTCCTCTGAGGAGGCAGCTGGGGAGGGTAGAGCTTTTTGAAGCAAATGTGCTTTAGATGGTACGTGATCAAGTAGCTGTGCTGGGGCAGCTGCCCGTGTGTGTGTGGACTGTAGTGGTGCAGCAGTGAGCAGCTTCCCCAGGCACAGGCTGAGAGGGCAGAGAGCCTTCCCAGACACCAGGACAGCCAGTGGAATGTCTCCTATTGACTCCAGCAGACTGCAAATTAAGCCTTTAGTTGTTATGATTCACAGTAACTAAGGAAACCTAAATTCACAATGTAAGAGTCTGAAGGCTTCCTTTTGAGGCCTGAAAAAAGACTGTGACAGTTTGGTTTTTGAAGTGCAAAGCCCTCTCACCATCTCTTTGTCAGGCACACTCTGGGTTCTGATGTGAGACTTGCTGAGGTGGGCTGTTATTTTTGTGTGCCAAGAAAGCAACAGATTCCCTGCATGATGCCTTTGATGCTAAACTTGGAATGTTAATTTTCAAGGTGTTGGGGGTTTTTTTGATGAGGGGTGGGGATTGTTTTGCTTTGAGTCTTTTTGTTTTCCCCCACTTAAAGTAATGGACAAAGTACCCTTGGGGAGTTCTGGCAGGGTGCAGATCTTACATGGGCACTGCTGTTTCTATTTCATAAGCAAACTGAAGAGCTGAGAGGTTTGGCCAGATGTATTTTAGTTGTGCTTATTTGTTGAGTAAGGGGTGGTTTTCTCAGGCAGTTTTGTTTTTCCAAAGTAACCCATTTATACTTTTACAGTGATATATATCTTAACAAAGAAACCTTGAAATTAAAAGCCTAACAGCTTTTTTTTTGTTTTACAGTCCCCTCTTAGCCATGACCTCATCCTTAACCTGACTCAGGATGGAATCAAACTGCTGTTTGATGCTTTCAATCAGAGACTTAAGGTAATAAAACACCCTCCATGCAAAGAGACAATGCAACCCAAAACTTCTAGGATATATTGACACTTAACACAGCATAACTATGTAGCTCTTTTAGACATTTGTTATATATATCTAGTGCTCTTTTGTGCTTATGAACTACATTTCTTCAGTTTAGGAGTTAAACCTTTGTTTATAGGATTAAGGCACATTTTACTGGGGCCTGAGTGCCATAGGAGTGTGATGGTCCAGTGTGGTCTCACTTGCCCATCCTGTCTCAAGTTGTACAGAAGCTGCAGAAGGCCCTCACTCCAGCTGAGCCTTGGATATGAGATGGAATCATTGGTTAATGCAGACCAGACTGTGTTGTTTTCTGCCCAGGTTGTTCCTTTACCTGCATTGCCATTTTATTTATGAAATTAAACTTGCTCCTGTGTGTAGTTTTCAGCTGAGTTAACTTCCCAGGGAACTTGTGTGGCTGTGAGTGTGTGCTTTCCCCCAGAGGGCCACATTCAGGCCTGTTGTGAGCAGCTGCCTCCTGCACTGACTTCAGTTCTGGATGAGTTTTTATTCTTGTCATTAATGTGTTCAGTTGTGCTTGTGTGCTTTTAGGTGACCAGGTGTCGATCTGCCTCTCTCTAGGATGCTTTGTGTAGTTAAGATGCAAAATAAAAGGCTGGTCACTACCCTCCCGTGGCATTTACCTTTGCAAAATATCTGTGTTTCACCTCTACAAAATGGGCAATTGTGAGACTGTAGAGATAGGAAGAGATTAGTTCAAAATTTTGAAAAGCTCTTAACTGAAGCATTTAAAATATCTGGATGTAACTTCTCAGTTGTTCAGGGTGGTCCTTTCAGCAGGACAGTTGTCACTGTGGTTCTCCCGCGGTGCTTGCAAATGTTGTTGTGACTGAAGTGCTTAGGTGTTGATTTGCTAATTGGGTGCGAGTGAGCTGCTCCAACTGCTCTAACATTTGAAAGCAGAAGTGTGGGGTAAAACGTGATGGTAAAAAATGGAATGCTTGTCCTGTAGGTAAGTCTGGAGTATGTTGCTCACATCCTTACTTCCAGGGTTTGGAAGAGTGGCAGTTGAAGTCTTGTGCTCTTTGCTCACTCAGGTCTGAAATAAAACCAGCAGAAAAACACTTCTCTCCAAAGTTCAGCCTAGTGCTTTTTTCCCAACCTTACTGTCAGAGTGCTATCAGCTGAAACTTGAGCTCTTTGTCTACTTTGTGTATATTAAACGATTGAATAGCAACACAGATTAGTTGTTGGAAGTACTTCTCTAAGAATAACCTGTAACACCAGGGTGTGCTTATATTTTTCAAAAGTTCTTTTACATTAACTAGAAAAATACAGGTTATGAGGAACAATTTTTGGTTCAAATTGAGCTCAGCTGGGGGACAACTGAGCACCTCTTTTTCCAGTTTCTGTTTGTAATTGCCTTATGGTAGTTTCTGTTCATGAAGTCATTTGGTAGTAATGAAGTCATTTGGTATTTTTATTTTTATCAACTTTATTCAGATTGTGTATGTGAATTTACAATTTTAAGGAGAATATCTTGAAAATTCTTTGTCATACAGCAGGTGTAGCTTACACTGATAATCTTTCCAATTATATTTAATTCTGAAGGAGACTGAACTCAGAACTGGAATAATCATTTCAAGTGCATGACTTGCTTACTGATTTTTTTGGGAATGTTACAATCCTGTAGTGTCTTTGAAATGCTGTAACTAGTGTATGCCTTGTCTCTTCATCTCCAGTTTTTGAGGGTCTGATTTTATCATTTCAGCACTCAGTGCTGAAACTAAGCAAGAGCTTTCCATGCCTTTCTCCATAATGTTTTAAAATTTGTTTCAAACTAAAAATATAAAACGCAAATTCTTCTGGTATGTATTTTTAGGTTTGTTTCAAAAATAAAAAATACAGGAAAACCAGTCTCTTCTGGTATGTTATGGTTCAGTGGCCTAGTGATACCTCTTGTTTGTTTGAACTATGAAAAGTCAAGTTGTGTAAATGCATACAGTGCTATGAAAACCTGTACTTGTAAGAGTGCTCAGAAAACATTATAGAAGAAATCCAGTGGGATCAGTTCAGCAGTGAGCCACAGGACTTGTTAAAGGATAGTGTAGGTGTAGGGTAAGTAATGCCTGGTTTTAAGATGGTGTGACTGCTTTCAGTGTTGCTCAGCAGCAGCAAAACTGGAAAAATCAGGAGGCCTTTTTTTTCCTCCTTTGTGTGTTGGCTTTTAATACACAGTTGCTATTAGATTTGACTGTGAAAAAGAGATTGAAATACAGGCTGCTAAAATGGAAAGTATTGATAGTTCCAAGGAAGATGGTGCAGGAATAAAGTCATAGCAGTATTCCTCAGAAGCTTCCTTCCTTTTCCAGGGAGTGGGGAATAGCTTGTGCATGGTCTCTGAGCCAAAGCATGCAGGAATTGTCACTAATGTGGGCTGATGTGAATTGGTAGATCCAGGACCAGGTTCTGAAAACATTGCTATGAATTTTAGCATCAGGGTCTCACATGTACTCCCTCTGGGATGGAAAAAGAGTTCGATTGCACAGTGTTGATCTGTTCCTGCTGGTCAGTGACACCTGAACATTTTCGAGTCTTAGTAGTGATTGTCAATACAGTGAGTGAGAGGAAATGTCAGGTTTTATTCATTTAAACCAACTGCCTTCTGGCTGTGTAGTAAACCCATCACTGAATAGTCCTTGGTCTTCTCAGTTTTTGTTCTCTGCACATAGAATCACATTAATCCTTTTGTCAGTGTAGTTTCTATAACTTAGAAAAGAAAACCTTTTTTAGTGCTATGACCAGTTCTTCAATATATGTCTTTCATGACTTTGTGAGATCCTTTGACTGCCATTAATTTTTGCAAAGTTGTGCTTGTTTCTTCCTCTGCTGTTGGTAAAAAAATACGTGGACATGAATAGATCATTCTGAGCCATGGGAAGGGGACGGAAGGCAAACTGGTGCCTGTTGTTGGCTGCTCTCAGGGTGTTTCTTCTGTGGGGAACCTCGTTTGTGCAACGTGCTGTTCCTCCTGCACTGCTCCTGTGGTTCAGCTCCTCGTTTTGTCTCCCCCCACTGCATCTGTTTGAGCAGAACTTGAGGGGAGTGCCCCGTGCCCTGCAGTGGTGGCTCCAGGCTAGACCTGGGGTGGGGCTGGTTCTCTCTATTTTCAGAAACATTTTGGGGGGGTACAAGTTGTGCAAGGTCACTAAAAAATGTAAAATCATTCCTAGCTTTTTGTAAAAGTAGCCTTTGTTTTTTAACAGCCTTTGCAGTAAAGGAAACCTGGACATGTCAAACTGCATTTGAATTAAAATACTAGATAACCAGGTTTTCCCAAGAAGCATAATTCCAAGTGTATTTTATTAAGAAGAAAAATTTATTTTCTCTTTGAGGTTGGTTTTGCGAGAATGTTAATTTGTTACTTGCTTTGTGCTCTACTTGTTGATTATATTCTGAAATGCCTTTAAATGTTGATTTTTTTTTTTTTCTAAATATATATAGATAGAGTGGTTTAAACATGGCAAGTTGTTTTATTTAGGGTTATTTGCTGGGCATTTCCCAAAACCAAGACTTCCTCCTTAGCTGGTGATATTTTTAGGCTTTAAAACCACATTTGGTAGCAAGCTCTCTGGGAAATACTGCTTTATTTTTTAGCTGGAAAGTGAGTCCTCTCTAAATCTGCTAATGATTTGTTGGAGGATTATACAAAACAATAAAAAGTGCTTTACTTTTTCTTTACAGCAGTTATGATGTGCTGTACATGTTTTCTTTTCCTGCTGACACGGGAACACGCACGTAGGGTGGAAGAAGCTTGCATTTGTCCATGGTTAGCTGCCAAAAATGATCTGCTTAAAGCCCAGGGTAGCCTCAAAATCCAGTAACAGTCACAGAAAAATCATATGAAATCAGTGTCAGGGGCGTGTTTGCGATGTTGTATTCAGAACAAAGGATCTCTACCTTGGAGTATTCAGTAAGGTCTAAAACATTTAATAAACAAATATCAGAACTAGGTATGTTGGCTTGCTCTGATTCTTTGTGGGCTGCTCTTCTGATTGTCTTCTGCAATGCTTGGTGAGATTGCAAGATGTCTTTTTCTGTAGGACTGAAATGGGATCCTGCTGCTTGGTCTCGCCGGGTACACGTTTTACCTCAGCAGGAGCTGGAAGGTTATGGCAGTGCAGTCAGTGCTGGGACTTGGTGTCCTGCACAGGCATCCTTCAGGGCAGCCCCAGGATGGCCTGCTCTTTGACACTCATTAGAGGATGCCCTAATTAGCTGATCTTTGCTACTGCCTTCCTTTGAATTCGGTTAAGAGTGGATTTAGTAGAAGTCAGGCTGCTGATGTGTCAGTGCAAACCCTGCTTCCTGCAGGCAGTGCTGGGGTCCCTGGGCCGGGGAGGTTCTCTGCTGAGCCCAGACTGTGCAGTCCTTGGGTCACATGTGCAGCTGCTGAGTTGGTTTTCGTGGTTCCATTGCTGACAGTGTGATTTATCCTGGCACAGTTCTGTGAGGGCAGTGAGCAGCATTGGCTACTCTTGCCTTTTGACAAGAATTTGCCTCTGTAATGATTTGCAAATGTGTGAAGTATGATAATGTTTCTGTTTCCTGTGTTTCAGGTGATTGAAGTTTATGACTTGACTAAGGTGAAGTTAAAATATTGGTAAGTGATTTAAGACCTTTCATGATTTCTTGGTTAGGCTCAATTTTTAAAATTCTGAATTCATTTTTTCAGTTATTCTTTTTAGAAAAGCAAAATACCTCTCATAAAGGAGTTTACATAATTATCCTTCCTTGAACATAGCACTTGGTCAAATTAGCATTTTACTCTTCTCTTCAGTCTTGACGGCTTCTTACAATTTAAATGTGGTATTGCCATGCATAAATGTTTGTAGCATCTGTTCAGATTAATTTTGTTTCCTCTTTCAGTGGTGTCCATTTTAACTCTCAGGCAATTGCTCCAACCATAGAACAAATTGATCAGTCATTTGGAGCAACACATCCAGGAGGTAAGCCAAAATATTCCTGAGAAGCACACCTAGACTGACAGACTTCTTTCTAGGAAACCTTTCCTGTCTGTCTGCCTAGAGCAATGTGTAGGCAGTTCTGTTGTCAGGTGATCTGAAGCTGTGTTCCAGAATGGCTGTATTCTCACAGCTGGAAGATCATGTCAGATGTACTGTAAGTTCAGTTGTGACTTGTTTTACAGTGAAATGGTGAGGCAGAGAGTCACTGGCACAGAATGGTGTATTCAGATATCATTCAAGATCTGTTTGGAGCTGCCAGTGCCAGCAAACTGTGAGCTCTGTTGGTGATGCTGTTGTTTTTACACATTGTTATGCATGGTCAGCTCTCCAGTGTCCTTAGGGACTGTGTATGCCATGAACATACAGACACTGAGCTGATCTCTGTGCACACTCAGCCAGGGCTGTGTGCTCAGGCTCTGTGCTGGGGCAGGGTCTGAGCTGAGCCTCTGTGAACTGGTTTCCATCTCTGTGCCTCCCTGCTGTTACTGGGAGCACTGGGGGTGTGAAGGCAGCCTACGTGCAGCAGGAGCAGCACCAGGACAGGTTTGTTTAACCTGGCTGAACCTGCCTCACTCCTGCACTGCTGCTTGGCTGGTCACCATCTCTGGAGCAGGAAAAAGACTGTCTTTAAGCTCCTTGTTTATATATGAAAATAGAGAGTGTATTGGAGGGGTTTGTTGGGTGATGAGAATAAGGCAGTGGTGAAACTTTGAAGAGGACATTCATAATTACCCAGGAACCTTCAAGAAATGGAGCCCCATGGCACAACAAGAGAGAACATTAACTCCATATAGGCAAGATACTGTTTTTAGAGCCTCATTCCTATTTTTAGCTTAAGCCAGTCCATTTGCAGTAGTCAGGCTGATCCCAAGCAGGCGAGTGTTCTTTGTGATGGATGGCACTTGCATATCCAGGCTTTGTTCTCTGCAGAGTCTCTTGCACATTACAGAACAGGATTTATTAACTGTGGAGGGTCATGTGGCTAAAGCAGCATCATTGCAGAAAAGCCTGCAGTAGTGGAGGAATATCAGATTGAGATAAATGAAGCTTGGAGGATTTCTAGCCATAATACTCCAAGGATCAGAATTAGCCTTTTAAACTTTGGTCATGACCTTAACATTTCCTCTTGGGCAGAAATTGAGATCTATGGTTAGATCTGTTATGGGAATAGTATGTACAAGAGACTGTAGAATTTAGGAAGAGTAAAAGTGGTTCCATGTCCTGCACAGCTTATAATTTTTACTTGTTATTTGGTCATGGTTTATTTGCAAATATTTAGAGGTGAAGCACTTCCAAAATTGTGATACTGTGATCTATGAAAATACAGACCCAACTATAAGCATTGCTTATGGTAGTAATAGCTTGTTGTCTTATTACTGCCTGAAATCGTACGCAAGCACTTAAAAACATAGTCTGGCACCACATGTCTTTGTGCTGAATTTGCAGAACTTGTGCACCTGTCATGTTTAATTATGAAAACTTGCATGCTTGCTTCATCTGATGATAGTTTTTCATAATGTCTTTTCATCTAAGGACATGTAGATATGAAAATTTGTTTATTAAAATGTTGGCCTCTGTTACCATTTCACTGGTGCATTTGCTTATTCAGCTTCCTCCTTGGAAAGATACTTCTTCCATTAACAGCCTACTTAGCAGAAGTAAATGTTCATGTCAGGCTGCCTGTCATAAACAGCTTGAACTATATTATACAACACAAGTCTTTGATAACTTTATTTGTGTTTTCCAAAACAGAAAAGGCAAAAAAGAACCCGGAATAGTTTTCAGACTGTGGGGTGGATGGTAATGGTGTGTTCACGTCCCACAAAAATTGGGGCTGGGGTGGGAGGAGAAACTTTCCTCTTAATGTGCTAGTTTTGATGAATGAAAGGAACATAACCATCCCTTTTCTTCTCTGTACTAACACTCCTCCAGAACTCCAATGGAAGCACTTTGAAAGTATTTTGTTGTTTATCTCTATGTTCACCTCCGCTAGAATTTCAGACAAAATGTCTTTCACTTAAAACCAAGGTGGTTGCAACAGAACTTTCCTGCAACAGGATGCAGTGATAGTTTCAAAATGTATTTCAAAATGTTAGCAACAGTTTTGTGTTGAAACCAGCCTTCAATGAGCAGGTTTGGTTTTGCCAGATCAGTGGTTTTAAAAGAGAAGAGTCAGAAAAAACTGTAACCAGCTTCATTACTTTTTGGCTGGTGTTAGTTTAAAACATTGCACTACCTTTGTCATGGGGCTCATTGAAATATGACCACTTTGTTGGTCAGCACCTTCATGAAAGCCAAGATTTTTATCCCACGTTTCCATGATTCTCTGACCTGCCCTCCTGCTGGGAAGTGCTTGCCTTTGCCAGTGGTTCTGTTGAAATCACATCCTGTCCTGAACCCTGATGGGTGTGGCTGTTTGCCAGGGTGCCATTCAGGGTGGATCAGGGAGAATAAAAAGCCCATCCTTCCCTCCTACCCCAGAGGCCTTGCAAGGATGGGGAGGGGGTTCCTGTCTTCTGGCTCTGTCACTCTTGGTCTGCCCAGACTCCCCTGAGGTGCCAGCAGAGTCTTGTGCTTGATACCAGTAAGACTTGACTTCTGGATCTTCCTCTCCTTTCACTGGAACTGTGTCTGTTCTGCAGCCTTACTGGTGTTGGTGGCTTTGTCCCCTCCTGCTCTGCAGAAACATTTCCCAGCTGCTCCCACTCTGCTGCCTTCCTGGAAGGCAAACTCCCCCCTTCCCCACCCAGAGTGCAGCAGCAGAGAAGCAGTTGTCTGCTTCTGTCAGCAATTTTGGATGGAGTTATTCTGCAGGTACCCTGTGTGATTAGTAAATAAATAAGAAAAAAGAGAAATTGTTAAAAAAAAATCTTTACCTTATTCAGTCACATGGTTGTGACCTATGGTTTTGAGGGAGATATGAGAGAGCTTCCCAAGAATAAAAGCATTCCTTGCCCTTTAAGCCCAACAAACATGGGGATGGGAACCGATGGGATTTGTATAATCAGATATCACACTTGGCATGACTAGGGGAAAAACAGTTCTCCAGCTGGCTGTGGGCTTTGGAAAAGATGTATCATAATTTATCACATGAGAGAGATTTGTGTAATTTTCCTGCCGATCAAAACATTTCCCTCTCCCCACACGTTTTCCTTCGACTGACAAGCATGGAAAAGACTCTTAACCAGCACATTCTGCTAGAAAGGCAAATGATGACTTTTGAAAGCTTAATGGTTATTGCTCAACTATTATTTTTCTATCCTGGGTGGCCTGGCATTGTCCAGATACCTTGTAATATGTCTCTCAAGTTGAACATTTGAAAGATGCTTTGGGAGGGAGGGAATTAAATACTTATTTATATGCATTTTATCTCTGTGCTATGTCATCTTAAATATAAAATTGTAAGGAAAAAAGAGACTATTGAACCAATTTCCTTTGGTATAGTGGAAGAAAGCAACTTCTCTTGTTAGAGGGTTCCTTTATTGTTTTTAGCCTCTGGTGTTTTCAAGCTGTCAGCTCCTGTGTGTTACAAAAACACTCTGTTCCCCTGGCGGCTACCGGGCACACGTTGAAGTTCGTAGCACCAATCCCAAAACAGTTCCCAAGCTCCCAGTCTTCTGGGATTATTTTTTAATCTTTCCACAGTCTCAGAAAACAGTATGTCTTGTTGGAGTCCAAGTCCTGCGATGACATTTATTGTTGTTTATAGCTGATGTTGTGCAACCGATTGCAGTGAATGAGGACATCTCGTGATGTGCTGACTGCTGGGAACCCGAGCATGCTCTGCTTTATTGGTGCTCTCTGGGGGAGCTGACTGGGCAGCTGCTGGTTCTGGGCATGTTATTTGTAATTATCCTGGTAAACGGCTCTGGACTGTGTGTCTGAAGCACTTCCTCCTTGTGCTCTAACCCGGGAGGGCACTGAGCTGGTCTGGGCACGGGAGCTCCTCTCCGGAGGAGGGGTGCAAGTGCAGGTCACAGGGTGAGCTGCCCGGTGGGGTGAAATAGGGAATTTATCAGTGTTCTGTGCACATCTGTCTGAAAGACTTCCTGGTTAATGTTGTACAATGTTTTACATAACAATGGACAGAACTGTTTTGTGCTAATGATGGCTGTTTACTTTAGAGATATTAAGGTATAATTGATTGTGTCCTACTGTGTAATTGTATCGTTAGGGATAGGTTAGTGCCTGCAGGCTTGTGGAGGCAACTGTAATGAATCCATGGTTTCTCTTATTGCTGTGTTTTTACTGCAACAAATTAAATGCAAAACTATGATTGTCCTGTGTAATTGTGTCCCTCCTGTATTTTGAGGTGTTGCAAATTCATTGAGGTGATGAAGGAGCTGTTACATGTGAACTGGAGAGTTCTTAGATTATTTTGGTAACTCTTGCTTTTCCTTTCTTTTCCCTTTTAGTGTATAACTCAGCTGAGCAGCTCTTTCACCTCAATTTCAGAGGACTGTCGTTTTCTTTTCAGTTAGACTCCTGGACTGAAACTCCGAAGTACGAGGTCAGCAATCATTCTTAGTCAGTGGATGGTCTTTTTGCCTCTGTGGTGCTTGCAAAGTATCACCTACAGTGTGTCTCACTGCCTTTTGCAAGCAAAAGAAACCAGTAATTTGAAAGGAGTTTGACTCCTCAGTTGTGCTCTTATTCATGCTATGTCACCATTTCAGAGTTAAAAACCTCCTTCCTGTTAGCAGAAGGCGTGTGCTCAGAGGTTGTGCTTGCATCATGAACTGGGACCAGCAATTCTGTTGTTGAAAGGAGTCTTCTAAAAATACGAGTGCTGTCTATGCAAATACATAAATATTAAGCCATCTACTGGGAGGCTGTTCTTTTATCAGATATTTTTGAATCTCATCAAAGTGATTATGCAACTAAAGTAGGATAGGGTTCATAAAATGCACTTTCATCTGAAGTGTCCTTCAGTACGAGTGCTTTTAGCAAGCCAAATGAATGAGCTTTATTTGTAATGCCTGTTTGCATATTCACCAAATGTTTGGATGAGTTACTGAATAATCGAACATACTACTGTGTTCTCTGAAATTTTTAGCAATCACTGTCTAAAGTAGAAACAAGATCAGGTCCTCTGTGGTATATGTACGTATAACTTGTTTTGTGTGAAAATGAGTTGTATAATCTGGGCCTATCAGTTAAAAATAAAGGAACATCTAAAGAGCCAAAACAAAGGGGGAGAAATAACCAGCATGACAACACATGTTTTATGTCACAGCCTAGTACTTTAGTGGTTGTGGTTGGCATGTGAGAAAACAGGGAGTAACCAGGGGAAGTTATTATTTAGCAGCAGTGAAGGTCAGTTGGGTTTCATAAATATTGGTCAGTAAATAGAAACCAACTAAGCCAAACAAAAAGCATATCCCAACAAAGAGTAGTTGCTTTTCTTGCAAGAGTTCCCAGGGTGTTGATGAATGAAATGGCCAAGCTACTGAAAAAGTCAATTGTTATACCAGAGATTTGAAAAGACAATAAAACATCTCAAGTTGGAAAGGACCTGTAGGGATCATTGAGTTCAACTCCTTGCTCCTTGCAGGACTACCTAAAAGTAAAAGATATTTAAATAAAACTGCTAGAACAGTGAGAAAATAATTTTGCATTCTCCAAGTCTTTCATTCAGTTGGTCTAGTGAGGTTATAAAATGTTCACACAGAGTGAAAGGCCAAAGTCTTCCCAGGAATATAAATAGGTAGAAGTAGGATTGTTTAGAAAATAGTGGTATGAAACAGTCCACAGGGAAGATGATTATTTGTGGAGCTTTTTAGGGAGGAACATTAGGAAAGACTGCAGAATGAATTTAAATTTGAATATGTCAAAATCTATCAAGTTCAGGGACGATCATATGGGAATGCTGAACTACTCACAAAGCAGTGTGAGCTCTGCTTATGGAAGTGAACAAACTCTGAAGAAGACTTTGGGGTTTTTTGTATAGGTGGTAACAAGTTGTGAGAACATGAAAACCTACTCACACTGTTTCTATTAAGAAATAAGGACCAGGCACTTCTGTGGCTCTGTTGCTAAGACACAAGTATGTTAAAAAGTAATCTAAAGTCTGACTGCTTTAGAAAGCTAACACTGTTCATGTTCTAGGCAAATTCGGGAAGAGAACTGAAATCAGGGCATCTCTAGATCAGCTGAGTAGTGGAGGGTTCCCTTCCAGATACCTACAGCAGTGAAAGGCATTGCTCTAGGTTAGTCTTTTTTCCTAAGAAGAATTTTTTGTGTTTACCCTTATGTGATGTCCTGCTAGAGTAAACCAGGTAATAGTTTGCGTATTGTGCATCTTGTTTTTGTGACAAAGTTAGGGTTTTTTCTGTCTGGTGACAGCAAAGTATATTGTCAGTCTTGAAGAAGGTCCTGTCATCTTCAGAGCTGAAAGAAATTCATTCTTCTAGTGTGGTAAGAGTCAACCTGACTTCCTTAGCACGCTTTCTGTTTGCTGAGAGCACTGAAAATCCCTGTCAACACAATATGTGTGAGAATGCAGTGATAAGGAGAGCAGAAAATCTATTTAATGAATGAGTTTCTGTTCATCAGATAAAGGCATTTTGCAAACCAGTGAAAATGTTAAAAGGCTGAAATTAATGCAGAGGGAGAGGAAAAAAAAAAAGTTTACCATTCAGACAGATGACTTCTTAGACCTCAGATACAGTGTCAGTACAAACACCTTGATCGTGCTGGCTGCCAGTGATCAAACAAGAAAAACTGAAATGCTCAGTACACACTATGGCTGATTGTCAGACTAATGCCATCTTTTGATGGATAAACCTAGTGAGCATTTCACCCCAGCTTGGGAATCCAGGGCTGGTGTAATGTAAAGAAACACCATCTGGAAGGTTGGGGTTTTTTGTTGTTTTCCCTCCCTTGTCCTTGGCCAGAGACTTATTTGAACTGGTAAGCATATACTGTATTTGTCACGTGATTTCTGCCTTTGAGCTGAAGTGCTGGGTAACAAGAGTGGTTTTGTGTTTCCACAGCCTAACTTTGCCCATGGTCTGGCCTCTCTGCAAATCCCACATGGTGCGACTGTGAAGCGCATGTACATCTACAGCGGGAACAGTCTGCAGGACACCAAGTATGTACAGCTGCTCCTGCTCTTTTCATCATTATTTAGTGTTTTGCAATTGCTAAACATAATCGTGCATTTTTTTAGCTCAGTTTGGGTCTTTTATGAATTTGGTAATGTGCAGGATGCCTTTAGATAACAGCCTCTTTCAGATTTCTGTAGGTGTTGTCCTCAGACCTTATAATCAAATGTTGATTTGATTTATGTTGCTGTAAAATCAGCTCAGTTCAGCTGTAGTAGGCAAGTTCAGTTGGCCTGAAAATGAATTAATTAAATAAAGTAGAAAACATAATGAATCAAGTAAGACATGTGGTTAGGCTATTTTTAGTCTAGTTTTTTGTTTTGTTAATGACCTCTCCCTAAGCAAATCAAACTTGGTGCAGGCAGTCAGTCAGCTGTGGTGTATTGGTACTATATATGTCATGTCAGGGTCCTACAAGGGTCTTAAACTCTCTTGCTATACAAAAATAATAAAATATGCCATGTGCATATATTCAGTGCATTTGCAGGTACCTGTCTGAGCTTACTGTCTTCAAGGCCAGCCTGGGTGGGGATTTGAGCAACATGGCCTAGTGGAAAGTGTCCCTGCCCATAGCAGAGGGTTGGAACTTTGGGGTCCCTTCCAACCCAAACCATTCTAGGATTCTGAGAAAACTCATCTTCATGCCTAAATACTGAGAGTAGTTTATTTTACTGTGGTTAATGTTTTCTGTGGTATTGTATTCTGTCTTTTTCTTAAGCAGTGACTTATTGTACAACGTCTGGTGTTTTGCTCTTTCTAAAAACATTGTTTCCTTACTCAAGGAAAAATTGAAGGCACTTTTGTAAATTCTTCCTTTCAGCTTATAAATATCCAAAGTGATAAGGTGGTAGTTTTTGCAGAGACAGTTGTTTTAATGCCAGGAGAGAAACACATCCTGGGATTACTGCTCAGGAGGGGAACCTTGTTTGTGCATATTGTTTCCTAATTAGAAATAAGTGCACTTCAGAAAAATGCTGTTGTCTGTACCCATCTGTGACGTGGTGGGCTTTAGTGAAAGCACTGATTGTCACATGGGGCTCTGCTGTGTGTGTGTGAGGGAGCTCAAAGCCAGACTTGTAGCTCAAGTCATTCACCTGGAGGAGGAATTCACATAAGAACAGTGAATTTTAAGGAGCATGTGCAAACTAATACACAAAAAACCAGCCTTTCCATTGAAAATATCTTACTTGGGGCTGTTACTGTTTTCTAAAATAATATTGTCGTTGAATTAAATTGAGAACTTTCCCAGTAAGCAGCACAATTGCATTTGGTGTAGCTGTACAACCTGATTTCGTGTTCTGGGCTATGAATTACCTTCCCAAGAGCAGTGAGAGCATCATGGCTTTGAAACTTGCTGTTTGTTTCATTAATGGTAAAGCTCCTGCATTGGAGTGCTGTCTCGTTCCTCTTCTTTTTTCCCCAGACTTTCTGATCCTTCTGTTCAATATAACTTTTCATCTTTAGTCTCAGTTAAATGCAGCTTTATCAGAATTAACGTGCTCTGTTCCAGTGAACTGGCACCAGCTTGTTAATGGATAATTTGCAGCTGAAGTGAGTGTTGTGCCCATTTTGTGTGGTTGGTTTCAGGGCTCCCCTGATGCCTCTCAGCTGTTTCCTTGGCAATGTGTATGCTGAGAACGTGGATGTTCTGCGAGATGGAACTGGACCCTCAGGTTTACGGCTTCGCCTCCTCACTGCAGGTATTGGGGGCACCCACAACATTGAACTGGCTGCTTTCCTCAGGAAAGGAGGGGTAAACCTGGATAAATTAAGCCTAGGTTATCTCTCATGATTCTGTAGGTGATTTCAAAGTGTTCTATCTACCTTATTTTGAACTACTGGAAACAAAACCAGTAAAAACCTTGTGAAGTTGAATCTGCCTGCTGCCACATTTTCCTGGCCCTGGAGAAATCACAGAACTGTAGTCCTGTGCTCAGATGTTCCAGCTCCTTAAAGTCTGTTTGCAGAACTTGAATTTGTCTCCAGATGTGTGTGTAGAATAAAACAGATCTGTGGTTTTAATGTTGTGCAGGGACATACTTGCTATTGATTTACTAAGTTATGGGAATCTTGAATAAAGAATGTTTTGTGATACAGTTAATATGGATACAGAATTTCACTTTATGGGATTGACTTTTTTAGCTGGAGATACATCTCTAGCTGCTAAAGTAGAATATTTTAGAGATAGAAATAATTTAGTGCTAATCTGATCAAACTGAGACCAGCTAGAAAACCAAGTCCTGTCCATGTGAAAGGCAAGCAAGTGAAGGTAGTATGACTGAAATTGGAGGTTAAAATGGGGAACCATCCAGCAGTCAGCACATGTGTGATAGGAATGTCGAAGCTGTTGTGGAGTGCACGTTACATTAGTTTGGCACTGTTGTTTGAGGAATGCAGCTCTTTGGTTTGTGATAAACAGAGGAATGCCACCCTTTGGGTGTTGCTTTCCTGATGTGCTCTGTGATGAGGAGGGATGCAGTGTGAGCTGTTTCTATCCCCAGGCTGTGGCCCAGGTGTTTTAGCCGACGCCAAGATGCGGGTATTCGAGCGCTGCGTGTACTTCGGCGACTCGTGCCAGGACGTGCTCAGCACCTTGGGCTCGCCACACAAAGTCTTCTACAAGTCCGAGGACAAGGTGAGGGAATTGGTTCAGGCACAGCACTTTGTTCAGTGGTGTCTCAGTCATCACAGGGCTTGTGTTTTGAAGATTAACTGCCATGTAGCACAAATTACAAGTGCTTCACTTGACACAATAGACCAGGATGAACCAATATATAATAGGTTTTAAAAAGCTTTTTCTTAAGCTGAATTGGTACCAGTCTGTTTAAATTTTTTTTAAAAAACATCTAATTTCATCATTTTAACTGGTTTAAGAATTGATACAAGTGGGAGCACTTTTGAATCCAAATGTACCTTAGCAAGTGTGTGCTGCCTATTTCTTCACTTATAGTTTATGTACAGTAACCTCAGCATATACTTTGATCCTTTGCTAATGTTTTTACACAGCAGCATGTAAGCAAACCTTTTAATTCAGATAACTGAGTAAGCTGATGTGTCACTGTGCTGCTGCAAGCAGGTGATGGTCACCTGCAGGCACAGTATCTTACATATTTGAACAAGGGCTTCAAATGACGCTGTGGCAGTTTGTTTAAATGTAGTGATGTTGTTAATGACATTCATCTCTGAGTGTTATTGAATATATCTGAAAAATGTGGTTTTGCAGATGAAGATCCATTCGCCCTCGCCCCATAAGCAGGTCCCATCGAAGTGCAATGACTACTTCTTCAATTATTTCACACTTGGAGTGGTGAGTGGGGAGTTTCCCTAAACAATTCGTATGAAGTTTTGATTTAGTTACACAGCAATCCTCTCAAGAGGCTAAAGGCTGTGGGAAATGAGAGACTCCAAAACTCTTGATTGCTGCCTTAGGAATGTCTTTATGAAAAGCTACACTGACTTTTCTCTAACACAAATTTCATCAGTCATGTTTTATCTCCACCAGTGGATGGAGGGCTCTGTGCACTTTTGCATCCTCTTAAGCTTTCTCCTTTTTCTACAGTGCCTGATGCATAAGTATACTAGTTCTTCTTTGAGATCCATGGCCTTATCCCACAGTGCTGAGGCAGGTTTGCCATAACATCATGTGTGAAAGTTTGCTGAGCTGTGGGATGTGGTTCAATCTTCATGTCCCTCCTTACAGCTGTTTTGCTTTAGTCTGTGTTCCTGTAAATAATATGCAGAAAAACAAGACCTCCTTAGAAAACTTGCCAGCATTAGCAACTGAAGCTGCAGTTGTGATTGAGTGCTGGAGGAGATGTGTGTTTATTTGAATTTACAAATAGTTTTATTTTCAGTGGAACTGAATAGTTCCATTCAGTTCCAGTATATAGATATATATTACTCTATACTGGTACTATTATAACTAATCTCAGGTTAGTTTGGGGGAAGCCATCTTTATCCAAATTGCTTCACCTACCTTCTTTTGTCTTCAACAGGATATTCTCTTTGATGCAAACACTCACAAGGTGAAGAAATTTGTCCTGCATACAAATTATCCTGGTCATTACAACTTTAACATGTGAGTGTGCAGAACTGGCCTCTTAAAGAGTACGTTAAAACATCTGAAAGGGAAATCTTATGTTCCCTTTTTAGAATTCCAGTGTTTTTTCCCAAGTGTCTTTGGTGTATCTGGTAACCTGTGGAGGTTTCAGACATCATTAGTAACATTTTTTATTAATATTTTCTTCTTACTTTTCAATGCCTTTGTCAAGTATGTCTTAAAGCAGTGAATGAGGTCAGGTAGCTCTTGGTCCAGCTATAATGTGCTCACTCTTGCTAGAGGCAAACTTCATATTAGCAGGAGTATCCATTTACTGGTCAGTTAGTGATTAAAAAAAATTCTCTCATGCTTCTGAAGATGCTTTCAATACTTTTTAAATCTAAACTCTTTAGAGGAGGAATATGAGTCAAAGAATAAGTGATTTGATATCTGATTAAAGCAGTTAGTGACAGAGAAATCTATAGTGCTGCTTCTAAGCTAAATATCTCTCCATCCACTCTGTGTAACAGCAGAGTAATTTGTGCTGAAGGACTTCTTGTGTCCTCTAGAAAATTGTGTTAGGACATTGCGAGGCTGCTGCGTTTTTTGATGTAGAACATCTGAGAGCTTAATCTACTGTCACAGATTCTCACTTCCATTTTGTTATTCATGTGACTCTTCACAAAGCAGGTTATTAAGAGCCAGGAGTCCGTGGCTGTGCAGTTTCCATTGGCTCCTCTGTTTTCTAACAGCTTTACCATTTGCACTTTCTAGTTACCATCGCTGTGAATTCAAGATTCCCCTCGTCATTAAGCGAGGTGAGTGTTTCCCCTGCTGTCCTGCCTCAAAATGCTCCCAGGGGAGGGAGGATCACTTCTCATTTCCAGTGTGTCTTTCCTTGCCAGAGGATGCTATGGTCATTGAGGCAGAGGAGAAATTTTGGGACTAGGTTTCTATTTCAGTGGAAAAGATACTTCAGAGCAAGTTAACAGTTCTCTGATTTTTACTTACACTACCTTGTTTACTTATTTGGAGCACACAAATATTTGCTGCAACATCACTAATTTTCTGTAATGCTGCCCCTCAGCTAAAATCAACTGCCTTGTACCTGGAGGCTCAAAATCTGTAAGGCAGTGTTAGTCTGGGCTCATCTGTCCAGTCCATCGATCTAGTGCTGGCTTGCTCTTTAAAGGCTTATTTGTGATATTTAATATAAACTGGTTTAGCTGGGAATGAGAATAAACATCCAGAATACGTTGGCTCTGTGTGCTGTAAACAAAATATAGCTGTTGTTGTTCACCTGAAAATCTCTGCTTGAAAAAATACATATGTAATCAGTAGTGCTGATTTGGCAAAAGATGTCCCCAGCTCTGTGCATGTAACTCATCTCAACAAAGCAGGGGAACCCTGTTTGAAGATTATAGTGATTGAAGTTGACTCCTTTAATGTAGGAATAAACGTGTCCTGGGAAGGTGTGGATGTTGATTATCCTGGGAATACCACATGCTGGCTAGGTTTTTGGCCAGGGATGCTTCTTTGTTCCGGCTGGTTTTCACTGAAAGCACTTTCCTGTGTGAAGTGTAGCTCTCCTGTGGCTGTCACAGCAGTTTGAGCATATGGAGGATTAAAAACCTGAAAAAACAATGGCTGTGTATACAAGCTTTATATGAAAGTTGATTTGTACTTCAGCTAAGAGAATAAGAATGAAAATTCTCACTTTTTAAATTATTTTGCCTTAGGTTATTTTGCAGTACTTCAAAGCATTCATTTCTGAATAATTTCTTTCACCTCAAGTAGCATCATGAATTTCTTCTGAATGTGTCTGGTTTTTTGTTTGGCATTTTTAACTTGCCTTTCTGGTCTCTAGCTTATGTTCAGGACATGTAACAAGTTGTAAACAGATGTTATAACCTTTTTGAGAAGCCCAACTTCTTCCCTCTGGTGGCAGTGCCTGATGCAGTTATATTAACTCCCTTTTGTAGTTCAACACCAGATGATAAATTGAGAACCAGAGTTCAAGTTGCACAGACACTGAACTCACACAGAGAGCATGTTTATTTAGCAGGTGGAAAATAAGAGGAGCAAATGGTCTTTAACTTGATCAAAAGCTATGTTCAACTTGTTTAGTGCATGGGAACGTGCTTTCAGTATTTAGAGTACTCAAATATATGTATGAAAGTGCTTGAAACCACCAGCAAACAGTTTCTTTTTAAGGCTGTAAGTGTAAATGCAATGCTGTCCTTACCTGCACCTTTCTCTACTAGGCAGACTGCAATTCCCAAGCTCTCTGCCATCCTTCTTTGGAAAGAGGGTGTTTCAGCTGATTTCAGGCCTGCCAGCTCCTGGGTCTCAAAATGCCAGTCTTAGCTGGCATCCTTTCTAAGTGCAGTGGAGTGTTTTGGACCTAATGAGTGACTCTTCATGTTATCTCTGCAAGTGGCTGTTCTAGGCCTGTTAACTTGGTGCAGAGAGATGGAGTTTATTTTACAGTGCTGTTCTTCCCTGGGAGTTACAGCATACACATCTATAATCTTAGAACTGGGAACTTGCTGGAAATAGGCAGGTTTGTTTCATCACCTTAACTGGCATTTAATCAGTGTTACTGACAATTCTGTTTGCTGGTAAATGCTAGTAAATTTGTATATGAACAGATTTATGTCTCCTCCTACCTGAGCTAACATCTCAAAATAAAGGAATATATAGGGGACTTTTCAAGCACAAGCTATAAAGGCTTTTTTGTTTCTCTTCAACAGATAGTGCTGACTCACAGACAGAAACATGTACAACATACAGCAAGGTAAGCCTGTGCAGAACTGAGTGTTTTCCTTATTTTCTTAAGCCATGTAAATAATCTATGTCAAATTTACAATACACTCTTAAGAAATTATAGCAGTGGTATCATGTTGTTTTAAAATGGAATAGTTGAAGGCCAGAAGTGAGAGTATGTTTTGTGATTTAAATACTTTGGTGTGTCAGGATTGAAGACATTGCACTCTTCAGGTAAAGCAAATGACTGCATTGTGGCATGGCTTGCATTTTAACATAGCTGCAGGTGGAAAGAGAACAGTAGAGTAAGTGGTCGGGGAAATGACAGCAGTGGTGGTGGAATGTTAGCTGGAAGACATGTCTCTAAACAAAATTTTCAGAGCTGTTCTACTAAAGAGAGCTCTTGAGGACATGTAGAGTTTAACAAGACAGTCCAGTCCCTTCCACTTTCTTCTGAAGGGTGCCAGCAATGGGATGTTCCTCAGGCAGTGACAAAGATGTCACTGTCAGTGTGACACCTCCTGGTGACAGCAGACTCCTTGGAGACTGTTTAGCCTTTCCACCTGAAGGAAACTCCCAGCTGGACACTTGCTGCTGCATATTTGAGAGCTACATTAAGTTGAAAAGCTTCTCAGAAACTGTCCCCAGCAATGTCTCTGCAGTTAACGTTCAGCCAAGGTCAGTGTTGCTCTCTTGGCTCCTGGGGTGCCAAACGAAGGCTTTCCTTGGTGAATTTTGGGTCCCATACTGGGAAGAAAATTTGGAGCCAGCAACCAGGAAGCTGCCATTCTGTGCTTTTTGGTTTGATCACTTAGACCCTTCAAAGTGCTTTGACTTATTTCAATCCTGTGCGTGAAACTGCAGCTTCTCAGATTCTGGTTAGAGTGAGGAAAACTGTTGGGCATTCCCAGTTACTAAGTAGTGCAGCTTTCTTCCTCAGTCTTGTTGCTTAAATCAAGGAAAGACTTTTGGGAGAGGTAGTAACAGTGGTATTTTTCCCTTCTATAAAGGTGTGTAAGAGGATATTTTGTTGAAGTTCCCCACATCTGCTCTGTTCTCTGAGGTGCTCCTGAAATGCTACAAGACTTTCCAGCTACATTTTACCTATAAGACCCATAGAATTTTTTATAATAATAATTCTAATTCCAGGCTATTTTTAGACAATAATGAGAAATACCCCGAGAGAAATTCCTAGCCTTAGTAATGGATAGCTCCATTACTGAATATGGCTCCAGTCACAAAATACTTCTGTAAAAACAACCCTTGAGGATATTTGGGAAATGAGCATGTCACAAACAAATGTACTTAACACTCTTCCTAGATAAAAAAGAAGAGTTTTGCTGTGCCTCATTTTAACACAAAGTTCTTGATGTATTTACAGTGGGACAGTATTCAGGATCTACTGGGGCACCCTGTAGAGAAGCCAGTGGTACTTCACAGGTAAAAATCTCTCTCTTTATTTTGCTTAGCAGGGATTGAACTGATAACAGAGGATGAGGAATAGTGTTTATTGCATTAGTTACTTCTGCACTGCTTTGCTGGTTAAAGATTCAGGTGGTTTTGGCCACTAACAAGACCAGATAGCTCTCAGAGGAAATAAACTGCCATGCTGCATGAAAGCACCAAAATTCCTTTGAACTGTTAAATCCAGAGAAGAGCTAAGCAGCATATAAAACAGTCTCTCTCTTTATAAGTAGTAAATAGTGCAGAGTTTTTTCACTTTTTCTAGGCATTTCAACACTATATTGTACAGCACAGTATATATGTATATGCTAGTATATATGATACCATGGTTGTCCCACAGTTATTTTAGGCTGCCTGAAAATACAACAGTCCTTAAATTTGCTCTGAATTGAGCTGGATATGGGTTAAATGGGCATTTCTGTTTGCAGAGTTATCATTTTATGATGTGAAACCATGATTTTTGTCTCAGGACAAGTGTAAGCAATGGGTACTGTGGAAATCCTGCAGCAGTTTCAAATAAACCAAACAATGTATTTTCATCTGACTTTCACATGATTTTGATTTATTTTTTTTCCCCTTAATCACTGTGCTCTTTGTTCCCCTTTACTCCTGTCTTATACCAGTGAGATGATTAGAGCAGAAGCCATGTCAGTGAAGTAAAGCTGAGGTGAAATAGTGATGACACAGAGCCCTTCTAGTTTTTCCATCTGTGCTGTAGAGTAGTTCAACCAGAGGGTGCTTTACTGAGCACATCTCAAATGGCCCAGAATGCAGTTTGAAAAACTGACCAGTTTACAAGAAAGGACAAAAGGTAAATATTTTCTAGGGTTTTTTTTGGCTGTAATCTAAAAGTCATTGCAGTCAACAGAAGTCTGCCACTGTCAATATGTGATACAAAAATGTCAGAAGTAGCTGAAAGGCAAGTGATCCATAGATCTTGAAAAATACTGTTTAGTAAAACTTGGTTTATTCTGTTTCAACATCTTACAAGGTAATCTTTTTTTACATGCTCAAACCCATGGATTAATAGACAGTATATAGTAAATATAAATAATAGACTATATATGGTAAATACCTATGGTAGGGGCTGAGACATTAAGGGAAGGATCTTGCACAACAAATATGTGTAATAAGTTACATGGTGCTTCTCTCTTCCTGTGTATCTCTTTATTTTTAGGGTTCTTCCTGTTCAAGTGAAGTGCAAGAGAGTTTTCCTGTAGAGGTCACTAGTAGCTTTTTGATTACTTTCTCCCTGAGTATTAATAATGACTCTGCCATCAAGCAGAGCTGTCCTCTGGCTCACTTGGAGTCTAGCAGTGGGATAATGTAGATTTACTTTCTCTTGATGAAAGCCATGATAAGGATGCTGTAATTTACCTTACATGACTGAGCAGTTACTCTTCCCCGAGGGGTTTCTGATCCTCACACATCCATTTTTAAATTCTTCTTTCCTGTCCAGGTCATCATCTCCGAACAACACTAACCCGTTCGGGTCAACGTTTTGCTTTGGACTGCAACGAATGATCTTTGAGGTTAGGAAAAAACCTTTATTTTTGTCTAAGCAGGGGAGAGTGAAGAGTTTGCTGTTATTATGGGTGGTCTCTTGCTCCCCATTGTGATAAAAGCCAGTGCTTGGGAGTGGCCATATTTTTAGTGCCTATTGGCAGAAAGAGGCACTTTCCAAGCTCTTCTCTGAGGTTGTACATTTGCGTGTTAAAGCTGGAACTTTGTCACCTGGAACTCGTGCCAGCAGGAGGTACATGTCCATGGCTCTGAGCAGTGGTGGAGCATGCTGGTGTTTAGATGTGTCACAGAAATCCAGACACTGTTTTTGGAACCAGCCAAGCGCTTGCTTTCTGGCGTTGGGATTTCTTTTTTCGGGCGGATCAGTTCCATATCCACCGTTTTCACCCTTCTGGGTTTCTGTGTGTACCAGTGCTTTTAACTTGCCCTTGTCCTGCTGTGCCTTTGCAGGTGATGCAGAATAATCACATAGCCTCTGTCACCCTGTACGGCCCCACACGGCCCAGCAGCCAGCTGAGGACGTCGGACCTTCCCCAGTGAGCCTCCCCTGCAGAGCCAGCTAATCTCAATGCTACACAATTAGTACAGCGTGCCTTGATTTGCTGCCACTTAGAATATGGAAAGCACGTTATGATTTATTTTTTTTTTTTCAAAAGCCTTCCCACCCAGGAGCGGTGTGGAGAGGGAATTCTCTCAACCCTTCATCATGGGGCATGGAACTGTTGATGGAGGAAAGCAGCTTAGGTGCCTGTGCCGTCGTTTATTCCTCTCCGTTGCCCTCATCCTATGCAGCACAGACCTGAAGAGACTGTCCCTCCTTCTCAGCTGGCAGAAGGGGGAAATGGAAGAGGGGCACATAATGACTGCAAGAGTTAGAAGCACAAACTTTCTGAGCCTTGGAGCATCTGGAAGCAGGTATTGATTTTAGTCTGTTTGTGTTACTGTATTGATGTGGTGGTCACATTTTAAGAAAAACGTGTGTGTATATATATATAGATATAAACACCTCGGTATTTCTGTGGCTTAGGACATTGTACCAAGTGTGACAAGGATGTATATATGTCCATGATTTCAGGCACCACATCTTTGTGTAACTTTAAACCAAGCAAGTAGCATGTGCATAATACTTGGTTGTAACATTTGCACTACATACACTTTAATTACTTGATAAATGTTTATCTTCACTGAGGAGCATCTGTGTACTGGGTGTGAGTGGGGTGTGATGGTTATTTAATGTACACTGCGCATAAAGCTTATTTATACAGTGGATCAGATTTATCCACCTTCCTGCACTAATATGTACTTGATATGCTGATACAATTTTTTTCTTTCATGGCTGGTTTACTAATTTTTTTCATACGCAGTTTCAAAAAAAAAAAATAATTCTGGAAGAAGTTATTTCTATGATTGAATTATGTTTTAGTGAAAAGATTTGATACGATTTTTCATAGTAGTGAAAAATTTCACAAAGAAATAATGTTGCCTCATTTGCCTCTGTTGCAAAATCCTTTATTCCTACTCTGTTTCCTTGGAGAAAGAGGAACTGTATATAATGGTATCTCAGACAGAAATCCCCGAGTTCTGCCATCACCAGGAAAACCTTTTCTGTAACTTCTGATGTATGATTTTAATTTATGCCAAAGGTTTAGCCAAAGACATCCTTGTTGTAGTTCCACCATTCTGTACATATATGCTAACTGCACACCCCACCCCAGCAGACAGGATAGAGGCTTCTTTCTAGTTGGGAGATGCTGCTCGCGACATTTTATCCCAGGAGGATACTTTAGGTTTCTAGTTCTCTTACCAGTCTTATTTGGGAGAAATAGATGGTCTGTCTTTGAAACAATGAACCCTTTTTAAAAATGGACAAGAGAAATGTATAATTTTATCCCATTTTTAATATTTTGGTGTCGCAACTTGTGATACATAGATGACAATTTTGTGAGTTTTACTATGTGTGTACAGATTTTTGTAAATATGACATTTTTGTAATTTTAACTCCATGTACAGTGTAATCCTGTATAGTTTATCAATGAATGAGAGATAGGAAATCGAATGTTAACTGAAGTTTTGGATCCTGGACCAGTAGCAGGGATAAATGTGTGTGTGTGTGAGATGTTCTTTGCCATTTAGTCTTCCTGTATACTGTGATACTCTAAACTGTTTTGCTAAAACAAACAAAAAAGCCCCATGGAAAATCTAATGGATAAGGAAAAAGTTACTGTTTACCTTTATCCCTAGGTGTCACTCCTGTTGAATCCCTGTTCAATCTGTGCTGTCTCCCGTGATCGTTGCTTGCTAAGAAAATTCTATGCCTCAACCTTCCTTTTTGTTTCCTCTCTAATTTTAATTTCATTTTACATAGCCCTTCTGTAAATTAAATGGAATAATAATGAGCATGTACACTGAAAGAAAAATAAAAAGAGACTCTCAGTTACTGTTTTTGTGTTAAATACAGTTGCTGGGTGTTTTTGTAATAAAATCATGGATGTTCTTGCTTTTTTTTTTTCTTATCGAATAGTTCTTTTTATTTTACTGTCTTTCAGAGATCATATTTGAAGTACCTGACTAGTGTTCCTCCTTTATAGCCAATTCAGTGTGTTCTCCAAAGAAACAGTAACGAACAACTTGCACTCTGTTTCCTGGTAGATATGTTAAAGTGTTTTGTAAGTGTTGGCCCTGAGGTGTGGAAGGTCGGTGTGACTTTGGTGGGTTCTGCCCTGTGCTCACAAGGGCAGTTGTTCTGCTCCTGTCCCTGTTGGGATCATGGGGAATGGATGGAGTTTCCAGGAGTGTGAATGTTGCCCAGTGGGAGGGAGGGAGGGAGGGAGGGAATGAATGCCTGCAGTGACAGCAGCAAATGGGAATTCCCATACTGTCAGGGACATGACGTCCTTTGTGAATGCAGCTGTTCCCAGCTCACTGACGTTCTCCTGCCCTGAGGTGCTTCAGGAGAGCACGGGGAGTCTGCAGGCCCTGCAGTGGCTCCCAGTCAACACAAGGTATAAGGAATGGGACTCCTGTGGGACTCCTGTTTCCATCCCTCCACACTGGCTGTGGAATGCAGGGTAGAGCACTTGGCCCTCCTCGCACATCCCTGGGTGCTGGAATGTAAAATGACCTTGCTTAGTGCTTGGCTCAGGGTGCTCCTGCAAGATTTTGTGATCTCTGAGTTGAGATGGTGTGCGTGTTTATTCTTGTTGCTAAAATATGACAGCAATCCTGATGCTAACTTCAATTAATTTTAATTAATCCTTTTCTAATGAAGGCTCCACAAAAGCTGCAAGAGGAGATAAATCCTTGATGGGAATATTTGACTAATGGCTATGCAGATGCTGCCAGGATCCTTCTCTCAAGCATATTCAGTTGAAATTCTTCAGAAGAGTGAGGTCAGGCCTGCTGCTGTAGTGTGCACCCTGAGCCTTAGGGCAGGACAGCACCAAAGATGTGTAACAACTGCTGGGACTCCCATCTTCACTTGTAATGCTCTGGTGTGTCCAAGTGACTAAAACAGTGCAGGTAATTAGCAGTGCTCTCCTGACAACCCAGATTCTGCTCTAGGTCAGTCCCTTCATACTGAAAATTTCTCTGCACAGAAAAAAATTAAAGGCAGCTTTGCCTCCTGGCTGCTGCTGCTGGGCTGAGCACAAAGCCTCTGACTCTGGGGAGAGGCAGATCTGAAGGAGCACCCAGGGAGATTGGAGCAGCTCCTCTGGGTCTCCTCACCCTTCCCTTGTGAATGCAGCTGTTCCCAGCTCACTCCTCTGAGATGTTTGCTCCTCTTTGGACTGAACCAAGCCAAGCTCTTCCTATGCTAAAGCATTAGGGAAGCTGCTGAGGAGCAGTTAAGGACTTGCTGGCATGAAAAGTTTAGGAATGGGTGGAGGGGACTGATGGTGGTTTTGAAGTACCAGAAAGAAGAGAACAAGGAATAGGGAACAGAGGAACTCTGGGGAGAAGGTGAGGAAGGCAGTGTGCCAAGGAGGAGGGGCTGGCACAAGGCAGCTCGTGTGAACCAGAAGGTGTTCTGTGCACAGGGCTGCTCAGGGTGCAGTGTGTGCCACCTCCAGCTCTGCCAGGGGATCACCACCCTCCCCTCCCAAGGAAAAGAGGTTTGGGCTGCATCAGATCCCATCTCAGCAGGTGCCCTTGTTCCTTCTCAGAATTATGTGTGGTTTGATACAGATCCTGCATGTTGGCAACATGTGCGTTGGTCCATCATTTTGGTATCATATGATAAAACTGTTTGATATAAAGTTAAGTACAATTGCATTTTTAATAAAACACGCAGTGCATATTTTGATGTGTGCCTTTTTCCTTTGTGAAGAAATGAAGAGTTTATGTGTGTGTGTCTGCTTAACTTGAATATTGCAGTATTTTCCACAGAATTTCATTTGTTTACACCTAATAAAACTGCCCTTCTTTTTGGAGGTGAAGCTGACATTTCTTCCTGTGTTCTTTAGGCCTGCAAGCAGTCCCTGGGCTCCTGTGCACAGGCAGTGCTACATCGATCAGTGCTGCTGTGTAACACTAGAACCCTCTGTTCCCCAAAATGCAGTTCCTGTAGAGAAAACCCAATCTGCTGTTGCTGGGAGCTGTCACACTTGTAATTCTAAACAGATTTTTTTTGCTGAAATAGTAATCAGGTGGTGTGTGAGAACTGATTCATGTGCTCATGACGGTTCATATTCCAAAGCTCCCATCAAACCTGTTTAAAACAAAATCTTTCCTGGGGCTCAACATTATGAGAAGATGGTGACTCATTGTTCCTGGGGACTGGCTGGAGGTGAGGGGCCAGCTGGTGTTTTCCAAAGGGACATCCTGGGTGTTGCTGCTCGCTTCACATGGACTTTCTACCTGTTGTTAGAGCCTGTTAGTCACTTAACTGCCAAGTTGGACTTCTGTGAGGTTTTGTGTTTGATGGCTCAAAGTGTATATTGAGAGTGAACCTGCAGGTGTGAGTCAGTGTGGCTCTTACTGGAAAGAAGTGCTGTGTCCAAGCCCTCAGTGCTTTCTTGCTTCAGAGTATTTGGGCAAGGACCAAGTTGTCTGATTTGGCACAATTTCAAATGGGCTGGTTGTGTTTCATAGGTCTTTGAGTTTGAAATAATTGTTGGTGTCATGCTGTAAGAAACATTATTCCATGCTAGTTACCAGTGGTCCATTTCAACTTTTGCCCAATGAACACCTTTTTTTTTCCTTTTTCTTTTTTTTTTTTTACTGTGAGTACACCAATGCAAAGCCTCCTCTGTGACTCTGTCACACATAACCTGACACAGCACACGTAGCCAAGTAAATGCCTCACTTTGTGTGCCTGGGGAGTTAAAGTACAAGTTAGTTCTGGTTGGTTCTTTTCATGTAAAGGTTCTTTTAGGGGCCCAAGATGTTTCAGAGAGAAGGTTGAAGCAAAACAGGGGGAAGTGAGTAGGAGTTAGTGAATCAGGGGGCTTTGTCATGGGCCATGATGGAACCAGTTCAGAGTGAAAACTGCACCACGAAGGGATTTGGTTTTGCTGGGCTGTGTTATTTGGGGGGCTCGGGGGCAACTCAAATATCATATTCTTTACCCGTGTGAACTTTTGCTGTAAATAGTAAAGTCACTGTTTAAATGTTTTGTCTGCCAAACCTTACATCCAAGGCTTTTGTGGTGTTTGCAGGGATGTCTGTTTTTCCAGCAGGCAAAATCATTCCTTCTCCTAATCTGGGAATACCAAGTGCTTGAAACAGCAGGAAAGGTAAGCTGGAATTTGCAGAGCAGGTCACTCACTGTGGTGTGAGACAGCATTGTAACAGTAACTTTTGTTCTGGACTGGTTGTAATGATTTAATGTAATCTTTTCTCTTTGATACACTAATGAATTCCCCTTTAAATGTTACTCCTTCAGTTATTTTAAAGTACTGCATATTGCAATTCTGGAAGCTGGTGTTAAATGATGCCTTAATGTTTCACACCTACACTAGATATTCCACTGAGTACCTAAGTTTCATGCCAGTATTATTATCCTTCAGAGAGACATTTAGTGTAAATACCAATCACTAAAACCCCTGCATGATTATGCAACGTGCAGTCTAATCAACTAAATAATCAAAACACTCTGATTCACTGTATTCCCTTTTCACCTCTGCTCGTCTCTCCTAGAAGAACTGCAGCCCTGAAATCCCGAGTTCACCCCATCCCTCACTGGTAGCTCTGCTGCATCCACAAGTGTAGAGGCTGTGGAGGTCATTTCACCCCTTTCTTCTACTCCCATGGCTACAGACACCATTTGTTTTAATATCATGCCTTGATTCCCACTCAGCTCAGTCAGCCCCTGGGACAAGGCTGTCACTGCAGACCTGTGTTTTTTTTTTATACCTTTTCTCTGTTTTTAGCACAAGGCTTCTCAACAGATGGGCTGGGAAAGTGAGGGAGAGAGAGAGAAGATCCGTGAGCTGGGTTTGGATGGATTGGAGGGAGCACTGGGCTGGTCAGGAACGGTGGGGGAGCTGTTTCCCGCTCTTGGAGAGACTCAGATGTGCTCCTTCTTTGGGGTTTACTTTCCCCTCTCATGTCTCAGTATGGTTTTCTTGCTGACCATAAGCCTAGAAAGTAATGACAAGTTGTATTTAAAAGTTCTACTGGTTTTTAACACTGTGGAGTCAGTGGCATCGTTAAGAAATGTGGACATTTTCTGGGCTGCTGAGACCTGCAGCTCCAGCTGGAAGAGGTACAGCCCAGGAGACTGGCAGTTCTTCAGACTGGGCTCTGGGCTGGACTCCTCTCTGATCTGATGGTCTTCCAGCACTCTCCAGGGAATGTTCTCCGTGCTAACATTCAGTGAGGGTTCTCGGAGCTGTTTGATTATTTTGTACTGTTTGAATTTGCAGTTGGGCTTTGCTTCCGAGAACCTGCTGCAGAGAGATGAATAATTAAACTGCAGACAGGAAGAACAAGATTTTACCACTCCATTGCTCAAACCATCTTTGTGTTTGATGATGCTGAGTCTGCAGTGCCTTGACCGGCTGACAGATCTTGGCACTCGCTACCAGTTCCTGTGTCCAGAGATGCACTTGGAGGTGTTGAATGTGAGGTTCAAGCCAGCTCTGCTCGTCAGAGTGACCAAATCTGGCTACTTATGTACAGTAGGAATAAAACATGACTCTGTGTGGATCCCTAGGATTCAATAAAACCTACTGTACTTTATTAATTTCAGGAGTCTATGCCTGTCCTGAGAAAGTCTGCTTTGCTTTTTCTTGCTACTGGTGGAACTCACTTGGGATGTTTTTATGTTTTCTCATCATGGGTTAGTAATGAAAAAAAATTGCCAAGCAAGGCTTTTTAGCAGACATGACTGGTGTGTTGAATTAGCCAGTTAATTAAAGCTACTCAGAATGTCACTCTGAAGTGGATGGTTTTGTTTTTCTGAGGTGCATCAGAAAGGTCAGTAGAGGGTCCTTCCTGCCAGCTCTCATGTACACAGGATTTTCTGAAAAGACCCTCATCTTCTAGGAAACAATCTCCAGCTTGTGTGAAGTCCAAGCCTTTTTGCCTGCTGCAGCAGTAAGTAGAATGTCATGAACTGCAAGGGCTGAGCCCTGCTCTCCAGCATCCCCAGAGCTCTGTGCTCACACACGGGGCTGGGAACTTCCTGCTCAAATGCAGAAGCAAATGGGAACTTAAAGCCAGGTCAAACAGGCCATGCAGCAGAGGCTGGAGAACAAATGCAGATGTATCTTTCCTTAACAGAGACTCAATTTAGTAATCACTGGATAAAAGAAATGAGCTGTTCCCCAGCCTGAGACAGTGGAGTAAACAGTTTGCTCTGGTCTGGGCTCTGCCAGCTCTCAGGGTATGTGCTGGCACAGACTGTGTCAACACAGATGTTGGGCAGCAAGTTTGATCTGGGACAAAATGCACTCATTAATGCTGTGTTCTGGTAGATTGCAGATCTGAAGACAGTATAGAGGGAGGAGCCAATCTGCATCTCCAGGCTTAAAAAGAAGACCTTACTAAGGACTGCTGAACCCGAACAGCTGCCCTGTGGGAAATGGGAAGGTAAGCCATGTTTATTTTTCTGTCATTGCCATTAAATCAAGTCCAGCACAAGGAAAGACCAAGTTATCCAAAATAATGAATAATGTATTTTTCATGTTAATGTCTTCCTGAAAAATCCTGCAGTATCAGTCTTACAACGTGTGTGCAGGTGTTCTTGACAGACTCACTCCAACATCCAGAGGCACGTCTGCATGCTGTCTTTTAATTATGGTATAAATACCTCCAAAACTGTAAACTAATCACAGGTAATACATTCTTGTACAAGCTCACAAATACACAAGTATCACACATGGTAGCAGACAGGGGCAAGGGTGACTTTCTCCCACCAGCAAGGCTCTGGCTTAGTTCCACTCCCTGCAGAGCTCCTTGTGCAGCTCACATGAGCATTTTGTGTTTCAGGATCACATCTTGAAAAGATCCCAAATGTAGGAATCTTTTGATTCCTATACAGCTGACCTCTCCTTGGAAATTCATTACTGTAAGGCTTAAATTCATGGTGAAGATGAAGAAAAGGTAAGACTGTTGCTAATAATGTCCCAGTGGGTACCAGCAGTGTCCCAGTGCCCGTGGTGTGCACAGCTGGGACAAACACTGAGCCTGAACTGCTGCTGGGGGGAGGAAGGTTCTACACAGGGATGGAATGCAGCTGTGCTGCAGGCTCTGTTCAAGGGACAGCAGCTTCCTGGATGTTTATGACTGATAGTAATTTCCTCTGAAGCTGTGTTCATGTGGCACTGGGGCTTCTCTGATGGATGGGAGGTTTTTTTTTTTTGAGGGAAAAAAAACCGCAAAAGAACTAACAAACACGGTATCAAAGGTTAATTCAGGCTCTTTGCCCCGTGAATTTAGTAGCTTTTTAACCCTGATTTAGAGGAATTTACTTCTGCTCTGATGTCTAAAGAAAGGATATTCTTTTAAGGTAGTCTGCTGTTGGAAAAAACAAAATGCAAAGTATTCACTGTTCTTTGAAAAAGTATGTAATCCAGTGTTCTTGTCTGATGCTTAAAATAGTTAAGCAGTTACTGACTGGACCTTGGAAATCCCAGCAGAAAGATTGCTGTGTGGGTTTGATTTCTTGCAATAAATTTAGACGGGCTTTTATTCTGAAGCCCTTTGGTCTGAAAAGTACTTTTTCCCTTCACGACACCCACAGCAGCATGAAAAGTCTTGGCTGCTCTTTGCAGCTGTCTGTGTGCCAAGCAAGAGGTCTAGAGAAAGCAGCCCAGTCCATTGACAAGTTGTTCTTTGGTCTGAAGCAGCTCCCAGATGTGACGCAAGCAGCAGCTCTGTGTGGTTCTACCCTTAAAATCAAAGGCCAGAGGTATGGATCAGCTGGTGAGAGCAATCAAAAACTGTTGGATGACTTTGAGTTTTCACTGAATGTCAGTCAGCACAGTGCAGAGAGCCTGAGCTCAGGGAGGTGTCAAAAACTGGCCCTCTGAGTCCTGAGTGTCAGTGGAGCAGGTATTTGAACAGAGGAGTGCTGGGAGTAACAGAAGATCAAGGCTTAGAGGGATCAGCTCAAAGCTCTTGTCCTTCTTTAGAGGCCCTTTGGAAGTCTGTTCCTTCCCAGTTATCTGTGTGCCTGTCCTGTGCTCAGCCAGCCTCAGCACCCAGTTTGATTCCTTGTAATCCAGCCAGTCTGCACCACACAGGCCCCCATTTCAGCAGCTCTTAGTTGTTCTCCCAAGGCCTCCAGAAAACCAGCCAGGCAGCAGTGACTTCAGCTGAGCCCACGCTGAGGTGACCTGATTTCCTTTACTCTCGTTACTGTTTGGTCATTTGTCAATGAGTCCAAGTCAAGTAGCAAGCTGACAATGATCCCTGTGCTCCCTGGTGTCTGTGCTTTTACCTTGTATCTTCTTTCATTTCTCACATTTCTAACAATGCTGAAAAACCTCCAAGGACTGCATTTTTCAATGTATTTTTACACAGTGTCCCTCTAAGCACTAGTATAATCCAAATAAATAATAATAAATTACATATATTGCTATGATTATTTGGACTCATTAATAGAGGAGGACCTACATGACGTGTGTGCAAATGTGGAATTTGGGCAAATTCCTGCAGTTGTTTGCTGTGTTCTCTTAACAATAAGATGTGCTAAAATACTTGTGCAGTCGGTTTGTTGGGCTGCACCAGTTCCAGGTTCCCTTTCTCAGCTGGTTTGCTGTGTGTTTGTGCTGCAGTCTGCCTGCATCATCTCAGGGGTGATGTCTGTGCTGTAGTTTGAGCTTTCTTTTTCCACTGGAAAGGCTTTTTCACTTGCTTCTTCTGAGTGCAGGAGAGACGTGGGCTGTGGAGCAGGTTCCACATCAGCCAGATCTCGGCAACTTTCAGACTGTGAACTACCATGAGATCCTTGTAAAAACAGGGATCGAATGTCTGGAGGTGTGGGGCAGCAGAAGGCTTGACGATGCCAAAGGTCTTGAATCCTTCATGCAAGATGGGCTTGAGGTTGATTCTCTGTAAGCACATGCCCAAGAAGACGTCGTCGATGGGGAAGAGTTCCACCTCCCTGCACGCCCTCGAGAGCCTCCCCATGGTGTGGCTGGAGAGCAGGAACCCTCCTCCCCCCGCGTAGGCCGGGTAGATGCTGAGCCCGTACATGGTCTCTGGGATGTAATATTTGCTCTTCCGGACGCGGATGGGACGGGCATTGTAGATGATGTCCCCAACAAAGAGGTCCTCAGTGGGGTCATGTCTCCTGAGGAAATCAACAATGTTCTCAATGTTGACAAAAACGTCGGCGTCACCTTTAAAAATGAATTTGACGTTGTGGCAGAACTCGGCAGCCCAGCTCAGGAAGTGGATCTCCTTCAGGGTCAGGTTGAAGAAAGTGTCCATGAAGTCCCAGAGCAGAATGTCCCGGTATGTCTGACTCTCCTGGTGGATCAGGGTCTCCCACGTCGCCAGCACTGTCCTGTTCTTTGGTGTTCCCAGGAGGAACACTCGCTGGATCTGCTCCCCGTTCACCAAACCCTCCCTGCCCCAAGTTTTCCGGACAATCTCGCGCCTGTCGAAGTCTTCAACCACCGATTTGATGGCAATGAGCAGAAAGGGCCCCCCAGGTGTTTTCCGGCATTTCCTGGGCTGGTTGATGAGGAGGTTGAAGTTCCTCTTGTCCTTGTTCAGGAGATAGTGCTGGAAGTTGAAGGCAGAATCAGTCGGCGGGGGGGGAGTTGTAGCTTGGGCCCTGTTCTTGGCCACTTCTGCTCGTCTAATGACAGGGGTAACTTGGGGTCTGGGTGCTGTTGCCTCTGCTGGTATCAGTCTCTCAGGTGCTCGGGGATCTGAGGATATTTTTGGGGTTGCTGGAGGCTTCTTCTGTGTTGGCTCCTTGTTTCCTGCCGGGACTAAATGTTCCAGCTGGGAGTAGAGTAAAGAGCAAAGCGCTACCAGCAGGAGGAGGGTACAGATCACATCCCCTTTGAGGCGAACTCTCATTGTCTCTGTGGTGTTCCTGGACTGCTAAAAGCCTTGTTTGAGCTGCCTGGCACCAATGTCCATCTGTAAATAAACAGAGGGTGTCAGCAGCAGGGATTTGGCAGCTCTGAGGCATGCAGGAAAGACTAACTTGAAAGATCATCTAAAAAAACCAGCAGCCAAGTGTGTTTTACTCAGGCAACCACTGAGACACCTTGAGGAACTTGCCCAAAGGCACATGGGGTTGCAAACCTGACCCTGACCCCAGCACTCCAGCTCTGTGACCTGGTTAGTTCAGTCATCATTCATCCTGAAAACCACTCTCTAAGCACCACCCAAAATCAGCCCTTCCTCCTGCATCCCTTGCTGCTGAACACGTTTTGCTGTTCCAGAGATTTCACTGCTTTGGGAAAAGCAGGATGGAAAAGGATGAACGGTGCCATTCTTCCATAAGTCATTACTTTTTCCTATTTTTTTTTCCCCTGAGCTTTGTAACTATTACTTGCTGCTTTTACCCTTTTTGACTTGAGACAGGGAGGCCCAGAGCTGAGGGGCAGACTCTCCAGTGGCAGTGTGTTGCTGGTGTTTCCCTGCATACAGAGCCAGCTCTTGTTGAACCTGCAGTGATTTATATCCAAAATGAATACATCAGGCATGCTCTCCAATGCACACAGGGCACTCTTTATAAAATATTAAACCATTATAAATAACTTCCATTAATAAGGTTAGAAGGGGCCACAGGTCTTCTTCCTCTGCCACATCACCCTAAGCAAGAGGTGGGGAAATAAATCCCAATATGCAGAAGCAAGACAGAGCCTGGGGTTAGGAACATTTTGTTCACGTATGAGAGATGAGGCTGCCCTGTGAAACACAAGATATTCCTCACTTACACTTTTCCTGGGGATCTTCTGTCTTACTCGGTCAGTTCTTCAACTGCAAACAGAAAATAACAAGGGAAGAGCAGTAAGAAGGCAGCAAGGAGCAGGTAACCAGCTCAGGGAGCAGCTGGGCAGGCGTGGGCAGCAGCACAGGCAGGTTCTGTCCCCAGTGCAGGAGCAGCCAAAGCTGAGCTGTGCAGAGGGCAGAGACAGTCACAGTCCCTTCAGTCCTCAGCAAGGAGCAGTTCCTGAGTTTAGCTCCACCCAAAGGTTTTCCCCCAAGTGCACAGAAGTGTTTTATACACCCCTGACAGTGTGTTACACTCACATGTGGCACCTGAGGGATCTGGGCAACATTTCAAGACTTATGAGGAACCAAAATGATGACACTGGTTGGTTTCTTGGCCAGCCCCTTTAACACTGTTAGATGGACATTACTCAGACCTCATCATTTTAACATTGTGCTTTTTCATTACTGGTTAACTGCTTCTCTGAGTTACTGTTGAAATAGAGAGTATTTCATCATCATATGGTATCACCTGTCTTTTTCTCAAGTGCAGCTCCAAAATGTTTATTGACCTCATCTGCTTTGTCTCCGTTGTTTCTGAAACCTTTATTTTGGCAAACAGCAGGTCTGTGCCTTGGTGTAAGGCTCTGGTGGATTTAAAGTCACTTCTTCCTTGTCCTGATGACAATGTTTTTTTCTTCAGGCCTTGTTTCTTACCTTTTTCTGGCCTCTCTTAGAGACCACTGGGGTTTTCTTCATTTGTTGGCTCTTTTCCCTGTACCTTTCACTCCTCTCCCAACCTGGGCAGATGTTTTAACTGGCACAGCTTTGATTCTAATAGCAGGATTGTAGAATTTCCTCAGACCTCTTGTAAATTGTTGTTAAAATATTTAGACTATTCAGGATCTGTTTTCTGTTTATGTTCTTCCTGGCACATGACTTGGCTGGTAACTGTTTTCAGCCTCGTGAAGCAGTCCCTCCTGACACGTAGAGAATGTGTTTGCATTTCACGTCTGTCGCGTGCAAACCCCCCCAGCAGTCCTGAGTGCTCCAACGTGTCCCAGTCCTGGACTAAATCTTCCTTGTTAAGATGTGGTTCCCAGCAGGCTTTCCCTCATGTCGCCTTCAATAATTTTCCAGAAGTTCTGGGGACACGAAGGGATGGTCCCACTGCACCCAGGATGTGCCACTGAGCTGGATCTGCTGAGGAGAAGGAGCCTGTCCTCCTTTGGCCTAATCACGAGCAAGAGTTTTTGCTGGGTGCTACTTTTAGGTGCTACCTAAAAGTGAGGTATCTTTGCTCCTTGTGTTGTGCTGGAAGGAGCTGTACTGAGGGGCTGTGCAGTTCTGTGGTGTGGTTTCCAAAGCCAGTGGGAGATGCACATCCCCAGCGGGATAAATCCTGACTGCACTGGGCTGTTTGTGTCTCCACTTGAGCTCCTTGTGAAGTCCCATCTCTTCTCTCACAGTAATAGCAAATTTATTTTTTCTTTTCTATAGAAAAGTCTGATCTTATTTCAGCTGCCAGACTCCAGATGGTAATTAAGGAGCTGGATGAAAGTCCTGGCTCTTTCCTGTGTTTAATTTTATTGTCAAGGGTTTGGAATAAATTGTGTGTGTCATGAAACTCGTAATTTCCATGGCTTACAGATTTATCCTGCCAGCATCTCAGACTCTGGCAATAAATGCCCTTGGAAAAGCCAAGAAAAACCCTGAATTGTTACAAGCCTGGGCTGATAGCCCAGGTTTTCTTCTGTGTATTCGTTTATTGAAAGTAAAGGATCTGAAATGGTGATTTCCATGCTGAAATCAAACAGGTCAGTGCTCAATACAGACATCTCATTTTCAAATGAAGTTGCCAGCCCTTGAAGTGGTTCCTTGATCTAACTATATGGATTTTCCAGTCTTTGTTAGATATTTCTTTCTTTGGAAGGAAATGCCTTCAGTTATTACACAGGTGTAAACTCTATCCATGGATGGCAGTGTGGGAAAAGCTGTCCTGTTCTGGAATACAGAGGGACTGATGATTCTGGCCAATGCTCTGGTATGTCCTAAAGCCAGAAAGATTATTCATCCATCTTGACACCAGGGGAAAAAAATTACAGGGCTATTGAAGTGAGCAGGAAATACTTGATGCCAAACTAAAGGGATGTGAGCACAGCAGAGCATTTCTGAGCACAGCATATCCCTGAGGATCTGCATCCGAGGCAGAGGCACCTCTGCTTCCTTGTGGGGCATCTCCATCCAGCTTGTGAAGCTGGGCTGGGCTCACAGGCTGCTGCATCACTTGGGGCCTCAGGGGACATGGGCTCAGCTGCCAGCACGGCCTCCTGTGTCCTCTGGGCTTGGAAAGGCAGGCAGCTGACCCTCTTTGTGGCTGCCTGGGGATGGATGCAGAGGGATCCTGGGTCTGACTGGGACAGTGCAGTTTGTCCCCCCAGGACAGCGGGGTCCTGGGGGAGGGGGGGGCTGTGAGCACCAGTGATGTGAGAGGGCTGAGCTGGGAACAGGCTGACAGGTCCCATGTGCAGGAGGTGGGAAGATGAGGAGCCCATAAATAAGGAATGTGCTGTAAGAGCCAGGTGGGGCACAGCCTGCATGGCCCAAGAGGCTACAAAAGGCTGGAAAGCTGGAAGTGGCCAGAGCTGGGCATGGCACCCTGGTGAGCATCCAGGCAGGAATCCGACCTGCACTGTTGCACGCTCGGGCAGAAGGCCCAGTCCTCTGCCTGGTTTTCATTTATTTGAGAGGAGGATTCTGAAATATGGCCAAGAACAGCTGCAATAAAAGCAGTTAAATGCTGATTTAAAGCAAAAATTCCTAATCCTTCTTTCCCAGTTGAATGACGTGAAGCCTTGAGCTCATCCTGGAAATCTCCTTCCCTTGCATCACTCATCACCCCTCCAGCACTTGGCACTTCTGTTCAGGGCCAAGGTGGGAAAAAGTCTCTGGATGCTGCCCCTGAATTCAGTCGAGAATGGTGATTCTGGCATGTTGCTTTGTGCTCTGAAGAGCAGTTATTTGACCCACCCAGCCTGGGGACAAGCAGCTGTGACAGTGAGGTGAGCTGAAAATGGGGTTACACCGAGCCAGGGGGTCCCAAACTGGCACCACACTCTGCTGGCCACTCCCAGCCCAGCTCCTGGGCACATCCATCCCACAGGCACATCCATCCCACAGGCACACCCTGGCTGTCCCTGGCTCAGCTCTGCCCAGCTGCACATGGAGTGAGTGTTCTGGCTCCCTCCTGACTCCTGCCCTGGAGCTGCCCCTGGTGGGTTTGGGCTGGGCAGCAGAGGGCCCATGCACTGTGTGGCCATGCAGGATGTGGGGCTGGGCCTGCTGGTGGAGGTGTCTCACCTGCTTCTCTGTAAAGTGATCTAAAGAACGTGTGTGGGATCCAGCAGTGGTGGGTTTGAGGAGATGTTTTTTTTGTAATCCTCAGGGAAGCTTGTAAAATTCTGGTTGGTGGGGATGCTCTGGGGCAATGCTTCAGGTTTGGGGTGTTTGTTTTCATTTTGTGAGGGTTGAATGCTTTTCATGAGAACAAAGGCATGTGGTAACACCCAGGGCTGGATACTGAGACCTGCCTGGGCTCTGGCCTGCAAGGGGAGAGGTCTGAGTACATGTCTCCCCCCTGCCTTGTTTCCAGTAGTTTTTCCATCCTCATTTCCTCAGCAAGAGCCAAGCAAATTCCCAGGACCCTCCTCACCTTGTGCTGCTGTTCCTCTGCCTCAGGAGGAGTCCTGACAGTGTTCAAGGAACAGTAATGCCATACCCTATGCCCATCCTGCAGCTGGACCTGTGTAAAATAGATGTGTTCAGATGAGCTTCATCCCCCCAGACCAGGATGCTGGCACTAAAAAGCCTGCCCTGCCTGAAGCCCTGCAGGGAGGCTGCATTTTCCCACTGACTTTCCCTTGGTCCCACCTTCTGAGCCCCTGAGGGCTGGCACAGTGTTTGACTTCTGTGTCTACACCAGCTTAGTTTAAATGTCTTGCTGAACACACAGACATGAGAAGCACTCTGTTTTGGGTAAGGATCACTGGGTTTGCTCTCTTCCAGCTGCACTGGGCTGCCATCCTTCCCTTACCCTTCTACAGAAATCTGAAGGGCAAAGGCCAAGGCTTCAAACTCTCAGCTGAGTTACCCTGCTTTGGGTCTTGTGGTGGCAAAACTTCATTTTGCATCTGGGCTCTGGGGTACCCACAGAGAAACGTGTCAGCTCCCAGCACCGGGTTTGTTCTGCCCCACATACAAAAACATGCATGAAACAACTTGGCTTTAACCATTTAAGATGTGTCAGAAGCATTTAAAGGGGAGAAATAGCTGTATATGTTGGAGCAGGGGAAGAAGCTGTCTTCCATTTCTGTGTTTGGGTGTCGTGTAATGGGTTTTATTCCTGCATAGTTTCTCTTTTTGGTTTTGTTTCTTTGTTTTGGCACACCCCCTAGGCAAAGTCAATAATCTCCTCAGAGTTACTGCTTTAAGTGGCTTTGGTGCCAGACAACTCCTCTCTGCACTTCAGGGTGTTTGTGAAGAGGTCTCATTTGGAGTTACAGGATCACAAAGTGATGCTGACTGATTGGATCCTCTGCACTAGAAGACAGAGCAGGCTGAAATACAGAGATGCCCCTTGGTGCAATGGTTAATGCAAAGCCCTAAAAAATGGAGTAACCAAAACATCTGCTGTGCTGCCTGACCAGAACAAAGCTCATCTCATTCAGCTGCCTAGAAGTTCTGAAGTCTATAAACAAAGCAAGAGCAGGCTGTAGGATTTAATTAGCTGAATGTCTTGAGAGCTATCCCAGGAGGTGGGGATGAAGCAGAGCCCAAGGAACACAGCACAGAGGGGCAGAAGCTCAGAGGGGCAGAAGTTCAGTGCCCAGCTCCATACCAGGTTCTGTCACACACTGGGACAGTGCCACAGTGGCAGCACTGTGCCATCATTGCTGCTGTTACTTGCTGTTGCAGCACCTGGAGGCAAAAGCTCTGTTGGGTCAAACACTGCAGAAGCAGGTAACAAAAATGCAGGCCCTGCTCCAAAGACAATTTCCAACTTCCCTGTCAGAGCTGCTTTTCAGATTTTTTTTTTTTCCAGGCCAGAGCAAATGAATGGATGAAATCCATGCTGTTACAGGACAGGGTGCCCTATTTATCTGTTTGCCCCAGTCCTTAAATACGTGGTTTGCTCAGCTTCCCAGCCGGCTGGGCCCATTTTATTGCAGTCTCCCCTGTTGGCACTGCCAGCCCTGCCCTCACAGTGCCAGGCACAGTCAGGTAACCGGCTGCAAACGGCTGCTGCTGTCCCCTCCTTTTACTTTCCACCCCACTTTTATGAAGTGTACAAACTGAAATGCAGAGGAACTGCAGAGCTGCTGTGTGAAGGCAGCAGTTGGATGCTGAGATGTCTGTTTTCACATACAGGGGTCCCAGGAAGGAACTTGCACAGTCCCCAGTGTGGTACCCTGGCAGAAGGAGGTTGTGCGTGGGATCCCGCTGGCCCTGGGCAGAACTGGCTCCTGCCCGACTGTCCCCAGGACCTCTGGGAAATGCTGCTCCTGTCACCCTGCTGACCCGGGGTAAGTCCTGGCGTACACGTGGCACAGTTTGGGGGCTGCAGCTCTGCTGGATTTAAGCAGTGCCCGATGTTTTGTGGCCCTTTCAGGGCAGGAGGAGCCATCGTGGCAGTGCCTGGGCAGGATGAGCTGCTGCCCAGCAAACAGGGGAAACTGGCTCCTCCTGAGCACCACGGCTCCAACGAGACTGCTCAGCTGCCTGCAAGGTAGGAGAAGGTAACACACAATTTCCCTCTGCAGGCTCAGCAGCCTCGAGAGGTATTTCCCTAAGTTCAGATGCAGTCTGGTGTGCTGGTAGCCTGATTTTCAGAATCACAGAGAGCTCAGCAGCTCAGCTCACCACTGAGTGCTCTGGGGAGATGGGCCCCTCCTGAGCAGCCAAGCACAGGGTGAGGAACCTGCCCTCTCTCTTCCAAACATTCATTTTTCTTGGCCCCAGGAGGAGAATAAAGCCTTGCAGGCTTGTGAAGGGGTAAGAAACAGTCCTACTGAAACAACCATCTTCCTTTCCCAGCCCTCCCCGGGCTGTAGCATTTGCTGCCTCTTCAGCTCACAGACCCTCTTCTGATCTGATAAATAATTTGCCTGACGTGCCCCAAGCCCCAACAATCACAGTGCATTAGCATGGATGTATTATTACACCCAGACACAAATGGGAGAGAGAGCAAGTGCTGGTGAACCCCCCTAATTTCAATAATTTTATCGGAATCTGCCCAAAAGCTATTTAAAAATGTGATTGGTGACTGTCCATTTCACAGGGATTGAATTATTTTCTTTCTATCTTTGTGACACTCGAGAGGTTGGAAATGCCTGTGTTTTGCTCAAACATGGGAAAGATTCACATCCTTTTACTGATGAGGAATGGCTTGTAAATGTAATGTGCCACCACTGGGACGTGTTCTTGGTTGAGAGGAAACCCAGCCTGAGAGCACTGGAGGCACCGTGCAGAGAAACCCCGAGCTTCTGTAAAAACAACTGAAGAGTTCTTTGGAAAGTAAAGTGTAAAGCAGATGTATGGGGCTGGAGGCTGCGTGTTCAGAGCCTCAGCCGACCCTGCCGCGTGTTAACCATCGCAGCTCAGGCTGCTGCACGTACAACAGGGCAAGAGCAACAAGGCGACAAAAAGGAGCCGCAGGCTGGAGGCAAAGGGAAGCAGCGAGGACAGTCTGCAGCTCCCCCCGCTCGCTGCACAGCTCCCCCAGCCCACCCCGATCGGCACACACAGATACTCACAGCCCGTTCCACAGCGCCGATCCGTCCCCGCGGTGTCCGGGCAGCGGCTGCCGGGGAGGCACATCTGGACAGTCCGTGCGGGACACTCCGCGCCCTCAGCGCGGCCCGGGGAAGGCTCTCCGGGAGCTGGGAGCGGAGCTCCGGGAGCTGGCAGCGCTCTCTGTCCGCTCTGGGCCGTTCTGGGGCGGCCCCGATCGCCCCCGCCCCGGCCGGGCCGCGCCGCCTGAGCCGGGGCCGCTCCCGGAGCCGCTCCCGGAGCCTCCCGCGCCCGGTCCCGGCAGCGAGGGAAGAGCGGCGGCCCCGGGAGGGAGCAGCGGCCCCGGGCAGGAGCTGGGCCCGGTCCAGGCCCGGACACGTGATGGGAGCGGGGCCGGGGGTGTCGGGGCTCCGGCTCCGGGCGCGTCCCTCAGCTCCGAGAGAAGGTGCGGCGCTTTTTTTTTTCCCCTAACTTTTTTTTTTTTCCAATAGAAAACGCGCTATTTTTTTTCCCCCCCCTGACTTTCTTCTTTTCGTTCTGCAGTTTGGGGTTTTTGTTTGTTTATTTTTTAATCCCCTCGCGAGTATTTGCCTCTGCAAAGAGTCAAAGTGAAAAACTGAGGTTGGGTCCAGCTCAGAAGTAAAATCCAGTTGGGGGTTGGTTGCTGTTTTTCCTAGCAGGGAAATAATGGGAGGAGGTGAGAGCTGAGCAGTACAGAGGCTGAAGACAGATTCGAGGGTCCCTCCCAAAACACTGAAAAAACCCCAAACCCCACCTGTTGTTTTTTTTTTTCCATTTAATTTGAAATAGTTGAAAACAAAACATTTTTATTTGGAGCCAAATCTAAATTGCCATCACTACTTATCTGCCAGCTGAGTGCAGCCATTGCACTTCCAATCTCTGTGGCTGTTTCTTTGTCTCTGCAGTATAAACAATGACCCTCATTCCTCCAACAGAGGCCAAGCATCTGGAGAGTGCCCAGACCACAGCCTCTTTAGAAAGCAAAGTTTTTTGTGTACAGTGAACATGTCATAAAGGGAGGTTTTGATCTACTCTGTTGTTTTCATGAACAACCGACTGTTTTTTAAACATAACGTAAAAATCTCTTTCTGTCAGCATCTGTGCTTTTTTGAGGTATTTTTGATTTCAGCTCCAATGTTTTGCTTTACTGAACACAGTGTCATGGGGAAGAGCGGGTTCCTGGTGGGACACCCTCGGGCCGTGCACTGAGGTGCTGCAGGCTGGGAAAGCCCTTTGGTGGTGATCAGCAGCTGGACCTCAGTGGCTCCCTGAGCTGCTCAGCTGATCAGAAACCTCCATCAGAGATGTTGTTCAGATTCACGCTCTCCCTGTGCCAGCCCAAGGTACCTCTGTCCTTTTTCTCTGCAGCAGCAGCCCCAGGGTATCTTTCATCCCTCCTCCTTAAGGATGCAGATGATGGTCACAAGAGTAGGTTGGTGTCTGCCTTTGCTGAGGGGGACTGGCTGTGGAGGGAGGAGACAGCTCCCTAAACCATCAGGGACTCACAGCAGGTATTTCCTCCACGATCCCCTGCCCAGGTTCTGAGGCCTGCTCCCCTTTCCACTTGCTCCCATGGGGTGAGAGTGAAAACAGAGGCTTTCCTTGATGCGTGGAGGCTTGGAGAGTCGTGCAAGCAGCTTGGGAAGTGGAGCAGCTTCTCCATGGGTGCTTCTATGTGCTGGTTGTCTCACCTGGACCTTGTTCCCTGGGCACTGATGCACGACTGGTTTATTCTTCTCACTCCCAGCAGAGGTGCCCCTGGTCTGTCCCGTGCTGTGTCACTGTGTCACCAGGCTGGGTCAGTGGTCTTGCTGACCCGGGCTGGTGTGTCCTTCCAGCTGCTGTAGGGCAGAGCCCTGCTCCCTGTCACTGTATTCCTGCAGGCATCAAGCCATGCAGTTGGGAATACAGCTTTGTGGTGGATAAAGAAGGGCTGATCTTGTGATTTTCAAATGGTGTTTGAGATTTAAGCGATTCAGGGTGAAATACAGCTTTGCTCGAGTTCATGGCAAAAGGAATTTCCCTGGATTCAGCTGTCAGGTCAGCCAGTGGCTTCCTGTGTAAAGCTGCTGGAGATTCCTGGTCCAAGCTCCTTGGCTCCCCACCTAGGGAGCAGGCAGCCCTGTGGCAAAGCTCAGTACCAGCGAGGCACTTGGTTTGCAGTGGGGCTGTGGCCTCAGAGGAGCCCCAGGTACCTCAGCAGCACTGAAAGGAGCACAGGGAGCTCTGCCAGGTACCAGGGCTGGGAGAAACCTCCCCTTCTGGCCATGTTTGCTAAGAACAGGCTCATCAAAGCAGTAACTGGAAGCTGAACAAGCAGGGTGGCTTGGCTTGGCTTCGACCTGCAGCCAGAGCCATCCCCTTGCAGGTGGGGCACCCTTGGGGTGTCAGGAGGAACGTCTGACCTCGGGCAGGACCCTGCTGTGCATCCAGAGCCTCAGGCTGCATGTTCCTCCGAGAGCTGGGGATCGCCAGCGTGGCCAGAACTGCAGTGAACCCCCTTCTTCCTCCTGCCCTGAGTGTTCAGTGAAAGTCTCTGAGGCATTTGTCATCAAAAGTATGTATTTATTTATAAAAAAGAATAGAGAAAAAATATACCAGTGTTTTTTTTTCTATAAAAGACAATTCCTTGGAGGTTAAATGTCCTAGACCCAAGGATACATGGCATTGCAGTCCATAGCTGTAGATGGCTGATCCAGATCTGATGCTGAATATCATGGGAATTTGGAATTAGAAGATTTGCAAGTGATTTTCCACTGACAACTAAGATATTTCAACCACACATCTCCTGCAGATTACAGTTAGAGATGTATGGCCAGATCCCTTCACTGACTAAAATTCAATCCACAGAAGAAAATAATATATAATTTTTGACTCTAGGCCTTAAATTGCTTCACTGTCTGAGTCCATCTCCATACAAACGACACGTGGCCAGACCTTGTCTGGTGTAAAGCCAAGGATCTCACCAGTGTCCTGCACACACTCCAGGATGTGGGTTACTCTCACAAAACCCTCTTGACTCCCATTCTAGTTCCTCCTCAGTTCAAGGTGTACAGTACCAGGGGTTCACGGCTACACCAGAATTTTCAGTTAGACTAAATCATCAATGTAAGTGAATTTAAGTGAGGCTCCTCATTGCTGTGCACACTTGCTTTTGGTTTCAAAGTCAGTGGGCAGCTGCCGGGGTGTGACTTGGAGGTGGCTCCTTTTGGGACTGCAGGTGGGAGGTGACACAGTGACCCAGGACAACTTCTCAATGCCAAATCCAGGTTTGAAATGAATGGGAAATAAAGAGGTATTTTCCTCTGAGACAATTTCATATCAGGGTATACTGACAGGTTTGCCTCTATCAGATGCCTCATGTCGAAGTATTTCTGGTGAGCATTTAACTTTCACTCTCTTCTTTATTATCATCTGTTTGAGCACTGTAGCTCAGCTATGCCAAAACAAATCATTCAAATTCTCCTTTGGATGGATCTTTTATTCCTTCTGGCAGACTGAAAGGAGCCTCCTTCAAATCTGAAACATGGTTAAAACTACAAAAACAATCTGCACCACAAAAAAAAAGCCCTCTTGGATCCCTTCCTCTAAGCACATTTTGGGCTGGTTTTTTTCCTGTTTTATATTTTATCTATTTCAGGTCTTATATGCAACTGATTAGCATCTTTATTTGCTTTTAATATTGTGTTTGATTCTGAAACACCACCATCACCTCGAAAATATTTTTTTCCCCAGTGCCAAGTGTGTCACCAAGTGTCCCCAACACCTCCCTCTCTGCACTCCCCTCACTGCACTGCTGCCCAAGGTAAGGACATGACCCCCATTTCTTCAGCAATCTCTGCTAAGGGTTTTTCCTTTGTGAGTGCTTCTCCCTTCCCTGTGTGATAAGAGTTCCCTTGTTTTTGCACAGTGGTGTAAAACTGCTGGAAAATCTTCTGGGTAAAGCAGAAGTAAACTCAGAGTGGAGCTCCAGCCCAATGCCACACCAAGGCAAATGCCATCCTGTCCTCACCATCCAACCGACCTGCTTCATTCTAAGGCCTCTGGGAAAGTTGTTTCTATCTATTTCTGTGCCAGATAATACTAACAAAAGCTACTCTTTCAGCAGGAAGGAGTCCACTTGAGACCAGAACTGAAGTTTTCATTGCACCTGATGCTGACGACTGATCATGGAAAAGCAGGTATGCAACAGCCACTGCTATGGTCCTAAAACATGCAATGCACTTAATTCCACCACGGAATATCCCTGGAAAACCCTTTTCCTGCAAGTCTCTGCAATGAAGGCACCTGTGAATGCTGTTAAAGATGATGATATTCCACAAAGGTTGCCAGAGGCTCCAGCACTTAATGGCACTTTTGAGAGGGAATGTGTGAGTAAGAGGCAATACCCATGCCAGTGCTGGCAGAGAGGGACAATGCACAGTGCCTGCAGTCAGGAGGAAGCATTCATGCTTAGTGCTCTGTAAAAGAGTAATAGCTGCAAAAAAGTTTTCTGGACTTGAAGGAGGTGCTGAATAATACAACTTTCTCATTTTAAGCATTAACAGGTACTACAAAAACTAGTAATTCTCACTACTCAGAGGCTGCCTTATGTGAAAGTTGTGTACATGAATACCTAGACTGAGAGCTTAGAAAAACTTATTACAAATAAGACAGCAGGCTATGCATATGACCTTGTCTTCTTTAAAAAATCATTTCTGCAAAATCAAGAGCAAACCCTCTTGCTGTTAATTTCCCAGTTTCTGATTTTTAAAATTTTTTGAAAGACCATTTGTCAGGTGGGTTGCTGCCAAACAGAGTTCCCTAGTTGGGATCTGGCAGGAAAGCTAAAGGCTTTGAGGTATGGCTCCACAGCAGCTTAAATTAACTAAGGTCAGCATCACTGTGCTGGTCCCAAAAGCAAAACTGTCACAGAGGTAATTGCTGCATTTTGGGAAGAGCATTGGTACTACTGGAAGGGAGAGGGTAGGATGTGGAGCAGGAATGGAGGAGCTGAGACTGCAATGGCACTGACAAAAGCCACAGTCTTTGCAGAGATGGTGCCTGCATAAAGTCCTGCTTCCTTTGAAGCTAAGGGCAAGATGGAAGCAGATACACCTTGAAAACATCTTTCCCATCCTTAACCCACATCATCCCTTTCCTGATTTTGTATGGAACCTTGGGGGTTCAAAATCTGCAGAGGACAAGTGAGGTTTCTCAGGCTTATACTGAGGGATGTGATGCTCATCTCACCTGAGGCATGTGGATCCCACCTGGGTAGAAGCTGGACATCTAAATCCTGCTCAGCCAGGTTTCCACTTTAGCAGAAGCTGAGGGAGCAGCTCCAGCCCCAGGAGCTCAGGTCTGGGCCCACACCTGAACCTGAGGTTGCATTCCTTCTTACTGAATTACAGCTTTGACTCCAGGGAAGGATTAAGGTGTGAGATGTGGTTTAAAAGGCCATCAGAGCCTGACTGGAAGCTGGTCCTACCATGACTGCCAGCAGCCTGATAGTCACCCGTGCACACAGGCTTTATGTGTGTAGCTAGAGCCACCCTCTGCAGCTGAAACAGTTTCCACAGCCCACTGGCTGTTCCCACGAGTGGGAAGGGCAAAAAGACAGAGAATTAATTGAAAAGGATTAGTAAAAACCTATCAGGAAAGCCTTGGGAATATGTCAAAGGTAATCCAGCTGCTGTTGTGCCTCACAGGACCCGTGTCACGCTGGACACTTGTTGCTCTGTGCTTTGTTATGGGCAGAGGTGTGGCCTGCTCTGTTCAGTCTGCTCAGCCACACCAGGGGACACTCAGCTTCTCCCACGGGAACTGAGAGCAGGAGTCAGCCCTGGGGTTTGGGAGATTTGTCTCTTCAGCCACTTTTACCCTAAAAATCAGTGCAGGTAAATCCAGGTGCAGCAGCTGCTGCTCAGGGAAAGGCTCTGTGCAGATCTTGTGGGATGTGGGCTGTGAGCTGCCCCCTCCAGAGAGCTCAGCAGGCCCAGAGTGGGAGGGTGAGAAGGGAGTGAAGGCAGGAGCAGCCCCTGGCCAGGGGGTTGCTCAGCTCTGTGGGGTCAGGATGGCCCTCCCTGCTGGGACACACCTTGGAGCAGCAGCTCCAACCCACAATGGTCACTCACTGACCAGGGGACTGCTCTCCACAGCTGAGGCTCCCTCAGCTGCCAGGCAGGAGCTGAGCACGATGTGCTCAATGCATCACTGTCCACCACAGACCAGGGAAAGCTGAGAATCGTTGTCTGAATTTGAGTTTGTCCACACTGCTTGTTCAGTGCCTGGAATTTGTTCCACAGCAGCAGTCTTGTGGAAGCCCTGTGGAAGATTATGGCTGTTCCAGCTGGAAGGGAAACCTTCAGGTGGTGAGTGGTGGGAAGGAGCTATAATAGAGCAGGGCAGGACAGATGCACTTGCCACAGATATTTTTCAAACAGAAAAGGAAAATAATATAAAATTGATTTTTCCTTAATTTTCCCTCTGTCTTTCCTTGATGTCATGCCTGAGGGCATAAATGTCTTCAATATAAAAAACATATTGCAGCTCCCCAGGTGATGGCCCTGAGACACAGCCTGAGAAGCAGTGGCATTGTCTGCTTCCCAGAAAAATTCTCTGAGATGCCTTGCTTGCTTTTCTCCTCTCCCCCACTCTCCCCTAGGGTTCTCTGTCTGGCTGCTTCCCTGTGACAGTCCTGAAGGAAGCTACCTTCCCTTCCCTCAGTCCTGAAGGAAGTCAGGCTGGAAGCCTCTCTCACCAGTTCACAGGAAGGTAGTGCTGACTTCTGGAAACACAATGAAATAGGGAAGGTAAGAGGTCCATGCTGGCTTCTGTGAGCACAGAGCCTCTCCCCTGGACATTCCAACCTAGATGGAAACCTGTGGTGATTTTCAGGGCTTCACATTCCCAGAAACTGGCAGCAGTTTCATACAGTAGCTAAAGCAGGAAAGCCCTTAGCAATGGCAGTGCCCTTCGGGCTCTAGGAGCAGTCCTCGTTGGAGTGGAGGCCCAGGAGCTCCTCAGCCAAGCTGATAAGACCATTTTCTTCCAGGGCTGTGATCAGCCGTGCTATTGTGGCCTTCTTGCCCTCTGACTGGATAAACCTGAGGAGCAGCTGATAGGCCTGTTCATAGAGTCCCTCTCGTTCGTACTCCAGGGCCAGGTTGTCAATGACAGGATCACGCAGGGCCCGGCAGCTCTTCTGCAAAGAGCGACCCACCTGCTTCCACTTCTTGGACACGAGCTTGGCAAATTTCTGGTGGTCATCCAGGGTGATTGTTCTGTTGTCTGAAAGGGACAGAGGGCAGGTAAGACACAAGCTTTCGTGGCTGATGTGATGCAGCTTGGGCCAGTCCAAGGTTTGGTCAGTGTTCTGTGGAGCAGGGAAGCTGTTCAGTGTCCACAGCATGTTATTAAACTGCTGTGAAGCTGCTCTGCCTTCCTCTGGTGTTCCAGCACCAGGGCAGCACTCTGAGGTTGGGTAGTGAAGCTACAGGGACTGTCCTGCTGGGAGCAGTTCCCCCACCACTGGAAAGGGAAATCCAGCAGGAGTTAAGCCTCCCTGCTCACTGTGCATCAGCTGCACATCTCAGTTCTCCACAGTCTGCCAGCCCCAGGGTGCTGCTGCTGCCTCGGGGGGCAAACCTGTAGCACGTGGTGACACAATTACCTGCTCACAGCCATGTGCCCTGGCACCTCTGAGCTCCTTGCCTTGCTCATGCTGTTCCCTTGTTGAAATCCTCCCACAACATCATCAGAGCATCTGGGCTTGCCCCTACCCTGCAAGCTTGGCAATGCCTTTTTTCCTTTTCTTGTTTCTCCCCCAGGACTGTGCTGTGGTTTGCCAGAGCTCTTTTTTTTCCTGATGGACATCTTCTTCATTTGTTTTAGCCTTTCAAAAGCAACTTGGTAAGTCCAAGTCTCCTGTTCTCTACCTAAGTATCCTCCAAATACTGAAACCTAGACAAGAGCTCTCTCCTCAGCTGTTTAGCCCTGGAGCCTGCACACAGCTCAGAAGTGATCTAGCTGATCCAAGCTACCATTGCTATGTGAGACTGTCTGAAAGCTCTCTGTAGGGACAGACCCCAGGGGCAGCTGGTGTACTACAGGGAGCCTGGAAAATCAGTCCTGTCTAAAAGCAGGGCTGAGGGTGTCCATAGTAATCTCCACAGCCTAATCCAACCTACACTATTAACTCACCTCAGCCAGTGACGTGGAGGAAGAGAAAAATATATTCTTCCTTTCAGTATCAATTTTAAAATGTGGGGAACCTGGAAGGGACACAGACTCTGAAGCATCTGGTTTTATGCCACCCCAGAAAAGTAAACAGGTTGAGGCCTGATCTGAAGCACTATGACAATATTTTAGGGCCATTATAATTCCTTCCTTATGGGATGCTGAGAAATCCTTGATTTATCTGAGGTAGACGCCAGTGTGCAGTCATGCTAATCCTCCCTCTCAGGCTGGGAGGCAAGGAAGACCAAGGGTTCTCTTGGTTAGTTCTAACTACTCACCAAACTGCTGTCCCTGAAAGATGAAGGTGCCTGGTGGGGGAAGGGAGCTGCCTTGAGAAGGATGAGGCAGAGATGGGGACTTGAGAGGTGCACAGTCTTTTATAGCCACGTTGTTGTTGATGCTCTGGTGGACAGTCAGGCCCTTGAGGTGTTCCTCCAGCTCGGTGAGCTCCTCATCGCGCAGGCGGTCAGGCTGCAATGCAAACACCGTCAGGGACTCCTGCCAGGGTCACCCTCTGGCAAAGCTCTGGGTACTTAGCTGGAAGGTGCAGCTTAAGATGATGGTGTCAAGAGGGGAGTGATGAGACAGCTACAGCATGAGCTGTAAGCCAGCTAAATGAGACAGTCTGATGGAGCTCTGGCTGTTAATGTGTGAATTTGAGTCTGTAATGTGATATGACACAGACCATCTCCCCTCCTGGGTTTCTCCTGTGCAGTGCTTACAAGTTGCACAAAACTGCTTATTTTCAGCAGCCTTCTGCAAGAATTAGGATGCACTATAGGCAGCAAGGCTCCTCCAAATTCCACGAGGGTCAGACCCACAGAACAGGGTGACCTGATCCAAAGGCTCATGGCCACCAAAGCAGGCAGCTCCTGCTTCTGTCTCTGTCCCTCTGTTCCCTAAGGTTTGTTGTTCCTGGGTCCTTGCCAAGCCAGTTTTTCTCACTAACCAAGGGAAAACTAGTCTGACCTCCAAAAAGCAGGTAATGGGGAAAGGAGTAAAGAAGGCAAAGCACTTGGGAAGAGTCAAACCTGGTGAGTACTCTGACTCAGCCAGAGCTAACCACTAGTTCATCTCATGTGCAGCAGGTCCCAGCACTGCCCTCAGCTGCTGACAGCTGGGCCCCACTGCCATCTTTCTGACTGTGCCCTGTTAGGTGGGGTCAGACTGAGACACTTTTGGGGAACTGAGAATAAGCCCATCTCTTTTGTCCAGTCAGCTAGTTCAGCAGAGGGAGGGAGCAGCAAGCCAAAGCTGACAGGGTATGGGATAACACATGTTGTTTGGTCCAGGGATCAAAGGTTTGAGTCTCATTCTCTGTGCTTGCAGAAAAGCAATTTGACAAAACTTGCTTGTGTGCTTATCTTCCTGAATAAATGGTGACTACCTATTTCTCAGGACCTTCTAGAGGAACCAGAGGAGCCAGAGCTATAGTTTCAGATGGAAAAAAAGGAAGGTGATGAGTTTAATCATGTCAGGTGCCTTGCTTTTGTGGTGAGATGACATGATCTCACAGTTCCTGCAGGCAGGACTAGAGTGCCAGTGCCCAAGTGTGATGTGGGCTCTGAGGGATGTTGCCTTCAGCAGGGCAGCCCACTGTGCTGGCAGCAGGTGCTGTGTGTCCCCACTCTGTCACAGGGGGTTGGTGTGATGCGCCCAGTGTTTGCACTCACACTCATTTCTAGGTGCAGTTGCTGTGGCTGCTCTGGGAGCAGGGGGTGTGAGAGGCAGGGCAGGAAGGTGCTGAGCAGTGCTGGTTCCACACAGGACTGCTGTCCTCTCTGCCCCCTCACAGCTGTACCAGGCACAGCCATGCTCTCAGCTGCACCCTCTAGCATTCCTCATCTTAGCGGGGATAGCACCACACTAACTGTTACACACAGGAGCCACAGGGATTCAGCAGAATCTCTGTAGGATGTTTTAGAGAATGCTACTGCCCTTCTGCAAAAGTGCATGGCTCTTTTCTGGGGAAGGGCAGAGCTGTTTCTCCACATTACAGCTGAGAAGTAAAGGAGGAAGTTTGTCAACCCAACGTGTTGCATCAGAACAATATCTGCAGCCACCTTCACAAGCCCTGTGTCACCACTCCTCATTGCTGCCTGCCCTCCCTCCCCCTCACCTTTTCTCTGTAGATGCACTCCAGGCAACGATCCTCATCCTTCAGCATGTTGTCAAGGTGCTCACTGCCAGCCTTCAGCTCCATTTCCAGAGGCACTGTGGTCATGGCCAAGGAGAGCTGGAGGTGATTCTGGAGGGCCTTCTGGAGCGCTCCGTCCCGGTAACTGCGCAGGAAGCGGCGGCAGTTCTCCTGCCTGCAGAACTTGAGCTGCACTATCAGCTGGGGGTGGCTGCAGTGCACCTTCAGCATGTCCACACCGTTCATGCTGCCCGTGGAGTCTGGCAGGGAGAAGTGAGCAGAGTCACTATCCAGGCATGAGACAGCCCACCCAGACCCACTCCCATCCACCACCAAGCCTGCAATGGAGCAGCTTTTGAATTCTCTTTGTGACAGAGTTCTCTGGGATGAAAACCCTGCACGTAAAACCAAGAGGGAAGGATTAAGTTCTCACTGCCCTGCCACCATGGATCTCCACGAAGTATGGTGTCCAACTGAAGATGTATGGAACTACATCCCAGGTAATTGTATCAATACCATTTATTAGGGGAAGTTTTAAATTTGAGGTTCCATTTCCAGGGCTGAGATGGTTATGCTAAATTGGTAGCACAGGAAAGTTTTACAGATGAAAGCTCAGTTCAGCTCAGTGCTCAGTCAGTCTTCAGTCCTTGTGACTGGAGTTTTATGCAGTGATGAAGGTCCTCGAAAGAGACCCAGTGTTTCCTCTCCAGTCTGTGCCTAGAGGTAACTTTGGCTGGTGAATGACAGATCCAGCCACAGGAATTAAGCTGCTTGAGACTGGGCCTTGACTTGTTAAGGTCTTTTGCACAAAGGATTAATTCACAGTAAAATCTTAGCAAGGAGAAGCCAGGGATGTACCTCTGACATTACTATAGGAGGAGCAGGAGCAATGTGGACAACAGAAATTACCAGGCTTCCTTTTCCCAGGAAAATTTAATTTTTATTAGCTGTGCACATTGATCTTGTCTCCACAGTCACTTTATATGCTGATGATGACAGTTCAAAGTATGTGGTTTTCCTTTTTTTGCAGCAGAGGCCCATGGGAGGCTGCTGTACTGCTTCCAGACCTGACTCAAACTCTTGGCCTGTCATTACACAGGGCTGTGTGGAGGCTCAGACTGGCACTATCTCAGGTATTGCTAAACCACACGTCATGGCATGGAGGACAATCCCAAGGCAAGAACAATCCCATGCTTGGAGGACAATGTGTGCTCCACATTAGGCAGGACAAGTGATCTGCCATCTAACAGTGGCTTTACATGTTTACTGAGTCCTGGTTGCATCAGAAAGTCTAGTTTGGACCAGATGTGTAACTGGGACATGGGGCATTTTAATTCGCTGTGGATGACCAGAAGAGTCTTTTTATCTCTTCATACTTTTTTTTTGTAAGTGCTTATTAAACAAAAGCTGCCATAACAGGATAAGAGGGATGGGGAGGAAAAGCTGCACAGACATGGAAACCTTTATGAGTAGTGTTCAAGAAGCTGTAAAGCTACCTCAAAAGAGAGGACTTTGCAACTGCCTGTCTTCATGGGGAAGACATGTCCTTCTGTCTGGTGTCTCCCTCTCATTTCAGTGTGTGCCTGTTGCCTCTCATTCCCCATGCACCACTATGAAGGGCGTGGCTCCATCTCCCCCTCCCCACAGGTATCAGCTGGCTGTTTGGTAGGTCCCCTGAAGCCTTCTCTTCCCCAGACTGAACAGGTTCAACTCCCTCAGCCTCTCCTCACAGGGTGAACCTCTGCTGAACTTACTCCACTTTGTTGTCTTTCCTAAATAGTGAGGACAAGCTTTCCCTGCCCATGAATGTGAGATTAGAGAAAGGCCTGGCATTGTGTGAAGAGAGGAGGCAGCAGACCAAGATATGAGAGAGAACAGATACCTGCTAATGCCAGCTTCAGTGCCCTGAACACACCGGGCTTCTCCTGGGAGCTCTCGTAGAGGGACGGCAGAACGACGGTCTTGCTCGTTGACTGCAGGAAGAGGTAAGCACTGCCAATCCAGGGAGCGGAGCTGCCTGCCATCTTCAGCACCCTACAAAATCACACAGCCAGCTGAGAGACCATAGGGAAAATGGCCTGATGCCAGGAGAGTGCTTACAGCACACACTGAGCCACAAGCATGATGGAATTATGGGGATTTACCCTTATTTCTTAGAGCAGTGCTGATGTTGTTAAAGCAAGTGTAACCTTTGAGGACTTTACTGTTACTCTGCAAAGCACAGGACAGCAGGGACATGGTGTCCCAAAATCAGCAGCTCACAAAGCTTTGCTTTCATTTTCCACTGGAGTCCATTCATTTCATAGTCCAAATATGCTACAAAGCAAAGAGTTTCAGCAAGAGTTTCAGTCCTCATGCCTCTGACTGACCAGCCAAGCTGACAAACCCTGAAGATGCACATTTGAGGTGCTCCAGGAGTCCTGGTTCTGGCACCTTCCCATGGACTGAAGCCCTACTGCTGGCAGGGGCATTCTGCCTGAGGTCCCACTCCCCTGGTTGTCTTCAGTAAAGGATATGTTACAGAGCCCAGAGCTCTCGTAGCAGAACACTACAGAAACAGGACAAGGGGTAATGGTTTTAAACTAAAAGATGGCAGATTTAGACTAGATATCAGGAAGAAGTTTTTTACAATGAGAGTGGTGAAACACTGGCAAAGGTTGCCCAGAGGGCTAGTGGGTGCCCCATCCCTGGAAATATTCAAGGTGAGGTGTGACAGGGCTCTGAGCAACCTGGTCAAGTTGAAGATGTCCCTGCCCACCACAGAGGGGTTGGACTATGCCTTGAACGGTCCCTTCCAACCCCAACCATTCTGTGATTCTGTGGCTCAGGACTACTGCTCTGCTTTGCTTGTGCCCTTTGCTGTCGTGCCCCTGCAGTGTTATCCCAGCAGGTGAATTGTGCAGCCCCGTGAGCGCTGCCCGCCCCAGTCCCCGCTTCGCACCCTCGTGCTGTCAGAACACCAGCCCCGGGCAGAAAGCCGCGTTTGTGCCCATGGCTGTTGCCCTTCTCGCCGACTCCTGGCAGGGCTCAGGCGCTGCCGCTCCCTGCCCGCCCCGGCCTCGCGCCGCGGGCCGGCCCCGGGGAAGGCGCTGGAGCAGCGCTGCCCTCGGCGGTGCCGCCCGCGGGGACCCGGGTGTGCCCCTGGTGTGCCCCTGGTGTGCCCCAGCCCCTCCGGCCCGGCCCGGCTCTGCCCGGCCCGTCCCCGCCGCAGCCCCGGGCCCGGCGTTACCTCGTCCCGCCGCTCGGCCTCGGCCCCGGCACTTCCGCCCCAGCGGCGCCGCCCGCCGGGCCCGGGCTGAGGGAGGGGAACCGGCCCGGCCCGGCTGAGGCCCCTCAGCCCTCCTGCTGACCCGGCCGCCCTGCCGGCCCCCGGGTGTCCCCCCGCAGGGCCGCACACCCGGCCCCGGTGCTCGGCCTCTCGTGTGGGTGAGGGTGTGACACTGGTCGGAAATGCTCCGCTCCGGGGCCGCAGAGCCGCCCACGGCTGGGGCCGCGGGTCTGTCCCGGGCCATCGGGTCGGAGGCGGGGGGTCCATGGGAGCCCTGCGGACACACGCGGGGCTGGGCCCGGCTGGCCCCGCTCCGCTGCCCCCGCGGTGCTGCTGAGGAGAGCTCCGGCAGGGAGAGAGGATAAACCAGCTTCTCCCGAGTCCATGAGAGGTTCGGTGCCAAGCAAAGCAAGATTTGGGTCTGCATCACTCAACCTCAGGTCACAGCCTCCTGCCCAGGCTGCGTTCACCTTGCACAGGTGTCCTGTGAGCAGAGGGGTCACTGCAGCCCCCTGGTCTGTCCCCAGCTGGCAAGAAGCTGGCACGGACCTGGGGCCAGATTTTGTGCAAGCTGCCATCGTCCCTCTGGCTTGGCAGGGATTTGTGCAAACTCCCTGGGGACCTGAACTTCAAACAAAAGCAGGAAGCATTATAAAGGATTAAGAATACCTATGCATTTGATGCTATTTTACAGCAGTAGTATTTTAACAATACAGACTTAATTTGTTCGCCAAAGGTAAAACGTGATTGAAATAGATCTGAGAAGGGGTTAATCTAGGCTGGCTCTGCTGGGTGCTCTGGTTTACAAGTGTCAGAACAGCACCCACAGACCCCTTCAGGGTCAGCAGGCCTGGCAGTGCCAGCACTCCTGGAAGCCAGGCAGGTACTTGCTGACAGTTTAAGCAAGCGAGTTCATGCATTTAAGGGCTGATGGGCTTAAATGAGCCCAGACATCTCAACTTTCCCTACAAAACCCAAAACTGGGAACCACAGGGTGAGTTGCTGTGGGGAGCACCACCTACCTGTATCCTGTGAACGTTTTTTCCTTGAAGCTAATCTGTTTGCTGCATATTGTGGGGATAAAAAAGAAAAGGGTAGCTGAGACCTGAGTTTCTCATCTGCTACCCCTTGCTGAGTATGTGCTTTCAGGGAGCATCCCATGGGGTGGGATAATGAGCACTTGGAATTTTATCCTGTTTTTTTCCCACTTGGGAAGTAAAATTGGCCCAAGCCCACTGTCCTCACTGGGGTGGGCTCTGAAGGGGGGCCCAGGCCAGCCTGCAGTGCTCAGAGAGCATGAACCCTGCTTCTGGCTGACCGAAATCCATTCAGCTACTTTATTAACTTTGCCCTTCTGCCTCCCTTCCTGTGCTCAGGCCATGCTCTTCAGCTTTTCCAAGCAACCACCACAGCTAAAAACGCACTCTTGCTGTCTGAGAGATTCAGGATCCTTCTTAATGGCTCCAAAGGCTTTAAAGAAATCATAAAATGAAAGGAGCTGAACACGTGAGATCTCACGTAAGGCCTTTGCCTGGTTTGGCATTTTGGCAAACGTGTATCAGAGTGAGTATTAAAAGCAGCTAAAAGGAGAAAAGCAGGGTCCGAGCAGTCAAGGTGATTGTCAGAGAAAATGCTGAGTTCCCAGGAAGGAAGCAGGATGGTGTCACTTGGCTGCTCGAGCCCTGTTGGGTGGAAGGGGGCTGATATGATGGCAGATAAGATAGTAGAGCTGTTGTGCTGCTCACACTCAGAATAACCAGTTATGCTCCAGAGCCTCATATTCTACAAAACTGTGCAGTTGTGTTCCTCTCTGTGTTATGCTTTCTACCTTGCTGCTCCATACTTTCTTCATGGTTTTCAACTCTTTCCCTGCTTTGAGGATCTCTGGATGCACAGGTTTGCATTTCAGTGAGACCTGTGATGCTGAGATAATGCTGTGACTCTGAGACCTGGGGTTTCCAAAGCAAGAGGGAATGCCATGAATTTCAGAGAAAGAGACTTGGCCCATGCTTCAGTGCTGGTCTAGGAAGGGGAAGATTTGCTTCTAAAAATCCCTTGTTTGGTCATGAGAGGGCTGAAAAAATATGTCATGGTGGTGGTTTTGTTTGTGCAGAAATCTCAAAGATGGCTACAATGCATTTTGGAAGATGGATAAAAAAGGTCTGATGCTCTGAACCTCAGCCTTCTTTCCAGGTGCTTATTATTCTGCATTGTAGTTCACAGGGAAGGTTGATCAAAATGTACTTTTCCCTTTTTATATCAGACGTGCAAATGCAGTTTCTACAAACTGGAGTCACAGTTATAAAATGTTTTTATTTCCAAACTGTAACATCTCATCACAGGCAAGGACCACTGTCATTAAGCTGCTGATTTCTACTCTAGGCCTTGTGTTGCACTATCAGTAAAAAATGGATATGTGGGGCTGTTTTCTGTTCAGAGCTTCTGCTTGCAAAGAGGTTTTTTCCCCCACAGTTTGAGAAATCTGTCTCAGCTTTTTGAATACCAGTGCAGCAGTACTAGAAAATTCCCTTGCATTTTTATTACTCAGGGTAGCAAAACCTCACTGTAGGAAAAAAGGCCTTTTTTGCCCCCAAAGCTTTGATCTGGCATCTTTAACTCTTGAAAAGTATCACTCAGCTTCTTAGGATTGATCAAAGAAAACTGTGTAAAACAACCGGCCAACAGATTTTCCTTGTTTTTTGTGTTCAAATTCAAAATTGGGTGAAATTTCAAGTCTGAATTTTTTTTTTCCCTCCTCTGTGGTCCGGTTGCATTGGTTTGATTTGTTAAATAGATCCTAATGTGTGTCTGTGCCTCTTCTGTTTGTCTGCTCCGGTTCCAGAGCTGTGGCACTGCATCCCAGAAGAACTCCTCGTGCAAACCTTCTGTTCTCTTCTGGAGGTGGATGCCCAGTGCAGACCATGGGCTGCAGCCGTTCCTCCCCGCTCTGCTGGCCCCTGCACAGAGCTCAGGTGAGAGCAGTGGGTTTTCATACCCCAGCATCTTTGCAGGAAGAACCAGGTCATTGTTTCCAGTGCATATCAAACCACACACACCACTCTGCTATGACATTACTGACATTGTGACTTCTATGTGTGATGATGTTATCTTGCATGACTGGCACCTGCTTATATAACAGAGAAATTTGTGTTTATGCTGAGCTTTTTCAGTTGCTGCTGATGATTCGGGCTCTAGGGGAAATGTTACATTCTTAGGTATCTTGTTCCAAGTTGCCTTTTGAAAATGGCAAAGAAAAGTTAATGAATTGTTATCCTTATCCTGTATCTTGCTTATCTAATGGGTCCTTCTGGTGACTGATTCTTCTCACCTCCTGACTCCTTTGGTGTTTGGTCTTAAGGGACTCTGCAGGCATCAGGTGAGAAGAACTCTCTTTCATTTTTTAGCAGGAATGTCAAGCTTAGCCTTTGCAAGTTTTTGCTAAGGACCTCAGGAAAACTTAATTTTGATTTTACATTTTATTATGTTATTTGAAGAGCAGTTTCTGAGCAGAAATGATCCTGGCATTAAGCTACACTGCGAGCATGTATTTAGAGCTACCTAAAGCATTTATATTAATAATAAAAGCATATTAGATTCTATATGTAGCTGTTTTTAGCACCCTCTCTTCTCACCCAAGAGACAGATAATTTCTCTTGACAAATAATATGGGATCTGTGGCCAAACCAGCTTAAAATTTTGACAGCCCTGAGGCTTGGCCAGCCCTTGTTCGTCCATGCCAGCCAAAGCTTAGGACAGGAAAATTCCAAAATAACAATCCGGATGCCTTCACAAACCTGGCATTGCCTGGGCATCCCCCGGGCTCTGGGCAGGTGGGTTCCCTGCGGTGACTTTGCTCCCCTGCCAGCAGAAGGTGCCCAGCACGTGCCCCCTGTGCATGACGCTGCGTGTTTATTCACCGCGCCGAGATCGGCTGCAGTGCACTTTCATTCTGTGCTTTGTTCTCTGGGCTGGTGATGCCATCGCTTTGTGCTGAGTTTTGAAGAGTGGGAGCAGCACTGCTGATGTGACTCCCTGGACGCCGACTTTCCACTGGCCTGGGATAAAATTGGGTGGCTCAGTCCGTGCGGGACGCAGGCGCGTGCGGGGAGGCAGGCGCGCCACAGCCATGGGGTTAGTGGGGCTGGGGCACTGAGGAGCTATGCAGGATTCCCCCAGCTCTCTGGTGATGGATGGGTACTCCAGCAATGTCCCAGCCTTCCTAACGAAACTTTGGACGCTGGTGGAAGATCCTGAAACAAACCATCTCATCTGCTGGAGTTCTGTGAGTACAGGGAATATGGGGTGTCACTGACGCCTGCAACACCAGGGAGAGCCCAAGCAGTGCCTGGCCCAGCAGTGCCTGGCCCAGCAGTGCCTGGCCCAGCAGCTGCCCCTTGCTGTGCAGGTGCTGCCCAGCTCACTGGGAGAGAGCAAGGCAGTTCATTTAGGGTCCTTCTGGCTGTACTTGCTATTATTTGCCTGCAATATTGTGACTTTTCTATTTCAAAGGGACAATGGTTTTGGAGTGGTTTAATAATAATATTTATACACTTCACTTGAAACATTTTAAAAGGTGTCCAATACTCTCATTCTAAAAATTCTGACTCTTTGAGAGAGAGGTTTTTCACCTTGTTTGAATCTGCTGCTCCCTAAAATTTTCTACAGAAGGTGCAAAGAACTTGGAAAAATTCAATGCTGTTTGTATTATTTCACGTGTGTTTCTTAGCAGCCTTTCACAAATGTCTTGGGAGAAGGCAGCAGATAAATAGTATTCAGATCTCAGACTCAAACCTAGAGCTTAAACAGATCTCAGACTGGCACCCTAAATTTTGTAAGTGCATTACTTGATTTTTCAATGAGCCTGTGTGATGGTCATGGTGACGTGTATATATTGTCTGTACAGCTTCATAGGGATAGATTGCTTTACTTTGGCTTTTTATATGTCACTGAGGCATTACTATACTAAATGCAGTCACGGAATTAAAATTATTTCTTTGTTCCCTCCAGACAGCACTTTGATATCACCACATTGTGCTTTTGACCTGGCTGAGACTTGCTGCAAATAACATGATTTGTTTTCAGTATGGAGTTATCAGATGAGCTGTGTGCATAAACTTGTTCTCCAATGTGAAGAACCTATAACAAAATCAGATGTAAAGGGGAGGGGTAAAAAAAGGTCTAAAGCAGCCTTTCTGTCCTATGTTTGTGTCCAGTAGACTTTTCAGTCAAAACTTGAGATATGATTTGAGCTGCATTGTTGTCTATGCTTTGATGCTGGTATTACATGGTCATACCTCTGAAAACCACCAAGTTTTGGTATTGTGTGTTTTAAATAAGGATTTTCAAACTGAGAATGATTTTCTAATCTGTACAAATACTCCCCTCTCTGTTACACTTAGAACATTGTTATTTTTGACTGACCACCACCATGCCCTGCTTTGCTGCAATCTAACATAGGCTACAACTTCACTCTTGGAGGTTTTGGTAAGGCTCTTAGATGTTTAAATTTCCCATTGTTTCAGGTTCCCATGTTTCCCATGTCCCTCATCTTCTATACATCAGTGATATTGGAGCTGAGAGATTGTGTGCATGCCTAAGATTTCTGGATGTAATCAGAACTTGTAGAAAATAGGACTTAGAAGGACCTCTGAACTGTTTCTTAGCGTGAAGAAGAGATGGAGAGGAATTGTAGTAATGGTTTAGATACACACTAAAGGCTGTTAGGTGGAAAGGAAAAGTCTGCTCTCTGTGTCTGTGGTAGATAGGACAAGAAGTAATTCAATTAACTCTTTAAATGGAAGATGCAGTTAGGAAGAACTCCTGGCAAATTCCTGGAGTAGCACTTGTCTGGTTAGAGCACCGGGTGTCTGTCATGGTGAGACTGTCAAAAGCAGTTAAGAGAAGCATCTGCCACGATTGTCATGCTGCAGAGTCAGTTTTGCTTTGGGCAGAGAAGACTTTCAAAGGTTCTCCCACAATCTGGCACATGCTCAGTTCATTGTGAACACACAGTAACTCTGAAGTCTCTTTGCTGTAGGAACCTTTTTGGATGTGCCAGCTTCTGAGAACACTGTGGCCCTGAATTCACAGGAATGACCTCTCAAGAGAGGCTATAATGAGATACTGAGGTACTGAAAACCCTTGTGCTCCTCATTTTCCATCAGTGGGTCCAGCTGGGATGCACAGCTGTATCCTTAATCAACCTTTGGTCCTGCTGCATGGAGTAAGCTCTTATTCAACACTGTCCTCTGTCACAGCCCAGCCCTCTGTGAGAGATCCCCCCGAGCTGCCACACCACTGACTGCTGGTGCTAACACAGAACTCAGCAGGAGCATGACTCTGGGGTGCTGGGCTGCCAACACTGTGCAGACCTTGGTGTCTTTAGGTAGCTGTCCCTCAAAACTCAGCTGAGCTGGGAGGTCCCTCATATCTGCTGGTGTCTTTGCACTGCCAGAGCTGGCAGCAGGTAGAAGGCCAGGCAGGGAAAGCACGTGGCCTGCAGTGTGTCTGGCAGCACTCCCAGGCAGTTTGCCTTGGTTTGCAGTCATGGATCTTTACAGTGCAGCCCCAGACACAGATCCTTTGTCTGGTTAACATGTGTGTTGCTAGTTTGGGTGGCAAAGCATGACTGTCAACTTTTTGTGGGTTGCCCTTGTGGCTGTGTTCTTTTAAAAATAATCAAGAAAAGGTGCACAGAGCTTCTGGATTCGCGTGGTGTCTCCAGAGACGATTTGTTTCTTGCCTTGCTGTGTTTCTTGTGCCATGTCTCCAAGCAGTGCTCCCACTGGGACTGCTGTGCTCTGCAGCAGACGGGTCAGAGTTAGAGCTGAACAAGCAGATCGAGGAGTTATAATGGCAATTCCTACTTTCCAGGGCCTTTTTAAGATTCCAGAGTCTTTCTGTGAGGTCCACACAAGGGGGGATGATCACAGACTCCCAGCTATTTGGACACAAGTCAGTGGTTTCTTTCTCATGTCCACACCTCACAACTTAGCACTGGCAGAGCTTGGTGGGAAAAGGTCAAACCTGCAGCTGTAGAGGACTGTGCAGTTCTGTACCAGAACTGAAAGGAGCACCTCTGTCACCGAGGGCTGTTGTCACTCTTCTTAGCTTCCAGGTGACAACTCAGAGAGCATGACTCCCCTGCTGTAGGACTCCTCCTGGGCCCCTCTCGTGGTCAGGGATGCTGCTCTGACTTGGCCTTTGTCCTTGTCTCCTTTGCAGAATGGCACCAGCTTCCACGTGTTCGACCAAGGACGCTTTGCCAAGGAGGTGCTGCCCAAGTACTTCAAGCACAACAACATGGCCAGCTTTGTGCGGCAGCTGAACATGTGTGAGTGCCACAGGGGCCCTGCAGGCAGGGGGGAGCCACAGGGGCTGTGGGTGGGGCAGGAGACACGGCAGAGAGCTGTGGAGGGAAAGCTGAGGTCATTGACCTTGAATTCCAGCATGAAATTTCTGTTAGATTACATTTTAAGATCTGAGCTAAGAACTTTCAGCCATCAGGTGTTCTGCTTCTCTTGCATCAGTTTGATGACCTATTATTATTTATTTTTCACTTTATTCTGTATGGAGCTTTTCCAGCAGCCTGATACTGCGACACCTCCCTGAGGAACTGCTGCTTTTGAGGGTTGTGTGCCCAGAGCTTTTCCATTTCACGAGCTATATCTCTGAACTAATAGTGGGCAGTACTTCTCCCTGCAAACCTGGCCTTGCTGATCAGATATTTTCACTCCTTAAAGGAATTTTAGGTAGAGTTTTCAGCTACTTCTACACCGTGATTGTATTATACACAACTATTTTCTGGTAGTTCTTGGAATTTTTTCAGTGAGTAATTCACAAAGTTCCTCAGTCAAGTTTTAACTTTGCTATTTCACTGTGCAGTAGCATTATTGCAAGTTGTAGGCCAGTCTTTAAATACAGTTTAGAAACCTTTCCAGGATTTCAGAGAAATACTCAAAGCAGATTTCCAAATGTGCATGTGACTCTTTTTTCCTAAAGTGGCACCTGATGATGGGCTGTGCCTTTGAAAAACCTTTCCCTGAATCCCTTTGGCTTGCAAATTGAACTGGAAATTCCCTAAAAGCTGGCATTTTGGCTCCTGGTTGACCAAGGTGCCCATGGTGGCAAGGCTTTCATGGCAGGGGCTGTCAGCAGGGGTGGCTGTCAGCAGTGGGATGCACAGGGCTCTCCCTCATTTGGGGTCCTTGTGGATATGGCCCCAAAACATGCTGAGCTGTGGTGAGGGGCACAACTGTGCCCTGAGCACCAGCAGCTCCAGAAGTGTGGAGGGTGACCAGAAATGTCCTCAGAAGGGATGGTGTGTGAGGCAGAGGGAGTGCCAGGGCCTGGTGGCCCTTCAGCCTGTCCTCTCTGTGCAGATGGCTTCAGGAAGGTGGTGAACATCGAGCAGGGGGGGCTCGTCAAGCCCGAGCGGGACGACACCGAGTTCCAGCACCTCTGCTTCCTGCAGGGCCACGAGCACCTCCTGGAGCACATCAAGAGGAAGGTGAGGGGTGCTGGGTGGGCAGGGGGAATGTGCTTCTGGGCAGTGTGACTCAGCATCACCCTGTGCTCTTGGTCCTGCCCTCTCCACATACATGTGCAGCTGGGGCAGGGGTTCTTGGTGTGTAGGGCTTGGCTTTCAGCAGAGCTTTGTCTGTGTTTTTTTGCTCTGTTGCTCAGTATCACAAGACTTTCACATAGTGCTGCATGGCCAGCTTGCTTCCCACTCCTCTGCCTTTGAATTGTTACCCACTTTCCTAGAGAAATATGGCATAACTCCTTCATGGACCCCAGCAGCCATCTCCTTTTCTTACAGAAGTGAGGACCTACTCCTGCCCTCTGTTTTCTGTCTTTTAACCCGTTATAAATGTTCCAAAAGGGCTGTTCTCTTATTGAATTAGCATAGGAACTTCAGGAAAGAGACTCCAGCAAAAGCCTTTTAGTGTAATATGTCAGTTTGAAGCATTACCTCAGACTCATCCCTGCAAAACACGAGGCTGGATTGGGTATCTCTGTAGAATAGAAAGATTAAATCAAACAGTCTAGTTCAGTTCCTCCCTGGTCCTCAAAATACTTTTGTTTTCCTCCCAGGCTGATTTGAAATAGGTTCCCACTCTGGCAGGGAATGTTCTTCTGCCAGCAGATGTTCTGTATGAATAGATTTGCCCTGCACTTTGCTCTATTTTATCCCTGTGGCCCTTGCACTAGTACTGTGAGGACAGTTCAGACTCTTGTGCACATTGCCTGTCCTCGTATTTCAGCCCCGTGCTGAAATTTCAGCTGGTGACAGTCCTGCCCCTGAGCCACCACAGGGCTCTCTCTGTCCATGGCCCTTCTTGCACCAGTAAAATCCCCCTGTGATCTTTTCCTCCTCAGGTGTCAGTAGTGAAAAGTGAGGAGACCAAGATGCGGCAGGAGGACCTCAGCAGGTTGCTATACGAGGTACAGATACTGAGGAGTCAACAGGAGAACATGGAGTGTCAAGTGCAGGACATGAAGCAGTGAGTTGAATCCTCCTCAGGCTGCTCCTTACGGGCATTTGCTTCTCTGGAGTTGTGGATTGTGGGGAATGGTTGGAAGGAGGAGCCTCACACACCTCCCTCCCAGAGAGCACGTGGTGAGCCAGGGGCTGATCACAGGGACTAGATCTGTTCAGACAGCTACATGTGGAATTTCTGTGCACACCTGATCTACAAAATATGAATTAATGCTCAGCCTCTCTGTCTTTATGTTTTCCCTTTACAGATGAGGAGGGCGCCAAGGAGGTCATGTAGGAAATATGTGTATAACCTGGGGACTTAACTCAGATAACTATTTCCTCAAGATAGAAAGGATGGTAGAGATGTAACTGTGTCACGTCTAGAAGAGTTCTTGGCAGAGATGTGGTAGAGTCCATTCCAGCTATTAAAAAAAATAAAAATATAACTCTCTGGCATCCTCCACCTCCAACATTTATCTGCTTTACTGACCTAAAAAATGTAGTACCTTATAATATATAATACAAGAGCTGCTGTAGTGTTTAGTCTGTGAACTCATCTCTGAAGACTGTGTCTTCTGCCACGGCCAGAACTGTTGTGTAAGAGCAAACCAAGCAGATGCAATGCTTCCTGCATGTGGCTCCCAGACCTCCTGTGTCTGAGACTCTGGGATCTTCTGAGTCAGACATGGTCACTAGAAGCTTAGTAAATGGATAAGGTTTTATAAATCATGTATTTGAAGAGGTTTTTATTTGCCTCCAGATTTTATTAATCTTTGCAGAGATCTTTGTTTAAAAAGCACTTGAATAATCAAAAAGACCCAAAACCTTTCCCTTATAATGGGAGCTGATATTCATACTGCACCAGATGACACTGCCATCCTGGGAAACTTCATTCCAGCCCAGCATCTTACGTGCAATGGATAAATATTTTTATCCTGCATTATTTTTTAATGACTCCCACACTTAGCACATGCATGAGATGACACTGTGAAATCCAGGTACAGTGGCAATGAGTTCATAGGCTTGAATTTGTTTTAATTTTTAAGGAATTCCAGTATCATTTATTTGGCCTTGATTTTAATTTATTCTCCCTTCTGATTTACTTGCTCCCTCCCTCCATCTGGCAAAAGGCAAAATTGCATTCAAATGATGAGAAGAATACAGTTTTTATAAACTATGACAGAGGAGAAATCCCAGGCTGAAAGCAAGTTAAGGAATTTACCCTGGTGAAGAAGCATTAGGACATAACTCCAGGACGAGCTGTCAGACTAAGGAATGCTGCTTTTGCTGGAAATCCTGTCAGTGCCAGCACAGAAAGTTCACTGCAGGGGTTCTGGCTGTACAAGCTGCTCTGCTGTGCTCTTTCTAGCCCTGGACCTTGTCTTCCCAGTTCTAGCATCCACACTGGAAAGACTGAAAAGCAAAAGGATTTATCAGTTTCACCTGTACGATGGGTTTTGCTGGCCTGGCAGTTTGGGTACCTCCATATACTCTAAGGATAAATTGACTGGCAAAACCCTTTGCAGCGTGGACTTGGCTGGCATCCAGATTTGGAGACAGCACAGTAAATAAATTCTGCATCTCCCCCTCCCTCTTACTGGGGCTGGCTGTTAAAGGAGGCCTGTAAGCTCTCCTCTTCTGTCTGCTGCTTCATTTGCAGACAGAAAACAAATTCTCTCTGTGCAGCGTGAGCACAGGTCTGTGCTGGGTTAAATCCATCACTCCCACTAATCAAATCATTACAGTCCTCCTGGTTCAAGGCTCTGAGGGGCAGAAGCACCTCTTTAGCCTCCAGTCACTCCAAATGTGCCTTTGTAGCCCCATGTGTAGGAGGTTTCAGCAGGTAGAATACACAGGGTCTCTCTATCCATAGGATCTCGTTGTCTTTGGGAGCAGTGGGGCAGTTGTAGAGAGGTTGGACTTTCTTGGCTCTTGTGGAAGGATAGTCTGGGTGATCCGAATCATTCACAGTCACAAATCAGGCCTTGCTGAAATTCTGAGTTTGGCCCAAATGTTCCACAAAAACTAAATGTTCTTTGTTACCTTCCCCTATAAACGTTGGCATTTCCTTGTTTGTTTTTCGCTTTGGTCTATAGTTCTTTTGAGGTCAAAGAAGAACAAGGAAGGCAATTGTGTGACCCTGTTTGGGACACCTGACAAGAGCCAAGCACAACAGGAGCCCCAGAGTGAGGCAGACTTTGCACAGATGGGTCATGGCAGCACCATGGGCTGTTGGGACGTTTCTGTGCTCACAGAAAATTTCTGTTTCCCTTCCAGGCAAAACGAAGTCCTTTGGCGGGAGGTTGTTTCTCTCCGGCAGAACCACTCCCAGCAACAGAAAGTGATCAACAAGGTAGTGGTGACAGAGACTCCAACCTCACCTGTCCTGCCTGCCCCACGTCCTCCTCTGATGCTTTTCTCCTGCCCCATAATCTCCACGCCCTGATATCGCAGTGTATTTATTGTCCCTTTCTTTCAAGTTGTGTTATGCTTTTATGTGTCCTGTGGAAAGTGGTCATTAACAAAGCATAGACTCTGCCCTAGAGCAAAAGATTTTCATTTCCCTGTCAGTCCTTGCTGTGGTATTAGAAACCCCTTTTATGTTGAAGTCCTGAGCAAGAGAGCACAGCTGTCACTAATTGCCCTATGTTAGCTGTGTTCTGGTTGTACCAATGCCTTTGAGCTTCCCAAATCTTTCCTCTTTCCTTTGTGCAAGACAGAAGCCCCCTTCCTGCCAGCAGGAAGCTGCAGGTGGCACATTGGCCAACCATTCCCCCACTGGGACTATTACATTTTCTGGTGTGACAGGTATAGTCAAGGAATTACTGTACAACCTTTTAGATTGTGGAGCCATCTCCCTTAAAATCTGGCATGACCAGTGTAGAAAAGGCCTGTCCAGTGATTCTTGGACGGTGCTGACGTGACTGAGCACGTCACATTTCCCAGGGCCCGAGAGCCATGTTCTGACCCTCACGTGGCATCACTGAGTCACAGGACTGGACAGAAATGCACGAGGCTATCAAAGCCTTCCTCCAGCTCTGAGGCTGGACCAGCCACACAGCTCATTGTAGAGAGGCTTTTATGCAACTCTATTTTGTTATATTGAGCAGTGAGTAAGAGCCAGCTGTGATATATAATAATAATGCTCTCTTTGTTTGGAGGTCAAAGCAGAGCATTAAGTTCAAGCTGACCTGGGAATATGTTGTTAAGTGATTCCTCTACAAAGCCATTCTGCCTCCTTTTTAGTGTCCTGTTTTCACAGGAGTGAAAAACTCAACTGAAAAGAGCTCAGACCTCCATGCAGGGTCTCCCCTTGTGAGCTGCCTCTTTCACGTGCAAAAGCTTTGTCAGACTTTACAGCGCCTCTTATAAACATCTCTGAAGACTTTAACAGAGTCCAAGTCTAATTCAGGCCCAGGAATGTTTGCATGTGCACTTCACAGGCGTATTCCCAGGTGTGATAGGACCATCTGGAGTTCTGCATGCACAGAAGGGGTGAGAGAAAGCCCTGAGCACATGGATCCAGCAGCCTTTGCACAAAGCAGGCACTGGGCTGTGTCCCTTGAAAGCCAGGCAGGCTGTTTGAGTCCTTGGACAGGTTATTTCTGTTTCAGGCTCCAGTGTCTCGTGCAATTTGGCTCCTGTATCTCATGGCTGCTCCCAGCTTTGGGGTGCTGCTGGGAGGGAGGGACGTGTGAGACAAGAATGGCTGCGGGAGCAGGGAGTGCTGAATCACTCTGCTGATTAACACCGGATTTTGATCTCTCCTGACAGCTGATTCAGTTTCTGTTTGGCCAGCTGCAATCCAGCCCCAGCAGCACTGGGATAAAGAGGAAGCTGTAAGTACCCTTGTGTGGGTGCATAATGTGCCCCTCGCTAAAAGCACAAGCTCAGCTCGCCCGGGCAGGCGGTCACCGGACCAGGGCTCCATGGGATGGGCAGTGAAAGGGCTGAACTGCCGAGTCAGACCTGCTGACAGGCCCCATTCACTGCTCTTTAGAGAAGCACCGTGTCAGCTCGTGACCTTTATCTGGGGAGCACAGAGCGTGAGGGGAGATGGGAACGCTAACTAGCGGGAGACTGAAGGGCAGGACCCCGCTGCTGGTCCTACACGTTCCAGTTTTGCCACTTGACATCAGTAGGAGCAGGGCTGGGCCCAGCCAGCCCATGGACACCTTTGGTTTGACCCACAGTCACTGAATGTGGTGTGTATCCAACACAGGTTTGGTGGCATGGAACCAACAGAGAGGAAGGTGGGGAAAAATTTTAGCCAAGGGGTGTCTTTAGATAAGCTCTTCCAGGCCAGTGAGTAGAGGAGCTTGAATTAGGAAGCTTAGTGCCTTCTAGGAAAGCAGCCATGCCTTTGGTGCTTGTGGAGAAAAGGAATTTTCTAGGCAGTTTTATAGGGTCATCACAGCAGTGGCAATAGTGGGTGTATAGCAAAATATCCCAGTTCCCTGCTTCTCTGGGACCGTATCACAAAACCAAGCTCTGCCACCCAGGACATTTCATGATGGAAAAGCAGTGCCATTTTGAGGCTCCTTCATATTTTTTTCTTGATTTCAGTCAAGAAAACAGACATTCCCACTACAGGACCAGCCCACAGATCTGTTGCTTCTTGTTAATGACCATCTCTAAAGGCCTAGTCAGGCACTTTTTGAAAGCCCATATGCAATGAGTTCAGGCTGTGCTCTGCTTTGTGTCTTCCTCTGCTTTATGACTTACCTAGTGGGTGGCAAAGGTTCCTCTTATGAAATGCTGTGTATGGGGATGCAGTTTTGCCAGAGGGGCTCTGAGTGTGAGGGAGCTGTAAGAATACAGATTCCCAGTACTGCACTAATCATATCCAGTAAAACAAGCTGAGGATCCAGCCTAGAGCTTGAAACCACTAGGAGCTAGAGGTATGAACTGAATTTGTTATTTTACTGGCATCTTTCAAATAAGATCCAGAAAATCTGCACCATCCTTTCTCTATATGGTAATGTTCTTTTTTAATGGTGACCTCCTACAAAACTTTTCCCTTTCCTGTCTGTAACACTGGACAAGAAAGACCCTCACAGCTGAGGAAAGACAGAGCACCCAGGGGAAAAGAGCCCTTGGCTGAGAGGCATTTCTTGTATGAGCAACCAGGAGCCAGTCAGTATGTGCTGGAAAACAAACCTGCTTCTCTTCACAGACCTCTGATGCTTGACAATGGGATCTCAACTCCCCCAGTGTCCAAGTTCAGCCGTCACTTGTCTGCAGAGCCCCTGCACGACCCCTATTTCATACAGTCGGTAGGTTGGCACCGGCCCCTGAGCTCTGGGGGGCTGCTGTGGCCAGGGGGGAAATGCTTGAACCAGTAACAGAGATTATGGAGTAAGTAATTTGGCAAGAGTTTGGCAGTGAAGAAGAGATTTGCAAAGCTGAGTGACATTTATAATTTCTTCAGCTCCCCAGTGTCAGGGATGCCTTTGTGTGCTTGTGCTGCCATGTCCATGTGGGAGGCCGTGGGAGTGAGGGGGAAAGGTGGACCCTGTAACCAAACTCTCCCTGGTGTTACCCCAGCCTGGTTCACCTCAGGGGAAAAGAGGAAGAACTGTGTTCTGGAAGTGGGTACTATGACCTTTCTGACCAGAGCCAGATTTTTGTAGCTGCTGAGGGATCCCCCCATCCCCCTGACCCACCAGAGGAGACAACAGACACTTCTGTCCTGCAGTTAAAATACGTGGGCTGGCATGAGACACCCATACTGCCCTGTTGGGCTGGGTTGGATCTTTCCCTCCACAGGAAGCTGAGCAGTCTAGGCAAAATGTCAGACATGGTAAAACCTCCTGGTAGCTGACACTTCAGTCCCAGTGCCTATTTCACACCTGTACCTCTGTGTGGTTGAGGAAAGGTTAGAGGAAATTAAAGTGTTGCAGGGTTGGTGAAAGCGTGGTTGGTTTCTGTACAGGGTGAACTCAAGGTCTCAGTGAGTAAACCCCAACAATGTCAGATAGGGCCTTGGACTTGTTCTGGGGCTCAGAAGGATAAATCTGTATGATTTTTGCTTTCCTTTTAGCCATCAACAGAACCTGCCTCTTGCTTAAACAGCCCTGGAATTGCTGGAGGACCCATCATATCTGACGTTACTGAAGCATCACCATCCAACATAATAAATATGCAGCCCCCTCCTGAAAATGACAGGTAAACATGTTTGTGATTAAAAATGGGGAGAGTCAGGTCTGGACACACTCATGCAACTCTTCACAAGAGTTCTTCATGGCTGTAATTCTACCAGAGTTTCTGTCTGATACACAGATCTCTATAGAGATGGTGGGCTGAAATACTTTTTCCAGTTTGCAAAGTGGGTCAGATTTTCAGAATTAGAGAGGGGTAATAACAGCATAACTTTCAAAACAAAGTCCTGAGTTTCATGTTGAGAGCTTCCACTCTTTGAGAAATATTCTATGTTTCTTTATATTTTGTCCTCAAGACAGGGGCTGTCTCAGACTTAACTAACTAGATACTAACACTTGTTGGGTTTGGAGAGAGAGAGAAATAATGTTTCCTTTTGGCTTTGGCAAAGAAACAATCAAATTGTACATCTTTCTGCTAATGAGAACAGAAAGGCTACATCACAACAACTTCCGATTTTTGACAACTTTTCTGTGAAAAGGCCCCAGTAACTTAAGAACTGAATGCAGAGGTATTTTAATGCTTATCTCTTCCTGCCACAGACATGCAGTGTGTTTAGGGCTAGTAGCAGAATAGCTACAGCTATGTCAGTGGAAAGTAAGTAGACAGATGAATCATGGAAACAGTTTCTGAGGCGTAGAGACAAGGCAGTTATACTCTAGAAATTGCCTGTAAATCTGCCACATAATTGAAACCATAGCCATAAAATTAGCTAGGAGCATGCAAAGAGCCTCAGATTAAAAAAAAAAACCAAAAACAAAACCAACAAAAAGCAACCAACCCTGGAAACCATTTCTAAAGCAGAAAACTTAATTATAACGTTCAAGTTAAGTTACTTATTTCTACTAATTACTGAGTGCCATCTGGTGGCTTCTGATCTGTGCTGTGCCTGCACGAGTTGAGGATCTGAGTCAGCCCTGGCCCTGGTCAGTTCAGGTGTGGCACTTGCTAAATCCACATGAGCTGCTGGTGGGAGCCGAGAATCCACGAGACCAGCAGATGATGAGAAAGGGCTGTTGAGGAAGGCTCTGCAGTGTCACACACCATCCTGTGTGTGTGACATGGTGGTGTCTCAGCAAAGCAAGTCTGTGAGTGCTGGGTGATGATAGTTTGTCAGAATGGCTTCCATGCCCTGTGCCTGTTGATCTACGTGCCTTTGTCATTTTGGCTTCAGCTCTGCAGGTTCACAGGGAGCTGTGCAATCTCCTGTAAGTAATGTAGAGTAGACTTGTACATCCAAAATGCTGCTGATAAAAACTTCATTGTTACATGTCCACGTGGGAATAACGTGGAGTGTCTCTCCCACTGGAAGAAGGCAAAACTCCAAATGAGTAAGTCTGACTGGACTGTCAGATCGTGACAGCTTCTGTTCCAAGCCCTGGAGGGCCACGAGATCCTGACCTGTGTCACTGGGATATCTAGAGTGCTTGCCTGTCCAAACCTAACTCCTGCATGGGAAGGTCTTACTGATCCCATTTCTATCTCCAGGGTGGAGACTTTTCTTTTTCAGGAGAACCTCTCTAGCCCATAACCTAACACTCACCTGAGGAGTGATCAACCCATGGAAGTGCATTTCCCTTATTTGCAGAACAATTGAATGGGGCAAATTCATTATAACTGTGGCTGATGAAGTGACTGCAGATATTTCAGCTGAGCACATTTCTAGAGCTTGCTGAGAAGAAAACAAGGCTGCTGGTTCCTTTTGCTCGTGGGGGGAGTGGAAAGCCCTCCTGGGGCAGTCTGAGGGGAAGTGGAAGCAGCCCTTGTGCCGCTGCCCTGCTCAGCAGCAGCAGCCCGTGCAGAGCCGTGTGTGTGGTGCTGAGCCCTGTCTCTGGTGCAGGGAGAAGTGCCTGATGCTGATCAAGGAGGAGCCCGTGAGCCCTGGTGTGAAGGGCACGGCCGAGCCCGACGTGCCCCTGCCCGGCTGCCGGGCCTGCCCCGAGCCCCCGGTGCTGCCTGTTGCCATGGTCCAGTCTGTCCTGGAGGGCAAGGGGGGCTGTGCTGCAGCCCCAGGGACCTCCCAGCCGCCAGAGAGGAGGGGCAGAAGGGCTCTGCTGGACAGGTGAGGCGAGGAGGGACAGCTGTGGCCCTGCCTGTTCCCATGGCTCTGCCTTCCCACTCGCAGGGTGGGGAGGGAGGGAGGGTGACTCCAAGTTGCCAAGTGCAGCCTGGTACCTGTGGCACCTGCTAGAGGAGCCTCGAAGTGCAAGGGGCAGCTCACAGAGCTGGGGGGTCTGTGGGTGACTGCCTGAAGGACCAGCAGAGCTGTCAGAGGATGTGCAGCAGAGCCCTGGGAGCAGGAAGAGGGGGATTTGCCCAAGGCCCAGGTGAAAGCTGGAGCAGCATCTGTGCTGCAGGCTGGCAGGCCACGGGACTGTGCTGCACATCTGCAAGGGGCACCAGCACAGTGCCCCTGGGCTCAGCCACAGGGCAGGCTGGGTGAGCCTCTGCTGCAGCTGTGGCTGAGGCTGAAATCCCAACAGCTCTGAAGTCAAGGCTGAGGGCTCAGGAGACCTCACCAGCAGAAGGAGAGCATGGTGCAGCTTGGTGGATGATGTGGAACTGCAGGTCATTCTTGATGGCAGCTGCAGCACTGTAAGGAAGACCGGGGAGGAATGGTGGGGAACCCAAAACACTCATTAGGGTTATCAGAAAAGCTTCCATTTTCCTTTAGGTCCTTACAGAGAATCAGAATCCTCCTTCTGAATCCACTGGATACTTCAAAACATTTTATTAGAAGCAAAATAATCCTTTTTTTAAAGGTCTGAGTTTAAGAGATTTTTTATAGCTTTTGGGGGGATTAAACCCAGCAGGGCCTCACTGTTGCTGCTTTAGCTGAGTATTTCCAGTAAATGCAGCCTGCAGGCTGAATGCCTGCAGCTAAAGGTCACTCCTTTAAAAAGCATCAGTTAACAGTAATTCTTGGACCAGTAAGGATGGCAATGCAGCCTGTTCTGGTTTCAAGTGCCTCTAAAAGGATTTCCTCTAAGGAAAGGTTTCATTTTCCCAGTCTTGAGGAGGTGCTTACAGACTGTCCATCCCCAAACCACATGTGTCACCCAGGAGAGGGGGAGTCTCACTTGTTTTACCATCAGCTGAGTCCCCTGTGTGCTCTGCTGAGTTGTACTTCTGTGATTAAACCAAGTTACATGGCATAAACCCAGACTGGCAGTGGGCTCTTGGTTTTCAAAATGAGATTCAAACATAAACACCCTGCTGGAATCAGTCCTGCTTTCTATACATATCTGTGCAAATGTCCTTTGTGGCAACATGTCCCGTTGTGTTTTCTCAGAACAGATATTTCAGACCCCTTGGAGGGCACTGACTGGAGCCTGGAGGGGCTGCAGCTGCTGCTGAGGAGCCAGCAGTACGGCCTGGAGCCTGCCAGCCTGCTGGATGTGAGTGCTGCTGCTCGGGGAGGGGCTGTGTCACACAGGGGTTCCCTTGGGCTGCAAATCAGACCATGCTGCTCCTTCTTGTGTGGCATTTTGTCTGCCACGTGCTGCCTGTGGAGTCACAGCCCTGTTTTGACCTGCTCACAAGAACTAGCAAGATCTCAGATTTAAATGATGCTTTTTCTTTTTACGCTGAAAATGAACATGTTTGAACTTTTTGGAGCACAGAACACAGTGCATTTGGTAAAGAAATCAACATAAACCCTGACAAATATTTGTAAAATAGGTTTAATATGACTCTCTAGCTAGTTTTGTAATTACTTTGTGTCGGTTAGTTTATTTTCTGCATCTTAGATACTCCTAGATAGTGTTTGGCTTTTACTGCCTTCCCCTTTGCCCCTTTCCCACTTTCAGGGAAGTGTAGCCAATGTCAAATTCTCTCTCTGCTGAGGAATTTGTCTGTCTCAGTTCTCAGGTCACCTCTCCTTAGAAATGGATGGTGGCTTTTTCTTGGCTATACATGCAGAAGTAGGAAGGTTTGTTTATTTCTCTGTTGTACATATAGTTAGTATATGAAAGGTTTTTGCCAATAATCAAATAACTCTGTCCATAAGGAAAGAATCTGTATGTCAAAGATATGCTCCCTTGAGGAGGTGCTTCAGATTAAGCTTTCATGGATAAACAGGAATGAAAAATCATTTAAAAATCAATCTTATTCTCTTCAAGTCATTTCCCAAGTGTCTGTGATTGATTTTGACTTTACAGGGAGCATTTCTAATGGGCTGCTCTGTCACTGGCTCTGTTGGTTCCTGTTTCTTGTTTCTCATTAGGAAATGTTTCTCATTTTCCTGTTACCCACACACATCTCTCTCTGTGCAACTAACGTCACGAGAGTGAGAATGAATCATGGAACTGTGCCCCAGATCAACAGCTCCTTTTCCAGACTGCTCAGACTTACTGCCATGGAAGCAATGATGCAACAGGAACCTGCCCTCTGCTACTGAGTTTTGGAATGCTTTTGAAGCCCCCATGACTCTGGAGGTGTCCTAGAGCAGTGGAAAACGGCTTTACGTTGCATGTGCAGTGACACAGAGAGCTGCCCTGGTCTGTGACACCCCCGTGGCACTGGTGTCTGTGCTGTCCCTCCAGGCAGCAGGGCCTGGGGGTCTCACAAGTGCCCCCTTAGCCCAGCACACAGGAGCCTTTGCCTGTAGCTTCCCTTGGTGCAGGGCTACAACCCTCCAGCAGACAGTGGAGGATGTGGCTACCTCAAACCATTCCACCCTTCAGAGCCCTAACTGTGTTTGTCTCCCAGCAGGTCTTTAATCCCAATTTATCTCTGAGTGAGTGGAATATGACTGAAATGGAGGCCAGTCTGTCCCCGGTAAGAGATGAGTATTTCTGAGATATGAAAATAATAATCACAGAGGCACAGAACAGCCTGGGTTGGAAGGGACCTGAACCAGCCACGGGACACCAGCCTGGCCACCTCGGGTGACATGAGCCACATTGGCCAGTGCTCCAGGGAGGATTGCACCTCCCTGCACCCTGTCCTGCAGGCAGATCTGCCCTGGAGCCCTGGGTTTGGGGGTTTGGGAGGTGCAGTGAGCTGGGGGACAGGCAGGGCAGGAGGGTGGCTGCTGTTCCTGGGGGTGTGGGGAGCGTGATGAAGCACCGATGCTCCCAGTGGCCTCGTTCTAACGAGCTCCCCTGTCTTTGTATAATTGTACATTGTAGTTTATATTTTTGCATCAAGATGCAGCGACTCACAGTGGATCTGGAGAAGAATGCAACTGAGCTGCCCCCAAAAGTGTTCAACGCCCCGTTTAACAGCACCTGCCCAGGTAGGAGCAGCAGCTGGGAAAGGGATGTCTCTGGGGCGCTCACAGTGTCAGCAGTGGATACCACGTCCAGCACTGACTGTTTGCCAGGGGGGTTGTTATTTTATTCCATGATTGTCAGTCAGCAGTGTTGCCACGGCAGCTGCTGAGCCAGTTACTGCACAGTGGGGAAAGTGTGAGGGATAAACTGAGGTGTAAATGGAATTGAACTGCCCCCGTTTCTGCCATGGGTCCTCTCCAGGTCTGTCAAGCATCTGCTTTCTCTGCCTGTTTGTGGCCTCCTCAGGGCACTGTGGTGATCTCAGGGGGTGGGGTGGTAAGAGCTGCACAGGTCCTGGGTTTCCTCTGGCTCCTGCTGCACAGGAGGTGCCCTGGAAGCTGCTGGCAGCCAGAGGCAAAGGCTGTGTCTCTGTTTCTCCAGACCTTTGAGCAAACCTCAGGGGAACTGTCCAGCTGATCTCCCACTCACTGACTGATGAAGTGTGTCACTGACCTTAGACATGAATCTAGAAGTGTTTTCCTGGTTATGGAATAGTGATATATTTTTATTTTCATGTGTATTCAGCTGGGATGGACTTGAAAGAGAAGTTTTTGTGAGCCCTGGTTGGTGCTGTAGCCACTTTTTGATTTATTGCATGTTGTTCAAGGACTTCCAACCTCAGCATCTTGTATGAGCATCTCAAAGGCATTAAAAAAAAAGCCCAGCTACACCAAGGAGAGTCCTTGAGCATCCCCTGTTTGCAAAGCCTTTGTGGCCCATGCAGTGGTGTGATGCTGGAATAATGGGACAATTGACAGAGGTCTCCTCCTACAAAGAGGAGGGAAACCAGAGAGTTCTTAGTGAAGGAGAAGAGAAGCTGCTCTCATCCACTCCCCAGTGTCTCCAGCCATTTGGTCATCCCTCTTTCACTTCTTGGGAGGCATCTCAGCATCCAGGCAGAACCCACCTGGTGACCTGCAGAGATTCCCATGGATTTTAATGGGCTTCTGAGTGAGTCCAAGTGTGACTCAAGTGTTTCCAAGTGATTTTTGCCTGGCGTGAGGCTCCTCACTGCTCTTGCAATGGGGATTTGTCACTTTTCAGTTCTACATAATAAAGTTGGGTAACTTGCCCTGCAGAAGCTGAGTTTTCTCCTGTGTGTTTGCATTCCCAGGGAAAGATGTCATCCTGGAAAATGCCCAGCAGTTCCTCATCGACCGTCAGTCCATCTTTGGAAACGACCTCCTCAGCTTGCCTGAGAGTTCATCCCTTTATGTTCCACCTGAAAATGTGGCTTCCTACCTGTCCTCTGTGGGGGTCCAAGGGGACATCCCTTTAAACCTGAGCTCTTCAACAGACAACAGCCAGTGATTTTGCTTCCAAGAACCGTCATCTCCCTCCCACCCACCCAAGCATCCACAGGTTTGAATGTAAAGAAACCAAAGTGACTCAGAAACCCACTTTTTGTGCCCTTTTTTTGGAGTAGATGGAAATGGTTGGTTGCTGTTGCATTGCTCTCCCTGCACCTGGTTTTCAGTGTTTTTTAAAACAAAATACTGTTCCTGGTGCTTGCTCCTAGGGGGGGTGAGAACTTGGCAGGATTTTTTTTTTTCTTGAAAATGCTTTTAGAATTTCAAAACTTCTAACAAAATGTAAGTGAAAAGTAGCTTGAAAGTCCATCTGGGACTTCATAAAATAGTGATCCTGACTAGTGTCTGCTACGGCAAACTGTGGGATTTTACAGGGGCAGCACAGATTAGCTAAGATGCCTGACCCTTCTCCATGCTCTTCTTGAAATAGGGAAATCATCTAATGCTCTACAAATACTTTTTTATCCATTTTCTGGGTTTGATGGGATGCACCTGTGCCTCTCCCTTGTCCTCCTAGGGTGAGTAGGAAACAGATCTCTCAGGGTGTGCAGAAGATCATTTTCTGAGTGACCCCCCAGGACGTGTCTCTGGCTCTCAGGGGAGCCACAGACCATCACAGGCCACAAAACATCCCACGCTGAGTTGAGAGCAGTTGTTGTTTGGAATTTGTTTTGCCCCAAATTTCTTTTCTCTTAGATAATGCCTCCATACTTAAAAAAAGGGATAGACTCTTCTGCACACGCAGTTTTTCATGTGCAGAGGGGACTGAGGGAGCACACTCTGGGGTTTGGTGCTGGCAAAGTATTCCACGTCCAGTCCAATGGTTTTTTTTTCCCTTGGCTTTGACCTGTTCTATTTCCTCTGAAGATGTGCCTGTTGGTTTATTGATGTATAAAATCTGATGAAACAGTTCAATTGATTGGATCCCCTTTTTAGAAGGACTCTCAGCTGCTCAGTGTAGGATAGAAGCAGAAGGGTTAGTCCACCACGTCCCACAAACTTTTCTTCTGTCCTTTGTGCATCTGAGACCAGCCTCAAAGGCTGAACTAATCTTCCCCTTCCATGTGGTTTCTGACGACTGAGTTTCTCAACAAAGCAGAGCTTTGTTTTTTATGCTGTAGTTCTAATGAGAACATATTATTTATCTCAATATCCTCTACCTGAGTTGCTTTTCCTTAGGAAAGCTACTCAAATGCAGTAGAACAGACCCAGGAAATTCAATTAACTCAGGCCTCCTAAGGGCTTAGACAGGGAGGTGTAAGCTGTACCAATATCATTTGAAGAAATGCTCTGCCCCCTTTCACTGCCATGACAATTCTAGGTTATAAACCAGATTTCTGAACATCTTGGTCAAGCAGCATCCACACCAAAACACAGTCAATCAATCAGATGAGTGCAGGCTCAAAATCACAATAAGATGAGCATGTTTTAAATGGACCTTCCTGTCACAGCCCTTCCCTCCATCCATTTATCATTATGTGAACAGATGTGTTAGTTCAGAAATGTTCACTTTTGAGCACATTTTCCCCCAGCTGACTCCTGTGTGCTGGGAGCTCTGTCACTGCCTTGGTGGTGCAGTCTGTGCAGGAGCAGGGTGTGAGAGCTTCTGAATTAATCCCAGCCACTGGTTTTGTGTTCAGGACTAAGGGAAAATTCTGGCAGCCCCCATTGGCCTAGTATTTAGATGATGTGCTTGAGTGTATCCTGGAAAAGGTTTTCCTTTTCAAGGGATTTGTGCTCAGAAAGTTCACCTAGATCAGCCCATTTGCCACTATTTTGCCATTTCCAGCAATGGAAAGTCGTTGAGTTGCACTCTGTTTAATTCTTTTCTCATAGATAATTGAAGGCTGTCTGGTGTCTGCTGACACCTGGCAGGGTGTGTTCAAGATTCACATCCCTCTCTGAACTCCCACTCTCTAGGCTGCTGAAATGTTAGCACTGAATGTATTGATCCAGCAAGGTATTGAAGCACATGCTTAACTTCAGCTCCTGAAGCCTTTTTCCAAAGCCTGTGGCGTGCTTGAGGTTGGGTGTGGGTTCAGTGCCCTCCTGGCTGGGGCTGAGCAATGACCCACCTTGGGGAGCTGCCTGTGCAGGGCCGGCTCAGCCCGGCCCAGGGCCCGGCACCGTCCGGGCTGCGGCGTCTCCGTGCAGGGGCAGCCTGAGCTCGTGGGGAGCAGCCTCTCGGGAGGGTCCTCGGGGTTTTCTTTAGGCTTTTTGCTCTACTATAAACATGGGATTGGAGCTTGACAGGGAGAGAGGAACCTCCAGGAAGAGAACTCTGGAGCCACTCCTGTGAAGAGCCAAGCTCGTGTTCCTCGGCTTTTTACACTGTTCATTTTACTCGAAGGTGACGTGCTGAGACTGAGTTTTGCACTATGCTGTACATTTGTAAAGTTTTACAGAAAACACTAATTAAACATGTTTCCTTTTCTCATTTAGTCCTGCTTTGGCGTTTCTCTCACTCCTTTCACCTGCCCCTCACTCCTTTTCTCCTTCCCCAATGCAACTCTCCTGTAAGGTTCAGGGGATTTACCTGTGAGCTCAAACAGGCCCTGCTGGTGGGTTGTGGTCACTGTGAACACACAGGACCTGGGGACACCTCACGTGTAAAATGTGGCAAAGTAAACACAGCTCAGAAAGCTGCTGAATTCTCCAAACTAAAATGCTGGTCAGGGTGGGTATATCTGGTAAAAGGATCACAGTAAAGGAATCTGTAGTTCTTGAAACCACTTGCTGTCTTTTTTTTTTTTTTAATGTATCCTGGTTTTCTTGCTTTCAGTGATAAGAGAGCTCAAACTTCACTCTTGGATTACTTTTTTAAATCTTTTGTTTACAAACATAATATAGTCCCTCCTTGCTTCTAGTATAGGAGGAGGGTACCAGGACAGGCACTAAAACAGGACAGGCACTAAAGCACAGCACAGAAAATGTACAACCAAAAGCCCTCAAAGTGGTCCTTATCCAGCTTGGTCAGAAAAGGAAGCAGCTACTTTTTAGGACAAAGCTCCCACAGGTTGCTGGCAGCATTGGCAGCTTTCTGAAGGGCAGATTCCTCTGCTGGTGCTTTCAGACAAGCCTGTTCTCCACAGGCCCTTGGCTCACCCTCCCACCCTGTCCTGGGGCCCAAGGATTTTACCAGCATGTTTTAATCCATGGAAAGTGGGAAATGGCTGAAATTTAAAGCAATTGTGTTGTCTTCCCTGAGGGCTTCTACAATTACTTTGTGTTACTGTGAGATCCAGTTCTCTTGCCACCAGATGGCACCTAAGCCCAGCTAATTGGAAATTCATCTTTTCAACAAGCCCATAGTAATATTTTATTTCTTCAAATGTTCACATCTACAAGACCTGTTCAATTCTATTTATCACAAATTATTAAGGATTTATAGAAACATGAAAAAAGACACCTGAATGTGAGCAGGGCTTAGTGAAGTGAGGCCACTCAGAGCTGAGGCCATTGCTGATGCTGTGGTGGTGGTTGTGTCACAAAAACACTGTCAGCCCTTGACGATGAGGCCACCTCTCACAGGGTGTGGTTACAAGCAGAATCTTTATTTGGTTCAAATGACAGATACATGTTACATTTTGCTTTGAAACTACATCTGTACTGAAACCCTGAGATATAAACATTTAACTAAGTAATTTCTAGAAGGATGCAAAGGGACAAAGAACAGGAGCATGGAATTTAACCTCAGAACAGCAGTTGGCAAAGCAGGGAACAGTCCCTGCCCTGCAGAGCCTGGGCTGGGGGGTTTGTGTGTCCCCGGGTGGTGCCAGTTCCAACTGATGGTGCCACTGCTGGGCTCCATCCTTTGGGATGATCCCACTGCTGGGCTCCATCCTTTGGGATGATCCCACTGCTGGGCTCCATCCTGTGGGATGATCCCACTGCTGGGCTCCATCCTTTGGGATGATCCCACTGCTGGGCTCCATCCTGTGGGATGATCCCACTGCTGGGCTCCATCCTGTGGGATGATCCCACTGCTGGGCTCCATCCTGTGGGATGATCCCACTGCTGGGCTCCATCCTGTGGGATGATCCCACTGCTGGGCTCCATCCTGTGGGATGATCCCACTGCTGGGCTCCATCCTGTGGGATGATCCCACTGCTGGGCTCCATCCTGTGGGATGATCCCATGCACTCAGCCAGGTGCTGTGCTCCAGATTTGGTCCCTTTTTTTCCAAAGGGATTAATCCAATCCACTCTCAGTGTCCTTGTCCCCTGGTGCTCTGTGAGGACACCCTTCACCCTCAGCCAGGCCCTCCATCACTGGAGCTTCTCCATCACTGCCAGCCCCTGTTAGAAGCACAGAGGGAAAACACAAATAAAAATCACTGGTGGTCTTTAATGCTGAAAAAAGAAACATAGAGCCCAATTTTTTAAAGCCATTTAAATGAAACTCAGCAAGAAACCCTCTGTAGAAAAAGAGAAAATACCATTTAATTCCTAATTTGTTAGGATTCCCACACAAATAAAAGGAAGAGGTGGTTGTAACTAGCAATCTTCAATGAGAGCTGAACAGACCCTTACTTTTAGTGTGCATGTGCCACCCACCTTTTCCTCTGTAATGTCACTGTAATCTTACCATCCCCTTCCCATGGGCTTGGGTCATCTGGTTGATGGCAGACTGGTGACAACAGCAGATGGTCCTTGGGCTCAGTGACTACCTCTTGTATCAAGGGTTTCAAGGGGGCTGCTTTTTTATCTTTGATCTCCAGGTGTCTTTCTGAATTAGCAGGCTCTGTAAAGAAGCTTTCAAGAAGGGGTCTTAAGTGCTCCTCCTCTTCATGCTCTTTATGGCTCTTACATACATTTGAAAAAATTGCTGTTGGAACTTCTTCTACTGATTTCTCAAACGTGCTTTTATTGTTTTCCTCTAATGCAGAATCGCTGTCATTTGTCACTTCAGAAATTATTTCAATCTTTGGGTGATAGTCCTGCTGTAAAGGCAGAAAACATAATTGAAAATATATTATTCTTAGATATAAAAGCTAAAGGATGGGTAACTATCACTTGGATCCATGTAACAGCTGTCAGCTCTGATGTGGTGTTCTCCTAAAATGTAGGGAAGATGTGCTTCCCCCCAGCCCTGCTGCTGGATGGATGGCTCTCAGGTTAACTATTCCTCAGGCTTCAGTGACCAACTGACCATAAACTAGTAACAGTTGATAAAAAGCCCTATTTCAGCAATTCAGCAGCGTGTGGGCTGCATTGGGTTACTTTACTCCAAACCTGACTAACATCTTCATTTGTCTTCAGTCGAGAACTGAGCACCCTTTGCAGCATGACAGCTGCTAACACAGACTCCTTCACTAATCCTTTGTTCCCTTCCCTTGCCGCCTTTTAATTGGAGGCTTTGTTGGCCAAGACATTTTGCAACTCTGCCGTGAGTCTGTGACCAAAAGAGAAAATAAATTCCATGCCTTGTGCTGACTGTCAGAAAAGTTACCTTGGAGAGACCTGTAAGAACATGTCCTGTCTCCAGCAAGGCCAGGATGATTCTTTGATTAGCAGGAGAGCCAAAACTGTGCTTTTAGTCTTTGGTGCCTTCTTTTTTGCCCCTTCTGTTTCTGCTCATAGGCTGTTGCCTAAAAGATTAGCTTGAGCAAAGCAAAGTGCTAATGTGCACGAGGACTGTCCTGCAGTGGAGCAGAGGAGGGTGAATCTCCCTGTGTTTTCAGCTGAAATGTCAGATTTTATTCAGCAGCAGGTGCTTTGTTCTCTCTGTTCAGTCCTTTGCAGCATATTAGTACTGGTAAAGTGTATTTTAAGAGTAATCTTCATTATAACATTACATACTACTAAGAAATTAAACTTATGTAACTGGCGCATTACTTGATCTTAGGTTTTCATTCTCCTATTTTTGCTATAGAATAATATAAAAATCAAATTAAAAAAAAGATTTACAAGTGGATATGATCTGCCGAAATCATCCATTTTAGTTTATAAATGCATAACTGATTGCACCTCCCAACCCAGGGTTTCACAACTTAGATTATCCTCACTTTGCAAAACATTTGTGAATGTGTTTAGACAAGCTTCATTACTGGAATTAATAAAAATGTTACCTTCTGAACAAAGATTTCCTCTTCTGGGGGAAATTCAGTTACATCTACATCTTCTAAATCAGGCAGTTCCTGAAAACAATCACAGATCATGAACCAGTGCTTAGCTACTGTAACCCATGAAGGAGGACACCTCTGCTCCCTGGGAACCTTCTCCAGGGCAGTGCCTGTCAGGGTGTGAGGCCACGGCCAGCAGTGCCCCCTGTCCTCCCCTCACAGCTGGGGCCAGTGCAGCACGTCCTGAAGTGACACAGCTTTACAAAAACAGCATTCAACAAGTACAGCTTAAGATCTGAGACTAATGTTAGTGGGTGGAATTTGGTGTCAGCAGGGAGGTGATGTAGCTGTTAATCTTGTTGCAATCAGCAGGGTGCACCTGCAGATCAAACCAAAATCACTCACTGAAAGTCACCCTGGTTTAGGTACATGGAATGTGGGTCAAACACTGCCGAGGCCTGTGCAGCAACAGGAGCTTGTTTCTGCTTGACAAAGGGATGTCACAACCACCACATTGCAAATCCTCTCCGCTCTCCTCCCTTATCTCACTCCCCAGACCATCCACAGTCGGGATCCGAACAAGGAGAGCTGTGCTGAGCTCCTCCCCAGCCCTTCCCAGCCATCCCCTGCCATGGCAGCACTCCGGCTCCTTGGGATGTCTGCGCTGATGTGAGTACAGGGGGGTGTTTGCTGGGAGAAGCTCTTGCTGTTACTAAACGTGGCTGGAGAACAAAGTAGCAAAGGACACTGAGATGTGCATTAGTGTGTGATCTGGGTTTGGCTTTTCTCCTGCAGAATTAAAACAGTCACTGTTTAAGAGCCTAAAGGAACCCCAGGGGTGCATGCTGAACAGTTCTTTATGTTACAGTTTGGGCAAAGGAGCTTCCAGTGGTGCCACTGAGCACCAGGGGAAAAACAAACACTGAACTGATGAGTTCCTCACATCGTGGGTACCTACAGTATCACCACATATTTAAAGCCTTTATTTCAGACCCTGCAAGATCTGCTTTTAAAGATAGTATTGTGTATGCTTTGAATTGCTGCCAGTTCTCTCCACTGTGTTTTTTAAACCCATTATTAAAGACAGCCAAGCAGGAGGAGGCAGCAGCAAACCCTCTACTGAAGCAGTGGGTTGAGCCCTTGGAGAACATGGAATTTTTCCTGGGAGTTTGAGAGCATGGCAAAGATACGAGACTTTTCTGGCAGTAATTAAGCAAGGCAGTGTAAGGTATCAAAGAGTGTATGAAGTGCTCTGGGAAATGGTAAGGTCAGAAGTTTGTTCTTGCTGGTTGTGTCACAGTGTGACACTGTCAGGACACACTGAACAGTTCTGCTCTGAAGGGAGGTTGTATTTCTCAGTGGTATCCATGTCCTCCCCAGGGTTAAGTGTGGTAAACATGTTTAAATGTTACATCATCAGATAGCAGTCTTACATAATACAGGACCATATTCCAAATGTCAATTACTTATTATATACCTGAATAATGCAAATCCTGCTTTTCTTGGAAATAGACCTCCGAGTTCTATTTTGAGAATTAATTTATAATACCCAATACTGGTAGGTAACTGACAATGATGGGGTTGCTATTTCTTCCTTATGCTTTTTCTGCAATAATTCACATTTTCAACTGCATATTTCATTTGAGTTTTGCTTAAGAGGACCAATGTATCTACTAGATTCTTTTTGATGTGATTTGTTTTTAAATGAGAGCCCTCATTAGATCAAAGAGATAGAAGGTCAACTTCAGGTGATTTATAGGACAAAAGCACTTGTAGGACAAAATAAACTTTGGAAGCAGTGGTAAATTCTTTATATATGCTACACTGGACAGAATGATACCTCTGCAACTTTACCTTTTGGGTTCCTTTTACTTATCCTGATAGTAGAGCTCTCTTAAGAACCTGGGCATACAGTTTTACTGGCCAGGATGTTACAGGAATTACCTTGGAGAAGACAATACCCACATGTAAACTTCTCAAAATCTCAATCCAATACATACATCAAGATAAAGTTTCTCCAGTGTCTCCACTTTGAACTGCTCCATTCCAGCATATTCATCCCCTTCAGGAAGCTGGGCCTTGTCAGGGGCTGCCTCCTGTCTTGGCAGATCTAAAGAACAAGCAACAGTCAGCTGGAGAGAACTAACTGAATAAAAAATGTCTACATTGCAAGAGCAAGCACTGCAGAGCCAAACTGCTGGGGACTGACCACCACTGCACAATTCACAGCTGAATCCAGCACTTGGTCTTTCCATCACATTCTTGGTCTCTCTTATATCTTATATTGTACAAATTCATATTTTCAGTTGGCAATAATGTATTCCACAATCTATAAAAGCATTCTTCCATGTGTGAGGGCACAAACCCACCTCTGGAGGGATGACCAGCTTCTGCTGGCAGACAGACTGCACAGTGGCACCAAGGGCAGCCTGTCCTGTCACTAAACCTGGCATCTTTGAGAAGTGCAGTTCCACCCTTAAGCTGCAGAAGTTGCAGGTTAAGCCCTCAGAATTTTTTTTTTGTTGTATTTAAAGAATATTTTATCCAGTATTGCTTGATTTTCCCTAGTCACTGTGGAAATCTAATGGAATGTTCTTTTCTATGAATCAGCAGAGGCTGCACTAAGGCAGAGTTTGGCTCATCATCTCTGCACCCTCAGTTTGCTTTGGTTCCTCACTGGGTACGTTACCATCTGCCTCCTGGTTGAGATCTGCACATTTGTAAAAGTCTGGTTCCTGCACATCCTCCTGAACTCCAGCAGGAATATTTCCAGATGTGTTATCTTCCCTATTTGGCAGAAGTGATATCACTTCATCACTAACATCAAAACCTTCATCTTTAAATTTCTCAGTCTTCTCTTGAGCTTCTTCCTCTTCTGATATATTTGAAGGCTTTGATGGATTAGAATTGCCATCACCATCTTTTGAATTTGCAGGTGCTCCTACAGAAGAAACAAGTTGACTAAAATTGCTAAGTCAATCTACCACTGCTCATTCTAAATATGCAAACATTACTACACTGGCCTAAAATATGCAGCAAAAGCTCCTACTTCGTTTGAGCAGCTATTTGTGGATGAGTAGTCCTCCCAAGACTGCAGCAATATTGTGGGTTTTCCCATCTCAACTCCCCAGCAAATAAAGTTCCCAGGCAAAAAAAAATCATCTAGTAAAACATCTAGTAACACTGTAGTAAACAACTGGCTGGTCCTTATAGTTACCTTTGAAAAGACTCACAAGTGACTACATATTTAAACATATGCTTGAGGACTTTGATGGATCAGCAGCAAGTGCTGGCTGTCCTCTCCTTTGTGCAATTCACTTGCTTGCAGAACAAATTTTACTTGTTAGTCAATCCAAAAACTATCAGATAAGGACTCCTCTGCACATTCAAATTGAAGTGGTCACAGACACCTTCCAAAATTGTAAGCACAAACCTTCTAGGATATCTGTCACATCTCCATTTCCACATCTTGCACTTGTATCTCCTTCTTCCATGCACTTTTGTCTTTTATTTTCCTCTGCTTTTTGCCTCATTGCTGCTAATGCATCAATGCTATCTTGGATTTTTTTTCTCTCTCTGGTTTCCCATTTTTCCCTTTCTACTTTCTCAGCTTCAAGCCCTCCAACAGCCCAGGCTTCTGCACAGGCTCTAATGAAAACACAAAAGCTCACTGTAATACAGCTACAAAAGCCCATCTTTGCAATGACAGAGAAATTTAAAATAGCTTGAAACAGCATAAAATAGAAGAAAAGCATTTAGCAGTGACAATCCCTTATGCAACAGGGATGAACATGTATCTCATCTTGTATGTGGAACTGAAACAAAAAAAAATAAAGACAGCCAAATGCTGGTGATCACAGCCCCAGAGATTGTCTGGGCTTGGCTTGGCTCTTCCAGACACCCGTTCAGCTTCTGTTGAAATCAGGATTTGCCTCTGCTCTACAGACTTGGCCTAAGAGCATTCTGCTCAAGAATTCTTTTGTGAAAAAATAGATTGCTTTTTCCTAGGTATGTTAGATCTAGAAGTCTGCAATACAATACTCTTGTCCTCTAAGTCACTCACCTTCAATAAATTATACTGGTCAGTCTTCCTTTCCTTCCATGACAATTTTGACAAAAAATGTGTGAGTGATCATCAGCATTTGATCTTTATTGCTGTGTGATGAAGAAGGCTGTGTTTCTTACCTATCCTTTGGGAAAACTGGTCTGTCATCCAGATATGTTAGTTGTTTTAGTCGAACAATAAGTGTTTTTCTATAATTAGCAATTTTCCTTATCACCTCGTTTCCCATCAAATTCAGCACGTGCTAGAGAAACAAGGGGAACCATTTTTAAAGTTGAGTAGCAAAAAAACCCCAGTCTGGACATGCACTTTCCCTGTCATTTCAAAAACAAGAGGTGAATAAAACACCCTGAGTGTTACAGGTAATCAACAAGAAATAAAACAATGATTACTAATGTTTCTTTTAAACCAATGCCTGTTGTGCACTGAACTACCCAACCAAAGCACTTCATGGGGCTCACCCACACACAGGACAGGACCCCTGAGCTGTGTTTGCCTTACCAGGTTAGGCATGGTCTCCAGAATAGTTACAATACTTGGATCACTGAGGCTGTTGTGGGACAGATCCAGAACAGAAATACTGGGGCACTCCTGCAGGTGCTGGATGTCCTCCACTGTTCGCAGCTTGTTGTGAGCAATCTGCAGAGTCTGCAGGACCTTCAGACAAGCTGCAGGACAACGAGGACGAGGGGAGGAAAGGTAAGAGTTGTTGCTTCACAGAGGGGTTCCTGGAGCAAGTAAAAAACTGCATTGTCAAACTAAATGTTTGTATTGAATTTGGAGCTTTTTTCTAAATTTGTTATTCTGCTATATGCACTTTTTGGCTTGGCCTCCAAAGCTGCTTTCTTCACCCTGGGAAACACAGCTGTTTGGTTTTGGGATAGTGGTTGTCCTTCATTCACATTTCAAACTAACTAGTTACACACATTTCAAAATTTTCCAATGTATGCAAGTGGTAATGTAGGGGAATTATTTTTTATTTTCTGCTGAAGACAGAATAAATCTTTCAGCAGACATAAGAGATTCAGTAATTGTGTCTGCAACTGCCAAAGCACATCTTAACTGTAAAGTAAATAGTGAAAACTGGATTGTCAGCCTGTCTGCAACACAGATAAGACTGAGATGGTACTAAGAAGTGAGGAAAAAAATACCTAATTATTCTAGGTATCCACGTGAAAGTAGTTCCTACGTATTTTCTCTTTTTTCATCTATTTAATCTGCAAAATACATAGGTTTGACTCCTCAACAGAAGCCCTGTGGACTTTGGTATGGGATATTGTGCAAAATTCTATCATGAATAAAATTATCCCTTGAAACTAGTGCCACTGATAACAGCTTAGTCAGAGCTTAGGAACATGGGCTTGGCCAAGGTTACAACACATTGTACCAACAGTTCTTACAGAGATTCTCAATGGTCTTAATGTAGTTGTTACTGATGTTGAGGGAATCCAGCTTCTGTAAGGGTTCAAGGTTTTCAATTTTCTCAATTAAGTTGAGTTGCAAGTAGAGGCAGCGCAGCTCTGTCTGCGCCTGCAGGTTCTCGATTTTCCTCAGGCCATTGCACTGCAGCCACAAACACCTGAGCCCCGTGTACTCCTCCAGGTTCTCCAGCCGGTCAAACCCTGCACACAAAAGAGGTTTTAGAATAACTTTGGGAGAGGCAGTGCCACGCAAGCAGAGCTGCTGCAGCAGCCTGGGAGGGAGAACACTGGGACTGAGGGGACTGACGGGATCCCCTCGGAATTAACGGCACCGCGCCCGGCCCGGAAAGGGCAGGACCAAGTCAGTACCTGTTCTGGTCTGGATCTCATGCAGCCCTTTAGATGCCAAATAATACACAGCAAACCCAAGGCCAAATGCAGAAGGTAGCATGTCCTAATTATCTGAAAGAATTCTTAGGCTAACTTGGACCAGCTAACTGCATCATGCAAAAACCTGCTCAAAGATCACAAGAGGACAATCTGTGTTCATTCCAACACCTTGCTTTCCTTTCAGTAGTGTTTGCTAACATGCAGCAAGTCTTTACTGTTCATTTTCTTCTTGACCATTTTTATTTGGCAATAGAAAGGTTCTAAAAGCTGGAAAAAGCTCTTTGTACAAACGCATTTAAGGAAAAATACATATCTTTTCCTCTGAATGCAACCCAGACCAGTATTTTAAGACATTTCTCAGAGGATATTGTTTTAGGAAAAAAACCCAAAAATATGTCCCTTGATTCCTACTGATCCCTTGAATGATTACACAAAGTGAATTAGATGTATAATCAGTTTATTTTTCTACCTTCATATTGAGACATTTTGTTTCCCAATTCCAGTATTATATAAAATTAACTTATGCTTTTAATTTAAAAGAATGACTAGATATCTTACTTTAGTGAGCCATGAAATAGATTCTCTGCTAAAATGCTACTTGGAATGATAAATCTAAACAGTGATGTCCACATCTTACCTTTATAATGCAAGTAAAGCGTATCATTTAAGTAGGGGGTCCAGTATAACTTCTGCTGTTTGCAGATGTCCAGCAGAGTCTTTTTTGTCATTCTAAAATAATAACAGAAAGCAGAAGCAAAACCAAAAATGTATTTCAGTGCACATTCTGAAATCTTTTGCTTCCTTACAGATTCCAATGCAACACAATTAATAGTTCTTTCACTCAATACAAATAGCTACAGCTTTCAAAACTATATTCCAACTTAAAAAAGCAGTAGGTTTTTTTACAGTGGCTTTTCTACCTGTTAAAGTGAGTTTACCCTTCTGCTAAAAAACAGAGAGTACGTAGGAAAATGGGCAGGGAATTAGAGAGTCCATCTTCCTGGAAAAGAGCAGCATGATTCTGTGTTAGTCTCTCCTTCCTTCCTCTCCAGTTCTTTCCTCTGTTCCTTGTTGCTTTGGTACAGGACCTTGGGTGGCACAGCCACTATGCAACATTTTTCTCAGACTAGAAAAATCAATAGTTCTCTGCCCAACATTTTAATGAAATGCTGACTCTGAAATAGCACTCAAGAAAGTTTTACTGTGCAGCTGTGGCTGGCTGGGAATGCCACGAGGAATTAACACAATGCCTTGTCTGAACTGATGCTGAGAAATGGTCAAATCTACTGGCAAATGACTCCCACAAGAGTTTGCACAATTTTCTCCAGATCCACTAAATAGACTACCTCATGTAGTTTGCTACTGTGGCCATAAAACCCCCAAATATCTGTACAGATGCTGGAGATATCACTAATTCCTGATTCATTGATTATTCTTAAGTTCATCTGCAAAATTGTTCTCCAGAGTTAAGATCAACATGCAGAGCAGCAAAACTCCCAGTGACTTCAATGATGCCAAGATTTAAATAAAACACATCCACAAGCAATGCATTACCTTACAGAGCCCCTCTTTTCTGCTGTCCTTTGACTGGATGAGCTGGTTGCAGACTCCTGATCAACACCTGATTTTTGTTCATTCTGTTGGTCTGCTCTGGACACACAGTTGACGGCTTTCTCTTGAGTTTTAACATCTTTGTAAGTAAGAAAAGGAGTTGCAATTTAACAGCAAGGGTGGGGAAAATGTGTCACGTTGCCAATTACTTTAGAGAAATATTGAAGAGCACTTGAATGTGAATTTCAGGAAGAGGAGGGTTTTAACCAAGATTTTTGCTGACAATGTTAATGAAACTTAACGTTTTTAGAAGGCAAAGTAGTAAAATAATTAGTAGCAAATTTAACTACTGAAATCTGCATTTATTTTTTTTTTTTAGATCTGGAAGTCAGGTAATACTCACTAGTCCTAAGATTATTATAACATACAGTGACAATAAAGTACTGGCATCAATGTTCTTATGGTCTTAGACATCTACTATGTATTACAATTAATTAACACTAATTTGCATTTAACAAGACTCTTAACTTTGCATGTAGAGAGACTACAGTAATGGTGCATCTGAGTCATCCCAAGCACTGTCTGTTAGCTTAGCTCTTCTACAGATTTACCCTTTTGCACTCCTTGGAAGGTGTCTGCAGAGCTACACTCATTCACGCTGTCTTTATGCTGCCTTTGATTAACTGCAACTTCAATATTCTTCTCTTCAGAATCTTGCTCTGGTCCTTCTAGTTGCACTTGTAGTCCGCACATTTAAAAAGAGAGTACAAACAAGATGATTGTACCAGCTCGTTTAAATATGATTGTAATTGAAACATAATAATAGGACTTATTTAATAGGACAAGAGGCAATGGGCAGAAATTGATGCACAGAAGTTCCACCTGAATGTGAGGAGGAAGAACTTCTCTGCTGTGGGGGTGACCAAGCACCGGGACAGATTGCCCAGAGAGGGTGTGGGGTCTCCCTCACCGGAGATATTCCAGAACCTCTGGGTGCAATCCTGTGCCATGAGCCCTGGGATGGCCCTGCTCAAGCAGGGTGTTGGGCCAGATGGTCCCAACCACGGCGGTCCCTTCCAGCGTGACCCATTCTGCGACCTGTGCTCTGTGATTTAGAGGTCAGGCCAGCTGTGTGATCACAACACAGGAAAAAGTACCTCTCCGGCAAGAGGAAAGTAAAGAAACAGAGGTAACGGTAAAAAAAGGGACAGGCAGGTAGCTATTGAGCACGCCTCAGTTATGGCAGGATTTCCAGTGACTTTGCTGGGAGAAAGCACAGCCTCGCATGGCATCCAGGTGAGTAGTTAACAGACGATGTCAGCTCACTGTGTTGGCCAGAGTGTCCCGAGCTGGTCCTGGCGAGCCAGCCCGGGGCTCACCTGTGCTGCCAGCGCTGCCCTCACGGTCTGAGGGGGCAGCTCCGGCTGTGGGGTCGCCCGGCGGCGCCTCTGCCGCCTCTGGCGCTGTGACCTCCCCTCCATCGGCCCGTTCTGCGGCGGGCGCTTCCATTCTCACAGCCCCCGAGTCAGCACCGGACTCAGGGCCTGACTTTTGCGGACCAAACGCCCGCAGGTCCCGGCGGGGCAGGGAGGGAGCGCGGCCCGGCCCCGCCGCCACAACCGGCACCGTCGCCATGGCGACCGCGCGCGACGGCCCACAAGGCGGCGCGGCCGCTCCCGGCGGCCCCGTGCGGCGGCGGGGAGGGAACGGAACGGGGTGAGGGGGAACCGGCCCGGGGGTAAGGGGGGACAGGTACAGAGGGTGAGGGGGGGACCCGTCCGAGGGTGAGGGGGGGACCCGTCCGAGGGTGAGGGGGGGACCCGTCCGAGGGTGAGGGGGGACAGGCACAGAAGGTGAGGGGGGACTGGCCCCGAGGGTGAGGAGGGACCGGCCTGAGGGCGAGGGGGAACCGGCCCCGAGGGTGAGGAGGGACCGGCCCGGAGGGTGACGGGGGACCGCCGGGGCACGGCCGGGCTGGGGGGCCCCTCCGAAACAGCCCGGGCCGCGGAGGGGCCCGGACGGGTCCGTCAGGGCTGCGCGGGCGGGGCGCGCCCGGCCCCGCTGTCCCTCCTGCGTGTGTGGCGGCCCGGGGGATCGGGCCCGGCCCGGGCGGCGGCGGTGGCTGAGCTTTGTGCTTGGTTTAAAATTGTATGTCCCGGCAAAAGGCGTGAGGGCTCGGCAGGCGCGGTGTGCGGTGTGGCTGATGCGCTGCACCGCGCCCTGGTTCGGGGGCGGCGGGAGATGCGGTGGGAATGAAGTTCTGCCTCAGGGCTTGCGTTCTCTCCCGTGTAGCTTTTCGGCCTTGAAAGAGCCCGTTGTGTCTTTGCGTCTCAGCTCTGTCCTGCTGATCATCCTTGCCTCTCTTACAGGAAGTTCTTCATCTTCCAAAATTAGTTTTGACGTGTTGGGCTTCTCCTGCTTGAATAGTTTTGTTTGCAGTGTCGTTGATCAGTGTCATTGCAGTATAACTGATTAATAACTAAACCCTAGAACAAGAGCTAAACAGTACCTATATCAGTGAGGATGATGGTAGGTGATACCCAAGTTTTAGCAGGCTGACTTGTGGGTTTTCTGTATCGAAACAGTGCTCAGACTGTAACATGCTGAATCTCAAAGGTTTTCCATTCAGTCTGAAAAGTTTACATGGCCCAAGAGCCGGTTGTAATTGCCCGTATCTCTCTTTTTTCCAGGCTTGTAATCACCATGGCAGCAGTGGATCATTTCTCCCTCTTGTACAGGGAAATCAGTCGTTCCTGCAGTTTCTACATGGAAGCCCTGGCTCTCGTTGGAGCTTGGTACACAGTCAGAAAGTGTGTGTCTCTGGCGTGTGACACTTACAGCATGCTGCGGCTGCACGTCATCCCCAGGCTGGGCGGTGAGGTTGATCTTGTCAGGCAGTATGGACAATGGGCCGTGGTCACTGGTAAGAGAGGAACTGTCATATTTGCCTATGTTTATGTGACATACTGTGCCAGTACTGTGAGACTTGTAGCTGGTGCTGCTGGGTGAGCTTTATGTCACAGCCTGGGGCCTGTATTACCTCTGGTTGCAGGTTAATCTGCTCGAGTGGCTGTTGTTCATTGCCTTACTAGATTCAGTTCCTCAGGATATGGACAAGCTAAGTGATTTGACTGACTGCTGAGAAGGAGTTACAGCAATTTTCCCCCAAAATTTACAAGGTACACCATGAACACCTGCAAGTGTAGACAGAGATGCAGACGAGATCCTTTTTTTGCTATGGTGTTTTCATATGTGCTCTAGTCCTTCAGCACAGTTCGAGTCCTGTACCTCTGACATCTCTGCCTGTCATTAAGGTTCTGCTTTGAGCTCTCTCTTGTCATAGAAACTATAAAACTTGTATGAGGGGGATTGCAGAAGGTGGCTACTGACAACGTTGTCTTTGATGTTGTGGCTTTGAAATCAACATCTTCAGCACCACATGATCTCAGAAAAGAGAATAGAGCTATAATTGAAAGAACTGTCAAAGAGAAGGCTGGGGTTGCTCTGTTTCTCACCTTGTTCATTCTGTTGTTGTTTTCCCTGGCAGGTAGCACGGATGGCATCGGGAAGGCGTACGCCCAAGAACTGGCAAAGCGGGGAGTCAACATCATCCTGGTCAGCAGGAACAAGGAGAAGCTGGAGGCTGTGTCCAGGAGCATATCTGAGACCTATAACGTGGAGACAGAGTTCATTGTAGCTGATTTCAGCAAGGGCCGTGAGCCTTACCCAGCCATTAAGGAGGCTCTGAAAGACAGAGAAATTGGGATTTTGGTGAATAATGTGGGAATGTTTGCTGGCTACGCGGACTATTATACTGATCTGTCTGAGGATATGCTGTGGGACACGATCCATACCAATATTGCCTCTGCTAACATGATGACACATATTGTGCTGCCAGGGATGGTAAAGAAGAAGAAAGGGGCAATTGTGAACATTTCTTCTGTATTCTGTTGTCAGCCGACACCACTGGTAACAATCTATGGAGCCTCTAAAGTAAGTTGGGGTGTAATTAATGGTATGCACTGGAAAGTACATTATAGGTTGGTTGTGGTATGGGGTTTTTTAAACACTTGCAGCAAGGATATCAAAATACTTGAAGGTTTTCTAGGGATTTGTTTAAATATTGTATTATGCAGTAAACTCTTCATCCTCGCCAGTGCTAGGCTTTGAACCAAAGTCAGTGCTCTTTGATTTTGTATGAACTGTGGCTTAACAGTAATTCTAGGAGAAATGTTGCCTTTCTCAGATGCACAAAGCAGAGTGGCAGAATTTAATCTCTCTCTTATTCAGCTGAACTGTGCAGATATGCCTCAAGTCTCTTACACACCAGTATTTGGTAGCTAGAGGGGCTGTACTCATGCTCAAGCCACCATTGTGACAAGGGCTGTGGCCAAATCAGGCCACTGCTTCACCTGACACCAAGGGGTGGAAGGCTTTTTACACCATTGTACCATATGTGGGGAGAAGTGAAAAGAACTTTTTCCCCCATAATTATCCTTCCTGAGAAGATCCAGTCAGAATGAATAGGATGGGGCAGCTGGGTGATGCTGTAAGTGTGAATGCTCATCTTGGTGTGGATTTACACTGGATGACATGCTGCTGAATCCACAGAAGCAATTGAGACTGTAGAAGGATCTGGCCTAGAGCTGGTGTCTAAACACAAGTGGTCCTTGCTCCCAGCTGTCAGTGGCAGCTGTCTGCTGTAGCCTTGCTCCCGAGGTAGCTTTTGTGAGTATTTCCTTTTGCCTGGAGCAAAGCAGCTCTTACTACCCTTAAGGACCCAGTGTCCCTATATCTTCCCCCATGGGTGTGTCTGTCTACAACTGAGCCAGTTGTGTGAGGGAGAACATTGGCATGATCCACATCACAGGATCTGCTTCTTATTGGCCTTTTCCCTTATCTGGCTCAAAAAACAGCTTGTTGCTAAACAAAGGTTGGTTTGTTGTGGTCATTCTCTGGTCCTTACACCCTCTGTACCTGGGCTGTTACCATGCAGCAAAGCACCCACTGCTTTTGCAAATTGAGTCACTAACCATTAACATTTCAGTCTCTCACACTACGCCAAGGTGTAAAATTCTTTACGTAAGATTTTCTTCATTGTGGAAACTGGCTTAGGATTCCTGTTTCTGTGCAGAGTATCTGCCTCCTTGATTATGCTAAGTGTGTGTAGAACTGCACCCTGAACTGAAACAATTTAAAAGCTTGAATGAAAAAGAAAGAACAAACCCAGATACACCGAAGTTTCTTTATTTAGCTGGCATCATTAATGCAGTTCCTAGATCAGCAATCCAGTCTTAAGCCTGGCCTGGGAACACAGAAGGGAGAACAAGCTGCTCTAGTGTTCTCAGCCTCTTTGTGCATTAACAATGCACAGTATTTGAAGTGATTGCTTTAGTTTTCCTAAATCACTTGTAAGAGCATTTGTACAAGGTGCCTTCCCAAAAAAACTGTTGGGAAAGCCTTTTGTGAGGCCATCTGGGAGCAGAAACACGTTTCTCACAGGCTGCTCCTTCAAGTGCCCTTTCTCAGGGGTGGTGGCTGTGTGACAGGGCAGGAGCAGCAGCCTGGCATCAGTGCTGCTGCCCTGATAAGGCTGAGCCAGGCTCCTTCTGTCTGATTCCAGCAGTCCCATTACCAGTCTTGTGCTTTTTTTTGCTATTCTGTAAAAGTAAAATGAGCTAAAGGAGGTAACACAGGCACACAAACAACTGAATAATTTTGCATAAGGGAGTCCCTGGAAGTAACTCACCTGCCTTCTGGGGAAGGCAGTTGAATGCAAAATTCCCCTGTAAATGTATTAAAGAATGAGACTTTATTTTGGCCTTCTGACTGGGCATAGCTGGCTTTAATGCCCCTGAACACCCCAAAGGTGTTTGTTTTAGATGAAATAAATGTTTCTGTGCTGTTTTTAAGCAGAAATTGTCAGATTTTGTTAAGCAACACATTGTCCTGCAAGTTACTTTACTGTGGCAGGTTTATAGCAAACAAATAACCCATAGAAACACACTTAAAAGTGCATATTTTTATAGTGTTTATTCAAGTTTTTATTTATTGAGCTGATTTATAAAGTATGTTACAACTTTTCTGTAATTTTAATAAGACTCTGCCCTGACATTTCATTGTTTATAAAAAAAAAAAGAAAAATAAAGATGTCTCTGCTTTTGTCTTTCTAGATCTACTTGGACTATTTCAGTAGAGCAATACATTATGAGTATGCCTCAAAAGGAATTTTTGTTCAAAGTCTAACCCCAAGTACAATTGCTACAAACATGGTAGCATTCAACAGCTGGTTGAACAAGAGATCTTTCTTGTTTCCTTCTGCTGAGGAATATGCAAGTCATGCTGTTTCTACTCTTGGGTTATCCACAAGGACCTCTGGTTTCTGGAAGCATGAATTACTGGTAATGGATTTCATTCAACTATTTCATGTGGAAATATTCATTCAACTATTTGTCACGTAGAAATAAATCAAATTTTTACTTTTTTAGGAGTCTCAATCAAAACTCTGCTAATATTCTGAAAAAGTGCAATGTGTATTGTAGGACTTAAAGGCATTGTGCCTTTAGAAAATTATGCTTGGGCATGCTTATTTTTAAGATGGGAGAGTGAATCCAATTCCCACTTGAAATGTGCTGCAAAAATGGGAAAGTGACAAGTTTTTATTAATTGGCACAGAGTATCTCATTTCACTTGGGGTGTTGCTGACTGGCCAACTGTCTTCTGTGAACAGAAATAGCTTTTTTCAGTCTTACTGTATTGAGGTTATTTCTGTGTTGGGAAAGAGTGGGTAAGGAGGATGGATTAATAGCAGGGAAAACCCCCATAATTTTGTTCTAATTTATCTGGAAGCAGGTTCTCCATTTGTTAGGGTTTTCATTTTTGGGGGACAGATTGTTTTATGCACATTGGTCACATCTCATGCATCCTGCGTAGTGATTTCCTGTAGCATGAGGTTGATAGAAAGAAGTGAAGAAGTGAGGTTTAGTCCAAAGGGAATTAAAGAGATGGGAAGAATTCTGGCAAGATGTGGCAGTTAAAGCAAGTGGACAGTACTGCTGTTGGGAACTTGTCCAAACTGCTTTAAGATTTATTTGCAGAACTTTACTGTTCAGCTGTGGGTGCTCCTTCCAAAACGGCTAAATAGCTTAACTTCCAAGGGCTGGAATTTAAGGCTTAGTTGCTGATGTTCAAGCAGGTTTTGCCTTGCTTTGGTAGTGATTTGAGAAGCAGTTGAATGGAATGTATCCTAACGTGTCCCTCTGTTTCCCTGTGCTCTGTTCCCTGTGTCCATGTGCCTCTCCACAGTTCGCGCTGGCCGAGCGCCTGCCGGAGCGCATGTGGGCACGGCTCGCCCTCTACCTCGGCGGGATCGTGCGCGAGCAAGCTCTGCACCCCGAGTGAAACAGGGGCATCCAGATGTCCTGTGTGAGGCGTGGTGTGCTCTGATCAGTGCTGCAGAGACTGTAATGAGCCTTGGAGGACTTCCTGTAACTTACCCAGACCTTGTTAAACAAGCTATGTAACCTAGACAGCAGGAGTCTGGATCCTTTCTGTATCCTTGTATTAAACAGCTCCTCTGGTGCTTTCCTCTGCAACAAAATGCTGATGTTCTTGGTGTTAATCTCTGTTCACTTTCTCATTGAGGTAGCTGGGCAGGAGCAGGTACAGTTTTATTTCTCACAGTAAGTGACCGTCTCTCACATTATGTCCGTTTATAAAGCTGACAGAATTTGAGAATCCTTCAAATCCCCTGAAACCATGCTGTTCAAAAAGACAATCCCAGTCGACTGTAAGAAGTTGTGAAGACAGGGAGCAGGCTGGGGGGCACAGGGGCAGGGACCCACGACATGGGTTTGCCTGCACCAACCAAACCCCACCTCAGCTGGCCCTGAACGCCTCGTGCTTTGTGCAGTGTAAAACTAGGGCTTGTGTGGCCAACAGTGACTTAGGCTCGTTTGCAAAGGGGAGTTAAACACAAGTAACTTTAGCAAGGCCTTAAATGAACCTTGAGACAGGTGAAGCTGGAGGATATTTCTATCCCCGTCTCTGGTACTACCCACGTGTTCCTTGAGCAGCCAGACCCCTCACCGGCCCCGTGTTCCCGATCTCCCTCACCCATCCCCGTGTCCCCCCATTCCCGATCTCCCTCACCCATCCCCGTGTCCCCCCATTCCCGATCTCCCTCACCCAGCCCCGTGTCCCCACATTCCCGATCTCCCTCACCCATCCCCGTGTCCCCCCATTCCCGATCTCCCTCACCGCCCCGCTGTCCCCACATTCCCAATTCCCTCCCCTCGGGCAGTGGCTCCGCCCGGTGCCGGCACTGCGCGTGCGCAGGCGGGGGCTCTCGCGAGAGCTCGGTGGTAAACAGCGCCCAAGATGGCGGCGGGCCGGGCGGCGGCGGCGGAGCGGTGAGAGCGGGACGGGAGGGGGCGGGGGCGCTGCGGCTCCCTCAGGGCTCGGGGGCGCGGGCGCGGGCGGGGCGGGCAGGCCCTGCCGCCCTTCCCGGGGCTCGCTGCCCCTCGTCTCGGGCTGCCTCGCCCGCCGGCTGTCAGTTCAGCTCTGCCCTGCCCGGGTCGGTGCCGGCCGCGCTCGCTGCTCTGCCCCGGCACCGGGCACGGCAGCGCTGGGCTCGCCCGTTCGCCGGCGGGACGCGCTCCGTGCCGGGGCACCGGCACAGCTCCCGGTGCTGCTCCCCGCGGCCACGGCCGTGCCCCCCGAGGCTGTCCCAGCCCATCGCGGTCCCTGTGCTCGTCCCCTGCTCCGGGAAGAGCAGCGGCGAGCTCCAAGCGCCGCTGTCCGGGGGCACGGGCAGGTCGGCAGGGGTGAGCCCCGTCCGGCCCCTCGCGACAGGGAACTTGTGGGCGTGCTGTTCCTTTGCGCTTAGTTTCCATCGTACTTCAGCATCATGCTCGCGTACAACCTGTTATCAGCCCTAAGCGTGTTTGCTTTGCTTATTTGTTTGGTTGTTTTATTTTATTGCCGTAAGGGTTATAAGCCAAGGAAGTGATAAGGCTGGCAAAGCTCGGCCAAGACCATCAGTTACTACTGTACTGTAACTGTGTCGACTTGAAGGATGAAGGGGAAACTTTATAAGCACAAGCCGTCCCCAGCCTGTCATGGTGTTGTCAGTCAAGGGAAAACTTAGTAATACTAAATAAAGTTAAATAAAAATGAAGCAACAGCTGTCACATTCAGACCGGCTTCCTTCTGTGGCTGTGCTGTGAGGTCAGTCCATCATTCCCCTAAATAGTGTGAACCCCCTAATAAGGCTCCTCCTTTCCAGCCCTGATCACAGCTCAGTGTGCAGTTCTGCTCTGCTTCTCCGGGTGGTGTGACAAACCAGGCATAAACTCTTCTCTTTGCTTATCTCTTAATGGCTTTAATCTAGCAGTTGCTGGTTAAGTGTTTGGAATGTAAAATAATACTAGCATTGCAATTTTTCCTGAGTGCATTGTGCACTTTGGAACGTAAGGGGAAGAGGCTGTCCCTCCAGGTAGGAAACACTTCCAACACGTTCCTTTAGCTTCACATTATTGCCTTCTGTAATCAGCCCTTGTTTTCTTGGGTGCCCCTGTTTAGTAATACATGTCCCAGCTCAAACAAATTTGAAAGACTTTTTTCCTGCTGATTTTCAGGCCCAGGGACTGCAAGTTTACCTCCTCTTCTGTCTCTTGTCCTTACCAGGCCTTGACATAGAGTTTGAATCTGATTTTTTCCTCTTTGCTTCCCTTATACAAAGTGTGGTCGAGTTTAGTTGTTGCTGTTGGCTGTTCTGTTGTCAGATTAACACCCAAGTGTTCCACATCTGCTCTGGTCTGAGCAAGGGAGAGACTTGAGTGTTACTGAAAAAGTCTTAAATGACATGTGAACATTTTTCCTGATCATTTCTAAAATGAGCTACCGAGGGTGTCATGTTTTGGGGTTTTTTTAGGTTTTCAGACTATACAGTTGCACAGACATGAATCTAATTATTTTCTATGTTGCCCTGCCTTACAGGTTGGCTTGCAATCAGCTTTGCTAATTCTAGGGAGTTAACTTTGCCATCAGAAATGGAGTACAGGACTCAGCTACCACATCCTGAGTGACCAAATCGTTTAATACAAAATGGAGAAGAAGCGTAGAAAGAAATGAGCCTGTTCATTAGGCTTGGCCTGGAAAGACCATGAAATCTCCACTTATTCTGGACCCAGCTTTAAGAATATCCAGTTGATCAGCACAGTGAAAGCAACATTTACTGAAACAAAAATGAACTAGTTTATAAAGAAGAAAATCGCGATTTGAATATATGGAATTTTTGGAGTGAAACCATTTTCTTCCATGACCATGAAGTTTGCAAACATCTGGTTTGTTCTGGTTGTTCTTTTACTCTGTGGCAAAAAACACTTTGGTACCAGACTAGGGAATTCCTCTCAGGAGGCTCACATTTGTCCTGGATGTTCTCGCCTTACTCTGAAAGTGGAGTTCACCTCGACAGTCGTGGAACATGGTAATAAAGAGTTAAGCAGTAAAAAAAATCCATGTGAAGTTCAAGTGTGTGGTACTGATTTGTGGTGTTTGTGCAGTTGTAACATTCAGGGTTTCTGTAGAAGAATCATCTGCTAATTTTCTATATTCAAAAAGAGAAATGCTTTTTCCGAGGTTCTTTGCTTATCTGGATACCGTGTTCAAAGAACAGGGGAAGGGAGAGGGAAATAAAGAGGGTGTTAAAGGTGGAAATGGAGTGTGAAGGCTCAGGTGGGCAAGTTTGGTATGTTCAGTAGCTGTTTGTTTCGACCTGCTGGTGTGGTTGAGGCTCTTTTATGAAATGTAACTGCACAAGTGGGCCTCGAAGGAGTGACAAAGGCAAGAAGTGTCTGTGGATTTGCTTAAGTTTGGAAGTGATAATGTGTGCATGGAAAAAGTGCAGATAATTGCAGAGGGAGCAGGTGAAAGGCCAGGTGAGGCAGATGTGGCTGCTGAGATGGCAGGGGAAGCAGTGGGACACCTTGGCCCTGCCTGCCCTTGGTGCCTCAGGTCCCTGTGATGTCCCCATGGAGCTGTGCTCCGGGGGGGTGGCAGCAGGGACATTGCTGTGCCTGGGGAGTGTGGGGGGTGTGCTGGGGCTGAGCCCGCTCCCAAAGCACTGCTGCACATCAAGGGCTGCACTGTTGGATTGGCTTCATTGTCTGAGCCTGTGATAGTTGGGAAAGTCAGTAATTTGCACTAAAACTCAGCACCATGCAGAGTCTTAGACCTTACCTGTTAAACACACTGAATTGGCAGATAAGTTTGTACTGCTGGATGTAACAGTCTGTTCCCTCTCCCCTGCTCCTGCTACATCATTTCATCTTCCATGATATTTAAAATTCTACCTTCCTTTCAAAGGTTTTTATCACATTTTGCAGGTTTCCTGGCGCAACACCCACCACCCCCTCCCATTATGTAGCAGAGAAATAAATTGCAGATTTCTAAAAGCAATTAAAAAGTGCCTCAAATTGTGGTTATTTGCTCTAAATAAAGAAAGATTCAGACTTTGTGATGTGAATGCATGAGTAAGCCGCCAGCTCTGATAAGTTGTGCTCTTGTTGCAGAGTATATTGTGGCTTTTAATGGATACTTCACAGCTAAAGCCAGAAGTAAATTTATTTCCAGCGCGCTGAAAAGTGGTGATATTGAGAACTGGAGGATTGTACCTCGCAACAACCCGGCCAGTGACTATCCCAGCGATTTTGAAGTCATTCAGATCCACGAGAAGCAGAAGGATGGAGTGCTCACACTGGAAGACCACCCGAACATCAAGCGTGTGACACCTCAGCGAAAGGTCTTTCGGTCGCTCAAATATTTGGAGTGTAAGTGATTTTCTGGGTGGTTTCATGAGATCTGCTTTGGGAGTGTTCTCAGCCTTCCTCCAAACCATCAGTGGAGCATTACAGAAATGAGAAGTGTCCTGCAGTTTTTCTTTGATTTACAGAAACCTGTTGTTTTGCTTAGAAAATTATCATGGTCCTGTCATAACCTTTGCCAAAACATGGCAATGGTTCTGTGTACAACATAGAAACACTTCCTTTGCAGCAGTTACCTGAGACTATGGACCTCAGTATCCCTAGCAGATAAACCAGAAGCTTTTACTGATTTTGATCAGAGAAAATGGATACTCAGTAGTAACATTACGATGTGTATATTTGCATAAAAATCAAATCCTTTGTGTTTTTCCTCATACTGTTTTTTTTTATCCTAATGCTGCATAGCTGATCCAATGCTGCACTGCAATGAAACCAGGTGGACTCAGAAGTGGCAGTCATCCCGCCCCTTGAGGAGAGCAAGTCTCTCCTTAGGTTCTGGCTTCTGGCATGCAACAGGGAGACACTCCAGCAGGCGCCTGCTGAGGGCTATCCCTCGCCAGGTTGCTCAGACCCTGCAGGCAGATGTCCTCTGGCAGATGGGTTACACAGGTAGGCTTTTGCTTGTTGGCTTAGAACAATAACCTTGGAAAAACAAGTGAAGTGTAAGGACAGGCTAACTGACTTCTGTGTGTTTATCTCTCCTTGGGTGCTGGATCCGGAAAGACCGAGAAATAATTTGCTTTGAAATGCACTGCATATTTATGGAGTGCTCATCTCTCTGTGTGTGTGCTGTGTTTAGGAGAAGCTGGTCATATTTATGATCCTTGGCTGAACTTCTGAATTGGAATGGGAGTTTATTTAGGATCTGTAACTTACTGAGGTTGTAAATCGCATGCTACATTAAACTAAAGTTCTCTTTAACTTGATAGATTAGATTTACTGTGGAGCTGAATCAGAAAAAATAATGCTTTTCTATTAATAGGTGCTGGTGTGAGAGTAGCAGTGTTTGACACTGGCCTGAGTGAGAAACATCCACATTTCAAAAATGTAAAGGAGAGAACAAACTGGACTAATGAGAGAACCTTGGATGACGGTGAGTTACTGTGCAGTTTTCCAACTATTCCTGACCCTGGCGTGTTTTGCACTTGCTGCTGTGCTGCCAACATCTGTTCAAGCCTTGTATTTTGAGATTTTAAGCTGAATTCTGCAGTGTCCCAAGCACTTTGTACTCAAATCAAGTTCAGCAAAGGGTATTAAGGTTCCAGGAAGGTGTTGCATAAATCTCCTTTGAATCATATGTGACACTCCTCATGGCTGTGGAAAAATGTCAGGGCAGGAAGATGTTGTGTAGGTGTAAATGCACTGTCACAGTAGGTGGCAGTGAGAGCAAAGCCCACAAGACTGTTTGCTTTCCTACTCCTTCTTATGTTGCTGTTTCATACTTCTGGGGGACACCATTTGCCTTCTTTACTGTGCAGTCCTAAACTGAGCAGAGTTTTGGCACCTTCGTGGAAAGTTTTTCTGTTCTATATAACTGAACTTTTTATTTTCCACAGTATGTTTGTGTTCCTTTTTCAAATGTCGTCCCTAACCTGCCCTGACCGTGTGCTGTCACAGATTATTAACTCCACACACTTTGGGTCAGTGAGTCAGCTGCAGTTTAATCTCTCTAGAGTTCGAGGTAGATGCTTATATTGCTGACTCTGCTGTGCATCTCTGTAGTTTTATCATGTGTAGTATTTCTTTACATTGCAGCACCTGCTTTTGATAGCTCACTCTGTTCTGTGCCCACATAGTTGCTGCACAGGCAGACTTGGAGTACAAAAATATAATGTTGGCAGTCCCATAAAGCAAAAGCGAAATTAATTTTTTGAGGAGAGGGGAAAAAAAAGGTGTTTCCTTGTCTCATTGTTCATACTTAACAAAATACGGTTATTGCAGAGTCGAGATAAAAATTCTTTAAGAAGTTTACATTAAACTGCACTGACTTTGTGAGTTGCATTGTCCAAAATACTGTTTGTCTCTCGTGATTCCATTGGTAGCAATCAGGAGTGGATGGACTGCAGAGTGCATCACTCAAGTTTCAGCAGCTGGTTTTCTGGCTACCCAGGGCTGCAAACTCTGCCCCCACTGAACCTGGTAGCAAAATGCAATTCAAAAAGACTAGGACTGAACCCAGTGTTTCTGGTTTGTTGTAAAGTCTGATAAATTGATGTGATTTTTGCTGTAGGTGATGCTTAACACTATAAATCCTTGGCAATGTTTGTCTTCTAACATCTTATTTTGTTTCCTTCTCCCGGTGATAGGTTTAGGCCATGGGACTTTTGTGGCAGGTGTGATAGCCAGCATGAGAGAATGCCAGGGATTTGCTCCAAATGCAGAACTGCACATTTTTAGAGTGTTCACCAATAATCAGGTAGCTATTTTACATGTGTTTCAATTTCTGCCTTTCCAGGTTAATCCTGTATTAATCCTTTGGGAATATTGCATGCACTTGTAAATGTAGACATCAGTAAGTAGGAAGGGTAGAGATATTTGTAAGAGACTTACCACAAGATTTCTTACAGTTTGCAAATCTGGTATATTTTTCAGAAATAATATGTGGAAGTCTGATCTGTGTAGTGTGGAAGCAATCACTCAAATGTACTGAGCACTAGAAACTTAAGGAGACCACTGTCACTTTTGTGCTTTATTCTGGTGTTGTTTCTGCTCTCTCTCTGCAGTCTGTATTGCTGTGGGATCACTGGATTTTTTTAATGATAACTTCTCCCCCCTTTTTCTTTGTGTAGGTCTCATACACGTCTTGGTTTCTGGATGCCTTTAATTATGCAATTTTAAAGAAGATAGATGTATTGAATCTAAGTATTGGTGGGCCAGACTTCATGGATCATCCATTTGTTGACAAAGTTAGTATGAGGAAATAAAGTGGTCCTGGTGTTTGTATCCCTCACACGAATGCTGCACTTGCAGAGCTGTTTGTTTGCATCTGGTCCTGCTGACAGTTTCCACAGAGTCTCATTTGATGAGTGTACAGTGTACAGGCTTTTAGGAATATATTTAAGGAATGGATTAAAAAAACCCAGATGTTCACAGAGCCATGGAAAATGCTCTTTTACAAAATGCTCTGTGTACTTCTAGGAAGTGACTCCCAGGCAGATAACTAAGAGGACTTTTAAAGAAGATGCTTAACTGAAATCCACCCTTCTTTGTTTTTTTTGCATCTCTGCATGGTTAATTTATTTAATGGTAAAAAATATGTGTAGTGTGAATTTAGTGAATTTCCTAAACCAGTTTGTTTAAGAGCAAATAGGTAAAAAGTTACAGGTAGTTGATTCAGCTGTGTGGCAAGATATTTGTTTCAGGTTAGGATGGAATTAGGTTTTTGTCTTTGTAAATGTCATGGTTCCCTGAATTGTTGGGCTGGCCTTCAAAAGCATTAAGTGGATAATTTAGTTTTTAAAAAAGGATACAGTCTTTCTTTGTAAAGGGTAATTAAGAGGTTTGAGGCATACAAATTCTTCCTTGTTTTTTTTATGATAACCTGCACTGAAATGTAGTTTGAGAGTGACTTCACTGTACTCCCCAGAGTACTACTGGAGGGGATTCATAATCACTACTTGGCTTTGGCATCTGGACTGCTTTGTTATGGACAGGAGGTTTTCTTTGGTGTAATATAAAAGGGTTCTGTCAGCAGTGTCACATAATCTTAAGTAAGTTTGGAGCTTAATACTGGATATACTGGATGCATTTTGTGAGTCTGAGAAAGAAAGAGGTGTTGGACTAATCCTTCACTTCTGTCAGGGCCCATGGAGTATTTGTTTTTTAGAAAAGACTCTTTTTTGGTGGCAGAGCCTTATGGTGAACGTTATTTTTTGTAGGTTTGGGAACTGACTGCTAACAATGTCATCATGGTCTCTGCTATTGGCAATGATGGCCCTTTATATGGGTGAGTTTCAGTGACCACTTCAGACAAAACCAAGTATGTTGTTACGTGGTTTTGGAAGTAGTTGTGCTTGCTCAGGAAGTTTTCTCTCCTTTTTTTTCTGTAATCTGTTTATAGAAAGTGACTCAAGTTAAACTCTTCTCAGTGTCCTTATTGCTTGCATTTTGTGAAGTACTTAGCTAAATATTTTTCATTGAAACAGTGGAAAGTCAGTAAAAGAAGAATGGCAGTGCTTCCAGCTGACATTTTTCTCTTAGTGTGAGCAGACTGACCTTGGACTAAAGGAGTACAGAAGGGATCAAGCCACAACAATTTGTGGTATATTTCTAAAATAAATGCCTAAAAAGGGATTTTGTTTTGTCTTCAGAGTGTGTGGTTTGGTGGTTACTGAGTTAGTGACTGCCTGATAAGTTGCTCTCACTTGTAAAGTATAACTGTATCTGTTTAGGTCAAAATTTGTTTCTGTGGAGATTAAAAAGAGTATCTGACAAAAGTCTGGTGGCAGCGTGTCTGTCACCAAGCTAAACTTACGATGTGTCTTGGGTTTTGGGTGTTGGTTTGTTGGGTTTTTTTGGCTCCTATCTCCCAACTTGTTGTAGGACTCTCAATAATCCTGCTGACCAGATGGATGTGATTGGAGTCGGTGGCATTGACTTTGAAGACAATATAGCTCGCTTTTCATCTCGGGGAATGACCACTTGGGTAAGACACTGGCCAGCCACACTTGCACTCAAAATAAGGGCCTTGGAAAGGCAGCCTTTTTCCAAGGGCTAATCCTGTGCAGATGGGATGTATTGGAGCACCAATGAGAAAAGGTTTCGTGAGAGACCATAGTTAGAGACTGTAAGTCTTTAAACAAGAAACTTAATGTTCTTTTCAGGGTGTCTCCTTATTAATCCTGACCACTACAGACATTTTTGGTTAATTTCTAAACTATCCAGTTCCTTTTGATTGATGCTGAGGACTTGTCTGTGGGGTTAAATCTGCAAACATGAAGGCCTGCCCTTGTCCTTTAGTTTAAAAATCCTGGGATTTCCAGATGCTACATGTAACATTGCACTTACTTACCCGTAGAACTGAGGTCATGGTTGCTGCACACCTGATTTCAGATGAGCCTGCACTGTGATCTTGATGGAGGGGAATATCACATGGTTTTGTTTGTGGAGCCAGGTGGTGGCCAGGTTCTCATTTTGTCAGTGGTTTCATGCTTAGATACTGATCAGCAGCAACGCTGAAATGTTGAGAACTTCTCATGAACAGCCTGAGTCTTTCTTTAGGTTGCTATTCTGTGGTGCTGAACCTCAGCTAATTTTACTTCTGAATGACCTGCAGTTACTTTAAGTGCCCAGATGAAACAACCAGTGTTCATTATGCATTAGGGCAGTAACCCATCTGTTTTCTTTCCCAGGAGCTGCCTGGAGGTTACGGGAGAGTGAAGCCTGATATTGTCACCTATGGCTCTGGGGTGAGAGGCTCTGGCATGAAGGGTGGCTGCCGCTCTCTCTCTGGGACCAGTGTGGCATCTCCCGTGGTGGCAGGTGCTGTTACTCTGTTAGTGAGGTGAGTCCTAAATAAGAACCTCTAAGAAGATAGCAATCAGGAGGGTCATAAAGGAATTCACTGAGTAAAACTAAGTTGTGTTTAGATGTAGGAAACCAAACTTGGACTGTTAAATCACTCTTTTTCTGCCTGACACATTACCTTGTCTGGCTGCCTCTAAGTTTCCTGGGAGAAACTTGAGAACTGTTTTGTGTAATAGGTAACTGGAAAGAATAGTACTATAAAACAATTTTGTCCCATTTTTTAGTCATCTGGAACTGCTGAGCTTATATTAATTGTGTTATAGAAGAGCAAATGCTCAAAGTAGGCACCTGTAGCAGATAATTATCTGCACACTTGTGAATTTTTTAGGATGTAGAGTTTCATGGTTTTTGCCCAGTTGCATAACTCAGCTGTTGCAGACAAAAGGACTTGGAGGTGGGAATGGCAGGTGTGTCCTTCATGTTTGCCATAGCTACCTAAGGATGAAACAAACCTCTTTTGGAGAAACATGCTAAAAATTCAAAGTCCTCATTGCATTTCCCCTGTAAAATGGTGCATTTTTCTTTGAACAACAAAGCTACTTTCTCCCATTGGAAGACAGAGTATTTTATTTAGTATATAAAGATACTGCCCTGATTGTAATGACTGTGGGTCATGGAGCACACTGTAAGGAGAAAAAAATCATGTATTACACTGTAAGGAGAAAAAAATCATGTATTACTAGTTTTTAAGAGAAATATATCAGAAACTTGTCGCTGTTCTACCTCTGAGTCAGTGAGAAATGAAACAATAATAGAGCAATATGAACAGATGATGTTACAACAAACTGATTTTTTTGATTAGATTTTCTTTAAATCAAATGGCTGTTAAGGCAGAACATTAAACAAGGCTGGCTAAAAACTAGAGTAAAGGCCACCTCATGGGGTTTATTGTTTCCTCCTTAGCACGGTTCAGAGGCGGGAGCTGGTGAACCCCGCGAGCATGAAGCAGGCACTCATTGCGTCAGCACGGAGGCTGCCTGGAGTCAACATGTTTGAACAAGGACATGGCAAATTGGATCTTCTGAGAGCTTATCAGATCCTCAACAGCTATAAACCACAGGCCAGGTTAATTTTAATCCTTAATTAATCAGTGGGGCAGTGTAATGTGTTCTGTTCTTCCGAGAGCAGGCGGTGCAGGTGTCGCTCCGTTGGGCAATCTGTGCTTGGGCAACAGCAAGGACTTGCACAGATCTTACGTAATCCTGAGGCACGAATTTGGAGAAGGGAATGGATGAAAAGTCAAAAGTATTTTCTGCCTAACTTATAGCAGTGTAGGGGATGCTTTATTTCGTCTTATAGCCTTAGAAGTTATGAGTAATGTAACCTGGAACACAGCAGAAAAGTACTTAAGTTTTCACTTTTGAGGATAAGAACATTCTCCCTGTGCTGAAAAGTTTCTTTTTTTGTGTGTGAAAATCTTTTCACAAAACTTAAAATGTAGGAAAAAAGTTAGAGAGGGAGGGAAGAAGATTTTGGGGCAGATTTGGGAAGTGAGGTGAGAGCTTGATAGAACTTTATGACTTGCATGGTTTATCTGTAATTTTTTCATAGTTAGTTATATGTAGTTGCATGTTCTTCTTCTGCCTATTGATTTTTTTTCTCTTTAAATTTTCCCTCCTCCTTCCTGCCCTAGTTTGAGTCCAAGCTATATTGACTTGACCGAATGCCCCTACATGTGGCCCTATTGTTCTCAGCCCATCTATTATGGAGGGATGCCAACTATTGTTAATGTTACCATCCTCAATGGTATGGGAGTCACTGGGAGAATCGTAGACAAGGTAAGTATTAACATTGTTCCAAGTTCTCACCCTTAATGTTGCTAAAAACTCCCCAGAAAATACTCCTTTAGCTATGCATTTCCTAGAACAAATGTCACTGCTGAGAGCAAGAGATGCAAAGTGTTTGGTTAAAGGGTGTACCCAGACAGGTACATTTGTCAACATGGGCTGTCCACAAGTGTTCAGGCAATGCACTGGTTTCAGAGGCATGTAGCCTTTTATCTTTGTAAAACCAGTTTGAACTGAGATGGACTAGGAGATTTCTTTGTATTCTCTAATAGCATTTAAAATCCTTTGGATAGACTTTCCTCTTTTTTTTTTTTTTTCTGTCTGGAACATAAATGATCTTAGTAAAGAATCCTGACACTGTAAATCATGCCTCTTCCATGGGTCAGAGTGACCTGACTGTATGGACTTAACCAAGCTCTGCTGCAAAACCTGTTCTTTCACACCAGTGATGTTGAGCATGTTCGTTGGGGAGGGAGGATTTTAATTAAGTTTAAAGGTAGAATAGATTTGGGAATTGAGACAAGTTAAATAAGGCACCTGTTGGATAATTCTAGCCTATGTAAATGAGCCCAATTTCCACATTTTAGGGTGAATCCAAGGGTGTGTGTTGGATTCAAGCTCACATTAAAGGACATTGAAGCTCTTGTCCGAGATAATTAGCTTGTGGTGATGCTCACCCACAGCTGCTGTAATTTGGGGTCTCTTACACTGTCAACTCTCTTTACTGAAAGGAAATTCTGTGTCCTGACCAATAAACCTTTGCACAGGACCTCAGGACACTGAAGCAGGTTCACTTGGGCAGTGTCCTGTTCAGGTAACTTCTCACAGTCCTGCCTCTGAAAAGCCTGTGGTCTGGGTCATTCGGGCTGTCACAATTAGGTGATTCACTGATACAGTGCCAACCTTTTGAGCTTTGTGGGCATCTTTAGGTTTGCCATAACCTTCAGAAGAGCTAATGTTTGTTACTTCTTTGTGCAGAGGAAGAGGGCTCTGTGTGCAGAAATTGGGGGCTGCAGATGCTGTGTTACCAACGTTGTGTGTTCTCCATTCCACAGCCAGACTGGCAGCCCTATCTGCCCCAGAACGGGGATAACATTGAGGTGGCTTTCTCCTATTCCCCCGTGCTGTGGCCTTGGTCTGGCTACTTGGCAATTTCCATCTCTGTAGCAAAGAAAGCAGCATCTTGGGAAGGCATTGCTCAGGGTCATGTTATGATCACAGTGTCATCCCCTGCAGAAAATGAAGTAAGTTCTGTGTATTTTGGGTTTTCTGGGTTAAGAAATGTTTAAACTGCATCAGGACAATACAAATACCTTGTTTTTAAGGGTTTGCTCTGGTCCTGTCATTTGAAGCAGAAGTTAAATTGGTGTCAGGAAATTGAAGAGTACAAATAGTGATCTTTATAGTTGAGAGCAGGATTAACTGCAAATTGGATATAACTGGAAATCAGAAAACTTCTCCTTGAGACTGACTTCATAATTTTACTTGTTTATTAGGAATTTTTATGTGTTTTGGAAAAGATTACTCAAGTATGTTTCTTCTAGAACCACATTTAATTGTTCCTGAGAAGCTTTTAAGGTTTTGAACAATTAAACCAAATCACAAATTTGTAACATACGTGAAGTATTTTACATTCTGAGCATAAATATAAACTGTTGAGTGCAGAGAAAAGTACTGTGGTGACTCAAGGCAGGAGTCACCTCTTTGTCTCTAGAGCTGGTGACTAAAGGTAGATTTGGTCCCTCCATTTCTCTGGTGTTTCACGCTGTGGTTGGTTCTGTCCCTCAGTCCAAGAACAGTGCAGAGCAGACCTCAACAGTGAAGCTCCCAATAAAGGTGAAGATCATTCCCACCCCCCCTCGCAGCAAGAGAGTCCTCTGGGATCAGTACCACAACCTGCGCTACCCCCCAGGATACTTCCCCAGGGACAACTTGAGGATGAAGAATGATCCCTTAGATTGGTATTTATCTCAGGTTCTATTAAATCAGTATTTCTTGATGTGTTAATGCTATGGGATAACTTTACTGAATGCCAGAGAGCTCTGCCCTTTTTCAGTGTGGCATGGGATTATCTCTTCTAAGAAATCCATGAGAAGCACTTGGACTCTGTATGCTTTTGATGCAGGATTGTTTTTTTGTGCTTTATGGTTTTATTCACATGAACTGAAAAGCTTTTAAAATGCACATTTAAGATACTAAGATTTTTGTTTCACTTTCCTGCCCTAATTTCTCCCAGGAAGTTAAGGGGGGCACTTTATTAACTGCTTCAGCACTCACTTATCAAACAAACATGAGAATTTAAAAGATTGAATCCCAAAGACCAGACCCCTTGGCTGTTGAGGGAGACTTGGCTGAAGCAAGGAAAGGCTTGGCTGAGCTGTTACCTTTGATAGGTGGAGGGGGAAGGATCTGTAGGAAGAATCATGCAGCAGGGTCTCCGTGAGGATTGCTTGGGGCAGTGACCAGGACACAGGCTTTTGGAAGGCTGCTTGGAGCATGTACATACAGCAGGTGGACAGGATTTCAGGAAATCAGAAAGGTGGAAATCAGATTTCTGCATGCCAGATTTAAATGTCTTCAACACTCGTTTCTTTCTAAGGAATGGTGACCATATCCACACAAACTTCAGGGACATGTACCAGCACCTGAGGAGCATGGGCTACTTTGTGGAGGTTCTTGGTTCCCCGTTTACATGTTTTGATGCCAGTCAGTATGGTAAGCATGAGTTAATTGCCTTGCTCTCCACACTGTTAACTTCTTCCTAAAGCAGCCTGGATTTTGGAAGACCTAAAGTGTTGTGGGTGTGCAAATAAAAATTCTCATGGTAGTAGAAAAATATTATGACAGTGAGTGTATTTATTATTTATGTGCTGATACTTTGTTATGTCAAGTGTTGCTGGAGAAGCTTGCTTGGCAGTCCAGGGGAGTTACTGCAGTTCTCTGTCCTTAGCATGAAAACACATGTGACTTCATTAGGTGAGCTGTCAGAGCAGGGTACACAGACCAGATATTGCCAAAATGTGCACTTGTGTTGACTCCTGCCTGGGGTGTGTGAACAGTGATAACGTTGGAGGAACAGCCTGGTGAGCTCCTGTTTCTGCCTTTACACACAGGGACTTTGCTGATGGTGGACAGTGAGGAAGAGTATTTTCCTGAAGAGATCACCAAGCTGAGGAGGGACGTTGATAATGGACTTTCACTGATAGTCTTTAGTGACTGGTACAACACATCTGTGATGAGAAAAGTCAAGTTTTACGATGAAAACACAAGGTACTGATTTATTTCTCAGTTCTTCAGGAAATAAAACACCACAGAACTGCCATTTTATGCAGTTATACCCTAAAAATCCCAGATGTGATATGCTGTACTTAGCACTTGGATGCTGCCCATAAGAAGCAATTATCTGAAGAGCAAAACTGACCTTAAGCTGCAGCTTAAAATATAGCTATTTTATTATGATTGCAAAGGCCCCTTTGGTAATGTAATCTTCTAAAACCTAGAAAAACATTTACAATGAAAAGAAATAAGAAATGGGGGAGTGGCAAACAAAGAAAAATGGACGTGTTTTCACATTAGGGGAGCAGAATAGAAAGAAAATGTGCGTTGCAAGCAGCATAACCAGGTTGTGCACCTGTTACTGGAATTATTCCAGGTATCATATAAAGAAAAAATACTTCAATATCCCCAGTGAGTAACTGCTGTAGTTGTCAGGCTGTAGAGAGATCTGTTCTGCAGTTTGTGAGCAAGTGACATTTTGCTTCATTAGAAAAATGAGAAGCAGGTTATATGACTGTTGGTTTTGCCTCAGCTTACCAAACAAGGAGCATGAGACTGAATTCCTTCTAATAAATTGAAGTTTTCCATGCAACTGAAGTGCACTGAGAACTTTACATTAGTATTACTTAACTTTTGCTCAAAGGCACTGGTGTCAAAGAGAGACAGCTACTCACACACCCCTGGACTTTAATAAGGCTTTGAAATGTAGTCTATATCTAAGTGACTTTGAAAAAGTCTGTGTGCAGAAGACACATGACTTTTGGTTATCCAAGTATATTCTGTGTATTAGTAAACAGTGTTACACTGTAATTTTTACAGGCAGTGGTGGATGCCTGATACTGGAGGTGCTAATATCCCAGCTCTCAATGATCTGCTTTCTGTCTGGAACATGGCCTTTAGTGATGGGCTGTATGAAGGAGATTTTACCATGGCAAGTCATGAAAGTGAGTACTGGAGTCCATTGCCCACACAGGCTACAGTGGGTTGTTTGGAAAACAGTTTTCTGAAAGTGTGAGTTGGGTGAGAGTGAAGGGAACCACTCAAATTCAGTGACAAGAGGCTTGTAAGATGCTTAAATAATTAATTCCTCTGTAGACGTTTTTGTAGTATTTGATTAAGCTTTTCAGTTTAAAAAAAGATAATGTCAGTCTCCTAAATGGAAAGATTTGAAAACAGTGTGTAAAGGTGAACCTGCAAAAGCTGTGCTGAGAAGTGCCTCGAGTGCAAATACACACATTGGTCAGAGTATGCAAATTCATGCACATAAATGTGCAATGTTTTCTTCTGGGAATGTTTTCTTCTGGGCTTGTTTTATGGTGGGAGGGGAGGGAGTGTTATTTTTGGTCTAAACTGCAATTTTATGGTGATGTCTTTCAGTGAATTATGCATCAGGGTGCAGTATTGCAAAGTTTCCAGAAGATGGCATTGTCATTGCACAGACTTTTAAGGATCAAGGTATGAGCTTCTTGTCTTTTCTCTGTATTTTAAGTAGAACTTTGGAGTCGGTGCACAAGCAAAGATGCAAAGTCTAAAGGTCTAAAAACAATGAGTGTAAAACCCCATGGACAGGGTTGGTGTTTTTTCATTTTGCCTAGAACATGTAGTTCACGCCTAACAGGCAGCTGTAATATGGCTCTGTATACAGTTGTTCTGTAGTACAACACCCCAGTGTATATATTCAGATTATTGTGATTGCTGTGTGTGAACACATCCACATGGATGTGTTGTGCATCTCTGAAGGGGATGTGTTGTAATTGTGTCACTTGTTCGTGTTTGTCGCGAATTTCAAGTGCTACTGAAATATATCCCCTAATCACTGCCATAGTGGGCATGAGTGTTGTGGTAGCTGTGGTGATCTAAGGGGATAAGTAAGGAAAATTGTAGACAAAATGTCAGCAGCAGGCCTCCCATAAGAGACAATATTATGCATATGGGAGGCCTGTGGTCTCAAACTTCAGTGATCTGTGCATATCTGTTCTCTTTACTTTTATAATATCTTGTGAGGTGGAAATTCAGAACTGTAATGGCAGCAAGCAGTTAATAAAAAAAAAATCTTGTATTTGCTGAACCTTTAGGAAGTGCTGTGCAGGAGCAGATGAGCAGAAGTGTCAGTGTGCTGCAGGTCAGGCTGGTGTCTGTGGGTGTGCAGGGTTTGAGTGTGAGAGCAGAAGCACATGCAGAGCTTCTCATACAACTCAGCAGCTACCAGAGTTCATTGTGGTTTTGACTTCTGATGTGCAGTGGAGGTGATTACCTAGTGGAGGAACTTTCTGGAACAGTAAGGAGATCATCCATGTGAGCCTTTTGGAGGAAAGACAATATCCCTGTGTGCTGATGACTTGGGTATTTCCTTATGTGAGAGAGAGAAAGGCAGAGTGTCAGTTTGACAAGTAGCCTGCTAGAGCTGCTTTTTCTCTTGAATCCTTTTCACTGCATTTCATGAAGCAGAAGAGCTCTCTGGTTTGCTTCTGGTGTCTAAATGCAGTGTCTCAAGCAAAAGGAATACATTTCAAATACAAATTTGAAATTTATCGGTCTTTATTTTTTGAAATGGGTGTTAGAGGTGGGAAACCTTTAACCTAAAGTCAGCTTTCTGTAAAATTCTGCAGAAGGACTGAAACAACATAAAGAGCAGAGCATTTTGGCTTTAAACCTTTTGCTGAGGATAATAGAATTTTTCATCTAAGCTTGTTCAAGACAATCCAAGTTGTGAAGTCTTTTCTTCTTCTCCACCAAAGAAAGAAAAAAATTATTATCTGCAGGAAACTTTGCAGCCAGGGTCCTGAAGCAGTTTCATTTTTATCATAATGTCATGGGGGCTCTGAAAACTTTTCTGTAAAGGTGTGTGCCAGGGCGTGGGGCAGAGCTGCCTTTGCCAGTTTGCAGTGGAGGCCTCAGTGACTTAGGGGTAAGTTGATATTGATGCTCTACAGGCTATGGAATTTATCTGTGCTTTGCTTTAGGTCTCGAAGTTTTAAAACAGGAGACTGCTGTCATTGAAAATGTCCCTATTCTGGGGCTTTACCAAGTTCCTTCTGAAGGAGGTGGCAGGATTGTCCTGTACGGAGACTCCAACTGCCTGGATGACAGCCATCGACAGAAAGGTGGGGGAGCCTTCTTCTCTTAAGCTGACAGCTGTCCTGGGGGGGGGGTTACAGCTCCATCAGAAATAGCTGGGGTTTGGGGACTCTAAATACTCCTTCCTGGGGATTAATCTCAGTTCTGCAGAGCTCTGCTGGGACGCTGGAAGGTTCAGTTAAACAAAAGAGCACCCCACGTTCAATAGCCCTCTGGTAGATGGGACTCTCTCCCCCACACCATATTTTTCTCTTCCAGCTTTGGAGGCTGGTTTTGGGATGGTGTTTTTTGTAAGGAGGGGTTGGTTGGGGTTTTTTTTTTTGCTTCTTTGGGGTGCTTTTGTTTACAGAAAGCACAAACAGTTACACATGCTTGATTTGAGCTGTGAAGGGGCCATTAGAGGATCCCTTCACTTTTTCCCTAGTTACATTTTCAGAATATTTATATGGAACAATGAATTTTATCTTTTGAGTTTGCTCATCAGCCTGCCTTGTTCCCTTTGCAACATTTGCTGTGAGGATTTGTGGTGATGTTCAACATTTCAGTTGTGCGTTACTATTTTCTGTTTATTCTGCTTTGACACAAACCAGCTGCTGAAAATATGTCAGAAAGCAGGAAATCCCATTTGTGTTGTCAAAGTGTTTGTTTGCAGCTCCAGGTAGCAAGTGTGTGAGGGGGGTGTGTGGTTTCTGTGACTCCCAGAGAAGCCATGCTCTTTGCCTACACACTGTGGGTGTTTTTTGTAAAACCTTTTTTTTTATTAGCACTTTGTTTGATCTGACTTCTCAGGTTTTTAAGAGGTTGCTTGGGTGTCTCATAACATGTAAAGCCACAAGCTGGTAGAACTGTGGCTTCAGGGGACAAAGATAATCCAATATGCAAAGTCTTTCTGCATTTCCACTGAACAGAACTAGATTTTCCTTTCGTGATCAAAAGTACATCTATAATTTTTTAAGCTTTTGTCACTGATATTTAAAATGTTAGGTTATGCAATCCATCCCTTGCCTAATTTATTTAAGTTTAAAGGAAGTTACTGCCTAAGGGAGCTCTCCCATCTGTAGCTCATTTCTTTCTCTCCACACATTTTGAGGTTTTTTAGAAGTTCTCCAGTTTCTCCTTATCTGTCTTTGAATTGCTTCCTATGAGTTGCCCTAACACCTGCCTAGCAGTGCCTCAGTGCTTGCTTTAGGTTATTGAAAGCACAAAGCATAGGAGAAGATACATAGCTTTAAATTAAGTAATAGAAAATAACTCTTTGTGACCTCCCAAATGCCATCAAATTCAGTGTGACCTCTGAAGCAAGAAAAAGTGGGAGGCTTTAAAGAAATCCTTTAAAATTAGCTTTTAAATTGTGAACCAGGAGCTGTGTCTCCTGCAGAGACATCGGTGGCTTTAACTGAGGTAAATTCCTAACATTTGTGAATATAAATCCTTAAAATCTGATTGACCTCTTTGAAAAATCAAAGGTGAGGGTTTAAGGGACACCAGGATTATGAAGATTAATTCCCATTCCCAGCCAAGTGTTCCCAGGGGGAGAAGTTCTGAGAAAAATAGTTTGCTGTGTGGTGGAAATAGCTTATAAGGCACAGTCCTCCTCCTGCAAAGGGAAGTCTTAGGGAGTTGTGATGTTTAACTGGCTGGAGTGCTTGTTTGTTAGGAGGAGCTCTGGACTAAGGTAGCAGTAGTTCAGGAGAGAATCAAAACGAGGGATCACGTGCTGTTGAAGTGCAAAGGAAAACCATGATCCAAGTGTATTGTGGCATTGATTCGCAGGCTGGTCTGTACCACAGCTGCTGTGGGTACTGCTTGTGCTTTGCCTGGGATGTACCCAGAACGTTTCCCCTTTGTTTATTTATTTTTTAAGCTTGTGGAAGCAAATGAGTCATAGCCTTGCACTGAAAACACTACCTTGCTCTTACTTTTCAAGGTATTTATTTTGTCCTTTAGAAAAAGTAGTTAGTTCTCCATTTTGCTGTTAAAAATGATACCAAAAGCTCTGAGCTTCCTGTGTTTCCACACTGAAAAACCTCGTGATTTTTGTCAGGACTTGGACGGCCTTGCACAACCTGGAATTCCTCTATTTGAGACCTGCTGTTTTATGTCCTACTCCCCAAAGGAGCCTGGTTTGGTACAAGAGAGAAGATATTTTAGGACTGACCAGATTAATTTTGTGTTGGGGGATAGTGTGTGGGAAGTTGCATCTTTCTGAAAGATGAGGCCTAGAACTTCAGGAGAAAAGCAAGAGCCAGAAAAACGGATTGTACTTCTGAGTGTCACTGGAGCCTTCTTAACAGAAAGATAAGCCACTTTAAACGTGGCATAATGCATGTCTTGTTTTGGGGCTGTGAAATCCACAGATTGCTTCTGGCTGCTGGATTCCCTCCTGCAGTACACGTCCTACGGGGTGATGCCACCCAGCCTCAGCCACTCCGAGAACAGGCAGCGCCCGCCGTCGGGAGCAGGACACTCCCTCCCTGAGAGGATGGAAGGTGAGAGCCTTCATTACCCAGCAGAGCCCTCAATGGAAGGACTGGCAGGGTAGGAAGTCTGGGGCAGACCCCTGGAGTTATATGCCAGTAAGGGCAGTTTGTTGTGAGCTCTGCTATGGTCTGTTGTTCTACTAGAAGAGAGCGCTTACTGTGAGATTTTGTCGTGATATAGTTTGGTTAGACTAAACAAAATGTTCTATTCTTATGGCAGGAATATTTAGATGCCTGGTTCTGCTAGGGAGCATTCTAGTTACTGGCTACAGAGCAGTTATAAAGGATTCAGTCTTATCTCACGTGCTGCCAGCAAAATTTGGGTTACCTGCTATGGCAGGTGCAGACTCGAACTGTTTTGTAAGGTACCCTTTGGTTAATTCTCCCCGAGATGTAGCTGTGAGTCACAGTCACTAAGCAGCACTGTTTGGCCTGGGGTGAATGTTGGTGACTCTCATCCTGCCTGTGTTTGGTAACCCAGCCTCTCTCTGCTGTGAGTTGCAGGTAACCATTTGCATCGATACTCAAAGGTGCTCGAGGCTCACTTGGGAGACCCTAAACCCCGGTCCCTTCCTGCTTGTCCTCATCTGTCCTGGGCCAAGCCACAGCCTTTGAATGAAACTGCCCCCAGGTTAGTGTACATCTTCCTTACACAAGAAGCCTCATTTTCGAGTTCAGCTGAAAAATTATTTCTTCCATCTGCTTTTAAAAGGGACAACTGGAATGCCTTTCCTAGAGAACTACCAGATTGCAAAGAGGAAATAATCATAAATGCATCTTCAGTGAATAATTGTGACTCACCTAATAGCTACCCTGTGAAACTGTGGCATTTTAAAAATAGCTTCACCAGTCACTGTTGTGATTGAATGATCCCAGCTCTGAGTGAACAGCGTTGCCCAAGCCCACCATCTCTGTGTGCCTTTGAAATTTCTGAAGCAGCTTCTTGGACAGCTCTCCCAGTGCTGCTTCTGTCGTGTCATTTGTCAGCCACTCAAAGGAACGTGTGTTGGCACACAGCCCTTACCTGTCTGCTGAGCTGGTCATGGGTCCTCTTGGCAGTCTGTGTGCAAGAAAGAGAGTTGTTAGTAAAGAGTTGCTCATCTGAGTTGTGTCCCTGTGGTGTCTAAGTTTAGGTTTGGAGACCTGCAAACTGCAGAACCTAAAGAATGGAGCAGATTGTCATCTGGGTCCAAACTAGTGAATTAGACGTAGGTTTCAACTGTCACTTTCTGTATGTGTTGCTAGAGAATTCCTTGCATTACCAGTAAGTGGGCAGACACCTCTGTCTTTAAATTTTTTCTAGCAACCTCTGGAAACATCAAAAATTACTGTCAATTGACCTGGATAAAGTGGCACTGCCCAGTTTTCGACAGAACCGACCCCAAGTGAGACCATTGTCCCCTGGAGAAAGTGGAGCATGGGACATTCCTGGAGGTAAATACTGAAAACTTTGAAAATTGCTGGTTTGGTTGTGCTTTCTATATAAGTTTTGAAAAAAAAAAACCAAAACCCAGCACAGCCATATGAGAGGCCACTGTTTATTTTCAGTTGCAAAAAACCCGCAAGTAATAGTATGGCTGTGTTAGAAAAGGCTGACAGATGTGAACTTTTTTTGCATATGAAGAGTTTATTCAATAGAGAGCGTCATGACATGCTGGGAGGGGGATTGTGGTGGGTGCATCTTGTGTAGCTGAGATTTGTTTTGGCACTGTTCAGGCTGACAGGTGTCAGCAGCAGCCCCTGTCCTTGGGAGCTGTGGCCACATACCCACTGATAATTAAAGTTCCTTCTGTGAGTGCCCAAAAGCAGAGTCCAGAAGCGTTTGTTGGATTGGTGCCTTGGGCAAGTTATTACACTGGCAAACCATGTCGAGGACTCAAACCAGCTTTCAGTCTAATGGTGGGCTGCTCTCCTACACAAGCTTGGCACTGAAGACCCAGCTGGAAGCAGTTTGAAAGCCTCATATGGACTCTTTTCCCAGTTTGAGCTGCTAGACCAAAGGACACCTGTAAAAATGAAGGGTTTGTTTCTACAGCTCATTCTCACCGTGTCCACCGCCAGTGTCTGGAGCAAGCATGAAATTTTCCTTGTTCCATCAGGATTGGAATTGCAGCAATTACTTCCTAGTAAGATTATGGTCAAGCATCTGCATCTCTCTTCTAGTGCAGAACAGAAGATTGTTGTTACAGGGGAAATCTGGGTTATACTTTCATGTGCCCAGATAGATCAAGGTGGAAGTGCTGGTGCTTTTCTGTAGCGTTAGCATCCTGTCTTATTTTCACTAATCGGTCTGCAGCTGTTAATCTCTCTGTCTGAAATGTAATCTGATTAATGGCTGCCTGCTCTTTGAACAAGAGTTACCGTCGGGCGGTTTAGGCAGGTGGCATTAACACCACACAGACGTCGGAGCTCACGTGGTAAGGACTTGCCTCCAGCCCTCTTTGCCTTTGCAGGTATAATGCCCGGCCGGTACAACCAGGACGTGGGACAGACTATTCCGGTCTTTGCCTTCCTTGGTGCCATGGTGGTCCTGGCGTTCTTTGTGGTGCAGATCAACAAAGCCAAGAGCAGGCCAAAGAGACGGAAACCGCGAGTGAAGCGACCGCAGCTTATGCAGCAGGTTCATCCACCAAAGACACCTTCTGTGTGACAGCTCTGCCTCGCCAAAGATGACCTCCTTTCACCGGCGGCTTTCCTGGCGATGGATCGCTCCCGGGGAAGGTGCAGCAAGTGCAGCACTGATGGTCTAGTGACGTGCACCTGACATCATCTCATAGTCTTTGGCTTCTGGAGAGAAAACAAAAGGACCTCATTTGATCATCTGTACATAAAACTGCAGCTTTAAGCAGCTGAAGCCACCAAAGACTTGAATACTGTTTAAATGGCTGCTTAGTCACTACATATCCCAAGAGGGAGAAAATGGACCTTTTTTTTAAGCTGACCAAACTAAAATTTATTTGTTTAGAGGCTATTTTCTATATTTATTGTTGGGGAGGGCGGGGGAAAAGTCACTTTAAGGACCTCTGCTAAGGAAAAACAAGTGCATTTTTTTGGATGGGATGCAATTTTCTAGAACGGTATTACGCTGAAGAGTATAACATGCACCATTAAAGAAGGGAGGGGGCAAGAGAAACCAGTATAAATCAGTGAGGCATACTCCTGCAGTTTATTTTTATAAAGCCAACTACCATGATGTTTTGTAATTTTTGGTCATGATTTCACCGTTGTTGGTGAAGCAGATTTTCAATAAATATGTTATCTATATGAAGCAAAGACAATGTGCTAAGTGGCTCTTCTTTCCACTGGCAGTCACAGAGAGCAAGTTGTTGAGTAGAGCAGATATTCATGTCTCCCCTCTTCCCACCATATCTTTATCCTTACCAGCAGCATCCCAAGCTGCAAACTTTCCTTTGGATCACCAGCTGGGCAGTTGTACAAACGGTGCTCGGCCTGAGTGAGCACGAGGTTCTGGAAACCTTCCAAACGCAGAAAGTTGTGGTGAGAAGAGTGCTCCCAAAGAGCTGAATAAAAAACTGTCCTGGGGATGGCACCTGCCAGCACAGTGTGGTGTGTCACAGAACCAGAAACCTGGTGTCCTTTGGTTGGTCCTGCCTGAAAGCCTGTGACTTGTCATTGACTTCAGTAAGTTGCCCCTGTCCATGTGCTGCTGGTTAACGTTGCCATCACTGAAATAGCTTCTCTCTTCTGTAGCAAAGCTGTGAGGTTTTCCCTGCAACTGCTGCAGTCACTGCTCCACATGAGCACCTTTTCCCAGGAGGAGCCAGGAGCTGGTGTCTGCTTCTGTTGGTCAGCAGAATCACAACCTGGGCAGGTAAGTGCTCTGCACTGGTGAAGGGTCCTGGGTGAGCTCTTGGGCAGCCCTGGGCACAGCTGGAGAAAGAGAAGGTGACAGGGACAGCCCTTCTGGGTGGTCTGACTGCACCCATCCTGTTAGGGCTTACAATCCTGGATGGTGGTGGTGGGCCTTGGAGAGGGCACTGCAGGAGAGAACATTCCTCCATGTAAGCTGGGACAAGCCTTTCAAGGGGTGGCTGTGGATAGGGTTTGCCAGTGCATGAGTATCCTGCAAAAAGGATTTGGAAAAACCCATTTTCCCTAACTTGGGAAGTGGTGGGTTTTTCCAGTATGTCTCTTCTGAAGATGAGGATGCACTCGGTGCAGGAAGAGTCAGAGTCCTGTTGCCATGCCAGAGAAGGCACTGAGCTTTTGCATTGGAACCATTAGTTAGAAGCTCATTGGGGCTGAGGAGATGGTCCCAAGGTTGGGCTGCTTGTGCCATCCCAATGGGGTTGGAGCCTGTTGCTCCTCTATCTTCAAACATGGCCCTGTGATGGCAAGGGAGAGGTTTTCACCATCACACCTGTGGCATTGAGGTCTCTCGTAGGGCCAACCAGCAGCAGCTCTGCAAGTCATCCAGGTTGCAAAAGATCTCTCAGTAAAGGTGTGAAATCTCAAGGACCAGACCTCAGAAAGGGTTGCAGGTAGCAAAGTGTAATTGTGGCTGGTGTTTTTATTTGTCCAAAACGAGGACTGTCCATTTGCATTTTTGTACCTTTGGCAGTCTTCAAAGACAATAATGTGGAAAACATATCAACAGCCCCTTTTCCACCTGCCAAGAGGACACAGCAGCAGGTAAAGCTGCCAACCCACAGGGACCCTTGGGTTACAGCTTGCAGCTCAGGGCCTGGAACACCCAGATAAATGGGAGAAAGAGAGGACAATATAAGTGAGGGAGCCCAGAGCCACTGAGCAGAGAAACCGCCTGGGGCTGCTGTGCCATCGGGGGAGAGGAGCTGCATCCCTTTGCTCTGAGGTCCTCTGATCCATCAGAGGGAGACTGGAAAGCTGTCACTGCTCAGGTCAGTGCTAATGAGGAGTCTTGCTCCTCTCATTGCAGCACTAATGAGAGATTAGAGCTCCACTGCAGCCCTGAAACCAGAGTCAAGCTGTATCAAAGCCCCAGTCCGAATTAAGAGCCTTTCCCAGTGGCTGGTATTTTACAGCCCAGTGGCCAATTTCTAAGTCGTAAAGGCCAATTATTTCCGAAGCCTTTGGTGTGCAGCTAATGAAGGCCTGGAAGGGCCCTTCTAAGTGGATATAAGCCCCGTAGGCGGCAGAGATGTAATGGAGGTGGCAGGCACAATTAGCCATCCATAATTCCGCCGAGCAGCTGATTAAAGTCTCTTTATCCGTCTTACCGAGATCAGAAGGGCACATGTTTGGGAAATCAAAAATGTATTAGAGGCTGTCAGCCAGGGTCTGTGTGCTGAGCCCGGGGCAGTGGCAGGTGCTGGGAGCAGCACAGAGCTGCTGCCTGTGCCCCACGTTGGGGATGGGCCCCTCACCCCTGCGGGTGCAGCCTCCTCTCTGCGGGTCCCCGGTGGCACCAGTCACTCCATCCTGGTGTCCCAGCACCCCTTCCCCTGTGTGGAGCAAGGGGTGGGATGGCTCCTCTGCAAGGTCTCTCAGTGCAGGAAAGTGCCATTGGGCTTTTAGGTGCTGTGGAGACATGGAGGGGTGCTGGGCTCATCCTGCACCCAACGAGTGAGGGAGTGCCCACCAGCCAAACGGTCTGAAGGGCATTTAATGCAGCTGCCTTCCCTCACCATTCCCAGGGTGCTCCAAAATAACCCGTGGTGGGAATTTCATGGATGGGGTGAACACAGCAGGAAGAGGGAGGCCCCAGCCCTGTGGTGGGAATTTCGTGGCTGGGAAGAACGCAGGCGGAGCGGGGAGCCCCCAGCCTGCCCGCCCCAGCGCTGCTCTCGGAGCTGCTGGGGCTGCTGCGGGGTCTGTACGAGCTCTGTGAGACCCGGGGACGCGCAGGGACAGCGGGACGCGGCTCTCGAGCCGGGGCGGTGCAGGAACCCCGCGGGCTCCGGGACGATGCCCGCTCCCCGCGCCGGGGTGGGAGCGGGACGGGGCTTTCCGTGGGTGAGCTCCTGGGAGGGGGTTCCCACGGGCGGCTCCTGCCCGGCCCCCGCCGCCCCCTCCCCACTGCCCGCGGGGGCGGGGGGTCCGCGCTGCCCGCGCCCGCCCCCGGGGGCCCGGCGGAGGGCACGGGAGGGCACAGCCCCGCACGGCCCCGCACAGCCCCGCACGGCCCCGCAGAGCGCTGCGATGGAGCGGGCGGCGGGCGAGGCCCGGCCCCTGCTGCCCGCCCCGGGGGGCTCCGCCGCGCTCCCCGCCCCCGGGCTCTCCTCCGCCGGCGCCGTCTTCATCCTGCTCAAGTCTGCGCTGGGCGCGGGGCTGCTGAGCTTCCCCTGGGCCTTCGGCAGAGCCGGCGGGGCCGTGCCCGCCCTCCTGGTGGAGCTGGTAAGGGGGCACTCGGGGGGACACGGGGGCGAAGGGCTGCGGCACAGGGAGCCGAGCGGCGCCGGGATGGGATGGCCTGGAGAGGGAGGTTCACCTGCTCTGGTGTTTGGGAGCTGGCGGGGACCCCTGGGGCAGGGGTGCAGCAGCCTTAGGGGATGCCCTTTGCAGCTGAAGCCACACTTGTAGCTGGCTTGTGGCTCAACCTAAAATCAAATTGGTGTCTGCTCCCATACATGGCTCCAAACCCCAAATCTAAACCCTGTGTCTCCACCCGTTTGCTGACCCGTGTTACCCGGGGCCACAAGGCAATCTGGCTGCTGACCTGGGCCCTGGTCGTGGCCCTGCTGGGTCCCCGTGGGTGTCGGGGGGTCGGTGAGGTGCTTCCTGCCGGTGCTGTCCCCGCAGGGCTCGCTGGTGTTCCTGGTGAGCGGGCTGGCCGTGCTGGGCTATGCGGCGGCTCTCAGCGCCCAGCCCACCTACCAGGGGGTGGTGCGGACGGTGTGCGGGGCGGCCGTGGGGAAGCTCTGTGAGCTCTGCTTCCTCCTCAACCTCTTCATGATCTCCGTGGCCCTTCTGAGAGTGGTGGGTGACCAGCTGGAGAAACGTGAGTTGTTTTCCCCCACCGCGTTTGGGGCTTGCTTGAGGCCGGCAGCCCTCGGGAGTGAGGGGGAGCTGGTCCCAGGGTGGGCTTTGCTCAGCCCGGGGTTCTCCTGGAAATTCTTGAGGACGTGGAGCTCCCTGGTCCTGGGGCTCCTGCCATGGTGTGATGCTCCCGACCCCCCTGGGCCACCTTTCAGAGTGCAGCTGAACCCCCACTGCCCCCCACAGTGTGCGACTCCCTGTACCCCAACGGGACGCTGAGCGGGGCCCCCCAGCTGCCCCCCTGGTACGTGGACCAGCGCTTCACCCTCTCTGCTCTCTGTGTCCTCGTCATCTTCCCACTCTCTGTCCCCAGGGAGATTGGCTTCCAGAAGTACTCCAGGTACTGCCTGGGCTATCCCTGGGGTGGCTCACCCCTGGGTACCCTGTACCCCAGGTTTCCTCCTGGGAACCTGCAGGGCCACGGGACCCCCCTCCCTTTCTCCCAGCTGTGTGCTGACCCTCTGCCATGTCCTGGCAGCATCCTGGGCACACTGGCTGCCTGCTACCTCACTCTGGTCATCATCCTGAAATACTACCTGCAGGCAGAGAGCCTGAGCTTGACCAGCCCCCCCCAGCCCTCCAGGTAAGGGGGTCTGGGCCGTGACATCAGCAGTGGTGTGGGGCAGGGCTGGAGGTGGGGCAGGGGTGGTCCCGGGCCCTGTGTGTGTGTGGGGTGGGGGGAGCTGGGGACAGCATGCAGTAGTGGTAGGTGAATGGCAGCTCCCAGTCCCATTTTTCACCCCAGAAATTCCCCTTTCTCCCAAAATCACTGTGGAGGAGGTTCCCATGGTGGCATCCAGGCTGCACAATTTATGCCACCGAGGTTCCCTCTGCTTTTGTGAGCCTCACCCTCTGCTCTGTGCTTCCTCCCCACATGCCACAGGTCTTCCTCCTGGGCCTCTGTCTTCAGTGTCATTCCCACCATCTGCTTTGGCTTCCAGGTAGGTCACCCTGGCCCCCGGTCCCAGCTGCCAGGGCAGTGCTGGCAGCCTCCCACAGCATCCCAGACCGTGGGGACGCCATCCCTTGAAGGGGATGCTGCAGGGAAGGGGACCTGTGGCTGTCACCAGAGGTGGCTGCAGGGCAGGATGCAAGTCCCTGGGGATGGGAGAGAGCAGGGCAGGGCACCTGTAGGTGACAGGGAGGATGCTGGGGGTGGGGGTTGTCCCTGCATGGGGCCCCAGCACCATCCCCCCTTGCCCTGCAGTGCCACGAGGCGTGTGTGGCCATCTACAGCAGCATGAGCAACCAGAGCTTCTCCCACTGGGTCACCGTCTCCGTGCTCTCCATGCTCGTCTGCCTGCTCATCTACTCCCTCACGGGTAACCCAGCACCAAACCCTTTACCCCTCCTTGTGCCAGGGTGCCCTCCCCATGGCTCACCCCTCCTCCCCGGGCTCCCCCCTCGCTGTCAGCAGGGCTCTATGGCTACCTGACCTTCGGCGAGGCCGTGGCCTCCGATGTCCTGATGTCCTACCCCGGGAACGACCCGCTCGTCATCGTCGCCCGCCTGCTCTTCGGCGTCTCCATCGTCACCATCTACCCCATCGTGGTGCTGCTGGGCAGGTGAGGGTGTGGTGATGGGCTGGGTGTCCCCCCCAGCCAGTGCAGCTCCTCTGGGTGCCACAAGCCCCCTGATCCCCTCTTGCAGGTCGGTGGTGAAGGATTTGTGGGCAGCCCCCAAGCGCGGGGCCGCGGCGGTGTCGGAGGCGCAGGAGCGGCGGGGCCGGGTGGCACTGACTGTCACCTGGATGGGCACCACCCTCGCCATCGCCCTCTTCGTCCCTGACATTGGGAAAGTCATCGAGCTCATCGGGGGCATCAGTGCCTTCTTCATCTTCATCTTCCCAGGCAAGAGGAGGCAGTGGGGGGGGGAAGTGCTTCTGCCAGAGCCGGGAGCATCACTGGGGTGGTGGGTGGCCCGTCCTGGCCCCATTTTGGGGGTGCAGGGCCGGGAATGCTGCAGTGGGGCTGGGTCGAGGGTGCTGTGGCAGAGGGGCTGAGCTTCTGCCCTGACAGCAGGGCTGTGCCTGGTGTGCATGACCGGGACCCGCAGCCTCGGACCACGCAAAAAGTGAGTTTCTGTGTGATTGGCAGTGGTGGGGGGTGAGACCCTGCAGAGAGCCCCACGCCCAGGGGCACTGGGGCACAGGGAGTGGCCCATTCCTGGGGTCAGCTCTGTCCCAGTGGCCCTGTGCTGGTGTCCCCACAGGGCTGCTCTCATCGCCTGGGGTGTCCTCTCCGTGCTGGGCGGTGCCTTTGTCTGCGGGCAGAGCGCTGCCCTGGCCGTGCTGGGGCTGCTGCGCTGAGGGCTCACAGCCCCACCGGGACTCCCACCAGCACCCCTCCTCCACGGCCCCCTCCTCCATGGCCCCTCCACCGCCTCCCCCAGCCCACGGCCCCGACAGAGCCCCGGACACAGCACTGGATCCCATCGCGTTTATTTGGCATCACGGCCCCGTTGTACAGTGGCTAATAAAGACAGGACAGGGTATCAGAGAGGGTCCTGTGCCACACACCCCCAGGGACCCCCGTGCACGGGGGGCTGGGTGCAGGATGGGTACGGACAGACAGACACACAGACAGAAGTACAGAGCCCAGGAAGGGGGTGGGGGGGACAGCCACCCTCACGCCTGCAAGGCACTCACTTCAACTGCACAAGGAAACCCCTTGGGACCCTCCCTGCCCAGAAAAGAGTAACGGTTGCCTTGGGAGCAGGGATAACTCCCCCTTTGCCACCACCTTGACGCCCCCAGGCACACACACACTGCCCCAGGCACAGCCTTAACTCCCCCAGCCCCTTCCCTGGGTGGCCCTGGGAACTAGCACAGACCCCCAACCTACTCCCTGCTTTCAGGGGGGGCTCCAGCCTCCCACTCCCACCTCTACTTCCCAATGCCTGCACCCTGCCCATCCCTGCCTGCCTATGTCTGGGGGATGTCCCCCTCCCCAAACCCTGCCAGTCCGTCCCTGACAGACCTTCCCTTCCCAGGGACCACCTCATGCCAAGGAGAGACGATCCAGGTGATGGGGTGGCTGGGGGAGGACTCTATGGGGTGGTGGGGACACACACGGGGGTTTCCTTCACTCCAGTCAGCTCACACCCACTCCCCACCACGCAGGGGGGTCACGGCCACCCTGCAGAGGGGCCGGTCTGGCCCCCCCCGGCACCGACGGTCAGTCTCTGCTCAGGGTGCACCAGGCAGCTGCAGGGGAACAGCACAGGAGGGTCACCCCTGCCCAGCCCACCCCAACCCAGCCAGCCCAGGCCCCCTGCCCACCCCTGACCCCCAACCACTGGAGTGGGGCTGGCTGCCAGGGGGTCCCCCCAGGGCAGGGCACTGCCCTCCTACCTGGCACGGCCACGCTGGACACGGCCTCGGGCTGGCTCAGCGTGTCCACCTTGACGTGCTGGAAGCCCTTGCAGGTGGCACTCTGCAGGTGCCTGTGTCCGGGTGGGACAGTGGGTGACCCCCCCACCCCAGAAACACCATCCCAGCCCCCCACAGCTCCGTGGGCTCTGGCAGGGGCTGGGTGCCAGCAATCCCACTGACCCCCCCTTTAGCACAGCACTCTGCCTCACTTCAGGACAGTGATGCCTCCCACATGCAAAGGCATCCCCGGGTGGAGGTGCAGAGAAACCCACCCCAAGCCCCTGTCCCATTTACAGGGACAGCCCCAGGACAGACAGACAGCTCTTTGGCCCTGCCATCAGACAGGGGACAGAGCGAGGGGCTCAGCAGCTCCAACGACCCTCCACACCCCAGCATCCTACCAGAAAACCGGGCTTTTTGCACCCCCTCTCCTACCTCTTCCAGTCCTCCTCGGTCTCCCAGAACTCGTAGACGATGAAGGTGACCCCATCAGGCAGCTTCACCGCGGTGACACTGCCACAGGCAGGGAGAGGGGGTGAGCCCCCAGCACGGGGCATCCTCGGCCCCTGCAGCCACAGATGTGCTGCAGGCTGGGCTACCGAGGGGTGACCCAGCCCTGACAGCCCAGGGAGGGGCAGCCCCCCAGCCCAGCACTCCCCAGCCCGGGCAGAGGGGTGTTGGTGATCGAGCACGACCACATCCCAAAACATCCCACATCTGGGCTGTTTTGCCCAGTCCTTCACTCGGGGGGGTGCCCTTTGCTGCAAGGGCAGCTGAACATCCTCTGCCGCCCCCCAGCCCTCCCAGCACCCCCTGTGCAGCTGCCGGTGGTACCCACTGGAAGCAGTCCCGCTCCCCGGCCACGCTCTTCAGGTACTGCTTCAGGGAGCTGCAGAACTCGCCCAGGTGCTTGTGCGACACCGTCATCTCGTTCCGCACCAGGAGGAGGTACTGCCGGCCCCAAACACAGCACACGTGAGCCCCGGGACACAGGGACCCGAGCCTGGGGCTGCAGGGACCCCCAGCCCCCGGGGGTCAGCACACTCACCGTGCAGGCGGAGCTCTCGCTGTCCGACAGCCGCTGGTGCAGGTCAAACCACAGCGTCTGCAAAAGGGGAGGGAGCAGCGCTGGGGGGTAGACTGGCTGAGGCTGCCTGTGGGTTTCTGTCCCCTGCCCAGTGGGTTTCTGTGCCCAGCACTTGGCATGTCTGGCTGTGCCCCTTCTCTGCAGGGGACAGCTCCAAGAGCCATTTGCACCTTTGTGCCCTGCAGTCAGGACCCTCTGCAAAAGCTCCCTGAGCTCCCAGAACAGCCAACATCCCCAACACCACGTCCTCACCCCTGCCCCAAAACAGCTGTCACTTTTTCACAGTCCCTGAACTGTCCCTGGAATGGCAGGACCAGGGGTACCCACTCCTCCTCACTGCCCTCTCACCCTTCCTAGCTCTGGCACAGTCTTAGCTCCTCTGGCAACCACACTCACAGTCAATTGTTCCACATTCCATAGCTGCTGTCAGCTCATCAGAAAGAATATCCTCCAGCACCACCAGCAGCCCAGCTCCCACCCATGGTCCCTGCACACCACAGCACTGGGATGGGCATGGCCACCTCTTGGTCACCTCTGGCCCAAGGGAGGCGGTGGGGACACCCCAGGGACAGTCCCACACAGGGAAACACTGGCCCTTACCTTGTCCTCCAGCTTGCCAATCAGCTTGGCCAGCCTGTTGATCTGCCCTTCCAACCCCTCTGCCTTGGTGTCGGGGGAACCTGCAGAGAGCAGGAGGCAGTGATGGGGTGAGGGGCACCGTGGGCACTCCCTGAGAGCCCCGTGCTGCTGCTGGGACTGCAGGTCCCATCCCTGAGCCCTCCCAGCCACCCCAGGCAGCCACCACTTACCAGCCTGGAGGGTCTTGCCGTGCTCTCTGGGGACCACCCAGGTGGTGGGAGCGTAGCTGGGCACAGGGCTGTCGTACCAGGGGTCACTCAGGCCATGGCCAGCCTTGCTGGGGTAGTGCCTGCAGCCAGAGAGCACAGGGGCAGTCAGGATGGCAGAGCTGGCACGCCCAGCACAGCACGAGCCAGCCCCAGGGAGCCAACAGTCCTGGCAGCTCTGCCAGTGATGCCAGACCCTCTGCAGAGCAGCAGTGCCCACACTGTGACCAGGCAGTGCAGGCTTCCCTCCTGTAACCACAGAGGGAGAGGCTGAGCAGCTCAGAGGGTTTCCAGAGTCCCTTCCAGCAGGAGCAGCTCTGTGCTAGCTGACCAAGGTGCCCAGGAGCCCCAGCTCCTCTTGGCATCTTTTGTGGTCACACAGCTCCCAGCTGGAGACGGGGTGAGTGCCAGGGAGGTGACAGGCATCACACCAGCCAGCATCTTCCTGCCCCTCCCCTGGCTCCTCCAAAACACAGCTGCCAGGTGCCCTTTCCCAGCCACCCCACACACTCCTTGGGTGCTGCAGGAGCAGTGCCCAGGCTGCTGCTGGCCCCAAAAATCAGATAGTGTGGACTCAACCCTACGCAGGGAAACATGATGTGCAGATCTGGTCCCAAGGAACATCCTCAAGATAAGGAAGCAAGAACAACAATAAAGGTGGCAGGAACATCCCTCTGCTGTGCAATAATCCCACTGCTGGTGCTGGATAATCCCCTGTCAATAGGCAGGAAATTAGGTGAAAACAGACAGAGATTTATTTTAATCACAATTTAATGAGGTGTTTCAAGCTTGGACCTCTGCCTTTGCATTTTGGCGTTCAGCCCTTTATTTTGGTACTTTTTAGGCCACTTCTTTGTCTTCATGTGGATGCAGGAGGTAGATTTTTTGGGGGACTTATTTTTCTTTTTGGCTATTATCTTAGTGAGAAAACAACTACAATACTCCCCATTATGAACCAGGCCCACACATCAGAAATAAAAGCCAGCAAAGTCTTTCAGAGGCTCTAATTGCTCTGCCTGATGTTGGGTTTTTTTCCTCCTCATAGTTTCCCAGGAGCTCCTGCTTTTTTTTTTTTGCACAGTTTGCCACAAAATAGGGAGAAGAAGGAGATGTGAGATGAGGAAACCCACAGCACTCCCCAGGAAAGCTGGTGAGGTGGCACCAGAGCTGCCCAGGGTCTCGCTGTGTTCAGGGAGTGGTGTCTGAGCAGGGAGCTGGGATTTTCACTCTCTGTGGTCCACGTACCCCTCTGCCTGCCCACAGCCTGGGGAAGCCAAGACATCCCTCTGGATCCTGAGGCCTCCTGGCTCGCAGGTATGGCAGGAGAGGGATTTGCTCCAAGACTATCTGACAAACAGCTTCTGTGGCAACCTGTCCTGTTACAGCTGGTGATGGTGGTACCTGGGGGTGACACTGACCCCCAGGGGGCTGTGCTTCACGTGAGACCAGGGGACAGCACTACCTGTCCTCAACAAGCACCTCTGGCCTCTGGCTGATGACACTCGCTGGGTGCTCTGGCAGGAGGGACAGCACCCCTGGCAGGGAAAGCTGCCCCTGCAGGCTGTCCCCAGCAGAGCCCAGACATGTCCACCTGTCCCCAGCACAGCCCAGACATGTCCACCCCCCTGGGGGTGCCTGTGTTGTGCCCTGGGTGGGACTGGTGGCTTTGCTCAGAGAAGCAGCCCCATGCTCCCAGCACAGTGCCCCCAGCCCAGTGCCTGAGAGCTGTGAGAGAGTGAGGGGCAGTGCAGGATAGAGTGGTGAAGAAAAGCCCCTCGAGCTCTCAGGAAGCAGGGAAGGGAGGCAAAGAGAGAGGCAGCTGCTCCTCCAGCTCCCCCGTGCCCCACACAGCGTCTGCTGCGCTGCCCTGGCCCCACAAAGGCACCCTCCTCCTCCTCTTCCTCCTCCTCCTCCTCCTCCTCCTCCTCCTCCCCCTTCACCCCCCCCGCCCCAGGGACCTGCTGGGGTTGGTTTGCTCGTCGATGGCATCCACAGCACTCTCCACGGAGCTCAGCAGGGACTGGGTCTGGTTCGCCGTCTCCTTCAGCAGGAACCGGGTCACGAACTGCTCCACGTTGGTGCCGCTCTCGTACACCTGCCAGGGCACACAGGGATGTGCTGAGCCCCAGCACTGCCACCCAGCACCTTCACCCAGCACCACCCCCAGTACCTTCACCCAGCACCACCCCCAGCACCGTCCCCAGCACCACGGGCACCCCGCCCGGCCAGCACCCACCCCACAGCCCCCACTCCAGCTGGTCCCCTCTGTGCCCCGGACCATAAGGGCCACAGGAGGAGTGGGCAAGTGCTGTCCCACCCCATAAATCCCACTGGCATCCACGGGTCACCCAGCACAGACACCTCCAGCACCCTCGGGGACAGACTTGTAGAGGCAGTGCTGGGAGGGAGTGTGGGCAGCGAGCACATCAGCAGTGCTTGGTCTGTGGATAAACCCATAAGCAAAGCAATGTAAAGAAGTGATTACCCAAAGCCTGTAGTTGCTCTCTTTACCATGACTTTAAATTACTTCACTTATTTTCTTGCAGGGCTGGGGGAGGTGTGAAAAGTGGCCCCTCTCGTGCTTTGGAGATCCCTACTCTGAGAACTTGAGCATGTTTTACAGTGCTCCAGTCCACAACAGTATGGCCAACCCAGCCCTAAAGAAAAAGGAGTTTGGGATGATTAACAGAGCTGGATGTACTCTTTGAGAAGCTCCCAGGGTAATCCAAACCCTTCTGAGACAGACAACATTCTAAAATATTTTAATAGCAAAATTGATCAGCTTGAAGCACCCAGGGCTCCTTTCCCAAAACAGTTTTGCTGAGCCCTGCTGATGGCTCAGATGGTCCTGCTCCTCCACCTCCTGCCAGCCAGCAGCAGAGGTGGGACAGTGGCACAACTAGAATGACCCCAGCACACCCAGATGGACACTGGCACAGCACATTATTCCTGTTTTACGGCGAAGTGATTAGCAAGGTTTATTTCCATGGCAACTGGAGCAGCTCTGCGAGAACCCAGAGGGCCTTTATCTTTTATATTAAATCATAAAAAAAAAGAAAAAAAAAAAAGAAGAATGAGCTGAAGGAAAAACCCTTGGGGTTCTGATCACAGAACTCATTTCTCACCCCTGAATTCGTAGAGAAGCACGAGATTCTTGGCAGCTTCTTGAGCATCCAATTAGCAGAGGTTAATGACATCTGTCTAACACAAACAACCTTGCCCCTCCCATGTGGGGCCTTCACCCAGGCAATTATTTCATCACCTAATACATCTTCCACTGGCCACACTCTGGCCAAGGTGGGTGTATTAAATGGATACATTTCCTTGACAAACACATATCATTGCATCTGGGATCAAAACCAATTTTTTTGCGGTCATCCCCTCTTGGCTGCTCCCCCCCCAGCCAGCCCCGCCTGCAGCCAGCACTCTGCCCGTGCTGAAGGCACAAATGCACTGATCAGACACTCCAACAGGCCCTGCTGGGATCACAGATGAGCTCTCACACCCAGCCCAGCTCTGGCTGCTCAGGGTCTGGTTGCTGCCTGGGCAGGGGGCAGCTGCTCCCACGGGCTGGGGGCTTTGTCTCCCCTCCTGCATTTGGTGCAGACCTGCCTTCAGGAGCTGCCATCCCTGAACACAGAGCTGGGTGTACTCCTTCCACTGCAATCCCTTGGGCTCTCCTCTAACATGATTTCTTTGGGATTGCAAAAACAAGCCATTAAGAAGACCAGCTCCAAAGGAATCCTTCCCATCGTCTTATTAAAACATTCATCACACTGTCCTAGTGAGATTTAATGAGGTTTGTTCTTATTAATCTCACCTGGAAGAGTTATTTCTTCCTTGCTTTGCCTGAGAAGTTAAAATATTTATGGAGATAATATAATAACTGTTGCTCAGTGAAGCTGCTTTGTGCCAGAAGCTCTTGGACATCTCCAAGCCTGCTCTTTTCCATCCATCAGTTCCAGGCTGGAAAGTTCCAGTCCAATTGCCTGGCCTTGATGTCTGCTGCAAACAGGTGGCTGTGCCCATTTGCAGTGAGCAGCAAATGTGAAAGCCTCATTGAAATCATGGCCTTGAGAATTGTGTGTTGATGCTCTCAGGAGAGCCTCAGAAATCATCACCACCTGGGAAACCAGGGCATGAGCCAGAGACGTGGAAAAATGAGAGAAAAGTGGGATAAGGAAAGCTTGCTTTATCAGGGAAATATTGCACAGTGCCAGGTCAGCAAGATGAGGTCCAAGCCCCAAATGTCTCCCCTCTCTTCACGTCACAGGCTTTTCATGTGTCTGCAAGGCACCTTTCCCCACACAGCAGTGAAAAACCTCAGGGCACAGTGTGCTCAGAGCCCCACCACAGCTCTTCAGCTTCTCATTTCCACATGCATCCACCCAGAGCTGACCAAATTCTGGAACAGATTAATTAAAACACCCTTGGGATGTGTTGCCTGTGCAAATCACAGCTGGGACTTTGATGCTGTTGCTGCCATCATGCCCAGCATCCCTCACCAGACACTGCAAAGGGATGCCTAAAAGTGGGTATCAAATGATTGGAAAAGGAGACTTTCAATGCTGCTGAGCATCCTGAAGGTTCTTTGCTGGCATTTTTAAAGGTCACTATTCAGCTCATAAAGACTACAAGGTGTAAAATATAAATTATTCTGCACCACTCACTAACTCAGAGACCCCCGGTGACCACCCCACAACTCCCCTTCACCAACAAGGCTTCCCAGTGCTGGTTTTCAGTGAGACTGGCCAAACTGGCTGACAATTTCCAAGCCTGGGGACACTGATGGCTTCTCCAATTGTTAATAACTACAACAGAAGCACACCCACAGAGGGATGGCACTGAACTGAGGAGGCTTTTCAGATGGAAACCAAAGCCAATTCTGCTTCACCCCCATTTTTCCTTCAGTTAAAAAACCCAAAACCCAACACCACACCTATTGCAATGCCATCAAACCCCCCTGCCAAGCCCCAGCCTGGGATAATGGGGAGGTTATCTCCCACCCACTCAGCCCTTTAAAACCAGGCATGTGTTGTGCTCTGACCTCCGACTGGCTGATTTGAATTTGTTGCTCATAGTTGCCTGTTTTCTTCCAAAAGATATTTTCTTTTAATTAGAATAACACTCAGACCTGCCTCTCCCTCCTTTCCCTCCCCCTGACTCTCAAATCCCTTCCAAAGCAGAGACCCAAAACTGATTGCCTGGCACACAATCAGTAGAAGAAACCTGAGGAGAACAGACACTTAAATAGTTGATAAATGAAAGCATTACCATATGAAAGACACTCAGTCTTCCCAAAACAGCTCTGAAAAGCCAAATAAGACACCTGTTCAGATTAAAAAACTTACAACGGCATCATATGGATCTTAAAAGCATTTTACTATAAAATCCTCCTTTTGCAAATCTCAGCATTGGACCTTTCTCAGCTCATGTTTACCTTGTTTGGTCCTAAAGGTCTCCTTCCATGGACCCTTCCCAAGCAATTTATCACAGGACTCTCTGTTCTCGGAGACTCTCCCTGCCTCCCTGGAATCCCTCATTTCTCACTGCAGCCACACAGATGGGAAGGGCAGGTACCTGTAGGGTCACCTATGGATCAAGAGCCACATGGCACCTTTGCTCCCTGTCCCCTCACCCAGCAGGCAAAGAACACACCTGGAACTGTGCCCTCCTACTTTTGAACACCCTGCTATAATGAGCCTTTGCCTCACACAGATTCCTGACTGTCTGTATTAGAACCCTCCAGACAGCAATTTAACACATATTTTACTGCAGTTTTCCTAGGAAAGCAGAGATTTTGTTTTCCAAGCAGGACCTGCCCAAAAGGCCCTGCAGCTGCAGCCCTGTGGGATGGCCAAGCTGCTGAAGGCTCAGCCTGGTTGTGTCACTGCTGACCTGCTCCTGCCTTTGCTCCTGGTGGCTCCTGCAGAGCTGCTCTGGGGCTGGTTGGCAAGACCACAGCACTGACATCTGGTGGGTTTGTTCCCTTCACCACATGATCCACCCAACTCCCAGGAGCAATAGGCTGAAAACGGGAGGGAGGAGGAGGAAAACCACGTCCTACAGGAGGACCATGAGAGCTGGAGCCAGGACAGCACACGTGGCATCTCCAGAGAAGGTGCTCTTCCTTTTCAGAAAGAGAGAAGAGGGATGTGAATTTTGCAGCTACAGAAGAGCAGAAGAGCAGTGAATAAGCATCTTCATCTAAAAATAAGTTCCAAGACAGACCTTCCCAAGGTTCCTCTCCCTGCCAGCCCTGCTGTGCTCCCCAGCAGTCTGGCAGCTCAGCTGGATCTCATGCACAGCCCTCCAGGCTGGCAGGAAAATCAGTCAGAATGGCATCACATGGAAAAGCAGCTTTCTGGTCTGGACTCTGAACAGAAAAGTTGGGGAAAATTCAGTTCTTGCAGAAGTGAAGCAGCACATTTTGCTTTAATTTGTAGGGCAATATTTTCTTTAATCAGTTTCAGAGAGGAGTTGCAGAAATATTTTCTGAGAAGTAAAGCACTAAACAAACACATCTCATTTCCTTTCAGGTTATTCTTGAACTGCAGAATTCCATAACCTATCCAGAAATCCACATCTGGTTTTTGCTGTAGAAGCTGATACAGAAATTGTTCAGAAATATCGTTCAAAATACATGGAAAGATGACTCAACCTTTACCAATTCACTGACCCATCACCACTCCCTTCTTTTTTCAGCCACAATCATTCACCATGATTACATTTTAACTGCATCATAGGGATGTTTCATCATATAATCACCTGTTCAAGAATGGGGGGGAAAAGCCAGTGATAATCCCCAAAACAACTCCCTCCTCATGAGGGCAGATCTCTGCACTGCAAAGGTGAGGACAGGAGATGCTCTGAACCCTCCAGAAAAGGCAAACCAGCCTTTTGAGCAAAGAACTTGGCCCCTGAGGAGCCAAATGCTTCCAAGGGGGAAGATAGTGTGACGACCAGGTTGTTCAGCAGAGCAGGAGAAAACCTGCTCACATAAAATGAAAAAGGCTGAGATAAAGGATTAGCTGGAGCATGGAAAGAAAAGATTTTATTTTTTTTTTTGAGGCTTATTTCTACTGACTATTTTATCTGGAGGTGTCATCTTTGAAAAAAGAGCAATATCACATTTGGCAGGCTTAATTTTGACAGGTAGGGATGCAAGAGCAATCTACATTGCTGGTCCTGGTTGTGCTAAAAAACAAACAAAAAAATCCACCATTTTTAGCATCCAAGGCTGCTGGCAGATGGTGCTTGCTCTGGGGCTGTAACTGAGCTGCTCAAACAAGCATAGCTTTGAAGTTTGCTTCTGAGGGCTGAAAACTGGGAGAGACCCATGGTCACACTGGCACGAGCAACAGGGAGAGCTGGTCTGATGGAACAGCAGCTCCCACTGAGCCCCAGGGCCTGACATCTTCTGTTCACTGAGATGACAGCTCATAAGGCAGAGACAAGAAGGGTGGATTGCTGCAGGAACATTTTAAATCACAAATAACATATGCAAAACTATTCACCTGTATGTAGATACCTCTGAGCTCTCTAGTGCTGCTGGAGCAGCTGGTATTGAAGGTCAGTGCACTCAGTTTTCCCTTTATGATTTACATATTTCTCATCTAAATAATGATTCTCAGGGGAAAACGTGTTTGCAGCTGGTTTGGGTACAGTGCCAGTCCACAAGACACGTGTGGTGTTTGGTACCCTGACATGAGAAGGCTCTCAGAGGGTGATGTGTCACCACTTGGTCATATTTCTGCTCCAGGTCCACTAATGAGACAACTGATAGACTGGCAGTGGAGCTGTCAGTAAGCAAGCAAGGAGTAAAATACTGTCATTCACATCTCCCTTTTTCTCCCTGTCCAGGACCAGCTGCTGAACATCAAGCAGAGGCTGGTCCAGGGCCCCCTCAGGTCCTCAGGCCTCCTCCATAAACCCCTCCTGCAGTACCACCCCTCCTCCCTGAAGCCACTGTCATTCCAGCATGTGCATGAACTTGCTGCAACTTCAGCTGCAATTTTGGGCAGTTTTGCTTTCCAAGCACTCTCCTTCCATCTGGGACAGGGCAGGCACCAAGGTCAGTCACCAGTTCTTCTGGTGCCCAACAGGAGCATCTCCAGGAAGGAATGATTTGACTTTAAATCTCAGCTGCTTCGTCCTTGAGGGCATTCATCACCCAGCACTTTTCTGGAGCTTCTTTGCATCTTACTTTTAATAATTTTGACTCACCACCAAAGGTCAGCCCTGCTGATGTTTCCAGGGTCAGTCCTGAAAAATGCTTCCCTGGCAGGAGCTGGAGGCAGGAGCAGCCCCAGTGCAGCCGAAGCTGTGCCCGGCAGGAACGGGGCTGATCGAGCCTCTCGGGTTCCAAAACCCACAGCTTTTGTTAACCCAGCTAAGGCACATTCCCTGGGGTGTCTGGGGGAGGGTTTGTTCTGTGGTAACCACCAGCTCATGCCATCCCTCTGGCTCCCTGGGCACTGCCCCCTGGTACCCTCAGAGCTGGCAGGGAGGGTGGAGGCACTGGGTGGGCACTGCCCCACACTGTCCCCCAGGCTGGGGGTCAGGGACTGTGGCAGAGGAGCAGAATTGACCTGGCTCTGCTGCCCCAGCCCCCTGTACCCACACACCCTTGGGCACTGGGCACACAAACTACCCTCCCCAGTCACACAAACCACCCTCCCCAGTCACGTTGGGTTTGGTATTTGCCAGCAGCACTACTCAACAGTGAAAGAGAATTATAAAAGAACATCTCCTGCTGTCAGCCTTTTTTAGATCCCGAAAGTTCATTTCCTCTCTCTCCAATTTCCCTTTGCATTCCCCACCGTCACTGACAGTCATTTCAACGCAGCACAGACATCACTGTATCGGAAAATAATCACAGTGACAGATTTTGTTTGGCTGCATGAGACCTTCCACCACCGAATCTAATTGCTGCTGATGCTTTACGAGGTCCTCCAGCACGAGATAATTGCTGCTTTCTCTTTTTATGGGCAAGAAATAATCGTCTTTGAAGGTGAGAAATATAAACAGCAATTAAATGCCGTGGTTCTCCGTGCCCTCCTGTCAGTTGGCACCTCTCGTCAGAAAGGCAACACAGAAGAAGGTTGGGCTTCATTCATCATTTGCACTGAATACACTGTTTGAAAGGGAGGGAATAGGAACACTTCTAAATGATCAGGAGTGATCTCCAGCTTCTGAAATGTGTATTTGTTATGGAGAATCAGGAGCAGCTCACCAGCAAAGCAGTTTGCTCACAAGTCACAATGCTCAGCATCATCACCAAGCCCTTTGCAGGATCTGGCCACAGGAAAAGATGTAGGGACAGCAACGTGACCTAGTGGAAAGTGTCCCTGCTCATGGCAGAGGGGTGAAACCAGATGAGTTTTAAGATCCCTTCCAAACCAATCTGTGGTTCTGTGATTCCACAAGACCTTTCTGGGAGCACCCATTGGGCAGGTGGCAGCTGACACCAGCTTTTGTAATCCAGGGGTGTGAAAAGCACTATGGTTTGCACTTGGAGAATCTTTGGATGCTGCTGCCTGGATGTTTATCCTATTTGAACACTGGAGATGAGTTTCTCTACCACCCACAACAGCTTGTTTTCTGTTGGATTTTCTTTTCCCCCACTTCTTTACCTGAATAAAGTGCCTGTGTTTGAATAATTCATTGATGAGGTTTGTACCACTTTGTTCACAAAATCACAGCAGGAGCAGTGTTTTTGATTAAATCCCTCTTTGCCAGCTCCTCTCTGTGATGGAGTCTTGCTCTGCTTGTTCTCTTGCCAAGAGTCTGCCAGGCAGTGAAGAGCAACAGCCCCATGGGCTGATAGAACGTGGGTGCTGAGGGGATGCTGGGCTGGCACTCCCTCCTCTGGCTTGGGAAACATCTGCCTTTGAGATTAAAATCCTTCAGTGGGGTAGGAGGAAGATGCCTCCAGCACTCCAGCTCTCCCTGGTCCTCTCCACCAGACCCTGATGGAGGTGACCAGCTCAGGTTGGGGTAAATACCCTCAACCCATTGCAATTAAGGCAGGAGAATCCTGCCACAACTTCCTGAATCTAGGAGGGAGAAAGATGCTCTTATGAGTGGACTGAGATTATGAATAACCATCCTGCTTCTGCTGCAGATGTCTTATGCAAGGTAATACCCACATGCTCAGATGCCTAATATATGAACAGGGAATAAGCCACCTTCCTCTTGCAAAATATTGGGAAGAATTAGTCATATATATTAACCTCACACTGGAAAAGCAATGGTGGAAGGCATCACGGACAGCGAGGTGCAGTGAATTACTGAGATCTCTATTAGCATGTTAATATTTATTTAAAATACATGGTTGGCAGATCTGACTGCCAGAAAATTTGCTAATAATGAATAAAAATGAGGCACGAACAGACACAGCAACTTAATTAGAAAAAAATGAACTATTACTGTTGTCCTGAATTTTTTCATCCTTTCATAATGTTGATAAAAAATTCACGAACACTTCAGGCAGACCAGTGATGGGCCAAAGGTTTTTGCCTTTAATTTATTATGGCAAGACATCAACATGTGAAATACGTGCCTTCACTTTCCACTTCACAAACATCAGAAGGGATGGAATTCGATCAAGCAGGAAAATCAGGCTCTTTACTCAGCAGCAAGATGGGAGAGAAATTTGCTGGTTCCCACCCTAACTCCTAAAACTTATCATTACCATATCTTTAATGTGGAGTAATTTGAGTTTCTCCTTTAGCTTCAAAGATAAATGGAAGGGAGATTTCAATGTGGATTACTTGCAGGAGTGTTGTGGTTGGATTGGGAAGTCCTTGTGGCTGCTTGGAAAAAGCAAAACCTCCCTCCTTGGCTTGGTCCTCAGTGTACCCCATTACAATGAGTGAAGAGGGACACGACTTTTCACTCACTGTGGCACAAAAGAACAAGGCAAATATGGTTGAAGGTAGAAGTGGGAGAAGGGATTGATTACCCTGAGGTAATAAATATCACCAGCATAGCCCAGTTACATTATTAAGTGGTATGGAAGGACAGGAAAATGATTTCCAAGAAATTAAAGGTCTATAAACACTTCTCTCATCCTGGTGAGACAACAAATGGGTGGTGCACCTCTCAGCAGGGATGTTCATATGGTACCTCAGCTCAGATTTTCTAGGTATTCATAAATAAACTTCAATATGCTTCTTGATCCATGTCATTGTCTCTATTAGTCCATTATTAACACTGTCATTAAGGCATGTGGTGGATTTTTTAAGAACTTGGGGCTATTTTGCATATATAAAACAGGACACTATGTCTTAGGTTTGGTGCTTGCATGATTCCCCTATGGTCTGTCAAACACACAGCCCCCTTGTTTCCAGCACAGCAGCTGCACAGGAGTGACTGGATTTCTGGAATGCAGGATGCCTTCCAGCATGGAAATGGGATTTAATGGCAGCTCTGCAAAATGAAGTTTCCGAAATCCCTCCCAGTGGCACTAACAAGACCCTGTGCATCCAAAATCCCATCCAAGAGACCCTCGGGCCGTGCTGCCTGTGGAGCAGGAGGAGGCAGCACTGCTGAGGAGGATGAGGAGGCAGCACTGCTGAGGAGGATGAGGACCTGCAGATTTCTGTGCTCTGATCACAGAGCTCTGACACTGTTCTCTCCAGACCTGTGGAACACGAGGTGCAGCAAAGGGCACTCACCCTCTTGGTGTAGTCCATTGCCTTCAGGATGGAGAGGTTCAGCATCTCCAGAGAGGCCAAAACATCTTCATAGTCTCCCATGTGGTCAGCAAAATAGTCTGGGAAAACCAAGAGGGACATGACAGGAACATGCTGAGGAAATTCAATCCTTCAAGGCTGCATGACAGCAATGTCTATTTATTGGTGGTAAGGTAAATGTGAGAGGATGGTTTCAGGTACATTTTTATACTCTAAACACTGAGTCAAAGTCACAACTTGTCCTGCAGGGATGGGAAGAGTTGTGATTCCCATGAAGTTTGGGACCATTGCACAAAGGAGGTGCAAGGCCCAGTAGCCCCCATTGAAAATAACTCATGCCCACTTCTGCATTTGATTGTCTCTGGTCTCTCTCCCTCCTATTGCAGGCATGGAGGGAGAGGTCTCAAAAGAAATCCTCTTTCCACTCCCTTGACATTCTTTACCACCCAAAGCATCCAAATTCCTCCCAAGTTAAACCCAATTTACATGAGCTGAGTCTGGTCTTACATCTTTCCCTACATTCCCTGAGGTCACATTTGCACCTCAGCCAACAATCACAGGCTGAACAAGCTTCTGAGAGTAAAACGTGTCTCCAGAGGAAAGAGGTTTGCAGAGGTTCAGAGAGGTTCGGAGAGGAGAGGAGCCTGACACAGTCCCAGCTGCTCCTCACTGACACAAAACACAGTCACCACTGGGGTGTCCCGGGGGCTGGTGGCTCCCTGACACACGTGAACACAGTCCTGGGCCGGAGTTCCCATGTTCTGGAATTCACGTTCGTGATGGGAACAGCAGCAGAGGAGCAGGACAGCCACATGTGCAGGGAGTTTGCAGCCCAGACCCGAAGTTTCCCTGTTTCTGGGTGGCTGACACAGAGCACAGCTGAAAGCTGTTCCTTAAAAGCCACAGTGCTGCTCCTCAGCACTGAAACACGAAGCTTCACAGTGAGGTGACATCTCTGTGGAGTGCAGCAAGACAGAAACTTCAGGAAACAACTCCACTAATTAGGTTCTCTTGGCTTAATTAGAAGTGCCTATAGCTATTTACAGTCTGAGAACATATCCAAAGGGAAGAGGATTTTGGCAGAAAGCGGAATGTCACAGCATGACTGACAGCAGCTGTTTGCTGTTCCATGATGAGCCAAACAGCTTATTCTCATTGCAGGGTGTTTATTTGTGTTGTTGTTCTGACTTCATTTGGGAAAGAAAACCTGAGCAGATCCGAAAGGTAAAGACTTTTTGTAAGTCCTGAAATAAAAAACTGGACTCACACATTTCAGGAGAAATGAGCTGCTGTGGGCAGAGCACAGCCCTTGAGCCTGAGCAAGGAGCACCTGGGAGCAGAACAGTGCTGGCTTTAACAAAGTTAAAGCTGCTTTAGCCTCGTTAATTCATCTGAACACCTGAGATCAGCTCTTCCAGTCCTACAAGGTCCTTGCTCATGGCTGCAGAGGCAACAGCCAATGTTCAGAGGAAGAGCATCACTGCAACCCCAGACTGGTGTGGGAGGGGGTGGGTGTCCCTCACCTGTCCCCAGGAGATGCCATCACCCCGACAGTCTGTAAGAGGTTGATGTGCACACCCTGCTCGTGGAGCACACTCAGTTCTCAGGACAGTTTGCACCATTGCATGACTGTCTGTGCTTTGATGGAACTAGAAGTGGCAGGTACAATTTGGCTCCTGCACTCACATTTTCTGAGTGGCTCCTAGCTAGGGCTGGGAGCTCCTCTGCCAGTGAAGAGCTACACAACCACCTTTAAGTCAATCAAGGTGCTGGTGATTGTTGCATTCCTTGGCAGGAAAAAAACCCAGAACTTTTTAAGATGCTGCCTGATATGGATTACCAGCCATATCAAAGTTATCACATAAGCTGCAGGGCTCAAGAAATCCCTTTTAAGATGCTCCCAACATCTTATAACACACAACCTATTTCCAGAGAGACACCACAGTTCCCATTTAGCCAAAATGAGGTTTTATGTTTAAATTAATACTTAGAAGAGAACAAGCAAATAAGAATTTGCAGGCAAGGGCAGGAACTCAGCAGATAACAGATGCAGGCAGGAGCTTGTGGCGATCGACCCTTCCTCCAGCTTTCCCAGCTTCCCACAGGAGGTGATGGGTTTATCTCCCTCCTCTCCCAGCAGCTCCACCCCTGGGAGAGGCAGCGAGATGGGATCACACTGGGTGACAGCCATGTAATTTTCTGATTTTATCAGAGTGATGGAGAAAGCAGTGTGGGGTCAAGCAATGCCATTATTACCCCAGGATTTCCTGGCAAAGTTGATGGTACAGGCTGTGGGGGTTTTGATTTCTTGGGTCAGCTGGCAAGGAGCCCAAACACAATAACAATGGAGTGATGGGAACAAGCCCATCATATCATCAGCAAACCAAAAGGATTTTATGGAAGTCTTCGTTTCTTGCATATCAAAGCAGGGATAACCAGCAGAAAGGGGAAATGTTGCTGCTTTTGCTGCAGGCCTGGATGCTCAGAAAGGTGTGGGCAGGAGTTAAGCACTCCAGGAGGAGAGAACCCTGGGCTGTGTCCTGTTGCAGGCAGACCCACAGACCACCATCAATGGACAGGTCTTTCAAGTATCAGGACAGTGCACAGGCACACAGCAACCACCTCTGGCTGCACAACCCACTCCCAGCTACCTCTGGAGGCTTTAACTGGTGGCAAAGCAATGAAGGTCAGTGGTGAACACCTGCTGAGGGGGCTTTATGTGTTCTTCTGATCCTGGTACAGGAAAGGAGGAGCAGAGATGGATGAGCCCTCTGCAAGGCCACACACCTCTGTCTCCTCATCTCTTCCCCAAAAGCTGGGGTGTAGGAAACATTTTCCAATATCAAGCATCCACAACAAAACACACCCCAGTGAGCAGCATGAACCACTTCCCACTGAGGCAAAGCCCTTCAGGAATCCTGGCAGGAAAATCTCCCTTTCTGGTCAAGGTGTGGGACAAAACATTATCAGAGATTTTCTTCTTAGCTTTTAATTCTGGTGAGCAGTGGGAGGTGCAGTAGGAGTGCTGTACACCTCAGGTAACCTGCTGGAAACACGGAGATTGGCCTGAGGACAAACACGTTATGGGTACTGCAGAGGGAAAAGGGTTTATTGAGCTGCAGAGCAGAGCTGGGAGCCATGACAGCTCCAGAAATTAAACTCCAGCTTGTTCCTGAATGGGAGCCAAGCACTTTGATCAGCTCTGACCCCATTTGTGCTGCAAGAAGATGAAGAAAAGTTTTGCCAATTTTCCTGTGGAATAAGGGGCAAAGCAGCAGGAGGGCTGAGATCCCCCCTGTCCTCAGCTGCCACAGCACTGTGAGCTTTGTGCTGGGTTTCATGCATCCTTCAGAGACCCACACGCAGCAAGGATTGCTTTCACCCCCAAAAAAGGGCCACACTCACCACACAGCTCCTTGGTGTCCACATTGCTGGCAGAGGGGGAGAGTAAGGCAGGGGAGGAAGCAGGAAAAAAAGAGAGAGAGAGAAAGAAAGAGAATTTTAATGTAAAGGACAGATGATGGCTACATTTAGGATTCCTGCAGGCTTAACCCCAGATACCCACCTGCAAGGTCACCCACCCTCTGGTCATTGCCCAGCCACCAGTGTGGGCAAGCTGTGCAGAAGGAAAGGCTGGTGCCACTCAGGGCATCCACCCCCCACTGCACCTTCAGCATCTGTGCAGCTGGAACTGCTTTACATGTTATTCTGGATATTCCCTGAGGGGCAGATGGGTCCTTGTGCATCCTCCCCCTGCCCAGAGGGAACCTGTGCCTGAGGGGGACCCAGCACACCTGACATGGACTGCTCTGACTTCCTCCCAAACATCCACCCTGGCAACACCCTGGTGAGGCACTTGATGTGCTGGCATTTGGCACAGGAACGTGCCAAATGTGCCCATTTAGTCGGTAAAAAAATTTGCAAAATTTGCTTTTCTAGATGGACCAATTCTCCCGTTTCTTCCCCTGCAAAGCAGCTCCTGCCCAGGACTCCCTGCAGACAAAACTGCACAATTACTTCTTAACACATGAACATTTAGTTTACATAACAACATCTCAACAGACGACCTGCTTGGGAAATAAAGATTGCTGCTAATCTCTTTGTGCCTCTGATTCCCACACAATTGTTAATGCCATTCAAGCACCGGAATGATCTCCTAACAGAATTATATTTTATCAATCCATTTATGTCCTGGAAAGTTATTTCTCTAACTAAACTCATCCCTGCTCTGTCTAACCTGTCAACATAAGTGGATTAGGGAAAGAGAAATTTTCAGTAGCACTTTCATTGACAGCATCTCCTGCAGCCCTGCCTTGATCCCCAAATCAAGGCAAACACCAACATCAGGCCCTGGGAGATGCTGCCTGCTGCCTGACCTGTCTGCTGCTGCAAAAGCACATTCCTGGAACACACAACCTTTTGGGTGAGTGGTGTTTGTCACGTGTAAAGAAGTCACCTCTTGCCTCAGAGAGGTGCAGGACACGTGGCTGCTGCTGGCAGACAACAGAGCTGGGTGGGCAGCACGTGCCTCTCTCCAAAGGGAGCTTTTGCACGACTTTATCTTCATTCTCTTCAAGATTTATCATCTTTCTCAAACCCTGCCAATACTTCACCGAATCCTACAGATCCCCTGGGGATGCTGTGAGCTCTGTTTCCCTGGCTTGGTGTTCTCGTGCCCAAACCCACTGAACATGCAGACACAAACCCACCCAGCAGAGCCCAGCCCTGACCCAGGAGCTCTGGCAGCCCACAGTGCCCTGGCAGAGTGGGATTGGCCTCAGCAATGCCCAGGCAGAGCAAACCCAGGTGAGCCCCTTTCCCAGCTGGCACAGCCCCGTGCCAGCCTGAGCACCACGGCTGCTGGTTCATCAAAGTTCTCTCCAGTGCAGGCCCTGGGAATTCACCTGCAGCTCTCAGGCACAGGCATGGGAGTCATTTGCACATCAGCATTGTCCATAAAGTGCTTCAGTAATATTTTTCAGAAGACAGTGTTTATAAACACCTGCTGAAGTGGTTATGGGTTTGCACCTAGGGCACGTTACAGAGAAAAAAAAAAATCTATTATTGTATTCCACATGGTTTTGCATTGTAATAATTGATCTGCTGCTGCCAAGAATGGTCTTTTATTTCCTCACATCTTGTCATCCTATTTAACTTAATTGTGCTTGTACGTTAGTTTGTCTGAGAAGTTGTTTTTAATTTTAAGCCATCTTTCATTAAGAATAAGCCTAATGAAAGAAATTACTGAAGTCACAAGCTGACTTAATAAAAAAATATGATAATGTTCAGACAAAAATTTGTCAGGAGAAATCAGTGGGTACTTGAGCAGGATGTTTCCACCCCAGAGGAGTGTGCCTGCTGGGAACATTGCTGGCACAGCCACGGCCCCCTTTGTGCTTCTGGGGCTCTTCCTGCCCACTGTGGAGCTGCACCTCTGACCAGGCAACACAGGGCCTGGGCAGTGCCCAGCTACAACACCAGTTATGAGCTGATCTAGTGGTTTAATGCTTCAGTAACTAACCCCCACCATGGGCTATGCCAGGAGGATTTTATCATGTAAATATTCAGAATGTGGGTTTCAAGCCCTGTGAAATGGGAGGTGGCACCTTTGTCATCCCTGGCCTTTCATCCCAGAGCTGCCCTTCAGAAGCTGTTTTTGGAGCAGTCACATATCACAGGACCTTTCAGCATGAAAACATTTAGGTGAGAATTAGTTACCAATTTTTTTTCAGCTGCCAAATATTCAACATTCCTGTATGCCACAACAAGCTAAAAAGAAAAATGGCAACAAGTTGTTTTCGTGTTCTCAGAAAAAAAAAATTAAAAAATCCTTCAGCCAGAATAACACTTGGCTGTGAATTAGCTTTCAATTTTAACTATAATTACATTGATAGTGTGACTAATTCAAGAGCTTATTGAAGCCATAACCCAACTAAGCAGAATATCATAATGTTCAAGTTTAAATGAAGAAGTCATTAAAGATTTCTGTGTTATATTTTTTTTTTCTGCATACTAAAGGCCACATCTATCTGACCTCTTTCTAAAACAAAAGTCTTTCTTTCAAATGAGAAAAAAACCAAGAAAATCGAAGTTGTTTTGGTTTCAGGCCTTTTCTCTCTTTTCCAGCCAATGAGGCTGTAGCAGCACAACCTGGCACTCCCAGTCTTACTAGGGATGTGCACCCTTTGAGGTTGTTTTCCAAGGCAAAGATACACTTTGAAGATCCTCCATCTGCCATTTGAGACCTATTTGCTCCAACAGAGGTACCAGGCAAAAACAAGAGCTCAGATTTCAACCCTTCTGAGAAGTCAGAGCCCAAGCCATGAACTACTTTGGCCACAAAAAGGAGTGTTCATCACTCACCACCCACCACCATTTAAATACAGTGTGATAGTTTGACCAGATAAACATATTGGCAACAGGGAAATAGTCTTCCTTCTGCTTCATATCCAACTATTTCAAAGATTAAGAAAAGACCTCAAAGTGTGACACTCCTCCTGTGCATGTGGGAGTTTAAAGAGCAACGACCCTGCTGTGAGAGCATCTCCTCAGTGAGCTTAATTAGGGGAACTTGCCCAGAGAGTAATTACTGCTGCGTGATTAGTGAGAGGAAGAGGCTGCCCAGAGCCATGGCTGTGCCTCCTGTGTACTCCAGAGACAAAGACATTTCTCCCCCCAAAGCCCCACCCAGCAATAAATTGCAGTTTGATGACACCTGAGCTAATGAGGATCCCTGGGAAGTCACATCTTTCCCTCGCTGTGTCCCTGATTGCAGATTATCCAGTGGATGGGCTTTTATCAGAGTTTTCCTGTACTGACTTTTTGCTGCTTTTCTTTTAGAAGATTTTTTCCCTCTCTGCCTGCCTTTCTTGAAACAAGATGCCACCTTTGACACTTGGTGGCAGGGAGCAGGCACTGTCAGACAGAGGACAGGCTGCAGCCCAAGGATCAGGGGCTCAAGGTGAACATCCCAGAGCCAGACCCCGGGGGGGTGATGGTACCCAGGTTACCTCCAGGTCCCGGGTCAGAAGCTCCAGCCACACTGACCCAGACCAGTCCAACACTTTGTTTGAGCAAATCAGTGATTTCCAGCAGGGAAAAAAAGGTATTTCTGGAAATTCCCCCCCCCACTGTTATTTGTGTTACTTCTTAACAAGCAAGGCCAGCCCAGCACAGGGAGGGGTCACCCAGAGAGCATCCCAGGAGCTCTCAGCATGGCAAAGCCAGGGATGTCCTGGCCCAGCGCTGCTGCTGACCTGCAGAGGACCCTTCCAACGAACACAGCTGTGAATCTGCCATCCAGCATCTCTCCCTCCCTTTCCCAGCACCTCCTGCCTCCCCAAGGCAAGGCTGATGGCCTCTGACTTGCTGTCATTAACACACTTCTCCAGACTCCAACCATGGAGAGGAGAGGAGAAGTTATCTCAGAATGGGGAAGATAACAGGGAGAAGCAGAGTGTGAAATTCCCTTCCTGGGCTCCAGCTCAGCCAAGGGAAAGGTGTCCCAGGCTCTCCCAACAGGCGGCTCAATCAAAACCATGATGGCAATTCAGAAGTTGCAAATACATCAGAGTCTCATCTTCACACTTCTCATGCAAATATCTGCCTGGATGTGCTGCTCAAAAGCTGCTCAATGCCCCACGGCTTCAGCTGAAGATAATCACCCTTTTCCTTGGGCAGATGAAAGGTTTGCATCAGCAGCCCCACGGCTTAGTCACTTCACCAGCACAGAAAATGGAGGGCTTTTTTTTTTTCTGAAATCACGTTCTACTTTTATTTCCATCTTCTATTCACAGCTTTGGGTTTGCTGCAAGGCTTCAAACGAGCACAGAAACAAATTATCCTCTAGCATTAGCCACCTGCAAAACTCATTTTCATTTAGGAAAGACTAAAAAACAACAAGTGCAGCTGGAAAACATTATTATATCTGATGATACGGCTTCTAGTCCCAGCAGCAACAGCACTGTGTTATCTTAACACCTCAGAAGTGCAAAATGTGCACCCAGATGCCCGCTAAGGGGTCACAGATGGTCACTTTTGATCATTAGTTTCTGAACTCAATTAAACATTTTTACACAAGCCCCAGAGCGAGAGAAATTATTCCAGGCAGAGCAAGCAAAATACCAAATACTGGATGATGGCCAGGAGCTGAATGACTTCAATTCTAAAGAATTAAGTAACTTTCCAAGCCCATCATTGAACTCTTCTGGAGAACCCCGGTAAATTCATCCCAAGACCTACCCAAGCACCTCCCCTTCCCCTGCCCACTTGCTTAAAAAAAAGCCAAAACCACTCTTAGGGTATGACTTAAAAATGGACTTCCAAAATCTGAAGTGCCACATGCAAAGAAACAGCAGAAACCATATGTGAAGGGTGTCCACGACCAGAAGGACATGGAGCCAACTGCAGCTTCAAATGACACAGGCAGAGAAGGATTCGGAACATATGTCAGTTCTGGCTTTTATCTCCTGAGCTGTGGCAAGCTGGCAGTCAGGGCTCTGGTGCCTGCCTGGCTCTTACTTTGAAGGATGGTTTTATCTCTTGCCAAATGTCCCTGCTTCCTGCACAACACAAATTTAAAATGTATTTCGTGGTGTGCTTCAGCAGGAGGAAATCAAAGGTGCACGTCTTGGTGCAGGCACAGCTGCCCTGCTCACTGTTCAATAAACAGAGAGAGCAGTGAGTCTGAACAAACCCAGCAGGTATTGTTCATTTAGCTCTGCTTTTTCCAGCAGGGCAGAAAGTACCACCTGTCTGAATTCCCAGAGGGAATGGAGGAGGGCCCGTTGGCATGAACTGACAAAGGTTCACCATTCACTCCAGACAGGGGCTTCTCCAAAATTCCATGTTCTGTGAAACAGGCAGGGTTTTGCAGAGTCCATTTGGATCACCACCTAACTGGGACACTTCCAGCACTGGAGCACCTTGATTTAGATTACAGTACCTACAGAACAGCTCCCACGGGGACTCCTGAAAGGGAGGAAAATTCTGCCTTCTCCAAAGCAAAACTAATAACTTTGTTCTTCCCTTGGCATGTGCTCCATCACTGAGCACCTGGGGAGCACAGCACAGGCCTCTGAAAGTCCAGCAGTAAATCATGTTTTCTCCAAAACCCTGGTACCACAGAGAAGATAAAACAGGGACAAAGAACTGCCCAGAAACAGAGAGAAGCAAAAGGAAGACAAGAAGGATTTTTTATGAAGTTTCACATATGGATTTTGTATTACAGAGTCTCATCACCTGTGGTTTGGGATTAGGGGTTGTAACACATTCCATGTACTTTGGGAGATGGTCTCTTTCCTCCTACTTGCCCTTGCTATGGGCAGGATTTTCCTTCACCAGTTTGAAGGCTGAAATCTGGTGTCCTCAAGGATGTTCTGCTCACCTAAATGCAGGGTTCAGCACCTTCCTGCTCCTTGCACCTCTTTCCTTGGAATTTAGACAGATGATGACCAAGACAGGGACAGTTTTCCATCTTTTCCACACTGTATGACAACCATGGCTCATACTGCTCAGCAAGACAGAAGGTGAGCAGTAACAGGGCTGCACAGCAAACCTGTATACAGGCTCATTTTAAACATTAATATTTCAATATTTAAAATATTTTAGTAATATTTTCATACGGCTTTCTCTGCAGCTCCTTGCCTTTATGAGCCATCTGCATTCTCACTAACACAGACACTGCCCAGAAACAGCTTCCAAACCAGACTCCCACGTTCACTGGAGATGCTGATGCCCAAAGCTGTGTGCTCTGCACCCCGTGCTTTGCTCCAGAGCACTGGGGCAGCAGGCTCCTCATTAAAAGCCAGTAATCTGGAAAATGCTGATTTTTCAAGGTAAATTGAACTGACCTTCAATACAAACAAGCACAGTAAATCTGGCAGGCTCAGAGTAAAACATGCTCCTTTACTCATCCTGCTTCAAGGCTGTTCCCTCCCTGCACGTGAAGCTGCTGCAGAGTCCAACAGGGAGCACAGGATGGACTGTTCTGCCCCAGGAGCAGGAGGTGTCTGTGTTACAAACCTTATTCCAGCTCTGACTGCGAAGGAAAAGCGGGGGGAAAAAACAGGATGGTTATCACTGAATCCTGACTCCTAATTGCTATCTCATGAGGTTGAATTCCCCAGGTGGGTGGCAACCTTTGGAGAGCAACAGGTCCAAAAAAGCAACTTGCTCCAAAAGCAGTGTGCTGCTGGAGTGCAGCAGCCCTGCCTGGCAGTGTGGGGCACAAAGGGGCTGCCACAGCACTGGACACGAGCAGGAATTGGGGTATGATAGGAAAATGTCTCTTGTCCAGCCAGTGACCCTCAATACAGTTGCATTTCTCTTGTAGCAGTAATAAACCTCATTAAAATGATGCAACAAGGCTATTAAACTTGCTAAATACAATCTCTGAAGCCCCAAACCATCCCAGCACAGGTATGGATGCAGCAGCTGGAGGGAGCTTTGCCCCCTGTGAGCCCATCTCTGCTGGTCTTCTCCCATGGGATCCATCCCCACCTCTCCTGGCACAGCCCCTTACCTCCACCACGCTCTCACACTCATCACAGTCCTCTGTGAAAGGGGTTTGACATGGATTTTCCTGGCTTTGAAAAAGGAAAAGCTCTTCAGCAATGACAGCTCACACTTTCTCAGGGGCTCCCACGAGTGACCCCTGCCAGTCTCCACAGACCCCTCTCCCCTCCCCAGGCGTGGGCACGAGCTGGGCACGAGGGGTGAGGAGCAATGAGCTTGGGGCTTGGTTTGCCTGTGCTGGCAGAAATATTCCTGCTCTTGCTTGTGTGTCTGATCAACCAGCAAGGGCACCTGTCAGGGGGGAGGACAGAACACTGCTTTTTGCAGCACAACTCCGTTTCTGTTTCCTTTCAGGGACTCAATATTTACCATAAAGATGAAGGCCATCACAACATAACACATTATTTGCTGGTTTCTCATTTTCAAAGACTGCTGCTGTATTTCAAGGCTGGTTCAGCTCCTCACTCCCTTGGCATACTGATGTGTTCTGCAGCCACAGACACTTATGAAACACGGGGTCATAGCTAACCCAAGCCTCCCTGTAACCCAATTTCCTACATACAGCCAGAGGTAGGGGCCAGAAATAGCACAGTGAAGACCCCAATTGCCTCTCCACCATCCTCAGAAGGTCCCAAGCTGCAAACCATCCCCGACACAGACCAGATGCTTTCTGTCATCAGTAGTTTCAAGACAACCAAAATAACATCTTCTATGTGGTGAAGATTTGACAGACCAAAACACCCAGCTCTAATCATCAAGGGCACCAAGAAAAGTGACTGAATATGGATAAAAATGAAACCACGGTCTGGATGTTGTTGGAAAACATACTCAGTTCTTGCTAGAAATATATGTCACTTTAAAAAAAGGCAGAAGCAATAAACTGGCACCTGCAGAGCACCAGACATTTGTTTGTTCATTCATCAGCAGCTGCAATGTGGCATTTCAGGCTGTCAGTCGGGGCTACCCCCTCTGCTCTGCCACATCTCCAGGGCTGAGTCTGGGCACGGCAGATGGGCTGGGCTCAGCATCAGTGGGGCTCTGCCCCTCCTGCCCTACTGCTGCCATAAATCAGCATCCCAAATGCACCACAAAGGGGTAACTTTCCACAAAGGGGTGACCAGGAACCCGAATCCCCAGCAGGAGAGCCCTGAGGGCAGAGCTGGGCTGGGACAGCACTGCCCTCTGAACCCCCCTGCCATGGCCAGCTGGGCCACCCAGGCTCTGCATGCTCACAGCAAACATTGGTGCAGTTGTTCATGCCCATAGAAGAAAATTTGGGGTATTAATGTGAGATCCTCTTGCACCTCTCCTTGTACCCTGTAAAACTGTTTCACAGCATATTAAAAATAATTAATTTCTCTCATTGCTTTGACACAGTTGGCCAGAACTTCTCACCACTCACTCACAAACAAAAATTCTCTTGAAAAGCTCAAGAAAACTCTGAACAAGATGACAACACAATAAAATGCCTGTTTACAACACAATTAATATCCTGAAAAATATATCAATGCAGCACACTAATTTGCTAAGCTTAATCCAACAGTTCCTAAGCACAGTTGCCACCTTAAGTAAAACAGACATTTAATACAGTATAAAACATTTTCAAGTCTCTACATGTGCCAAATTCCTCATAAATTGCCTCTAAACCCTCCTTTTTTTTTTTTTTTGATGGATGACTTGTTCTTGAAAATGTCACTCTGCCCACAAGTGCATCAAAGAAAACAGAAGGCAGGTTTAATTACAGCCTACAAGTAACTTAACTGCTAGGTGGTATGGCACTTCCAAATTTATTAAGTTGATGATCACTATATTCACACTGGGGCCCAGTGTGTACATACACAGGGTTATATCACTCTTGTTGGATTTATCCCTGGGCAGTGCCAGGCAAAACTGGGACTACAGGTCTTGGAAGGTTGGGTTGGCCGTGCCATGGCCAGCACAGAGGCACCACAGGCCACCCTTTTACTCTCAGGTTTCCCACCCAGGGTGATTTTTTGATGATATTATCATCGTGGTGCATTGAGAGAACAGATTATTTAATTTTGACATCCTGGCCCCACACAGAGCCAGCCTGGATCCTGCACCACAGCCCACTTGTAAACCCAGCTCTTCATCTCCCACATGCATTTCAGGAGCAGTAAATACAGCAGTTAACAGCACATCTATTTTGTTGTCAGGCTTGTTCCAAGTGATCAGCCTCGAGACAGCTTTAAATACCAGCTGTTTGTGGTGTTTGGACCGCTGGGTAATGTCAACTCTGCAGCTTGCAAAATAGGGATTTCCTGTTGGAAGGAAAATATAAAATAAATAAAAGGAAGGGAAAAAATGGTTTCAGCCTATGATGCTCATTCCCAAAATCATTCCATAGCCTTCCTGTCATGGAGTGCTCACTGAAGTGCTTTAAAAACCAAAGAAACAGAAAGTTGTCCAGAAGGGCTCCCACCCACTGCAGGGAACCCGGGGGCACCAAACAGCACTGCAGGGAACCCGGGGGTACCAAATACCCCTGCAGGGACCACAGGGGCACCAAATACCCCTGCAGGGAACACAGGGGCACCAAATACCCGTGCAGGGAACACAGGGGCACCAAATACCCCTGCAGGGAACACAGGGGCACCAAATACCCGTGCAGGGAACACAGGGGCACCAAATACCCCTGCAGGGAACCCGGGGGTACCAAATACCCCTACAGGGAACCCAGGGGCACCAAACAGCACTGCAGGGAACACAGGGGGCACTCCCAAAGCTGTGCTGCTTGTCAGTGCCCACCACAACAGGGACAAGAACACGACAGGCATGTGAGTGCAGTGATAAACAAGTTATAAAGGTGGACAAGATTTAAGTATGCACAACAGGGACTGGAAATCACTGCCTGGATTTCAGAGTGTGTCCGTGCTGGAGCCTGCAGGGCTGAGTGACCCAGGGAAGAGCCACTTCCATCAAGGACTGAGGCCCTTGCCCCACAGTGCTGCTGGGGTCCTGCTCCTCCCTTGGGCAGGAAAGCCAAGGGATGCTCTGATTCTTCACTTTCACAGAAGGTGGGTAATGGCACAATAACTCTGTCTTGCAGCAAAACTATACTTCAGCTGCTTTTTCACACACTTCCCTCCACTTCTTGGCCCTCTGTTATCCATCAAAAGAAGTCATTTATGCATGTTTTTTAACCCCTCGTTATTTCTTTTTTGCTCAATTTTCAAAGCAAATTATTGAAACATTTTTTGGGAAGCAGATGGTCTCTCGGGTTTTTATGCACAAACTGTCAACAGTACAAAACAGCCAGAAATGGCCTTTTTTGATGAGTGAATATTTTACATTTTGCCTGTTTCTACTTGACATGGAAGCCTGGGCTAATCTGATTTCTGTTTGTAGTCTCTGTAATATTGAACTGCAAAAGAGACAGGGGTAAAGTAATTGCTTGGAGCTCAGCTGAATGGTTTGCTAATTGCCAGAAGCAAATGGCAAGATATTGAGAGCATGAAGTAAAATTAAATCAGCCTTCTCCTTCTTTTAGATTTTGCAGGTATCTTGTTTAACACCAAGGTTATACGTAGGAGAGGAAGAAATCAGAGCAACAAATGTGTATGTTCGGATATGTAACACAGCTGGCAGGGAACTAGTAAAAGAATAGTGAAGCAAGAAATCCCTGGACTCTGTTGCTGTATTTTCCTCAATATCTTTGTTTCTCCTGCATTCTCTTCTCCTGCCATTGGAAAAGGATATTAAAAAATCTCCTGTTAAATCCAGTCCCAAGGCAGAGAGCTTGCTCTGCCTCCCAAGCAGCAGCTGGACACCTCTGCTGTTTGGTCCTGGTGCCCTGTGCAGGTTTACTGAGAAAAAAACACAGGGATAAATTTCTAAGACTGGATTTGAAAGCAAAGTCTCCAGTCTCTTTGAATGCCTACATGACTCAAGCACAAGTGGCTGATTAGAATTAAACATCTTAGTCACTTTTACAGTTTTAATGCAAGATTTTGGTATCTTTCCATTCCCTGGAAAACTCCTAATACAGAATGGCCCTGCAGTGTCAAAAGAAGGTGCTGAGCTGCAGTCCCAGGCAGAAAACTCTCTGCTGTGATCCTTCTTCCCTCCATTTGCACAGATAAACCCTCCCTGGTCCTCGCCCTCTGCAGCAAACCCCAGCCTGCTGCTCCCAGCCCAATCTGTCAGATTAAACAGCTCTCCCCAGGGATCCTGCAGAGAGCCTGCCCGGGAAAACACCTGGGAAATAGGATTAGAAATAGAAAAATGTTCTCAAATGTTAGTTCAAACAGGATTCTGTGCAGTTTTTCAGCTTTGTGTTTCTCCCAATGACCTTCCCAGCGAGTGATTTGTTTTTTAAGCCCCTTTTCTTTGGTGAGGCTGAGAGGTTTTGTAGCTCTATCAGCACAGCACCAGCATTGGAACCAAGTATTTCTTCACTTAAATGAAAAGTAGAGCACAGTACAGTTTAAGTGACATTTTGGTACAGAGAAGAATAAGCTAGGACTAAAAAACATCTTCCACATAAACAAAATCCACCAAATGCCCATGCTCTTGAGAGCCAGAAATTAGAGCCAGACATGTAATTTTTGTGCAATCATTTTGTCCCTTTCAGAAGAGACAAGAACTGTCTCTTGAATCAGATAATCAAAATCTCAGCTGATTAAACAACCCGTAGTTTGTTTCCCAGAGAGCTAATTGAGAACATTTGATATTCAGAAATGAGGTTGGTTTCAATGGGCACAGCCATCTCCACAGTGCAGGATTCAGCTCCCAGACAAATCTGGCACTCCACTGAATCAGGTTTGCAATGCAAATAGCCAAGATTAGGGAGGGGGAGAAAAAAACAGGAAAAAATACTCCATCATAATCATCATTGTTCCTTGCCCAAGAAGTGAAAGCACTTTCTGTTCAACCTGGAGAGGACTGGGCTGCAGAAACCTGGAGAGAAGAATGGGCAGCAGAGCATGGCTCCAGAAGTCTCTCCAGCCACAGTGGACCCATCAGATGGAATCTTCTCACAGCAAAGGACACCAGACCTGATGTGGGCTGTGGGAAGGCAAAGCATCTCAGAGGATGTGCCTGGAGTGACTGTGGCATCCAAACAAAGCAGTAACAACAATGGACCTTTCCCAGCAGCAGGCCAGCAGGACCAGGCTGCATCACCAAAGGTACTGGAGGTGTTCAGGCCTGGAGCAGGACTGTGTGCTGGAAGGAGGGTGTGGAGAACCTCATCCTCACCTGTGCTGATGTGAAGCTCCATTTCTGCCCAGGTGGAAGCAGGGGGTGTAGCTTTAGCTGCACTCAGCTGTTCCTTGCTTAATATTCAGGAACAGAGTTAGAGCTCCTTTACCTTTGCCTCTGACCCTGTCAAAATGTCACATTGCTTTTATGCACCACCAAACCAGGAGTTTTCAGAGCTCAGAGCACCACCAAAGCAGAGAGCTGCAAGGCTGCTACCAAGGCATTTTGACTCCTCTCACAGGGAACAGCATCAGTCTGGACCCCAACTACACCAGCAGCACCTTGCCAGCATCTCCTCCCACTCTTTGGCTGCTGTTAGCTGTTGTAGAGCATTCAGCTTCATAGCCACGGGCACAGAGTGTTTGTGTAAATCAACTTTATTCTCTGGTTATCAGTGCATTTAAAGTCACAGAGAATCAAAATTCATAGATGGAAGCTATCAGACCCATTTTGAGAGCTTCTGGCCTGGCAAGTGCCCAGATGATGTTGGTAAAAGCAGGGGCAGCACAAAGCTCCCAGCACAAAGCTCACTGGCTTTGCAGGTCTCAGCATGCTGGAGCTGAAGATGCTGCTGGCAGCAGCACAGTACTGTCGGGGCTGACCTGCTCTGCTTCACAGTGGGACTAATTAGTGCAAGCAGAGAAGCTCATCAGCATCATTATCTGCTCCTGGGGTGGCCCTGCACAACCCTGTCCCCCCAGCTCTGGAGGGGTCAGCTGCCCTGACCATATCCCACTACATCTCCCTAAAGTGATCCCAAATTAGTGATTTATGATACAGCTCCCTGTGGTATCTGAGCAGCTGAGGGTGCAGGGGAGGAAGGTGGATTCATGTTCCCAAAAGGATGTTGTTCAGCATCCCAAAGGCAGGTGACCAATCTTTCCCTCCATCCCCTGTCATCAGCCCTCTGGACCACCCCCCACCCCAGGCAGTGACTGAAGGGATGGGAGGTGGCACTGCCAAGTGCAGAACAGGCTGGAGAACCTGAGCAGCTTCAGTTCTCCATTGGCACAATCCTCTGGCAACAGTGACAGTCTGGGAAACTGTGAAGGCTTCTGAGAAGAGATTCCACTTCTGTTAATCATCCTCCATGCCCGTTCCAGCCTTTGCTGGTGTTTGCCACCGGAGAGAAGAGCTCATTTAGAGAGGGGACAGGGGACAATAGAGCCATTAAAGGAAGAGCTGTGAGCCTGAGGAGAGATAACAAAGGCAGAGCAGCAGAATGCTGGTGCCACGGCCTTGGCTCCCCCTGAATGGAGCTGTGCAGCTCCTGGCAGCAGCCCTGCTCCACTGAGCAGATCCCTCCCCACAGGGCTGTGCTCTGCAGCTCTGAAAAATGTACAAGACAGAAAAGGGATTTTCAAAATCCCCTGCAAGGACTACATTTGTTCAGTCAACCATCACATCCGACCTCTCCCTGCTTTCCCAGGGGCTGGGAAGTGCTTCTTCCTTCCCAGGGCATGCAGAGTGTGAGTGCCAGCCCAGGCAGCTGGCAGAGGGTGGGAGCTGTGGGTCAGACAAAGCAAGCTTTGTCCAGTGTCATGGTAACATCGTAAAGAGCTTCACCTCTTCATTCATGAACATAAAACTTGTTTGACTTTACATTTGCAATGACTTTTCCCTTTTAAAATTGATACATCTTGTTAGGGAAAATAAGATAACTCTGCAAATATAACAGGATTTCCCAGGTAAACATTAATCTAATGTTTTAAAGCCCCATTCTGCCACTAAACCAAATGTATATATTTAATTATGTGTGGCCATACATCCTTATGCATAGATATTGCACATTATTTGTGCAATTCCAGTAGTGTTGTTGTTAATAGTAACATATCATTACCTCCCCAATAATCTTCAGGCAGCTCTCCATAAAGCACTGTTGAAACCTCCTGAAACAACAGCTAAAACCAACGGTGAAAAATCACCCAGCAACCTCTTGGTTTTGCCTCCTGCTTCAGCTGGGGGGAGGGAAGGAGGGGAGAGGGTGTGAGCAACGGAGAGAAAAATGCTACTTGGTCATTGTTTGTCAGGAACAGCAGGTTTGTGAATATCATTTTGCCAAAACACCCAAGAGAAACACATGACACATTTAGCATGCTCCTACTGCCAGATGAAACAACTGGTAATGATGGGACTCACAGCACAGTTCCTGCACGAAGACACCTGGTAAAAAACCTAGGCTGGATGTTTGGAACTCATGCTCACCACACCATTAACCTCCCACAGACACTTCCCAGGCAGTCAAGGAGAAAGGAAGGAACTCATTAATGCCCCTGGGTTATTTTGGAATGTTTTTTTCAGTTCAGCATCCTCTCAACTGCACCTTGCTGCCAACTGGTTGTTTCCCTGGGGCCTGGATTGCCCAGGACAGAAGCCCCCACTGCTCCAGTCACAGCTCCACAGCAGCACAGCTGCTCCTCCACCCCTGACCCACCTCATCTTCCCACTCCACTGCCCAGCTTTTTTCCACTCTCTCCCCAGCTAATCCAAGCCACAAAACTGGTACAGACATTCATTTTATCCACTCCAGCAAGGCAGTTTGCTGCTTCTAAAAATACTCCAGGAAATTGAATCAACATTTTGTAATTGGCTGGTAACAGCAATTACTAATAATAAGCAGGAACATAATTTTCATCATTTTCTACTCTAGCTGTAATGTAATCTCAATAGCAAACTTTGGTTTGCACACTAAACAAACATGATGGCCACTATGAGAAAAACAGAGACACAAAATGGAATACCAAAAACCAGCCTTAAAACTAAACAAACTTCTATCAAATAGCAAATAACTGTAATTCCAACAGCCTTTGGGAAAGATAAAGTTAATATTGTTCCTATGTTCCCCTGTAAAATGGAAAACCCAAAGTTGCTCTCCACTCCTCTACTCAGTGGCAGCAGCACTCAGAACTGCCACCCCAGCCCCTGGGCATGCTGGAGACAGCTCCCCTCCTGCCCAGCTCCCACAGACCCCCCATTCCCTGTGCAGGAACAGGAGGCAGAGCAGGGTGAAGAGCACACACATGACCTGAAGGACTGCACTGGAGGCAAGGCTGCAGTCAAGCAAACCACTCGTTTCACAGTGAAAAACACTTTTTCAGAAGGAAGCCCTGCTCTGAAGTAGCTTTTCTGGAGAATGAGAGAGCTCTTGCAGATAAAAAAACAAGGAATATTTTCCTTCCCAACCTGGTGAATTTGCTGTAGGTGTCTCTGCTTTCCAAATCAATAAGCAAGTGCCAATTCATGCAAGGATTTAACTTGGAAGGAGGTTCAGCTCATTTCTTTTCCTTCCAGCCAAGAACAGCAAGATGCTATGCTGCTCTCTGCAAAGCACTTTCACAGGGCTCAAAAACACCTCAGACCCCACCAAAGGCAAAGGCAAAGGCAGGTAGAGGGGAGGGAACCTCAGCTGCCAACCCCAGCTCAGTCTGTCAGTGGGGTTTGATCGCTCAGCACGGCCCCCAAACTCCTGATTCTCAGTGAGGGCAGGGAGGTGCCACCCTTGGCTTCAGCTTTGGTGCCATGTCACATCAAAGCACCCCTAGAGCCTCCTCTGCCCCCTTCTCCCTGCTGCTGCTGTGGCTGTGATGCTGACAGGGCAGAGCTGCTCCTGGTCCAGCCCCTCCTGCCCTGCCCAGGGTCTGTGTGTGCAGAGCAGCAACCCCGGGCTGTGGGAGCAGAGCAGAGACAAAGCACCCACAGCAGGGGCTGCAGGGCTTGGGCTGACCCTGCCTCGAAGAGAGAATCACTTCTACTAAGTGCTAAAGTGATCACTGCTTCCCAGGGCACAGTTTGGATAGGAGGTGAAGCAGGCAGGGTCCAAGTGCAGGAGATACAGAGACATCACAGAGACAAGACCACAAATAATAAATTAGCTGGATAGGACTATGCTTAGAGAGATTCACACCATTGCCTTTTATAGCCCAGCAAAGCTTTTAGATAAAGTGAAAAAGTTCAAGAGACATTTAAATGCCCCCGTGGGTAAAACTAAGCATAATTTCAGATGCTGTTAAGGATCAGGTTGCACTAAAGAAAATGGCCTAAAAAGCAAACCACAAAGACAAAAGGAGTCATGGAGGTTGCCACAATGAGACACAAACCAAGCAGAAACAGAGAGTTTGCAAAGTTTTGCAAAGCAAGTTGCAGCCCTGCAGCCTGTGCAGAGCTCAGCTCTCCAGAGAGGCAGTGCTGCTGTACACCCACCCCATGGTCCAGAGACACTGGGAGATGGGAGAGCATCAGCATGAGGGACTTACTTAGTGTTGTCTGAGTCAATGGTGTGAAAGAGCTTCTCAAGTTCTTCTTCGTTGAGTGTCCCATCAGAAAAAAAGGCCTGGAACTCCTCCAGTGAGAGCTTCCCATCGTCTGCAAACAGCAACACAGCCAACATGAGGGAACCAGCAAAGAGAGGGGCAGGACTGAAAATCAAGAGTTACGTTCAGATTTAAAGATTCAGACCGAAATTATCTCCAAGTGCCCCTGCAGAACTGGCTCACAACCAGTTCAGAGCTCACTGGGCTCAGGGTGGGACCTGAAGGTCTGCCCAGCTCTGGCAGACCCAGGGCTACACAAAGATGCTCCTGGGTATGGATGCACTGGCCACTGGCAACTAATTGGGCTGTTAACTCAAAGCATGACTCAAACCTAAAGAGGAAAATCTGACAAGCTGCACCCTGACACTGCCTTACATTTAAGAAATGATGGAGCATCTTTTCTCCTCTGTGTTCAAATGCTTCAGGACACTCATTAAGGGACATCTAATAGATAGGACATGGCCCTGGGCTGGAATTAAAACAGACCCCACAGTGCCTTCTGCCATCTCCATCCACCTGCATCTTCTCACAGTCTGTCTCCCCACTCTGGACAGAAACCCATGAAGGGGCTATAATAAGGACTTCTTTGCAACTTTGGCTGACAAGGTGGCAAAGGCTTACACTTAACTGATAAATCTGGATAAATCTGATAAAATTGGATAAAACCAAAAAAACTGATAAATCTGACAGATCTGTGCTCTATGGACAGACACACAGATGGATGTGAGAAAGCCTGGAGAAAGCTCCTGGAAAGTTCAGCAGTAAAGCAACAGGAGAGAGACAAAAGAAACTTTAAGGAAACCTTAATTTACCCCTGATTTCTTGTTCAGTCTGCTGGCACTGTGCTCTGGTGTGCAGCAGTGCCTGGGAGAGAATAACTACCCCAGGTCACATATTATTTAAAGTCTTTCCATTCATATCCACAGAAGAGCCATAGGCTGGAAATGCTGCCTACTTTGCAGTAGGAAAATATATCATTTATTATTTAATCAAATCAATTGTAAACCCTGTTATTTCTTTTTCAGAAAATGACGCTGGAGGACAAAATTACCCACCTCACCACGTACACATCAGTATTTCTTCCCCAAAGTACATAAGTCTGCTGCTCCTAAAACATCCCTGCATTGCCCAATGCTAACCCAGCTTCCCTTGCTGACCCAGACAAATTCAGACCGGTGATGAACTGAGTCTAAGATGCCTATTTAATTGGCAATTATGGAAGGAACACAGCCAGAGAACAAAGTCTCCAGCAGCACGGGGTGAAGAGGGCACTATTTCCAGAGCACCACAATGGTTACAGACAGGGCCCAGCTGCCTGTATTGTTTTTGTGCATTTCTTCCCCAAAACGTGACTTCCCTGCAGCAGGCAGGGGGCAGAACAGCAGTGCCCAGCTCAGCAAACAGGTCCAGGTTTGCTGTTTCTGGTTACAGAACACTGAAGTATCTGTACTTCACCAAGGACCTGTTTCTTGGAGCATCCAGCAGTGCCACCTGGACACCACCTGGGTGGTGACATTCACCTGCCCAAGAAGATAAAAAGACCATGTCTGGAGCAAGAGCTCCATCCACACCCCCCATCTCCATCTCTGCTTTCTTCTGATCCTGGCTGGCAATGAATACATGTCTTCAAGCACCAACATCCAAAGGGTAACAGCATTTCTATCCCATGGGGGCTAAACACTTCTTTATATATGGAACACTTTACCTGTAAAAACCTTAAATCGGTGCTTGTTCACCTCAAAACTGTCCTTCCACACAGAGGGCAGGCAGAAATAAATTCCTAGGAAAGTCACATAAATCAACTTACTGGGAAAGAGAAACTGTAAAGTGAAGTGGATTTTTTTTCAGGAGAGTACTTTGATCCAAATTTACAGCTTTCTCAACTCTGGAAGACACAAAGGTGTTTCTAAGTTTAAGGAAAAAAAAAAAACCTTTTTCCTTTATCTAATTTGTATCTTAAAACTTCTCTCTTTCATTTTACTCTTGCTTGATTTGTTTTGCTTTGGGTTTTTTATTTGTGGAGTAATGTGCTCTAGGACACATTTTTGTTGCAGCCCCTGAAATGTCAGTGTTTAAAATCTGTGCCAAAACATTGCTGTAACTCCCATCTCACGGCCCCAAAAGAGAACAGGGTGGCAGTTACCAACTACCACGACAGGCTGGATCTCTGGAAACCAACATGCACTGAATTTTTGTTGGCATTTAGCAGCCCAGAGCAATACAGGATGATCAAAGGATCTACAGAAGGTGGAAGTGACAGTGACTTTTATTTCATTTTTATTTGTTTGGAGACCACCAGAACTGCTTGAGTCCTGGCTGGAATTTGAATAAAAGCACCAATTTTAAACATAAGCAGTGCTCAGGGCTCTCATACCCCAACAACCATCACCACAAAGTACCAGTCAGCCTAAAGCTGATGGCTATTTAATACAAACTGGAATCCTTGTCTGCAAACACACAAAGCAAAAGCCTCCCCAAGCCAGGAGATAATCCTTGGGCTGCATATCTGTAATTGTGGAGTGGCCTGGGAGCTGCTGTGGCTGGAGCCCAGCAGGCAAGGAGGCCTTCAGGGAACCTGGGTGATAAGGGGAAGAGGACTGGGCTGGGATTTGCCAGCTCAAATTAAACTGTAAAAATGCAGGGCAGAGCAGACTGCCCCAACATCAGTGATGCCAGGCCTGCTGTGATAAGGGCTGGTGGGACACTGTGCTCCAGGAGCCTCCTTATCAGGACTGGCACAGCTTTTCCTCACAGCACAAGTATCTACACTCAGTGGAGAATGGATAAGACCTCCAGAAACCATCTTTATGCTGAAAGCTCCTGGGCTCAAGAGATACAAAATTCTCCAAATGCACACAGCTCACTGCCTTTTGATAGGGAGGATAATAGAAAAACTGAGATTCCACACCAAATCTCACTAAACAAAGTTTCCATCTTTAGGATCTGGATCTACAGAACTATTTGTGACTTTTTTGTCTGGATGACCACACTAAAAGCCAGGCAACATCCCTTCACTGACTCACCCTCTCCCCTTTCAATCCAGTACTTGAGCTCAACACCTGGCTGGCAGCAAGGACAAGTGCCACTAACTAGAAATCAGCTCCACTGGCACTGATGGGCTGAGAACAGAGATAATCAGGCCACAGCTATCCTGCCATCATTTCTTCCTGAGAGCAATCCTCATTTTACTCTAGCTTTTCAAAATAATTCAGTCACAGGCAAAGGCCAAAGCAAATTACCAGCCCAAGAGTCAGCAAAGTTAAAACTAACTGAAGAGAGAAGGGCGTAAGAGAGAACATCAGAAAGCCCCAACTGGGATGTTATTATATCTCCATTTCCCATCATGAAAATCTGAGTCCAGAGGTGGCTTTTACACCTCCTAACTCACACAATCAGGCTGTTCTCACCCGCTAACACAGCCCAGGGAAAAATCAAACTGAGCTCATAAATCGTCCAAAGTATGGGAAATCTGATGGCTGAGTCTCTGGAAATTCACTCAGTGATACAAATAGCTTAAAGGAGCTACAAAATAAGGCACTGTTCTGAGCCTAAGTTTCCTAAATCTGTTTTCAATTACATGAGGCTGAGACTGCTCGTATATTTTCTGGCTATATTATGAATATATTTTCTCACTATATTACGAATATATTTCATTACTTACTCCTATTACTCTGTGAGTTCTAAAATGCTTTAAGCTCCATTTAGTGTGCAAGTGTCCAAGAGTTATGAGTAAGTGAATTGGATTTTATTGTGGCCTGCGAATAAAAATGATAACTCTATTTTTTTATTCTTTCTTGCGTGTGTGTGGGCACAGATACACGAGCCAGTGGGAACAGGGACTGGCTTCTCCCCTGGACCCTCCATCCAGCCCCCCCGGAAGCTGTGGGAGCAGCTTCATTCATTTAAACCAAGGTGGATACGGGCTGGAGTTTTCAGTCCTGGACTATTAGGAAAAACTCCCTCCAGGTGCACAGATGTGCTCTGTGCTGAGCCCTTCCCCTGGGCAGAGGAGGGCTGTGTCCCCTGCAGCACCAGCCCACTCCCAAAGTCACCCCCAGCTCCTCACCCCTCGCTCAGGCACGAGCAGCCAGCACAGAACCACCCACCCCTTTGGTTTCAGTCACACAGGGTTCCTCTGGGGGCAGCTGCACTGAGCTGGAAGCAGGGCTGGGGATCCACCTCCAGATCTGGGGATCCACCCCCACACCTGGGGATTCACCCCCACACCTGGGGATCCACCCCCACACCTGGGGATTCACCCCCAGACCTGGCTGAAGCTGCAGAGCCACGGGAGCTGTGCAGGAGCTGTGCAGAAGCTGTGCAGGAGCAGCACAGCCCACGTTGGGGTGGCTCCATACCAGGACCCTGCCATTGCCACTGGAATGGAGCCCCTGCAAATGGCTTTGCTAATGAGATGTAACACACATCATTAGAAGGAAATTACTACAATTACAGTCATTTTCTAGTGAAAGAAATTACAGAATAACCCCAAAATCACTTCTTTTTTTTTTTTTTTTTGAAACTTAACTAATGCCCAGCACAGATGTTTTCACAAGGGTCAGCACAAACCAAGTGATCTGCATGGATAACTTGAGGCAGACTGATGATATGAAGAAGGACATACTCTGTTCCTTCACTCTCCCCTACCAGTTCTCCATTCCCAAGATGTTGCAGCCGTCAGCAAGTCCAGCTTAGTTCCAGCCACAGCAGCCACTGCCTCTCAGTTATTTTTCATCTTAGTTGACCTCAGGCTCTCTTTTTATATTGGGTACTATTAAATGGATGACTGACTTGGAATAACCATAGCTTTTTAGCACCTTTGTTTTATTTACCCAGTCTAACTGTGTGCTCTGTGATTACACAAGCCCAAGCCACCACAGCAAAGCAGCAGAACCCTGAGCAGAGCTTGCAGCCTCCTCATCCAAACAGCCTCACTGTCTCTCCCCAAGGCTTTGATTCTCCATGTAGCCAAACATCTGCCTTGCTCTCTCCATGGTTACCCAGTCCCACACCTCCCTGCCATCCTGAACATCTCCTTACTTCTCCATTAAATGTCTTCAGCATCTCCCCTCTCCACACTTCCCACCTTCCTTTCCTTTTTGAACTCTTAGATGCAACATATAAGATGCTGTAGACACATCCGTACAAAAGTAGGATTTCTGTTTTAGAGGAGATTCTGTGGAGAGAAAAGGATTAAATACCATCAACCTTTGATGCCTTCCACTCGATCCCCAAAATTTCTGATTGTTTCCCAGGCAGCCTTGTGCTGACCCCTTCTTCAGTCACCCTCCTGAAATGGCCTCAAGTTGCACCAGGGGAGGTTTATATTGGATTTTAGGAGAAGTTTCTTCACTGAAAGGGTGGTCTAACACTGAAACAGCCCAGGACAGTGGTGGAATCACCCTCCCTGAAGGTATTTAAAAGATGTGTAGATGTGGCATTTGGGGACAAGGTTTAGTGGTGGGCTTGGCAGTGCAGTTCATCTCACAGGGTAGCAGTTGATCTTACAGGGCTTTTCCAACCTTAATGATTCTATGATTTCAAAAACATCAGCAAGCTCCCCACTACCAAATCCCCAGTCAAAGCCCACGAGCTACTCACAGCCTCTCTAAATGTTTGATCTAAAGCAGAAGTAAAACACAAAGACAGCACAGCTTGTCATTAATAGGAGATCACTCCGTGTTCCAACCATCCCAAAGCTGTAAAACTTGACTTCAAAACTTCCTCCTTCCATTTAAGGCAAAATTCTCACAAGGAGAACCTGCCTCCTCCAGTGCCCTAAAAACAACTATTCTGCATGGGAATTACTACAGACCAGGAAAAATACAATAAAATAAACAGGAGGAGAAAAACTGATATTTGGATACTTATATTAAATATTAAATAGTATAGCTGCTGTTTCCCTATGCAAAAAAATAGTTAATCTCTATGCATCAGCAAACTGCAGTGCTACACATAATTCCCTGCAAGGTTAAGTGTTTCTTTGTGTGCACAATAGAGGTGGCCTGGGAATCACAGAGAGATATTTAAATCTGCTCCTGAGCCCTGCCACATCAAAGCAAAGCAGTGGGTTTATTTGGGAGAGTGTTTTCAATTCCCCACACGCACATCAAACACCACACATGGTCTCAAGCTGTTGCAAGGCTCTTACTCCTGTCATGCCATGATGCTTCTCCAGATGCATCCCAGTGGATATGCTGAGAGGCAGAAACCTTGGGGTGATGGGCAGAGATGTAAAACCATGGAAAAAACCTCTGTGTGAGTGTGCTCTCTTTCAGGTCTCCAACAAGAACATTATGGGATCTGAGGCAGCTCAGGCTTTCCTGAACTCCAAGTGACATTCACCACATCTGAAAAAAAAAAAGCCTGAGAGAAGCTGCCATGGGTAACATGTTCCAGATCCCCCCTGTCCAGGCTGGCTGAGGACAGGTCACACACACCAGTGCTTGTCCTTCAGCAGCAAGGATGGAAACCTGGGTTCCTCTGTAGGGACAAGACAAAATATCACTTCTGAAGCTTTTCAGGTCACTCCCAGTTCCTGGAAGTGTTCAGGGTGAGGCTGGATAAGGCTTCAAGCAGACTGGTCTAGTGGCAGGATGATTGGAACTAGATGAGCTTTAAGGTCTCTTCCAACCAAAGCAATCTATGATTCACTTCATTTCCCTCTCCAGCTGGGCAGCCAAAACTTTTGTTTTGCTGGAAAGCAGCCCCTGGAGCTCCAGTTCCTGCCAGCACCTGGACAGACCAGGAGAGCACAGCTGATACTCTCAGGTAGTTGCTGGAGCACAACAAGGGCACAGCTGCTCTGGGGCTGGAGCACAGGGTGGATGTTCTGTGTAACCCACCAAGTTCAGGGAACAGCTCAGAGCACTGAGACCAGCAGCACACCCAGACCATGGAGCTCACCCAGCTCTCAGTCTCCCTGGAAATCAGCAGTGGACCCATGTCCAGGGCAAACAGCGAAGAAAGAAGGAAGAAAACTTTGGCAAGTTCTTCATCTTAAATCACGTGGGGAAACACCACAGTGACCTCACACACTCCTAAAACACTCTGGAGTCTGCACAGGGCCCTTGCACTCCCAAAAGAGCAGCAAACCAGGCAGCCCTCTGATGAGGTCTCATAACACCAAGTTTGGGTGTTACTTCACTGGAAGAGCAAGAAGGGAAGGCATGGGAATCATCCCAACCTCCCCTGCCAAATAATGTCTCCAATTCTGACTGAGGGCAACTGAGAACACAGAGTAAAAAAGACAACCTGTGGAGTTTTGCACCGTGTCCCAGCTGGGAACATGTCAGCCAAAAGATTCATGAACTATCAGCTCCAGGCAGACTGCCAGCACTGAAGTTTTCAAACTTACTCATTAAATTTTGGCATAAACATAAAAAAAAAAGTGAACTTGGGATGATCTACTGGAAGTTTCAATCAAACTGAAGCAGAAGCCAACACTCCCAACTCCAGTACACCCTCACTTTGCTCTGCAACAGCCTATTAAATCCAGATTCCTTGAAAAGCTCAGAAACAGGCACCAAACATCCCCAATCCCCCTCTGCTCCTCATTAACCAGCCTTCTCTCCTGCTTCTTTTCAAGTGCAGATGAATATTTCAGAGTGCAGGGCAGGGTGTGCAGCGTTTTCAGCTCATTACATCCAGCACTCAGCTTCCAGGAGAGGAAGGGGCAGGTGTTTGAGCAAGAGAAGGAACATTTATGAAAACATATGGTGTTGCCTCCCAAAAGCCTGGTCCTGGTGTGGCCAGGGCACATCAGGGACAGGACCTCCCTGGGCTGGGGCTGTTCTTGGCAGGGCTGGCAGCACCACACCGGGTCTGGATGGAGCCCTGTGCTCTGCCAGCTCCTCCAGGGGCAGCCCAGCAGGGATCAGAGCTGCCAAGTGGGATCACAGCTGCCATCCACAGCTCCAGCCTCTCCCAGGGACAGCTTGGACTGCAGCTCTGGGCAGCATTTCAGCTGCTGCCCTTCCCAGGGAAGTACACTGCTCAGCTAAATAAACTGCATGGATAGAACTACAACACCTGGTTTGGTTTCCTGATCTCTGCCAGCAGAAGCTGCATTTCAGCCTCGCTGAAGGATTTAGTACAAGAGCCAGAAGCAGCCCCAGGGTGCAGTGGCTGTGCTGGGTCCCTGTGGGATGGTGGCATGTGGGGACACAGCCACAGGCAAGTCTGAAAACTCACCTGGGTTCTGTCACTGCAACAGTTACCCTCTGAATTCCCCCCCCCCCCGCCTTTGTAAAATGAGCATTATTCCGTGCTTAGTGAAATACAGTGGATGAAAACACTGCTAAAGGTGCCCTTTCACTCAGAGCAGCCCCAGGCAGCAGCAGCAGCGGGGCTGTTCAGATGCTGAGGCCACTGGAGCTGTTGACTGTTGACAAATTAGCAGCAAATTAGGGCAGATTAGAGAGCTACAAACTCATCTCTTTCTGCAGTCCCATGAAACAATATCCAGATTGCACTGGCAGCACCAACAGCTTTCCATTCAGCTAACAAGCTGTGCAGAGATGAAGAGAGCAAATTAAACCAACCCAAAAAGCAGATTCCTCATTTGCATTCTCGGAAGTTTTCCTACTGCTTTATCATTTGCAGCATACAGGACATCCAGCTCCTTGTGCCAGGACTCAAGAGGTGCTTGAATAGCAAATGCAGAAACTGAATAATTAATTACTTGCTTCCTCATGTTAACCCCTGAACCGTGAAATGCAGGTGTAAGCCAACAGCAGTGACCTCCTGCAACACAAATGTTTCATTTCTTGAAACTTAATGGTCTCAAAATTTCTGTTGAAAAAAGTTTCAGGCTCTAAACTGAACTACTGCTCATGTTTGATGGTCTCTCTCTGAGAAACTCCTTTGCCAACAGCTGAATCTCCTCCTGAAACAACTTTTTTGGGGTAATCTTTGCTTTAGGACCCAGGATAAATGTGAGCCTGTGGTCCCTCCCCACAGGATGCTCCTGGAGGTCTCCGGTGCTGTCTGTCCTGCCTCCCCAGGGCTGCCCAGGGAGCACAGACAAACCAAACCTCACTCAATCCATCACAGTTGCTCTTGTTTTTTAAGCTCCCACTTAATAAGCTTCTGCATTTCCCATTTACTTTCTCAGTGAAAATGTAAGCCCCGTGCTCAGTGTCTCCAGCTATCTGTCCAGGGCAGGATGGCTGCCTCAGCTCTGTCAGAGATATTTAACATCTCTAAGGCAAACAATGCAGATCTTTTTCATACTCTTTCATCTGTTTGCTCCAGCAAAGTGGCTGAGCGGCACAGAACAGAACAGTCTTGCAGAGAAGGCACATCTGCTCTGAAAAGATTGCAAAGAAAAAACAAAACCTAAATACGTTTTCCTGCTCCGGTGAATTAAACAAGCACAACCCTAATCACTGACTTCTGCTTTTAACAAAGCTGCAGCATTAATAACTTTTCTCTTAATTTTTTTTTAGCTCGCCTGTTTCCAAAGTAGGTTATAAAACCCCCAGAACTCTTATCAAGCTCTTTGGTTAAGGGAGGGCAAAGATAAGATACTTTGCTGCCTTTGCCGCGATGCCTCACGTTGTAGAGAATAGAGAATAAAGTACGAATGACAAAATATAAATTTAAACAAATGATGAATAAAATAAGAACAAGAGTCACCCCAGCATGGAGCTGCACGGTGAGAACCCCCCCCCCCGGAGCTGGTTTGACAAGTAGGTCACTGCAGAAGGTAGAGCTGCTCCCTCTGCTCCTCCCCACATCTAACTGCAGAAGCAGCAAAGCCCCATCAGAGCCGGCACAAAAGGCAGAGGGAGAGTTGTGTGCCAGCTCAAGGCTCCTGCTGTGAAGCACCCCCTGACCCCCCCCGCCCATCTCAGCATCTCCCAGTCAGTTCCTTCCGTCCTCAGCATCACAGCCACTGACCCGGGGGCTCTGGGGTTCAGCCCAGCCTGCTCTAGTTTGGCTAAATCTAAGATTTAAGAGGGAAAAAAAAGTATTTGAAGGACAAAGCCATTGGAAAAATGCCTGCAAGTTTGTTGTGGTCTTCTTTTTCCAGGTGAAAATGGGGTCACCTTGCTTCTCTTCTCAAAGAAAGTTTTCAAAGGAACCTTTGAAAATCCCTGACCTGAACTATCTCAAGTTTTGTTTCAGTTTAATCCTTATATCTTCCCCTGAACACTGACAACAGCCTCTCAATTTTTAGCTTACTTTCCCACAGCAAACCTGACCAAGCCGACAGAGTTCCTAAGTATGAAAAGAAGACAAAAACCCCTCTGCTGCAGTTTGAGAACCACAAATGCACAAACCAGTGGGGTGACCAGTGCACGGGACGGTTTCCTAACACAGCCCTGGGGAAGGGTCTCCCTGCTCCCTCAGCAGTCCTGCTGCAACTCATCAGAATGCTCAGAATGCTTCTTTGGCAGCCTGTGGTTCAGAGGAGCCTTTGTGAATTTTTAATGCCCTGTGCTACTTAACATTTGCTGAATCCACAATTCCTCCACCCCATCTCAGCAGCATCTGCTGCAGTTGTGGGACCTGCAGCAGCACCCAGCCCTTCCCAGCACAACCAGGAGCTGGGGATGAGCCAGAGCCCCAGGAGAGGCACAGGGGACACTGCAGGGAGAGGCTTCCAGACCCTTCTGTGGAACCCTGCCATGCAAAGCTTCCCTGAGCCACCCCCAGGTTCAGCCTGGACTCCAGGGGTGCCCCCACAGGAACACCCAGTGATGTGTGGGTGTGTGCAAACCCTCCAGGGCAGCCCTTTGGGCAGCCCCTGTACAGGAACTGCTGCTCTCATCCCTTCTCTTCTCTTTATGGTCTCACAAAGCCCAGAGGTGATGGCTGGAGAGCAGAGGGGGAGGCTGGCATGAGAAAGCAGCTGGGTAACCAATGCACTGTGCTGAAGGAGGAAAAAGGGGAATGTGGGCCATGAAAATCAAGATACACAACCTGTTTGACACACACGACCCATCTGCTTTTGGCAGAACCAAACTTACTGAGGGCCCCCAGCACTAAGGGTGATGCTTAACAGTTTACAGCACAAACCACACCCATTTGAGCTTTCTTCTACTCCACTAGGCTCTGACAGCAAAATCATTGGAATTCTTTTATAGTTAAAAAAAAAAAAAAGAAACACCATCAAAAAAAATCTTCCACCAAAACCCAACAGCACCTGGATTTCACAGAGGTGCCATCCCAGGAAATGCTACACAAGATACTTATTAGAAAACCAAATTGTTAACACTTTTTTTCCAAAGCTGGGGAGCCCTGAGATGGGGAGCACAGCCCTACTGTGTTCTGCTCAGGACTTACAAACAGGAGTAAAGACAACTCAGGAACCAAGAAAGAAAAATCAAGAGCCACTCTGCTCGTGGAGAACTCACTGCAGGTTGCCTGGCTTGGCCATGGAAACGCCTGAGGGAAGCCTGTACTCCTCTGAAACACTGAACATTACAAGCTTTAGCTAATGGAATAGAAAATGTTAGGTTTAGCCCTCAATGATATCTCCTGTGATGTTCCATCAAACCCTCCTCGTGTGGAGGAGGTGATTTATTAGCAGAGAGTGGATCCAGTTGAAGGAAGCAGCATCCTGGTGCAGGAGCAGCCTCATCTGAGAGCTTCATCAAAGGAGCAGTTTGCAGAGATGTTTTCTGTCTCCCAGTGCTAAAAGCTCACAAGTCACTGCCAAACTTGTCATGCAAAAGCTTTTCAGAGAGCAGACAAACATTGCTGCAGCCTTGGAGGAGCCCAGCTCTCTGCAGGAAACCCACTGAACACACCTGCCTTCCCAAACTGTCAGCACAGGCTGCATTTCTAGACCAGCCCAATGCACAGAGGTGTGGTGAATTTAGCAGGATTTCTGAGCCATCCCTCTCCTTATGGACCTGTTTGCCTCTTTGTACACATGTGAGCCTGAAATATGTGTCTTATTTACATACAAAAAGAGAGAGAAGAATAATCTAGGATATAGGAAACAAAACAGTCCCAGCAAACACAGTGGAGCTGGTGAGGGTCATGGTGCTGGTCAGGCCATGCCAGGGTGCCAAGCACTCAGAGCAAACCTCTGAACAAGGGCTCAGGTGACATCTGGTGTGGGAGACAACACAACATTTGCTGTTTCCTGCTATTTCCATCCTAATTCAAGAGGTGCTGATTCCAAAGCCCATCTGTCTCTCTCATGGAGGGCACTGACATGTTCTGCAGGGAGAAGGGAGCTCGCAGATGATCAGCTCGGTGGTTTCCTACCTGCCTAAATCCCACAGGACCTCTGTGCTACAGAACAACTTGGTTCCTGCTGCAAGATCAGCCTCTGTGAATCTGCACCGATGCTGCAATAGCAGTGCTGTGGGAAACAGTTAATCCTCCTTCTTGTTTTATAAAAGGATCAAAATGCTCAGCATGTTGACAATTCAAAGGTTTAGCAGTCCCGACATCCCAGTACCAGAGGACAGAAATACATACTGCAGGCTTGTAACTTGAATACCAAAATGGGAGAAGACAGGAGGTGAAAGGAAAAAACCCTACTCGTGCTGTACTGCAGTGGCCCAGTCCTGTTCTGTGCTGATTTATGAATATATGAAAACCACTGAAAACAGCCCTCAGCTGGGTTCTGCTCTGGGCAGCCACAGGAGGCTGTGACTGGAGAGGGCTCTCCCTGCCAGGGTGGAGCAGGGACATGCTGAGGTGCCCCCTGTGACACTTCACCCACGGACCCAGCTGCCAGCCAGGAGCTGTGTCCCTGCTGCCCTGCCCTGCAGAAAGGTCCCCCTGCCAACACACACCTTCTGCTTCCATCCTCTACCCAAATCTGCCCTCAACCTCCCATGGGTCTGCCTTTGCCCACTTCCTCCTTATTAGCACTCCTAGAGGGAGAAGAAGTGGGAAAAATATCAGGCATCCTCCCTCATTTGGGTATTGTAAATCTGTCTTCTTAGGAAACATCTGCAGAGTGTTCCCAGGCAGTGCTGCAGCCCCAGAGCCTGATGTGAAGGACACGGCCAGGGTGACACAGTGTGACTGCATTTGCTGAACAGCAGTCACCCTCTCCCGGGCTGCTGACCTTTAAAATGTCAGGCTCCTCATTTAGAAAGCAACAATTGGGTTTGAAAAGTTTTAAGTGCCTGTATTTTGCTCCAGCCACTTTTGCAGACGATGCTTTGCAAGAACGTCTCCCACTGCTTGATTTTCCTTTCCCCTTCATCTCCTCAGGATTTCAGCATTTAGCACCTCGTTTGCCCACACTACTGTTGTTATAGGAGGATTTAATATTCCTTAATACACACAGTTCCATTTTTATAACTTCTTTTCAGTTAATTCTGCCTCCAGGTAAATGCTAGAAAACCATTTTTTTTCTTTCATTTCCAGCTTAGGAATTTCTTTTCCAAGATCCAAACTCTGCTGTTTTCCTACAACTAGATCACAGGATACAGAGGAGAGGAAACTAGTTTGGTTCCTTTCTTTGAAAAGATATAAATATTTTATCTTGTTTTTACAGCCTTATGCAAGTACTTCCATTTATAGCACACAATTTTTCCCCACTGTTTGACACATAGCAAGCGTATTAATTGATACCACTATCACTCCAGCTACAAAAGATAACAAGACAGTTCTGCACGTGGCTGTGTTTGCACATGGTTAAAGCCTGAGCTCCACAAAGCCCAGGGGCAGCCTCACATCCCCCACTCCCTGCTCCTGGTCTCCAGTTTGAAACGGGGCCAGGCGAGCTGTGCCTGCCTGTCACTCGGGCAGAAACACTGCAAATTTATCCACAGTCCCTTCCTGCCCCTGCATCCTCCCTCTCCTCTCATCCCACCCCTGGGGATGGCACAGGGGGTGATGAGTGCTGCACGTTTGCTCTCTGCAGCCGGTGCCCAGGCAGGCGGTGCCGGGGCAACTCTGCTGCTGCTGCCTGCCAGGGGGGCAGATTGCTGCCCCAATTATTATTATTATACTGTGAGGAGCCTATTAATGTGAATACACTCATTTTGGTAAATCTTGAACTATTTGCCAATATGAATTCAACCTTTTTTAGAAGATAGGGAGGGAGGTGTAATGAGACAAAGAAAGCAACTGATGGTACCACAAAGGCGAGGAAGGAAAAACAGCCCTGCCTAACAAAGTGTAGCGTGTATGAAAGGCAGCAAACCAGCCAGCTGGAAAACTAACATCTCCATGATGAGCAGAAAATCCTTTGCAAAGGAAAATAAGCCTCAGTGCACTTATTTTTATTGGCAGACCAGGCCCAAACTTGTGCTTTGGTGGTGGCACAGCAGAGCAGTAAGCAACCAAATCCCCCTGTGCCTAAAGAACAGACGGGCTCTGCAGGCTCCTGGAGTCAAGTATTTGAAGGAAAAGAACCCCTGTGTTCACATGCCAAGCACCAGAAGCACCCAAAAGCACACACTCTGATCATTACTGATAACAACTGGTCCCTTTTACAGACTGAGGTTAGAAAGCCATGAGCAACAAGAGGGCTGGAGCCACTGGCAGCTGTGCTGTGCCAGGCTGGGGGCCTCAGTACCAGCAGCCAATTAAGGCAGAAACTTGGCAGCAGGAATTGATCTTGGACCCAAACCCCAAGTCCAGGGCAAGTCGGTTCTTGAACCCAAGCCCAGCCTGTCCCAGCCCTTCCATGCTCTGCTGAGCAGCAGTGGGAGCACGGCCAGAGCATCTTTGGCACACAGGGACCTGCCTGTGGCACTTGGCCAACACACAGACAGCTTTCACCCCTGCCCTGAGGCTGCAGCAGGGTCACACGAGAGAATTCCACCCAAAAACTGATTTTAAATTATTTCCACCTGTAAAACTTCCTGGAAGCATTGCAGGCTTTTTCCAGAGCGAACACACCACCTTCCCACAGTGCAGACAACCAGCCACGAAACCAAAGACACTTGGGCTCCTGCTTCTCATGTCTATGAACATCCATTTTCACTCTCTGCTAGCACATCCTCCCAGGAAAAAAAAATCAGTTGTTCCTGTCCCCCAGATTATCCTTGTTGGGAGTTACAGGTTCAGATGTTTCACTGTTCCAACTTCAGACATGTCTTTCCCCACTGCGAGTCAGTAAGACACTCATTCCCCTCTCTCCAGTATATGTTTTCTGGTATTTTAAAAGAGTGAGAAATAGAAAGAAAAATATATACATGATCTATAGGTGTTCCTGGCCAATTGCATGAGCACAGGCTGCCAGAACATATTTTCTCACAATTGTCTGGCCAAAATTGCTAGCAAATTATAAGGATAACTTCCAGCAGTGTATTTGTTCTGGATTTAATTTTTGCCTTATTCAATTTTAACAGCTATAATAAAATATCTTCAATAAATACAGCTGATCTGCAGAAGATACCTAATTAAAAATAATGCTGGAGCCCAGTGCTGGCTCCTGCTCCCACGGCAACGAGAGCAGAGGACAGTGTGCAAGCAAAAAGGAAAAAGGAGTGATTTTGCTCCACTCAGGATCTGCTTCACTTTCCCTGAGGGAACTTCCCACAGATTAAACTGAAAAACAAACACAGGAAAGTTCTGCTACCAAGAGAGAGAAGCAGCAATAGAAGCTCTAAGTGAGATTTAGGTGCAGTAGCAAGAGAAATAATGCAAGCTGAGGGTCACACAAGACACCTGTGGTGGTGGCAAAGGCAATTTTAGGAGTTCCCACAAGCTGGTCACCTCCACTTGGGTGTGTATGGCCACAGTGCACCTTGTCACTCATTTGTAGTTCACTGGGAGCACACAAACTGCACCACTGATCCCCTTAAAAACAAGGGATTACCATGGGATGGTAACACAGAACAGGGAACAGCAGCTGGGATCCCTCACACTAGTATCTAGCAGAGAAACCAGGTATCACAAGGATTTAATCAAAATGCTCAGAGCAGAGCTGCTCTTAATTTTGATGCACAAGAGAGCAGCGAGCTCTTTGCCTGTCCTGTGTCAGAGTGGAGCACGTTGTCTGATGAAGAACAGAGCTCCACACTTTGCAGAGTTCAACTCACAACACTCAAAGGGCAAATGTCCACCCCAGGAGCCTGTCCCTGCACACAAGTCATGTCCCTTGGTCACTGCCACACACCAGCTGAGTCCCCAAAGCCTGCAGTCAGCTGTTCAATCTGTCAAGGTACTACAGCAAGCCAAGTTGCAAAAGTCCTTTCCAAGCACTTCAAAATTTCATATCTGTCAGGGAAAAAAAAAAAAGAGAATAATTTAGCAAGAGGAATATTGATTTGCTGTATCTACCTTGAAAAGTTTCCCAGATACAGCCAGATGAGATATTAATGAGATAGATCAAAAAGGGCCAGGGAGTTAAATCCTCAATGTCCATCACTTCCCTGGCTCACCACGATAGCCAGAGCTTTCCTTTTCCCTTGTGTGGTCCTGTGCACACAGAACTACAATCAGAAGATGGCATTACAGTAGGGTTGGGCCAACACTCAGCTCCATCTCACCCCCATGAGCTCCCGGCTCCACTGCACCTTTCACAGTTCCTACATTCTCTCAGAATCCATCACCTGGTGGACAGGTTTGTTTATGATTCTGGGAATGGCATGTCCCAACCTGAACAGATGTCATCTCTTCAAAACCACGTGTTGTGAACTTTGCAAGGACTTGGAAGGGTAACTGAATATACAATAGAGAGAGCTTGGGAATGATACAGGAGTCCAAACTACTGAAAACAGATTCAAACCTTCTCCTTGTAAATAAAGGCCATTGTGCAGTCTTACAAGGTGTCTTCTGATTGCCACATGAAATCTAGACTATCTAAATGCAAATTTTTTTTATTTATTAAAAAAAAAGATAAATACATTTAGACTGGTCATCTGGTCATGGAAGAACCTACCAGATTTATCCACACTTAGAAAACCTGATTCATCACTGCATTTTTCCACTGACATGTGGGTGGCTGCTAATACTGGTTTTGTTATGCAAGAATTATAAATATTCTCACTGAGAACTAATGATTTAATTTGGAAGCAGCAGCAGGATATGAATAGCTCAAGGTTTCCCCAGCGAGTGAGGAGCAGTAGCCATACAGAAGGTAATTACCCAGGTCTGGAAAGGAGGGGTTTTGAGGAGGGCTGGCCCATTCTTAAAACCACCTTATGGGCAATTACCATGCTAAAAAAGGGGTCTTGGAACCATTTGCTCACCAGTGCCAGTTTTCTCCATCCCCCTCTCCATGAATGTGTTCCCACACTGCCAGAACTGAAGAGGCATTTTCACCCCATTTTGTCCTAATTTCTGCATTAATAACTAAAGCTCAGCAAGGGGCACTCTCAGAGCTAAAGGGGGAAAAGAAAACGTTTACACAATGATGTGGGTTCAGGTGCTGTGAATCTGAGCTCTAAGCACATCCACAGACAAACACCTACCCCTTTCTGTTCCAGGCTCACCAGAGGTGATCAAAATAATTTCTCCAAGTGGGGTCTGGAAAGGGTGGGTGAGACTTTGAGAGTTATTACCACTAAACATCTTGCAAATTCCCCAGATCCTCAAATTCCTCAGAAGAATAGTCCCTGCCAACAAGACCTTGAGGACAGGCACACAGCACTTGGGAAGGGCTGGAAATTGCTGGTGGCTTCACCCATGTGTTCTTTGGGAGACCCACCACACCAGGACTCATTTAGCCTTCTCCCTCTGCTGAAGGCCCAGGACTTTCCTCGCTCTCTCACCACCACCCCTTCGTCAAGAAACCCCACCCATGGAAGAAACCTCCAGGCTCAGCCTCTTCCTTTGCATCCTGGTGATTGATGAGACTGATTTCTCCCCTGGTGACACAACATGCCCCCATTCTTTAACATTTCAAGCTTGGGCTGACAGATGTGCCTGAAGCTTTTCATTTGGTTTTCTTTTTCTGCCTTTTTGCAGCTTTTGAAGCTTGTGAGCTCTGCACCCCGAGGGGACAGTGGTGGCCTGGGCACTGGGGCCACAGAGCCCCCAGGCAGAGCAGCAGTGCTGGTCTGGGTGTGAGAAGCAGAGCTCACCCTGCTCACAGTGGCACAACCCCCCTGCCAGCTGACCCGGCTCCTCAACCCCTTTGTTATGATGCTCATGTGCAAAGATATTCCTGTTCCCTGCTTTTCAGAGGCTCTCCAGGTGCCCCCAAGGTTTGTAGTGTGATTTGCTATGAGGTTTGTAACACTGGGACCTGCAGACCTTGTCTTACAGAGGGGAGCAGCATAAATCTCCTTTAAGGAGCTCTTAAGTGACTAACAGATATCTGTGTGCAACTGTTCAAAGGACAAGCCCTCCTGGGACAGGAATGGGCACAGTGCCATTGCCCTCCGTGGCTCTTAACCAAGAAGTCCTTTCCAACCACCAGTTCCTGCTGCATTCATGCTTCCTTTTCTCCCCTTTATTAGCTCTGCTATGTCCTCTGCAGGCCTTCAGCTGATCATCCAGATCAACTGAAAACTGAAACCTCCTCTCAGCATTTGTACTCCAGATCTCTGTGTTAAACTTATAAATGAACTTCGTTTAATCCATTTTCACAATCTATTGTATTTCATTTTTTATGACAGCAGAAGCTATTCAAGAAAATATGTGCTCAGTGGCTTCATTCCCATTCACACCTTCTCTACAGAGGATAAATTCAAGGGAGAACCTCAACAGTTCTTGGCACAGAAATCACAAGGACAGCAGCAATGGGAAGGTACTGAGTTGAACCACAATAACTCATCACTGGTCACCATCAGGTGAAATACTGCACCAGCAGCTCCTCCTGCCATCTTCTGCAGGCATTTCATAACCATATGCCAAGTTTTTGGCATATTTTCTTTTGCATCTCTCCTCTTCCATGGCAGAGGCCCACGTGAAACCACCTAACCCCCAGTGACCCCCCTGATGGGCCAGGCTGATGGCCATTTCCACGAGCAAGATCTAACAACTGTGGCAAACCCAACTGAACTAAACCACAGATTAAATCCAGATACACTTCACATTTAGTTACACTCCAGGCGTGGGAGTTGGGCAGTTGCAGTGAGTTGGAGATTTCCAGATAAAACATGAATCGTTGGCAGTTGGGCTGTTCTGTCAAAATAAAACCCATCTTAATCTTCCAAAGAGAATCCTGGCTATTTAATTGATTAGCAGCTTTCTAATGAGAGGATTAAGTCCAGGGTAGACAACTGAGGTGACTGACAGCTCTGCTGCACCAGCCTGAAACAAGATGCCTTTGTTTTCCCACCACATGCCAATTAAACCATTAAGGATTGTTTACTGGCACTGGGAGCATTACAAGACAGTAGGTGGGTTTATTAGCAGAGAAAGGAAAAACACTCCTACACAGAAGAAAAAGCTTATTTTGAATGACTAACAGCCATGGCCCTGCAAAGCATGGCTGAGTTATTCACTGTCAGGAGGCTGCACCCCAGAACTTCTCCCTTTTTCAGACCATTTGCCAGATTGTCAGATATCTCCAACGTGCTCATCATTTCCAGGTGTCCTATGCAGATCATTTCCCCAGTTTATGGTGTAGATAGTTGTAAATTCAACTCCTTCATATTATCACTGGGCAAAACGTTGGGAACTGGACTCACACTAGAGTCAGAATCTCACTTTTCTGGGGCAGGAGACCAAGATGTCTTTTAACAAGCAAGAGCTCCTTCATTAGCATCCTCTCAGCATATGTAGGCACTGAATCAAATCAACTAAATACAAGTACCTGAACATGGCAGGAGCAATAATGTGGTTTAGCATCTTGCATCAAGAACATTCAATTTTACATGAATTAACAATTTATGTGGAGGAGCTTTGGAAGGAAGGGGGAGGAGGGAGAAGCTCTTGAATTCAAACAATCAGGCTCCATAGTTACCATGTCTGAACCAGCCACGTTGCTTTAAAACAACATGTGCCATTTTTATCAGGCTGGGGGGAAAAAAAAAAAATCAAGATGCTGAAAAGATTTCCAAATTTATAACCTCTTGACTGTAGAAATCTGCACATTAAATGAGACTATTCCTTAAGCTTACAATCCCTCCCTTTGTCTTTTAGGAGATCCTTTAATCTTCTGATCTCTGCATGGCAAAAGTTAAGGGAAATATTCTAGTTAGACTGGATGGCAAGAGCTGAAGTTTTTTCAGATCCCCCCCCCCCCCCCATTTCCTACACGGGTCTGTAAGAGTGGCTTTAGCACAGCTGAGGAAAGCAAGAGTTGCCAGTTGTGGGTAAAGCTGCCAGCTCTGTCCCCAGGATGTCACCATCACACAGCCCTGGATAAGGACCCAGCTCAGCTGGTTAATTAAAAAGGGCCAAGTCCCTGCCAGACAGGATCCTCTGCAGGTGTGGAGACCACAGAAGGATGTTAACAGAGTAAAATATTTTGGGAACCTGTGCACTTGCATTTTTAGCAGCCTGTGCAGGGCTCAGGGCCCCTTCCTAGGATTCTGACAAAAATGGGAAGCACAAGATCTTCATTTCTCCACAGAGGGCTGTGCACAGCCCCTGCTGTGAGCCATGAAAGCCACAGGCTGGTGCTTCCGCTGTGCCTTGGAGCTGCACCAGGCAAAGCCATGAACACTCTGAATTTCAGCAAATCAATACATTAAAGGCCAGGATGTCAAAGAGAAAACGGTGAAAAAGAGATCCCCAGGGATATTAAATACAAAGATATTACCTCTGGCTCTGGAAACCTCCGAGCCCTGGTTTGCAGGGAGGCTTTACCAAGGGAAATATTCTTGCCCATCTCCTGCAGCAGCTGTTGTGAGCTGCAGGGGGCTGGGGGGGTTTGTGGGGGGCTGGGACCCCAAAAAGGCTGCAGAGGAACACACTGAGCTAATTCCAAAGAGTGCAAAGTCTGTCATCCAGAGTTCAGCAAGCACGAGTGGCTGGGGAAGCTGGCACCACGGCTGGCAGGGGCTGCCTCAAGAAAAGAGCAGCATCTAGATAAATGTAGGGAAAACCACTGCAGGATACACAAAGGGCAGAACCTCTAGGGAGAAGACTGTGGAGGAGATGGGCAGGTTTTTCCCAGGGTGAGGCTCAGAGGTAAAAATAACAGGTTTGGTCTTGCTGACAAAAGCTCCCTGTTTGGGCTTTAGCTGTTATTCATGTTAAAATGCTGCAGGACTCTTTGGCCACCACCAGGAACAGAGGATAAGGCTGCAAAACCAGTCTGGGGTAAGTGTCACCAGCAGTAAGGGAACTGGTCAGAAAAAATCCTCAGCTTTCCAAAGGTACATCTTTCTTCTCAGAGACCCATCACAAGAGCAGAACAAGTGGGTCCAAAGGTTCATCCTTTCCCAAGTTATCACCCACATCACAAGACACAGACTCATGGCTTGTCACTGGCACCTACCAAATACAACAAGAGAGCTGTCCCTGTGGTGAAAGCTGCACTAAAATTTAGCCCCCACAACCTCGTGGTGTGGTAAACACAAAAATGACAGCTGTGCCCTCTGGGCTGGGTTGGAAAGAGGTGTCTGTCTAGCAGGCAGCAGCTCCTTCCATCATGAAGGAGAAAAGCCTTAATATTCACACAACAGCCAAGACAAGATTTTGTACTTTGAGTTCTGATTCTTCAGCCTCATCACAGCTGTTATAATTTTAATTAAAACTAAGACAAAAGTGCAGTATTCTTTGACAGAGCTCAAAAAGCAGTCCCTGGAAATAACTATGTCAAGACCAGGATGTTGAAGTGTGTCCTCTCAAGCTTTGTTCAGCAGAGTAACATTTGGTACTGAAGGGAAAAATCACTGGCTTTGATTTCAACTGCCCTACCCAAAGGTTGTCCTGTAGGAGGAGGCTAAACATGGACTCAGCAAGGAACAGTTTCCCAGGCTGAAGTTTGGAGAGGGATTTTCAACTTCAGACAGGAATGGGACTAACTAAGCACAGGTTTCAGCTCAGTGTCTCCACACAGCAAAGGCACTGCCAGCTGCAGTCCCCAGACCTCACCAGACTGCTCCTGGAGTGAAGGGGCAGGTCCATGCCAGGCTGGCAGCCCCAGCACTCAGCTCCCAGGGCACCAGGCAGCAGAGCAAGCAGGCAGCATCCCTCAGAGGCAGCAGCTCACATTTCCTCAGACCTCGGGGTCTCCAATCACACAATTCAGTGCTCAGGAGGCTGTGAAGTGTGTCCAGCTGGGTGCCAAAAGCACTAACTCGTGTTTTCCTACGAGCAGCACTGCAGTGCTCTCCCCCCATTCCCCTTGCATGGCACAACTGCTCAGCTTTCCCAGGAACGAATTTCAATGTCTCATTACTGTGTCAGTCCTCATAACCAAAAGCCCACCTTAGCAGGGCATTTACTGCCCATTTGCCAGCTGACAGCATCCTTCACTGCCTTCCCTGGGCAGGGAGCACACACTGTGAGCCCCTGCAGGCATCAGGTATCTCGCTTTTCAGTCTGGAAGGGAATAAACAGACTGTCCCCTGTGCTGCTCTGCACAACCCTCCCACGGGGCCCTCTGCAAACACACACCGTTTTGATGCATATTTAATTTTCTTCTTGTACTACAGGGAAAGAATAGATACTAGCTCTTGGGATTTGATCTAGTAGCTAAAATGAAACTGATTTTCAGGGTGGAGAAAGATCCTGGGATTGCACTCATTGGCTCTTCTTTCCTTAGGCACCTTATCTCACAGCAGAGCAGCTCTCTCCTTCCAAGTGAAGACACGTGCATGTTATTCCCTGTGTGAGGACATGGATGGGCTCAGCACAGCTGTTCAGCTTTCCACAGGTACAGACTGAGAACACGCATCAGTACATGCTGCTCCTTGATGGGTCCAGTCATTCAGAACCAAACTACTGATATTCACAATTAGGTCTGTTTTGCAAAGCTATTCCAAGATTACCGAGTGGTGGATCCTCACTTATCACTTACCTGTGATTTATTTTTATGGGTTTTTTTGTGAAATTGCCCCAAGTCTGGTGGGTTCTGCTGTGCTGACTCGCACACTAGTGTCACTTCTGCTCTAAGAACATCTTTTCCAAAGACATACCAAAACCTTTTCTGATGCTTTGACTGTATCACTGTCAGATCCAGTAAACTGAAGGACATTTAAACAGTTGGATGTTACTGTCAGGAAAAATGGTAATACTGGCAATAGCCCAACAAAGAAACGTGAAATATTGAATGTACAGACTTACCATTTTTGTCAGCTCTTCTGAAAATCTAGAATTGAAAGAGAAAGAGAGAAACATTTTTACTGTGCTGTCCAGCAGGAGGGGGTGAAGCCCTGGGCACCAGGGCCACGTTCAGCCCCACGCACGGGGCAGCCCCACGAGCTCCAGCCCCCAAAGAGCCAATTCACTGAGCAACCCTTCCCAAAACTCAGCTCTTCTCCCCCAGACCAACAGGATGGACAGTCACTGCCAGGGCAGAGTGTCAACATGGGAGCCTTTGGAATAACTGGTGGAAATGCTTCCAGCAGTTCCAGCATCTCCTCACAAAGGGAAGCTGAAATGTGGATCCAACACCAGAAAAATACACATTAAAAAAAATATTACAACAGCCTTGCAGCCAGCCCAGCCAGTTTCTCTAGCATCAATAATGTCTCTTAAAGCAAGTTTCACAGTTCTGCACTTCTGAAAAAAATTATTTACAACATTTTTTTTTTTTGAAAGCAAGTCTCCTGCGTGGGAAGGAGATTATATTTAGACTTAAAACTACAGCGTGGAGGAGCAGCCCACAGAGAGGAATCAGATAGCCATTTCAGGAGAAAAAAACTGCAATAATGTGTAGTACTGTAGAACTTGCCTGGGAGAAAGACAGCAGAAACAACTGCTGTTTTTCTGACCATCTCCTCTGAGGAATAGCCCCTGACACAATGCAGGTAAGAGCAAAAAGGATTGTGCAAAGCTTGAAAACTTACAAGTTCCTGTCAAAAATGGCTGCTAGCACAGGTTTGGCCATAAATTACCAAATAATTAGCATGCTCACAAACTGGGCAGGAGAGGTAAAATATTCTCATCATCTCTTCAGGCCTGACCCTATTGATTTGAGCAAGAGCAGAGATTTTGGTTTTGCAAAGAAATTTCCCTGTGGAGGGAATAAAAGCACCAGCAAGACAGATCAGAGTCAGCTGTAAAATAGAATCTCTTATTTTCTGGGTCACAAAACCATTAAAAAAAATCAGAAGAGAAACTGCTGCACAAAACAAGAAACCCAAGAGACAAATTGAATTGCAGAATATGCTATTTCACTGAATATGGCTTAATTAAGGAACATATTAATCATTCTTTTGTCCAAAGCTCTTCCCAGGCTGTGCAGCTCACAGCAAAGTCAAAGCTGGACTTTCTGCTGTGCTTCAGCAGGGGCAGAACCCCTCTGCTTGGGCCAAACTCAAGTGGTGGGAGTCACTCAGTCTCAGCTTCAAGAGAGGGTCAGAAAAACCCCACAAGGATTACAGCTTGTGACCACTTCAAAACTCCTTAATTTTTTGGGGTGACCATTTTTTTTAGAGCCATTAGAAGGTTTTGGGAGGGGAAATCCTACATGTCTCCTTACTCACAGACTTCACTGAGGTTTCGAAGGGCCAGCCAGTCATGGCTTGTCTCTGGGAAGATGGAATATGTCCCAGCAGGACCCCAGTAAGCTGTGGCTCTAGCACACATTCCTCCCCTGTGTGCAGGATGCCCTGCCCACCACACACAATACTCCTCTTTTCATGGTTTGGACACCCCAACTCCTCACTCCCCATGAGCACCTCCAGATGAGGTACCTTTCTTTTTAAATGCTGAGTATTTCTGGGCTGTTTGTTTCATCAAAACATCCCCTTCTGTTACTCTTCCCCCTGCTTTGAAATGAAGCCATTGCAGCCAGTCTAACACAGAAGCAGAGATGACTATTTTAAGATCACCACCCCACTAAGCCCAGCTGAGAGAGGGAGAATGGGAAGGCAAAACCAACAGGTGAAATATAACTTAAATTGAGAGAAAGGCTCAACCTGCAGTGCTCTGCTCCACAGAGCTCTTAACCTTGCAAGGGATGCTTGGAGCAATAGGAAAAACAAATAAATTAAGAAATGAAAAAAAAATGTTTAGAAAGTGAAGTATTTATGTCCAGCTTCACTAAGTGAACATTTTAGAGCTTTAACTCCCCCAGATACTCCTTAAAGGTATGACTATTGCAAATGAACATGTTGATAAAAGATCACATTGGCTATATTATTTATCAAAGTTTATTCTACAGGACCAAGCTGCTTGCTTTTTTTATTGCTAATGGGCAGGATTTATTCTTCCAACTTAATTGGACCATGTAAAATTTGCACACATAAAAATTTAAAGTGGGACACCTGGAGGGAAAGCAATTTAAGATAGTCATCTGTCAGCACAGGCAGGCACTGCATCAAGGTATGAACACTGCAATGAGCACTGGGAGGCTGATAAAGATGTAATATACTCTGTGATAGCCTGGTAGTGCTGCCAAAAGTGCTGCTGCTGGGAAGCCCCAGGATTTATGTTCTAGCTCATCAAACAAGAGTGCCCTCCCACACAGAGCCCAACATGCTCCGTTCTGGGCTGGAATTTGTGGTTCCCCCGTGGGAAGGAGGTGCTTTCTGCACAGGAGAGGTGTGAGAGCTGCTGATGGAAGGGAAACCACAGCCCTCACACCCCCCCTAAGGACCAGAGGGCAAACCCCAAGGGCAGCTGGGTGCCAGGGAGCTGGGGGAAACAACAGCTCCAGCTGCTCCCGAAGGGAACGCAGGCGAGGATGCTGCAGGCGAGGATGCTGCACCATCCCCAGCACAGGGGCTGCAGAGCCCACCCCGCACGGGGGCTGCAGGCTCTCTCGGCAGCTCGGGCGCCGACCCCTCCCTCAGCAGCACCAGCACTCAGACTCACTCAGGCACTCAGACCCGGCCCAGGCAGCAGCCCTGGAGGTCAAGAGAGAGGAGGTGATGAAATATGGATGGAGAAGGGCCCTGTCCTGCCAGGCCCTCGGCAGAGATTGGGCTCCTTTGGCCCCGGGGGGAGGGAGAGGCTCCCGGAGCAGGAGCTGCGGCTCGCCCAGCCCGGCCGGGGATGCTCCTCCTGCTCCACCGCCCCCAGCTCTGCAACCCCCGCGCGGCTTTCACCCGGCAACTGAGAAATTATCCGGTTCAAGAAGTACTACAGCAACCATCTCCCCCCTCGGCTGTGCTCTGAAGCTATTAAGCAAGTCTCCTGAAGCACAGGCTGTCCCATGGGGAGCCCACAGGATGCCCACAATAGGGGCATTAGCCCATTTTACAGGATTTACCCAAGCAGTGCATGCACTTTTCTGTCTGCAGCATACTTAGCCCATTTACCCGATGTTTAGATGAATATAAACACTATTTTCTCTAGAGCAAGGAACTTGTGTCAAGATTTCTAATCGGTTTTCTTTAAATATGTGTTTTAGCTATACTCTCCAATGGCTACTACAGATATTTGACTGGCAGAAGTAAGCAATTCAAAACCCCAGTGGTAATAATAAACTTGGGGGAAAAAAATGATGGTTTCAAATTTAAACATTGAGTTCTGCCTCTCAGAGCTCCTGGATGAGAACATGCGACACTGGAGGCTGCTTAATGGAGGTTTTCTCACCAATTTTATTAAATTCACGCAAGCCCTCCCCTAAGAAGCCCAAGAATTATTACAGGGTTTGTAGAGTTTATTATCCCTTCAGCAGGTTAATATGATGTTGATTTAAAATAGAATGCAGCTGAGCTGAAATTTTGTTTTCCATCATAATGTTGGTGCAGAATCAAGGACAAACAAAATCAAGTGTCATGCATGAGGAAAGCCTATGGATGAGAAAGCAGAGACCAACACACACCTTAAAAAAAAATATTAATCTGCTCACTATGTTTCTACATTCCTTTTCCTCTCCCTATAAGTCTCGATACCTCCTCTGGAGCTGAAACAAAGCTTTATATCAGGTATGGCCTTTCCTTCTCTAACTCCAGGTACCAGTAGGAATTCCTCTCCTACAGCCTCTCGGTGTTGCTCTTTCTGGTAATGATGTGAGAAAATAATGACCTGAGGGTTTGACACTTTGGGCTACATCTCTAGACATCCTCAGGCTAATGAGCATTTCCCCATGCGAGGAGAAAGGTTTGATTTTGGTGTTTCAGTAAGGAATATGCCACTGCTGTGGAAACACTGTCCCACCTGGAGCGGCTCCCCACAAAACAAAGCTGCTACAGAGCTCCAGGTCTCTGGGCATTTTTCCCCACTTCAAAGCAGATCCTTTTCTTTCTCCCTTCCTCCCCAGGAGAAGAGCAGCTGACACCACGTCCTGGCCTCTGCTTTCACTGTCACCTTCTCTTTAGACTTTACCTAGCTGTCCTAAATAAAAATTGCAGGAGGCAGGTAAGAGTTACACTTGGTGTTCTGACCTGCTGATGTTCAGCACTAGAAGTTACTTTCCCATAAAGATCAGCCCTGGGTTCAGCATCATTTCAGGCACTCACTTCCAAAGTCCTGAAGATCAGAAGGGAAAGGACAGGCTCTCCTGTGAGATGATGTCCCTTGCAGGGAAGGAAGAGAGCCCGGCCATGCCCTGCCCCTGCTCTCCAGCCGTGCCCTGCAGGTGGCTCCAGGGAACGATGTGGGAACGACCTCACAAAGGGAGGACTAAGGAGGAGGGAAACTGCCCTCCCAGTTCACTCCAAGAAGTGAGAAGGTAAACAAAGGCACAAGAAAGGGAGGGAACCAACCTTAAAAAAACCCACCCCAACAAACCAACCAGAAACAGAGGAAAAAGGTCAAAGCAGAAGAGGATTGAGAAGGAATTCCTGAGGTTCCTGTGGCTGCAACAGCTCTGCTAGCAGGGCCTGCACTGGAAATAGTGTTATTGATGAAACAGTTGGAAAACTGGCAGTTCTTGGATCTACATTTGAAAAAGAACCCCTGGCACAAATCAAATTCCCTGTATCTTCTATCCAGACACCTCACTCAATCCCATGGGGCTGAAGAAGTGCAAATCAGATTTGGTCATGCTAGAGAGGGTGCAAGAGGAGCCAGAAGCAGGAGAGATGGATTAGAAATGCTCTTTCTGACCCCATCAAAGAAGAAAAAAGTCAGATAAGGATCAAAATTAGTTTTCAGCAAAAGATGGGGTAGGTAAAACAAAAAGCTTCATCTGACCTGACATGAATGGCATTGCATTCTTCAGGAGCATTGAAAATAAAGCCAAAAAGCAACAAATTTAGTCCCCATTGGCAAAGCCAGAAAGGGGGGCAGCGATGCTGTGCCACTTGGAGCACAGTCCTGCCTTGGGAATGCTCTCCCATAGCCAAGGCTGATCCTTACAGAGCATCTTCACCTGCAGCTGCTGTGGCTGACCAGGCTCTGCACGTGCTGGACTTCACTCTCCTGCTGCTTTTGGCAGTGACACAAAGGCAGGAAGAGATGAGCAGGGACAGTGGGTCAGGCAGCACTGAAGTGCTCCCAGACAGGGCAATACCTGCCTGGACATTTCCTACGCCTCAGGAACCATCCAGCTCAGCTCCTTGTGGCACAGGCACTCATCCACACCCAGCAAAGGTGCTCCCACACTGGCTCACACACACCTGACACACCCACAGCACATGTTCTCCTCTTCACAAGCCTTGTGACATTTGAGGGTTTGTTCTTGACTGCAAATGCCACCATCACCACACCTGGACTGGAGCAGCAGCTGACCATGACAGCTTTTAGTGAAGGGGGTTTGTCCTCATGGGTGCAGAAAGCTCCAGAAACCCCGTGTGTGTGCCCAGCTGGGATGTGAGTGGTGATCCTGCAGTGACTGCACACCCTGCCAGCCCTGGGCTCCTGCAGCCCGAGCAGCTGGGTGTGCTCCAGACCCAGACAGGCACCTGAGGGAGCACCAGGAGGGGTACAGGCTCCTTGCTCAAACCCAACCCCTTATGCTGATTTGACCAACACTGTAAAAGCTGATCATTAAATTCAAATTGATGTTTTCCAGGCTCCTAGAGCAAAACATCACCTCCATTTCTACTGCCACCACTGAAAAGCAGCTCTCATTGCCTGGTTTTACTTGCTGCCTATTTTTGGCAATGCTTAGGACTTCAGTATCTTCTTCATTAGATTGTTACCAGGGTTCAGTTAATCTGCAACTTTAGCTATTTTTTACACTTGGAAACCTATAGCTTTGAGCTGAACTAGTGAACATTATTCAACCTTTTTTAATCCTTTACTTAAAAGGCCACAGGCAAAATAAAAGAAAACCAGTGAAGTCAGCCCAAAGTTACCACTCATCCTCCAAGTGGCAGCAGCCACATTGATGGCAGAAGACATCTAACCCCAGTTCTTCAGCCCTCAGTTTTGCCGCACAATGGCACAGTTTTGTTTCTTTGGTGGAAAGAGCCCAGGGAACCTTGGTCTGACCCACCAGCCACCCTCGTGGAGAAGTCAGAACAAGAACACTGGGAATGGCTGAATCAAAAGAAGGACAGAAAAGGAAGCAAAAGTGATGAAGGTGGTATCAGTGTCAGAGCCATCGTATCTAATTCACAGCCAAACCCAAGCTTAACCCTCCCCCAGCCCCCAAGGGACTGCCCACACAGCCCACCAGCTCATGCAAGAGTGTGAGTTAAACATAAAATCCAACAGGTCTTCTGCTTCATCCTCCCCCACCCAGAAGCTGCACTGGGTTGTGCAGTAATGAGAGAACCTGAAGAGTTAACGGGCAAACAGGTTCTCACCCCTGAGCATTCGGTGGGATGTTTGTTACTTTCCTGTTAATGCATGAAAATTAACCTAAATACATGTTCCCGTGTTTAAACCCTTTGTGTGAAAGGAGGGTCTCACAGTGCACTGGAAGAGCCTGTTCCAGTGAAGCCACAACTTCAATTGGCATTGCTATTGTGACAGGAGAAAAAGGAGATAACCGAGTTCTAGGGGAGGAGGAAAAAAAACCCCTAAGCCCGCAAGCCTTACATTTCCAGCATCCATTTCTACTTTCAGCAGGTGAGAAAGGGCTCCCAGTACCATTATGAAAGGGAAAAACGATCAGAAGCTGCACAGCCAGTTCTGTTGTATTTCCCACTGAAATAATACAATACTCCACTGTGCTCCCCATTCTGAAAGTTCATGGCTCGCTTCCTGAGCTCAAACCTCAAAGTGGAAAAAAAATTCACCTAAAAATATTAAACCTGAATGGAAAATATACCATTTTGGTGGCAAAACAGTCCTAATTCAAGAACCTCTTTTATAAACTTAATGGTGCTCCCCAATTGTATTTCATTTTTGCATTATTATTTGCATTTATAATTGTATTTATGCTCTGAGGCCCAGATTCCAGACTGGTGTAAGACTTCAGTAATTTCAGGGCAGATAAAAAAACAAACACACATCAGGAAAAACCAAACCAAACCAAAACCCCAAACAAAACGAGGACAACAACAAAACCCAGAAAAAACCCTCCAAACAAGTTAATTTAAAAAACATAACAGCATTAGTTGCACTTGTCCTTTCTGTTTCTCCACGGAGCCCGTTCCCCACAGCCTGCAGCTGCCCACCGGGCAGGACCATCCCAGCAAACTCTGCTCCCCCAGCTGCTTTGGGCAGCTCAGCAGACACAGACACGATGGTTCCTCGGGGAACTAAAACGTTCATCAGCCCAGGGTGCTCAGAGGTGGAGAGTTTTGGACTCTCCAGCCCACACCAACGCCCACAGGGGACACGGCAGACGATTCAGCAGATTATTTAGAAAGGCAAGGGCTTTTTTGGAAGAGCTACTACTGCCTATCCTTTCTTTGAGGAGGCTGGAGGAGAGCCTGAGTTATCCTTTACTACAGCCAATGCTTCAGTAGTTTATTTTTGCATTCACTACCTTTTTTTTTTTTTTTTTTTTTAAGATAGGAGATGGCAAAGCTGAGGATCTGTGTGTTTAATTACTGGATGCTGTAGAAAGACTGTAATTACACCGTTTGCACTCTGGTTGATTCCACCCCATTCTCCCAATTCATTTAAGTGCAAATAGCCTCGTTAGCTCCCTAATCAGAAAGTCTATAAATGCAGCAGTTGAGGCGCTCAGCACATACCTGCCAGCCCCCCCAAACCTGGAAAAGGGACCCGGAGTCCTGCATCTCCATTCAGTCAGGCTAATACCTGGATTAAGGACCTACACTGCATCCTCATCCCACTTGATTCAAGGGATGCAGGACCTGGAAAAAAGACTGCAGAACCTGGGGTGCACACCCACCCCCAGCCTGTTCAGAGGGTGCAGGAAACAGAGTGCACCCCAATGCACAGTTAATCCAAAGAGTTCAGGATCCTGGCCAGGAGATGAAGGATATAAACTACATCTCTGTGCCCAGCTGGTCAAAAAAAAAAAAAAAAAAAAAAAAAGCAGGACTTGGGCTCCTGGCCAGCCACTTTGGCGTGCAGGACTCAAGAAAGGAGGGACAGGATCCAGTCTGCACCCCGTGCCCAGCCGGGCTGGGTGATGCAGAACCAAGGTGCACCTTATTCCCAACTCTCCCAGTGAGTGCGGGGCAAGGGGCCGCGGGACCCAGGCTGCACCCTCAGTGCCCAGCCAGCCCAGGAGGTGTAACCCCCGCCAGCCCAGGGCACAGAATCTGGAAAGGCGTTGCTGGATCTGGACCCCCACGCCCAGCCAGCCCGGGAGAGGCAAGACCTGGGCTGCATCCCACCCCCAGCCAGCCGCGGGTGCCGGACCCGAGGAAAAACCCTGCTGCCGAGTCGCTCGGGGTGCAACGTCCGGGCTGCAGGGTCCGGGGTGCCCCCCGTGTCCCCGCAGCCTGCGCTCGCAGGATCCGAGGGAGCAGCCACAGGAGCCGGGATGCGCCTCCTGCCCGGCCGGTGCGGGACCCGGGGAATAACGGCGATCCCGAGGGGGTCGGGTGGGCGCGGGACTCAGGCGAGGGGATGCGGGACCCCCCCGCCCACCCAGCCGGGGGTCGCAGGACCGGGGTGCCGCCGGTCCGGGGGGTGCGGGAGGCGCGGACCGGCCCCGTTCCCGCGGCCGTGCGGGGCGCGGGCAGGGGGGATGCGGGAGCCGGGGCGCGGGGACCACTCACATCGAGGATGACGGAGGTGCCCTTCCTCTGGGCGGCGGCGGCGCCCGGGGCGAGCAGCTCCCGCTCGGCGAGGCCCTTGTCGCCCATCCTGGCGGCCGCCCAGCGCAGGAGCCCGTCCAGCCCGCGCAGCGCCGGCGCCGGTTTCCGCAGCAGCCTCTGCACGCCGGCCCGGCAGTACCGCGCCGCCTGCTCGCACATCGCTCAGCGCGGCCTCATCCCGCCGACGGGGCTCCCCCGCCTTCCCCGCCGCCTCCTCCTCCTCCTCCTCCCACAGCCCTCGGCGGGCGGGTCCGCGGGGGGACCCCGGGGGGGCTGCTGCCCTGAGAGCAAGAGGGGGGTTTATTTTGGGGGTGGGTCAGCCCACCCGGGTTCCAGCACAAGCCGCCCTTTTAGGCATTTTCTGTCTAAAAAGACTATTCCTATGGCGTGTTCTCTCCCCTCCACAGCCCTCCTACACCCATAACAGATTTTAGTAGCTCTTTGTAAGGACAGAAGAGAGCATATTTCTTGCTAGTAAATAAAACTTGCCCCTGACTGCCCATCCATACTCCAGAAAGCCCCTATACAATGAACAGCCAGCAATTCCACCTGGGGTATTGCAGCTCCCATGGCTACAATGCTCAGCTGGACAAACATTTCTAACCCTGTTCTGCAAGGACATTCCTTTGTGTTACTCTCGTCCTCAGCTACACAGGTCAAGATTCAGACTTGCAGCAGGGGCAATAAGTCTTCTGGACAAAATGGCACTGAATCATTTCATCTCCCACTCCCCACCAGAGATGCTCCCTGTTGGAGTTCAGGTCCATAAAGGCACCAAAGCCAGAGAGCTCAGACTCAGACACACTTGGAGGGTTCCCTAGAATTCCAAAGCAGCCACAGGCTCCAAATGGCCTTTCCCACATGCAGCAGCCAGACCCCTCACAGGCAGCTCTAGGGGACTTAATGCTTCACCAGGGCCACATCCCCAGATTAGAACATCTCTGACACAGGAGCCAGCAATCCCAGCACCCATGCAGTCATTACACACTTCCCACACTGAGTTGTATGCCTGACCTGCAAATTAGGAACAGCATGATCGCTCCAAAAGACCTGACCAACTACTGCTTGAAGAGAAACAAACAGCAATAAATTATTGCTTTCAGCAGTTCACACATTGCAGTGCACCAGAGCCCAGACCCCTAGCCCAGAAAAGCCTACCTAGAGGAATTATTGAGCCTCCTCTTCTAACCACACATCTTTGTTCAGGTAAATTGGGGTGAGACTTCTGTGTTGGAGGTGACAGGTGGGGAATGTGCATTTTCCTTTCAGCTGCTGCTCAAAGAAAAGTGAGTGGGAGCCTGGTTCTCTCTGCTGCAGTACATGCACAATAGCTGGAAGCTCTTGAAAGGCTTTCAAACAAATGGGGCACAGAGCAGCCTAGCAGTAGGTCAGGACACCCATGGGCTGAGCCCCTCTTTCACCAACTCTCACCTTTCAGGGTTTCTTTAACCAGCAATAAAAAATTCATGGGCCTGTACCTCTGGTGGCCTGAACTATTGTGCTCTTTTGTACTTCTGCAATCCTCAGATTATTCCTGTGCTTCTTTCTCCTTTAGACTTTCCTCCACTAAATGGCTGGTTCAGACTGTATTGATCATACCCGGTTCAGGATTACTACATAAGCTTGTTAATTAAAACTATTGACTGAGTAAGTTTATAAATATGGTTCTTTGGATTTTCCTTCCCATTTGCCATGAATATTCACAGAATATTCTGAGTTGGAAGGGACCCACAGGGATCATCAAGTCCTTAAGTGAATGGCCCATACAGGGATGGAACCCACAACCTTGGCACTGTTAGCACCATGCTCTGACCAGTTCAGCTAACCTCAGTCCTATAAATGAGGGACCAGCAGGTTTTTGGAGGCTGTGAGAGATCAGAACTATTTTCCCTCAGCCCCCCATTCAGAAACTCCATGAGATCCCAAAAAAGGGCTATTTCCATTCCAGTTTCAAGTCTGATCGTGACACAACAGTTTTTCCTGCCTGGTGACTGTGGGGCTCAGCACGAAGCACTGGTTTACCCCATCCCTGGTGACGTTTGCTCTACCACCTTTCATACAGGGCTTATTCAGGTGCTACACACAGTATTTTCCAGCCACTTCTAGAAAGCCTGTTAGAGCAGGAGCTCAAGCCATGTGCCGTAATTTCAGATGAGAGGCCACTTGAAAAGCCCAAGAGCTTCTCTGAAGCCCTTTGAATTCTGCCTTCTCCCCACTGCCCCTCTGCACACAGCAGGCAGCTTTATTTAATTAAAAACTTCCAACAGGCACGACCTGCAGCCGTGCTTGGTGCAAAATGTCACAAACAACTTGCTAATATTGACTGATGACTGAGGGATTGAGGTTAATCCAACAGTTAATGGTGGGAAGAGGAAATGGCAACCCAGTCACAGAGATGGGAATTAGGCAGAGCAACCCTACCTGCCCAGCCCAGAGGCTGTAATGGCACTGTAGTGCCTGTATTAATTTCTGTTTATTGTAATGCAGCATGGAATCACCAGGTGATTTTATTACAGTTCATACCCCAGCTTGAAAATGCCACACAGCCAACAGCACCAAGGTAATTTACTGGTCTGAACTGAAGAAGATCCACGTGCAGCAGGTGTTAACTCCTAAAAACACAACAAACCCCCTCCCCTCTGCAAGCTAAGTAGGGCAGAGCCCGTGGTTTGGGGAACACAGCTCACCCACACAGCTAATAAAGTGTAAAGTCCACCCCAGTCACTGGGACCGTGGGCTTCTGCTCCAGGCCCTGCAATCAGGGGGAGTACAAAGCTTCAAATGCACCATTTTATGCCAGATTCTAAGAAGTCTAAGTTCTTGTTTAAAGACAAAACGTACTCTTAGCCTTTAAATACCTCCAGAGCATCTTCCAACCACAGTTATTCAAATAGAAAAAAAAAACCCCTTTTCAAGCACTTCTGCATCCAAACACCCCTTCCTGCTCCAGGACCAGCACTGCAGCCAAGGGGGGAACAAGCAGGTCCAGCACAAGGGAAGAGAGCCCAAGTTTTTCTGAGGAATTACTTAGCCCACCTCATGCTGCAAGTGGAAACCAGGCACAGTTTGAGTTCTGGTCATGATCCTAAAGGAAATCTGGTAAAGGGGAATTATAAGGACTTGTCTTATCAAATAAAACTTCTGCAGCATAGGCTATCATAGCTCTCAGATGTCCAGACTTCCCCAGAGCTCTAAGACAATTCTCCAGAACAATACGAGAAATCACCACCATAAGAAAAAAATAAAGTAAAAAAAGAATTTCTAAAACCAAAATCAAGCTCCAGTTTGTAAGAGACTCACCTTCCAAGACACAGTTTCATCCCGGAGAGGGCCTGGGAACTGTGTGGCTTCTCCCAACCCCTCAGCAACAGCTGAGCAACAACCCCTCCTGGCTGGGCTGGGCATCCTTTAAAACCCAGGACACCTGGGCTGGGGGCTGGCTGCACAGCTGCCTTTCCTCCACCATTTAGTGGAAACCTTAAAACCTAAAGAATATTGCCTTGTTATTCTGAGTGGAGGAACAGGCAAACAACAGACAAAACCCTTGTGTTGATGGCTGCTGACACCAGAGGGTGGTGGATGGTTTTGTTTTGGTGTTGGCTTTTAAGGGGCCTTCCTGATCTCTGTTGTTTTGATAATTTGACACCCAAACCAACACACCCGTGATTAAAGTTACAGATCATTGACCTGATAGAGCTTGTGACTGTGTAGTTGTAGGGAAGAGATATTGTAACATTTATCTTGCATGTTTATTACTTACAATAGCGTTCACCTAAAGCAGACCAAAACATTCTTCCCTTCAACATGTAATTTAGGTCAGAGCTATTAAGAATAAGCTAATACATTTACGATGACCTTTCATATTTACCCTTTGTTTCTTTTGCCCCCTACACCTCACTTCAGACCGTATATAACAGGATAAAAAGCATGGAAATGGGGAATTGTAGACTTCCAGATTTCTAAACCTGTGTGTTGGCATGACCACCAATTTAAGACGTTAAAGTTATTGCACCTAAATAAAATATTGCCTCTTTATAACTGACCTCCCCAGTTGCTACACAAAACAGATAATTTACACAGCCTCAATGGTCAAAATGCATCTGCGAATTGTTGAAATTAAAGCTCTCAAGCTTCCTCATAGCGAGAAGGGGGAGAGAGGGACTGGCACTTTTCCCATTGCCCATACCCTTTGTAATTAATTTCTAAAGTAATTTCCTCCTTTGCCCAGCAGATATCATCTCTGCATTGTGCATTTGTGCGAGGAAAGAAGATCTCCCCGGTTTATTTCTGACAATAGATGCAGTTAATTAACGTTCAGGGAGTAAAATCTGACAGCTGTCAGAGTCAGTGGGACTCCCCCTGGGGTACCCCGGGCAGGCGGGATGCAAAGCCCCCGGTGAGAGCCCAGGGAGGCACAGGGCAGGGCAGGATGCTGGCCGAGAGCTGCCCCAGGGCACGCTCAGGTTAGAGAGGTAAAATAGAAATCCTTCTTACTCTTACATCTTTACCTGCGAACACGTGAGGGTTGTTCAGAAGGGTGGAACGTTGGCCGGGGTGTTCAGAGGTTGTTCAGAAGGGTGGAACGCTGCCCGGAGTGTTCCTGTGCCCGCAGCGCTGCTCTGCCCTCACAGCGGCGCCGAGACCGCGGGACGGGAGCGATTTCGGCACAAAACCTGTGCTGAGAGAGACTAAACCAGAAGCCAGGTTTGCTTCTCCCAGCCCAGCAGCCCAGCTCAGCCGGGACCGGGCCCTGCTGGACCTGCTGTCCCAGGGAGGGGTGGCCGAGGCCATGGGGCCATCGCGCTGTGCCCACACTGGGGACCCCGCGGCAGCTGCCGCGGGGCTGGAACTGCCCTCGGCCCCCTGGAACTGCCCTCAGCCCCCTGGAACTGCCCTCGCCCCTGGGAACTGCCCTCACCCCCTGGAACTGCCCTCGCCCCCTAGAACTGCCCTCACCCTCTGGAACTGCCCTCACCCCCTGGAACTGCCCTCAGCCCCCTGGAACTGCCCTCGCCCCCTGGAACTACCCTCACCCCCTGGAACTGCCCTCACCCTCTGGAACTGCCCTCACCCCCTGGAACTGCCCTCAGCCCCCTGGAACTGCCCTCACCCCCTGGAACTGCCCTCGCCCCCTGGAACTGCCCTCGCCCCCCAGGAACTGCCCTCAGCCCCCTGGAACTGCCCTCAGCCCCTGGAACTGCCCTCACCCCCTGGAACTGCCCTCAGCCCCCTGGAACTGCCCTCAGACCCCTGGAACTGCCCTCAGACCCCTGGAACTGCCCTCGGCCCCTGGAACTGCCCTCAGCCCCCTGGCACACGCAGCACCACAAGTTTCCCGTAGCTCCAGGGTTTGCTGGTGTGGTTACAGGGGGCCCTGCTCCCAGACGGGACCCCCAGGGCTCCCTGTGGTGAATGAGGTGTGGGGAGAGCCCGTGGCAGTGCCCACGGACAGCCAGGGCAGGGGCTGCCAGTGCTCCCCAAAGGACACTCCCGGCAGCCCCAGGAGTGAACTGCTCTGTCAGTACCCACCATCTCTCCAGCAGCCTGCTCAAAGGCTGCTGCTTTCTGCTCAAGCACCAGCCACATTCATTTTCCCCGCAGCAGTATTTTATTTGTCCTTATTTTCTGTCCTCAAAGTGACAGAGGTGAGGAAATTATTTATATCTTACACTGCTCCAGTAGTTATTCACCAAGAGTTTGGGAGAGTAACATCTTCCATTTCTCCAGTCCTGCTCAGTGCTGGACACACACACACAAAAATCACTTTATGAGCATGTTACTGAGTTTCCTGGCTGTGAAGCTGTTTTAAAATGCTGCTGTGTTTGTCACTTTGGGATCAAACTCATGTAATTTAATGGGTTTCACTGAGACATCAACAGGCCCTCAAGGCAGATATCGATTTCCCACAACAAAGGGCTGCTCTTGAAATAATTTAATGGGATCACCAAGAAGTGACTTGAGCTGCAGGTGCTGGAATGCTCATGGACTGCAGCTTGCTGGGATCTCAGCGAGGCAGCCCCTGGCCTCACATCCCCAGGAGAGCACGAGATGAGCAGTGAAACAAGTGCCTCTCCCTCACAGATTCCCTCTGTCTCGTGAGGGCAGAGCTGGAAAAGGGCCACCTTCATCCGGTGATTGTCACCCTCGCAGAAATGTCCCGCCTGCAGCCTGTGCAGCACTGGAGGCTGTGCACCCTCAGCACGGCCTGCGAGGACATCTAGTGCCTGCTGCTGCTGCTGAGGAGGCTCTGGGCTCAGCACTCTGTGCTGCACTGGCAGCTTTGTCTCCTTGCAGCAACGAAAGGTCGCCGTGGGTCCAGCCCCAGCAGCGTTCTGGAGAGGAGGGTCCTGGGGGAGGGTCCCCGCGAGGCTCTGATGTGCACTTCAGTGCCTGTGCCAGCCGGGGCTTTGTCTCACCAGCTGGAGCTCCCCAACAGCCCCTGAGCCTGACACACAACTGCTCTAAGTCCAGGCTGAGCAGCTCTGGGCTGTTTCCCCAGCTGGGCTCTGACCCGAACAGCCCCCGTGGTGACACAGGTCACTCACCACAGCTGATCCCAGTGCAAAGCTGTGTCTTCATCCACTGCTAGTGCCCTCCTTTGTGTTCCTGTCTGTTCTGGGAGCTTCTCACAGTCCAGCACAGACCCAGCATCCTCCCTGACTGCTGCATCTGGGGATGGAGCTGACCACACAGTTTGCAGTATAAGAAACCAATTCTGTTTTCAAAGGACATGCTCTTGTCCAAAGCTATCCATAGCCAAGCTGGCGTTCAACCTGCTGGGCAACACAAACAGGGTTTATCAAGTCCTTATACAAGCAGAAATACCATATATCTGAGGATAATCTAAGTTCTTGACAGTTGAGGATGGTGGACAATCAAGATGTCAAAACGATTTCATGGGGACAAAAGATCAAAGCATCTCAGAGTGACACGTGGGTGCATCAGCAGTTCAGACCCAAAGCACGTTTGCCTGGTACCTGTTACTGCTGATGTCCCTGCAGAACCCTGGGACACAGGATGGCAAGCATAGCCAAGCACAACCACGTGCTGCAGCCCAGGTCAGATACTCATCACACCGAGGTGCTGCCAGCAGATGCCCCGCCCACTACCCCTTCCTTGGGCTGCAGCCCTGACTCTGGAAAAAGGAGAGTTTCTTCAGATGAGACTCAGAGAAGACAGTTGGAGGCAGGGAAAGTCCCCCTGAGCTACACAATTCAACAGAGAACCTGAAATAATTACAGATTTGGGATGTCTTAATCTAGCCATCCCCGTGCTTTAAAGGACATTTACTGTGCAGAACCGAACCTGTGTCACTGTGAGTGCAGTATCCGTAACCCCTCAGCCGGGGCTGGGGAGCTCTGCAGTCGGGAGAGGGAGCTGTGCTGCTGCGGGACGGACACGGGGGCACCGCAGCGAGGGTTGCAAGCCTGTTTCCAGTCAGACCTGGCAGCATAATGTGCTTTGAATGTTGCTTTAAAGAGGTTTTCATAGAATGAATCAACATTGTTTTAGTTGTCTTCCCCTCTTTCTTTGGAAGTTTTAAAAATCCATCATCATCATCATCATCACAAAATTGGCACAAGTTATGTGTAACTTTAGGCCCCCTGAAAATCACATTTTTAACAAGCTTACTACCCTCATCCCAGTGCAGCCGTGCTTGCACAAAACCTCTCTGCAGCATCCCAACACCCCTGGGCACCCATCCATCCTCCCCATCCCATCTGCCAACTCTTTATGAAGATGAAAGACCCAGCTCTGACCTTCCCACTGCCAGTGGCATCCTGAGTCACACACACGGGTTTTATCCTTTTAACTGGGGTTTGAATCACACCTTCAGAAGCCTGAAACTGTTTCCCAGCAAAACCTGTCCCAGCAGCTTTACCACCCTGTGCAAGTTGAGATCGGTGCTTCGGGGCTGACATGAGAGCTCATCCCCTCCTTGGGAACGTGTCTGCACAGCCCAGGCCCAGGTGATTGCACAGCACCATGTCCCACTTACCCTGGTGGAGATCTGTGCCAACCCCCTGGGCATGGCTGGCCAGGCCTGGGCTGTCTGCTCCTGCTGCCAGCCCAGCCTGCAGAGCCCTCAGCCCAGCAGGGAACAGCATCTTCTCAGGGCTCCCAGGCACAGATTCCCAGAGAAAACATTCTTCCTGCACAAGGGATGGATGTCTGGAGGGGTTCACCCTTCCTCCCTCTGCTGCTTCGTGGTTTCAGATGGCAGGGCACAGCACAGCAATTAAACTGCAGGAAACTTCAACCTTGCAACTTCTGGAAGATCTGGTAAAAAAGATCCAAAGCAAAACACAAATTCAAATGGTCCAAGACCTACCTGCTTTCTAGGTGCACCTGAGAGTCCATACATTTTGGCAGGAGATGCTGCAGTAGGAGACACACTGGCAAAAATATGAAGCTAATTATTTATCACTTTTCCCCATGAAAATGGCAGAAATAGAGCAATTAAATGAAATCATGCTAAATTTATGACTGCAGAGGACTCTTGTCTACCCAGATTGTCCAAGTTCATTGCAGCAAGCTCAGCCTCAAAAAGAGAGATTTCTTTATGGGGTTCCTTAGCACTGATTCCCATTTGGTAGAAGCCAATTCTCATGATGGACACCCAGAAGTGTGTCCATGGGTGGGCTGCCAGGTACCAGGCACAAGGCTCCCTGCTGACAGATCTACCAGCAGTTCTCTTCAGGTGTCACTTTAGATCTGTGAAGAGTGACTGTATTAAATAGCAGAATAAAGCTTGTGTCCATGGCTGCAGAAATAGAGGAATCTTAAATTGCAATGAGATAAACTACCTGAATAACTGTTTTAATTCCTGGCAGAGAAAACAATGCTCATGGGTTGCATCCACGGGTTGTTTTGGCTCCTCATTTTGGGTTCCCTTTCTTTCTGAGCAATTTTAGAGGGATTCTCCCAATGCACCTCACCTGCTGCCTCCAGAATAAATCTGCTGTCTTCCAGTGATGCTTCTGAGGGTTTCTCTGCCAGGTGCACATTCTGAGTCACAGCAGATTTATTGCTTCACCTTTGCCTACAGGATTATAGCAGATGATTCCAGAAGCCATCTCTATATTTGCAGTGCCAGCAGACAGACTATCAGCACAACACTCCCGTGGTGCTGGATATTCTTTGTGGCTGTGAAGCATTCCTAGCTGTTAGTCTCCAACTTGTAAAAAAGAAATTCCAGAGTTGTTTATTTTATAGCATTTCAGGGCACGCTTTAGTGGCCCATTGTAAACATGAATTACATAAAGCCTTTGATTCCAGGGAGATGTGAGTCTCCCAACAACCACCCCTGAGAGGAGTAGGCATTTTTGGTCCCAAAGAGCTGGAGGACACTGGGACTGCTGACGTGGAGAGCGGTACAGTGGGACTGGGAGAGGGCACAGGGCCTGGTGAAAAGCACCTGTGGGGCCCTGGAGCGGGGCCAGCAGGGCTGGGTGGCTGCACAGACTGGGGTTGCTGGGACTAATCTCGTTGCCAGGAAATTCAGGGATCAGGAGATAAATTATCAGCAAGTGCTGGAGTAATTTGGCTGGAATTACAAGGCCACATGTCACAGTCCTAAACCAGTGGGCAAAAGTGCCTCCAGGCAGCCAGCTGGGGCCCCACCTTCAGGAGGGTGGGAGTCTGCTGGAGCCAGTCCAGGGATGACACAAGAACGATGAGAGGGCTGGAGCACCTCTGCCATGGAGACAGGCTGAGGGAGCTGGGGCTGTTCACCTGGAGAGAAGGGTCCAGGAAGACAGTAAAGCACCTTCCAGTACCTAAAGGGGCTCCAGGAAAACTGGAGAGGGACTTCGGACAAGGGCATGGAGTGATGGGACAAGGGGGAATGGCTTCAAACTGACCAAGAGCAGGGTTAGATGGGATGTGGGAAAGAAACTCCTCCCTGTGAGGGTGGGGAGGCACAGGCTGCTGGAGAAGCTGTGGATGTCTCACCTCTGGAAGTGTTCAGTGCCAGCTGGGACAGGGCTTGGAACAACCTGGTCTAGTGGGAGGTGTCCCAGCCCATGGCAGGGGGCTTGGAATTACATCTTTTAAGTCCCTTCCAACCCCACCACTCACAGATTCTGTGATGATTGTGTAGTTTTGGAAAATGGCTGTATGGGTGTTGCTGGGTTATTGACCCATCCCTTCCCCAGTCTCATTTTGTTACTCTCACCCATGTTCTGTCACGGTGGCAAGCTCTGTGCTGGCAATCCCCACATTCCTGGCAGCAGACCTGCCTCCTACACTGCCTAACACAGACACCAGTGCTCACATGCCCTGGCAGGCCGCAAAAAAATTGCTGGATGCTCCATTTTCAAGGTAAAATACACAACCTTTGGCTAACACAATAGTCCTCTCTGTTTTGAGTTCACCTGCCCAGAGGAGGTTTTCTCAAAGACTTTTGGGGATGGGGTTATGACAACAGAACACCATCGTGTTCATCCTCCTCCTGAATGACATGCTGGCCATAATCCTGTGATGGTTCACATGCCAACACCATACACAACCCTCTCAATACAATACAATGTGCCTGGCAACAGCCTTGCCCAGCATCAACCACAAAATGCCCTCCAGCTCTGACAGCCGGATTAGGTGCTGCCGGGAGGTCATATCTGGGGCCGTTCCTTCCACAAATAAACAGTGATTTCCTTTAGTATTTCCAGAAATACAAGCACCAGCTGGCAGCAGCACGTTCTGATGTCTGCAGTCAGGTAACAGGTGAGCTGGCTGGGCACTGGAGCTCAGCAGTCCCACCCTGGGCAAGCAGCTGCCATAAATACAACACTGGCTTCCCAGCCCAGCACGAGGATGCTCCTCTGTGCCCTGCACTGAAGGGGTTCTTGGTGTAACTGAGGTTCACCAGAGCTGAAAACAGAGAGAAGAGCAGCAAAGAGAAAGGGACCTGTGGCTCCCACAAAGGCCTGTTTGAACACACCACCCTTACCTGTCAGTGAAGCAGTGCCCCTCCAGCAGATATTTCCTAAAATATCTGCCCTTCCCAGAATAACAATATACTTCATTTTCTTCAGGCCTCTCCTCTTTTGGCCTCTTATGTCTTTACTGCCCTGTTACAGATTTTCCTGCAGCTCCCTGTTCTGGACAGCCCTGTCTGCTGTACCAGGCACTGCCCATCACTAGGACACGTTGAATCCTCCTCATAGCTGGGGTGCCTGCCTGTGGCCACTGTAAGGATTTCTAAGCCAATCTTGGCTGGCAGTCAGATTTCCTAGGATGAACTGTTTATTGAGAATGTAATTCCCATTTGTTATTGTAAGAGCTGTCAGAAAAGAAGAAAACCCAACACATCCAGGTAAGAGTCTCAGAGCATGATCAAATGGACTGTCCAGCTGGCTGAGCCTTTTCCACGTAACATAAACTTCAAAGGAGTAAATAATTCATGAAATATCATCCTGACAAAGCTGGGTACTAGGGAATCAGAGGAATATGGAAATTACATTTCTGCATGGAAAATGCTTAGTATTAGTTCTTTCACCAAGCAGGGGCCATTGGGACCTTCTAGCCTGGAGTGGGAATGTGGGGATCAGTCATTCAGCCCTAACAGAATGAGCACTTTTATGCCATGCAGTTCCACTTCCCTATCAGTGCAGTGTCCAAAGACTACTGGCACTGCACACATGAGGAGAGGGGGAAAGATGGTTCATCCACAGTGATATTAACTGGGGTAGGACTGGACTGCTTTAGCTGTGGGATTGCTTTCAAAGCCCTGGAGTTTTCTGGACCTAACGCTGGGAAAGTGGCACATATTCCACTTGCAGATGGGGATGTGCTCTGGCAGAGCCACATCCCTTCCTCTGCAGAGCCTTTTCCCAGCGGGACAGGGGGGATCCATTACGCTGTTTAAAGGAAGACCAAAAAAAGGCCTTTCCGTGGAAATGGATGTAACAGAGCACAAGGAAGGTCACAGGGGACAGGCAGCCTGGGAACAGGCAATTCTACCTCCCTTTGATGCATTTTCCTTTGTTTCAGGGTGAGAACATTTCACTTGGGCTGCTCTCCCAGCTCCCTGTTATGTCACATCCAGATTACTCAGTGGAGGAGGTATTTGGAGTGTTACATCAGACAGATAACAGTTGTTTATGTAACTTGATCTTTTTCTCAGACTTGTTTCTCCATCTTCTTGAAAAATATTTATGTTAGCTATTTATATTTTCAAGAATGTGAACTTTACCAACCTGAGGATGACATTCACCTCCACTGTAAATCAGGGTGGGTGCTTCTGCAGAGCCCTGCAGCACTGCCTGGGATCTTCTGCTTCTCATAGGCACCAGTTCACCAAACCTACAGTTCTGCAGGGGAAGAAATCAGTTCTGGTGTAACACAGTTCTGAAATTTCTCCCATCCTTGAGATGGAAGGGCTAGTCAAAAAGGGAACCAGAAACCCACTGTAAAATCTCAGAGGTTACACTGCAATGGCTGAGGCTCTGCCATAAATCCCTGATCAAATGCATTTTCCCAGTAGAAAATTTCCAAAGGTCTTTCTTTCCCCTCTATGTGAAGCAGAGGGACTGTTTTACAGAGAGATTTAAAAACTTTTGTTTTCAGGGGAGAAAACCTTCTTAATGTTGCACGTTTCATCAGGTCAGTATATTGCAGAGGTTTTATCCTGCATGCTTTAATGTGCTGCCTTAAGCCATCCTGGTTATGCTCCAGCCAGCAAAAACAGTGCCAGTTATTCACCCCTCTGATAAATCTCTTGCTTAAGCTCCATGAAGGTGCAGTATGGGACATGGGGAATGTTTTTGCAAGGAGGTTACTTCAGGCAGTGTCAATCACCTGTAATTCATTCCTATGAGATGCCACCCTTCCCTCTCACTGCTCACGGGTCTTATTGTTCATTAATCACCTTAATTTCCCCAGAAGAGGTTCCATGACAAGAGCAGGATTTACAGAATAGCTGCTCCAGCAAGTCCAAAGGGAGTTTGGCAAACAGGTGCTGGAAAGGGCTCAGGGAAAACTTCCATTGCAACATCTGAGCTTGGAATTTTGCTTTCCCCTCCGTGCCCAGGCCTGGCCCTGCCTTTCTGGCCATGCTGACACCATCCTTCCCAGCTGGCTGCAGGAAAACTGGGGAGTGGATACCCTGCATCTCCAGTTTCCCTTTCCTTGGATGAGGAGGTGAGACCCTGCCAAAGCTCTCCCATCCTCGTGGCCCACAGACCCACACAGACACCCACCCGTGCCCAGGGGAGGGCTGCCAGCTCCAGGCAGGGCTGGCACCCACCACCCTCGTGGGAGTGACCCACAGCACATTGCACCCACTGAGCTGTGAGATCCCTGCAGCCCCCCCATGGCAGCACCTGCTGGCACTGCCTCCCCTGCCAGGCTGCAGGTCAGTCAAACAGTGAATCCACCCTGGCATCCCAGCAACCGGATCAGAGGAAAAAAAGAAGGAAAAGAAACCTCAGCTGCACAGCATGAGGGATTCACATGGCATAAACTTTCCACCAGTTCAGCTTTGCTTGGTAACAACACTGCTACGTTGACCTCGTGCAGCTCGACCCATCGTTCGTTTTATTCGCAGCCACCTTTGCAGCCTGGAAAGACAAACCTCTCCCTGACCCTGTGTCACCACGTCCATCACACATTCCCTGTTCCTCCCAGCTGGACAAGGCCCTGCTGTGTCCCTGCTGGTCCCCAGGCAGGATGCCCTGGGAGGGATGGGCAGAGCCCGTGGTGCTCTGGGCACTGCAGCCCCTGGAGCATCTGCATTCAGCATCCCCCCACTCTGTCAGTTGCTTGGTTTTGCTAGATCTTAATGGTTAAACTGAAAAGTCCATTATTACCCCAGGAAAACGCCAAGGATTTTTTTTCTCTGGCATACAAATTCCCTGGAATTTTCAGTAGAAAGATCTGTTGGCTGGTTTATGAGCTTTGAAAGGTATCTGTGCCTCTGAGGCCTCTGCTGACCTGGAGTTACGGTAATGCTGAATAACTGGGGTGTTAATGCCAAGTTGCAAATGAGGTTTGCTCCACTGGGCTGGCTCTCAAAAAGAATGAATGTTTTAGGCCTAAAACTGTGTCTGTGGTCTCATAAAAATGTACAGCTCTCCTGATTTTCTATTTATGTGCCATTAAAGGAACGATTCCATCCTGCCCTTTGCTTGCCCTCGGGTTTGTCTCCTTGGCAGAGGATTCAGTGGGATACAAAAGTGCAACTCAAATTTGGAAACTGATCCAATATAATATCCCAAAATCAGCACTTTGTCCTCAGCAGTAACTTTACACGCTCCCAACCCCTGTTGAACTGTCTCTGCATTCCCAGCTCATCAGCTGCCATCTCACTGAGAATAGCCCCTCTGACCTGGTCCTGGTCTCAGGCTGTGGCCAAAGGGGTTCTGTTTCCCTGGAGATTGTGGGGCTGAATCCAACACCCAGCTTGGCCCCGGGGACTGCAGCCCTTGGCAGTGGGGTCCCAGTTCACAGAGGTGGCTCCTGTAGTTAATCCCCAGCCCCTTTGCTTTCAGTGAGACAGAGATGTGGGAATTCACCTGTGGGGTAAATATCTTCAGTAAGGGGTTCTTTCAACGTCCAGCCCAGGTTTCCCTGCTGGCAGCAGTGCTGGTTATGGAGCAGGACCACCCTGCCTGTGCGTGGGTGCTGCCTGCCCCGGGATTCCCCTCCTTTCCCTTGTTCCCAGCTTGCTGCGGAGAACTATTGACAGCACTTCCAAGAAATGAATGCAACCAGAAAAAACTAGCCTGGAAAACAAAATCCATTCTGCTTCCCTCACAAAAGTTCCTGAGAGCTGCCTGCTCTGCCCCTGTAAATCGATGGGTTTGCAGCTCCTTCTCCGAGCCTGGCTGTGTAACAGGTGCCCACCCGGGCAGAGGGGCACGTCCCTCCAGCCAAGGGCACAAAAGCTGGGAGAGGTTTTCCTTCTCATGCCAGAGCAGAATCTCTGTCTGGGAGCTGCACAGCAGAGGATCCAGGTTTGTCCCCATGAACGGCAAAGGAAACTCTTCCTGGACAGTGGGTCTGTGCAGCCTTCCAGGCTCTGGTAGAAGGCAGGAGCCAGCCAACAACGGCAACAAAATTTGCCCTCCATTTTCTTCCTCCCCACTTAACCACTCTAGCCAGGACCTTTTCAACCTTCACAGATTGCTTCAGAGCCCTGGAAGTCAGATATTTTTCCCCTGGAGCTGCCAGGTTTTGTTCCACTGGAAACGCCTTCTGCTAGAAGACCCCCCCACACCCTCCACTCCCCAAGTGCCCCCAGTTACAGCAGCTCAGTGTGACCTCCAGAGCTGTCAGTCAGCACTGGTGTGCTGGCTGCTGGCCTGCCACAAATATCTGTATTTCACAACTAAAGCAGGTTAATTTAAGCCACCACAGTCTGCAACAGCCTGACAGCTCCCTAGGGGCCCTAGGCAATCATCAGACTTTCTATATACCATAATGCTCTACACACCTCTTAAATAGAGTGGTCTGGACAAGATGTGGTTGGGTTTAGTCCTGCTCTCAAAGACAGAAGTGCAGCCAAAAAAGTGAATGCTGAACAACCAACGGGGTTCCCAAGATTATTTTGCTGAAATAATTTCAATTCAGGTGATATATAAAAGATGGCTTCTTTTAAAAAGAAGCTACCCTTTACTTCAGAAGCAAAAGCTCACAATGAACATGCTCTGACATCTCATAAGATCCTCACCAAAGCAAAAAGCAGAAGCAGTAAGCTTGCAGGTTAATTGCATAATAAAAGGTACCTGAGTCCAGACTTGTACAGTCAGTTCTGCCCCACCCGCAGGCGAGTCTAAAACACATCAGCCCTGACTGCAAGGACTCAAAAGCACAATAAAATTAGAAAACCACAATTCTTTTTTGTCTTGTAAACTTCAAGACAAACTTCAAACCTTTGTTTTGGTTCTGGGGACATCATTTCCCATCGTTCCTGGCAAGTACCAGCAGGTCTCAGGAGCTCATTCTGCAAGGACACACAAATAGGGACCCAAAGAGGCTGAGGAGCATTGGACAGAAAATGGGGGCCTGAAATGAAGCTCTTGTTGCAGAGTGATGGATCTCTTAGAGGCAGCCAGAGGTCTGGATGAAAAAAACAACCTTTTCTACCCAAACTGAGCTGAGCAGGGAGTTGCTCGTGGCCTCCCTGGCTGACCTGCTCTGTCCCCGTGGCCACAGCACAGAGGACACCGGTGACCTGCAGGGGACAGAGACAGGCAGAGTGGGCAGAGTGCTCTCCCCCCTTAAACACCAGCTGACTCACTGCTCACCTTCGGGCTGGCCTCAGCAGCAGTGGGAAGGGGGCTGGAAGCACCCAGGGTCACCTGAGGGACTGTCCCACTGCAGGGGATGGGAGCACCCAGGGTCACCTGAGGGACTGTCCCACTGCAGGGGATGGGAGCACCCAGGGTCACCTGAGGGACTGTCCCACTGCAGGGGATGGGAGCACCCAGGGTCACCTGAGGGACTGTCCCACTGCAGGCAGAGCTGGTCCTGCAGAGGGCCCGGGAGGAGCAGCTTTTATTCCTGGTCCTTCACACGCCGCAGGTCAAGGTTACGATGCTTGGGTGAATTCCACACACAACAAAGCGGGTGTCTGTTGACTCTCACAGCTGATTGTTTTGGAACAATAATTCATTGTTGCCTCCCTGGATACAGAGAATGGAATGACAACTTGGATTAGCAGTGCACAGCCTTGCCCTAAGGACCTGCTGTTGACGACTAAACCACCACTTCTGCTGTTGAGATCCTCTGCTCTGACATCCCTTGGGGCAGAATGTGGGATATTTGCTAAGCATCAATTGTGAAAAACCATTTCCCTTTCCGGTCCTACACAGGGCAGGCAATTAGCTCATCCCTCTTGGGCAGGAAAGGAGGTATTTAAAGCACAGACACCCAAGCTCCCCCTGCCAGAGGCTCAGCCTTGGACCTAGTTAAGAGCTCTCCCGTGCAAATTTGTTCACCATAACGTAACATGAGATACAGAATGGTCAGCATGAACACTGAGACTTTGATCTCAGGGATGGGAATGGCAGCATTTCACTTGACACCAATCCTATGCCCTTACTCCCAGTGCACTCCAATGCCCCTTGTGTTTGCTTTAAGATGGTCTTTGGCTCTTGTCCTCCACCTCATTTGCTTTTGAGGCCAGAAGACCCAGCCAAAACCAGGATTTTCAGAAAGGTGTACATTGATCACTGAACTCTTTTCTAGCAAAGGGTAGCTGCAGAAGACCACAGAACCACATCATTCCTGCTCAGGAATGCCCACATTGCCAGGATAACAGTCAGGAAAACAAGTCAGCTCATCTAGAGTAATGCTGCCAAAGAGACCTCTGGGGGCTCTGCCACTCCTCTGGCAGTGAGTGATGACACAGACCAGGAAACTCATTCCCTCCATGCTTCTGTGCTCACAAAATACTGAGGGACTTTCAGTCTCAGCCTGCAGAGAAGAATGAGTATTGATGTTTTAACTCATTGAACAAGACTCCTCCCAGGGCTGTGCAGTAAAAAAAAAAACAACCAAAACACTAAAAAAACCCCAAACAAAAAAACAGGAGGCACAAGTTACAATAGGAACACTTCAACTGGTTAAGAAAATACCCCATATTCCCAGGAAGAAAAGTGGTAAAACGTGGAATGGGGCAATCAAATGTTGATAGTGCAATCCCCACCCTGGAGGTACTCAAAGCTTTCCCCAACAAGGCAAGAACAAAGCTTGGCAAACAGCTTGGTTTGGGATTGTGTCTTAGCCTCACAAGAGCAGACACTGCCAAAGCACTCTGCAAGGGTTCTCCATCCTACTAGAGAGACAAAGATACACAGAGAGCAAACCCCCAGCAGTGCTCCTAGGGAACAGAAAGGTGCAGGATTTAGGAGGCACAAACCACACCTTGGTACTCACCAGGAAGGTGATGAACAGTTCATTAGATCTTATCTGAGTCAGAGATTTAGAATTAAAACAAACACAGGCTAAGTCTGAAATCACTTTATTGAGAAGTTTCATACAAGAATAGTCAGTGGGAAAATATATTCAAGTGTGATACAGCAACACCACAGACAAGCTCCTCTCACATCTCAGCTTGAGGCCAATTCATTTACCAACAGCCACTGTCTCCACACACTCAGTTCTCCATCAGGTCACATCAGTGGGTTTAGTGCAGCACAGGGAGCACAGTCTGTCTTTATATCAAATAAGATGAGCTATGACTGCAATTTTTCCTGTGAGAGGTATAAGAGGCCCTTTAGGTCTTTTGAGAACTGTTTGCAATATAAGGCATCATCCCTATCCACCCCAGCTCATTCAGAACATTGACTGAAAGACTGTAACAAAATATTCTGCCAATACAAATCTTTTAGAAAAACAGTATAAAAAAGTAGAGATATATATAGCATAAAGCTATCAAAAAGTGACTGTGCCACTTCCCCCCTTATAAAAATAATGTGTTTTTTTTTAAAATCACAATACATTAGAAATCCACCCAGTACAGAACATATTGCACCTTTCCAAAATACCCTGTGCAGCAGAAGCCCCATCCAGTACCTGGGCAGTTACAAGACAGACCAGTAGCTCCCCTTCAGTTCTGCTCATCTCTACAGCAGCTGCCAAGAATTTGGCTGTTGCATTTTTAGTATTCAGAAAGTAGAAAGCGGCAAGATGGCAAACCAAGTGTTAGTAAATCATTACCATTCCTTCTCAGGAAGGAGAAAAACCCATCACAGAGATCTCTTGATTAAAAAGAAAAAATTATGTATTACTTGTTGTTGGTGTCAGTAAGACAATACAGCTTCCAACGTTCAAAGGTTTGTGTGTCAGTTTTTATTTGCAGAGCACCACTTCATGTGCCAGAGAGGTACCTGCAGCCCCTGTCAGTGATTTCTGGCTTAATAAGAACATACAGCCAAACCACAGGAGCAAATAAAACCAGGTCAGCTTACTCTGTTTCATGAAAGAAACTCTGTAAGACACCAACAGACGCAGGGTTGGGAACCTGCTGTCTGAAAATAATTAACATTGATTGATCATCAACTCAATTTTCAGTCACCTGGAGGGTTTTAGATAGAAAGGCAACCCCTGTCTTGCCCCCTGCTTTTCCAGGCACAAGATTCAGTCCCAGTAACCACACACAGCTATGCAGAAAAGGAGCTGAAGTCCCAGGAATTGAAGATTCTGCTGTGTGTGAAACCCACTCTGGATTTGGTGACTTAATCTTCTCAAATAACTCAGCAAGAACTTCCAAACTCTCTGTATGACCTTGGAGAATACCAGGAATGGGCTTTGGATCTGAGGATGTACAAATCAGATGACCTGCTCCTCGATGGAAGGAGCACTGACCCATTCAGACACAGTTAGTACAGGGATGGGGGCTTTGTTAGGGGGGATTTTTGTTTGCTTTCCTTAGCAGAGAGCTGGCAGCAGCCAGAGCCCCTCCCTGCACAAAGCGAACAAAGTTATCCCCTGCCAGGGGCCCCAGGGCATAGAGCCCCTTCTCCTGAGTGCACTCATGGCTGAATGGGTCCACATCTATGGGATTCCTCTTGGGATTCACTGGTTGGTCACTGTCCATTGCCAAGTCAATGCCATTATTTGGCAGAAAGGAGAGGTTGGGGTTTGAGCCAGTGAGAACAAGAGCCATGGATATTTTATAAGCTTTCTGACAGCCATTCTTGTCTTGAATGATACATTTTCTGTCCTTGCCAAAGGACAGCACGTGATGCTCAGGAAGGCTAATGTAACATTCATAAGGCCCAGCACAAGCAGCTGTCTGTTCTTTCATCATCTGATGGACTTTGTGGTATTCAGGATACATCATTTTGGGGAGCTGGTTAAAGATAAGACCCGGATCACTGACTCGCCTCCTAAAAACATGTATTACTGGAATACTGCAGTGGTGAGCAAAGAGAATTGCATCAGCAGCTGTCAGACCAGCACCTACTACCAAGACTGGGTCTGACATGATGCCAATGCTGTTGCTCTTCACTGCTTCTTCCAGGGCAGACAGCTGGTGATGGACATAGGAAAGGTTTTCCCCCTTGACCCCGAGCCAGGTGGGACTGTCGAACGTTCCTGTGGCCAAGACCACATTCTCTGCATGGATGGAGAAGGGCTCTTTGTCACCTTCCACAGCTTTGAAAAATCCATCCACCTGAAAGATCTCTGTGCTCTGTTCACTGGAGTTCCAGAGTGAGCCACTGTTCTCCTGCAGATCTCTCTGGGTGTGGCTGGAGATGCTCCCTGCACTCACTTTCCTCACAGAGGTCACGACAGTGCCACATCTGAAATTCTTCTGCAGTCCTTTCTTCACCACATAGTGTTGGTAATACTGAGCAATGTCTTCTGCTGTGGCTCTGTTGTTTCTGAGGCCTCTGTAATACAGTACAAACAAAGGTCAAGCAGCAGTCAAGTAAGAGACTGGAATTTTTTCCCCTCTTCCACTGAATATATCCTAGAGTAATCTATCCTGGCACTACCAGAGACTTATCTAGTTTCCTTGGCTTCAGCAAAGTTATTCCTGATATACAGACCTAGCACTCAAGTCCAAAAGCTGTTGGACAGAGGCACCTTTCTCTAGCATTCATCTCATCCACATGGTTGTTCACTTATGCCTTCCTTTCATACCTCACTTCCATTCCATTTTTAACTCCTGGACTTTTTAAGATTAATTATTACACATGTCAAGAGCAGAAGCACCTGAGAGACTGGAGAGCAGCTGAACTGATTATATCTGTCATTAGGGACAGCAGCAGTAGACACAGAAGCCAGGTGACCATGCTTTTTCCCCCCAAGCTTTACTCAGAATTCACAGTCACTGATCCATCTCCCCAGTGGCTGTTGAGAAGGACACTTTCCAAGAGGCACTTTATCTGAATCACTGAATGTAGAATGGACCTTTTTTGGGGTGTGGGAGGGTGTCCTTTCTCTCACTAAAACCCTCCGTAACAGATGGGTAGCTACATTCAAGCAGTGCACTCCAGGTTTGTTGGTAACCTCCAGAAGTCTGCCAAGGATCACACCATTGGTATCTTACCTTCTCTTTTGCTTTAGCCACTCTTTGAAAGGCAGATCTGGGAGTCCCATCCATTCCCCTCTGCTCAAGGTAACCATAGAACCCTCTATAGACTGGAACAAGAAGCAGAGCAAAATTACTTTATTTTTACATAAAAAGTGAAAGGCAATTTTTTCATGTTTCAATACAGCACAGATCATGAAATCTGTAACCTTCCCTGATCTGCTGTCATGGATGAAACCATTCATGTCCTCCAAAGAGAACTAGAGACAAGAAAGGCCTCTCATGCTTCTTTTCCTTTCCAACTTTGACTCTATCCATAAACCCAACCATGGCTGGCTGGCATTTCGGCAGAGCTGTTCCCTCTCCAGGGAACACCTCTGGCTGTCACCCAACACACAGACCCAGCAGCTCCCCTTCACTCACATGCCAGGCCCCTCCAGGAGCGTTCCTGCCAAGCACCAGGTGGGGGATGGCTCTGCTGGGCTCGTGCCTCCACCTGAGCACAGACTCTGCTGTGCCACCCCAGTCCGTGTCCGGCCGCTGCAGAGCGTCGAAGAGCAGAGCCACGGGGCTGTCCGAGCGTCCCTGCAGGCCCTCAGACAGATAGTCCAGGTCCTGGAGAGAGGAGCAGCTGTCAGAGTGTGTGTGCTGCCAGGCAGCAGGCTGATTGTCACTCCAGTGTCTCTAATCAGTGGTTCTGGTGCTCTGGGAAGCTCATTCACTGGCACACAGACCTGATCTTTCCCGAGGAAAACCTCAAGGATCTCAGCAGGAATGCTGGCATTTCACACAAGGCAGATCTGGATTACAAAGCAAAATTTGCTTAAGGCTTATTCTGCCTGTGTATTTTGAAAATTCAAACAAGGTTATCACTCATAATATACCCTAAGGATGCTTTACTGTGATGTTATATTGCTTATCTTTACACAAACCTGGTCCAAAATGGAGACTTCTGGTGCCTCTTCCAGTTTCCTCTGAAGAATAGGATTAGGATGAAGAGATTCTCTTTTGAAGTAAGGGATGTAACCTGACAGCAAATATGAGAGGCAGATTCCTGAAGGTCCGTTCCCTGAAAAGACAATGGAGAAGAATTTATACTCCTGCAGACAGAGCTGTCCTTTGAAAAGTGTTTCTAATATCCAGACCAATGCAAGAGATATAATACTGTGAATACAGGGGATCCTCTCTCCCAGGTTAACCACTGACCTATTGGATGGAGTTGGGGAAGTCATTTTACCCTCATATGTCCCCTTCTCCTCCTCAGTTGCACCTACTTGCATTGCAAGGTCCTCAGAACTTGCTGAAAAGACACTGGGTTAAATAAGTCAGAGGTTAACTTAACCTGACCCTGGAAGTTTCTAGCATGGTGAGGAATGGCCTTATTTCTTTGAACATAAAGGTTTACATTCATTAACAGCATGGAGCTGAGTCAGGGCAGGCTCAGGTTGGATCTCAGGGAAAGGTTCTTCCCCCAGAGGGTGGTTGGCACTGCCCAGGCTCCCCAGGGCAGTGGGCACAGCCCCAAGGCTGCCAGAGCTCAAGAAATGTTTGGACAAGGCTCTCGGGCACAGAGTGGGATTGTTGGGGTGTCCTGGGCAGGGCCAGGAGTTGGATGGTGGTCCTGATGGGTGCCTTCCAACTGAGCACATTCTGTCATTGTGTGAGCAGGGGCTCAGCTCTGCTGGATGCACAGCTCACACCAGGGCAGGAGTTCACAGATACAGAACCCTGACAGGAGTGACTGTCGAAGGGAAGGGGAACCAGCTCTGCTCAGTAAGAAATTCCATCTATTAAGGGATATTTGGCAATAGCAGCTCTGACTAATGGGTCTTGAGGACATTTTCAAATGGGAAGCAGCCCCACCATGGTACTGCAAGCAGTGTGTTAAGGAAAAAAATATCTCTGCCATGGCAAGACAAGCCCTCAGAATACAGCACTTTGAACAGGCTGCTGGATGATTGAACTCCTCCTGCTGACCACCCCACAGCCAGGGGAAAAACTAGATATATGTGACTCCAAAGCCCAGGGAGAGCAGCCTGTGGAAGGTTTACCAGCATGTTTAATGTTTTACAGTGTCTGTATAGGGAGGTGTCAGCCTGTCTGGCTGCCCAGGCTCTCCTGCTCACTCTTGGGTGACTAAAGCCCCACAACACAAGGCAGTGCCAGAGGGGAGGGGAGCTGGGTGAGCCACAGCCTGTGGATACAGTGCCTGTGCCTCAGGAGGGACTGGAGCAAAGGCTGCTCTGGAGGCTCTCAGACAGAGGGAAGGGCTGGAAAGCCAACAGGGAGCTGTGGGAAGGGCAGATGTGTCACAGCTGGGGCAGAGCTGCTGTGCTGAGCAAGCACCAGCTGCAGGTCAGTGTTTGGAACAGTCCACTTGGAGAAAAGTTATCCAAACCCAACAGGAATTGAAAACAAACTAAACTGCAGCTATAGTAAAATATAACAAATTCCAGGTTACTGCTTTGTTTCAGGAAGTACAAGGAGATATCTAAGCCAAACTGAACCACCTGAGTGCACAACACTCAGCGGATTCACTCTGAGCCACATCTGAGGGTGATGTGGATGGCTACAGGAACAGCTGTCTCTGGGGCCCAAGCTATTTTGGAATGCAACTGCTCTTGTGAGGCTGCCAGCCCAGCTGAGGGAGCACACAGCCCCCTGGGGCAGGGTAGGCAGCTGGACCTTCCTGCAGTGTCCAGCTGCAGGGAACAGCTGAGCTCCCTCAGCCCAGCAGCATCTTCACACACAGGGGCTTCCCTGTGTGACACCTCTGCACTGGATCCCTGCACAGGTACACTGGGGATGTACCAAAATATCCTCCCTCCCACCTTAAGACTTGTGAAACTGGGCAGTGCAAAGTCACACTGAGACAAAAACCTGCTGGTAGCAGTATCCTTGTCAAACTCACTGTTAGCAAGGGTTAGAGGTGATTCATGGGGTGCATTAACTTTATCAGATGCCAGATAAGGAAGAAACCCAGCTCTACAAGGCATTTAAACACATGCTCAGATGAATAGGGTCCAACCCCTGCCCTCGAGCACAGCCCATGATCGTCAGAGGAGGGCACTGACATCACTGCTTGTGCTTTGCTCCAAGAATCACCTCAGGTGACAAAACTCCCTCTTGCAAGGGAGACAAGACCGTTAATACATAACCTGTCCTTTTTTAAAAACTGGTAGAAAAACATACAGCTTTTTATTAGTCTATTAAAACTCTGCAAAGTCAGTGTAGCTGACACCCGTTTTAAAAGAAATCTGTGAAAAATTTCAAGAAACTTTAACAGCATTTGGAGCACTTTCTAAACAGACATAATGGTCAGAAAAGATCACACAAACCTACCTCCACTTCAAACACTACAGATAATCACAGCAAATTGATTAACTATCTGTAGGGAAAAGGTTTCAATTCTTTCTAAGTGTTCAACTGAGAAAAAACAGGCCCAGATGAACTGATGCCCAAAAGGCTGCCAATTTTACCATTAAAAATAGGTATGTGTTTTAGTTTGTCCAGTACCTGGGTCCCTACCTCCCACAGCTCTCAGTGATCTCCCTCTACAGGAAGTTTGGCTGAGGGAAGGATGCAGAAACAGGGGTCAGGTATTTCTGGTTTGAGTGAGAACACGTGGAACAAAAGTTAAAGACAGCAAGTCCAAAGCAACAACAGCATAAGAGAAACAGTGATGCTGGCAGGAGAAAGCTCACCTATGATCACAACAGGCAGTGGCTTGAGCCCACTCTTCTGTGAGGGTCTGGTCAGCAGTGGATACATCTTCCTGTCTGGAAGCATTTCTGTTCTGGAGTCCACCTGCTGAAACAAATAAGTTTGGAATCACTTGCATTTTTTGGCAAGAAAAAAAACCAACCAACAAGACTTTGTACAGCCCACAAACCCAGGTTGATCTAAAGTATTATCCTTGCATTACATTTCCACACTCAGGACACACCTCCTTATCTTTTTCTCCTCCTGACCCCAAAATCAAAGGCTGGTTCTCTGATTATACAACACAAAAGAGGGAGAGAACAGTTATCTTTCTCCTCCAGACATGAATTCCAGTCCCTTCAGAACAGCTGGCAATTTTGGTAACCCTCTGACTGCATTAAATGAAGTGTTGCAGCTTGTTAATGAAAACTCACAGTTTTCTTTACATACTGTGTGAAAACTTGTCATAATTATCACAAATGCAGCAACCTGTGCATTTACAGATAAGTAAAAAAAAAAAAACCCTCACTCAAGACTTCTGCCCAGTGGCTGGAAATCTCCTGGCTGCATTTTCAAGTAGGTACCATTCCATCCCTACAGGATTTTTTGAGTAGTTTAGTTCTGGAACCTTTTTTCTTATTTTTCCAGAAAATAGAGAGTTGTATGTCTGAACAAGTAAATAACAAGTCATCTTTAAACAAAACAGGCATCCTAATTATCTTGGAAACTAAGGTGTCACTAGAGTAGAATCTACAAAACTAGTCTAATAATTTTGCAGATATTCAATGAACAGTGAATGGTTTTGCCATTATTGCAGAAATCCTACCTTGTCAAATAATGGCTTATTTAGTTTTCCTGGGAGTAGGAGTTGTCTACTGTCACTAATCTAGAGAAGTTATTTTTACTACAATAAACATGAGATTTCTGAAATTCAGCATAAGCTTTTCAGTTATTCTACAGAAAACACTCTCTTATAAAAACCTTATTTTCGTTTTGGAAAGCCAAGTAAACTCCACCAACAGGCATGACTTCATTCAGTGGGGCATGTTCTTTGTACCCTTTTCAAGTGCAAGAAGCTCTTTGGCAAGCACAGTGCATGCTTCCACAAGGTCTGGCACATCACTGCCCTTGACAGGGCTGTTCAGCAAATGTCTTCCTACGAGTGTAATGCCCCACTTTTGGCTGACATTTATGGCACAGCAGCTACAGCAAAGCAGTGAGAGCCTGGGGACTGAATGAGCTGCCAGGAAACCACAGGTGAGCTCACAGTTTGCAGAATTCCAGGCTTCAGGAGGAGTGTTACAAGTGAATTTGCCTGCAAGGATGTGACAGTTGTCCCAGCCACCAACACACAGCCATGGCTGGGCTCAACAGGACTATTCCAACAGCCCTGGGTCCATCCAAGTAAAGCAGCACAGAAGGCTCACAAGCTGAATTCAAAACTGGCAGCTTGTCCAAGGTTTTTGATCACAGTTTAGTCCCACTTACTGGTTGCCTGTTATCACTTAACCAAGCATTGTGCCCAACAGGGCATGAACCATTTAAAAGGCATAATAGCTGTGCTTTCTAATTTAAGTGATTTCAGGCATTTAGCTTTGAAGAGAGTTGGATCTCAAGGAAGCTTATGTTCCCAGTTTAACTGAGACTCAAAGGTCACTGCATTCCCTGCAGAAGAAGAACATTTCAGTGTTGTGTCCATATCAAAGAATGCATCAAGCCCTTAAGGCATGTTTGACCCAGCCCTGGGAGCTGTGGGGGCACAGCCAAACTGCCCAACTATCTCTCCAGTTTTTTGGGTAGTTTCTGCCACATGAACCAAAACTTGCATCACCTTCAGGAGACTGTAAGTTTACCCCCAAATAATTCCTTACCACAAAGCTCCAGAGTTGCAATTGGTAGAATTCAGCACTAGCACCCGGCACGGCCAGAGACACCAAAGGAACTGGTGTGACCAGTGAGGTGCCCCCTCCAACCAGCCAAACCACAGGACCCAGCTGAGGGTAGCAGAGGTTTCTTCTCCATGGTAACAAATAAACAAACCCCTCCCCTCTGCATTACACAAGAAGAAAAGGTCTTATTAATTTTTCCTAACACAGAGTGCACATGTCATTTCTGTGAAGCTACTGAGAGCCTGGAAGAGGAGAGAGCAAGATCTCTGGAAGAGGAGAGAGCAAGATCTCTGGAAGAGGAGAGAGCAAGATCTCTGGAAGGGATCTGCCAGGTTTCTGCTCCACAGCTCTGCAGCACACACAGAAACACCGTGTGCACTCTGTAAGTGGCACCCCAGCAACACCCACGGCAATTCTGCTGGAAGCAAGGACTGAACCAACCCAGCCCAGCACATGGACACAGTGCCAGGGGAGCAGCAGAGCCAGCAGATAAACATCAACCCCATTTGTAGGGCTTGGGTGCACAGTAACATTATTGTATGCCAGCATTTTCTGGGGAGAATGAAGGGGACAAAAAAGGCCCAAGACAGTTGAAGTGGGCCTGGCAGCCCTGTTTGCTTTAGAGGAAGGTTACCTGGGCTCCTGGCTGTTGCACTGTGCCACCCTTCCCCACCCTGATAAAGCACAGAGCCAGCAGCTGCAATCTCCCTGATAACACCCTCCTCCATCCTGCACCTTTTCACACACAAAAAAGGAGCATTTGCTGGAATAAACCAAATTTTAATGGCTAGAGGAACACAATTGTTAGTCTAATGAAATTACTAGATCTGTGCACATAATGACCATTTTTAGCCATGGATTTATTCAGTATCTTGGTTCACAAAGCCCCTTAATGACACTTTAGTGCTCTTCACTTTGCTTCTGGCAGTTTTGTCACTGGTCAATTCTATCAACATGAGATTAACCAGCATCTCTCTACAAATGGGAGTAGGTCCTTCCACATCCTACAGCTGCCTTCTCTGTAATTCATACTTAATAATTTTTTTTCAGTAGAAAGTGAACCAGATGCTGAACCTGTTTATAGCTATTCCCCTCCTGTAGGCTAAATGTTTGCCTTTGGGGGTAAAACTGAGCTCAGATCACCTCAGACATTTCAGTTTCAGGCCAAACATCCACTTTCCCTGCCATTACAAGTTAAGGTGGATTATTTTAATTACTTTTCTTTTTTCAGCCTTAGACTCCTGTACCTCAATAACCCGTACAGCCAATGCAGTGCAGCAGAGGGAAGCCTGTTCTTGCAGAGACTATTGGAAAGTATACAGGACATTGAAGTTCATTTGAAGTCTGTACAGAACTAGTCAGCACCAAGAAAAAGCCTGAGACAGCAAGAAACTCAAGATTACTCTTCTCACCCTTCTTTGCTCTAGTGCTGGGCACTCACACTCAGCCAGCTTAGTGACACTGATTTTGGCTCCTGCTTTGGGCTTCCAACTTTAAATGGATGTTCCTTTCCTTTCTCTTCATTTGGGACAATGCTGCAAGTTTCACAATCTGTCTTCTGGCTGCTTCCAAAGCATTTCAGTGTCTTATGTGATTTTACATAATAGTTCTGGCTTGGAAAAGCACCCAGCTCCTTCTGAGCCAAACTCTGCATTCCTCCCTGACACAGCCCGATGTCCAGAGGGACCTACAGCTCCCAAAGTGTGGCTGGAGCTCAGAGTGGGTCAGTGTGGCCCCAGCAGTCCCAGGCTGCATGACAAACAGGTCTGAAGTCAGAAAAAGCAAAGATATGTTTAGCTACACAAGGCCACTGATCTTTAGAGAAATAAAGAGCCAGGTTACATCAGCCACGTGCAAGCAGCTCTCCCTGTAAGAGCCACGAGATTTTGCTTGAGTAAGGACCACCAAGTGTGGCCTGAAGAGCACATGGGGAGTGTTCAAGAGAGCAATGCAACCAGTATATAAATACTGGAGAGACTGAAAGAGCCACCACAACACTCAGTTTTAAATAAGAACAACACCAGCACAAATGCAACTATAGTTTTCTTCAACTTCGCTCCTTCATCAACCCATTTGTTTCACCAGTTTAATATTTAATTAATTAGTACTTTTTTAAAAAAGCAAAGATCTCAATAGCTTTTACATTTTATACTTCCCTACAAGTTTCAGGAGTCAGCTCCCCCCTTGTATTACTACTCTTACATGTCAGACCAGTTACCACCCAAACACAACAAAAGTACGTGGGAAAAATTCAACTTTATGGTTTGTAATAACGTTCTGAAAGCAGCCCTGTGATATTCAGAAAGCAACGCTGCAGCACCAGACAGAGCCCCTTGTGCTTGCCTGAGCCTCCTTACCTTCAGCAGCAGGTGAGGATCTGGGTGAGAGTCTGCACAGGCACAGCCACCCAAACCACAACTCCGGAACCCTCCCTCTGCCCTGGGACAGCTGCTTAAATAGCGGAGGCAGCAGCGGGGAGGGAGAGGAGGAGCCACTGGGAAGGAGGTGGAGCAAGGAAAGTGTTTCTAAGCATGAGTCAGCAGGAATTTCCCCGCCCGGCTCTGAATGAATGATGTGGTGACTGTGTTCGTCTGACCGTGTCCTTACCAGTGTTCATCTGACTGTGTCCTTACCAGTGTTCGTCTGACTGTGTCCTTACCAGTGTTCGTCTGACTGTGTCCTTACCAGTGTTCATCTGACTGTGTCCTTACCAGTGTTCGTCTGACTGTGTCCTTACCAGTGTTCGTCTGACTGTGTCCTTACCAGTGTTCGTCTGACTGTGACTGCAGCAGAGGCTGAGAGGAGCCGTGCAGGGCACAGGGCCTGCACTGAGCAAATATCTTCATTTTTAACCCTCAGGGCATCAGAGAGAGCTGGTGTGTCTGAAAAGACAGATTTCAGTTTATATTTTTTTCTCTTCAGCGACATAAAGTGTTATAAACCTTTTGCACAGTAGCAGTAAAATGAGTCAAACTTCTTCCTGTAAAGTTTAAACCACAGCAGGATTTTCATCCCAGGTATCTTACTCAGTTCAGAGTCTGATCGATCCAGCTGCCAAATTTAAAGTGCCCGTAGCACATGAAATCCTTTAACAGCAAAGTGTTCAGCTGGAGCAGGAAATGCAGCCCGTGTTTATCTCTGAGGCCATCTGTTCTGAAACCACCATTTCCAGGGAATCAGGACTGCTGAGGGCCAGCCAGGATGCACACTGTCATCCATGTGATCTGAAAGATAAAAGCTGTTCATGAGAAGGATTTCTCTGCTCTCACAACCCACATCAGAGCAGAATGCTCAATACTTAATATAATACTCTATTTTAATTCCAACAGAATAAGTTTTTTTGAACCGTTGCTTCACTTAAACTCCCAGTCAACCCTTTGACAAACCTGACTGGGCAAACACTGTCAGACTGAGGGGTGGGGTTTGCTTAAGGTCTCTCTCAAGTTCCTGGGCCTTTATCCAAGGTGGCATTTGCACAGAGCTCTTAAACAACTCATACTGGTTTTTTGACAGCAAAGGCTTTTGTATGTGTTATTCAGCTACTTATTGGCATGAAACCACTTTATCCATATTAGTCAAGGAAGAATTAGGCTTTCAGAGAAAGTAAGGCATTTGTTTGCTTAGGTGATGTAAGACTGCCCTCTTACCAGGTTTTTCAAAATCTGTCTTCAATGTGTTGACGTGCAGCATTGCATCTCAAACATTTTAGAACAAAGATGTTCAAGTCAATACTTGCTGGTACCATGGACACAGGAGGAAACCATACATGATGCTTTGGTAGGCTTTTAATAAGGAAAATCGGGAATACTTCCTATGTGTGCAAATCAGCAGAAGTTGTCCTTCAGGTACAAAAGTAGGAATCCCTCCCCATTTCCCACAGGAATTTTTAAAACTGTCATTTCTATTACCTTCACAAATAAAGCCAAAACCACGTGAAGTCTTTCCAAAACCACAAGCTCTATCATAGTTTTGTGTAAAGTACAATTCTTTGCAGGAAAATGTTCATGTACAATAACCCACTGTCCAATAAGACTATTGAATAGCAATTTGAGTGTGGCTTTTTTATAGATATCCCAACAAACACTATATGGAAAATATATATATATATAAAAATAAATGTTAGGTTTCTCCTTGTGTACCTTGCCTGGAAACAAATAATTCAGCCCAACACTTTGCATAAACTTTCCAGAAGAGGAAGTAATTGTGCAATCTGCCCTTGGCCTGGCAGCCAGCTTTTGACCTACTAATTTGTGCAATTCACTTACTTTTTGCTGAACTGACAAAAACATTTTATAGGTGCGCAGATTTGAAGGTCTTTAGAGAGCTTCTGACTTTTAGAGAAAATAACTCTCTGCTAAACCAGTGCCTAGGTTTATGGGCTCATTCATTGGGGTGCATTGCACTGTGCTCAGGGAGGAGTCACACCTCTGTCACATGGGGTACAAATAGATATGTCAGACTTAAGTGGAAACTGTCAGTAAATTAATTGTTTGCAAGGGTTTCTCCTCTGTTCTTTAAAGTTTTTCCTTTTAAAAATTAAATAGAAAAGTTTAGCCTCTAATGAACATTATCCAGAAAAGAGACAGTAGCAAGACCCCACGAAATGATCCAGCTAATGGAAAATGATGCTCACGCAGGAGCTTGTGGAAAGCTGCTCTCTTTAAAAAGGAGTTTGGAGTTTAATAGGACCTAGGACACTGAGGATTGCCTTTAGGTAATGTAAAGGATCAATTCTATCTGTGTACTTGCAGAAACACAGGAGACAGGGTTAGAACACCACGTTTGCTTTTATATGAATGAACCTTGCAAATATTATAATTTTAGGTAGGCAAATCACGCCCTGTCAGTGTGCAGGGAGCCCTGTGCCCACCTCCTCTCCTGAGAAGGGTTTGGCCTGCGGAAAAGAGGGGCAGATTTCCCTGGTATCTTCCATTCCACCTTCAAGTCATCCTCTGCAGCTCCCAGCACCGCAGCCCTGGCTGCATTTATTGCCAAGGTCAGTGTTTCCCATCGTGCCAGGCACAAATCAGTTCTCAGACCTCAGACGAGTTGCTGCTGCATTTAACCAAGGTAAAATGTGAAGGCTGTGCCAGGGAGCATGGACAAACCAGAGCACTGTTCTGGGGAACACTTTGCACCTGAACCTGAACCCTATATCCTTACAAAGAAAGGTCCTTGTCACCTATTGACTTTTGACCTCAGGTTGTCTGAGTTCCACCCACCCGTGTCCTACTCCTGAGACCTGTCAGACAGCCCTGATTCTGCTGTGCCCTGATTCAGGGCAGCTTCAGCTCTGCTGTCAGAATTCATTGCTGTCACCTCTGCTCTGACAGCTCTGGCAGAACCCTTCCTACAGCACCTCTGCAGCACCCACCCTTCCCTCCAGCCAGCCTTGGGGTGCACCATGCTCTGTGCTAAATTACCATGACATACTACACTGGTTCACACACTGGAACTTCATGTTCTGTTGGTTTTTCATGATGAGAGGAGCACTCCCAGTGTCATCCTCCATGGGCCACAGCAGTGCTTTGATGCATTGGTGTTGCTGTCAATTAGGGTAAAACAGAAGTATAAAATTCTACATGTTTTCTGCCTAAGAGAACATTAAGTGTTCACACACAGAGAATGCAGATCATTTAATCTAAGACAGAATACCAAAATCAAGTGTTGGAAAACCTGTCCAAGTATTTGGTTCTCTAGGATCTCTGTGCAGTACCTAAAGCCCAGCTTCACTCTGTTGCTGCTTAATGCATCTCCACCTTTTTCACACAGGAGAACCTAACACTTAGAAGTTGTATGTTAGCATATGTACCAAAACTAGAACCCACATACATAATGATAATGAATGATTTGACATCAATACTGAAACAGTTTCCTGGTTGCTTTTTGCTTTGACTGAGAAAACCCACATTTGTCACCAACACCACAACCCAGACCAAGATGAGCGAGATGCTCCCTGGAAATGTCCTGGCACAGCTGTGGTCATGCCACCTCTGGCAGCAGCTGGATGTCAGAACTGTCACTTGCTGTGCCAATGACAGAGGTAGAAGCCACGGGACAGCCCAGGGAGCTGCTTGGGGTGACAGAAAGAGCCCTCAGGGAGCTCTGCAAGTGTGAGACTCACTTCTGCTCCCAGTTACACTTGTGCCTTCCCACGTGTGTTTGTGCTTCCACATGGCTTCCTCTAAAGAAAGATCTGGCACAGAGCACATGTCCTAACCTTCCCATGTCCCTGCCAAGGCCATATCTGTATTCATACCTCTTTTTGCAGTGTTTAGGCAGCTGGATCCAAGGGGAGAGAAGTGAAGGTTCACTGCACCCTTTCGTTGTTCATAGGAACATTGACCTTCCAGTCAGATAAATACTGAAATGGTTTTATCTTAGTAACTTGGAAATGTGTTTGAGGAAAGCAAAAAGCAAAAGCTTACATTTTTCTGGAACTATTTTTAATGAGTGAATTTTGGTTTTCCCTGCTCTCAACCCATTACCTTGAAATCATTCTTTATCTGTTCCAAGAGGGTTGTCTTCTCAAATTAATGAGACAAACATAAAGATTTTCACCATCCTTCATTGGCCAAGGCCATCAGCCACTTCCACCACTTTGTCTTGAAAACAACTGTTAAAAAATAAACGTGGGGAGGTGAGAATCAATCCCAGTACCCAGGAGGGCTGTGAAGCTCTGTCTGCTTTCATGTAATCCCATCTTTGGCCACTCTGCAGTAAGGGCTGGTGTGGGCACTCTATTGCACAGTAACAATGACCTGCTGGGACATTGCACACATCTTCTCTAGCAGGCTAAGGGAGCAGGAACAGAGATCCAGAGATCCCTCTAAACACACCCTGAAAGATGTTCCTGGCAAGGACAAAGAAGCCCCCTGTGCTGGGAGATAACTGGGTGTTTTGCAAAAATATTCCCTGGGAGTTCACATGTGAAGTGTCCATGCAGAGAACCAGCAGAGTGCTGGGTGGCTGTGCCTGCATTCCTTAGGAACCAGGCCAGGATCAGCATTTCCCTCCTTGGCTGACAGCAGAAGGGGGTGACAGCCAAATCCAGTGCACTTTCTGCTTCCCAGCACATGTGCTCCCTTTCAGGGACTAGTGGGATGCAGAGAGGCACAGTCCTGGGCTCCAGGGACTGCAGCCTTCCCCAAGGGACTGCTCCTTTCCCACAAGGACTGGGTCTCTGCAGATTCCTTGTTCCCCAAGTGCAACACACAGAGGAAAGCTCAGCTCATGTGCTCTGCCCTCAGACCTCCATCACCATCTCCACATTGATGTGTTTGAGAGAAAAAGTAACCACATGCACTTTCATTTCAAACAAACAGCAGCCATGACCTAGTCAAAGATTAAACTGCTCATGAAGCTGATAGGGAATTTTTCTCTTCTTATCCTAATGTCAATATATACCTAAATATTTACATGAGTTACAGATAGCAGGATCATTTTAAGATACCGCCTTTAGCTTCTACAAACTTAAAGTCAGTGTTTGGTTATGTTCTTTTAGTCTATACAGGCATTTAGCAACTGATAGCTTAATTTAATAAACTGTGGTACCATATTATGATGTGCACATATGCTGCAAATCAGAAAATATCCTACACAGAAGTGGATGTTCACAGTTTCTTGAGAGGAATAACCAGTGGAGAAGAAAACTTGAAGTAATAGGTACAGGTGAACATGAGCACTGAGCATCCTTTCTGTACCTATCTTCCCTTAAGGCAAAACAGGGCTTTTCAAACACAAGTGAGTAATTCAAAAATGGAAAAGAGGATGTAATGCAAAGAGCTTCTTCAACTCAGTAACACAAACTTTCAGAAATGAGGCTGCAGCAAGCCTTTGGAGTTTCCTGGATTCATTTTCTTGCCACAGCTTAAGCCATTCTGTAGCTCTTTAACCTAACTTTAAACTTCTTTTTACTTTATCAAGATCAAGAATCAGTTAATCAAGATAAAGGATTTTGTAGCATTTCTGAAAGGCTTTGGCACATGTACAGCTCAGGGCACCCAGAGCTACACAGCCAGCAGGTTCCATTCCTCAAAGACAAAAAGCTTTTCTGCAGAGCAGCACAAGAGTTTTTAGCTGGGAGGGTTTAGAAGAGGACTGGGCTGGAGTCATCCTGCAACTTCCTACCCTCAGGGTTTATTTTCATCTGCCTCTTCAGCATCTGATCCTATCAAAGGAGTGCTGCTTGAATCCAGGTTACCAAATCTGATATTCCTGACTTGCAACATTTCCTTTCTGCTGTGACTTTAAGAGTGTCTGGGAAATTCTAAGTGCTTATTGTGTGCAAGTCCTTTCCTCTTAAGAGGACTTCATGCACACTGAAAGATCAGCTGAAGTGATATATTCAAATGGAAGTTTCTCAGGCCCCAACTTCCCTTCACAGTAACACTGACTGCCAGGAGTGAAATAGAAAGTCCCCTGGAATTATTCTGCATAAAACTGGATAATCTTTTACAGAGACAGTCTTATCACTTAGTCACATGTAACAGTAATGCATTAAAGTGTAACAAAATTATTTCCTAGGTCAAGGTTTCTCACCTGTAATTGTCAGCTGTCTCTAGACTAGTTTAAGGAGGCTGGAACATGAAAGGAGCTGCCACTTCCTGTAAAATAGAATGTGCTATTTTGAAATACAGGCCAACATTCTGGGGTCATTTCTGTGGTTTAGGAACATACAAGTTATTCACTATAAAGTCTAAAAAGATTTGGCACAGTGGATTTACAGGAAAGAAAGAAGCTGCATTTCTGCACAGGGATAAAGCTGTTCAGTAACTAATTTACCAATGCATTTGTTTTAGAAATACCTGGCTGTTTGTGCAATTCCACATTTAACTGACAGACACCCGTTTTTGCACATGTCAAAGCCTAAAGCTGAGCACAGGTCAGTGAAACAAGTGTGCAGTGCTGCTGTAGCAAGAATTATCTGTCAATGTACATATCCAGCTTCTATCAGATTAAAACCTCAAATCCCCTGAAGATCTTGTTCAAGTTGTGCTGCTTTTTTTGGAGAAATTTCACTAGATATATCTTCCTTGTTTCTCATTCCCAGCTATTTTACAAAAAACTTACTATTTCTGTTTCAGGTGTATTCCTTTTGTTCACATTTTATTGTTTTGTCGGGTGGGGAGAGGGGGGTTTGTTGTTGTTTTGTTGGGGTTTTTTTTAGTGTGCTTCATTTTTTGTACATCAAGCAGCTATTTCTAGGCTAGAGGTGAGAGACTCTGGATTAGTCTTATGCCTTTGCCAATAACTATTCAATCAAGAGAGGCAACTTATTTCCAATCCACTCAGATTTCTGGCAGCTCTCAGGCCAGCAGTGGCACACCCCAGGGTGTTTTTTTCCACAGAGAAGTTGTTCCAAGCCCAGATGAAAAGAAGGTGGTGTTTCTGGTCAATATTTATCTTGACTGTGAAAATGCTAAGGTTGAAGCAGGGAGCAAAACCTCTGCAAAGAGCCTGAGCCCTGTAATGTTGGGTGACCCTTCATGTCCAGGCTGAAGCCCCAGAGCAGATCTGTGGCAGTGGGCACCTGGTTTGCCCTGTTTGTGGGACTGAGTGTGCTCAGCAGGGCACAGTGGGGTGGCCCCAGGGTGCCCAGCAATGGGGGCTGTCTGGGATATCTGGGATATCAGCTCCCAGGGAGCTCTGCCCAGGGTGTTACCCAAAGCCTTCTCTTGCACTCCTGCCACCCTGGAGGGGAACATTCAAGGCTCTCAGCAACAGCTGCAGGTCAGACCTATTCTGCCACGTCCCAGGAAACTTGTGCCCCTGTCTGTGCAGCTCCCTGTGCCCCAATGGTCACACAGGTGACAGGGTTGTCACACACACACAGAGCTCAGGGTATCTGCACTGGCTCTTGGGACACACATAGGACAGGCCAGGTGGACTCAAAAGGTCCATCCAACCTGGGATCCCACCCTCAGCAGTGGGAATTAGCAGACACCCACAAGGGAGAAGAGGACAAGCATGTGATGCTTGTGTTTTGTCTTCCCCTGCCTCCAGGTATGTGCAGCTGAGTGAACTGGCTGCAGTCTGATGAGGTTTGTTCACCTGTGAGTCCCTTCCATTTGTTTTCATCTAGTTCCCAGTCCTTTCACATGTGGCCTCTAGTACTTGTACTAAAGAGAGGTTACACAGCTGATACCTCTCTACACCACTCGAATTTATACATTTCTGTTATATTCCTCTCATTCTGATTCCCAATATAGAAATTATTCCATATCTTGTATCAGCTTGCTTTACCTTCTCCAGATCTCCCATATGCTGAGATGAGAACACCACTGTATAATCCAGCAATCTGTGCACAGATGAGCCATGGGTTTAAGCACCGGTCTTCTAGTTTGGCCTCCATCCTTTCCTAGCACTTAATTTGCTGCAGTAGCAGAAAGCCCTGAGCTGGCAGTTCCACAGGACTATTTGTCACAACCTTAGATTCAAGCTCAAGCTCATCCCTGCTCTGACTGAGCTTCCTTGCCTGGACCTGTGCCAGAGCATGAGAAAACCCATAGGAATTGTGCAAAAGTGTGAAGCAACATGACAGTACAGAAGCACTGCACACATTGTTCTTCAGACCAAGGCAGTCACCCACACGCCCGATAAAAGCAAAGCAGCAAGCCTTGGAGACTTTCTGGATGCCTCTTGCTCCCAAAGAAACCTCACCAAAATAACTGAAGGGCATGTGGGAAGGAGCATGTTCTCACCTGGTACCTGGGCAGGGAGGAGGCCCTGGGTAAACACAGCAGAGCAGCACAAAGAGCTCTTAATTGCACTCCATCCCTCCAACTGCACTCCATCCCTCCAACTGCACTCCATCCCTCCAACTGCACTCCATCCCTCCAACTGCACTCCATCCCTCCAATTGCACTCCATCCCTCGGCCTGATCTCATCTGCTCTTGTCCTCTCACCTGAAAACAGCACATTTGAAGAGTTTATGCAAAGTCTCCTCTGGGTTTCCTCAGGAGTGGCTGTTAGTCACAGATCTGAGAGGCAAAGTACAGGCACAATCAGTGACTGTGCTGAACTCTCAGCTAACCTGGAGTGGACAAAATGGATATAAAGAAGCACAAAGGTGATGTTCAGGGCTTCTAAAATACTTCCTATGCTTATTGTACCTGGGAAACACAGATGAGACTCTTGAGCCTGGGACAGCAAAGCTTCTGTGTGTGTTACCCACACTGCAATGTTACCCCCCTTTGCATGGAGACTCATCAGAAAGTTTTACACCTGTATTATTAATACAAACTCTTACAATGGAACACAATTTTAGAAAATGCCTTTTTTTTTAGGTTCCCATAAAGCCTTGCTACAGGATTTTGAATACCACTTAGCTTGGCAATGCTTTCATATCTTAAGAACAAGGTGCATTCAGTATAAAGTCTTGACAGTTTTCTCCTTGTTCTGACATTTGGGAAAGGATAAGCAAACCTGTCCTGCTGCTGGTCTTGGAACACAATAAAAGCCAGAGTGTCATTACCAAGCTGCATCCTGAGAGTGCACCAATCACCACAAATACACAAAAGCTTAGTAGAAAAGAAAAAATATCCAATCAAATAAGCAAGTGGCACCCAAATGAACATGTAATAGCAGAAATCCTCTTACAAAACAATAGGAGAATTTAGCAATACAGGGAAAACCTCTGATCTTAACAGGTTGTCAGTTTGCCCCATGTGACCCACACATAGGTGTGACTGGGTGTTACATAAATGCTTTCTATCATTTAAAGACACAGAAACAGTTCAGAGATTAAATGTCTGCTTAGTAATTGCCATTACATAAGCAAGGAGTGAACTTAGATCTCCTGGCCTGTGCTTCAATCACACGACTACTCTAGGACAGAAATTATCCATACAAGTGAACAACCTGTGCCACACCTCTCTGTGTCTGATCACAAATACTGAGCACCTCATTAAAAAGTGATAGAGTTTTCTAATCCAATAGACTAAGTGATTTATAATAGTTACTTACAATACTGGTTCATCTTTAGCTATAGCACATGACCCCCCAGAAATTAATTCCCATTTGCTTGCTGTGCTTTTTGGCCTGAGACATCTCAGCCCTGCAGCCTCCTCAACATCCCCAGCACTGCTCAGGCATGTTCTGCTGGGAACAGGCACCTCTTCTGCTCCGTGCCTAAACCCTTCAGCATCAGCAGGCCAGGGTGCATTTCACAGCACTCAGTCCTTGCCAAAACCCTCAACAATCCCTGGGCAATTGGCCACTCTCTGGGTCAGATATTCCTGTTTCTTTAGAGCTACATCACTTCGTAGTTTCACATCTCTCCAAGATGTTGCAATTTCCTACAGAATTGCAGTTTATACAGTTTGCAAATTTTCCAATATACAACCTTATTTCCTAGTATATATGTGAATAACTAAAACAAGTAGTCTGTTTCAGCATATTTGCTGAACTCTGTGTTAAAATTTTTTGTGTGCTGCATTTATTCTGGAGGTATGTTTGTCCCACAGATTCTGATCTTATCTTCAGCCTGTACTGAGAAATTACTTCCATGACCTTTGGAAGATCAACTTGTTAAACATCTATCCACTCTCCCCTACTCTTTCTAATTGTCTAGAAATAATAATTAACTTAATTTGCTGAGATGGGGATGACTACTTTACTACCCAATTCACATTATGTGTTTCAGATGACCCATATACTGCAACTGTGCTGCCTCCACGGGCTTTTTCCCTACTAAAATTCCTCACTGAAACTCACAAAATTACTTTTTTTTCTGCTCCGTATTTCTCCAGGCAAGAAGCAAAGATTCTTTTCTAAAGCTCACAAAAGATGGCTCCATGCCATGGCACAGGTAAAGGCTTGTCCACAGTAACGTGCCACAGAGCAGAGCTTGATTTGGGACTGCTGGGAAATGAAACAACTGAGTCAGGCAGAACTCCACACCAAACCTTCCCTGCTCCACATCCACTCTGTAAGGGTTCTGCCAAAGTCTTTGGAAACCAGTTGCCCAATACCCCTTTGGGAATAACACTGGCATATCCACTGGTGCAGAGCAGACATTTCAGCAGCTTGCTGAAGGAGGGTTTGGTGCATCCAAAGAATGTGCCCAGCAAGGGAGGCAGGTTCACTGGGGACAGATGGCAGGGGGAGAAAAAGAGCCTTAAGGGAAACAATCCCATCTCCAGCTGATTAGGGGAGACAAGTCCTTGGGGGGACCTTACTGGTTTAGCAGCACCCCTGGACAGAGGTGTCACACTTCCATCCTGTCCCACAGGACACTGCTCAGCACAGAGCTGCTCTGAACTGGGAAATACAGATCCCAGTGTTTGCATTGGAATGGCCCCAGCCCACACTTCCAGAGGGGCCTGGCCTGAGGAAATGCTACTGGGAGGACAGCAGGGACCCCACCAGCCTCTAACTCAAAAACCTGCCTGGCTTATTTGACCTCACAAACATAAGGCTGTTCTGAAACAAGTCCAGGACATACAAGAAGTGTCTGAGCAACACATTAAAACAAGCCTCAATTTCAACTTCATAGAGTTTCGTTATAACATTCTAATATCAGGCACCACAAAGGAGTTCATTCTGGCTGAGTACCAGTGAGGGATGAAAGGGAATTTGTTAGCTGAGATACCATAAGATAGCTGCCAGAACTGCATACAACCTTAGCCAGTTCCTTACATTTGCCATAAAAACAAGGTCGTTATCCTCCAGGTTTCACTCAGTTTAGTGTTGAGCAAGGCAGTCAATCTTTAAGGGATAAAACACTAAACTTTTTCCAGTGTGTAAATACAGCTCATAAATGTTAATTATCCACTTCAATCCCCTCATCTGAAACACTACCAAGAGAGGCTGTTGGTGCTGAAGGTGCCTGTCAACATTACCAAAAACTTACTTTTGGAACATCTTGTGTGTTTTGTTTTCAGAAAGAATCTGAGCCAAATCACGCCACATTAAGTAGAAAGGCCTGTTGAAGCAAAGCTAAACATTCCAATTAGTTCTGAGGGCATTTGGATTAGCCTTCCTACATAATTGATACATCATGATGATTTGTAATATAGAAAAAGGTACAATGTGTTTTGACACACCAAGGCAGTAATCTCACAGTTTTAGAAGAAACTTGGTAAAGTGAAGATTAATTAAACTAGGATCAGATTGCTGCTTTTCTTGTAGGGCTTTGCATTTTCCTTGAGTTTCTAAGCATGGAAAAAGACAAATTAATACTAAAAATGAGCATATCTTGTCTAGAGCTTTAAGCTAGACGAGTCTCCCTCCATCCCAAAACTGTCAAAGGAAAGCCCAGAGTATTTTTAAGTCCCTGTACAGAGGTAAAACACAGTAACACTAACCAGTTAAGATGGTCATGCCCATGTGGGCTGCCAGTCCTTCTCCATTTCTCAGGGATGTGCTCCTAACCTGTCCTGCAACAACCTCCTCAGACTCTTCTCAGAAAACAACAGAACTGAAACAAGGTGCACAACTACTCCCACGGTCAATACACAGCCCTACAAGATGCAAGACTATTAAATGTTTGTCAAAAATATTGAGTTAATAAATAAAATAGATTATAGAAACCTTGATGTGACTGCAGCCCCATTTATGGTAGCAGCTTCTTTAAGTTACAGCTGCAAGTCTTTCCTTCCTCTGGCTCACAGCAGCAGCCTGCACAGATAATTCAGAGTTGATCTGAACAGTCTGCTTCAGTCCATCACATGCTGTGTCCATTTATGTGAAAACAGAAATTCAGAGGTCCCTTTCTTGCTTTCATAACATCTTCAGCTGCTCTTTAAATTCCCTAACTGCTGCTGAGAGCAGCACAGAAGGACTCCAGTTTCTCCAGTCTAACATTTTCACATTTCTGGCCCCTTCCAAGAGCAGGGCAGCCAGCTCCTGAAGTGCCAGTTTGAGACCGAGGGGTGCATTTTTAACCTTTCAGCTGCAGGGTTCTGTTCATGCTGACAGGGCTGGGCTGCTGCCCTCCCCCATGCAGTGAGGCCACACTGACCAGCTGTGTCCTGGCTCCCTCCTCCCACACTCATTAAACTCCTGCCAGCAAGTTCCAGTCACCTTTCCCCTCATTCTGACTGCCCCACTCAGGGCGTTTGTCATCTCAACAGAAAATAAAAACCAAGCTGGGTCTGAAAAGGCCTGGTTATATTGTAAGCTGGGTTTTACCTGGATCTCACACACACTGATGGAACATGGGATGGGCAAACTCCTCCTGCTCAGTGATAACCACCATCCACTCCCCCCAGTTCGGTCCAGGAAAGGCTCACAAAGGCAGTGCAGGGGAGAAGCTCAGCTGCAGGTGGTGCTGAGCCCAGCCAGGGCAACAGCCCCCACAGCTTTGCAATGACATTCCCCTCACTCCCAGTACATAGCCAAAGAATGGAAAGCTCCTGTCCCAGCGTTCCAAAATGGAATGTTGGATGCAAAGGCACCGGCTCCCCCAGCCAGGGAGCTGTGTCAGAGCAGAGAGCACTGGCACCTGCCCTGCCAGGGACATGGGCTCTGACTGCCCTGGGCATCCTCAGGGAGATCAACAGGTAGGAACGACTCCTGTGAGTGGGACAGAAAGGTTTTCATCCCTGTCAGGGGGTACCTCAATTCCACAGCTCCCTGCAGGCTTCTGCTCACTGTCCAGCACTCCAACAGCAGCACAGTCACTGTGCAGCAGCAGGAGCTTTGCTTCAGTCTGTCCTGTCCTTCAGAGCACTTTTCAGCTATGCCTAGATATGAAAAGTGTTAATGTAAAATCAGAATGTGATTTTAAAAGCAATGAGTAGAAAGATTTCCAAGTCCTATGTCTCAACACAATCACTCCAGGATAAAGAGTCCTTTCCTGGCCTCTTTCTACAAGTGGGAAAGATGCTGAGGAATAACAGAAGACATCTATGTGAAAGGAAGAGTTTACATTGTTAATTAACAGAAGCATTACCTAGTAGACAAAAACAACCTAGATATTAAGGTTATTTCCAGACTTGAGTGACATTTCATAAGTCACTTGAGCTCTCTGAATTTCCTACCCCCGATTGCAGTTCTATTGCATGGGCAGGGAATATTTTTCAGAGCATGTTAATAAATAAAATAGATTTATTCACTGAGAAAAATGAGATCACAACCCCTTCAAAAGCTAATATAAACAGTTTAAACAGAATATTTCTACAGACCTGTAATGACGAACATCTGACTTTTTTACCACATAATTAGAGGCCTTTTTCAAAAATTACTCATGCCTCTGGATGAGTAATCTGAAAATCTCAGCACTTGGTATATTAACACCACAAGAGAAACTAAGCGTATTCCAGAATTATGTGTTCATGGTTTCTCGAGGGCTTTTAAAGTTATATACAGTTACATTAGCATTGTATCAATCAGATACATTACCCTCCATAAAAATCCTGCTTCTCTTCCCGTGGTAGTTGGTCCTCATTCCTCTAAACGCAGCCTGTGAACTGCAGCTGACACACTCCCAACACTTGTGGCCACATCTGTGTGCAGTGACCTGCAGCCACCCCTCCTGAGCTGCCACCCCTCCAGCTGCAGCACTGACAGAGCCTTGTTGGGATGCACTTCCCAAGGAAAACAGCCAACAGGCACAAAAGCTGTATTGTAAGTCATACACCATCCAGTGTGCCCGCATTCCGAGGGGCTGTACCTGGGGGTACAGGGCTCCAGCCTGACTCCAGCCCTGAGACACTGGAAGCCAGAGGCAGCACGTTACAGATGAGCTCTGTAACGCAGCCTGGTTTGCTGTAGGGAAGCACAGAACAGATTCCATCAGGATACCTGAAGTGCCACCCTGTGGAAGGTCAGTCTGAGCGACTGAGACACGAGCAGCCAAACGAACCCCTGAGGACATTTTAAATGCAGTTACAAGAGGAATTCAGGTGTAGTGTCATGGTCAAATTCAGATTTTATCGTTACAGCCTGGGAATTAGCAAAATACAACACCGTTCAACAAGAGCTGGCCCTCACTCCAGTATTATTCTCAATTACCAGAAATGCTTTGCTTTTTATCATTAGTGATGGAGAGAAGAGTATGCAAAGGTATTTTGAGAAATAAAATCCATTAGATGAAGGAGCTGTTTTCCCACAACACACAAATAACTTTGACATTCCTGTCTTAGCTCAGATTGGGTCCTCTATCCTTCTCCTCCTCCTCATTGCAAGGATACATCTATTTAGGAATCTTATTTACTGTCCAATAAATATTTACTGTACTGGAAGCTCAAATGCACCCAGATCAGCATGCTGTGCTAAATAACAGTCAATGTCCTTGTTGTTTTCAAAGGTCAGTGTCCAAATAAAAGTACTGCAGAATTAAGTTGAAGACATACTTATAAAAATGTAGATATGTGGAAAAAAAGAAATGCAGAGAAAAAACCTTCCTTCAGAAATTTAGATACTGAAAAAGGTAATTTAAGTTCACCTACCCGAGACAGTGTTAGATAACTGGAGGAAAGGAAAAAAACCCACAAAACACAAAACCACCACCCAGAAAAATGACTTGGCTTTCTTGTTCCAAAGCATTCCAAAACCCTGTGTCCTTGGAACATTCCAAATAAAAAATCCCCCTTGTACAAAGCTTTTCTGGCACCCTGGTCCAGATCTGCTTCTGCTCTCTCAGCTAATGCTGCACTCACATTGCTTTTAGAACATTGCTAAACACAGGACTGCCATTTACAAAAGCAAAATCTTTTTTGTGCAAGTTCTTTTCTACCTGCTGGAACGTGTCAGGACCCTGAGAGCATCAGCAGGTCCTGATTTCTCTCCCCTGAGGCTCTGCCCAGGATCTGCATTTCAACCCCTTGCTCTCCCCTTGCTGCCTCACTGCTCCTGACCTGCTCTCAGAGCCACCTTCCTGCTCAGGGCTTTGTCCACAAACAGGACAGGGAAATGGATTCTGGAAGCTGTAGATATTCTGGAAGCCACAGATTCACTACCTGGGCTTAAAAATTCCTTCTAGCCCATATTCTAAGTATGTAGCACTTTGTAGACAACAGGCAAACTGACATTAAACCTGTCCAAAGAAGCTTAAATAGATGTGCCTATAGATGTAGTTTGTTCTTAGTGCCTATAGCTCATGCCATAGATGTGGGATGTTAAATACACAAATGATCTCACTCACAGGCCAGTGCCAGCTTCTTCCATCCCCTATGACGTGCACAGGATACCACAAGGGCTTAAGTATATACTGGTTTCAAAGTAAAACCCCACAAAGTCCCAGCAGGAATGAAGAGGTCAGTTCTGCTCTAGATGGCATCAGTGATAACCTGGAATAGTCACAGTGTGCTTACTGCAGAACAAAGAACAGTGGAACAATGTACCAACCTTCACCCCGAGAATTCCACACCATAATTTCTTACAGTTCCTTACAGTTGCCTTCAGATCCTTCCCAGAGTCTACCCAGAAACCAGAAGATGTATCAGTGATTTATTCCCAGTTTCAAGAACCAAGCCACATGCTGTTTCTACATAATAAATATACAGAAAATAAAGTACAGTCCATAGAAAAGAGAAAGCCAGAATACTGTAACACCCACAATGACTGAAAGAGTTAGGATTGCTCATTCCAGCCAGGGAGGGGCTGGGGCATGATAAGGAATTTTGAAATGCAAAAGGCTGCTGCAGAGCTCTGTGAGGAACAGACAGGGCAGGATGCAGTGCTGTAAAATCACTTGGTTTGGTTCTTCGTTCTGCACTTTGCACTTTTACCGAAGCAGACATTGGGCACTGACAGGAAAGAGTAGGGAGCTGGGAGAGAGAACCATGAAAAGGGATAAGCTAGCACAGCAGGCTGGAAAGACTTTAAAATAAATACCCTTCCATAAACCCTTTTGGATTGCTGAGACAACTTTTATCAGGGAAAAGGAAGAAAATACCTCCAGATGAGAATTCAATTGCAGAATGAGTCCTGGGGAAGGCTCAGCTCTCGTGCTTGTCCTGCAGCAAGAGCAGGAGAGAACCTGGAGACCAAGTCTAAACACAAAGGGAGCTCTTGGACAAGAGGGACAATGATCTCCACAGGGACCTGGATAAAATGACTTGCAGAAGGGGGGAGAAAGCTGAGCCCTGCTTTTGCTGTAAAGGTGAATGCTGGAATAGTGTTTTCAGACCATTCCTGCACACATTTAAAACCCAACTGCTCGTGGTCCTGGGCAACCTCCTCTAGCTGACCCTGCTTTAAATAAGGGCAGTTGGACTAGGTGTTCAACCTCAATTATTCTGTTCAGCCAGGCTGAATGTAGCACATGGTTAAATTATTCACAAGTATAACTTCTTGCTAAGGCTCTCTTCTGGATAGAATACAAAAATAAAAAGGTAGTTTTCTTAGTCCTCAACAAGGGATGGTGATGATTTTGTACATGAATCATAGCCAAAAAATGGGGCAGAAAAGAAGCATTTGGGCCTCCCACGTACAGAAAGCTGGAGAAAGGATTTGGAATAACTACCAAAAATACACCGAGGGGAATGATCAGAAGAAGGGTGGACAACCAGGAAAACACCAGAGTGAAGGGAGCAGGAGGTTTCAAAGCTGTGTTTCAGCATGGTTAGGGGTCATGAGGGTGAGGTACCACTCCTGACCGAGTGTTCATTGTGGGCTTTGGCAAGAACAGCTGTTGACTCAAGAAATAGCTCACATTTTTTGCTTTACTTAAGAGCTAACTAAAATATTAAAGCAATGTTTTAGTTTGGTTTTTTGTTTTTAAATCACTAATCATCTTTTATAGCTCAAATTATCCCTACACACAGAAGTTTCTGTGTAAAGTTTCCAAAAGCACACAGGTCCACTGGATGCTTCTAAAAAATCTCATCTCCATTGCTTTGCAGTGTCAGTATTGCAGACAACTGAACACTTAATCTGGCCCAGACACTCCTGGCTGACTGAAACATGACTGCAGCACATCTCTAGTGCAAGTCACTCCAAAACACCAGCACATTCTTGCACTTATTCCCATTCTTGATTAGAACTTACCCTGTGATTGCTCTCTCCAGCCTGTGCTGCCAATGGTTTCTGTCTTTCCCAGCTGAAGGACAGTTACATAAAGGTCTCCACAGTCCCTTCCCCAGAGCATCAGGTGAGAATTTATCCAAGGTGTTCAGTTTCTTAAATAATTAGGAATAGAACAGACTATAATGGAACAATATAAAGGACTTTTAAGGGCAGGGACAAGTGCCAAAATTACTCTGGAAGAGCGTTAAGATTTCCTGGGACATCCTGGTTTTATTTATTAACTGTAGGAATTTTTCCCTCATGCCAACACTTACGTGTGAGCATAATATGTAAAAATCCACTTTCTAAAATCTGATGAAGTTCCAGGAAAAAGTTACACAAGCTCCACATGCAAACTGATGATGTAATCCACATTCAATCCTGTTTCAACAATGTCCAGCTAGAACTGAATTTAGCAAGATCCACAATGACTGGAGGCTTCCCCTCCACTGCAGAACTGCCCCTGGTATGGGCAGATCCACATTTGTTAGAGGTTTGTATTTGTACTTTTATCCATTTGTGCTGGTAACTCATTTGATAAATAACTCAGACTGGCTTTTCAGAGAGCCTGAGGACTCACAATGCCAAACAGAGCTGCAAGCTGTTAGCTCAAAGAGAAACCTTGTGACCTCTATTGAAAAGAAGAGATAAGGATCCGAAAATCCAGAAGTTCCTGTTGAAAAATGTGGCCTAAAGATGTGATTCCATTATCCAGTAGTTAACAGAATCACATGAAGAAAGTCTTGCTTGGTGGACTGAACAAGGGGTGCAGAAAGTCCCAGAGCAGATTTGGCCTTGACTTGAGAGCTCAAGTCTTGATCTCCCAACACACCTCCTGAATTCTACAGCCCTCCTTAGGCAGATTAGGGAGACACTTAAATAACCTACTAGATTGGAGCCAGGATGTACAGCACTGTGAAATGAAGCTCAGAAATTTACTGTAATAGTAACCTGGCCCAGTTGTGATTGGAAATAATCTCTGTGTAAATACTGGCCAGAAGTGGCTTGGGCACTGCTGCTGCTGTTTGTGAACCCTATATTCTATACACTCCTTTCATTTCAGTGAGTTTTTGCCACTAAGGTTTCCCATAACACTAATTCTGGTTGTAATTTTTTTTGCATTGCTCTCTGGGAACAAAGGAGGGGTAACAAAACTCTTCTTCCTTGGCCCTGTGCTATGTTCTTATAGGATTATGCTTGGGAACAGAGAGACCTGGTGCTAGGAGAGGTAGTTTGGCTACATCTGAAAATGCTACTGAATTAAACCTAATTCAAGCTCCTGAGATATGGCAAATTTCCATCAAATCCAAGACAGGTCTACCTGAATTCCTGCCTACAGCACTCCAGGATTTGGCCTCTTTTCCATCCTCTCCCTTCCCAGCTGTTCAGCTCCGTGGCAGAGTCCTGGCTGTGCTCCAGACCCCTGTCCCCAAAGCAGGGACAAACCCCAGTGCTATGCCCTGCCCTGCTCCAGGCTCAGGCCCTGGGGCTCTGCAGGACTCCCCTGGTTCCTCAGCAGGACCTCGACCTGCAGGTCGGGGCAGACCAGACCAGCTCTGGGCACTCCACCAGCCCCACTCTGGCCACTCCACCAGCCCCACTCTGGCCACTCCACCAGCCCCACAGGGCACCTGCCTGAGGATCTCCACCATGGGACTGGGGGCCTGAACCTTCTGGGTGTCCTGTTTTAGGGCACAGACACAAACCGGGTCTGGCATCTCTAAAAGTGACCCTTGTCGATTCTGTGGGTGTTAGCAGTGAAAGACATGATGTGGGAAAAGCTGTTCTGTCTGTCTGTGAGAGCTTCCTACCAGGCTGGGAAAGGGTCAAGATGAAGTTTTTCCAACAGCTGCAGAATCCTGGGAGTACAAGCTCTGTATATGTAGCTCATCTTGGGCTTTTTCTCTGTTTCAAAGAAATAACAATTCCAGGGAAATGTTAATTTCACCGAAATCCCAATATTTACTGTGAATTAGAAAGCCTTTTGGTCAGGCCTATCAGCACGTGGAAGAGTTTGTTCAAATAATGCAGCAGCGACCTCTGCTGCACAACTGATGCTCCTTCATACTTGTTTTGCTCATTAACCTGCTGTCAATACTCTTCCAGATAAGATAAAACAACAGTTTTTTTCAAAAACTAGTATTCTTACCTCAAGGTAAGAGCATTCCTCTCTTACTAATAAAGGGGAGGGCTTCAAACAGCAGAAGATAATTTTTGAAGTTACTGGCATGAAGATACCACAACTTATTTGGAATGCTTTCCGTGGTTATCAAGGATAATATTAGCATTAAATGAACCTTGAACTACCCTCATAAAAATATTTCTGTTAATTTTACTGGGAAAGAACCTGAAGCAAAAGCCACTGGGTGATGTGCCAACAGACACACATGACATCTGTGGCAGAGGCACCAATGTCAGGGAGAATAACAATTTCAAGCCCTATTCTTTAATCACAAAATGACCCTTTCCCTTTCCTTTGCTGGATCAGAAGAATATCAACCAACTGTAAAAGACATGTAAAAGACATCATGCCTGGACACGATGCTCCACACCATCCATGTGACAAGGGAAAGCAACAGAAACTGGAAAAACAGGGTGCCTGTTTTCAGCTTGTGACTTTCCTTGATCACATGAGAACACAAATGGCAGTATAAGCAGTCACAAGCCTCTTGGTTTGATCTTAGTGAACTGTTGAGCAACCACAAATTCTGCCAAGTCACAGAGGCAACATGGAAAATGGTGTCCTTCCCCTTCCCTCCCATGACTACCCCTTCCCTTTCCACTCAGTCCTCCAAGGGAGCACATATTGCACATGTAAGGAATTTGGGTCTGGCCCCTGCCGTGGTGCAGCATTACTGCACTCTCCTCTGTTCCCAAAGAGTTAAAGCTGGCACAGAGCAAAGCTGGGTGATCTCACACCGACCCTGGTGGTGACACCAGGTGGAGCAGCCACCTTCACAACCCCCCAGCCAGGAGCACCAGGCTGTCTGGCAGCACTGGCAAGTTATTGCTCATTTTTTACTCCAGTGACATCCAACTCAGTTGATAAGAGGAGTAAAAAGAGTTTTCAAAGTGTTCATCTCAGGAGTGCAGTTGTAGTCTCCAAGGCCAGTGAGCAAGGCTGGGGTGGCCCTGGAACACTGGAGCACTGGAGCACTGGAGCACTGGAGCACTGGAGCACTGGAGCACTGGAGCACTGGAGCACTGGAACACTGGAACACTGGAGCACTGGAGCACTGGAGCACTGGAGCACTGGAGCACTGGAGCACTGGAGCACTGGAGCACTGGAGCACTGGAGCACTGGAGCACTGGAGCACTGGAGCACTGGAGCACTGGAGCACTGTGTCTGTGCTGCACTGCTGTCCCCTCACACAGGCCTGGTTGCAGCATCAGCCACAGTGGTGACAGTTTTAGCAAAGCAGCAGAGTCCTGGGGTCAGTCACAGCGTTAAAAAGCTGTGCCTCTATTTCACGCTCTGTTTCTGTCTCAGGCTTTTCTTCACATCCTTGCTTTTTCTGTAAAAGTCCCATTTTCCTTTCTCATGGAAGAACTTCAAACCTGTAAAGAAGCCACTTCTTTTTCTCTTTTTGATAAATTAAGCATAGAACATTCTCCAGTGTCTTGCAGGGAGGTGTTTTTGCCAACCCTAAAGTTTTCTGGCAAACCATTCTTTGCCCTTTTCAGTTTTTCAATGTTCTTTTCTCTTTTCAATTTTTTGACATTCTTTTCAGAGCTGTGTGTGGATTTCCACCTTGCTGGTGCTCTCTATATAAACATCACCCTATTTCTATCTCCCTTGCCCTCATTTCAGTTTTGGAGGTATTGCCTTCCAGGATAAGTCTTATTGTCTAGGCAAGCTCACATTTTTTTGCCACATGATGCACTAATTTCAGCCCTACCTTTATGAAAATAGCATTTTACAAGAACGAGCCCAGCAAACAAACAACCTGATTCTCTTCTGTACTGCTTTTTATTCTTCCACCATTTTTTGGCATCAATCATGGCTTTCACATTTACTCTCAGATTAGAGTACAAGGATATTAGATCTTCTACAACCCACTGTGAAACCCTACAAATCTAATAAATCTAACCCTGACAAATCTAATAAATGGCAGTTCTCTCCAACAACTACTTTCTTAGATTTTCCTGTAAACTCCCCCCTCATCAGCTTCATGTCACTTAACATTTGTGAAGGGCCATGCCACACCCATTCCCCCACAAATCTCACTGTTTTAGCACTATTTTTGGGAGTGCCTTCCTCTTTGTATCTCTCCATCATTTCACTTTATACCTACTTCTTCAGCACTGCTGCAGTGACTGTCTCTGATCTGTGACCAGAACTTTTCTGTGCTAAGCACTACGAATGCAGATCAGCCTTGTTTGAGTCACAGCTTACAATCCTCCCTGGCAAGGAGGGAAAACAAGGGGAGAGAAAGCAAACATATGGGAATGGCAGCAAGAGAAAACAGCATCTGCACGGCCCAGCCCAGCAGGGAAGACGCTGCTCTCGACACAGGAACTGCCTCAGGGTTACAAACAAATCAATAGTTTTCCACTCTGTTTTTTTAAACTGCAATTTCCTTACTTTCCACCTTACATATGCAACAGTTATAAGTATCTTGAGATTAAGCTTATAAGCAGAAAAAAGGAAAAGCAATTATGTTACCTCATGCTGAAAGGGACAGTTTCCCCTCTAAAGTGAAACCAAAATTATCTTCCACGTGCTCAGAATGAAAGCGGATGTTTTGCAAGTCAGGCTACACAAATTTCCCTGAAAATTCCACTCATGAAATACCAGAAAAGAAACAATACTGAAAGTATGAGAGAGAAATAGTAGTAATGTGGTAGCTGGACAAAGTTAAATTATGTCAAGGCACAAGAAGGTAAAATAAAAAAAGATTTCCTTTAATGGCTTTTATTCTTTGGATACAGCATCGTGAACCCGGGGGCTTTAAAACTGTCTCAGATTTGAATGCTCAGACTAGCACAGGTGAGCTCATGAACCATAGTACTGTTGCCTTTGACATTCAGCATCTACACTGATTGTTCAAAGTATGCCTGGTATTTTCTTGGCAGACAAAGAGCAGCAACCTCTCAAATGGTATGGAAGGTGGTATATTCACATGACAAAATTAGTTTATTTTTAACACGTTTGTTTTCATTTCATTCTACTCATCCTGTCCAGGAATCTTTGCTTCCAGCACCACAAGCCCAGTGGCAGTCAGGAGGCTCCTGGGAGTGGTCCTGGGACTGCACAGGAGCTTCCTGGACAGGAGAATCCTCCTCCCCCTGGCAGCCAGCACTGACACCTGAACAGCCTTTGGGAACAGCCACAGGCCATGTTCTCTAAACACCATCCTCACACCTGACTGGGCATGGCTTGGGGATTGTACACACTGACCAGACCCACTCCTGCCCAGGAACAAAGCCATCACCTTCTGATCCCCAGCAGCCTGCAAGGAGTGAACTCCTAGTTTGGAAAGAAGGTAACTCACAGAAAATATTTACAGAAACTTGTTTTCTTTGATACTTTCCTTGTGGTTTTCTACCTCCTGATAAAGTTCCTCTAGATAAATCCCAACTGTTTTCTCCAGAAGGACAACACAGACATGAAACTGGCAATGACTGTGAAACACTCCCTGTGCTAAAAGAAACAAAACTTACTCACTAATGTGTCAAAATATGCTTATTTTAGGTTTATCACCAAAAAGAGAAGGAGAAGGCACTTAAAGCATTAAAATTACAGACTTGTTTGGAACAGTAGGAATATTAAATTCTACAGCTTTGGACAATAGCTAATGAGAACTGCAAGAAAGTAGCATTGTAGCATACAAAGCTATTAAAATTATTCTTTTTAAGATTAGTGTAGATGTTCAGAAACAGATCCCACCAAAGACTGCTGAACAAGTACAGATTAAATATTCCTTATAGCCTAGAAAATCTACATGAAACCCCTTAATACATACACAGTACTTTCAAAGAGCCTTCCTATAAGGGAAGATAAGCTATGACCATTGGAATTTACCTTCTGTCAGTGCCCTGAGAGCACCAAAATTGTCCCCATCAGCATCATGTGGGACCTCCACCCACGTGCTGTCTGCCCAGAACTGCCTTTAAGCTCAGACCCTCAGCAGTGTTTCCTCTCAGAGCAGTTCTGTCGCTGTGTTTGGGTCCAGCCTGGAACCTTGGTGGGTGGGTTTGCCCTCAGACTTGCCTCTTTGCTCAGGACTTCCATCTGACCTCAATTTCCTCATAATGTCGTGGGGCAGGGAAAAAAATATTTAAAAAGCCTTGTTAGGTAATCAGAATTAGGGTAATCTGTTGAAGCTGTGTGTGAAAACTGAAGTCAAACTGGACTGACAGGCCCAGCAGAGGTTTTTCCTAAGGCTTATCTACCAAGGACTCCACAGTTCTCTTCTGCAGAGCTGCTTTCCAGCTGGTTGTTGCCAGCATGTCCCTGTGCCTGGGGTTGTTCCTGGGGTGTGGAACTGGACAGTTCCCTTTGACCTTTGTGTGACTCCTGTTTGCACCTTCCTTCGTCCCGTTGAGTTGCTCCTGAGTGGCAGCACAACCATTGACTGTTAATCCAGAGGGTCTCTAAGTTTGGTGTCCACACTGTCAGATGTGCTGCTGTCCTTTGCTCTGAGAGGAAAACCCTTCCTGGAGCTGTGCCCAGCACTGTGCCAACACACTCAGTGCCAGCTGCTCTTCCTAGTGGGGACCCTGAGCCTGCCTCTGGCATCCCTGTCACTGGGCAGGGCAGGGCTGACCCTGGGCCTGCCTCTGGCATCCCTGTCACTGGGCAGGGCAGGGCTGACCCTGGGCCTGCCTCTGGCATCCCTGTCACTGGGCAGGGCAGGGCTGACCCTGGGCCTGCCTCTGGCATCCCTGTCACTGGGCAGGGCAGGGCTTTCCCTCAGCCTGCCCATGCCAGGGGTTACCAGCTCCTGCACAAATTCTAAGGTTTCCTTTTTAATGTCTGCCATGCAGCTGCCTGTTTGCTGCCCACTTTGCTGCACTGCTGAAGCTGAGATGAAGTGTCACTTCAGGACATGGATAAGCCCTGGTATTTTTTGTCTCTCACAGTACAATTGGGGAATTTGCAACAGGTTTCTTTCTGTTGCCACTTCCTGGAAAGGACACGACAGAACAAAGTCCACCCAGTACAGGCTGTTCTCCCTTGTGCCACTCTGCTACTTTCAGCCTTAAAAAGCAAAAATCAACCAAGTAGGTACAGTGATATTATTAGAACAGTTTGATTTTCAGTGATGTTCATTTGCCTGTATAAAAATGGATAGATCATTGACAAGAAGAATATCAATCCCAAAAGAAGATTATGCTGCATTGTTGCAACATTTTCTTTAAGAAAATGGGAATATTATCATATTTTGGCTCAAGGGTCTTTGCTACAGATGAAATGCTGATTTCTAAAGAAAGCCAGCAAACAGGCATCACACTCCTGAGGGCAGACAGCACTTGGGCTCTCCAGCCTGTTTGGACACTGCCTGCATGTCTCTCTTGCTGTGTGTCCCTGTTCTCCCATCACTGTTACAGTGACAATTATTGTGATCTCCATGGACCAAGCCATTAGAAAATTTACTGGAAGTAATGCCCAGCAAAAGTCAAAAAATTGCCATGTTTGGCCTCCTTTGAGGAGCTTGTTTGCAATGTTGCCATCCCAAACATTCAAAAACTCAGCTGCTTAAACTAATAAGCTTTTGATGAGACTATGTGTAATAAACAATGCCTTGTGTTCTTCTCAGTTGTCTTCCAAACTCCTGGGGCTCTAATGAATAGTTCCACATGGGTTTGATTTGGCAACCTCTAAATGAAAGCTGAAACTTGTACTTAGCCCCTTAATTACTACAAGATCTGTTGAAACTACTTTATTAATAAATTTTGAACAGGATTGAAGTTCCATAAGCAGATTCTTTTGGTATAGAAATACCTCCTTTCATTTTTTTAGGTGCTGTCTGTTCACATCACTTGTGCAATTCATGGATTCTTGCCCAGCTAAAATTGCTAAGGTTAACAAAGGCTCTTTTGATCAGCAAAAGAGACTTGTGGTGGGAAAAACTGTTGGGAAACCAAGGTAAATCCTCCACTTTTTCCATCCTCTGTGTTAGCTGGCTGCTTTCCATGGAAGAGAAGGAAGTGCTGCTCTCCAGCAGCCTTGGACTGAATTCCAGTTCAGTATGCTAATGACCAAATTCAAAGAATATCTTTCACCATAAGCAGAGTGTTTTCCTGGATGACTGAGAGTTCACTGACGTTCACTGCAGTAATTCAGAAGTCTGTCTCTGGCACTAAATGTGAGTGGCCTACAATCAGGCTTGATTATCCCAACACTTACAGGAAATCCGGAGAAATCTGTAGCTTTCAGGTGCCTTTCACGTAGGTGTTGTTGCAACATTGAAAACAAAAAAAACCCGAAACAAATTAACCCCAACAAGTCCCACAAACAAAAAAACAGAACTGATTTTAGATCAGGTTTTTTTAAAAACTCATTTTTGATTATTTGTACTCAGATGCATATTTTCATACTTCAGAATTGCCAGGTAGAGCAACACAGCACTTGGGATCAAGCCAATTAAAAATTTGTCTGCTTTCCAGTGGAAAAATCCAGGAGACAGGCATGGCATTGGTAAAGTTATTCAGGTTATGCTGTTTTATAGGAAGAGCTTCTTTTGGGGATTTGGTGACTAAGGCTGCCCTTTTTCTCACCTTGGAACAGGTGTCTTTAGGGGAGCAAGGAGAGAGTGCTCACTGTGTTCTTTTGCCTAGAAGAGCTTGAGCTTTGCTTGGTGTGTGTAAAGGCTTTGAAAGCTCCTTATAATCTCCTACCTGTGCCACACATTCACACAAGGTCTCACAATCCAGGCCTCTGACATTTCAGCATTAGCTCACTAGAACTATTTATCTGCAGGGACATAATTGATGGACCTGGAGGTTTGACATTCCTCCACCCTGTCTTAATACTGTTTAGTTCATTGTGTTCCAAAACAGATCACAACCACTTGGGATGAGGACTAGGGCACTTTAAACAAGTATGATCCACTAAGCTCTCTGCAGTCTAAGAGTTCTTCGTCTTGTTCCCACTGACATGAATTGTTATGTGATATCCGTTTAAGATTTCACCATTCAAACAGTTGGATAAAGAATTAACAACTTTCTTTGGCACAATTTAATTAGCAGAGGTGCTTGGCACCACTCACCATATGGAGACTGCCCAGGGCCAGAAGCTGTGATACTCCTGTTTAGTCATCTCACTAACGACAAGATGAATGTTAGCAATATTTTCCAAAATAGCATGGCATGGGCTTTTGAAGAAACAGAAAAGAAAACATAAGAAAAAAGAAAAGGAAGCCTTAGTTCAACTGCAAATCCATGAAATGGAAAATGGACACCATAATTTTGTTGTATTTTAAAGTATCCCCTTGCAGTGGGCAGGTATTGGAGTTTGCAGCCCTGTCTCCTAGAGCAAGATGATCATATCACTGGCTGCACTCATGCCCTACAGCTTAGGCTTTGTGAAGATGAACTCCCCAGCATTTGTAACCCACAGATCTGAATCCTACAGCATCCTAACATCAGCTCCTGGTAAGGCCTCCGGACCCAGCCAAGATGCCAAAGAAAGTGGCACCTTTGAACCAGCCTCTCTGCCAAAGTTATCTGCACAGATGCTTAACTGGAATAACCAGATTGAGAAATGATGCTGGGAACTGTGCTGAAATATTGAAGTGTAGTGTTTACTGATCATGCATCAGAGGCTTTGGTATTTGGGTCATCCTAATGCTTTGGTCTCCTGCTCCTGTGTCATTCTCTCACTGTGCACACTGGCTCTATTGAGGCTTTGTCTAATGCTGTGCTCCTTTAATGCTGCTGCCTCTAAAACCTCCACTTTGTTCTGAATTTGATTGTAACTGGGTTCAGTCTGTGTGACTGTCAGGCTAAACTTTTGTTTTCTTAACTGTCTAATTACTGCACAAGACAGTCCTCATGGGAGCCTAAAGAGGTTTTTCCTTGCCTGTTATTTATAAGCTTCTGTATTATCAGAGAGGCTTTAAACTTCTCTGGATAAATTATGTATAGGTAAAATACTGGGTTTTTTTAATTAACATGTTCAATAATAATTATGTTTAATTAGTTCAGACCTGCACTGCTTGGCCTGTATATTTCTGGTTTCTCTAATTATGGATTAAAATTAAGCTTTATAGTTTTATACTGAAGGGGTTTTTTTAAGCTGAAAACAACAGTTGAAAGAAGTAAACAAATGCAGGATTGTTCTACTACTCTGTTTCCCCAGCATGTGATAGTCTAAAAATACAGAAGTACCTAAAACTACTTTAAGTGTCAAAGAATTTCTGTAAAATTCCTTAAAACTCGTCTACAAACTCCCCTGAAGAACTTCCTTTAATTAGCTGAAAGGCTTTTGAACAGTTGTGATTCAGTCTGAGCCTGACAGGCCGATTCTTTATACAGGGCAAAACATTTTTAATGGACTTTTTAGGGAAGTGTAGACTATGGACAAAAATGAATGTGGTGTGGATAAAGCCAAGGGGAGGAGGATCCTGTGGCACAACAAAACAACTTGACATACTTCCAGCCTTCTCTAGGACTGTTCCAGCCCACTATTTTAACCTTTGCTACTACTGCTCCCTCAGAGTGGTTTCACTTTTGGAGGGGTGTGCTGGGCGGGGAAAGCTGATGCTGGTCAGAGCTGTCAGCACACTTCCCCTGCAGTGCTCCCTCTGGGCCACACAGCACCAGCCACAGGATTCTATGATGAAAGGGAATTTCCCATGGTCACAGGAGGATTAGGCAACTGCCTTGCTGCTCCTTCCTTCCCTGTGGAGGGGGGTTAGGATTTGATCCAAAACCAACAGAAGTGTGTGGACAGAATTTCATTCACTGACACTGGTTTTATGTCAGCCTCTATAAATAGGAAATCTTCCCGGAGCAGAAAGTTTGCATAAGTGTGATCAGCTGAAAGGACTGCTCTGTCCTAAAGTCCCCACCCTGCACTCAGCAGTCCCACCAGCCTTCAGTGGGAAGCTACATGTCGGGGGCCTAGCAGGGACACAATTAGGCCTTATAAGGTTTTCACAAAATTAAAAACACACTGGACTTTTGGCATTTTCTAGCCCAGCCTCCTGCTCAAAGCAGGGCTACCAGCAGTGGTAGCCAGCCATCAGGTCAGCCATGGTTTGTCTAGCAAAGTATAGGGAACCTTTTAAAGGATGGGGACTCTGCAGCCTGAGTGGCCCATTCCAGTACTGCATTACCCACCAGTGAATGGTTTTTTTAGCATCTGGCTTGAACCTCTGAATCAGAGACATCTGCCTGTGCCACTGGTGGTTATCTGCCACTATGGAGAGAATTTGTCTCTCTCTTCATACCTGCCCTTTAAGCAGCTGTAGGGTTCTAGTTGCTATCCCCTTGGCCTCCTGCCCCTGCCTAGGCAGGACTGGCTCACTCAGCCCCTGGTTGACAGGTCTGTGCTCCAGGGCCCCACCTTGGTGGCTCTGCTGCATCCTCTCCAGTCTGTCCACATTTGCTTTGAACTGAGGGCCCTAAAGTTGACTCTGGTATTTCAGCTGCAGTTCCACCATTCCTGACTCCTGGGGTGTGGTGACTGCTCTCCCTTCCCTGCCTGCATTTCTGGTGTGCCCAGCGTGCCATTGCCCCACTGGTGATGAGGGCACCCTGACTGTCACCACAACCCCCCCTCCAGCAGGGCTCTTGCACAGCCAGATTGCTGTGACCCCCCCTCGCCCTGTGCCCACGCTCTGACCAGAAACCGGGCACTTATTTCCTGTTTTGAGATCGACTCGGTTTGAAGAGTTTGAGGGTGTTTTACTTGTGCTGTCAGCCTGACCCAGAGCGGAGCTCAGCACCGGCGTGTGCAGCCCTGCCCTGTTCCAGCCTGGGCTGTGTCCAACACTGCCCTTTTCCCTGCCAGCTTTCGGTGCTTTTCCCTGCCAGCCCTTTCCTCCTGCTATTCCTCCTTGAGGTTGGAAAAGCAGCTTTCCCAGCTCTGCGTGTGTGATCCTGCTCGTGTGCGGTCACTAAAGAGTTACAGTCTGTACCAGGAAACAGCGAGAGAAGGCACCTCAGCACAGCCGAGAGAAGGCACATCAGCACAGCCAGGGGAAGGCACATCAACACAGCCAGGGGAAGGCACATCAGCACAGCCAGGGGAAGGCACATCAGCACAGCCGAGAGAAGGCACATCAGCACAGCCAGGGGAAGGCACATCAGCACAGCCAGGGGAAGGCACATCAGCACAGCCGAGAGAAGGCACATCAGCACAGCCAGGGGAAGGCACATCAACACAGCCAGGGGAAGGCACATCAGCACAGCCAGGGGAAGGCACATCAGCACAGCCGAGAGAAGGCACATCAGCACAGCCAGGGGAAGGCACATCAGCACAGCCGAGAGAAGGCACATCAGCACAGCCAGGGGAAGGTACATCAGCACAGCCGAGAGAAGGCACATCAGCACAGCCGAGAGAAGGCACATCAGCACAGCCAGGGGAAGGCACATCAACACAGCCAGGGGAAGGCACATCAGCACAGCCAGGGGAAGGCACATCAACAGACCTGACTCACGGCAGCACAGCTCGGGCTGTTTGAGTCCAGCTCCCGGCCGGCTCACACCTGCAACAGTTTCACTCCATCCTTCCACAGTTTTTATGTTTCTCCTTCCAGAGGTAAGCTGATTTTTATTTCCAGTTTCTTTTCCTGAGACATCTGTATATGTTAACATAGAGATTCTCTCGTACTAAGGAAATATCTTTGCTGTGAGTTATTTTTTTTAAAATTACTTTATAATTAGAAACTTGTAATGAATAGCTTTATAGAGTCTTCCTCGTGCCCCTGCCTGCACAGCTGGGACAGGATGGCAAAGTTATCCAAGGCTTTTAGTGTCTTACTAAAAAGTAATACTAACCTCTTCCTTGCATAGGTCACCTATGGAATGCTGGTTTGGGGATTTGATGGTGAGATTTTAGAAGGATCAAGGAGAAAAAGCATTCAAAAGAGCAGAACTATTGAAAAAATGTCTTTGGTACCTTGCAATCTGGGGATTACGGAGAGAATTTGTTATCTGTAATTCCTTGACAGTTCCATATTCAATGATTAGACCTTCCAACTGCTTTAGGAATTTGGGTAGCACCCTGCATAAATAAAACATTTCTCATGTTAGGGTTAAACTCTTCTGAAGATTTTCAGCAAGTCACTTGATGTTGAGGTATAGAAACAGATGTACCAACTCAGACACAGGGAGAATGGTCCTTGGCATGTCATGACATGGTTTGTAACTATGAAGGTTGAAGTGGTTTTCATTTTGATTTTAAAAAATCCCTAGCTAAATTAGGTTTTGCAAATCCAAAATAGGACCTGATGATTAGCTTTAATTTTTATCTAAGTAGCCAGTTAGCAAGAGTTTAAAAAATTCTTATATCTTTACTTGATTCAATTTTAAATAAAAATAACTTCTTTCAGGAATGGTTTAGGTGCTAAAGTCATTACTTGATCTTCCTTGCACTGTGTTTGGAGTTGAGTACATTCTTTTAGCTATTTAAATTATTACTTTTGCTGTATATAATAAAAATGAGACATAATTTTGCTGCTGACAGCCTTTTGATTACCTCCTTTATATTTAAGATTGGTAGATCTGTGTGGTCTGTCTTTGTAACTTTAAGGGATAAATGGCTCATTTGGAAATTTATCTTCATTCAAAGGAATATTTTCAAATTTTATGTTAAACTCTCTGTCAGCCTCATACCATACTGGATTTATTCTTTAAGGAAGCCCTTAGAGAAGCACCTAAGGCAGTTATTGCTTTCTAGCTACAATAATATAACAAAAGGCAAAAAGTTCAACTGTGCTTTCCTATCAAAATGAAATGCTGTTAAAGCTGAACTGGTAAATCAGCTGCTGCATTTTTATTTGCATTTTGAGTATGGTTAGGTGCAAAACTGAGCTTAGTACCCCTCTGGTTGTGGATGTGCCTGCAGGGAGAGACTGAGGTTAACCCAAAGTAAATTGGTCATGAACCACAAGTTCAGCCAAGACCATGGGCTAATTTATCTTCTGGTTTTTGTTTCTATTTCACTTCTGCTCAAAGTCAGAAGACTTTCAGGATTTCTGCATCCCAGGAACTATTTTTGTAGAGCACAATTCACACTCAGTAGTCCTTCACAGTTACTTCAGTCCCCTCATTCCTTTTCTAGCCCAGGTCTGCTGAGCTGCACTTTGAGTTCTGACCCACTGACCCTGCAGTGATCCTTACCAATGCTTTTATGCCATGTGTTTTCTTAGATTGCTTGTTTTCCTCCTTCACCACTGACTTTTTGTTACCTCTAGTCTAATGGAGCTTCAGAGATGTAATTAAAACTGGTACTCACATGGTACGACAGTGATGCTTTGCAGAAGTTCTCTCTAATCCACATGTGTTGCCATGCAAAGTGTCTCAGACGTGCAGCTGGCCTGGAGAGGGGCTGTACAGGGACTGTACTGGCCAAATTAGGGGCTGCTGTAAAGACACAACTCCATTTATCAGAATTCTGCCTGTCTACAAGAGCAGAAAATTTGCCTTTTACCTTGCTTTTGCATTCGCATGTGATTTATTAAAGAAGATATTCAAGAATGGTGCAGAACATGCTGACATGTGTTATTGAATAATTGCCTTTTCAATCTAACTGTAAGATGCTAGTTTGTTGTCCACATAAATTCCGTATCACTTTAAAATCACACCTTTTAATATAAATAATGGCCTAACATTTCAAAGTCATCAGATGGAAATAATGATGAGCAACTAATTAGCACCTTGCAGCCTCAGATGGCAAGTTAGGTGCAGACACTCCTTGGCAATTAGTGCATTTTTCCTGTCTTTGTAAAGGAAGGGTTTTGCATTAGTTATTTGGGAAGTAAGGGGTGGTGCAACTTCACTGTGCTTTGGTAGTAGTGACAAAAAGTAGTTCTTAGAACATTTTCCTTTTCTGCTTTTTCCCTCCAACCAGCCATCAAGAAATGGCCAATCCACTGCCCGTGGTAGCCCAGGAAGATTTGGAAAGCTTTACGGTGACCAGAACAGGCTCAGGCTTTGCACTCAAAGCCTTCCACATCTCTTGGAACACTCCCATCTCTGTGAAGCTGCTGAGCAGCCAGGACACTACAGAGAGGTGGGTGTCTGATCTGCCAAGTGACCCCAGGGGAGCCCAGACCTGCAGTGGGGCCGGGACCGTCTGAGCCCAGCACAGCTCCAGCCCTGCAGACACTGTCAGCCAGCCTGGAGGCACCTGTGCTCACAAACAATGGCTTTGGACAATTTTTGATAGAAGTAGAGCTTGCTCCTGAAGTAATTAATTTTGTACTATAATAATGTGTACAAACCTTGATCAGTAATCCCAGCAGGGTGAGGGATCATCTCTCTGGAGGTCCCTAAAGAGATCTCAGCTGATTTAATCAAAACCAGCACGTACAGGTGAGAGTAGGAAACATGGGCAGGATTGCAGTGCAGTGAGATGTGCATGGAAGAACATAATTTCCTGGGAAATGGGAATGTCACAGCAAAATGACACAATACAAGCTTTCTCCTGCCTTCACACTTCAATCCTGCTTCAAATTGTACTCTTATGTCCATATTAAAGCATCCAGAGATCTTTCACTTTATATTGCAAAAATACACTACGTGAGGGATTGCTTCATTTTCTTAGAATTGTTTGGAAGATAACATAATACGTGTTTATTGGTAGAATTATATTGTCTTGTGATCAACCATATGGTTCTCTCTCATTTCCACATCTGCAGTGTCTCATCTCCAGCTGGAACCCCCTTCAGTCTCACCTGCCTCTAACTGGATCTTTTTTCCAGGGAGTGGAAGTTGCTGCTTCAGGATATAGCAGGTGTCAGAGGCTGTGAGTCTGAACGTCTCCTGCCTCCCCTTGGGATTTACCAGTGCCACGGACTCGTGGGGTTGGTGACTGGATGGATGGACAATGGATCCCTGCACTCGCTCATCCATGAGGTACAGAAAAGGTGCCATCTTCTGGGTGGCAAAATTAATTAAAAGATCAGCCAACGAAGAACAATCAGCATGTCAATTATGGTCACAATCTGTTCTTCAGTTTCTGGATTGTGCTTCTGTTTGGTGGTTCTGTTTGTTGTCAAATGAAAACGTGAATAGCAACAATTTCACACCAAACCCTGTATTTTGTGTAACTCAGCGCCAGCTGTACCCAGACCTTCCGTGTCCCTTACTCCTGAGGATCCTGTCAGATGTGGCTGAAGGGCTGCATCACCTTCACAGCCTCCAGCCTGCCTCCTGCCACTGCAGCCTGAAACCTTCCAATGTGCTGCTGGATGGACAGTACAGAGCCAAGGTAGGAGCTTTTCATCTACTGATGTAAAATCCAATTGCATATATTTATCTGAAGAGCCAACATTCAGTACCAAGACTTGATGTACTGTTACTCAAATGATTTTTTCTCTGTAGATATCAGATTATGGTCTAACCAGCTGGAGGAAACAGCAGCTGAGGTCAGCCCTGCAGAACCAGAGGAGCTGCCAGGATTTAGTGTACCTCCCTCCTGAAATCCTTGAAGGAGGCTTTCCTTCCCAGGAAGGTGATATTTACAGGTGAATGGAATTTTAAGGGCAGGTCATACCTAGTCCAGGCTACACTCTATAATGTTGCCAAAATACTTATCCTCAGACATTACAGTAAAAATGCCAGACCACATAATGCGGTGGGATAGTATTTCACACAAGGCCAATTACAGCAGTGAATTAAATTTTAAATTGCCCATATTTGGTGAATAAGATACCAAGGTTAAGAACTGTTTTCAAAGTCAGTCACATAAATATTTATATAATGGACCTAAATCTTTTAAAAGTGTAACATAACTGCCAAAACTTTCAGATATATTTAGAAACCTCATAACTGCTTCACACAGTTTGTAAGTGTGAACTGGTTTTGGCTTTAGTTTCAGGAAGAACTGTTTATGCCTAGAGAGGCCCAGACAAAAATGAGACCTTTCTCTCAACGGTGTCCCATTGAGGTCCTATGGGATCTCGCTGAAATAACTCCCTGAGCCACTCCAGCCTTCACACTTTTGAACAAAGTGATTTACAGAAAGGAGGGAGGTCATCACTGCCACGTGTCCCTTTGGGTGTGTCACATGCACCGTGGTGCCTCAGTAAATGAGAGGAGCTGGAATCCAGCCCTGTCTGGATGGACATCCATCAGCATGACCCACACACAGAGCTGGGGACTAACACTTTCTGATTTCTGAGCTTTGAAGAAACCAACACATTTAAATTCCTGCTTTATTGTCACAGAGGCAGGCTCTAAGAGTAATCTAATAATTCATACACTTGAGGAGACCTATAAATGATGAGGCTAATCTGATATTGTTCACAAACACAAGATTTTTGCACAGGAAGAATGAAGCCTTACTTTCAGGACATAAATAATTTTCCAACATTTCATTCATATATAGTATATATGATATAAAATATATATTATACAATGTATATATTTATAATATAATATATTATATAATGATATGCTCAGATGTAACTCAGGTGCATGAGATAGGTGTATATCTAGACAGTGGTACCACAGAGAAAACAAAAATACCTGTCATATATGAAATACTAAGTACATTTAAGTTACATGTAGCTCCACATTATATTAATATTTCCTAGAGAGTAGAGGTAAAAGCACTTCCAGGTTTCTATGTGAAAATAAGGCAGAAGAGGGGGTTCTTTTAAACACTGTAATTCATCACTACAGCAAGGTGTGAGTGAGCAGATATCTTTATCCTAGAACTGCCTCTTCCCCTTTTGATTACTTTGCTCCTGACTCATCCATAGCCTGTTTTCTCTCTTTCAGCAGCCCCCCCTCTTCTGCCTCTGATTTTGCAGATTAACAACTGTATTTTACACCATTAGAGTTGTGGGTTATATATATAGATCTATGGTATCACTGGAATTCTTCCTAGGATGTTAGAAAAGGAAAAAAGTATTTGGAGCCCTATAAAAATTTGCTGAAGAAAACAGATACATCAGAATCGAGTTTTTGTAGGTTAATAGATGTGCTTGTTGGTACCTGATGAAAAGTCCAGCCCTTTCAGTTGCTATTGAAATTACTTGAAAGCAAAACAAAAATAGAGAAAAGAGAACAAAAGATCTCAAAATTCACAAGAGCAAATGTAGATAAGGTGGTAACCTGAAATGGAATTCTGACTGAACCTATGTTTAAAAAAAATAAATTTTAACTGATTATTTTATAAGAGCAGCTCAGCTGAGAACTGAAAAAATCTCATCAAATTAGGAAAGACTTGGATAGACTGTCTTGAAAAACTCCTTTTTCTTAAAACAATAAACTTGCTCTTAGAAATGAGAACACAGATACAGATTGCAAACTAATGAATGGTCTTTCAATGTTTTGGTTTTTTTTTCAGTTTTGGAATAATGTGTTGGGAGAGCCTAAGCAGACAGAAACCTTCTGAAGGTATTTATCTCTGTTGTTCATGTCAGACTTTGTATTGTCCAAATCTTGCTCACAAATTCCCTTATTTTAGGGCAATTATGATACAAACAGCACTGTCTTTTCAGATGTCCCTTTGCCTTCTCTTACAGCACAAAGCTCCACATTCCAGGATGTAAAGATTAGGGTCTCTCAACAAACCCTCAGTGTTTCCAAAGAAGTGATCTCTCTTGCCCCGTTTGTAGCATCTCCCTGTGCTTGCTGAGGCACCGTGTCACTGAGCTGGGTTTCCACTTTCCTTTAGGGAGCAGGAATATCACTTCACATCTGTCAGTTATTGAGTGACAGGTAGTAACTGAATGAGCATAAGACTCATTTTTACAGTTGCCATGAGTTTTAAATACCAATCAAGAACCGTCAGTTCATGCTGACTCCTCTTCAGGAAGCATCCTTACTGTCTTTGTGTAAGGATCTAGGAATGCTGTTTCGTGGAAGTGGAGGTCAGTGAAAGCTTCATTCTGCATGGCAAAACTGACTGAAGGACTCCTGCGTTCTACACACTGAGAACCCCTGTAAAACACTGCCCAGAACAACATCTCCATGTGTGAACAGCTTGTGGCTGCCACCTTGAGGCTGCTCCAGCTGGGGTTTTGTACAGGAGGAGTTCTGTTCTTATAATGCAAGAGTAAGGCTTTTTACAAAACCATGCTTAGAATACTCACATGTATTCCTGAGGTATCTGTGCATGTATTTTGCAATGCAGGTTTATATATCCATTTATGACTCAGTATTTGGACAGAAGTCTTTATCCTAAAATGTCCTGTTCCAATCAATAAGTAGCTATAGCTACGGTTAAAGGTTATGGTAAAAGAGTGTTAATACATTTTTGCTTTTAAAAAAGCAGTCTTTGTTTTAAAATACACAATATGACTTATGCTGAATGTAATTTAAAGAGAGTTCTGAGGTCTTTAATATTTTTTGCAGTGACATTTTCTTTTAAACTGCAGGTCAAACAGCCCTGCTGGAGGTTCTGACAGGAATCTGCTGCAGCTCCCGGCCTGGTCTTTCAGACAAGTTTATACCAAGCAATTTTCCTGAGAGGAACAGACTATTGCACCTCATTGCTCTGTGCTGGCATCAGGATCCAGCTCACAGACCACGGACTGCAGGTGACATTCAGGGTGTGCTTTCTGTGTGAGATCTGTGATGGAGAGGGTCACTCCAGGACCATTATTTAGCACTCCAGATGGCAGCACAGCTCAAGTGGGAGGGGGCTTTAGATCATCACAGTACCTGAGATATTCCTTCTGACTGACACTTCTTACCACAAATTGCCTTACTTGTCTCCAAAACTGTGTTTAGTATAACGTGAAAATAAAGGAAGGGATATTATTGTTCATATATATACACATATCTAATATATCTACACTAGCTTAAGGAAGATCAAACTGCCCTAAGCGTTTCTCAATTCCAGTGCACAACCAGTTCCTTTTGAAGTGTGCTATCATTGTCTACTTCAGTGGAATTGGTATGTTTAGCATCTGTTTTTAAAAAGATAACTGAGAAATTAAAATTGAGATATTTGAGGGCTTTTGAAGTTGAAATGCTGAGGAAGCAATTAGCATATAGCTTTATTGTGATGGATTTATTGAGTCCTGAGTAAATGTTTTGCAATGAAGTTCATACATCTGTGTGAACATTTAAGAAAATATGATTTTCATGTGACTGGAACCGTTCTTTAAAATCAGGTCAAAGAGGAAACCAAGAAAAAGTATAAGGTGGAAGTTGTGTTAAACTCATTTTGTCTAGTTCATACATCTTCTCAATATAATAATGAAGTTAGTTGCAACATGCTGATGTCTAAATATATATATATGCTTTCATACACAATGTGGTATTTAAAATGCTTTATTACCCCTGCAGAATGTGTAGATCTTCTAAATGGAATTTTGACTGGTATAAATAAGGAGGTAATTTCCACAGCAATCTACAGTCTGATGGATGCAAAGGTTAGTGCAAAATTAAGTTTTGTTCTCCTACAAGGATTTTACTTGATTTGTTCAATTACAATCTTTGTGATCCAAACCCAGGAAAGGCCTTGTGTTGATTGCTTTAGTGGCTGCACCAGAGAGCTGGAGCACACCCTTTGGCACTCCAGGCTCACTTAGAAACTGTAGAGAATATATTGGGAGGTTCTCTAGAAAATAAGTCAATTGACACCTGCTATTTTAAAAATATGAGAGCTTCTTTCCAGTCACCACCTGTCAGCCTGGTAAACCCACGTGAGTAAGAACAAATATTAGCCTCAAGTCCTTCAGATTAGGGCTAGAACCAAGGACAATTTTGTGTGTACTGGTTCCAAACCAAGTAGTTCCAACCCTGGACAGTTTGTACCTGCTGCAGCAGTACCGTATCAGCACTGTTCTGTGCCCTGCACTGTTCCTACACTGACAGGCTTTCAGGAACAAGGCACTTCTTGTCCTACAGTCTCAGAGGGTTCTCTGATACCACAGGGATGGGTTGGGAATGGCCAACAGCTGAGGGACACAGCTAACTCCATGTATGTCTACAATGCCATGGGAAATGTGGCCCAAACGTGACTGCCACAAACAGAGCTGTCTCCTACCCAGTTAACTCAGCCAGTCATGGTGGGGAAGCCAGGAATGAGCTGCAGCCTCAGCCCAGCCCTCTGACTCTGCCTGCACCCTCGGGCTCATTGCTGGGCCTGGGTCTGTTGTGTGAGGGATTATTTCTACCTGTTGCAGTCACATTCTGGGATTGTAGAACAGACTTGATCAATGTTTTAGTAGCTGGCATAGTTATAGTCAAAGCCATTTTTACTACTGCTGAAGTTTATTACCAAACATTCCATAATCTAATGCTTTGATTGCCCTTGAGCAAGGTTTTATTTTTTTATTTGCTGAATTAATAAAGAGCACTATTTATTGTTCAAATTGATAAGTCCAAAATTACTGTGAAAATGATACTGAAGTTTCTTGAAAATTGATCAATTCACAACTGTTGAAGTATAAAAACTAAAAAATAGTTTAACAAATCTGCTGTGGATGTAGGAATGGGAAAACAGTTACAAGTATTGACACATCCTTATGCAGACAGTTTGGCACACTAACAGAGCATGGCTGTGCTGTTTGGATCCTTGAAGGAAAACATGTTATAGCTAGCCCAATCTCTCTCAATATAGGCTTATTTTCACCTTTTCCTGCATGAGTCAAAAGTGGGTTTTAAAATAAATGTGAAACACCAGAAACAGTAAGAGGGTAGAATTTTGTGTCAGATTCTATGCCCGCTGACATGTGTTAAAATGTAAAATTGCTCAGTGCAATTCCTTGTTAGCACATATGAGCACACCTTAGAGTATAATATCCATTGTCAGTATAAATTCTTGAACAGCCCACATCTATCCTCATTGGAGTTCTGTGCTTTCTCCTGCCAGGAGAGAGCGCTTGATGCTTGCAAAGGCTCAGCCACCTACACCCTGCAGACAGGCACCTGCAACTCAGAGGTGAGTACAGACAGTCTGCAGCACTTCAGGAGCTGCTGCTCTCTCCTGACAGCCCTGCCAATGCACAGAGCAAACACAATGCATAGTGCAAAATGTCCCTGCCCAGGGTAACTCCACCCAGGCAAACCACAAACCCCACTGCTTTACCTGGTTCACAGCAACTGCCCCTGACGTGGCTCTTGCAAAAACATCTTCCACTTCAGATTTGTTCCGAACCTCTCCTGTTTAGAAAAGGGTTTGGAACAAAACTTTCCAAGAAGGTAACTCTTCTCCATTTTGGTCTCTTTCAGATCATCTGTCCACCAAAAAACAACCGCTTAATCAGCAAGAAAATTCCTTTCATAGTGCCGAGCTCAACTGGCCTACTTGATAGCAGTGGAAATAATGCAGGAAGAGAGAATATTCTTGAGATGGGTCTGTCAAATACTATCCCACAGAATGCAAAAACAAGAAAAGGTGTCTATCTTGAACTATATTTAGCTCCAGCTATTATAAGAAAAGCATAACTATTACTAGTTGTTCAATACAGAAATGTTGTTTTCCATGTAAAATTGTCCCTTCTCAGAGTAAAGCTGTGCCTTCTACTGGTATCATCTGAAGTGTGAGTTCACTGCAGGAAACCAGAGACACCACAATGTTTTTTGATTAAATGTATAGATAGAAAAGCTGGGTTTGCTAATTTTTTCTAGAATACTGAGCTGTAAATGTAGAGCTGCCTTTTCCTCACACATCAAATATTGAGTGTTGGTTTTGACAGAACAAGACCCTCCTGGGAATCCCACTGCTTTGTGCCACCAGGAATAACTGCTTTTTCTGTAATTTGCTAAGAAAAGGAGAAATGTTTTAAAAAGACTGTGTTGCCAGGAACGTGTGAATGATTCCTGATAATCACCATTCCCATGTAAATAACTTCCTTTATCTTTCCAATGTGGATTTGTCCTATCAAAGTGTTTACATTTGTGTCAATAAGTGATTTTCTGTACTTCTCATGCCTTTGGATACAGAAGTTGAGACACAGGAAATCAATTCACTTGTAGCAACATCTGCATTTCCAAGCCCTTTAGTTCTGACCAACAGTGTCAGACTCATCACAGAACAAAACGTTCCATGACTTCAGTAACAAATTCCTGCAGGCAGTTTGGAAAAGTCTGGTGTGTGTAGTAATATACACCAAAATCTTCCTAGGAATAATGGTGTGGAATGAAGAGCCAGAAGAACAGCCAGTAATAAGTAAGCACTCTCAAGTCAGTCTTAAGTACCGGTCTTCTGCAGTGGGTGACAAATGTATAGTGGTTTGTTGTTCAATTCAAGGGTCTAATCTTGCTCATCTTAATCTTTTCTAGATCATCCAGGCTCTGAGAGTAGAAAACCAAACTTGTTTAGGAAGATTCCTTTATCTGGTTCAGCTGCAGACACACAAAGCAGTCAGGATGTGGCCCCACTGCTGGCTCTTCAGCACAGCCCACAGCCACTGCACCCTGGACAAGCAGTGACAGGTGAGGCACCACTCCCAGTCTGAGGTGGCAGTATTTGCCTTGGCCAGATCTTAGCGATAAAATAGTTTAAAATATTTCTAAATATTAAGATATTTCTAAATTTTGTGCACATTTTAAAGTATTTAGTGTAATAGGTGCTCCTAATTTGATACAAATGTCTCACAAGTCTATTTATGTATAACTGCTCCTCTCTTCCCAGAAGTCCAGGCACTGACCATTGAGAACATTGGCTCCAGTGTCATTGCCCAGAACATTCTTTCCAGGGTCCCTGTGAGGCTGAGAACAGTTCTGAAAAGACCATAATAAAAATACAAAATATACACCACACGTTGAGTGTGAAATACACTAGTTGTTTAAGTCTGGGATTATTTGTTTTGCAATCTTAAACTGTGCATTGTATACCTCTACAAGAGTAGCTGCTGACTACAGAAACAGGTTCCCTTACTCACATGGTCTCAGGTCTCCCTACAGAACAGAGGCAGGAAGGCTCAGCTGCTGGTTTGGGAAGCCTCACTCTGCCTGTGGGTGAACCTTTGGGAGCTGGTTTTGCTAACTGTTTGCAGACTGGCTTACGATAGTTCTCAGCCTAGCTGGCCATCCTTCTCCATGGCAATTCACTTGAGTGATGACATAACTTCTGAATAAACCAACAGACTAGATTGTGCAGGAAAAGTTCATCACACAACACTACAGCAACAATCAGAATGACAGAGGCATGTTCTCCAAAGCAACATGACTTCTGGTTCTTAGTTTTTCTCCTCTACACTAAAAACCCTGGTATCAGTACTAAGTGTTCTAATCACTCTGTGAAAAGAGATAGAACCCAAAGCTCTCCACCATTTTGCCAAGAGTATTACTTTTCTTATCAGTTTGACTTTGATGTATATTCATTTTCCCAGTTTCATGCTACGTTTCAAATGTTCCTGCTACCCTAAGCTGTGGTCTTTCCTTCCACTTTTGACAGGAGAAAGTTTTCTCATCTGTGTCAAGCCAAGCTGCTTTGCATGAAGTTTGATACAGATGCTCAATGAATAAGCACAAGACCTGAAAATCTGCTCCCCTAAAAAACTGAGCACTTAATGGTCTTTAGAAACACTTATTTTCTGTAATCTGATCTTCATGAGTTTCAAACAGAAGATAAAAATACTTTGGACTAGTTTTGAACATAGAATGCAAATAAACTAACTCCTCCCACTTCCTTCCTCTACTGAGTTTATATTTCTGGTGTTGATGTTACCACTTGCTAAAAACTTCTGGAAGAAAATAATACTAGTTTAACACGTTTTGTTTCCTTTTCCCCTTTCACTTCCTTTTCACTTTTTGTTTCCAGGTCCTTGCTGCAAAGGAACCTTCTGTCAGATCCTCACCTGCCAGAGACAGAGCATACTGAGCTGCATGACAGAGGGACGCCTGAACCACCTGCTGGACGTGCTTCGCTCGCAGCAGACGCTGTCCCGGCCGGACTACGAGACCATCACCTCCCACCCCACCCTGACCGGCCGGGCCCGGGCCCTGCTGGACACCTGCCTGTGCCTCGGGGACAGGGCAGCACAGGGGGTGCTGACTGCACTGTCAGGGACCAAGTGCAGTCCTCTGGGACAAGTCAGCCACTGCCCAGACTGCCCTCTGAGGTGAACTGCCGTGCTGCAGCTCTTTGCAGTGTTACCCTCCTCTGAGCACCAGTGCTTAGTGACAGCAGCAATGACTCACATTAACTCCTCATACCAGGGACCAAAGTCAATCCTTCCTACAGCCCAGGAGTTTTGTACGATTGAAAGGCTTCAGAGAATCAAGAAGTATTTCTTCAACAGGGCCTTAAGGAAGACTTGGAAGCTGTACTCGGATGGGAGACTGCCTGGGAATACTGAGTGCCGGAGGCTTCCTTGCCTTCTTCTGAACTTATCCATGGACACGGATGCTTTGGAGTGTCCTGCTGCTGCCTGGGCTCATCCACAGGTCACAGACCCTTTGAGTTCACACTGGAGTTCCAGTTTGTCCAGTACACAGAAACACTGCTGTTATCAAAATGTTCCCAGGCACAGCAGAGTAAGATAAGTGGTACAGCAAGCAGTGACAGCAAAAGCCAGCCACGAACAAGCACTGATGTACAGAAGGCAGCAAGCCCCATGGCAAGCACAGAGCCTGTCAACAGCTCAACAGCAACAGCAGCTATAAATGTGATCTAGCACATTCCAATTAAATCTGGTGTTGCCTTGGACCCTTCAAGCCTTGTATTGGGTGCTGTGACTGTGTAAGCTCTGCTCAGCAATAACAAAAACATCCCTGAATTATCGACACTGTTTTCAGCACAAATCCAGAGCACAGCCCCATAGTGCTGCTATGAAGAAAATTAACCCTACCCCATCCAAAACCAGCACAACTGTGAAGGAAAATAAGATTACTCTAATTATAATGAAAATGATGATATAAGATGCCAGTTTTTTGAAGGCCCAGTGGGATTTCAAGCTGCATGGCACCAGATTAACATGAGAATTTATACAATCTACAGGTATTTCAAACACAAAACCATGTTACTCTGTTTCTCTATGTTGCTTTTGTTCTCTCTGCAGTCTCAAAAGTGCTCACTGAATTGAGCAGTTTGGCAGATTGCAATTTTAAGTACAGTAATATGTTGTCTAAGCACACTTAAAGAGAGAAGAAATTTGTTACATCAAATTTCCAGCTACAGTACTGCTGAAAGCAAAAACGTAACTTTCTTTTACCTAACTTATTTAAACTTTGAGATTGCCTTGAGATAAAATATTGTTACTATTAAAAGCAATGTCTATCAGGATGTGTTGACAATAGTTTTGCTTATTAAAGGAGCTAAATATGTATTTCACAGTTAATTTTTTTTTTCAATCTACACTTTAAATGTGAATTTTCAACAGTCTCTGCTAAAAAAGGGATGTGAGGAAAAGAACTGCTGTCACAGTGTTTTGCCTCTTTAGAAGGCATAAAATAATCTGAGCAAAACAAATAAACATTCACCTGTGGGACACAGTTCCCAATTTTTAACAGAGAAACTGGCAATACTGTAGAAACAGTTATCAGCTTCTGTTGGACACTTCATACTTCTGTGAAAGATGTGCTGGCTGGCAGGCTATGCTGATTTTTTTGTCATTATGTTTTTGACACAGAAAGAGTTTCAGCTCTTTTCTAGAAACAGCTGCCTACTTCAGAATATAATCTGATGCCAGCCTAAGGCCAGTCTCCAATGTTAAATGCAGAACTGGCATCAAAGCAGTGGGAGCACAAGTTATCAGCGTGGTGGTTTTGAAGGGATGATACCAGTCTGTTGGAATGACACTGCTCTCGACAGAAAAAGTTTTGATCCCAAACTAAAATACAGTAAGGTGAAAGCAGCACCATTTTGTCTCACCAAAAATCTAAACTCTCTTAAGGCCTGTAGTGTGTTGGCTGTGGAGCAGTGTCTGATGCTGCTCACTAGTGTGAAACATCCAAGGCCTGTGGTGCTCTGAGTGTGCCCAGGCTGGTGGAACATCCAGCTGCCCAAAGCCTGTGGTGTTCTGAGTGTGCCCAGGCTGGTGGAACATCCAGCTGCTCAAAGCCTGTGGTGTTCTGAGTGTGCCCAGGCTGGTGGAACATCCAGCTGCCCAAAGCCTGTGGTGTTCTGAGTGTGCCCAGGCTGGTGGAACATCCAGCTGCTCAAAGCCTGTGGTGTTCTGAGTGTGCCCAGGCTGGTGGAACATCCAGCTGCCCAAAGCCTGTGGTGCTGTGAGTGTGCCCAGGCTGGTGGAACATCCAGCTGCCCAAAGCCTGTGGTGTTCTGAGTGTGCCCAGGCTGGTGGAACATCCAGCTGCCCAAAGCCTGTGGTGCTGTGAGTGTGCCCAGGCTGGTGGAACATCCAGCTGCCCAAAGCCTGTGGTGCTGTGAGTGTGCCCAGGCTGGTGGAACATCCAGCTGCCCAAAGCCTGTGGTGCTGTGAGTGTGCCCAGGCTGGTGGAACATCCAGCTGCTCAAAGCCTGTGGTGCTGTGAGTGTGCCCAGGCTGGTGGAACATCCAGCTGCCCAAAGCCTGTGGTGCTGTGAGTGTGCCCAGGCTGCCTCTCCAGCTGAGAGTCTGTGGCCCCTGTGCTGCAGTTACCTTGCTACTGCAAAATAGGGTAGAATAAACAGCAAAGACAGAAGAATCAAACTGTTCTTTAGTATCTGTGGGAAGGAACAAGTCTTGAATGTGAACAACTGGAGTTCCAGGAATATAAAACATGGGTAACTCTAGACAGCAAAGGGGATAAAAAGCCAAAGTCACTTCAGGAGCGATTAGGAAAGCTCTCTGCTGCAGTTACTTAGAAAAAAAAAACAAAACTAAAATAAATAGATGTTAAAAATTACAAGTCATATTCAAATTTCATGAAGCTATTTAAACTTATTAAAGGAACAGTAAATGGGGTAGGCAGATGGTTATTTTCCTGACTTATTGTAATGTATTTTTCTTCTTGATGCTGGTTGCAGCTATCTTTTGCTGATTTGCAAAAAGATGACTGTCCCTTGCCCTTTGTCCTATCTATACAACACTTTTATCTGAGCTGGGATACTTCCTGCAATGTAAGAATGTCTGCACTAGAATTTGCTTGAGGTTGATTTGTGGAAAATTAATCTGAGATACAGGAATGAAATGTTTAAGAGATTAGTCTTTCCAGGAGAGAGCAAGACAAACAAAGCTATAAATACCACTCAAATGCTGTTACCAGTACCTGCTAAACAGTTCCAGAGAACATCAGAGGAAGATAACAAGTGCATATTCATAAAACACTAATCTACGAAATTTCAAAAAATGCATTAATGGACTGCTAACGTACACAGAATTTTACACCACGTGAGTACTCCAAAATGTACAAAACCTGAAGCACTAATGAAAAGATGCTAACCCTCAAGGGTTCTTATTTTATTGTGTCAAGTCTGCATTCTACATAGCCTTGTAAACATTTTTCATGCTTGCACAGGTTTAGTCACTGGAGCTGTTCATGTGCAGATTTGTAAGGCAGGCTAAGTGCAAGTACAAATACTGTGCTGGGGAAGGACCCAAACATCCTGCAGGCAGGCACAGACAGTAAGGTTCCTGTCCTGCTGTTTGCTGAGTGCAGTGCTGTACAGCTGTTACCCAGGATCTCCTCAATAACATGCTGCCTCTCAGCCTGCTGGGGTTTTTTATGCTTCAAGAAATTTTGTCTTGCACTATATTCCTTTTCCTGCCCCCTTCTTTGCAAAATACTTTCTGGGTGCTCAAAAGGCCTTAGCATAGTTTGATTTTTTTTTCCTTTTCACGACAAGTAATCCCTTCCTTGCTTGCCTGGTCCTACATTCCCTTAGCTGAGCACATGGTTGACTTGACGGCTGGTATGTCAGCTGAGTTAAACAAAACTCCTGGGTTTTGAAGGTAAGTCCACCATAAATTAAACTACCTGACAAGGTCTGAAAAGAACATATTTAATGAGTTATTTGTGTTACACTAAAGTCAGCATAGCTGCAAGAACATATTAATTGTAAGCATTTTACTTAACCCCACATGACACAAATGGTAGACAAGAAGCTCATACATACTGTTTCCAGCTCTTATAATGATAGAAATTTGTGATCAGTATTTTCTTATTTCCTGCCTTTATTTCTCTTTGCTAAGAATACATCCCAAGTAAGAGTTACAGAACTCCTTCAACCAGGATGAATTAAATGGCAGTGATTTAGAATAAGAACTTATTCACCTCTTGAAATGTGACATTCCAAAATATCTCAATACCACATAGCAAGCAGAACCTTCCAATCCATACAAGCAGAAAGCACAGATGAATTTCCCCCTCTCAGAAGTAACCTGCCTGTAGTTCAGAAAGTTCTGTACAGTTAGTCCTTTCCTTAGATTTCAAGAAAAAAGTGTCATATTAGTTAACAGAATGACTACCAACATTATATTTGTTTGTCCTTTTGGAAGAAAAAGGGCTCAAAGCTTTTTTTCAGCTCTTTAGAATGTTACCAGGGGAAAAAAATAAAAAATGAGAGAACTGACTAAGGAATACACCCGGAAAATTAAAAAAACCCTGACTGTATGAGACTTTTGACAGTCCTCAGCTCTAAGCAGGGACTGAGGAGAACCCAGGAGGGGAAGAAAGGCAGAGAGGAAACCTGATGTGTAAGGACAGGTTGATAAAGTTGTGTGTGTTTGGTCTAGCAAACAGGAGATGAAGGGCACAGCAAAGAGTGGAGCAGGGGTAGTGAACATGCAGCGAGGAAAGAGAGCACCTGCTCTGTTCTTCTGGCTTTGTCATTCTGGAGTAGCTTTCAAACAGGGGCTTAAAAAAGATTTAAAGGCCATTATGAAGAGAGGCTCCTTCCCCACAGCCACAGAAATCAGCAATATTCATGGAACTTGTTTTTTCGCCTGATCAAGAGTTCTTTAGTTGACAAAATTAATACAAACAACAGTGATTTGCTAAGCTTTGTTACCTCAGGCTGTTCAGTTTATTTATGCAAACTACAAATGTTTAAATTGATGTAAGGGAGAAATGAATGTATTTTTGCTGGGAGTTATGCAACATGAATATTTATAAGTGGTGTAAGGCACTCACTATTTCTTTCACTAACACCTACCTGAGAAGTCATGTGCCTGTTAGCAAGTCAGCCACCAGGACGATGGACTAGAGAGAATTTGAATTAAAGAGCCCTCGAGATTACTTCCACCCTTTACAGTGTTTCTGTGAATTCTAAAAGGAAGAGAAGGCTTTCCTACATTTTTGCTTTTCTGCAGATAATGGTTGGTCATCTTCTCTCAAATACAATGGAAATCTTTTCCATTTTTATTAAAAGGCAATCTTCATTAAGCAAGATCTCTGTTAATCCATTAAATGTTTGCTGAGAGAGCCACTGAAAAACATAATCTTTTCCATGTAGAAAAATTAACTATTTTGAGATTATTTATTACCCTGAACTTTCTCTTGTCCTCTTTGTCAATTTTTAAAATGGGATTTTCTTTGCATTAATGTATTTTCCTTCTTCTTTTTGCATGAAATTGCAGGAATATTAAAAAAAAAACAACCTACTCTTATGACATACAATGTTAAAATGCAAACAAGATAATAGGACAAAAAAATAGGTCCTTACTTGTGCTGAACTGGCATGACCTCACACAGAAATTTGATTGTTTTTCTGATAGACTGCATGTCTCAGACAAGTTTTACTAAACCCGGTATGAGACTAAAAGATTTACAGCCAAAGAAATATTTCAACTCAGGGAGGCTTTCTGCAAAACCAGCTCTTACTGCTCTGCCCTCCCTTCTGCTCTGACTCCTGCAGAGCTGGTTAAAATGCACTCCGGTATGTCTGGGTGAAACCTTTTCTCTCCACTGAAATCAATCATCTGCTGGTATTCAAACCTGCAGATTTATTTGTTTAAAGACATCTCTCACTTGGGTAGAGAATTCATGATATGTACAGGAGAAGACATATTTGTATGCCAGTTTATATTATGTCTTTCAAAACTAAAATTACATTTCATTTTCTGTGTTATATATGTCGGGGTTTGAACTCAGCTGTTGAATTTTATTTTATTTTAATGTGTTCAGTAGGAATGTTTTCTTCTATTCCATTTACCAGCATACCAATATAGCAATTTAATTCATTCTTAGAGTCAGAGAAGCATTTAGACTGGAAAAGACCTTTAAGATCATTGAGTCCAGCTGTAAACCTGACAGTGCCACCACGTTCTTAGCTAGTCTGAGACTATTTAGTTTGTTTTAACCCCGATGGTAACTCTCAGCTTCTTCATCAAATTAAACCCCACCTGTGAAAGCTGTTGGGGTCCAATGTTCCTTATGCTCATCTTCAGTGGCAAGAGAAGGTGCCCCTGGCCTGTGGCCAGACCTCTCCTGCTTCTAACAGTGCCAATGAACTATACCAGTTAATTGTGCACAGTGACAGCTGCACAGGGAAAGGTGCAGGAATGATTTGTTACTTTAAGATATGCTTGGGCATGAGAGGATTTTTCTTGTTTGTTTTTACAGCTGACTATTTAAACACAGATGTTTTTTCTTGCACAAAGGAAGCCTTTTTAAAGAACAAAATAGAAGATAATTATCAGGATTTCACAGCTGTAAGTTTACAGTATGGTATATACTGGATTTAACTCCAACAGCACGCAGTGTAGCTGTCTCCTGTGTCTTCTGATTGTTTCAGCACAGCCACCCAACATAAATATTTGGGGTTTGTTTTAATAACACAACCTCATGGTTAACTACAACGTATGTTACTCTAGCATAGAATAATCCAAAATAACAATTTCCTCAGTGATACAGCACTTCAGTAATAAAATTTGTCCTTTGCAATAAGGACAACTAGGGAGTTGTCCATGGAGTGTGACACTGAGCAACCTCCCTGATCCACTGCCTGAGGTGTGGGGTGAGGACACCTGCAGCACTCCAACCATAAAGTCTGTTGTGTCAGATGACACTGATGACCCATCTCAACAATTAACCTGCCATCTCCTAGAGTTTCAACAGAAGTTGAGGTCTTCCACATTTTCCCATACTGACACTGAGGTAAAAATAACTGCCTGACCTCCCCGAGCAGTAACACGACACCTGGAACCACGAGGGGGAGTTTCCTCTCTCCTCCTGCCCAAGCTCTCACGCAGTGCTTGCTCTCACTTTGCCACTCTTCCAGGTCCATGTACCAGTGAAGACAACAATGTCACCAAGGCTGCATAAGCGACCATGTCTCATTAAATCAATGTTATTGGTATTAAGAATGCCAATATTGTAGCTTGTGAGATTTAAACTAAGAAAAAATAGTACTGAAAAAAAACAGCGGTAAACTTTAACAAAAGCAATATTTCTTCTGGAACTAAAGTATTCCTGTAAGTGTCTGTAGCACAGCTTTGAGTGTTTTCAAAAGTTTGATTTATGGCACTTCACAGTATGTGACTGGGAAGCTGAAAAGGCTTTTCATAGTTGTGGGGATCTTGCATAACTTGGGAAACTCCTGGTAGTTCTTAATTAGTCCACTACGACTTGCTCTGTGGGACACTGTACACACCAACTAATCAAGAGCCAAGTGTGGAACAAAGGAGGGGAGTGCAAAACACTCAAATAGACTGCTGAGAAATCATTTCTGAAAAGTTAGCAAAGCCAACCATCATTTTAATTTCAGGCCTGAATACCTTCTAATATTAGCAAAGAATGGATTAGACACTGGAACGACTGTGCTGGCAGAAAAAAGACTAAATCCATTAATAGAGATCCCATCTACTGCAAAGGCAAATGGACTGGCAACAAGTCCTCTGTGTTTTGATAAAACACTTTCCCTAATCTTAAAGACTCTCTTGGCATTAAGATATTTTACAGCTCAATTTTTAGGGTAGACTTTTAAATATTGAGACATTCTGAAAATCTTACTCATGGAACATGAAGTCTTGGGCAAGAACTCAGCAAAAATGTCCAGGGTGTCCTGATCTTGTATTTGTGAAACAACATGGGCTTTTTATTTTACAAGGTGTGCCTGTGCTACACAAACTGCAGAAACAGAACTTATTTGTCACTCTTTCCTCACGTACACCTGAGTCTGTTCTCCTTATAGGCAAGATGCATTCGGTCATATTTGATTTGCACGTGCTGTGTGGAGTCTGTGCACAGAAAGGTCTTTGGGATTATGTTTTGGGAAACTTTACTTTTAAAGACAACCTAAGTTTGGATCAAATACAGATACAGAATCCTGCAGAAGTCTGAAAGTTTAGGGAATAAAGGCTGTCCTTACTATGTGTTCACCCAACCATTGTTCCCACTACTGTAAAGTATCTCTAAACAAAACGGGAAGGAACCCTTTTATTAAAGGTTCAAGTTTATTTGCATTGTACAAACATTTCAGGGTAATTCAGTAATTGAGAGAAAGGCAACAGGAGTGCACTAAAAGCAAGGGTGCAAGAGTGGGATCAGCACTGATGGGGCTGTGCTGCAACGTGCTGGATTCAAAGTGGCTCTGCTGAGGAACATCTGGTCGAATTTAAATAGCAAAGTTTGGACTCAGCATGAGAACACAAACAAAATGATGACATTGGCTGCAGCCTCTAGTAACCAGCTGCTTTCAAACAGGGTATCAATGTAACTACTGCTGAGCATTAGCAGAATCTTCTAAGCTGCCATACTCCTGCTTTTAATCAGAGACAGGTACCACAACTATATCCAAAAAAGGACTCCCAATAATACAGGGGAATCTATAACAGAAAGAAATTTTGCTGTTTTGAAGAAAGTCTGAGCAGTCACATTAGAAGGCCAGAGTTACACAACATAAAATAAATGCCAAACCCAACAGATGTCTTCAAACTGTCTCATCCAGAAGAAATTTATTTAAATAATGTCAAACTGGGTTACAAACATTATAACTAAGGACTTCATATTCTTCAATCACAGTACCCACATACTAATTTGGGACCTGAAACAAGAAAAAGATATTTATTCTTAAGAAGCTATTTTTACAGCCAGAAATCCTCCTTAGTTTGTTTTTATACATAATCACTTTTAATAGCCTTCAAAATAGACATGGACAAAGAGCATTATCTTTAAAAATCCCTGCAGTGTTATTAATCTTGGTGAAACAATGATTCTAACTCCCACGTTGTTTCCCAAGAAAATGAAGCCAGGATTCAGTCACTCTCATTAATAAATAGCCAGATCCTAATGAAATTAATTCAACACAGATAAGACAAATTGTATGATCAAAGGGTAGGGCCCCAAAGTTGAATGGTTTAGTTGTCTAAAACACCAAGTCAAAGCATCTATTTAAAAAAAAGTATATCAACAAGGGATTATTTTTTCCAAATAAACCCCCAAAATTGACCAGGAAAAACCTGATGTATTGAACATTTTGGTGAGACTGGATGAGTCAGTGAAAAGGAAAAGGTACCTGAAAGGCAACAGAACCAGACCGGAAAAATAAAATTTAAGATGGGGTGTTAAATCTTATTTAGAGTCTGTTTTTAAAAACCAGTATAGAGAAGCTAAGTTTTCCATAAAAGAAGCACTAATGTTAATCTTCAGAGTATTTAAATAAGTGCAGTTGGACAAGACAGAGACATTCCACAGTTTCTGTTCCTTAAAGGGATATTTTCCACTATCTCCTCCTCCTCTTTTCTCTCTGCTCCTAGCTTACTCCACATTTGTACTTTTGTGATTATGACAGTCAAAAACTAATCTTCACAAAAGTATTGTTTTCTGCCAGCTTAGTGAGCAGAATTGTCTCACAGAGGGGGCCAGGCAAGTGCCAGAGCCAGTCAGATGCTGAAAGCCATTGGAATAGGAGGAGACATATAGCTGGGATCAGGGGAAGATAAATTTAGAAGCCTAAATTTAGACCTTTCCCTTTAATTGCCTAGCACTTTGGTGCTTGTAGTCACTCTCATTTGTAAATAACACTTACTCTGCCTAAACCACCTAGAGCAGAAATTTCTATGATGGAAAGAGGATGGTAAAAAGAAGAGGAAGAGGATCAGTGAATTTGGGTTTGTAAACAGTCGCTCAGCTGTAACCAAAGAAAAGAAACAGGGACACTTGCATTTTTTTTTAAACTGTTTCTGTTGCTCTCCTGAAAGACTACTGAATATGTGGCTGACACTGATCTCTTCTGAGATCATGAAGGCTGAAAAACTGCAAAAAATAATCTCTGCTTTTAAGTACTTATAAAAGTTGTAATTTCCTGGGATCTGGCTAAAGCCACAGATTTATTGTCCCAAAAAATTTTATGATCCCTATGAATAACTCTTGTGTCCACAGAATGCAGAGTTCAAAAGAAGCATGAAAGCGGTGCCAGGACTCACTGTGTATGGCAAAATTTCAAAAGGAACCAATCCAAATTGTCAAACCCAGGGCTGGAAGCAAATGTCCATTACAGTCCATAGCAGAAGGTCCCTGTTGCAATGAGCCCCAGTTACACACACAGAGCACACCTTCAGGGCTGACTTTAAGGAGCTCAGAACATGCTCATTCTTCCATGAATTAAGTGCGTGAGCAACACATTCTTGGGAGATTTATGCAGTTAAGGATAGGCTTAAACTCACTCTCTTGTGTTCACAAGTGTTCACAAAGCCCAAGTATAAGGATTCAGATTCACTTCGATTTAACAGCAATTTTTACCTTGGGTTTGTCATGTTCTAAAACCACTTAATGAATATCATGTGGACTTGGCTTCCTGCAATCTGATGCAAGTTCAATTTGGTTTGTTTAGGAGCATTTCATCTGCTTATTCTTCAAGCTTTTTGAGTTGAATTACATTTTCTCAGATGTATCTAAGTGGCAATATTAGACAAAAAGAAGATAGGGCAAAACTCACAGCCAAAACTCTGTTTGACTTTGATCTGACTAGCTAAAGGAGCTAAGATCTTAACTTGATTAAATTAGTATCAGATAAAATCCGAGTGGAAACAAAGTCTTTTTCTTTCTCTCCTGCTGCTTAGAGAATACCCACTTCTGTGTAAACATAACTTACCAATGGCCATTCATGGAGCACCAGGGATGAACCAGACAGTTTATGGAATCTGTAACAAGAAGAGAAGAAATAAAGTAAGGAGTCCACACTTATATTTGGCTTCCATAGTGAACTTGAAGAAGTAATTTATAAAGTATGAACCTTTCCAAAATGGACAAAAATATCTATTTGGATGATTATTCTGAAGTTTGCTTCTGGTCACCTGCAAACATTTTAGAAGCATCATCTACCCTTCTGATGCTGTCCTAACTTGGATCTCTCTTACCAACCTCTACAGTGTTCTAAGTTTTCAGAATTCAGAAGGTGAACTTCTATTTGAAATCACCAAATGGGCATTTTTCCAATAAATATTTTTTGAGGTTCTAAAATAAAATATCATCCTCTATACTTCCAGTATATGCCTAATAATTTGTTTCCTATGCCTCTTCAGTTCTTCAGTTCCTAAAGGCAATTTTAGAATTAGTTCACATTTTATGAGTGCATTTTTTGAGGAGTGAATGTTTTCTTCAGTAGATTCAATTATGAGAGAGCTTAAAAGGCAGTCTAGCAACAGCTGAAATCAGCTGCATCTTTTACATTCACATTCAATCCACGTTTTGATTAATGTGTGAGACGACTGGTGCAAATCCCCACCTCCCTGGGAGATGCTGTGTCAGTCCTACAGAACACAGAGCGCTGGCAATATTTGTAGCAATGACTTAACACCTCATGACTGTTTTCTGGTTCATATTACCTTTATAACAGCAATTAGTTTCATATGGTAGGAATTTGAGTTATACTCTCGGGATGTCCTTTACGGTTTTTTTATCTTCTGTCAGTGCAGTATAAGTAGCTTAAAAATAAAGAAGTCGCCTATCAGGACTGTTGAGCTCCCAGAAGGCAGCAGACTGGTTTTGTTTGCTACTTTGCAACACCGTCAGTAGTTTTAGGAGGTAATAGATTTAGTGTAGTTTGTGTTTGACAAAAGCCAAACAAAGAGTTGAGACAAAGATAATTAAAGAGCTGAGATGATCAGGCTCTTCAGATTATGATCTGCAAATGACAGTTTGTTTTGCTATGGTCCTGTCTAGTTTAGAAATTGTCTTATATAATTCTCTTCTATATATGCACTTAAAAAGCCAACTTCCAGAAAAACAAAACAAGTTTCTTAATTCATTGTTGTCTAAACACAATGTAAGGAATATCTGGGGGTGTAGAGGAGGGCAGCAGTCGCCTGGTAGCCTGATTGTCTCTGTGACAATGAAGGAAAACAACTCTTTGATAAAACACACAGGCTTTGAGAGATGAAGTAGGATGGAAATTAGAAATGTAAGCCTTGTGGCAATAGAATTGGACTCCACTATGACATTTACTGGCACACTTATAGATATTACAGTCCATAGTTTGCCTTTCTCTTCTCTTTTATAGCCTTATAATTTTTATTTGCCCCCAAGGTTTTTACCCTCTTGAAAAATGCCACCTCTGACTCATCTGAGACTGCAGATAATAATCTTGGACCGGTGGAGGAGTAATTAGATTGTTTAGAGCAAGACAAAGACTGATGTCTCCTGAGCCCTCTGCCTCACAGGTAACAGCAAAAAGGGCAATAAAAGAACATTAAGAGGGGGCTGTTGCCTGGGGTTCACTGCCTTAGACTTGGGAAAACTATTAACCTGCTAGAGGAAGACAAGAAAAGCCTTAATTACACTACCAAGATAAATCTGCTGAACGGCAAATTGCTCACCATTATTTTCAGACACCACGGGCCATTTTAAATCACGATTCTGGGAGACCGTATTTTAACGGAGCCAAATTTCGGGCGTAGCTGTGCCTCTCCTGAGGGCCGAAACACACTAATGGGAGTATTTTAAGGCTTCCCTTTTAATTTCTACGTCAGCTAGGACCGGCGCTTATCACCTATGCAGCAGTAACCCTAGACATCACATTTCACCGTTTCGACCCTCTTGGGCCCCTCAGCCTCGAGCCTGAGGGTCCCTCAGGTGTGACTCGTGCGGGTTTAACTCTGTGCAGCGCCGTCCCCCGGGTCTCAGGGGAGCTCGGTGCCCGCGACGCCCTGAGGGACCGAGGGCCCGGGCCGGGCTCCGTGTTCGTACCGTCAGCGCTACGGCTGCTCTCCATCCTGCCCCTGAGGGAAGGCAGGCGGCTGGTCCCCCGCTCCGAGGGAAGCGCTCGCCGCTCTCCTCACCCCCCGGTAGCGGAGGGGCCGGCGCCAGCCCCGGGGGGCGCGGGGCAGCTCGGGCCCTGCGAACACCTCCCGCCTCCGCCGCGGGTGCCGGGCGGGCCGGCGAGGCCCCGGCGGCGCGGGCGGCAGCTCCGGCCCCGCAGGTTCCCCCTCGGGCAGACCGGGCGGGACATAGCGGCCGATTCCTGCCGGAGAGGGGCGGGGAGGCGACGGAGGCGGCGACGGCGGTGGCGGGGCGGCGGGGCGGGGCGGAGCGGCCGCCATCACACGTGTGGCAACGGGCGAGCATCCCCGAAACGGCCGCGGCGGGAGCGGAGGTAACGCGGGGCCCGCGCCCACACGGCCGGGCGGGGCTGCGGAGGCGTCCCGGGCTCCCCCCGCCCTGAGGGGAGGCTGGCGGGGCTCGGCGCGGGGGCTGCCGGCGGCGCCTCTCCTGCAGCATCCAGGGCTGGCGGCCTCGGCGACCCGGGGGGCTGCAGCTGTGCGGGGAGGGAGCGCGATAAACGCCGTGAGTTGTTTTAAGGAGCGATTCAGCGGCAGCACACGTGAGTGCCCCAGCCCTGACAGTCCCCGGCTGAGGCGGGAGCCTGCAGCAGCTTCCTTCCTGAGGCTGCCGTGACGCTGGCAGTCCGTCTGGACCTCGCCCCTCGAGGGGCGAGATGACACCCGGTCCCCTCTCCGGCGGCCGGACCCCCTCGGGGTCCCCTCACAGACAGCCCGGGGGCCCGTCCCGAGCCCAGGGTTTTATTTGGTTTGGCAGCGGGCGGTGCGAGGGTCCCGCCGGTGCCTCTGGGCGGTGGGTGCGGGCGGTTGTGACTGCGGGCGGTTGTAACCGCTCCGGTAACGCCTGGCAGGGGTCGGTGAGACCCTCGGGCCGGAATGCCTCGGCTCACTGGCGCTTGGCACTGATTTTCATTGCCTATGTGTTTTTAAGTGTCATGTACTGAGTACAGTCTGTTTAGGCGTGACCGTAGGTTGCGCCTGAAGAGTACACGTGGGTGTAGATCTGTAGGTAAGAGTGTGCCGTTTGGCGTTACTTTCCCCCCTTTTTGGGAGGTTTTCGCTTTTCTGCCCCAGGATAAAAAACAAGGTCAGTTATTGAACAAACCCTTCTGTCTTTACCTGAGCCTTATGCTACAAATTTCACCAGATGTTCCGCTCCTTGCAGTTGCTTCGTGCGCTCCCAACCACACCTCTTGCTAAATCAGGACTGTCACCACAAAGTCCGTGCTGTGAGCTTGCTTCTGTTTTTTCCCTTGGAAATATAAACATAAATGAGAAGTATGAAGAATATAGTGGCAAATTGTTTTCCACTTGGAGCTGGCACAGTTCTTTAATATGACTCTGTTTAAAATCTAGGTTAGTATTAATGATGTGGGTTTGTCTAGGTTTGGTAATTCAAGAATTTTTGGGAAGTTTCTGAGACATTGTAACTGAGTATCTGTTGTGAGCTGATGATAGATCTTTCCCTGATTCAGTGTTCACAGCCTTACTCAGGGTTTGTCCAACCATGTGGGTAGTATGTGTATTTGCAGAACATCTCTTTCCAGCTGTGTCACAGGTGTGTATGGTCAGGACTTACTACCATCACTGATAAACTGTCAAGTGAATGATTGACATAGTAACTTCTCTTTCATACCTTTTTACATAGTAAACATACCTGGCCATTTTTTTTAAAAAATGGGTGTTACAACCAATTCTATTTGATTGAAGGTTTATGGGTTTTTTTTAAAGTCCTAAAGATGGTGAGTTTGCATATGCAAGCACAGAAGAACTTGGTTAAAGAGGATAATCTTTACATCGGGAATTGCTTTTGTTGCAAGGGCTTCCTGTCTGCTCAGCATATGTATGTATGGCAGGGAAGTGATTCTTCTCTCTCCAGCAGAAAGGAAAACACGTGCTAGACAAACTCTAAGCCTTTCCCATGTCAGTGTTCAGACTGTGAGGTGCCTAAATATATACATTGCAATGAATAAGCATTTCTGGGACTTAGAACCTTTGCTCTGTTGGTGCTTAACTCCCTGAAGATTTTGCTGCTGTTTGCCTGTATAGAGCAATCTTGGCTCTTACTCGAAGGGCCATTCATTGTGTTCAGAAATAGGAGTCTTACATCTGGTGACTTATTTATATGTGAATAGTCCAAGAATAGGGGTAAAGCTATGTTATGGCCAGAGTTGTTTTAGGCAACCAAGGCAACTATGGAAGACAGGCAAGAACAGTAGCAATCTTTGGTGATGAGCAGGTACTGTATAAGAAAACCGCAAAACAGTAACTTTCAGCAGTTTGGTACTTCACCTTGGCCATTAACCCACGTGCAGGTTCACACCAGGCTGAGCACATGACAGCTGTCCTATTTAGTGGGAGAAAGGGGATCTTGGTGGAGGATTCCTCTTTCCCTTCCCTTAAAGGAGGGCCACCCTGAAATGCACTGTTAGTTCTCTGCTAAATGCACGTTAACCTTCATTAGCTCCCTTGGTACCTGGCCAAAGTGGGGTAGGCCTTACTAAAATGTGCAGTTTTGGTGAAGCACTGAAGGGACCCTAGTTTCAGGTCACTCTGTCCCAGGTTCATATTAAAGCCTTTTCTATCAATGGCAGAGTCATTTCAGTAAAAAAAAAAATCACATATCAGCAAAAAAGATTCCTCAGAGCTGCAACGATCAGCAAGAAAAAAGAGTTGGAAGACTTTGTATTGCACAAGGGCCAGCGATGAGGAAATCCGTGTTAGTTAGGTTGTGTGAAAGCATAACCCTGCCTTAGCCACAGCAGTCCTGTGGCCAGGCTTTGGCAGCATTATTGTTCTAATAGTATTTTTAAATGCAGTATTACAGGATTATTGTATGTTAGAAAATATATACTATTTATCTCTTGTTCTCCTCTTCCAAGCCTATCTTCTATTACCACAGAAGTAATGATCATGTGACAGAATCATGGATTTTAATATATGTGTTTTTTCTGTGTATTGTTAATATTGACATAGCTTCAGTTTTCTAGTCTCTGCTCTCCCTCTTCGTTGTTAAGTTTTTTCTTCCATTTGGTAAAAGCTGCAGGTTTTAGTTACATTTAAGATTAAGTGAAGTGTTCATACAAAAAACCTGCCAACAGTTTTGTTTCTGTCGCAGAGGTGGTGTAATAAGACACATGACTCAGGCAAATAAGCAATTCCTGCCCTCAAGGCTCTAAGGGTATAAAACAAACAAGTGTAGAGGAGAGAAAGAAATGCCAAATGTGGAGTGAGCTGTTGCACACACCTTAGTTAAATCCTTGCCCCAGATACCCGAAGCTGGGAATAACAGAAGCAGACTTGGAGAGGAAGAAAGAGTATTGGGGGACAAAACAGGCTGGGCTGAGAGATACGGTGATTGATCTTTCCTGGGTAGAGCAGATTAGGGCAAGAAGCAGTCAAGGTCACCTGTATAGAACTGCAGTCACGTGCTGCTAATTGAGGTGGAGGCATTTGAACAGTGACAGTCACTGGTAGTTGCAGGTAATTAAATTTACCTCTGAGCTTCAGAACTTCACTCTCAGTGCAAAACCGCCTGTGTGTGAACACATCAGATTTGATGGGATTTGAATTATTCAGTTGATCTAAATCAAGTCAAACCATCACAATGCCTGAGTATTCAAAGTAATGTGTATGCTTCTTATCAAACTGTACTTTGAAGGGTGTTCCAGGAAGAAACGGGAATGGTGATTAGGATATGTGGAGTAAAAATATGTGTAGTTATCACCAAAATGATGTTTTACATTTGTGATGAATTCTTCATATTTACAGAGATTTATCCTTTAGTTGGAAAGGCTGAAAATTAACATGGCATATTTCCAGACTGGCAGTTGGATGTCGTAATAATAGCTGTAGTATTCTTGATTTTTTCCGCTGACGTTTGTTCAGGATGATTTGCCTTCTGAAATACACTTGCAACTAGAGTTCTGTCTGAGTTCATTTCGTAGACATGAGAAGACTCAATTTGGAATTAAATGTTACTTTTATGGGTCACAAGTGTTCCCTTAAATCCACTTCTTACAGCCAAATAGTAATGAAAACAACTGCTTTGACTGTCTGCTGTTTTATACAGCTTTCAGATGATTGCATCATATTTACAATTGATTATTATAATAATTATATTCATTTACAGACTAATAACTGATCTTTCTGTTGTAAAGCAAACCAGATAATCTTGTGAGCTCATAGGCCACATGTCTTTTTGAAGACTTAACTCTACTACACCAATAACAGAAAGTCAACCAGTATGTTATTGCAAATGAATTTGGCACAGGATAGATGGAAGAGCAAATAACAAGGAGAACAGGTAACAACAGTTGAGGTAAATATGCTTTCCTTTTCTTTGCAGTTTTGGGCACACTCCATCTGCAGAAAACTGGGTGATCCTTCTCTCGGTTAGTTTTATTTTGTTGGACATGCCTCATTATAACACTCAAGCTTTTAAGTTCTGAAATAGCAGAGATTAGGTTCTGGAAGGTTGAAAATTTTTAGTCTAATTGTAAGTGTGAAATTTGATGGCTTCTGATGTATGTATGGACGCCAGATAAGATGTTGACCTCATGTATAAATGATAAATATGTATTTAGTAATTAACCATCTTAAAGTGTTTCTTGGAGTACTGAGGGGAAAATAAATCAGAAGGCATCCAACTAAACAGATTGAGGATCTCATTTTGCATTCTTTAGAAGAGCACTGTCTCTAAGGATTCATGAGTTGGAGATGAATGATGTAACATGTTTCAATAAACGATTTGTACTCCATTTCAGTAGAAGTTACATTTTGTTACTTGATTGAAAATTATAATTTTCACATCTGTAAAACTATTCTGGTTTAAGGATGTCAAGTCAGATTTTCTGTACTGTAGTATACAGGTGTTGGCTTTATGATAAAGGAATAATATTCTCTCCAGAAAGGTGTGTCCCTCTAAGTGAAGGGAAGACCTTGTATGTTCCTGTGTTAGTAGATGCACAGATATACATCTAGTTTGGGTGGCTGCATGCTGACCTTTCAAAATCTCCATATTCAGGGGTTTGGTTCTCTCAGCTGACAAGCCTATTGTTGCAGTAACAAAACCTTTGGTAAAATTAGTGTTACCCCAAAAAAGCACAAAGTCATCCCTCCCTCCCCTACTTTATTCTAATTGACCTCAACTTTGTTTTTTCTGTTCTATAGTTATTGACTGAAGTATACACTGAGGGTTTGATGAGGCCCAGGGTAAATGAATGGTCATGAAATTAATTTTGGTAATTATATAGGGTCTACTCTTTATGCAGCTGATAAACTAGTAATCAAATAATCATTCTTCATACAGGATTTTCCTTGAATAGATTATTTCTTGAACTTCTATAAAATGGACATTATTCAGAATTATCAGTATATTCTTGTGCTAAGAAATCTTGTTAGCAGTAATTTGCTTTTGGAAGGCGTGGGAGAATTTTCTGGAGACTTGAAAGAAGGTGGCTCTTTTCCAAATGGTCAGTTCTGAAGCAGAGGAAAGAGATTATTTAATTTCTGTGTTCTTAGATACTGTTCACTATAGCAGCTAATGGAGGAATTTGGATTGAAGCTACTCTGGGTTTTTTCATGTAGAGCCTGCACTCTTAGGTAACTTTCTTCTCCAAGTAAGAAGGCAGTGAGATCTGGAAATAGTTTTGGGGGGGAGTGACCCACAGTGTTGGTGAGAAGTGTAGAGTTGGATCCCAGGGATTCTGCAGTAAGTGCCTCTGCCCTCCCTGCATGAGTAACGTGTGCAGCCCTGGACTGGAGCACTCCTAAATTAGGTGTGATGTATTGCAGTACATCTGGCTTCATGCTTACAGCTTCATCTTGGTCCTGCAGTGCTTGCTTTTCTGTGTCATCTCACTGTGCTTCTGTCTGTTCTTTCTTCTGTTTTGCTCAAAATTGGAGTCCCTGAATTCCGTCTGTCCTACGGTTTTGTTTGTTTGTTTTCCTAGAGGTAAGAACTCTCCTCTGAAGTTATATTGGAATTTGTCTCTTTCTCTGTTGTGAGCGGTTTTCCTGTTTAATTGTGCATGATTTGTGTAAAAAAAACATATGAAGGCAATTTCTTAATTTTCATTTGTAATCAGGGTCCAAAAGGATGGAAAGAAGATTTGCAAGAAAGTCCTGGGATAAAAAAAAAATATAATATTTCAGCTGTTTCATTTGTTTTAGGTTGTGATTGGAGTCGTGGAGAATTCCCAGCCCATCCACAATGGCAGAAAGGACAGAGGGTACACAGTCCCACATTTCAGGGGCTGAATACAGCCCTGTCAGTAAATCAGAAAGGACAGATCCAAGTGCCACGCAGCATGGAAGTGAAAATGCTTTGCAACTGAAGAAAGAAATCTCTTTGCTAAATGGATAAGCCTTATTGTAGGCAACATGATTGGTTCAGGTATCTTTGTCTCTCCCAAAGGCGTTCTCATCTACAGCAGATCTTATGGATTGTCTCTGGTAGTTTGGGCAATGGGAGGGATATTTTCGGTCTTCGGAGCTCTCTGCTATGCTGAACTTGGAACCACCATTACCAAGTCAGGAGCCAGCTATGCATATATCTTGGAGTCTTTTGGGAGCTTCATTGCTTTTATTCGTTTGTGGACCTCACTGCTCATTGTTGAGCCAACCAGCCAAGCAATTATAGCCATCACCTTTGCTAACTACATAGTTCAGCCCTTCTTCCCGTCGTGTGACCCTCCGTATCTGGCCTGTCGTCTCATAGCAGCTGCTTGTGAATGTGAGTATTTCTGGGCTTCACTGGGGGCATTGTTTTATCCACCGTGAGTTTTATTAAACAGATCTTACCAAGTCTCAGAGTTGTTGCATGTGAATAACTTGAAGGTGTTCAGTGAATTACCATTTTCTCATTTGGAGCAGAACAAGGTATTTAACTCTTCCAACTTTACTTGCAAGGCAAAAAATGGTGGGAAAACTTGTTTTTCCTTGGGAGAGGTATTTTAAATCAAACCTCAGGTACTCCTGTGTGGTCTAAGTTGTTGCGAATAGCTGTTGACATGCTTCAGTTACTACTCTGGTAGAGTTTCAAAAAATCTTCATATCCAGATTATGCTTGTGATGAACCATAACATCAGTACTACAGCACCTGTTTATAGCTTGTTGAGAAGTGGAGATTGTGTGCACAGCAAGAAAACCTGTGTGCTGCAGAACCAAAACTTGACAGTTCGCGGAACTTTAAGTAGTTAATGATAATGAAGTTGAAGAAAGCATGAGAGAATATTTCAGTAAAAGGAAGAGAGAGGAGGTGTGGCTTATAGATTCTGATTATCTATCCTTTTTTTTTTTTTAAGGTGTCAGGAGGCAGAGTAGCATTCATCTGAAGTAGAGACCAAGCCCTAACTCACTAATAAGAGTACTCCCAATAAAGTTGCTTTGAAAAAAAAGGCTGAAATAAACCTCAAGCAAATACTCTGATCACTAAAACTGAGGAGCAGAGACTGAGCAGTTGGTTGTTTTCCTGAGGGCTCTTTGGGAGCTGCAGCAGTCCTGGCTTTTGAAATTTGATACAACTGTTTTTTCCCCTCCTCTTGCCAAGCTCGGTGGACTCAATAGAATCTCGTTTAGCTATTCTGCTTGGCCCGACTGTCTAACATGCCAGTGCCGTGCTTTTCAGATCATTACCTTCTTTTTGTTACCTCTGCAAAATCAATGCTTTTCAATTTTTAGCTTAACAGTATCACAGTATTCTTGGATTCTGAGAAAGGAAAAAATGTATCACATGTTTTCATTGGATTTTTATTTACTACTACCTTACTCCTGAAACAATCTCCAATTTAGTTTCTATTTATATGCATATCTTAAATACACGGTATGAGAAAATTCTTTGGAGACAAAAACTATGGTAGAATATAACCACTCTTTTACTAGCTAGAGAAAAAATGAGATTTGGGGGAAATATTGTTTCCAACACAGAAGTTTTAAATAATGTAGTGATAATCTAAGAAAAATATGCACTGAATTAGGATTTTGTTAAATAAATACTGAAGATACTGAATCCTGTTCAATATTCAGCCCTTGAGTTAAGATAGATGTTGTCTGGCTCTTCCCTTCAAAAAAAAAAGTAAGAAATGCAAAAGCAAAATGTTGAGAACCATGAAAACATTCTTGGGGAAGCTGATCATGTATGTAAGCTTAGTCAGCAACTCTAAAATATTGGTGAGATCTGCAAGTCTCATTTCAAGTTTCATCGCAGTCTTGTGAAACAGGTCTGACTCTAACTTATTTTGGGGTAGAGGGAGAAGTATACTCAGAATACTCATGACTTATTACCAGTTCTTGAAATTCCAGGTGACTGTTGTGTTAACTAAAGCACATGCTCTTAGAACCATGGAATGGGTTGGGTTGGAGGGGACCCTCATCTCATCCCACCCTGCCATGGGCAGGGACACCTCCCACCAGCCCAGGCTGCTCCAAGCCCCGTCCAACCTGGCCTTGGACACTGCCAGGGATGGGGCAGCCACAGCTTCTCTGGGCAACCTGTGCCAGGGCCTCTCCACCCTCACAGGGAACAATTCTTCCTGATACCTGATCTAATCTAATCTAATCTCCCTGCCTTCCTAGAGCCGTTACCCCTTGTCCTATCAGTGTGTCCTTGTAAATTCCTTGCTCAGATCTGTTCTCTCTTTGAAATACAGTTCAATAGAACTGGAGAGGGGTATTGAATCACCTGGGACCATACTTGGTGTGGCAGCTGCTCCATGGATGTTGAACTCATCCTGAGCCTAGCAAGGAAGGATAAAAAAACTTCTCAAACACTCTTTTAATATGTTTGCCTAAAGGAATTTCTGATCTTTCATTTATCAGAATAGTATTGATACATTGAAATGAATTATTTCATGTAACAGTTTCTTTAATTTCAGGATAGTTGCTGAGTGCAGCTGATGAGGGGTAACATCAGGAAAATGGGCATGTAATCAGAGAAGGGGAAGATCTTTCCTTCCATCTTTTGAAACAATGTGTTTAGAACTGCTTCTTGCTGTTTTGTTTGAACCAGTGTGTTTTCAGTACTAGTGTATTTGGCTTAGTTGAACCTAAGTAGTTGTATAACAGGTAAGTGTGTATTTAGATTGCAGTTAAATCTTTGAAAAATGAATTAAACTGAACATTGTTCAAATTGTCTTTTAATCTGTCTTCTTTTTTCCTCCCCTAGGTCTTTTAACATTTATAAACTGTGCCTATGTTAAATGGGGAACACGTGTGCAGGATATATTTACTTACGCCAAAGTTATCGCTCTCATTGCCATCATCATAGCTGGGATTGTTAAATTATGCCAAGGTAAGCTTGTAAACTTAAAGCAAAGGTTTGTATTTATCAGTTAAACCGAGTAACTGTCTACAGACTGCAAACTATGTTTTATGAGATGCCTCAGTAGAAGGATGATAGAGCCCCTTTGAAAGCACCAGTAACCCCATTGTTGGGCATTATCGTGGTGCTGTATCGTGAGATATCCAGCCTATCTCAGTTGACTTTGAACTGCGGAAAAAAAGGTACTGGATGGCTCAGCAATCCTGTACTTTACAGCCTGCAGGATGGAATCATAAAAGGCATTAAACAGCGAAATACAGAGACAGCAAAATACAATGGGAATGGGGACATTGTAAATTCCTGTAAAGAACATACTGCTTTACAGTGAGATCAACTGAATATGTGTTTTTACAAAAGGAATTTTGTGCAAGTCTGAAAGTGTCTGAAATTAAAGCAAAAATAGAATATGTAGGTAGATTTGTGAAACACCACCTCTGTTTTTGCTCAAAGCCTGAGTTTTATTATAGCTGTTAAGAATTAGAGTGTGTGTGTGTGTGTGTGTGTGTGTGTTGGGCACTGGTCTTTAGGTTAGAGAAATTCTGAACTTAGTTTTGTTCTCAGCCCTTCCTTTGGGGAGGATTTATTGGTGTGTTAGCTTAAAAAACTGACCCTGCTGCCATAAAGGCTTGTCTTTCCCACAGTCTGGCAGTTTATGTCCTTTGCTCTAAGTGGTTATTGTTGAGAGTTCAAGAGCAAGGTAATTATTGTGAATGGAACAAGGACATGCAGAATGTGAGCCCCCTGGGAAGTGTTTCATCCTCAGCTCACCAGCCCAGCCCTTGTTTTGCAGATGCTGAGCTTGTTCTCAGCTCCTTTCACATCGTCTCCCATCTCTGTTTCTGACTCAGCAGTTACTCTGCCAGTGTCTGTGCCAAGGGAATAGCAACCCTATATCTGATTGGGATAAAAAGCAGGGAAGAGAAATAAATAAAGATATTTGAGAGGCTGCAAATATTGGCTTACACAGTAACTTGCCTGTCTGTATTTGGTGGGTTTGCATGTGTCTGTTTGTGTAAACAGTTGGAATGTATAAACTGTGATGAACTTGTCTTGAGTTGCTTAAAGTCAAAAGATGGCACAAGTTTTCACAAATACTGGTGCAAAACTGTAACTTTTCCTCTTAGCTTGGGAAAAGTAACAGTAATATTTAAAGGTCTGTTAATTTTTCTCAGTATTCAGTTTTTAATAGCAAAAACTTAAGCATCCACTTAGATGTTTGTGTGGGGCTATTTGTCACAGTTATCTAAAAACACCTGTAAGCTTTGTTTTCTGCTTAGGCAAAATGTTTGAAATTTGAAAGGATATAGAAGGACTAGAGTGGATTATCTTATAAATACATATGTTATAAAAAATACCCTTAGCCTGAGTACTGTTGTTGCCAGTTGTTTGTAGCTTAGTCTGAACTTAATATTCCTGAACTTGTGCCATTGTGGACAAACGAGGTGTTTAATTGTATCATCCACATGCCATAATTTTTAGTAGTTTTAAATGCTTGTTTTCATGGCTAAAGCACAGAGAAGAACTGGAAGAAAGATTTAATAAGAAGATTTGAAGGAATTAGGGTTTCTGAGGTTTTTTTGTGTGACAAATTGAAAAACATTATTTGCTGTATTTTAATTATGCTGTCCTTCATTGCATCTCTTTCACACACAGGGCATACATCACACTTTGAGAACTCTTTTGAGGGATCCTCTTTTAATATTGGAGACATCTCCCTTGCACTGTATTCTGCCTTGTTCTCTTACTCTGGTTGGGATACGCTCAATTTTGTAACAGAAGAAATCAAAAACCCAGAAAGGTAAATTGATTCAAGCTTTCTAAAACCAGATACTTCCTAAATTGCTTTGTTTGTGGCTGTCATTTCCTAATGGATTCTGAGCTTACACAGAAATAAGTAGAATTGCTGGATACTTAGATGGTGAGGCTGTGAACAGCCACTAGCAAAGATTTCCTAAACTCCATTAAAAATGGGAAAGAAAGAAAAGGTAAGAATAAATACGTCTAGATGACTGGTGGATGCTGTATTCAGTGCTTGTTAAGCTTTCAGTTCAAGATGTTGCTGCTGTTTATTACAGCAGTTGTCAATATTGCAGTGGAACAGGTACCTGATTGTAGTCTGTGCTCTGTTTATCAGTGTGGTCATTCTGATTGTCTCACAGGGTGTGCAGCTGATAAAAATTTCATCATAGTCATTTGCTCTCTTTAGGCTTCAGTCCCTAATACAAGCTTTGTTCTTGGTAGAATTGCAGTTGTTAAGGTGAACTGCCCATTTCAGCTTTCTGCATGGACAGTTCTGGGCAATAAGGAAGGATTCGTTCCAGACTTCTGTCAAATCACTGCAACAATTACGTATTTTTCACGTTCACTTGACTCGTAGTGCCCTCGTGCTTGTCCACTCAAAAGTTGCCATCCACAAGTTAAGTTTGACATAGATGCTTAGCTTTTAATCTTGGATGATGCAAAGTCCTTAAAATACCACTTCAGCTTTTTGTCACTTTGTAACATTTCTGAATTAATTTCTCAGTGATTTTCTGGTTCTGTTTCTTCTCTGTGCTGAGGTTCATGGGTCTCTTACTGTGAGTGTGCAACCTGGAAGCAGAACTCCCAGTTACTAATTTACTGATTTATATGGGGTACTGTGGTGTATGTTTTTCTGCTTCCACAGCATCACAGAGACACAGCTGGACTTCTGGGCCTCAGGAAGTTTTTGAGGAAGCTTCCAAAGTTTTAGTCAGACTGATAATTTTTATGCTTTGTTGGGGTTTTGTTGTTTTTGTTGTTGCTGCTGAAAACAGTGTTCCTGGCAGATGCTCACTGATGTCACCATGCTGTGTTTTATTTCATACTGGGCAAGTGTGAGAGTGACACTCTCAGTTCTGCTTCCCTTTTTGAAACATTTTAATATCCCTGCAAGGTTTGAGGAAAGAATAAGGCTGAGAAAAGCCAAAGCCTTCGAGCAGAATTTGCTTTTGCTCTCTAGTTTCTTTCTGTGGAGCTACAGACTCAGCACTGTGAGTTTATCTCGCAATTAAATCTTATCTGTTTACATCTAATGGTTAGCAATGTTTCCTTGTTACTCTTGACTCTTTTTCCTATTGCTTTCTAGACCTGTGCTTTCTAGTAAGATACCCCACATCCTGAGCTCCCAGCTGTGTGGCAGTTCTGGATCTGCACCTCTGTTCTCTGCAGTTATGCAGCTGTTGTTTGTCCTCTGCATGGTGGGGGAAATGGAAGATCAGGGCTTTGGTTTGCTTTAGTAGATCTCCCTCCATCAGTCCTAGAAGCAGGTGGTAGAACAACAGCTGCATTTCCCAGGGAGAAGGAGTGCAGTGACTCAGTGCTCTGCCTCTCTGGGTTCTGGTTGTGGTCATTAACATGGCCAGTAGGAAATAATTTAAAGCATGTAAATGTGAAGGCTGTTATTACAGATCTGGAAACCTCGAGTTGGAGTATTTGAAGAACAGTTGCATAGAATCAGTTTTTACACATAATTAGGCTTTAAGTTATTGTAAAATTAGATTTTTTTTTTTTTCAGTATTCTGTATTAGAATTTCTAGTTTTAAAAGAAACCAAACCCTGGTTCCAGAGATACCTTTTTTGAAATCTGTATTCTGGCTTCATAACTTTTCTGTCTTTTGTAAAGGATACAAATAAATTAAGTTTATTCTGTTATTAATGGAATTTTTTTCTGCTCTTGTGGGGTTTGGGTTTTTTTGTCTTCCAGGAACTTACCTCTGGCTATTGCAGTGTCTATGCCAATTGTGACTATTATCTATATTATGACCAATGTAGCTTACTATACAGTGCTGGATGCTCAAGCTGTTCTTTCTAGTGATGCTGTGGCAGTGGTAAGTTAACCATGTGGCATTTTGCTGTATTATTAACTTTGCCCCTTTTAGGGATGCATTTCATTTTAAGGGGCAAAACAGGAAAAACCCCTAGTTTATTACAGTACTTACTTAACTGAATAGAGGGGACAGAACAACTCCCACGAATAATTTAATCCTAAGCAGAAAAAACAGTTAATAAAGTCATGTCTAAAATGTATTATCAGATTTATTAAAAACAAGCAGAGATGCATCTTGTAAAGGTATTTTGCAAAGTCTCTAATTACACTGGTGCACTTTGAGCAGACTGTAAATTAGGAGTCATTAGCAGGTGATCACCTGTGTGTTCCCTCTGCCGCGGTGGAGTGCTGGGAGCCTGTCTGTGCATGGGTGTGCCAGCCCAGGGGGACACACATCAGCTTTGGGTCTGCTGTTTATAACACAGCACTGTACATGGAGTGTGCCAGCTGGGACACACATCAGCTCTGGGTCTGTACACCAGGGGGGACACACATCAGCTCTGGGTCTGTACACCCAGCTGACACACACATCAGCTTTGGGTCTGTACACCCAGCTGGACACACACATCAGCTTTGGGTCTGTACACCCAGGGGGGACACACATCAGCTTTGGGTCTGTACACCCAGCTGGGACACACATCAGCTTTGGGTCTGTACACCCAGGGGGACACACATCAGCTTTGGGTCTGTACACCCAGCTGGGACACACATCAGCTTTGGGTCTGTACACCCAGCTGGGACACACATCAGCTTTGGGTCTGTACACCCAGCTGGGACACACATCAGCTTTGGGTCTGCTGTTTATAACTCACAGCACTGTACATGGAGTGTGCCAGCTGGGACACACATCAGCTTTGGATCTGTACACCCAGCTGGACACACATCAGCTTTGGATCTCCTCTCTGTAGCTCACAGCACTGGCTGTCCAACAGTGTTCATTCCAACAACTTGGAATATTCTGAAAGTCATTTCTGTATGTGGAAGGAAGTTGGAATCCCATTAAAATATATAAGCTTCTTAAAAGTAAAAGCTGGTCGAAACATGTTTTATATTTAAGCTAATTATTAAACAAAAGTGAAGGTTTGGTTTTTTCCCCTGTGACTAGTGAAATATTTGAACAGTTCTGGTTACTATATCCTTTAAAGTTGAGGCTTGGGAAAATTTAATCTTCTTTTTGGTTATTTAAATTGGAGGAAAAGAAATAATACTATACCTTCCTTTTAGGTTCCTAATTGGCTTCTAAAATTTAAGTAGTTAGACAATGGACAGAGAGTTTTAAATACATCAAAATGAAGAATTTGCTCTGTTCCCACAAAGGATTAATGTGATTAAAAACTAGCTTAGCAACCAGGAAAGTCTTGTTTAAGGTATTTAGGCAAATGGTTCCACAAAAGCACTTACTTGACTTTATTTCAAACTTCACAAATATTTATATTTAATGTGAACTTTCAAGTAGTTTATTGTAAATGTGGGCTGTGACTTTTTATTTCAAATGTAGTTACACAAACAAAATGTATTAAAAGTAAATAAACTTTAATTCTTTACATCTTTTTAGCTGAAACGTGCAAATACAAATTTGTTGTGAAATATACTATGAAAGACTTCCTAAAACACTTCAGAATGAACAAAAGAAGGACAGAAAATATTTATTTTTGAATAGCATATGCTAAGGGGTAATAAATATCCAGGAGTATTTATTTTTGTTGTAGGCTATAGTATCCCTATGAAGTACCTTCCAGTGACCATTAATGGTATTAATAGTTGTCTATAGTTAATTAATCCAGACAAATCTAAAAGCCAAATCTACACAGTCCACTGTGTGTCCTGACTTCTGTAAAGCAACACCTGTTTTTTTCCTAACCAAAACTGGAAAATACACTCCTTTGGCAGCAGTGACATTCTCCAGTGCAATGCAGCATGTTCCCTGGGAGTGTTGTGTGCCTGCTGTGCCCGTGTCATCCCAGAGATTGTCCAGCCCTGTGGAGATGGGCTCAGGAGCACTGAACCCCCCAGGAGGTGGGCAGGGATTCCCTGGAGTGCTGTGTGCCCCGTGCTGTGTGCCCCGTGCCATCCCAGAGGTTGTCCAGCCCTGTGGAGATGGGCTCAGGAGCACTGACCCCCCTGGGAGGTGGGCAGGGATTCCCTGGGCCTGCCCAGCCTGGGTCTGAACACACGAGTGCTCCAGCACGGGTGGTCAGGGAAGGGAGGGCTGAGGAATGTCTGGACCTCACTGCACATGTGAAACCCAGGCCTATATTTTTATGGGTTTATATATGCTTCATTTAGTTGTTCTTTGACATTGGGTTTTTTTACCAAAAGTGACTATATATTTGTACATTTATGTCTGTACACTGCTGTGTGATTTTACATGGAATTGTAATACTTAGAACTGGACAGACTAGGTCTTCCTGTCTAGTATAGGATGCATCTGGGCATGGAGGAGAATAAAGGAAGACATAAGAATGATATAAAGTCCTTAGTCAGTCTAATTGCATGCAGAGATATTAAGTGACCAGGATAAGAATGAAAAAATATGTTTGTGCATTCCAGAGTTATTTAGAAGTTTTGCTTCTTGGGCTAATTTTAATGGACTTAACTGAATGAATGACTTTGGAGATCTAGAACCATAATTTTTGACTAGATGTCAGGTTTGTCAAACACTTGAACTTAAGAGCCAGGCTCATTTTCTATCTAAAGGCATTTTGCTGAGTCATCTCATCAGCAATGGTCTTCTGACTGTGGCTGCCTATATCCCTTTTAGAAGGATCAGCTGAAAGTGCAGCTGAAGTTTAATACTACTTAACACTTAATCCCTTGAAGATTCCTTTTTGTTGCTGATATAAATTCAATTGCCCAGCTTTATGAAACCAACTTCAGGTTTGATCTACTAATACATTGGCAAGTGTGTGGGCCCTGGAAGGATGTGTGTGGAGTGGAAGAGCTTGACCCTGAGGGTCTGACACATGCACTGCACCTCTGGTGAGGTCTGCACTGAATGCTGGGTGTGCTTGGACTGCAGTGGGGGAGTGCAGCAGGTTGCTCTTGCAGCTCCTCTTCAATTTAGCCTGGTCCAGAAGGGAACCTCCCTTTAGCTCTGGTGCTAAACAGTGGAACCAAAAGCAGTAAGTGGCCATAATTTGGAGAATTGCTTCAAAAGTGTACAGGCAGTCCAAATTCAAATGCTCATCATGTACCCATAGTTTTTAGTGAATTTGTGGGGGGGAAAAAGCTAATGACTGTATTTGAAAATCCTTCTATAATACAAAAATGTAAAAGTCTTTACGGTGAAGTTTCTCTGGGTGGTGGAAGAGAATTTTATCCTCAGTGGAATCTTAAGAAGACTTAGGGCATTGTGCTTAGTGGATGAATGAGAAAGGGAGGTGAGAATTAAGCTATTCAGAAACTTAATCTGATGAAAATGAGCCACTTTGATCTGCTCACATATTCTACATGTGATACAGGACACCGAATGCTGTGGTTTCCTTATTGCCCTTATGTAATTGTAGGGTGAAAGGACTTAATGAATTTTTAAAGAAACATGGTAGTAATATTCTGCATTTGAGAGTCCTTTGTGTAGTAAAGCAGCAGTTAAATTTAATCTTGTTGCTATTTTGGGAAGGAATGGAGTGGCTTTCTCCTTTTCAGTCAAAAGGCTTTGACTGTAAAAAGGGGGCAAGGGGGAAGCTATTTCTAGTTTCTGAATGATGGGAGTAAAAGTTGTAAGTAAAAGAAATATGAGTGTATCTTTGAATATCACCTTGCTTACTATTTTTCTTGGGAGGTGAAATCTTACCAAGAGATTATATAAAAAAGAAGTGATAAAATGTCCTCCTTTTACTTCAAAATTGGCTTCATTGTGGTATAGTCCCAATGCTGGGGCTAAGAATCTGATTTTTTTAACCTTTTTTGTTGAAGTAATTTGAATAATACAGCAACAGGTACCTTAAAATCTCTGCAAATGCTCTTCAGATGGTTGCTGATCGTGTCAAATGACTTCCCTTTTCAAAGATTCCTGTCAGAGTGTCACACGACTTCTGATTCACCTCCTTGTGCAAACCATCACAGCCTTTGCTGTTCGGCCTTATGCACATGAAGCAGTCACTCTGTAGCACAAACACAATCAATAAAGCAGACAGCTCAGCTTCCACTGTCACTGAACAACTTTGTTTTTCCTTTGAGACTGCTACTGTGTTTTTTGTTTGTGAAGGTCATCCTGTTCCACAAGCACTTCATCATCTGACAGGAGAGACCCCCCGACTGCCGGTGCCTCTGTCACCTGCTGCCTGTGCTCGGGCACGGCTGCCCTGAGCTCATACCAGGGGGGACACTTGGCAGCTTCCTTCTTTACTTGGAAGAGCTAAGGTGCTTAAAGCAAACGGTTGGTTGTCCTGCATAGCTGGTGGTTGTCTTTGTGGAGCAGTACAGCTTTGTCACTGAGCTGGGGATAAAGAGGATGATTGCAGTTTGCATCTTGAGATATCATCTCAGGAGTCAGCGTTGACGATCCAATTTACCTTGGTGTTCTCATATTCCAAAGCAGACTGCTCCCTCCCTGGACTGGAATAAAACACACCACTGGGAAGTGCTGTGGTTTAGCTCTTTGGTTCTTCTTTGGTGTATAGCTGAATAAATTATGAGTCTCTCTTTTCTAACTGAATTCAAATAGAAATTTTTGTTATTCTGAGACCTTTTGGATATTACTTCTCTCCTTCATTTGGCCAGTCACTGGCTTCTTTTCTAAAGAGGAAAAGCTGCTTGTCTTTGGCTGTCAGTGTCATGTTCCTCTCCTTGCTTGCACTGGCACTTCCCAGTAAGGTTTCTTTGGATGAAATGCGCATTCTGTACCTTACAGTGAAGAACTCTTCATTAGGGGCAGGCAGTTGCTTTTAGAGGAGAGCTGTTTAGTAAGTCATTGCCTTCTTTCTTGGAGCTAGCTGTAATTCACTACCAGTGCAGCATTCCTGATGCCAGTTATGTGGTTCTCTGGCTTTAGAGTCCAAGCTGAAAAGCTGAGCCAGAACTTGAAATAGTGCTACATAATATTTTCGATGTGAGAAGGGTAAAAGACTTTGGAAAACACTGAACTCCTATTCAACAGCTAGGTATTAGAAATGCCAAGAACAGGACAAACACCTGAGAAATTTAGATCAAGTATCCTCAGCACCTCCATGAAAACATGAACAAAACTATTTTACTGTTGGAGCTGACATCTGTATCTTAATGTGGGCCATGCAGAAGAGACATGTTACATGCAGTAGACCTGTACTATATTAATGCAGCAGATTAATGCTGATTTCTCTTACCATAGGATTGTATTCAGTGACCTAAAGATGAGGAGGGAATTCCATTCTGGCCCTTGCACTGCACTGGTACCTTTTTCTCCTAGAAAAGGCATTGCCAATAATACAAGGAGAGGATTATGTCTGTTTGAGCAAAATCAATCAGCAGCATGGTGGTTGAAACAAGAATTACAAGAAACACGAACATTTAAATTGCTTTTTTTGGAGCTTTACAATTTTCTGACTGTTTTTGGTTGATGTGCACTCTTTCTTTAGTATATGTGGTGTTAAATCTAATTTGGTCAAGGTGGAGAGATGTCATACAGTATCTGGACAATGTAATCTGTGGCAGTGGGAGAACTTCATCTACTCGTGGACATCATGAACTTCATCTATGCACAGACAGCTTCCTGATTGCCTTAAATCAGAGTTTGTTTCCTTTAGGAAACAGCACCTTAGAGGCCTGAGAAGCTTAAAATGGAGAAAACATACTGTAGCTCTGACTGACAAATCTTCCTGTAATGTGTGAGTGTATTTATGCTCTACCTCACGAGAAATGTCAAAGCAGAATTACCTGCACTTCCAAAATACCAGTCAGATTGCGCTTATATATGTGTGTGTATATATATACACACACTATATATATTAATCCCCCTTACTGCTCTGTATGATTTTCAGGGTAAGAATGTTACAGAACTGAGCCTGGAAAAGCTCCTGTGCGATAGAATCTTGAAAAGATGCCTTTTAAACTTTCCTAATAGAAGCACCTCATAATCTTTGGGTATAGTTCTGTATAAGTTTCTTATTCATGTTAGACTACAATCTCTTGGCATTTGTCCCTTCAGTCAATCCTGTTTAGTGCTTTGCCAGCCCAGCATGTGCTTGCAGCTCCACACACACTCAGTGTAGTCTGGCATTTCTTGTGTGCCTCTAAGTGCACTTTTTGTGTGCAGCTAAGTGTGACAAACACTCCTCATCTTGTGATTTGTAACATGACTGTGGGTCCTGCTAACCATGGATGTGCCTGAGTGACCGACTGTGAGGCATATTCTGTGCAGATTGTTGGGGCAGCTCCTTACACAGGGCAATTCACACTCATTTTAGTTCAACCTCTTTGTACAGAACTGTGGGTTGGACCTTTAAAAGGACAAAAATGTGTTCTTGCAAACCATGCAGAAGTTACCAGCTGATGATCAGATCAAACTAACCCAAGATAAAAGAAAATGTAGTTAAACCAGTCATTCATGTCTTGAAACAAAGCTGTAATTCAGTTTTTGCCCATTCTTCTGGCAGTAATGTAACATTTTAGCCATGATGAAATAAGGGCAGTTCAGCTGAGAAGTGCATAGCTGGGAACATCTTCCTTCATCTTTATTCCCTGTTGATGATTTGGGAAAGAGAAAAAGAGAACTAAGGGGACCAATTGCAGGTGCATGTCCTCCAGTGTGCGTGTATGTGTGCATACCTTACGTGTCCGATGGATGGGAGGGCATTAAAGGACTTTATCTGTAACTGCAAGTGTTGTATCAGCCACTGAATCTCTGTTTCCTAACTGGTAAAAACAGTTACAGTTCAAGTCTGGACTACAGGACTTGTCAGACTATAGCAGAGATGACAATTTAATCTCTTAATCCTTCTTGCTCTTTAGACTTTCTCAGAAGGAACCCAAGACGAAGTCCATCCTCATAGTGGTGCCTTTCTCCTGTTATGGTGGACTAAATGCTTCTGCTTAGAGCTGCCTCCAGGTAGGCTCCTCTGTCATCCTCCACATACCCTTGAGAATGCTCCATTCTTCCCCTCGTGCCACCTCATTTGTTTTTATAACTGCACTTCCCCACTCCCAGCAGTAGTGGCAGTTACAGTGGAACTGGTGAGAGGCTCAGTTGGGAGCCCAGGTCTGGCTCATTCGTGGAGGATCCGTGACTGTACAATTGCAGTTGGAGCAGAAAGCAGCCACTAACTCTTCTCCCCCTCCCTTTTTTTTGTTCTCTTGGTACAGTGCACTTGGTGTATGTGCTTGATAATTTGATTGCTTGTTGGACTTTTCTTTGCCCTACCTTCTTGTGCAAAATAATCCTCTGACACACGCACACAGTGAATGTTTATTGTGGCCGCTTTTACTGACACTTCAATAACTCTTTCAGCAAGAAACACTGCAGAGACCTTTGGGTTTGTCCTTGGTCACAAGACAGGATAGCTGAGCTTTGGAGAAGACATTTCTTGGCATCTGTTGAAAAGAGAGTGTTGAAGGATTTATAAATTTGTACTCAAGTGTTGAGTATTAGTATGTGAACTTGTTAGAAATGAGGGTGAAACCCTGTCAGAAAACACCTGTATAAAGGCAGGTGGTTCTTTATGTGTCACGTTAAGCTAGTTAGGATCACTGGAAAATTTAGCCCACATTTAGGTACCTTTCAACTTTGATTTGCTGAAAGATCATTTTGCAGGCAGATCTACTTGGCAAACCAAGCTGAACTTTTTTTAGATCATTCTCAATTAAAATAGTCTTTTACATTACCTCACTTAGGGAAAAGTTTAATCCTTGAAGTTTCTCCACTGTTTGCTCTGTCAGGAATTCCACCCACAGCATTAGAAAGTACATTGGAAATGACAGTGCTTGGTAAAGGCTGTCACTGTGCTGTTCTCTCTTTTCAAGTCTCACTTGTACAGATGTAGGGAAATTACTTGTTTAGGCTTTCAGCTTGATTAATAGTTGTTGTAGAACATCCAGAACTCATTGAATCTTTAACATTTTGATCTGTATATAATTTGTGGGTTTTCCAAGATAAGTGAAGCAACATTAGCATATCTTAGAAAAATCAGATATACATTATGGGATGGAAATGGCCCTGGAGTTAGTCCTGCACCTGTCGTTCCACCCTGGCCCGTTACTAGATGTTTCCAAAGGAAATGGAAAATGCTTGCAAAGAATGCCTTTTGGGGGGAAAACATTTCTCCAAATGACATATTAAATAATTTGCATCCTTCAGCATAAGGTTACATTCATACATTTTCTCTCTCTTCTTTAACTTTAGCTGTTAATATTACTTATCTAAGTGCTTATCCTTTAGGCAATCTTACTAAACATCTTAATTCCCTAACATCTTGTTGAGTGAGCTCTGTATCTTAGCTTTGTATATTTAGAAATCCTCCAACCGTTTTCAGTTTTGTTTCTTGTAATTTCATTTGCTGTTTGGCTTCAGAAATCAGCAGTCCAGGTTTAAATAATCCTTTAAACTATTACAACAATTGCCTATTAGAGTTTTCATCTTGCCCTCATTCTTACTTGTCTGGAGAAGTTGTCTTAATTCAGTCACTGGGTCATAATGAAACACATTCTGCATCAGGGTGTCTCAGAGCTGCATTTAGATCCAATAGGGATCTGAGAGAAGCACTTTGGGTTCTAATAATTGTTTGTTCTTGGGCTGCAGAAATCTTTTATGTACAGTAACATAAATGGTTAGTTGCAGTTTCAGTTGAGTGAAGATTGGTAATCCATGGTGTACAGAACACATTTCTTAGGCCATGGGCTTTTGCTAAATTGAAGTCCCGATTTCAGCAGGAAGTAGAATTTGTACATGGATTAGTTCTTTTATACTTTTCCTGTGTTAATTCCTATAATCTGTGGGAATCTCTGTGTTTTTCCACCCCCATGTTGAAGCTCCATTTTGAGGGAACCTGTGCTGATATGTATAAACTGAAGAGCTCAGGAAGGGAGGTGCCTTTGAGAACCAGGGTCACTAACACGGTGTTGACTTTGAACCTTTTGGCAAGGTTCCCATTGAAGTGATTGTATGGTTGACATTGTCCTTCAGCAGCAGGAAATCCTATCTGCCTTTGCTGAGGCTCAACTAAATTACACAAAAGGATGGTTTAGTGCTTTTTAGTGTAATTGATGTTATACAGCTAAGCAGAGCTGGATTCTAACCTTAACCTGGATAATGTACTGAGCACAGCATTTTGTCAGTGCTGATAAAGAGCAGGAAACTTGAGCCAGCCAAGCTTTGTTTTATGTCAGTGAATTTCTCAGCATTTTATAGGTTAAAGATTGACATTATATAGAGGGTTTTGTCTCATGAAAATCAAACACTCATTTAACAAAACCCCCCAACTATATAAAGTCATTTAGGCTTTTTTGACCTACAAAAACATTAAGAAAAGATCATAATGCACTGCTCTTGATGATATTGTTCCTGCAGTAATTAATCAAAATTTGACCACCATTAAATCAATATAACTTTATATGGTACAAATGAAGGCCAGTTCTGAATGCTGACCACCTTTGGCTGAGCTCCTTAGCTCGTAAATGTTACAGTGAAGACCACTAGTTTAAAGGGGAGGTCAAGGGGGAGGTGTTTCAAAATACTAAAGTATTAAAAACTGAAGAAAATGTTTGTAATAGACAGCCCTGCAGAAAGCTAAACTACTGTATATGCTTTGTATGTCTGAGGATCCTGAAACTGAAAAAGCAAGAGAGAGAGTAGAAAGTGATTTAGAGAAAGGTTCGTACAAACGTTTAGGTTACTGCTGCCTGCTAAGGTGTAAAATGTTAATTTTGGAGTTTGAATACAAGTAGGTATTAGGTATAGAAAGGTACTTACAAAAGTATGTGCCTTTCTGTTTCTATAAATAGTTATCTCATGCTGCCCAAGGTAGATATGATTCTTTTTCTACCCTGACTGTTGGTTTGCTTCAGTGAAAGGAATCCTGGAAGCAGTTTAGGTCAGGAGGTACAAGTGGGATAGGTAGGAAGGTCCCCCCCACATCCTCTGAACCAGCCTGAGGGGTTTCTGCCTCACTCCACACTGGTGCTGACGTTCAGATGTGTGCAATGCTCACACCAGGGTGGGGCTTACAATACCCTCAGTCTTCAGGATGAAATACCTTCATTTTTCAAATGTGTTGTCTGATGTTCTGAGTCTCTCTGCCTTTTTTTCTCCATCCAGGAGGCTGAACAGAGTTGACCAGGACAGTATCTTGCAAGTTATTACCCATTTTTGTTATAGATCCAAGATCACTGGTAATCAGTGGCTCTTACCACTTGCTGTGAAACTTTGATGCTCCTGATTTCTGGGGTTTAGAGCTCTGTCATGGAAAGTCACCACAGCTGGCTGGCAGTATTGTCCAGCAACATTAACAAATGCTGATAAGAGAACTTGCTCTGTCATTTGCCATGTTGGGAGAGTAGAGCCCAGAGTCCCTGCTGGGGAAGCTAAAGGAAAGGAAGATGTTGCTTAGGAAATTGCAAAAGCAGGAAAATAAATCTAGATTCCTGGAATACTGTCTATAAACAGTAGGTGTGATGTTGGTTACGTGGTTATGTTTACCCACTGCAATATGGCACTTCCCTTTTTGGTCATGTAATGACATTTTTGTCCTTTATTCTCTGTAGTCCAGAGGATGTTCAGATGAGTTCTGTAGGTCATTTAGATAATAAAATATTGGTGAGAAAATTCTCAGACTGTTTTGTTTTTCTGTGACCATTACTTTTGTGAGCAGAAAATGTGAGTTCAGGTGCTTGGCTAAAGAACTCTGTGCTTATTTAGAATTCATAAAGAGAAAGCTGTGTGCTTCTTTGTGCTGCATTATGGGTTGTCCTTACTGTATTGCTGTTTTTCCACACAAACTCATTACACAGCTCTGATGTTGTTGTTTTACATAAGCTTTTTCGCAGGTATTTTCATGTTTCCTTTTTCTTTTCCCTTTCATCAGACATTTGCTGACCAGGCATTTGGCAGCTTCAGCTGGACAATTCCCATTGCTGTAGCCTTTTCTTGTTTTGGTGGACTTAATGCTTCAATTCTAGCATCATCAAGGTAGTGCATATCTCTTTCAGTTTGACAAATGATCATCGATATTTTTATATGTTACTGTTATGCTCATCTATTCTGAGGGTGGCAAAATACTGTTGTTACTGAACCTGTAATAAATAGCAACAATAAAGTAAACCTCTGTGGATGTTCACACTACTTCCCCAAAGCATTCCTGAGAGCATGCAGAGCACAATTAAAGATCATATTAATGTTACCTGTGTGGTGAGTCCTCAGGCCTTCTGATTACTTGGATTACCTTCCATTTTACTTGGTGCAATAATTCTAGCAAGTTCTTACTTTCAAGTGTATTTGCTTAAAACTTACTGACCTTTTAAAATCAGTATTTTAAAACTTTTTACTTGGAAAAAACCTTAAAAAGTTGCTACTGTTATGAAGCTGCAGTCAGAAAGCTTAGGATACAGTACAGAAGCTTTTCTTTGAGCACTGATTGTGGATGTGACTAGCCAAAATTTTAAATAGATTTATTTGCAAATGGGAACATCTGGTGAAGGAGTCAATATAGAACAGTTGATATTAAAATTATGTGTGGTTTTTTAAGCATGGGTTTGAGTGACACCATTTTAGTCACCTAAAGCTCTTCTGGTGGTCAGTGAAAACTATTCCTCTATTTTGTGAAACAACAGAAATTTGTTTCTGTTACTGTAGGTGTTGTCTATTTTACCTGTAGCATGATTTTTTAAAAACAGATGTTAACAGCATGTTTCCAGAAGCTTATATATCTTTTAATGGTTGTTGTACAGAACATCTCTAAAAGAAGGGTTGATGTTTAAAGGATGGAAACTGAGTGGTGTAAATATTATACTGGTGTTATTTTTTATTTTCTTTAATACATTCCCTCTCCCCTGTGGCCTCACCATGTGTTTTCTTACTATTTTTTTCAGGCTGTTTTTTGTAGGATCTCGAGAAGGTCACCTTCCTGATCTGTTGTCTATGATCCACATAGGGAGGTTCACACCTGTGCCAGCACTGCTCTTCAATGTAAGCTGTTATTGCTTTCCTTTTCAACTTCTCAGATGTGAATTATTTAAAAGAAGACTTTGAAAAATTCACAAGAGAGAACTTCAGATTTGCTGTCATCAAGGCGATTGGTGAAAGAGTGATGTAGTGAGGCATAAAAGCATGCCAAACCCCGAGGAGTGTAAGGTGTTACTTTAAGCAAAAGGCAGCATAGACAGAAAGTTTCAATGTTTTGTTGTTGTTCTCACACTTGTTCTTTCCTGACAGTGTATTATGACCCTTTTTTACCTGGCTGTGGAAGATGTCTTCAAGCTTATTAATTACTTCAGTTTCAGTTACTGGTTTTTTGTTGGTCTGTCTATTGCTGGACAATTATATCTACGCTGGAAAGAGCCAGATCGGCCCAGACCTCTTAAGGTAACACTTATGACACAGTTGTTTGAAATCCCTGTCTTCCATGTCATAAAATATCTAAAAACACAAAAGTGCTGTCTAAAATCTGGACCATACATCTTGTGTCTAAAGGTTACAAATTGATCAGGACATCAAATATGGTTTCCATTTTATATTGTACCATGAAAGTTAGCTTGTCTGCTAGGGAAGAGTCAGGGATTGTTGGAATAGTATATTATTGTGTGCTAGTTCAATCAGTATCCCTTCTCTCTGTCAACAAGAGAATGTCTCTCTAGGCTTACATAGGAGTCAGCTTTTTCTTGCATTAGAAATCTCTGATGGAATGCTTCAATAACTCTGTAGACGTGGCCCACATTTAGCTCTGATGATATCTGATCCTCTAATGACCTTCTCACACTTTGAGCTGATACTTCACACAAAGAAGTCATTCTGGTTTCCCAAGTTTTACTGGACTTTTCTAGAAACACTTCCTGCCACTATACAGTTTCTTCAGCACAGCAGAGTTACCATACTTGTTAATTTCTGCAATTTTTAGCAGCAGTTCTGTTAAAAATAACTCTGCAATTTGCTTATGGTTCTAAATAGCCAGATATATAAGAGGAAGAGCAGATAATTTCACAAAGTGGGGTTGAGAGGGAAAAGTCTGTATCTCAGTGTTTGTAGGCAATGATATTACAATAACATTCTGTTCTGTTTTTCTGTCTCCAGCTGAGCCTGGCTTTCCCAATAATATTCTGCATATGCACAATATTTCTGGTAGTAATACCACTCTATAGCGACTTTATAAATTCAGTGATTGGAATTGGCATTGCTTTATCTGGAATTCCATTCTTCTCTTGGGAGTCTATCTACCTGCATCGAGGAGACCTCAATTTATTAACAAGATTTTAGGTAAGTTTCTTTGTAGCTGGAGATGTTGTTAGGAAAGAGGAAAACTAAATGGGTGAATCTGGGTCTGTTGATGGAAGGGGTTGTGGGGGACTGACCCCAGCCCCCAGCAGAGTACCCCCAGAGCCCCCAGCACCCCCCAGCAGGACGAGGGAGAACAGGAAGAACAAGAGTGAGAAGACACTTTAGTAAGTGAAGAGGGGGAAAAAACCCTGCAGCAGCAAGAGCAGTCACTTACCCCATCCCACAGCAGTCCATGTGCAGCCAGTCTCCAAGCAACAGCCGTGTGGACAGACACACTCCCACGGGCACACAGTCCTTGCTCTGCCTGTTTTTAATCCTGAGCATGACAGTGCACAGCATGAACTATCCCTGTGCCTGCCTTGGGTCAGCTCTTCTGGCCGTCTGCCCTCCGACCTTCCTGCTCCTCTCCATCCTGCTGGGTCCAGGAAGGGCAGAGTGGGAGAAAAGAAAAGAAGCCTCAATCCTGTGCTGTTCAGCACTGGCCCAAACGTGGGTGTTACCAGTCCTTTTGGAGCCCCAAATGCAGAGCACTGCCCCGTGTGTGGGCTGTGGAGAACCTGAACTGCATTCCAGACAGACCCAGTGAGGTGTCTGTAAAAGGGCTGACTATCTGTGGTGACACAAGCTAACTGTCCAGCTTTACTGAATCACTTGTTTGATATGCGAGTCACAGATGGAATTTTGCCTTCTGTTGAATTGTAGCAGTTAAATTACACATTTTTCTCCAGCAGTGCACTGTTGTCATTGTTACTGTGTGAGAAAAACACAGTGAGGGATGCTAAGGAAGGTTTATAGCATAATCTTAGATTGAAACAGGATGTGGTGCTGCAGCAGTAGCATATATGGAAATAATGAGTAATCTTGTAACTTTGCTGTGTGCTATTAGTTTTAGTTTTTTATTCTACCAATTTTACACTCTTAATCATAGAGAAAAAAGATTTTATTTCAGTTACTTAGCAGGGTGCTTACGAAGAAAAACATCGTAGGATGTGAACTGAACACTTTTAAACAGTGTCTGTTTAAAAAAAGAAAACTGAGTGGAAGACAGTTATTGTATTAACACTAGTGTTTGTTTCCCTGGAGGGAGGTGAGGCAGTTCCTGACAGCTGTCATTAGTCAGATCTGTTGTGTAATTAGAGTTGAGATTCGTGACTGTTGTTCTCATGTCTCCAATTTCCTGTGCAGGTGCAGTCACACGAAAGGTGCAGCTGCTCTGTTACTGTGTTTTAACAGAGATGGACACAAATGAGGAAAAGAAGTTAGAAAGAAAATCCAACTAAAATTTAAAGCCATTACAAGAAGCAGGAGGGAGGATACAGCGGTTAAAACAACTATAAAGGGAAGAGGTAGAACTGGAAAAAATGGGAAAACTGTTTCCAGTGGTCTTTTAGAAATCCTGAAAACATCCTTACAGTTGGGTTCCCACAGAGATCACGCCCTCACGTCATCCTCCTGAGTTGGGCCGTGTTTGCAGGGCGTGTTTTCCTGGGATGAGGAGTATCTGCCCATGTCAGGCACAGCAGCTGTGGCAGTGGTTCCCTCAGAACTGTGTTAGCATGGGAAGAGCTCCCAGATCAAATCCAATTGCTGCACAGCCAGGCAGTGAAGTCATGCATTTTTAAGTTAGACTGAAAACCACTTTGACTCAAAAGACCAAGTCATTTCCAGCTTCATTCTGATGGATTTTTGCATGAAATGTTTTGCTGTGCTATCTCAGTTCTTACCCCAGAAGACAACTGGTTACAACTACCTACCTACTTCGTCATTGAGAAGAAAAATGAATAAAGTTGTGCTTCATTATTTAAAGACTGAACCAACTTTTCTCCCCTAGAGATAAGTATTTTATGCCATATACTACATGGAAATGTGGTATCTGACCGTGGCAAAGATTTAATCAACAAAGCACCTTGGCACTAAAAGTTTGATTAACATTTGATGATTCTTTCTTGTAAGCTTGTTTTTGGTGAACTTCTGCTAGGTTTTATGAAATTTTCACAATAAAAACTACGTTCAGTTTGAAGCCTGTAGGCATTTGTTTCTGAGCTGTTGCAGTGAACACACGGTAGCCTTGTGACCTCAGCAGTCAGAAAATTCCCTTTATTGCTATCAGTGCTGCTCACCAGAAAATGACCACCTCACAGAAGAAACCACTTTCTTTTTTTTTCCTCTATAGCAGAAGTTCTGTGGCAACAACTAGATCCTGAAAGCTAAGCAGCAGGGAGAGAAAGTAGAAATAAAAATGGAAGTAAAAGTAGTACTGCAGCACAGACATGCTAATGAGTAATATTTGTAATTCCATAGCTGTAAGCCTGACCTCAGGACACTTGTAATACTGAATTTTAGTGCAGCAAAAGGCAAGAAGCAGCAGCCTCTTTGGCTACAGGAGTGAGATGTACTTCAGAAACATACCTGGAATCTACCTTAGTTCAGAATGTCTCCCTCAGTTGATCTGAGTTTGGCCACATGTACTGTTTTGTGCACTTAAACTGAACTAAATCTTGTAATCAGATTATGGCTGAAGCAATGCACACTTCCAATGGTGCACCATCAGCCACTTGAATAACAGTGGGAATATTGGGATTTTTGCACCGACCCCATGACCAAGGTTATCTTAGAAAGTGCAGAGAAGGGCACAGGGTGGTGATTGGTGAGGACTAACATCAAATGGAGCCCTGGGATACGTTTATGGAGCAGCACTGGGATTTCAGGTAGTTAAATTCTAGCTGAGGAAGTTATGTGCCAACTGTGCATAAAACATGTCAGGTCTTTTCACTATTAAATAAAAACTATCATTTAGCCATTTTAATCCAGCTTTTTAATCTTGCATATGGTTGGAATAGATTCAGTACCCAAACTGAGCCATCCATCCAGAGAGCAAGCAGAGCTTCAACAGGCACGGGTCGTGGCAAAGGTAACAAAGGTTATCTGGGGCCAGATAACCTTGCTCTGAAACCAACAAAAAAAATTTTGTCTCTGCTACTTTGACTTTACCAGTCAGAACTAACTGGCCTGAAGCCAGTGCTGCAGCCCCAAGCTCTTGCATGACATTGATCTGACATCCTATCAGCCATTCTTTACAGACTCCAGGAGGATCGTGCTGAAACACTTGGTGTGTTCAAACACGGAGCATTAAATTGTTTTAAAGGTGCACAAATGCAAGTTAAGATGGTGTGGCTTCCGCTGTACCAACTTCTTATGATCTTTAAGTTAGTACAGAAAACTTAGTCAAAACATTTTTATTTACAATTTAAGCACACACTGTTCTACTCCAACAGTAAAACTACTGGGAGAGCAATGGACAGGTCAGGGCATTTCATATGCTCCAACACTTGTAAAGAAAGTCACTTGACACTTAGAAACAAATACAGTAGAGAGCACTAGGACAGTGCCTTTCTCAAGGACTTCACTTGCCCTCAGGGCAGACACACTGATCTTCTCGTGACACCTGGCACATCAGCCGTGACCAGAAGGGCTGCTGCCAACAGCACCTCCATGTGACATGGAAGTCATACATGTATGACATGGAGGTATGGGCACTACAGGAACAAATGCTTGGGCAGGGAGCTTTGGGGAAAAAAAAAAGTTCCTTCAGAACCTCTGTACACACAGTGGGCAGAAAGACTACAACACTTGTGCTTCGAAAAAAATGTGTTGTCAAGTGGCCACACTGACACCCATCTGTTTGAGATCTGCCAGCTGCAGCTGGCTGTTCCCATGGTGCATTCTCCTACCACAGCAGAGTTTCACCTTCAGCACACGTTTCATCTTCAAAAAAGAACTGTTAGTCAGAACCCAAATCTTCCATCTCGTCGTATCCGAACTCCTGCAGAACCTCCTGTCGGTATTGTCCCATGTTCTTCTCCTGTAATATTGCTCCTCATCACTGGAGCTCTCTTCAGGCTCTACAAAAAAGCATCAACACTTACAGATTATCCCTTCTTTTCAGTTAGATAAGTTAATCAGACTATTTTAAGCTACTTGTGGAACTAACAAAGTCTGAACAACTTCTGTATTAGGTGAGGTTTGAACTGTGCTTGGAGTACTCTGGGATGGGGACTTAAGAAGGCAGAGGCAGCATTTCACAACCGTGTGGACCCAAGTCTTCAACTCCTTCTCAAAGCAAGCAATCCTTTGCAATTGCAGCAGCCTGAAAATGACTAATTTTGACTTTGCAAAAACACTCTTCTAGTTCCAAGAATGATAATCTTCCTCTAAGCAGATTTTACCCATTTTAAGAGCAGACCACTACCCAGCAGTGCTCAGTTAAGTCTCTTTTAGCATGTAAAAAGAACAGGATTTATGTGCACAGCATGAAAGCAAACAGCATTTATTATAGGTGTACCTTTTTCTCCATCGTCCTCGGGTAAGAATTCATCTTCTTCAGGATAATCATTCCGCCAGTTATTTTCATCATTTTCATCATCTTCATCTTCATACACTTCCTCTGGAACAGGATCATCATTTACCTGCATGTCAACACAAAACATAATGCTGAGAGCCTGTATTTGTACTGAATGTTAAGTGGGTTTTCATCCACCTGTGCAGTACTATACAGATCAGAAAGAGCCAAGAGACACTGATGGCACAAGGAATTCTGCAGTTACACAAAGCACACTGCAGAAAAATCGGACCTGTCACTGTGTTCACCTTAACACTTCAAATCTGCTTTAGGTGAGAAATGAGTTGAGTTACATATTTACATGTTCCACTTCAGCATTCAAATGTTGATGTCTAACTTAATCCCACTCACTTCAGCAGTAGTGTTATAGATCAAGGAAAAGAAAAAATAGCTTCAGGTTTCCAATATGTAAGTCTGTTGATCACAGTATCTATAGAACAAAAGACTAAACTTCCTAACTCCACAGTCACTGAAGGACAATTCTACTATGCAAAAGTATCTCATATGAAGGTTAAAGTCCAGTCTTCAAATACTGAAAAAGTTGTGTGTCCCCTTGCTCCTCTTTCCACTCAGATATATTAACAATATTTTAATTACTGCCTCCTAATCACAAGTGAGACGTGAGTTACTCAAGTTTACATTTGTGTGCCAAAATGTAATTGGCAGTTTGAAACCAGATGGATTTTTCTGAGTACATGAGCACCATCCCTTCAGCTTTCATTGTCATATCATTATTTAATAAGTGAACAGTAACCTGCAGGAACACAGCACACCAGAGGCCTAAGGCAGCAGTCACTGAGCATATGTGTAGTGTCTATCTCAAAGGACCTTTCTTGGCATGGCAATTTTTAATGACAGGACTTAAAGTATGTTTATTTGTGACCTTTCATTTTAAGAAAGATCCTTTTTTCCACAGCCTTACCCATTCATATTCTTCTCTGTAGGGCTGTACAGAAAGGATATTTTCGATCCAACCAGGGGCTGATGTTTCCTTATAGTAGATGTCATAAACATACTCATCTTCCTTGTCACAGTGCTTTTTAGCATCTTCAGAAACATTTAAACGCTCACGGATCATCTCTACTGCATTGCAAAGAATCACATCTGGATCAATCTTCTGCTAAGAAAAAATAAAAAAATGCTTATTTCCACTCAAGTCATGCAGACAAAGTCTTGGTTACAGCCACCAGTTCCCTTTGCAGCTAACTAAGGATGACATCCTGCAATCTGAGACCAAAACACTTTCCCACAGCAGGATCACAGTATTCAAGAACACTGAGCTGATTTGCTGACCTGGGGGTTGGCAGAAGTTACGCTGCAGTCTCCCACCATCTCCTCTTCTTGGACAATGTCAAACAACTGGAATTTCCCACAGCAGTCCGAACTCTTATCAGCAGCACCACTCTCCTCTTGTGAAGCATCTTCCCGTGCTCCAGAGCCTGCCCCGTGCCCATCGGTGTCAGCCCCAGCCCCTGTGGCAGGCACGGCTGTTGCAGCACAGGCGGGGCGGTGGCTGGCTACCACACGGTACCGGCTCTCCTTCCTCTCCACCTGCCTGGAGGAGCGGAGCTCCTGCAGGATCCGCTGAGTGCTTCCCACAGGGGGCTGGAGCTCCTGCAGGATCCGCTGAGTGCTTCCCACAGGGGGCTGGAGCTCCTGCAGGATCCGCTGAGTGCTTCCCACAGGGGGCCGCAGGCTCTGAGCTGCTCTGTCCCGTGTGATGGCATCCTTAACGTACTTCTGAACCGGTTCATTCTGAGTAGAGGAACAAAAAGGAGGAGGAATATAATGACACCATCAACATAGTAAGTCCTACCCCTTCCTAGAAGGGATTAATGGCTACTAGTAGTAGTGCAATAAGAACTGCAGCTCTAATATTCCTAACATCAAATTAACTTCTACTATTGCTTTAAGCAATGCAACAATCAATATTCTCTTGATATCAGGAGAAAAAAGCAGAAGATATAGAAGGAAAGTTCTAAGACGGTTTCAATTCGATTTTTAAACTACTTTGTGGTATGGAATAACCAACCAACCAAAAACAAATGCCTTTGGAAGACTGCAATGGACCTGAATTTAAGGCAAAGTATCCTTTACAGTGTCCTATAAAGATCATTTCCCAAGACATCCCAGTTTTATTCAATATAAAAGGCCGGATAGTGGATGATAGTTATCCTTGTAGGGCTGAGCTTCAGCACCTCAAACAGCAGACGCTCGGGCTTCACTTGCTGACTGTTCCGTGGTCTCTGAGCGAGAACAGTCTGTAAGTGCGAGAAGCGAGCGCTGAACAGGCTGTGCAGTGCCCGTCACTCTGTCCCGCCCCGCGCAGGAGCTGCCCCTCGGTCCCGGCACAGCACCCGCCGCTGCTCTCGGGGCCGCACCCACAGGGACCCCCGGGACCCGCGGGAGCAGCACCGGGGCCAGCGAGAGCCTCCGGGAGCCCGGCTGGGCCGAGCCGGCCCCGCGGCCGCGCTACCTTGGAGGGCACGGTCGCCACCAGCTTGAAGAGGCTCCGCTCCGGCGGCTCCTCGCGCCGCCGCTTGCAGGCGAGGAGCAGCGCCTCGGCCGGCTCGGGGCCGCCGCGCTTCCGCCGCACCCGCAGCACGGCCGCGGAGGACATGGTCCGGCGGGGACGGAAGGGAAGGGGCGGGATCCCGGCGGGAAGGGGCGGGAGCCGGGCGGGGCCGGGCCGGCCGCGGTTCGCGCGGGGCGGTGGCAGCAGCAGCAGTAGTGGCGGTGGGTACCGGCCGGGCGGCGTGAGGGGGCTCGGCCCGGGGGCTGCCGTGAGGGGGCTCGGCCCGGGGGCTGCCGTGAGGGGGCTCGGCCCGGGGGCTGCCGTGAGGGGGCTCGGCCCGGGGGCTGCCGTGAGGGGGCTCGGCCCGGGGGCTGCCGTGAGGGGGCTCGGCCCGGGGGCTGCCGTGAGGGGGCTCGGCCCGGGGGCTGCCGTGAGGGGGCTCGGCCCGGGGGCTGCCGTGAGGGAACACGGCCCGGGGCTGCCGTGAGGGGGCTCGGCCCGGGGCTGCCGTGAGGGGGCTCGGCCCGGGGGCTGCCGTGAGGGGGCTCGGCCCGGGGCTGCCGTGAGGGGGCTCGGCCTGGGGGCTGCCGTGAGGGGGCTCGGCCCGGGGCTGCCGTGAGGGGGCTCGGCCTGGGGGTGCCGTGAGGGGGCTCGGCCTGGGGGTGCCGTGAGGGGGCTCGGCCTGGGGTGCCGGCGGGAACAGCGGAGAGCGTCCTGTCCGCCCCCGCCGCAGCCCCGCGGCGCTGTGCGGGCTCTCGGCCCGGGCTCCGCTGGGCCCTGCTCCGGCCCGGGCTGTGCGGGGGCCCCGGGACACGGCGGGAGCCTCCGCCGGCTTCGCCTCGCGGGAGGAGTTTTCCCTGAGGATGTACCGTGAGGGGATTTCTTTTTTGGGCTGAGGTCCTGAGCGTAAAGCGGTCACTTGGCTTCTGGGCAAGGCAGGTGTAACAGGTGATGGCTGAAGTTACAGTTGTTTTCACTGGAAGTTTTGTGTTTGGTTTGTGGTTTTTTCACAGCCAGGGTCTGATGTATTACACTGAAGCGAAAGCAGCAAAACTGCACATAATACATCAGTAATACAGTACAAGTTGAGACTGGTCATGAAGACCTTCTGTGGAAGAGCTAATCCAACCACTGGTGCCATGGAGTGGTTAGAGGAGGCTGAGGACTATGACTACCACCAGGAGATTGCCAGGTATGATGGAAAAAGGTGCTTGTTCCCCTAAAGCCACCAAAAACTAGCAAACCCAGCTTGTTTTCATGTCAGTTTTGGGGTTTGTCTTTGTAGAAGTTTTAAGGGCATGAGTTGATCGGACTGTAGGATAACCTAAATGTTAGTGAACGTGCCTGGTGTTGTACAGGGCAGAACTGGCAGTGTAGAATTTTGTGAACTATTCTCCAGATAAATTCTTTCTAATCTTTTTAAAATGTTTTTTGAGGTGCTGATCCTGATACTGACGATGACTGAGTTGTGGCAAAATGCATTCACTAAATTTCTTTTAAATCCCAGTGCAATAAATAATGGCCAGTTGTCTGTTACTGTACTAATGTAACAGCCAGGGCAGGTGGGAAGATTAGATTTTGGGGTATTTTTAAGTATTGCAACCCATGAAGAAATGGGGACCAAAGAAATTTAAATCTCTGTATTGGTCTGTATGACTCTACATCTGTCCCAGCTGTTACTTCGCAGTTTGTCCATAGGTCTGTGTCTTGGGTCATTGCTGAGGGGAGGATATGTGCCAGCAATTAATTAATTCATTTATATGTCGATGGCCAGATCACTGAAATGACATTATTCCTTAGATTTGGTGAACAGTTCAGATGCTCAAAGAGCACGTCAGCTGTTTGTGCATTTATGGGCCATGGGGACCAGTTGCCTTAGTAAGAGAAAACAAGGGAGACTTTCTGAGATCCTGCAGTTTGTGCTCTAAAATACAGAATATTGTGACTGGAATTCTGTTGTTGTAGGTCACGCTATGCAGATATGCTTCACGATAAAGACAGAGTAAGTACAGAGGCCAAACCCTTCTGAATGGTAAGAAAATGGCCATTTCCTTTCTCTTGAATAGATACCACTGCATGATTATATAGGTTTCTCTGAAAGATTAAATGACCACATTTTTGTACCCTTTAAGATACTAGACCTGCTCTTAGATCAAGAGATGCCTTCTTATGTCTGACTTTCGTGTTCTGTGTGTACTGAAGAACATGTTTACATTCAATAGCTGATTTTGCTGTTCTGTGTTTGACATTTTTGACAGAGCTCATTAGGTGAAATTTCAGGGGCTGTAAAAGTGACTTTACTTACACTCCTGTAAAAATTCTCTTTATTCTTCTATGGTATTTTTACTATGTTTGCAGGCATGTTGAAGTCTGGAGTGAATAATTTAAATGTTCTGCTTTAGCCATTTAGTCAATTGTTCCATCAATAACCTCTTGTAAGACTTTATGGTGCCTCCACAACGAGTCTTGAATTTATATTGAATTAAGACACATCAGTGGAATCAGGCATTTAATAAGCTGTGTAGAGACAACAAGTTGTGTCTGAGTAATTAAAACAACTCTAGTGGAATTCTGTATATGGAGAGCATTAACTAGAATTGTTCAGAGAGGGATCCAGCAGACCTTCCAAATGTGCTATGTTCAAAGGTAGTGTAATCTTTGGAAAGGCTTGATAAATCCTTTGGAAAGGAATGTCTTAACAATAGCCTATTAGAGAGGAAATATGGGCATACATTTCAGTGTGTATCCTGTAGCTGACAGGGGACACCATTTGGTTTTTTCCTGTTTTGATGCTGGTGTGCTTGTAGCCCCATTTAATGGTATGTAACCAAAACCCCCTATTTACACATGTTGCTTCTCATATATGAACATTTTTCAGCAGATGAAGAGAGGAATCTAAATCCAAGACGCTGTAGCTCCTGTGCTGTCAGAGTCAGTTTATGATTATTTGAATGCTGCTGCAGGGGAAAATTTTTTTATTATTTGCTCCAGAAAATGTGTCACATTTGGAAATTGTGCATGTGGTCTGAATAGCTGACTGACCAATGGCAGTGTGAACTTGGTGATAGAAGCTGATGTGCTTTAAATGGACTGATCCCACCAGATACACCTGCTTTTGCTGAAGATGGCTGTGGTGTGACTGTAAGGCATAAAGAATGTCTCCAGGCCTTTTTCTGCTTATGAAGTTGTGGTTGGAGAATTCAAGACTTCTGCACAAAAATGGAAAGTGCAAATGGATAAAAGGTTTTTCTTCTCCCCAGAATGTGAAGTACTACCAAGGTATCCGTGCTGCAGTGAGCAGGGTGAAGGAGAGAGGTGAGGAAGCAATAGTTCTGGACATAGGCACTGGCACAGGACTCCTGGCCATGATGGCAGCTTCAGCTGGGGCAGATTTCTGCTATGCAGTCGAGGTGAGCATTTGGTGGGGGCTGCACATGTGCTGCCTGTGTGTTCAGAGCTGCCTTTTCAGGCTTCAGTGCAGTTCTGGCTGCACAATCAGTGGACTGGATGCATTTGTTATTTTCTGTGGTGGCTTCTGAAGAGCAAACTCGAGCCTTTTATGTGTCAAAACCACCTAGGTCTTACAAGAACATGGTTGAAAAGGTATAGTATATTTTTCATTTTTAGGACAGTTTCTGTAAATGTACAGATTGAAATTTCTAAGTCAAGTTTTCTGGTATTTCATTGTCTCTACTTTTTATCAAAAATCAAGTGTAATATAGAGCTTTAACCATGTTTTTGAAAAATGTCAGTATTTTCTAACCATATTGCTGATCTTTAGAAGTTTTAACTCTTGGAGATGGATTCTCAGACCACTTAATCATAACATGAACCACGTTGTAATAAGGAGGCTGTTTCATGAACGGACTTTTCCATCTCTCTGGGATGAGATAGAACATCTCCTTTTTTATTGGCACTTAAGAAACATCCTGATGGTCATTAACAGCCATTACTCATATTAAGGATAACGACAGGAACATTTTGGCCAGTTTAGGGGTTTTTTGATGCATTTGAGGAAACAAAGAGAAGATCTACTTGTCTGTAGGGTCTAGTTGAAAGAGTACTGTGGGATTTCTACCCAAGTAGACATCTATGTTGGTTTTTTAATTTAGAATTTTATCTGATGATCATTTTTCAGGACAGTGCTGGTTTCCAGAGTGGCCACAAGTGTCTTATCTTAGGTAGTCAAGTTGTGTGACTGGATGGAACACAGAAAATTTTTGAGTTTAAAAATTGGATATGAACATTAAACCTTTTCGACATATTCTTGGTCATTTTGTTATTTTTGTTGTGAAGGAAACAAAAATTCTTTTCACATTTATACTGTTAATAAAAGCAGATTTTCGACATACTTCAGTGACTGTTTCAGTGCTGATTGTTTTGAGTTCAGTTATTTATTTAGATATTATCTTGGGCACATGTAAATCTCTTGTGGCTTCTCTTGATGGATATATGTATTTTTCCAAAGAAATAAGTTTGCTTAATGTGAATGCTAAAATACTCTTAAAGTGTGTTCTTGTCTTTCTAAAGTTCAGTTGGAACAGCTTTGGGTGCCAGCTCATACTCAGCTGGTGACATTGGAGCTCTATGAATTTTTCAAGCAAGGCTCCCTGTCTTGTTTCATGGTGATGGACTTCAGACGTAGGAGAAGATACAGAAGTTGTTCATTTGTTTCAGAACTAAATATATTGCATTTTGTGCTGGTGTCCTTCCAGTTTGGAAAGCTGATGTGAGCTACTGTTTTACTACACTTGCCATTCCCAGGTTTTCAGGCCCATGGCTAATGCTGCTGTGAAGATAGTGGAGAAAAATGGTTTTTCTGACAAGATCAAGGTAATCAACAAGCACTCCACTGAAGTCACAGTTGGCCCAGGTGAGAAAAATAGGCTAGGCTTAAAAAAATTGGCAAGTGCCTGAAAACCATGAAGGAGGATGTCTTATTCTCCATATGTCTGCAATTCACACCAGCTCAGCCTCAGGCAGGGCCTGCAGCACAGGTGTTTGGAGGAGTGGCTGAGGGGCCTGGGGCTGTTGTTCAGCCTGGAGCAGAGCAGGCAGAGGGGACACCTCATGGCTCTGCAGCTGTTTGAAAGGAGGCTGTAATCAGGGGTTGAGCTCTTCTCCCACATAACCAGTGACAGGACAAGGGGATGTGACCTCAGGTTGTGCCAGGGCATGTTTAGATTGGACAGTAAGAAAAAATGTTTTACGGAAAGGGTTGTAAAGCACTGAGCAGAGTGTCCAGGGAAGGGCTGGAGTCACCATCCCTGGAAGTGTTTGAACAATGTGGATGTGGCACTTGGGGACAGGCTGGAATTGTGAACGTGGTGGTGCTGGGCTGATGGTTGGACCTGATGGTCTTTTCCAACCTCAACTGTTCTGTTACTCTAGAAAGTCATATTGGAAATTTACTTCAAAAGGAAGTGTTCTAGTGATATTTCAGTAGTCATTTGTATTTCATAGTAGACTTCTAAAGGAAAATAATTTTGCAGTCTTCAGCAGATTCTCTAACAGGAATAAGTTTTTCAATTACTTGTGTTCTTAGGATAGCATTTTCTTGAAAGACTTATATAAAGGCTCAACATTACAATATTAATTTGTATCTTTTAGATGGAGATATGGAATGTCGTGCAAACATCCTGGTCACAGAATTGTTTGATACAGAGCTGATAGGAGAAGGAGCTTTACCAACATATGAGCATGCACACAAATACCTTGTACAGGTAAGAAAATAGAAAATGATGGCGTGTCACATCTCTCTCTAGAGAAACCCTTCTGTCTTTTTTTTTTGAACTAAGATAGAGATTATACTTAGGCTTCTGCATCTCTTGGTAAATACACCATCAGCTGTGTGTTTCTTATTCAATGAATAATTTACTAGGCTCATTCCTGGAATAAAGTTACTTGAGTTCATATTGTAAATCACAGGCTCTGAAATTACACCTAGATGCTTTGTGTTGAAACCAACAACTTGCTGGTTAACAAATGTCTTCTGGTTATGATTTGAAGCTCTCCTTAATAACAGCCTTGTTCCAAGGTGTTTTAAAAAAATTAAATCCTTGTAAATTTGATGGGCTTCACCTCCCGGGCATTGCTTTGGTTTCAGTAGGTTTTTTTCCTGTCATGCTCTTACTACTCCATATATCTACTATCCTTCATGGACACAGGTATAATTTTAGGGCTTCCTCTTTTACCTTTTCTAATACTATCCTTTAATAAAATGTGGATGGCAAAACTTTGTTTTGGTTTCTAATTTTAGTTTCACCAGTTTGCATATAGAGACCCTTGCACTCCATAACTTTGTACTGCTCTCCATATATCACTCTGAATTGCAGTCAGTCTCTTTTTGTAAAAACATTGTTCTTGGACTTCACGGTTAGCTCTTAGTGGGATTGTTAGGACAACTTGTAGGTTTTCTACTCTTTAAACATGGATACAACGTTGTCATTGTGTAAATATTTGAGCCATTATTTTTCTTATTTTCTCATTGCAATCACCAACTCTCTTTTATTGTTGATAGCCTACTAGTTTTCGGCCTTGAGCTCAAGATACATCTTATTTCAGGCAGAGAATGGAGATGCAAGTTTAGCTGAGGCTGTTAAATGACACTGTTTTATGGTTAATGAAGTGTCTGGCCTTGCTGATCCACATGGAACAGGACACATACGTAGATTGTATTTCAGAGAGACAAATGCTCTGATGTTACAGAAGTCTGCAAAATAACTTGTGTTTAAGATTTCAAAGCTCCCAGTCCAACTTTTCTTTAAATGGTTTTGCATTTCAATTGTTTTAATTCTCATTCATGTTAATAAGTCTAACCCATTGAGTATATTTACCCTTCGTTTTGAACACTCAGGAAGGATGTGAGGCAGTGCCTCACAGGGCAACAGTGTATGTCCAGTTGGTGGAATCCAAAAGAATGTGGGCCTGGAACAAACTGTTCCCCATTCATGTCGAAGCAGAGGATGGTGAAAAAGTTATTGTTCCCCCTTCAGAAATGGAGAACTGTCCAGGTGTGCCTTCTGTTTGTGATATCCAACTGAACCAGGTGCCCTCAAGTGACTTCACTGCCCTTAGTGATGTGGTGACAATGTTCAGGTAAGGGAGACATTGTTTTGGTCAAGACAAACTTGTCCTGTTATGCCTTTCCTAGAAGTCGTATGTTCAGCCTAGGAAGCTGATGAGAATTTCTGAAGAATGCTGAAGTGTATCTTTTTACAATTTTTATGCCTCTCTGCAGTGTGGATTTCAGTAAGCCAGTACAGAGTGCTTCAACCTCCTACAGAGTGCAGCTGGAGCCTGTTAGATCTGGAAAGGCACAAATTGTCCTTTCCTGGTGGGACATTAGCATGGACCCCTCTGGGATGATAAACTGCACAATGGCTCCCTACTGGGTAAACCCCACTTCTGCTTTGCAGGTAAAACACTGAGCCTTCAGATAGCACTGTCATGGCTGTGAGCAGCTATCCTGAGGAAAGGCCTCACTGGGTGTCTTACTTTGTTTGTTCACTCTCCATTGACTGTGGCTGGTCCCTAAGGGTGTGTGTCTGTCCCTTTGCAGTGGAGGGATCACTGGATGCAGTGTGTACTTCCTGCCGCGGGAGGAGCTGCTGCAGGGGGCAGGTGCAGCTGACTGCCCGTCGGGATGAGTACTGCCTGTGGTACTCCCTGCAGAGAGCCAGGTAATGAGTACTGCCTGTGGTACTCCCTGCAGAGAGCCAGGTAATGAGTACTGCCTGTGGTACTCCTGCAGAGAGCCAGGTAATGAGTACTGCCTGTGGTACTCCCTGCAGAGAGCCAGGTAACAGCTCTGGGGGGAAAAGGGCTGCTGTTCACTCCAGGATCGAGCATCTGCTGCTCTTAGAGTGTCTGTTTTTGTAGAAGAGCAAGAGAAGAACGTAAAGACTAGAAAATTATGAAAAGCTGCTTCATGGGCAATGTACAGGTGCAAAATACACATTATGCATAAAAACATAGTTGGACTGCAAGGTCCTGCCTTGTACCTTGTGGCATGCTGTGACAGAGAAACAAAAAACACTCATGGTTGATTCCTGGAAATCCTAAAATACAGCTCAGTTGAGCTGGCTTGTAGGTAAAGAAGTGAAATAATAATTCTGTCTCCATTTTCTATTTTCTTAGTCAGCACTGTCTTTTTGAGATTGCTACTTTTTTCTTGGGTTAAAAGGAGCTTAATCACATTGGTTGTGAGACAAGTAGCAGCTAACATGTTTAAAAATCAGTGCTAGCTATAAAATGTCTGAATTTCCTATGCCTTTTTTACTTAGGGATCCAAACGAGTACCTTTTTTCTGAAAGAACAAAGCCTAAAAACCTAGCCATCACAGTTAGTGGGAAAGTGGGTGGGTTTCTTGGTTGTGAAGGTGAAAATTGGTTCTTTTTGGCCTCTCTTTGTTTGAAAATGCAAAGTTACAAAAATGTCATTGAAGAACTAGTAACTTTGAAAAAGTGACAGCAGAGTCCCTATGCATTAGTGTGCACTGTGGCCCAAATGCACGAGTGTGGCTGTTTGCATGTCTCTGGTGCTGTAGTTAACACTCCATTGACATCTCTTGCAGAGCAGAGGAGGCTGAAGCAGCTGCTGGTGTGGAGAGCCCTGTGTGCAGGTGTCACGCTCACCTGCTGTGGAACAGGCCTCGCTTTGGGCAGCTCAATGACCAGGCCCGGACACGCCAGTACATCAGGGCACTGAGGACAGTGAGTGCATGTTCCTGCAGGGGTTTCAGCTTCTGTGATGGATGCACCTGTTGTTTTATTGCAGAAATTATTTATGGAGTTTGTTTCTCCCCTGCAAAGGACTTTGCTCACCAAGTATATTTTTTTTCCATCAGCAGATCTAGGTTATATTTTTGTCATGAAAACTTTAGTTTTACATTTTTAAATTGTAAGCAACCATTTCTGCATAGGAACTTGTAGCAGCTCTGTGTATTTGTTAAAAGTAGTATTGGTAGTTGGATAAAGACACCTAATGCATTTTTGTGCCAACTTTTTCAAACCTAAGCCAAGGGGACTACATGAGCATTTTTTACCCTTATTTTACATGGAAGAGTATAAAGTGGGGAAAACTTTTTCATCTGGAATAGGAATAACAACAACTATTTATTTTCTGTAGGTTCTGAACACAGATAGTGTTTGCCTTTGTATCAGTGATGGCAGTCTGCTGCCTGTGCTGGCTCACTATCTTGGAGCAAAGCAGGTACGATACTTCCTCCTGTGTTCAGATTTTTACATTTTAGCTTGGTGTTTTTCTCTGTATAGTTCATTTCCAGCTCATTATTATACTGAGTCTGTGTGTAAGGGAGAGCTGAGAGCTGCCTGGCTGTCTCACTTACGTGTCTGTGCCTTACTTGGTGTATCCTGTCATGGGGCTCTTCAACCTAAAATCTACTGCAGTTGGACTGAATATCTGGGAATGTGTAATGTTATGTAATCCTGAGGAGTGTAGCATATTGCCTAGCTTTTCACCAATTATGAACAAAACTTCATTTTTTTTCTTACTGCAAAAGGCTTCTGAGCACTTTTCATCTGATCCAGTCAGGTGGTGTTGAACACTGCTCACAGGGAGTGAGCACTGCTGGAGCTTGATTTGGCACACTGGCAATATGCTTGCATTTGTTCAGGAGTAAATGTGTGCCTAGAGCAAATGTACATCTTAAAAAAGGAAAATAAGATATTTGCATTTTGTTAGTGGTTTTTTTCTTGTATGGCTGTGAAAACAGCATTATTTAGCCTGTAGTTATTGGGGGTGTTTAGTTGTTAAAAAGGTTGGTGGCAGTGGGCTGTGGAATAGATGCATGGTTCTTGTGAACTGTGCTCACTAGGGCATCAGTGTTCCTTCATTGTTTAGTTAACATATTCTTTTAATAAAAACTGTAAAGCTATTTCACTAATTGTTGTGTTTTTCATAGGTATTTACAGTAGAAAACTCTGGTGTGTCCTGTTCTGCTCATGAGAAAGTGAGTATTCTGTTTCTGTTAAAGCAGTAAATGAACCCCTGGTGTTACTGAGGCCGAGTTGATGCCTTGTTTGTTTGTTCTTGCATCAATTGTTTGGAAGTTCAATCAGTTTATTGACTGTGTCCTGAGGGTGCTCTTTGCTCTTAGGAGACACAGGCAGGGGCTCTTCACTGCAAGTGCTGTTCACAGCTGCTGCCCTGGGGAAGGGCACAAAAGGCTCTGCCAGTGAGTGGAGGCTGTTCAGGGGAAGCAGCTGGTGTCCTGAGAAGTGAATGGAGTCATCCTTGGCTGTGGCTCTTTTAGTTGGCACTGGGTATTTGAAGAGGTCTGGCTCAAACACTGTGGCTCAGGAGTACAAACAGGCACGTGAGGACCCAAACCTGGTCTCAGGCAGAAGCCAAATATGCAGTGTATTCATAGTTGAAGTGATTCTTACCTTTCTTGACTGTTGTTCCTATATGTTTTCAAAGTACAGATGAAAGAAAGTGAGACAATTTCTGTGTTACCTGCCTTTTTAATACTTGTATGAAAGCATATGGAGGGCAGGTGCTTTAGTTCACTGGGGTGTGACACGTTGGCTCTAAGTGTGTGCATTCTTCAAGAGCAGGATGCACAGCAGATCTCATCAATCTGATAAGATATGGTAGGCAGTCTTTTAAACAAATTTTCTTGGCTATTGGGGTTTTTTTTATAATTTATTTTCAATAAATTATATTTTGATATGTGTTTGAGTCTCAGCTGTGACTTTTGCATAAAGACAGCATGCTGCTTGTTGGTTTTATGCTTTTGAAAGCAAATCATCTTGAAGATAAAATTAAATAATAGAAGCACGTCCTGAGTTGCTGAAGCCTTCTCATTTTGAGATAAAAAGGTATGTTACAGTTGCTCCAATATACTGAATTTCAGGGGGGTGGTAGCGAGCAGAAGGTAAAAATTGTTTTTGCTTTTCTGCTGTGCCATTGTAACCACACTGAATGCCTTTATATCCTGCTTCTGCAAAACGCAGTGGAGTAGATGGTTCAGATCATGTGCCACTAAAACTAAAGGAGACTGGAGACTGTGGGAGGATTGTTGCTTGTTTTTGACAGGATGTGACTTTCCCTTGCTGCATAATCTGCACCAGTGCTTCAGGCAGTTTAACTGGTTTTAATGTGTATGTGCTACAAGGCTGGAGCTCTTTGGTGAGCCTCTCAAGAGATGGCAATCTCTTTGAAAGTAATAACATCATTAAATTAAAAATTTTAAAAGTACTGTGACTCATTACAAAGCCTTCCAACATAAAATATTTTCTCTCAAACTTTGTTGCAGGAAAATTCATTTTAAGATGTGCTGACTAAACCCACAGAAATATGTCTGGTGTGCCCTGTGTGCAGTGGTACAGTAATTAAATCTTTATGGACAATAGTTTTGATCTAGATGATTTCACTTGTGTTGTGTTGGTGGCTGTTGGAAGATTGAGACAGCCTGTGTTACTGAGTTGTTCTTATAATGCTTTCATCTCCTCCTTTCTTTGCCAGATTTCTGTTCTTGTGGGAGAGCCATTTTTCAGTACCAGTTTGCTGCCATGGCATAACCTGTATTTCTGGTACGCCAGGACAGCTGTGAGCAGGCACCTCAGCAGCAATGTCTCTGTCCTACCTCAGTCTGCTGCTTTGCACATGATGGTCGTGGAGTTCCAGGTGAGCTTGTTTAGAATTATCCATTTGATATTTACACAAATCCACTGAAATAAGTCCTCTTCTAGGACTTCTTAATGACAAGTGTATTGCATTTTAATTCTGTCCAGTATGTACTTACCACCTCAGAAAAGAATATTTGATATCTTGAAGGTGAGTTTTGCTATTTCAACCATCTCTTGTCAGCAAATTAACTCAAGTAATTTTGCCATTTAAAATGGAAGGGCTGAATGTTTTAAAATACTTCTTTAGATTAGAAATTGCTGAAGCATGTGACAGTAGCAGTTATTATAAATTAAATATTCTGCTACATACCAGTTTTTGAAATGGTGCTTGATAAGACTGGAGGTGGGATTCCTAATTGCATGTTCTTTTTTTTTTAACCTCTTTGAGGCTGTGCACAGTTCTGAATTGAGCACATCTTAAAAATAATTTGAAAAGTCATCTCTCAGAAATTGTACAAAGCTATAAACTTTTTTGTTTCAACCATTAAGCTCCTTAACTGAAGATTGTGAAGTGTTTACCTACAATGATAATGGAAATTAAATATGTTCTTTCATCATTAATATGCAAAGGCCAGTAGCTTGAGGGACTCTGTAGTCTGAATAGTAAATAATGTACGTATCTGTAAATAAAAAAAGGCCTATAATCTAATGAATTTTCACATAAACATAACCTCCAGTTTATCTGTTAAAAATGCAAGGTGTTTAATACTAATCAAGAGTAATCAGATTGAAATAAGCAGTTAACTTCAATTCCATGCTTTCTATCTAGAGGACTTGCTTCTCTAGAACTCAAAGCATTTTGGAAGGAAGTCAGCATTATTGTGTTCATGTTCTGGATGAGGAAGCTGAAGCCTGCAGAGTGATGATGGAAGATTATTCAGCAATCTAATAGCAGAATGTAAAGTAACATTTGTGTCACCTGAGCCTGAGTTCTCACCCTTGCATGAGGGTTGTGTTCAGAGCTGATTCCACACAGCTCTTTTGGTTAGAACATTTAACTTGTATTTCATTCCACTGAGCTGTTCCCAAAGCTATGCTTTAGTTTTACATTTTCTTCTTTGTTCAGTGGTGACTCTAGACACAAAGACTAAAACCTGTGAGGTTTTAAAAATAACCTCTGCATTTACCAGATTTTGGTCAGACAGAGTGAGCAGATGTTGTAAGGTATCTTGCAGAACTGGTTCTGTAGGCTGTTCTGTCTTTTCAGAATGGATATGTCATCATGGTTAAGCAATTAGCAAAAGCTGGATCCAGGAGAAAGAGTTTGATGGAATTCCTTTAGCTATGAACTTGTTTTGTCCACGGTTGCATTTAGGGAGCAGGGTGCTCTGTCAGGGATACCATGCAGAGTACTCTAGTTCGTGCTGTATTCAGGCACAAAGTATAACAGGATTTATTGAGATGTACAGAAGTCCTGCTGCCAGCATATAAAGCAGGAACATTTGAGCTTAGGTGCAAGAATGACCAGGTAACTAAATGTGTGTATCCATTGGCCAGTGAATGTGTTCTATTGAGAGCCATTAATGTGGTCTGAGAAAAGGCAAAAGCTGAGTTGAGTCCTTGTCTGTCCAGCTGGTTGCTACAGTCAATGAGAGGCACAGTATGAAGTGCTTAAATGATTTCACTCCTCTATGAAGTGCTGGAGGGAAATGTGTTAGCCTGGCAGCTGTGAGATGTTCAGTGCAACTGGGAGCACTTACCTGTGCGGGCAGTGAAAATGCAGGGGCTGTAAGGGTTTTATCCTGGCAAATCCATACAGCTCTAAAGTAAATTATGCATAGAGATTGTAAGAAATGTGACAGATTCTTCAGAGAGTTTAAAACAGTTGCTGAAGAATAACTGCCTTAAAAAATGTTTTCCCAGAATTATGCTGTCTTCTAATTCTTGCAGTAGTTGTAATGGTTTAGGAATGTATAGATAGTAAGAGTCTTTATCTGGCTTGCTATCAAATGTCTGCTCTATAGCTAAAATTATGTTAAGATTTCCTGTTTCCTTTAATAAAGCCAAACAAAATCCTGGGTTTTTTTATAGGACTTATGGAGAATCCGGAGTCATGTGGCATCTGTGAAGGTTTTGATGTCCAGACTATGGATGATATGATTAAAGTAAGAAGACTGAAAGTAGTTTCAGCACAAGTCTCAGCAAAACAAAGCTCACCTTGGCATTTTGTGACTGTTGGAAAACCTGTATGTTAGGCAGAACACCATTGTTTTAAAGTCTTTCAGAACTCTGGTGCTGTTTAGTTCTTGTAAAACAGCACCTTTCGTGGCGTTGGGGTTTGGGGTTGGCACTTACTTCTGTTTGTCAAGTTCTTCAGTGCTTTGCTTTGTTTGGAAAATAAACTGTTCATTCAAAAAGAAAATACTGTTCTCAAAATGGGAGTTTGTTTATAGATGAATCCTGCTTGCCCTTACTTGGAGGTACTTTTGAAAGAGAAAAAGGCTTATTGACTGCCTGAGAACTAGATAGGAAGAGTGAGATTTATTTGTATCTGTTTCTGGACCTGGACTGTCAATATCCATATTTGAGTGAGCCATTTAGATTACCTTGACAGTCACTGTGGAGGAGTACAGGCAGTTGTAGAGTAGAATTCCTCTGGAGGGAGAAGAAAATTTAAATGCATTTTCTTTTTGAAAGTGCTGGTTTTGTGTCGTTGCTGAGGGCCGTTGTCACAGCACTTTGGTTTCATGCATGTAGGACATTTTTCCCTTGTGCCTCAGAAGTGCCAGTCCTGTCTCTTGCAGCTTCATTGCTTAAATACTCTGGGTTAAGGACATGTAATGAGCTTGAAAACATGGACTATTTGCCTTTTGATTGTCTTCAGATAATTTTATTCCTTTCTTTCTTCAGGATTCTCTGAATTTTAGGGAATCCAAGGAAGCAGAACCTCACCCTCTGTGGGGAATATCCTTGCAAGTCGCTCTCTGAGCCCAGGAGGTTTTGGTGTTTGACTTCAGAGAGCCTGTGCCCCAGCACTGCCTCAGCACGGAGGGCTCTGTGCCTCTTCTGCGGTCAGTTTGCTCCCTGCAGTAAAGATTCCTGCCACATCCATGGCTTTACCTCCTGCTCAGGTTCTTTGGGTGTTACACTTCATGGTGGGAACAAACTTGACAGTTTTTAATAATGTGACCCGAAGTTGTGGAAGTTATTCTGACACAAATTTCCTGTGGCTGTTCTCAACAGGCTATAACAATAATATTAGATATTATTAGATTGGATAATATGCCTGTATTTCAAAGCCAACATTTTTCTAGCTGTTACTGTGATTTAAAATTTAAATAGATTAATATATGGTGTAGAGAAAGTAAAACATTGTCTGGATGTTTTTAGTCTTTGTTCCCTGTTGCTGAGTTCTTGCAGAAAAGCTCCTATTTAGCTCTTCAGATTATTGAGTTTGATAAATTACTGTGTTTAATAGCTTTAAATTATTGTGTAATAGCTGTTAAAATGTATACTATTCTTCCTTCTAACTATAATTCTGGCCATTTTGATATTTGTAACTGTCTTCTGAGATATTTTTCACATATAATGGTAATTACAAATTGTCCTTAATTCTTTCAAGCTTAAAATGCTACTTAAGAATTAAAAATCAGGGGAAAGGTTTTTTGGGGTTCTTTTTTCGCTGTCTAGATCTTGGATAACTCAAACACTGCTGTAATTGTTTGTTTCTCATGTGAAGCAAATTCAAGGTTTCACAAATCCAGAACCACCTGTGTGGGGTCTCTGCCTTTGCAGCAGTTGTATTTGTAGGCAGCACACTGGCAGCACCTCTGCTTCTGAAGTGACATGGTATGTGTGGTAAATATTTCCTCAAAGTCCGAAACAATAGCAGCTGGGGTCTCTAAAGGAAGTGCTGTCTGAACATGCAGTGTAACTTATGCCACGTTATTCAGTGACTGTGCTGCTGAGCAGATGTAGTTATGACATATTCTCCTCTTCCTTGCCTTTTTTAGGTTTCATATCTGCAAATATTTTAAAAGTTGCTACCAAATTACCAAATCACTCAGCTGTTCAACTTTTTTTCAAGGAAGGAAGTTCTCCCTGGTTTTCCAGCTCTCCCTGAACCACCAGTGCAGTGTCACTGTGAAGCTGTCAGTACTGTAGGAAGTAACAGGTTTTATCTTCCACCTCTCCCCAGGAAAGGAAAGAGCCATGGAGCAGTTTTGTGGATGGAATATCATCTTGCTGCAGATATCTCCATAAGTACAGGACTGGTGCAAATTTCAAATGAAAAGGTACATCTTTAGTCTACATTATTACATCAGAGTCCATAGGATTACAGTGCTGACCAGTGGGTCCCTGTTAGCCATGCCTGGGTTATGTAGTGCTCTTTGTTACACTGCTTGAATACTACATAGACAGGACTACTAGAAATATCTGTTCATGTTTTTGCAGGGAGCAGGAGATGTACCTTAAAATGGGAGAATCTGAATTGGATCAAAATGCTCCACAGTTTGGAATCAATTCAGAGTTTAAATATGATGCTAGCTCAAAGTAGAGTTTATTACAAATACCATTTCTCAGTTTAACAAAAGCAAAAACTGGGAGGGGAAGGAGTATTTTTGGTATTCTATCTAAATATTCTTGACCAAAATGCATTTTTTCCTCTGCCTTCTCTGTGCAGAGCAGCACATGGTACTCAAGTGAGGTGTTCCTAGGGTGGGGTGGATGGCAGTGGGAGAGATGATGCTGATCCTTGTGGGCCCAGCTGGGAACAAGAACTCTTACTGCATTGTTACTGTGTGGTATAATTGGTTAGAGTTTTAACTGCTTCCACTTTGAACTGTCTCCTGTAGGGAACCTGTGCCTGGAATCCCCACTGCAAGCAAGCTGTGTATTTCTTCAGTTCTGTCTTGAGTCAGAAGCTCTGTCAGACCCTGCTGCTGTCACCTATGCCATAAGTTTCGACACAAAGACAGGGGAGATTGCAGGATTTTAAGCTATTATAAAATACTTTACTTTTGCTCATATTCCTAAATTATAATAAACTTTTTTTTTTTCATACAGCAGAGGGATTTTTTATTGTGCTCATAGAACAAACTGTTCTGAAACATGCTTTTAACATTTTGGATTGTTTTCAAACTACGTAGTTGGTGAGGTAGAGAGGAACCATTTCTTAGGGACCAGGTATTCTTGTCAGGGTTATATACATATATACACATTCTTGTAATCATCTGTTTCCAGTGTTTTGCATAATGCCATGGAGCTGAAAGGCAGGTGGCTTGCTGCTTATTGCTTGGCATAGCACTAGATGAGGGCACAGCCTTTCACTGACAGTAGAGAAAAGTGGAGTTACACACATCTAGTTCAAGCTTTGCTCTTGTCACTGTAAAAAGGGAAATAATCTTCAGAGTGCTCAGAAAGCAATCCAAGTCAGCCACATATGTGTGTTAGTGCAGTTACTGGGGAGCAGGAAGCAGCTGAGCTGCTCACAGACTTGGCCAATCTGTGGCTCCTACTGACCTGAAATGGTCAGTGAATGAAGGGGGGATGCACTGACAGTCTGCTGAAGTCTTTAGATGCTGCATTTCTGGAGAGTCATTTCCCAAACAGTGACCAAAATCTGTAAAGCTGTAACCAGAATCAGAAAATGTACATATTCAAGTTAATTGAAGAATTGTAGTCTAAAAACTTGCAATCTTTTGGAGATATGACATATGCACTATATGATTAAAAATGTGGCCTTATACTCATTCCATCAGAGGCCTAAATAATATCTGCCACTTCAGCCAAGCTGTAGGCTGCTCTGAATGCCATGTCCTCAGCTGAGGTTTTCTTAGTTGCATTGCAAATCATGTTGGCAGAAATTGTACTGTTGAAATTAATTCTGCTTTAGATGAACAATCAACTGATGTATCTGTTTTGTATGTGTGACCTATTAAGGGAAATGGAAAATCAATGTACTGCCTGTCCTGAATTGTGTCAGCCAGCCACAGGGATAACTGCTTACCAAAGCTACTCCTGTTTCCTCTGAGCAGCAGCTTTAGCAAAGTGACAGAAATACCATAAAGAAGCCATGAGGGAGCACAGCCCACTCTGCTCTGCTTTCTTGGTCACCGTGATACATCATTCTTGTGAGTAGGAATTTTTTCTTTTTCTTTTCCTAATGGTGTGGTTATATTTATAGACCCACAGGCCACCTGAAATATTCCAAAATTTTTCAGAATCATTTTCCTGACAAACAGAAACCCTGCAGCAACGCTGAGATATGTGAATTTCACTTTCAAAACTCTGCTTTTAAGATGTTTAACTCCAGTCTGTCATTTCTTACAGACTTGCTGGAGTGTAGAGGTTACTGTTCATTAAACATTTGTTTTAATTTTTATCCACTGTGCCTAGCCCACAGAAAGTATGGTGGCACAAGTCTGTTTGTTATGTGTTGGGTACATAAGCAGTGCAATTGTAAAGGAAACAATAATATGGCCAAGCCTTTAAAGTAGTAAAGGCTTGGCCCTTTTTTTTTTAAAGGCACAGACACAGTTGTGCAAGCCTGAAAAAAGCTTGCATTACACAGCTGCTCTTCTGCCTGCTCTGACACACAAAGCATGAGCTGCTGTTTCCTTGTGCAGGAGGAGTAGCTTCTGACAGTGCAGTTAACTGCACAGGTGATTCTGGATCCAACAGAACAGGACAGTGTTTCAAAGGGAACACAGAACTAATAGACAGCAATATATTAGAATTTATATTTTTGAAAAAAATAAGAACAAAACCACAACAAAACTTAGAGTATTCTATTGGATAGTATTAACTTCCTCAAAGATAACTGTGTGTGTATGTGCCTGAATTGTACTTCCTCAGAAAAATAAAATATAAATTTGGTGCAGTGCCAAAGGGAAGTAATGCACATTGATGAGAATTTGTATTTTGTTATCAGTATTATGTATGTTGAAGTTATGTGGGCACTGCAGTAGATACTGGGCATGGTGACCGAGAGGCATCCCTGTTAAAGCTCTTGGTGTTGTGAGGCTTGGCACTAGTGAGGCTCTCAGAGGTGGGTGAGTGCAGGCCAGGGGCACAGGCCAGATGTAGAGCAGCATGTCTGCAGAACTGTGCTCAGGGCTGAGCTGTGGCAGTTCATGGGATCTGCTCTATGTGCATATGAGGAAAAACATAAATTTCAGTATACCTGGAGCAGAAATTGTATTGCTGCTATAAAAAAAAAAAAAGCTGGAAAGATTGAATGCTGAGCATATTTTAGCACCTCTGGTTTCCTTAGAGGAACAAAATCTGATGGATGTGCTCAGGAAGCCTTGTGCATGTTTTAATTCACTGTGAGTGTTATCAGCATTGCTGATGCTGGCTGGTTAGGCTTGTGCATTTAGACAGGCACTGGAACTGCCTTCAGGATTTGGTTTAGCATGCTGGAAGCTGCTGTGTTGAGGCAAACCCTTACCACATGTGTGTGTAATTAGGGCTATTTATTGTATGTATCAGTCTTCCTTGACTTCTGTGAATTCCTCAGATTGAACTGAAAAACTTAACATGATCTGTAAATTGTGTGGGAAACAGCTGCTTACAGGGGAATCCCTGGCCGTTCTTATGCATGTGTGCAAAACCAGAATAAAAGACTACTTCTATCTCTGTCCTCTTCCACAGGGCATCTTACTGTAAGAACACACTTGGGGGAGGAAAGCCTCTTAATCAAAAAAATCCCATCTACCCAGTGGCAGCATCCAGCTCCCATTTGTTCCCAGTGCTGACAGAAGCATTGCAATGATGTGCTGAGCTGCACTGGCTATGGGCATCTTAATATGCAGAGCAAGAATCCTATTTTCTCTTGGAAGGAACTTATTCTGTGCTGCTACCACAGGCATTTTTTTTTCTAAATGACAACAGCTTTGATCCTGACTAGGCCTGCAGGCACAGCTGCACATTCTAATAGAACAGGATCCCCTGCCACCACTGAACTTAATAGTACTGCAGTTCATATATTGCAGTGGAGCTTGGCAGCTTTTTTAATGTGCCACAAGAGCTGTTTGCACTGAAGACATGGGTTTTAGTCAGGTATTACTCATGGCTTGGCTTCACGAACGAAGATTTAGGAAGGCTCTATCCACGTTTGTTACAAAGTCAGGTATTACAAATAATAATAAACTACCAAGTGTTGCCATTCACATTTAGCTTCCCAGTTTCAGTTTTGCTGCAAAAGTAACTGTATAGCTTTGAATTGCAATGAAATGTTACTAATATATAGTGGTTACCACAGCACAGATCCACAAGAGGGTGCTGAGAGCCCACTTCTAATTTTCTAGCATGTTATAAGTAAGGAAAATGCACAACCTTGCAATGCAGCTCTCTCATCTTATGTGCAAATAAATGCCTCTGATGTTATAAGACACTCTACGTACATGGATGGAAATGGAAAACTAGTGCAAAAAGTGAAACTCCCAGTAAAACTAATCCGGACTTGCACCTACTGCTAAGGCAGGCAGGCAACAGAATTCTGTGTGTCCTGCTGAATACACAGAATGAATGGTACTCTTAGGACAGTGAAGTTGTCATAGTCCTGATGAAGGACAAGTCTTGCATTCTAAAGGGTGTTCTCTAGGTCATGGCAGCTGCAAGATTTGCTCCTTTATTTGCAGAACTGGTACCTTTGTCTGAAGGCTGGGCAATTCAAGGACTGAGATCCTGGAGCTTGCTTTTCTCCTTCATTAGTCCCTTTGAAACTGCTCTGTGTGGGCTTCCTGCGTTTAACAAGATAGAGGATGCAGTTCAGGACTAATTCATTTAGTCACTCATCTTTTGTATTCTGTTTGTAGTTACAGCTGGTTGTTAGGAGGGGAAGAGACTATTACAGCTTCCTAGGGTTGGATTTTTCCAGTGGTGATTGTGAGCTGAATACAGTGGATGCTTGTGTTGTCATTCTACCTTATTGACTCTGATGGCATTGCTAAATGTTAATTTGGTTTTGTACTTAATCATTGTAATACTTCACATTTCCAAGCATATAGTGCAGATTAGTGATTAAGATGCTTCTCCGAGAGTTATTTGTTGTCATCTCCATTTTTCAGAAAAGAAAAAAACTGAGGGTGCTTTTCATGGTGTTCAAGTGTTTCATCTGCCCCAGGCTCACTATAAGATTAGGGCCTCAGAGCTAAAAATTACTTGCTCAAGGCCATGCAGAATAGACTAATCCCCTGACTCCCTAGCTCTGCTTTAATCATTTGTTTTCTTAGCACAGTGTGATTTCAAATGCAGCCTTAGGAGGTTTGACCGAGATACAGCAGATAAAGGCTCAGAGGCAGTAAATCCTTGGATGCCTCAGTAATTAAAACCATGTGGGTTTTGGCACTTATGTACAATATATTTATATATTATATATAAATTGTATTTTTAATATAGTTATATATATTTACAAAGCTACAGCGCTTTGATTTTGTTTTCAAAGCCTGTCACGAAGATGACCCACTTTTTTTCCCCCCAGCAGGATTCTGTCTAGGATTTGAGAGCCCTGAAGATGCCTCTTTTGTGGACAAGGGCACTACTGAAAGAGTGAGAGCTGCTGATGTTGCTGGTGCAAAGGGACAGCCCTGCACTGCCGCTCTGACGGGGGGCTCCTGGCAGGGCTGTGGGCACAGCCCCAGGGCAGCTCAGCCTTGAGTCACACAACTGGCCACGGAACCTCTGGTGCTTCCTCAGGGTTTTGCTCAGATGCAGCTGCACAACCTCCTGCAGCAGCTCCTTTGTGAGGGTTTGTCTCTCACTCCTGTCCTTGTGCACAGCCTCTGCTCTGTCCTGCCTTGCCCATCACTCTCATTCCAGGTGCAGTGTTAGGACTCGTGCTCTGGGAGGAACAGTGGGTGCTGCAGTCACTGAGTGGAGTCCTGCTTCTCCAGGGGGATGGTGGATCCTGCTGCATCTGTCTCACAGAAAGTGGCTGCTTGCTTCATGTTAGGGTATCTAAGAAACCAGTGACTCACCCCCTGGCAATCAGCAAACAAATCAAGCTGCAATGAATGGGGTGGGAGGGAAGGAGAGACAAACAGCCTTCACTGCAGCACTTGAAAATGTCATATTTCTTCTCGACTGCAGTGTTTCTAGGAATGGTTGCAGTGACTATACAGCAGGTCTACATGTATAATCTCCTGCCTGCCTCACAGGCAGCAGCAAAGTCATTTATACCACAGGGCTGATGATATAGGGTGACATACCCTCATGTTGGTGGAAAGGGCTGGGAGCATCTCCAGGATTTGTAATAAACCACCTGCTCTGCAGCTTCCCAGTGCAGCAGGAGAGGGACAGGCGGCCCTTCCAGGGATGCCAGCGAGTCTCTCAGCCCTGGTGCCCCTTTCCCTGGGGATTCCTGTGGGGCTGAGCCTCACACGTTCTCCTTACCCCTGCCCTGCCGTGCCTGCGTGTCCCAGCACAGCGGGCAGTGTCCCACCTGAGGGAAGGGGTGTGGCACCTGCTGCCAGCCCGGGGGGCAGAGGGGCTGGGGGAGAGGCCAGCTGTGTTCTGCAAGCAGTGGTGGGGCCTGAGAAACAAGAGTTCATGTTGAGTGTGGGTGTGTGACTCCACACTGAGGGGACCAGGCACACACACAGGCAGTGAACTGGTGTGCAAAGCAGACTCACCCATCCCTTTTGCTGGCTGTTGTGCCACACGTGTGTCTGTCCTTACCCTGGGACGTTGTGCCACGGACCCAGGCAGTGGCTTTAGTATTGACTGCTTGTGTTCCTGCTGTTTTCAGGCAGCAGTGGTACCTCCTGAGCTGATGCTGTTTGAGTTCCCCATAATACTTCTCCTTGCCTGTTTCCTTTGAGTGGAGCCTTCATCCTGTGGCCGTTGAATGGGAAGCTTACAGAGAAGAAACAATGTTTTGAACACGCTGAGCCTCTTTCTTCAGAGGTACAAAACAATGGCTACCTTTGTTTGTTTTAGCATCACTCGGCTCCTGCTGAGATTGTGCTTTTAGGTCTAGTTGCTTTTAGTTTAGATCTAGTTGCTTTTAGGTCTAATTTGCTGTGAACTTTTTTTTCCTAGGTATGTCTTTACAAATAACAAAACAAGTCTGAAGAGCTGTTTTTCAAGTCATGCTGACTGACACAAAGGCAAACCATATGTCATAGGTTTCTGTGGGTTCTGCACCCCTTTAAAGATACCTTTCCATGTTATGTATGGTATTTGAATCTTTGCTTTCCGTGCTTGAGTAAGAAGGGAGGGGGCAATGTAGGGTAAAAGGAAAATATTAGTTGCAGAGCTCAGTTGTGGGTTAAATTTAGGGTTAAATCTGTTGTAATCTGTACATGCAAGACTAAAAACTCAGGAGAAGGGTTCATGATGTTAAAGTCTAGTCATCCCTGGTTTGTTTTAAAACATTTGCCTCCCCTCCCCAGTTTTAATAACAATCACAGCAGCTTTATCATACCTTATGACACGGCCTCAGCTGCCTACATGTACAGCTGTCTCTGGTGGTGTGTTCTCTTCTGAGTGGTTAAAATGGTCTTTGGACTCCAAATGGAGTAGTTTCATTCTGGTAATGGACTTTAAGTGATGGTCCCTCAGGTGACCCTGTTGGCATTACTTCTTACTGAGCCTTGGCCTTGCCTTAAGGCTTCTCCTTCATGCATTAAATAAATTTCTTTTTAGATTTCAGGTGCTCAGATTCTCACCACACCCTGGCCCTTCTCTTTTTGTGGAATACTGACTAGTGTTCAGCAAAACCTGACAGGTCCCTCTGTGTTGCACAGTGCACTGAATGAACTACGAAGTCAACTTCTATATTAAAGGTTACATTTTACCTTTTCCTGCATTATCTTGGCATGTACCTTGCCACATACATCAAAAAAGTTTTCAAAAAGGGAGGAAGGAAGAGAAATATCTAGGAAAGACTGTCTTCATATTTCAATACAGAACAGGCTTTATGTCTGTTGTAGCAGAGTGCTCTGCTCCACAGGTTTCATGGCTGTGTACTAACAAAACAGTTAATTTTGGGGTGTTTTCTTTTGTGCTTGTCACAGCCAGGAAGCTTTTCAAGGCCAGTGTCTCACTGAGTTGGTGTGCTGTGCCTGTGCTGCCAGGCTGGGGGGCTGTTTCTTGCTTATGGATTACAGGAACAGGGTACAGGAATAAGCAGCGTTTCCCTGATCACCTGAGCAGTTGTTCCTGGCCCAGGGGAGTGTCCTGTGGAGCTGCTGGGGCTCATGGTGGGAGTGCCAATGTCCAGGAGTGGTTGGCAGCGTGTTCCTTGTTCCAGTGGCATCATCAGTGGCCCCAGCAGTTCTGTGCTGAGGCTGTGCTGTGGCCCTTGTAGGTGCTGTCTATCCAGTTCTCTTTCTTTGAAGGCTCCCTCGATGGCAGAACGTGTCCCCATTGAGAGTGGGGCCATTTCTCTTCTGTCTCTGTGCCAGTCAGCCAGGCCTTGGAGCTGCCTGGATAAAGAAAGGTATTTTCTCACAGGAGATCATCTGTTCAGACTGAAGCAGTGCCTTACATCCACTGCCAGCTTCCTGCTGCTTTCTTGGATGCTGCTGCCCCATATCCCTTTGCTTGCAGGGAGAATATTCCACTTGTGTCTCTGCCTCCAGCTGGGAACTAGATACACTGCTCAATTGTTTACCTCCTCTAGAAGCTCTATTTTTGAGACAGTCTGTATTTGCATTCCCTGGGCTGGCTGGGCAACAACTAATCAAATAATTATATTTAAAAGAAGATTTAACAAAAAAAGCATCTCTAAAAATAAAGGCAAGGTGTAGTCATGCTTCTCACCTACAAAACTAGTCAGCAATGTACATTCTGTGGAATGTTTCCCAAATAATTGAGGGCCATTTAATCTTAATGTTCTTAACTTTTTTTGTTGCATTTTTTTAAAATCTTATTAGATGTTCTCCTATCTTTATAGTATGTCTGCAGATCAAGTATCTCCTCCTTCCATTCCTTTTCTTTCCATCCCCCATGCCCCTTATGCTTCAAATAGTCTTCTTGCATAGAGCCTTGACAAGCAGCTATTCATACTTGAAGAGTTTCTGCTAGTAAGCTCCAGTTCTGTCCATGTTTAAAACATGAATAGAAATAGCAGTGTTTTTTTCAAGATTAAACTGAAGGTCCCAAACAGATAATTTTGCTTGTACTTATAAATAACATTACCCAGAAGCAGAAGAAATGCTGTACTTTTCCCCTGTGCTCAAACCAAAGACGGGACTGAGTGGGACCTTCTGGGTTCTGTGTCATCCCTTCCTGTAGTTGGGCTCATGCATGGAAACCCTTTAAAAATACATTCAGCTCTGTTTTAAAAGCATTGGGGTTTCAGAGAGGAATTTTTGTTTGTTTGTTTTGCATTCCATTGTGGTCATTTGGAAGCTGGTTTTGAACTTGTCTGGTCTTGTGGTCAGAAACTTTCTTCTAATTGTCAGCCCAGGAATCCAGGCCTGGACAAGGACCTCTTGTACTGGTCTGGAGCCATTGCCCAGCACTTGACCAGACTCAGCATTTCTTTCAGCCAGTGTATAATAAATGCTCCATTTGCAGCTTCTAATTTGCTGCAGGGTGGCGAGGCTGAGGTCTCTGCACTGAGGTGGGAGGACACTCAAGGTCAGCTGTGGGCAAAGGGGATCTCACCAGGGTAAGCACCGTTAGTTCAACAGTGACACAGTCTGAGGAACACAGAGCTAATAATTAGTGAAGGAGCTACAGTCCTTCTTATGTGCTTATTGTGGCATACAAGACACGTTTTGTTACAAGTCTGAGTGTGTTGTATATAAATATGTTCTTGGCAAATGTGGAAAAGAGAAATCAGATGATACCAAGGAGTAACAGAAAACAGAGTTTAAAATACTTGTTTCATAACAGTCTTATTTGGGGGCTGAGATAATGGACTGGGCCTTGTGCTGAGAGTTAGTTTGTCTTGTGTGATGCCCTTTCATCAGGAATACAGGTAGCAAAGTGCTTGGCACCGTGCCAGGGGGGATCCTTCCAGTGTGGCCCTGGGGTGAGGCAGGGTCAGGTTTGCAGCCTGCAGAGGCTCTGGGAAAGCTCTGCATGGAGCTGCACAGCTCCAGAACTGCCAGGGTGTCTGTGCAGGGTGTTGGGCAGTGGAGGGCGAGTTAAAAGGACTCGTTTCTTTCCCCCTTGATTTTCTGCAGGTTCACCAGAACAGCTGTAGCACAGTGAGACTGTACTTGACCCACCCACTTGATCACCCTGGGATTTGGAGTCAGATTTCTGTTAGTGACATCAGGCTTCACATCATAAAACCAGAGAAAGTGACTGCACAGAATCATCTGAGCCTTGAAATTTTATTACCTTGTTTGCATCAACCAGTTATTCCTTTCAGCACCAATAGAAGACAAAAACCCCTCCATATTGTTTAAAATACCTTGTTTTTATCAGGTCTGCGATTGTGGTTTTCTTGCAGATAAAGAAACCAATGAAAATATTTAAATTTTTCTCTTTTTTCGTACATTTTTAACAAAATGTTGGAAGGTGTGTGCTTACCATATAAAAACATTAGGTTCCAGAAGGATACAATACCGAAAAATCATTGAAATAAAAAAGGTTATTCTTATTATAGGATTTCTAAACCTTAGCAATATTACAAGTCTTTAAAAGCATTGAGATTATATTGAAAATAAGATGGCATGGAAAAGTGAGACCTTCAGTAACAATTTGACCCTCGTAATGGATGATAAAATTGGGAGCTTTGCAAAGTGCTTGAACTGTATTTCTCTTCTCATCCTGTAGTGCCAGGAGGAGGCCAAACCACTTCATTTCTGAGCTGATGATATGTGCTGACACTGCTGTGCTGCTCTGGGACCCAGGGCAGCTCAGGGACCAAACCGGGCACGGTCGTGTTGGCTCCGGCTGGAGCACCAGACAGGGCCTTGGAGAAGAAGATTCTTCAGTGGAATTGTATGTTCCCTAAATCTTACTGTCTTACCCAACAAGTAGGACTGAGGGTCTAGCCAGCCTGACTGAGAGTGCTTCTGGGCTAAAACTGTGTCACAATACTGGCACAAGGCAGGTGAACTCATTCTCCAGCCAGCAGGACAGAGCTCGGCGGGCTCTGGGAGCCAGGCTGGGGCAGTGGGGCTGGGGCAGTGCCAGGCTGGGGCAGTGGGGCTGGGGCAGTGGGGCTGGGGGCTTTGGCAACTCCCACTGACAGCCAGGCTGGGCTGGGACAGACCCCCTGGGCACCGCTGGAATTGGTTAAAGGCCTTTGCCCACAGCACAAAGCTGGCTGTTCCCACCCTGGTGCTCAGTGGCTGAGCTGGAGCGGAGCCGGTGGATCCATCGGACAGAGGGGGCAGGGATTGACTGGAGCTGGATGTGCCTGAGAGGCCACGTTCTCTAGGGAGTGTTCTGGAGTGACCTGAAGTTACTGACTTTGTCAGGACCTGACACCCTGAACACTTCTGGAAGTGCTTACTTTTTGACTGTCCTCGTTTGTGTCTTTTGTTCGCTTGTTCTAGAAGTGATGTTGTAAAATGCAAATTGAAATGAGAAACAGGAGATGTTATATACCCTTTATAAAAAGATGACACTTGCTCTGCAGTGTCCCTGGTGCATTACTAAACCAAGAACAGTGTTATCTCCCACTTCTAGAAGATGCCTGAAATCCCAGCACAAAGTGGGGTAAGCATAGGACAGGAAGCTTAAGTCCAGTTCTTATAAATAGCATTTTACTAATAAATTGGGTCATGCTATCCATAAGTAAAGAGAATTGACATATAAACAAACTCTCCAGGGTTTGATCTCCTGGGCATGTTCTCACACCCAGCCCTGCCCTGCCTTTGTCGTTCTTTTCAGTGCAAATATTCTATGATACAGTATCTGCCTAAGGCTGGTGATGACTGATGTCCTGTACAGGCACTGCCTGAGTGACTCTGTGGGGCTGATGGAACTCTGGTGGTTGCAGTGGTGGAGACAAAACTCATTTTTCTCCCAGAGGTCCCCCCTGGAAGGGAAAGCCTGTTCATTCCAGCTCCCCTGGACTGGACTCCCTGACCCCTGCAAACATGGAAAGGCACAGGAGCACCGTGAGAAACCAAGGAGCATCTGTCCAGTGGTACCACAGTGCTGCACCTCCAGCATCACTCTGGCAAAGTTACATTCCCTAAAAGTGAATTAGAAAGAACTACCAAGACTGGTTAAATGTATGTGTATTGTGTAAGAGAACATTTCACAACTAGGCTGTTCTTGAGCACTGAGAAACTAGGAAACATCAAAATCTAAAACAGTTTACTTCAAATTTGAAAAAACCATTTCTCAATATATCTCAAGAAGTTGACAAAAGTGTCTCATTTTTAGTCAGCACAAAGCCACAGAACGACTTTTAAGGTAATTTAGACCATGTTAGTTTTACTGTAAATAATGTAACTTTGGCAGTAGTTTTATGCTTATATCCCAGACAGTGTCAAATTCAGCTCCTGCAACTGATACTTGGTGAAGTTGATATCAAATTGTAATTTACATTGTTAGGAAAACTATTAAAAATAGTGTAGTTAGTTTTACTACTGAGAAATAGCTGCTGGACAGCACACACATTGCTACTGATACTGTTTGGATTTTTTAAAAAAGGTTAATAAAATACAAGTAAGGTAGAAAATAGGATTAAAAAGCATTGGTTTGGGTACAAGTTTTTCTGAACTGGGTGGAGCAATAAGAAACCAGAAAAACACATTGCACATACGTGCACCTTCTGTATAAAGACAAACATACAAAGTGGGAAACTGGTGGTGCACGGGGTAGTACACTCAAGTCTCCGATGCTGTAAACTTGAATTCCTAATTTTATCAAAAAGGGGAACTGAGTCTGGTTCCATTTTTGAGTCCCCATGGGTTAGTTGCAGATTACCCTTGGTTTGGCACAGCACACTTTTAAGAGGCAGCTTCTGCTCAAGGGACCCTGGGACTGGAAAATGAGGCATAAAATGTGTCAGGACCAGGTGCAGGGGAGAGTGGGAGCAGTGGCCCTACTGCCTACTTGGAATTAGCCAATACTGTTAGTCCTGCACTCTCATGACTATTAAGAGTTTCTCTATTTGCAAAATCAGGCTGATTTAAGTAAAAGCTCTGTTGTTTACCATAGCTAACTAAGCCAGTATCAGAGACTGTGCAGACTGAGATTTCTAATTTAAATCTATTCAGATTTAGCTCAAGCTGATTCCTAGCAGGTGTAAACTAAACCAAAACAAGAGCATCTTCAGGAGTTTGTGGTCAGCATAACTAAAACAGGTTACTTAATGGAGTAAGTCAAATATTGGATTAACTCTTCTTAACACAGGGAATGTAATGTAAGTAATGTAAGAGGAAATAACACTAACATTGAACATGACATAGGCAGAAGAAACTAAGTAATGGTTAGAACACAGGGGTTTTCATTGTTCTCTCAAAACATAAACCCTCTGAAATTAAATCCTCCCAAAAATGCCAAGTCTCATTATGGACCTGATTCTCAGTTTTTCATTCTTTTTTTTAAGGTTACAGAGGCTGGGTCGGTCAGGCCATGGGGAGATGGCAGAGGGGAGCCCCACATTTGAGGAGCTGTAGTGGAAAGAACATGTAAGTCAGATGGCAAGACCCCTCTTCAAGTGTGTGATGCACAACAAATGGAGAGTTGTGTCTCAGACACAGGAAAGCCTCTGCTCCTGGGAGGCAGATCCCTAAGACCAAGAGTCCCAGCTCTGCTCTCTGGCTGGCCATGCTGCACTCCCCCTTTAAATGTACTGATTCCTTTAGAGAATTGTTAGGTTATTCTGCCTTATCAATCATACACTGTTCTACACTTTTTTCTCCCCAAATGTCACTTATGTTTATGTTTACTCTATATCTAGCATGCATTTTACAATCCATTTCCCACTTACCCTTTCTAGCTAAGGCAGAATGTTGGCTCTGGTGTTACCAATGGTACTACAGGAATCTATTCACTCTACTGTAACATACATATCCCATATCATAATTCAGAACTGTCCCACACATGGCAAAGAAAGAAAAGACATTACAGGGAAACTATGTTTCTTCTTAAGGGAGTAAGTTGCATTTAGAAAGCTGAAGGCCTGATTCTGGAGTCATCATTCAGACAAAACACTTCATAATTTCAGTGGGAACACAGCTGGAATAAGGGTAGAACTGTGTTCTTAAAGTCTTAATTCCAAACCTTTTGTGTGTCCATAACTCAGACAGGAAGATATTGGTCTGCAAATCGAAGAGCTGTTGTTTGGTGTTCGGTCTGTCTGTAGTGCCAGAAGGGTTTGCAGTCCCAGAGTGGCTCTGGCTGGGGGTGGTTCTGAGCCCTCCCCTGGGTGCCAGGGCTGTGTGGAGCTCATGCAGGGCGGGCCATGCGGCTGCTGCGAGCGCGACAGGAGAGACAAAGCTTCAGCTTCTCAGACGAGGAAATGATGCAAAAACCATCGAGCAGCACTAACTCACAGACTAATTACAAACTAAATTGTGCTATATATTAGTATAAAAACATGTTTGAGTAAGAATGGCACTGGTTCAGAAGGAATTAGGACTTCCATCTTGGTTCTGTTCGGTCCACAGTGAAAGTGTTGTAGTACAGGCCTGCCCTGTTGCCTGAGCAACTTGTGACAGTGGCTTTTGGCCACAACCCCTTCCGTTTCTTCCCTTTTTAAATCCGCATTGTTGGTACATTCTGGGAGTAGCCCAAGTCAGGTCGGGTCACCTTTCCTAACGTGGCACCAGGATAGTTCACTCTTATCCTCTGATATTTTTTAAATATCATTAATGTTTCCCTCTTCTGATTCTCAAAGCTGGTCAGTTTTAAGGATCATCTTCTCCTGTAGACACCATGAGACGCATTGCTACCGGTAGGTGGTCTGTCAAGCCTGCTAATTGGGTAATAAAGCTGAACTCTTCCACTTCCTGCAAAGGAAAACAAAAGTAAGGAAAGGAATTGAAAAACCTGTCTGTTCCAGCACACACCAGGCTCTGAACTACCTCAGAGCATTAGCAGAGGTGTGGAACCAGTCTGGCTTGGCTGGGCTCAGGATAAACTGTGCCACACAGACAGTCAGTGTGGTGCAGCTGCTGAGGTGAACCACTGACAGGGTACTGGATGAAATCTGGTGTACCTTTTCTTGCCATTGACAGTAACAGCTTGTTCTTCCCCACAGATTTATCCAAGCATGTAGGGAGGCCCTCAGCTGGAGGAGGGGCTGGCTCTACCATCCTGGGCAGGGCATGCAGCTAAAAAGGAAACCTGTCTTCATTGGATTGAGGTGTTCAACTTGGGTGGGAATGTAATGTGACCAGGAATCCTGCTCCTTCTGTCTCTGAATTCCAGCCCTTGTTGTGGCATCATTTCATGTTTGTAAGATGGATTTACCATAGAAGTGTGCCATGGGCATTTGTGCCTCTGAAACAGGAAGCCTTAAAAGAATTTCCCTGCCAAGCTACTCTCACAGAGCACGTGCAGAGAGAGCACAGACTGAGGTATCCTGCACTAAGCTACGCTGAACTGCTCTGCTGCCTGCTCTTCTACAGCAGCTGCAGTGCTAAATAGGTGTGAATGAGCTTCTCATTTCCATCATGGAATTCTGTACAATTCTGGCAAGGTCCTACTCTAGGAAGCAGTAGGACTCTACTGCACCCTGCAAGTTCTCCTTCTGGGCAGCTCCTGTCAGCTCCTGCCTGTGCATCGCAGAGTGGGAACTTGGGTGGTTCTCACAGGCACAAAAGAACATCCACACACTTGAAAAGATTAAAAAATATTCAGACTGCAGGCACAGGAAAAGCATCTGGCGAAACACTCAGTCTGGCAGAAGTTTAAGGAGTGAAAATGAGGTTGGTGAGTTTAGAAGAGCAGCACATCTACCAGCGTTGCTGCTGGAATCCTTGAACTCAGCTTAACTTGGTTTGTAGTAGGTTTCCAATCAGTACTTGCATGCAAAAGTGGAAAATAGCAGAGCAGCAGGTCCTCCTTGGAGTATGATCTGAATCCAAGCAGAACAGGCTGCAGTGCCATTCAGACAAGTTCACTGTGTGAGTTACAGCTCTTTTGGACAAGTCAGGAACTCACCACTTTCCACTCCAGGTAAAGACCTTCTTCTGTGTACAGCATATAGTCAATCCTCCTCCCGTTTCCCTTCAGTGATGCCTTCCTCCCTTTTTGACTGGAACTGTGGTTCTTGCTGGTGGGATAGACTAAGTATCCTTTTCTTCCTTCTTCACTTTCCAGCACCCTATTTCATTACAAAAACAAAACCAAGCACTTTAAATGGTTTGCTCATTCTGTCCACCTGTGCATTACCCTGGTTTCTCTCCAAATCCCCAGTAAGGGTAATCCCAGTTCAAAAGGACTGTTAAACTTGTAAAGCACATCTTCTTCCAAATGTTTTCCAGTATGAGGCTGTCCTAACTGCTGACAGGGCTCTCAGAGCCTCAGGGCAGGCCTGGCATCAGTGGTGCTGTGCTGGTGGAGCCAGGAGCAGGGCCCTTGCCTGCCTGCCACCAGCAGGGTAGGGCAGCCCAGAGCCCCTGCACTCATCTCCAGTGTGGCTGAAACTGTTTCCTGGATTATTTTCATACAGACCTGAGCACTTAGATACAAACCTCTCCATTCTGATCTGAGCAACTCCTTCTGAAATGACCACCAGCTTTACAGACAGGGTATGGATGAGAAAGGGTTTTCAGGAGCACCTTTGGGCATGTGGTGGTTGGTTTTGAGCAAGCTTCAGCATCAGATTACTGTGTCTTGGACCCCAAGCCTCACTTCACTAGAAATGACAGCCTAATATGTTTGACTCCTGTATGTGACACTCTCCAAATTCCTCCACAGGGATGGACTTAACAGGTGTGTTAGCACTGCCCCCACCTTGAAAGGAGATGACCTGGCCCAAGACCATCCACTGAAGCACTTAAAAACCGAGAACTGGTTTTCTAAGTACCAGTCTCCAGGCAAATAAGATGCAGCTCTCCCATTAAAATTTTTAGTTTGAGTGCTTAAACCTGAACAGTAGGTTTTATAGAGAAGACTATTAAGGCCTCAAGCAACTTGATCTAACTCTGAAGTTATCCCAGCTTTGAACACGACTTTGGATCGGGAAGTGCACAAAGGCCCCTGTCGCTCCATTTTTATAGGTAATCCTGTGTTTTGCTGTTGTGTTGGATTTCAAAAGAATCTTGGCTTACCTTGTGTTCTCTTTCAAAGCTGTACCCAAGAGCACTGAGGGTGACAGACACATGGAATGCCAGTGCCTGCCCGTGTCGGGGTGTGCAGAGGTGACTCCAAGCACAGCCAGGGCTGTGTGGCACAGCTGTGCTGCACAGGGACAGGCTGGGCTGTGGTTTTGCTTTCTGGCTTAAACATAAACAAACCACCTCCTCAAAAACCACTTTCCTTTACTTACCTGCCAAAACCTGAGCTCAGGGTTCTGTGGTTTCCCTTGTAAGAGTTGATTACGCCATTAAGCAACATCATCAACTGTCGCAGGAGAAACACTGAGCCATGAACTTGGGTCCTGGCAGGTACAAAGCCTTTAATTTCACCTTGGAGAAAAATAAGATATTTTTGATCACCCAGTTTTTGAGACTTGACTTGGATGGGTTTTATGGGGTTGGGTTTAGGAATTTTTTAATGCATGAACGTGAGAGTACAGGATGAAGGAATAACAAGGGACAAACACCAGACTCTCATGGTATGTTTTAATGTGTGAGATTCAATTGGCTTCTTTGTCAATTCTGGTCTCTTTGGAAGGACCTGAGTGGTGGCAGAGGGGCACTGGCTGCAGGTGATCAGCTCTCAGGAGTGTTATAATCTGTAAGTTTGGGTCAGTTGATACATACGAGAAGCACTTAATGTGCCTTCAGAAGGTAACGGACAAAATTCTGATCAGACAGTTATTTAATCAGAACTTTTCTCAACCTCCTCTGGACTTAGTGAGGTATTGAAGGTTCTTAGAGTTTACTGTAATCAGTTTCTGCAAGTAAACTCTCTTTCATGTGTTACTTGGTTTTAATAATAACTCACAATAAATTAGCTTACTCTCTGCACCCTATTTGCAAGACGATTCTACAAAGAGCAATTGCAAATGGTTCACTTCCTTAGATTGCTTTTCTAGGCTCAAGGAACCAAGTTCTTTGATGGGACTGACCTCTTTCAAAAATTATATTTATATTTAGCAAAGATAATTAAGTAACAAAGTAGAAGAAACTGCTGATTAGCACTGCAGTACTACTGCAAAAAAATCTTACTTGCATTAATTTAATAGATGATTTTTTTTTAGCTTCAATTATGTCTTTATATTATAAAGTCTGTGGATCCTGGATATTCACTTAACCTGCACAACTGCTCACAGAAGGAAATGTTCATTTCAAACACACGAAGGAAACAAATTGTAAATGTGCAGCATCTGCTGCTGTCTCAAACTGGTACTGCTCTGCACAGGAGTTTGCTCTTTGTCCCTACAGGAAGCAGACACAAGTGTGGACATCTGGCTCTGCTGTGCTAACAGTTCAACACTAATTGAGTGAACAGAATTAATTATGACTGAGTTGCTCAACTAAACCTGAATCTTGTTTCTTAGCTGTGCTGTGCTCATAGGCCTGACTCTGTTCAGGTTCAGAGATGAAAATGGGCTTGGAGATGACAATCACTTTGTGAGATGGGATTATTTGTGAGCATTTCATGAAGCCTTTCTGAGCAGAAGCTTGTGTGGTTTCCAGCACTGTGGCAGGGCCCAGATTGTTACATCTATCTAATTAATTGTTCTATAATTATCATTATTGAAAAATTTGAGAATGGATCAATTTTAGGCAGTACCCTGGTTTGCTGTGTATATGAACAATATTTCTTAACTAGACAGTGCCCCACAGCTACTGTGCTATTTACCATTTAAATGTCTTTAAAGCCCAGATTCCATTAATTGCTTTACATTTCCCTGAATTTCCTGGCATTGTCCTGTTTCCAGCCCCGTGCAGAGTCAGGAGGGCTCCTCACCCTCCCATGGAAACGAGGGCTGCTCTCATACAGGAGCACATGGACATGAAGTACCCATGCAGAGCCCTGTTTCCCTGCAGAGCTGCAGGAAAAGCCAGTGGAAGTTATGGTCTCATAGAGGGTTTTTTCATCAGTGCAAAAGAATTGTAACACATTGCAGAAAACCAAAAGGCACACTTAGCAGGGAAAAAGTCTTACGTATATTCTGTTCCCAAGGCTCAGAATATTTTCCAGTTCTCACATCCTGAGGTGCTGTACATACACAGGGGTAGCAGAAGTAATATTCTTAAATCCTTCTGGATCATTTGATGGCTCCCTATCCAATCAGTCCTATTTGTAGGTGGAACGTAATCGCTGAATACAAGTAACTCTTCAGGGAATAAACTACAATCCCCCGAAAGTAATTTAGTGACACATTGTCTGAAAAGCCCCCTCGGAAGTACAGGGTTTATTTGGGTTTGTTTCTTTCATTTTGGGGGTTTTTTAGGTTGTGCTGGTTTGGTTTTTTTTGGAACCATAAAATGGAATGTTATATCCACACAGAGATTTGCATTTGCAAACTTGATTGTAGGGCCAAATCATCTTATTTTTGCATTCCAGAAATCCCTTTCACATGTACCAAATTTATGTTTTCAACATATGAGTAGAACTGCTTGGAAATGTTGCAAGTTCTCAAATGTGCAAACTGGGACTTGCTGTAGCAAATCTTTATTTTGGACATAAACTAAGCCCAGATCTGATGTCTAGAATTCTGTTTGTTCAAACTGATACAAAGAAAACTTCAGGGGGTGACCTCACCTAACCCGTTCAACCACGTGTCCATCTATTCCACACAGAGGTAAGTAAAAATGCCAGCATAAACTGCCTGTAATGGACCACTTCCATTATGTGTGTCAACAGCAACATCAGGACAGACTTGCTAATTCAAATAACTTTCCCTCTGTAGTATTATTTTGGTAACAAACAGCTAGAACATCCTTTATAGTTAGTCATGATGATAATGTATTTAGTCCAGTAAACTCCCTTTAAGGTAGAGAAGGTGCAAAAAGGATTGCTACATTCATTAAGTACTGCTCTAAAATTTACAAAGCTTATTAATTTCTCTCCACTGGAATATTGTTTAACAAACAGTACAGGTATTCAAGGAATTTATCCTAAGACTTTGGCAAGTTAAGGTTTTTTTGTATTTTTCATAACTCCACTAGCTCAAACCAAAGACACCTGTTTTTCAATATCAAACACTCCTTAAAAGTAATGCTGCACTAGTCATCACTGAAAGATGTTAAGCCACATTCCTAGTTCTGTCTGATGTGCTATTTAATTGCTCTGTCTGATGTGCTATTTAATTGCTCTCTGTACCTGTGAGCTGGGGGGTTTAGGTGTATTCAATTCTGCAAGCTTTCTAAATGGGTACTGTAAGCACGAGTTGGGTTGGGGATGGTGTTTTAAACTTCATGGGCTTTTTATCTGAGCAGAACTACACTTCCTTTTGCTGCAGTGAGCACAGAACTGGCTGCCTGCAGAAAGACTTTCAGACAAGCTGCCCACCCACCCTTTTTGGTAGTGCCTGGAGTTCTTGTCCTGTGGGCCTGTCCAGGCAGGCCCAGCTCTGGAGACACACAGACACTGCAGCTGCTCTCAGCTCCTCATCCACTGCAGCCAACCCTTGACTTGGAGACACAGCCACTCTTCCTTTCCCTTTTTCCTCTTCCCCAAACACCCTCGAGTTAAACTTTGTCTTCCAGTCCTAAACTACCCCTCGATTTGTGAAATGGTAAATAGCAAGCGATGAACTCCCTTTTTACATAACTGTCTAAAACATGTGGAAAGATTGGGAAATGCTTACTTCTGCAGGTTGTCTGGGGTGCACACTTCTTCATCATATAATCCTTCAGGATCCAACAAGGTGCCTGTGAACAGAAAGGGAGATGTGACTGCCCCAGCATTGCTCCTGTGCTGCACTGGGGAGGCTCCCAGAGGCACAGCTGTGTAAAGGCAGGATCTGTGGGGGAGAGAGGGACTGCTCTGACTGAGAGCATGTTCTGTTCACTGCTCCTCTCCCCACACCTCCCTGCTCCCTGCCCCCTTTCAAAATGTTTCCACCCTTCCATTTTCTCAGCTCTGCTGTCTCTGATTTGTTTTTCTGTTACCACAGAGTAAAGTCCCATTATTAAACAGTTCCACTTATCTTTAGCATCTTCATAGTTATCATTGCTGCTCTAGAGACACTATTAATTCCTGATCTAAAACTTTATCAGGTTCAACTGAGTTGCACCAGGAATTAATACCTCGGAGTTCCATAAAATCTTTTATAATACAAAATACAATACAAAAAATACAAGTTTGTAGTGGTGTTGATCTGCTTTGTTACATCCTCACTGACAGTATTTATGGAACACCAAATGGAACATTCTGATCAGAAGCTGCAGGCTTTCACTGCAGGCACACAGTACAGAAACAATAATTTGGCTTCCTCCCCCCCCCAGGTAATCTAGAGATTTTTTTAGGAGCAGGATAGGTGGGGGGAGACACTCAGGTACCTTGAGACGTGAGCTCTAGAATGTGCACTGCAGTTTGAGACCTTTGGCTCTTAATTATAATTCAACAACGTACGTTAAGGTTTGTAAAATATATGTTACAAGTCTTTGTTCTCCACCAAACTCTTACTGCCAGTGAGCTGACCTGCCTGCTGCCTGAGCTGTGTGTGACAGACAGGAGTGTCCCCCCCAGGAGTGTCCCCACCCCAGGGCTGCAGAGCTCTTACCGATGGCCCAGGGCTTGTCCTCCCCAGGGCCAACCCGACAGGGGTCTTTGTAGTGTGTAAACAGAGAGTGCTGCTGCTCCAGCTTGTCATCTGCAGGGAAAGAACAACCCTCAGAAAAGTCCATCAGCTGCCAGTCCTGAACCTGTGCCCAGCTGTGTGTTCTGCACCACAGGCTCAGCAAGGCCCCGTTTCTCCTCCATAAATACCCAGGTTTGATTTGAGCCAGTTCAGCAGCAGCTTTACTGCACAGCAGGATCTTGCCTTGGCCAGAAATCCCAACAAATGCTTGCTAATAACAGTGCTTTCCTACCAAGTCTCTTCTAGGAAAGACCTTTCTGATAGTTTTTAGCTCTAAACTGAAGTGGAAGTTTTCCAGTGTATCTCCTCCCACTCCATTGCATTGCCTACATTGGTACCAAACCCTTGCTGGGATGGGTCACCCAGTGGACAACTGGGCTGCCTTCCAGTGGCAATCCTTTGCCATCTCCTTATTCAGTCATTAATACAGCTGACTGTCCTCCAGCTGCTGCATCCACACCAGTTCAGCTGTCTCATCACATCTTTCCAGCTCGCTCTCAATCTGGAGAACATCCTCAGAACTGCAGGGAGATTGAAAAACTATTTTGTCAGGGAATCCTGGAGTTGTGGCAGGGGATTGGAGGACTGACCCTCCCCAAAGTTTGCCAGGTGGACAATGCAGAGAATTGCTTTTTCTGTCTGAACAGCCAATTGGCTTGTTTAATGTTTATGGAAAAGTAAAAGATGAAATCTTTGCAATTTTTTGTTTGTCCAAGTTTTCCCTTGTTGTATCATATGTCAACAGAATTTCCCTGAAAACCAAGACAGATTAAAAATGATTAATTTGCAACTGGGACCATGATAAGTCACAGCTGGTGACACAAAACTTTACCCATCTGATTGGAAAGCTTTTTATCTTATGCTAAAAGGTTTAAAAACAAGTCAGTCCAAAGCAACATGACAGTAAGCAACTGTCTAATAACATTTCCACTGTGTGAATTCTCTGTATGAATGTTGCCATAATGTTCTGTAAAGCTGAAAACTGAGTTACAGAAAATTTGTCATCAGCATAAGGTCACTCATGGACCTGAATATCTTCGAAAACTGTACTGTCAATACAACTAAGAATAGAAGCTTGGTATTCACCAAGACATTAATTAGCTGCTGTATCAGTCTGTGGAGTGGGAAAGGACACAGAAAATCATAAAGAGAATTACAGGAAGCTGATTAGTGCTTTACAAAAACCTAAGATGTTCAATTAACCTATAATGCTAGAAATGTCCCTAAAACAATGAGTAATGTAAAAATGGAGGAGAGAACTTTGAAACACTGCATTAATCTTGCTTAGCACATAAGGAAAGAAAGCAATCTAAAAGTAAAAAATTAAATAGCCAGCTTAATTCCAGTTTCCAGGCTGAGTGCATTTTAAAGGGGAGGGCAATGTAAATAAGTGCCAGAGATAGCAAAAATAAAATAAGTTTTTATAACTTGCTTTTCAACCCTCTTTAGCAGTAGTTGCAATGTTTATAACTATTATTTGCAAAAGCAAATAGTTGGGTTTACCTTTTATTTAAAACGACAGCTCAGAATTGCACTAGTTATACTCTGTGCTTCTTGTGCAAGACCGTGGGTAGGGAGCCAGAACTCCTCAGGTAGAGAGTCCTGAGCATATGTTCTGCCTCCCAGCTTGGCTCCCCTCCCTCCCCATCCCCTTTGGATCTGGGATCTGCCTGGGCACTCTCCCATTTGTTGTGCAGCAGCTCATTTATTTCCTTGATGGACACCTTTGCCTCCAGGCCACTCCACCCCTCCCAACGATTGCCAGTGAAAGGGCCAGACCCCAGCAGGCTTCAGTTTGTGTCCTGCAGCTCCTGCTGCCTCTGCCAGCACTGCTGCTGCTGCCTCTGGGTCAGTCTGGGCAGCAGCCTGGGCAGCTGAGGGGCTGCACCAACCCCTTCCTTTATCCTTCCTGCAGCCCCTCAGCACTCCCTGCACTGCCTGGGCAGCTGAGGGGCTGGCACTGATCCCTTCCCTCCTCCAGCCCCTCAGCACTCCCTGCACTGCCTGGGCAGCTGAGGGCTGGCACTGATCCCTTCCCTCCTCCAGCCCCTCAGCACTCCCTGCACTGCTGCCACTGGACTTTATCCTAAGGTGTGTTTGTCCAGCTACAGCTTCCTGGAGCCACTGCACTTCCTGATCACCTCCACGTGCAGGAGGGATTCTTGTCCCACTCAGAGCACTTGCCAGCACCTTCTCAGACCATTCTGAGTTTACTTTGGGTCATACAGTTGGGACTGATTTACTTCTTGTACAAATGTTGGAAATGAGTGACAGAAGGGCTGGGGTTTAGGCTGATGGTCTTTTCTACTCAATTAAATGTTTCTACAACTTTGCTAAAATCCTCCATTTCAAGTGTCTGATGCAAATAATGAGATCAGAGGTAATAGTGGGGGTTTTTAGATAGACAGTGCTTGCTTTTTGCTTCTTAAAGTTGTTTTTGGTGCAGTTGTTGCTCTCTGCCTAAGTTACCTGAGGCTTCTCATAAAGACCACAGAATTCACACTGGATATTGTTCCACAAATGCACCTGGTCATCCACAGGCCCTGGTCTAAATTGCTGAATCCCACCTGGAATGCTGCAGCCCCAGCTCAGCTGTGCAGTGACCCCTCCTGTCCCTGCCCTGGGCTCTCTCTGGGGCAGCACTTCAGTGACACAAGAGCCCCTTCAGCCCCAGCCAGGCTGGTCCATGTGCCAGCTCCAAACCAGCAAAGAGCTCTGGGATACACAGACACAATGCAACTGAACTGTTAACAGAGCATAACATTTATGTTTGGAAAAGGCTTCTATTTCTGTGAACTCACCACCCATTAATTATGGTTTTGTGGAGTTCTTTTTCTAGTACCCTCAGCATCCAATTAAAGGAAAAACCAGACTTAAAATTTCTCAAAATAAAAAAACCTGAAACTACATAGAATCAGTTAACTTTTTTCCAAGACTGATTCAGCAATGTTGAGTTCTCTCTGCAGCATTAGTCTCCTATGTCTGTGTATATGCACTATGAAACTATTTTTAACTGCATGAATGTACTTTTTCTCCACAAAAGTCCCATAACGTACATGTCTCTCATTAGTAATTAAAACTGTAGAACAGTAAGTGTCTACCTAATTCAAGTAAAGCTAAACCACTGTATCTGTCCTCATTATTGCTACATAAGTCACAAATTATTGCTCTTTGTGCCTTAAAACCCATCATGCTTAATAACTCCACAGAGCTCATGGGATGAGCCAAGCAGAGTAACTCACACTCACAGCTATTTTAGAAGATTTTCCTTGCAAAAGCCAGTCTCAATACACTGCTGTAGTCCACAGGGATCAAGAACATTCCTATTCCTTTCTGAACAGGCAGACACCAGGAAAAGGCAAACCTTGTCTTACCAGAGGAGCAGTTATCAAAGTTGAGATCTCCACAGATGACATCAAAAGCCACCAGCTCCTCTGGATTGGCTGTGCTGGAGGAGGAGGTAGATTTTCTGAATTCAGACAGCCAATCTTGAAGCATATCCAGTTGCTCACATCGAACAGTTGTGTCTCCTGCAGCAAACAAAGACACCAGTAACCAAACAAGGAGTGGGCCCTCCTGGCAGGGACTCAGCCACGGGGGAGTTGCTGAGCTCTTGGCAAACACCCTGAGGAAAAGGCTGCAAGGCAGAAATGGTGGCTACTGGTGCACTCAGAGTAATGAACCTGTTACACAGTCATGAGGAACCACACTGAGGATGATTCCAGTATCTCCTTCTGGAACCAACCCTCCCAGGCTTGCCTGAAGAAATGAGAAGACAAGGCACCTGTGCTGCAGACAACCAGCCCAAAGGATGATGTTTCCAGCCAGAGGAGGAGCTGAAGCATTACACTGGTGATCAGGAATTTAGAGTTAAAATCCTACTTCAGACAAAACTAGACAGTCTGTTCTGGGGTAAATCACTTCATCTTGCTTTGCTTTCTAATTTTTAAAAATGAAAAGTTTAACTTTCAAGTGTAAATAGTACATATACATCAATGGTAAATTCAATTTACTCATCCTGTAGTAGTCCATCTGAGGAAGGGTTCTATTTGTGTTCAAGTAAGAATGCCTGAACTGGAAGTACTTTTTCATAATTTTAAATGTATGTGTTAGATACATATTTAGATAGGTAGGAATTCAGAAATAAAGAACTGGATTCTTTTCACCAGGACAGTGAAAAGAGTGATATAGGAGTGATATGAAAGGGCTGAGATTGATTGGCTGCCAAATAGTTTTTGTTTGTGAAACCATCTGACACACAAAACAGCTCTTTAATTACAGCAACTAACCACACTTAACTTCAAGAACATTAGGTGACATGAAGTCTAATAAAAAATTATTACTGTCTCTCTTTTAAAATGATTACACCAAAAGCTTGATGTGGGGAAAGGAGCAGAAAGAGATACATTCTAGAAATAATTCTTTACCATATTGTCTTTCCTTTTCTTTTGTATTCACTGTACTGATAGTTAATAGTTATCATTTTGCTTGTTTCAGACCTGAAAAGATGTATCAAGCCAGAGCAACATTACTTTTCTTCAAAATACAGAATCTGTTTTCAAATACCACAATCAGAAGGAAAGCAGCTAACCCAAAATTACTTATTCTGAGTAAATTTTATTTTAACTTGATTTACTACTTTGTGCTAGATATTAAAAAGATGTAAAACCTAATTAAAACATCAGTTACATATGTCTGGAGCTGCTTCCAGTGGCCATTATGGAGCTGGTGAATATTGGAGTCTACCTGCACACAGTTCAGTAATCACTCATCTCAACTGCAGCTCTCACCAGCACTCTTTAGACTTTTCAGATGTGATCTCTGCAGCACAGTCACTACCACTACAGCCCTGGGCAGGCTTGGGTTCTCAAAAACATCTCAGGGCAGGGGTGGGGGAAAGGTGTTAAAGCAACAGTTAAATACAGACAGAAATGTTCAACCAAGCATGGCTTGGTACAATGCTAAATAATTTAAATATTGAAAAGAACACGACCAGGGAAAGAGAGTTTTAAGTAGGTTCTTAAACTGACTCATCTCTTTAGGCTGCTAATTCCAACAGCAAATAATCTGATTTTTTTTTCTGCTTGTGCTATTCCCAGCAAATCTTTAGCAGCTGGGCTGTAATATAAAAGCAGACACAAAATGCTTCCCAGATCTATCCCCCAACCTGCAGTTTCTAGTGACTCAGGTTCACACTGTACACTACTCACACAGCTTGACACAAATCCAGAGCAGTGTATTCTTGGGAAAACCCCTTGCTATGACAGCACAAGAAAGCCCCACAGTGAAGATGCAGCCAAACAAAAGCCCAGGAAATAGGTCACATGGAATAAATGCAGCCCGGAGCAGGTGACACTCACACAAAAGGTGTGCGTGACTAACACAGACATTCAGCTGAACCAGAGACAGCAAAGCTCCAGATTCACAGCAAAGCTCCAGATTCACAGCAAGGGTGAGCCCGGGAAAGAGACCTCTGGAGATCATCCAGTCCAGCTCTCCTGTTCCAGCGGGGTCACCTACCACAGGTTTGTCATGAACCACGTCCAGGCAGGTTTCGAACCCCCAAGGTTGGAGGACAATCTCTGGGCAGCCTGTTCAGTGCTTGCAATTAAAACCATTTTCATTTGTTTAAATGGCATTTCAGTTTTCCCCCTGTCCTCTCATCCCATCACTGGGCCCCACTGAGAAGAGGCTGCTCCCTCTTCCTCACACCCTCCTATCTAGTATTTACACACTTTGACAAGAGCCTTCTCCTCCTGAAGCTGCCCCAGCCTTCTCATTCCTGGTGAAACTTATTCAAGTTAATGGACTGTTCTCCTTGTGAAGCATCTCAACAGTTCTCTCCTCTCTCCTCCTGTTCTCTCCTCTCTCCTCTCTGTACTTTCTTCTGGCTACCCTTGTTTCCTCAGAACGGAGCTTTTAAGCACGGTGCTTGTTAACGAGGATGCAGTAACATCTTGTTCCCCACAAAGTCCCAATTACATAAATTATTTAATTTTCTAAGACTGGCTTTTACATCCCTGAACAGTCAAGGGGTTTTTTTTCTCATTTTATGTGAATTATCTGTCATGGCTTCACCAAGAGGAGTAATTTAAAAACGTGGCCGTTACCACATGGGCATGAAACTCAGGCAGCAACCTGGTACAGATCAGCTTGAGGAATGCAGCAAGGCCACTTAACTGAAACACACCACGGCAAAATTCTCCAAAATAGAAAACTCTTGAGAAAAACAAGAGACAGAGAGACAGAAATACTTTAGGAGGATGTTGTGTCTGATAACATGCATAATTGTTACTAAAAAGGCATTAACTGCATAGTGACAGACATCTCTCCCTGAGGATGCTGAGCCTTTGTAACAGCACTGTCCAGCACACAACCTCAGGGCTCTCCACAGGTAATCAGGAGCCTTGGAGCTCTAGAAACAGAGGACTTTCATCTCTCTGTAGCAGAAGTGTAGAACTTGTGTAACTCCCAACAGTTATGTTCAACTTCTTAAATGTTCAGACAGAATCACTGATCTGACTGACTGCCACCAGGGATTAACCAGAGAATACAGATTTGTCCTAATTGCTATGTGCTCTTTTCCTCAGTAACTGGCCTGGAAAAATGCACATAATTGTGTTGTGAGTGCTTCCTGCAGTCAGCATTTCCAAATTCTCTGAAAGTTCCTTTCAGCTTCAAATTTTGTGGATGGATGAAAGGGTAATGTGGGAAACCTCAGCCAGCATGAATAAATACTTCTCCTTTGTTAGTTGTAGAATAATCATACTTGCCCTTTCCATTCACTAAAATGCTTAAGTGAAACTCTGGATTTAGAACTGCAGGCAGGTACTATACACTGGGGGAGAACTGTTCTGTCCTACTCTGAATGACATTAGAACAAGCACTATGGTGGCAGGACAAAGCAGCTACAGGCCTAGTCAGAGGAAATTAAAAGGTCCAGTGGAGGCACTGGTGAGCAATACGGGATGTATTGGCAGGGAATCTGGGGAAGAGGAGCAAAAAAACCTTGTAAAGTGTAGGATGTAAAGCCTAGTTAAAAGGAAAAATTGTTTCCAAGCCACAAACCAAAGGCTTCAGTTCAGCCATGAGACTGGCTGTGTCACACCTGACTGGTGCAGACCCCTGCACTTGTGACATACTTAATCCAGGGGAGCTGAGGAAACAAACCAAAGTAAGAACAAACCACCCACAAAACCAAAAGAACAACCCCCCCCTTTTATTCTGCTGGGTTATTTTGAGCTAGGTCAGGTCCCCACCCACAGCACAGCCTGCAGGGGCCAGGGCAGCACCCTGAGAGGAGGGACAAGGTAAGGGCAGGTGCCATGGTGGGGACAGTTCAGAGACCTGTGGAACCACTGCCTGAGGGTGCTCAGCATGGAGTTCCTCCTGATGGCACTGCCACAATTCTGAACAGAGAGCTTGCTCAGGGCTGAGCCCAGTGCTGAGCTGAGCTCTGCTTCAGCTGGGTGAGAACCTGAGCCTGGTCCATTCCCACCACACCCAGAAGAGGCCGTGCCCAAGGTTAGGAGACACATCCCCAGGCTCCAGCACTGGCACTGGGGCTGCAGGAGCTGGAGGCTCACTGGGTATTGGTGGCTGGGTGGGCTGTCCCAAAGCCATGACTCACCAGGACCTGGCATGTGGGTGGATTCAAGGCAGCAAAACCTGCCCAGAACATTAATCACTGACTAATCAAAAGACATAAGAGAACCATGTAAACCTAACAGCCCTTGGAAGATAATTACATCAAGTCTCATTAAAGGATCCCTTCACCTCTTGAGGAAATGCAGCCATTTCCACAGTGGGAAGGAAGAGCTGCTTCAGAGCAGAAACCCAGCCCAGGCAGAGAACTGAGAGGGAAAGCCACAGCTAACTCCAAGGTTTCTTGAAAAAGCTGAGGGTCAAGTCTGAAAAAATAGTACTTGCTCAGAACAGAGTTGAGCCATCACATCTCTTGAAAAAAGCATTAATAGCTGGTCCCTGATAAGCAGTTGGATCACTTCACTTTATACTCAAAGAAGTATCAGAACTGTCAAGTGTAAGTTTGTGTATCCTAAAGGGAAAGCAGGCTGTGCTCAGCCATGAGATGATTTAAATGGCTGACCTTTGAAACAGTGCTAGTTTTTATAGATACCACATCTCTACATTGCTGAACTGGGGTGTTGGGATAACTTTTTAAATGTGTGAAATGCTATGAATTAGATGATGCAAATCAGAAAGCACAGCTCTGCCAAACTTAACAAATGTTAGTTTTCCACTTCATTACAGAAACAAATATAATATGTCTAAGGACAGACTCTTAAATCATTGTCTGCTCTATTTCAATGTATTTTGAACCAGATAAGCCTAAAAATGCAAAGCATGAAATGAAAGATTGTGTTTTACCCTTGAAGAAGCTTTAGGCTGACTTTGAAAATAGAACATTGCTTCCCCCCCATCCTCTTCCTCTTTAATATTTTAGGGATTTCACAATCTGGTTATCAAGGACTAAGAATTCAAGACTAGGAAGTAAAAAGGAACAGGACTGAAACTAGAAATAAAAACCAAAGAACCGAAAACTAAACTAGAACAGCAACAAATCTCAGCTTCAAAACAGCAATCTCACAGTGCATTACCATAAGTTAAAAATAGAAAAGCAGAGAAGGATGTTACATTGTTAAAAAGTAGCTGAAAAATTCATTAGTCTTTTTTAGAACTCTGCAGTGTCTCTAATGCACTTCAGGGACTGGCAGGTTTGTTCCCCAGTTGCTCTGTGACTGAGGCAGTGGCAGGGCAGCAGCACTGGCTGCCTGGCAGGGGGAACCAGGACATGCCCAGCACGGGTGGAAGCTCCACCCTTCCCAAAGTCTGACTGTCCTGCCTGGCCCTGCAGCACAGGGCTGTGCCCAGGCAGCCTGGCAGGGCTGTGCCTGCTCTGCAGCACCAGGAGCACAAGAGTCACAGTCAGATTAAGGAAAATGAAAGATACCCACACCTCTGGCTAAATTAAATTCTGCTCATACACAAACTAGAGGGTTGTACATTTGGCTTTTATTACTACACTAAGTATGAAACTGCTTTTAAACATGACCAAGAGACTTTTCCAATGAGTGTATTAACCTGCTAGTCATTTGAAATTTGAAAGTCAAAAAACAGAGAATTTTGGCTTTTTCCATCAGAAATCAGCAACTAGAATAACTGTCCCAACTTGTATCTTCTGATTATCCCCTGATTATCCAATACAAAGAAATTTTGGGTTATATGCTACTACTCACAGTATGAGTTAAATGCTGTTGGGTAACAATGATAGTGATGTATGTCTAAAATAAAAGTATTTGGTTAAGAGGGAGCAAAGAGAAGAAAAGCTCTCGAGGGATATTTTTTGTTTGTGTCCTATGCTACTTAATTACTCCGAGACTGGAAATGAGAAAGGTTGGGGATACTTGTCTGCCCTTCTTTGCAATGCTCCCTGTACTTTGTCAGAAACACAGGAGGAGCAACACCTGCTCCTGTTGCACAGGAATCCCCCCCCAGGGCTGGAAATAGAGACAAACTGAGAGATGCACATGAGGACAGTACCTGCAATAGCTTGCAAGTGAGTGCAGGAAATGTATCCCACAATTCTTTGGTCCTGAGGTGTACTTCCCACTTGCACCTGGAAGGGAAGAAATAAAAAGGTGATTAATGGAAGAGCTCTTAGAACTCTACTGCCAAAGCCTGTGTGTGCAGCCTCTGTATTGGCCCCTTTCCCCACCCTGTCCAGCTGCACTTTGAAAACACACAGACACACAAAGCACCAGAGACACTGCAGCTTACTGGGACTACTGGGGCTTGCTGCCAGCACACTGACACCTTTCCCAGTTGCCCTGTTCAATGTTTTGATTTTGATGCAAAAATTTGTCTTCCTCCTGTTCTTTGCAGTCCCACTGGTTCTCTGTCCCACTTGTGTTGTCACTCTTTTGCATCCCAGCCCTTGTTCCTATGCCAGACTCAGGCCCACCACTCAAGTGCCATATAAAACTCATATTATCAGCAGCCTAACTGGCTTGGTATCTGTGTACAACTAGAATGTAGAAGGAAAAAATTCCAAGGGAGTTTGAGAAAAGGATGAAACATGAAATAAATATTGATTTTGACAATGTTTTCTCCATTCTACAACAAGTTTGGGATTTGAAGGGATTTTTTACGTTCTTCTACAAAGGTGTTGGGGACTTTTGGTGTTCCTCAGCAGGGTTTACATCCTTCAGCTCCCAGCAGCAGCCCCCCTGCCTGCCAGGCAGACGAATACAATGTGGACTCCTGCTCTTACACACAGAACAGGTAGGGCTGCCAGGGAAACCAGAATGCAGGAATTCCTCATCTATAACATATGTTACAATCTTTTTAAAATGTATTTGTAGGTGGACACACAAGCAAATTAGAATCAAGTTCTGGTTTAGGTTTTCAACTTTACTGACAGTTTTGGCCGTTGAGGACTCACACAGCTGCAAATCAAAATTCCCAATGATGTGAGGATCAAGTTTTGGATTGTGGAAGGCAACCAGTTTGAGTGTGTGGTCTTCTTGTTGACAGTGAATGTGGCACTACTGCATGGGTCAAAGAAAATGCCCACAGAGGAAAGTTGTACCCAGAGCTCAGAAAACACCATCACAGATAACTCTCCTTCACAAGGCTAGGCTCAAATTTTATCTGACACCTCTAAATAACAGGCAGAGCTCCATTTCATACAGACACAGTTTTGTGAGCTTGGTTGGTTTTCTTGTTTTTCAGCTATCCAAGAACCATTTGATTCATTTTATAACTGGAAAGTCAGCTTTGCAGTAAGTGAATTTAGAAGTCATTTGTACTCAACAATGCCTTGTTATCTTTCGAGGGTTTGTGCCAGCCAGGGGAGTGTGTAATAAACAACTGGCATTATTCTGTCTTCAGTCTGTTCAGTCCTTTTTTAGACCATCTTCCAAATGGATATTGATGGTGTTTTTACTGCTGTTCCCATTCAGCTAACCTGCTTCAGGGAGGGTGAAGGCAGAGGAAAACAAGGAAAACACAGGCAATCACTGCTGCCTCTGCTCTTCCATGAGGAGACTGTCCTGAACTGAGGGGATTGCAGCAGTCTCAGAGGATGGGCTGATCTGCTGGGTGGCTGGCAGTGACTGCTGCAGGAGCTTCCCTGAACAGACTCTTCCCTCCTCCCTCAGGCTCCCTGGCTCTGAATGTCTCACTGTCACGGGGGAATCATAAGGAGCATTCTCTCCAGCTTTTTTTATGCAACATATGCCATTCCAATAGAAAAGTGGGAAACAGTTTATTTCCTCTGCTATCTAGGACAGGCAGGTGTAGGAACTATATTTTCCAAAATTAGTAATTCAAAATTGGGGTTTCTCTTCGATGCTGCAAACTATAAAAAGTCTCCACCAGTGTACTGATTTGAGCGTCTCATGCTGCAGGGAACAAGTGCTCCTGTCACATGCCCTTCAGTGCCACCCACAGCAAGCACAATGAAGGGAAAACACTGCCTGGAGAGTGCTCTGCCTTACAGCAGGAACGTGCTGCTGGTAATCCCCTTATTGACTAAAGCAGATGGAATAATCTCAGCATCTCTATCCAAAAAGCATAAAAGATTTAAGTCTAAAAGCTGAACATCCAAATGTAAATCACAGTCAGCTGAGAAAAAAAAGTCAACTCAAATTGGCTTTAGACTCTCCTGTGCAGCCTTCATGGAGTGCCTGGCAAGGCCTCGTGCCCATCACCCATCTGTGCCAGGATCCCACATTTCCATCAGTCACAAATAACTGTGGATCGGGCGCGTGCCCACGGGCACAGCTCTGCACTGAGATGGACTCGGTGTCTCCCTGTCCAAGAATGCCAAGGATGGCCCAGGACAGAGCCTGGCTGTGCTGGAGAAGGGGTGAGGGCAGCACAGGCCCCTCGGGGCTGGCCCTGCAGGGCCAGAGCCCAGGGCTCTGCACACACAGTCCGGGGGAAGGGAGGGCTTTGGGAACACACTGGCACACCCAGAGCTCAGGAGCTGAGCACATCAACACCATCACATCATCAACATCATCCCAACGTGCCTGCATGGAAGTGCATCCAGGGCAGCTTGCCTCACGGATTTCACATTTCCTCCAGCTTTTTTAGCTTCGGGGGGTTTGGGGTTTCTTTTCAGTGGCAGTATTGTTGGAAACCATGAAGCAGAGTATATCTGGTGTATAATAATGGAGGCAAATATTTGTGACCACTACTAGGAAAGTAAATAAATACCTTTGCAGGGTCCTCGTCAGTTCCCAGCTACAGTAGAGGCACTACTACATTAAATATGATCTGAAGTAAAATAGTAAGAAAAATCTGTTTATTCAATCTAATTTGGTATTTCACAGATGGACTGTGGGTTGTGCAGACAGGAAAACTACTCGACCTCTGGGATATTACAAGCCCTGTAATTCTGCATAAAAACATTCTTTTGTGTGGCCAACTGCTGTAGCTACTTTTAGACTGTTCCATGTCCCAGGGTATGTTATATTGTGGTGACTCAACGTGGCAGTCACAGAAGACAACGCTGAGCCTTCAGTCCAGCTGCAACGTGGATCTTGGCACAAGGGTTCTGCTTCCACCACACCAACTCAGCACTTCACAAGCATAATTTTTGCTGCTTAACACAGAAGAACTCTCTGAACTCACATTTACAAAGAAAATATATGTAAATAAACAAGCCAGAGTGGCTCCTTCACCATAAGCCTGACTTGAGTTCACCTCAACTGCCCTGCATCAGTAGTTCTGTGTCAATAACACAGGCACTGAATTAACCTTCTGCAGAGAACTGCTTCTGATACTGATTTCTAAAAATCACCATATAGTCTTAGTTGTGCCATGAACAACTCTTCTATGTCTATGGAAACGTACAGGAAGGTAATATCTAAATATAAAGTCCCAATGCTTTAAAATAGGATAATTATTACAAGGGGAAAAAATCGTATGTAATGTCTTGTTAAACTATAATGTTACCTAGAGGTAAAATTAAAACTGAGAGAATCTATCTGCAGTTTAATAAAGTGTCCCAGTTATATAATTTTCACATAAACAAATTAGCATTTTTCAAAATTATGCTGAAATATGCAAAATATACTCTAACTTTCACAACATTTGCAATAATCAAACCAGTCAAACACTGGTAAGCTAAGACTGGATTCAGATTCCTGTTATACCATCACATTTTGCTTGCTTTTGGGAGGAGGGTGTTAAAAGCTCATTACAGATGGGAAAGAGGCTTTTTCCCTTAATGGGGAAAGCCTACTAAGGGTGTGTTTGGAATCCAAAATGCCAGTTTCTGCTGCTACATATTTACATTTGTCCCCTGCCTGTAAATTAAATAAATAAGTGCAAAACTGACAGCTCTGAATTTTTATTTTCCAAGTACTGACTGTCAAGCACACAAAAGTACTTGACATCAAGTCCTTTCTATTAAAAGATTTCATCTCAATGCCATAGCATAGTAGTACAATCTGTTGGAGAGACCATGCTGGGACTGTTCTGTACTATGCAAAATTGTGTATATTCCCAGAATTGTTTTTCAAAATCCAGTCCTGTATGGACTAAGGAGTGGTTTGCCCTCCACTGAGACTGCTATCAGGTAGTAAACTGCTCATGAAAGAAATCAAGCCAGCAAGGTTATGGCAGAAAGATTCTTGTTGACAAGAAAAAAAAATTAATTAGTAGCAACAATTGCAATTTTAGAGCTAACTTTAAATTCAATCCCATTGCTTGCTATCATGGGAATTTTCTGAGCTAACTGGAAAACCCTGCACATCTCCTGTGGATACCATGCTAGTATAGTAAGTACACAAAGCTGCAAACCTGACAAATACCTCCTCTCTAACATTTATGTTTACACACATCTGTCCCAGCAGTGCAAACCAGTTCTACTGCATCTGGATGTCAAGAAAAGCATCAACAGATACTTAAACAAAACCCAGAGAAATGCTACCTCAGTACTGGGGTATTTCAATGACAGCTTGAAAACCAGCTTCAAACATATCATTGCTGTGTTAGTAAATCATCAAATGCTTGGAAGGAAATGTTCTTTAATGATTAAAAATCTGGGCCATGCCATAGATGAGATATCTCACTTGATTAAAGAATCAAACCAGAGTCTCAAATACTGACCAGTAATATGTAGACAAAAACAAAAGGTTTGTTTTGAGGAGAATTTAACCTTTAGTGACATTTTCTAGAAGTTTCACATTGCCAGGAGGGAGTCATTCAAAAAAACCCAAAATAAAGCAGACAGTTTCTTAAATGTGTACCCTTAAAAGGAAGGGTAATGTACAAGTCCAAGCATTTGCCATTGCCTCTTCCCTCAGGGGAAGCAAACCCTGCCATGCAAACAGGAAGAGAGCTAAAATTTTGGCAAACTCCTAGAAAAGGATCTCCCCAGAGTCTGTCACCCCACAACCTACACACAGCCAATAAAGCCAGGCTGGGAAAGGTCAATAATCTGACTGAAACCCTCAGACTCCCTCAGGAGACAGGATCCACCAGCCCAGCTCCAGCCTCAGCCCTTACAATTTAATCACATCTTGGCCTGTGAATGAGCAAACCCACCCATTTCACCTGCTCAGGTGACCATGAAGGTGTCATTTTGCCACTGAAATAAATGCGACATGTAATACTGCTTCCTGCAACCCTCTTCTGAAGAGGGTAAGTCTCCAAAGTGCAGAGCTCTATGGCAAACAAATTCACAGTCACAACAAGAACCAAACTAATGATGTTCATATTACAGAGGCAAACTAGCCAGGCTGAAAGCACCCCTGCATGCTCGGGGGGAAAACCTCTCCCCCTAAAAACAAAAGCATGAACCCTGCATTTGTAAAGAATCATCTGCCGGGGCCTGGAGTAACTGTTTGTGTTGGAAATAAAACACCCCAGACAGAGAGGAAGAGCAGGGCCCAGAAACAGAATTTACAGTCGGTGTGACAGGGACTGACTCCCACAGAAACGTTCATCTCACCATATGGAGCCAATATTGTTTAAGTTCAAGGGAAGCTCCATTAAAAATGCAGAAGGCTGAGATTCAACTGAATTACTGTGGATAAAGCAACTGTACAAGCACAAGGAGTGATATTTCCACACGCTCTCCAGGCTCAGACCTCTGAGGCTGATGCTCCAGGATGTGCTAACAGGGTCTGTGCCCCTCTGTTTCCTGCTGTGGGATATCATTATGTAATCCCATGGAATTATAAGGAGCAGATAGAGTGAGGAAGAGAAAAGGAAGTACAGTTTCCACCTTTCCAGTACAACATTTCTGTAACCTTCTGTAACTGTATCAACCCCTCCCAGCCCGTGTTCCCATTTAGTGCTTTTCCAAGACAAGCAAGGAGAGCAGGCACTAAGAAACTCCCTGGAAAACCAGTCAAACCCTGTCCTCACTCCTGGTACTGCTCAGAGAAGATACCAAGGAGAACTTGCAGATAATCACATTCCCAATTCAAATATTCCTGTCCCACAGAGATGACTTAGATTAGTCCTAACTCCCAAGAAAGATGTAATTTTGGTATGCTTAGACAGTGTAAAAAGATCGAGCTTATTTTTAGTCTTTTGACAGCTCTGCCTTTTGCCTTCAGAAATATGTAGCAGCTTCTAAAGAAGACACTAATTTATTATTATAAATATGTTATTTAAGTATATTAAAGAACTTTAAAATGTTATAGAAGTCAGCTCAAAATTCTGTGTGGTGTTCTGTAATTCTTTCTACCTACATTTGCTCTTGATCATTTCAGAATCCTCTTTTTCCCCACCTGCCATGTTACAACAATTACTGTACTGTGAACTCAGAGAACCTGTTATTTTGCAAAGGTTCATTAAGCTTATATGTGAGGGAAAGCAGCTGTAAATTGGTGCCATGAATGTAGGCTCTTCCTCTTCTGAAGAGGATAAAGCCCACAGCTCACATTCTCTCAAATCTGTATTTCAATATGCACAACAGTTTTTATTTGTCCCCCTTAATGAAGGGGAAAAAGACCATGATTAGTAACATTAATTATAACAAAGTGAAGGACCATGGTACAGTGCCATGGTAGGGTCTTTTTGTTCTTTTTATAAAAAGTCTCAGGCAGTTTATTGGACTCCATCCAATTCCTACATTAACATTTTTCAGCAGAAACTGAGCCTGTGGAAAATGTTTAGGTTACCCTTCTGCCTTAAATGGCACAGCTTTAGAGTCATCTAAACAAATTCAGGAGCAGCACTAGACCTTTCTTTTATACATCTTGGGATAACTGTAGTTGCTGGACAACTGATCAAGGACAAGAAAATCTAAGCACTGAAAAGTCTCCCTGTTGTTTCAGTGGGGTCAGAGAGCAGCCACTGCCCTTCCTGTGCCATCCCCCCAATGCCAGACACACCCCCCGGCTGGCTGGGACAGCAAAGGCAGCCAAAGTACCCAGGAAATGTGTCTGCACCAGGAACAGAAACCAGGGAACCACAGAGGGTAATTCAGGGAACCCTCACTGTCTCACACGAAGCAGGTTCCTCAGGAGGAGAAAACAGTAAAAACTGTGCTTCAAAGCAGTTCTGCAATCAGAGCTGCTGCTCCTTCTGCCATCTGTTACCACCATATCAGCTCTTTGGAAAACAAGTTGAGCTTTGCACACAAAGCAAAGGTTGCTAGGTTTCCTTTAAGCAATGAATAATAACATGTTCCCTGAACAATTCCTGTACTCCCTGAGAACAGCACTAATTTTCAGAGAATTTGAAAAGTAAATCTGTTAATAACCTTAGGAATGAATATTAATTAAAAACAAATTCTTCCAGAAATTTAGCAAAATCTACAAGACATCTTTTTCCTTGATTTCTTTTGATTTTTAAAAATACTATTAAGTGTTCAAACTACCCACATCAGACTGTAGTTTTGCTTTATATTCACATACTGTGTTTTACGTGAGAATTCTTATTTTTGCTAGAATGTGCTCTCTTGGCAGATGTCAAAAATCAGAATAATTTCCTACTAAGAACGGTAGGAAGGGCAGCCTTCTACATGAAATACTTCTGTATCTCCCAGTTTCATTGGGAGGAAAAATCCTCCAAAACCTCTCTTCAGCTGATAGCCATTGTGAATGATACCTCTTTCACTCACCTCCCTACCCCATGTATGCATTTACATGTCTTGTATAGCTTAGATTTACATTACAGTTACAGCTATTACAATGTAAGAATAAGAGAGGCACAATTTGTCAGCAGAAGTGAGTTTTTGTTAGATTGATACACCTGGAAAAATATGGACAAACTCATCAGGCCAAGTTAAGGATGCTTTCTTTTGTTGCACCACTGTCCCAAACTGACACAGCAGCCCTGACAGACAGTGGAACTAAGAAGGCTCCACACTAAATCTTCTGTCTAAAGAGGGATGTTGCAAGTTTGAAACCCAGTAAACTACAGACAGGTGAGGCATTACACAGTTGCTGCTCAGCACTCACTGACAGCTTTTAAACTTGATTTGACTGCAAAATGAACATCCAGTTTCTGAAAAGGATGTGTGTTTTAAAACTCCCTTTAAACTCATCCAAAGCACTGTGAATTAGCATTATAGGTGTGTCCAAGCAATGGCTGCAGAGTAGCTGAGCCCACTGCAGTGTGCCCACGTTCCAGACACATCCCAGCCAGCCTCCAGCTGGAATCCCCAGCACAGCATCTGTGCCAGCCCCACTCCCCACCTCTGTCTGCAGCACAGGCACTGGGAGTTAGAAAACCTCCAAAGGAGACTCAAGGGCTCTTCTCTTTGGCATTTTAAATTAATGTGAAATGCAATGCTGGAACAGAGTCACGGCAGAGTCTCCCAAGGGCCCAGCCTGTCAGAGGAAGAAAATGGATTGGCTGATTTATGTATTTGCTAACTTCTCCTCCGAGTCTTTAGTGGCAACTAGGAACAGTGGTTTAACACTTCAGACATGAAACTGTCACTTGGATGTAAGTGACATTTCCCCCTTATTATATGCTATTTTTCCTGTGACCATGTCCCTCTTACATCCCAATGAGACCCTCAGATCAGAGGCAGAAACACTGGTAGAGTCTGAAGAGTTCCAAGTGCTCAATGTAAATCAGTGCTCCAGTTTTGCAGAAATGGACTTTACACAACAGCTACTCACAACTACATCATCCTCATGTCTTCCCCCTGACCTGGAAAGCATCAACATCAGATGGAAAAACCAGCCTGTGACCTCTGTCAGGAGAACACCAACAACAGCCCCCTTTGTGGCAGACACCTCTGGGAGGAGAACAGACCAAGGCTCCGAAAGCTTCCTTTGCACAGGTCTGCAGACAGCTGTTAGAAGGCACTAAACAGTGCCAAAAGCCTCTGGAATTTATTTCCAACTTCATTCCTTGGTTGTGACACTGGAGGTGTTAAGCCACAATCAAATCACTCTCCCTTCCCGTGCTTTAGTTTCTCCTTCTATTAAGCAGGTATTGACCTTTCTTCATTAAGCACCCTGAGATGTAGGAATGAAGAGCAAGTAGGTAAGAGCTGATTGTTATTAGAGCTACTAATAATAATCCTTGAGCTCTGTAAATCTCTCAGGTAAAATAATTTTCTATGACTAAGTACATCTCTCAAATCCTTCCAAGTCTCTACCTGAACTTTACAATTTAGATAGTGAAGATAGGGCAGGGAAAAGGGTAGCAATGGAAAATCATTTCCTCCTCACTGGAAACAGAACACATTCAAAAATGTAAAAAAGTGCAAAACCCTTGTACCTGGGCAATAGGGGTCTGTTTTGGGACATGAGTCCCCCAAAATAGTTTTGTCTTTTTTAAAATATTTAAACTTTCATTGAATATTTAGTTCTGAGACCTTTAATTTATCTCCTTAACAGTTATAGTAAGGAGACAAATCATACTTATCAAACAAGAATCAGTTTCTTTCTCTGAACATTCTTCTGAATTTAGATGTTGAGACTGTCTTGAGGCTCAGAATTATTTGAATAAAGGCTTCATCCTCCCAGTGAGCGGAAACATTGACTGGCTTTATCCACATTTTCAAAACAAGAAAGTCTTGTCTCCCCTCAATCACCACTTTTCACAACTTTTTGGTTTTAACCAACATGGAGAGCAATTGCTCCTTTACTCAGAGATGGAAGCTGTGCAAGGGGAACAGTCTTCACAAGTATCCTTCCAAAACAACACTCAGTTGTTGCCTTTTCTACTTCAGCAATGGAAACACCGTGCTTTCCACAGGAGTCAGGAGCTTAAAAACACAGAGTTTGCATAGACAGAGACACTCAACTCCATTCCACTCTGGAATGGGAAGCAATTAGGGTTCCCTTGTTCTGCAAGGCTCTCTTACTTTCTTTAAAACCAAACTGAGAGAAACTCTAATGTAGGACTGGCTTGTATTATATACATTCAAAATGCTGTAAGAGCCAGGAAAACTACCACCTAAAAACAGGGGTATAAGCTGTCCATTGCTGGCTAGAACTCTGCCAAACAGAGTTCTGATACCTTTTGCTACCCCAGTGTGAGACCTCGAGGCTCCTGAAGTTAATGGATTGATTCTCACTGACTTCAAAAATAAACCAGGCTTTTACTTACTGTAGCTTTTGTCTCTGGAGTTCACACACGCTCAGTTGCTGATTAAGAACTACATCAAGAAAAACAACCTTCAAACCTACTTTATTTCAAAGATAAAATTAAATATTCCTACTTTTTTTCTTACTGTTGCTGTCAAAGAAATGACCGATGATCACTTAATGTATAATTAAGACAGAAAGTAATTTCATATCAAGACAGACTTAACTCAGAATGAAAAATATTTTAGGAATGAAGCACAGTATGTCAAAATGACACAGAGAGGAGAAAAAATGGTTTTTTGGCTGGGTAGAATTCTGTTATATTTAAAAGAACGGAGTAGTCTTTGAATCTTCATAATAATTGGTCTCTATTCCCTGCTCAACTGTAACATTATTTAACTACTTGGATCCATAATTAAGTTCATCATCCCAGTGGAATTTTGAAAAGAGGCTTAATTTTCTGCAAGAGAAATGGAGACATTGCAGCCTGCCTAGCTGGGTGGCAAATCAATGACTCAGCAGTGGGCAGCTGAAAACAGATTGGTTTTAATCTCCTAATCCCCACTCTGTGCATATGTTGAAGGGTAGTCTTTGTGACCCCAGTAGTGTTTATACTGCACAACATCTATGGCCATTTTTTGCTTGCAGCACTTTATGATGAAAACACTAAGTTGTTGCTGTTTATAAACACATAAGAGTATAGCACAGAAAGCTTAGACCCAGTGTTTGGAAGTCTGTATTCAGATATGGATAGGCTTTTATGTCAAATGTATGTGAAATAGTGAACTATTATCAGAATGCAAAATCTAATATTTGCTTTTTTTTTTTTACACAAACCACAATATCAAGTTTTTGCATTGTTTACAAATTACAAACAGGGGGTACAAAACCCCACACTGATCCTTATTCACAGTCCATGTTCTTAATGGCTACTAACGGCTCATGTTGAGGACTTGGGACTAGAAAGTACATATAATTTGAGCACCTGGTGTACTTTACTAGCATTAGAAAAAAGTTCAGGGTTTAGTTAGGGAAACCTATTCCAAACTGTGACTAAATCACAAAATCTGAGATCCAGTATTCACAAATTAGAAGAGACTTCTCTCCAGTTTAGAAAGAGACCAGCCAGATTCTCCCAAGAACTGAGCACAAACAGCCACTAGTCTTGGAAAAGCAAATCACTGCATGCAGACTTTCATTTCTGCTTTTCATGATTTACAGACATATAACCCCAGGCTTCCTGTTCTCTCTACCATTAGTTAATTAAGTAAACTGTGTTAATAAAGCAAAAAAGCTCTGTGCTCCCCAGTGTTCCAGGCACTTCTTTTCTCTTGTTTACTCTTCCTATCTTTCCTTACTAATCCTTTTGCAACCAAGAGAGAGAAGTAGCCATATATTTCACTGCAATTCTTTCAGTTTTATTATACTGGCATTTAGACTTTTAATTGTCTTTTGATTGCCAGACAAGCACACAACAAGCATAAGCTGGTTTCCAACAGTAACACCCGTTGCACTGTGCTAATGTTATGAAGCTTAGAATTCGGGCATTTTTTTACAGATATTTCTGCAAAGAAATAAACTAAAATTACATGAAAACTACTTCAAATTTTGACTTTATAAAATTATACTTGAGTTCTACCTCCAAAAGTCCCTCATTATTTCATGCACATCCATCATTTTAATACAGTGTCTAGGTTACAGGACCCATATATAGGTTATATCAGGAAATCTAAATCTGAATATTGCCTCTGAACTCTTAACAGAAAGGAGAAAGTAATTTAACTTTATAACTTCTCACATATATAGAGTCAATATTTGTGGCTTCAAAAAGGCTCTTACCTTGAGAAACAAGGCTCCCTTGGAAGCCAGGGAGTCCATTCCTCTTCCATTGGGGTAACAGTGATAGGCAGCATCCATGACAGGATAGCGGCTGGCAAAGAGCAGGCCACTGTTCACAAACTTAAAGCTGCAGCAGCCGTGGCAGCTGTAGACCCCAACATCATAGACAATGTATTCAAAGTAGTGGTGGAGCTGCTCTTTCAACTTCTCCGCAGCTCTTTTGTCAAACACTTCCTGCAAACACAGAAAGTCCAGGTTGGCAGGGAAGAAAGCAGAGATCTCATGGTCGAAGGTCTCGTCCGTGTGTTTCTTTTTCCGCACCGACGTTTTCTTCATGATGGAAGCTTTGTAGAGGAGCTTGTTGTTGACAGTGCTTTGGTCCACGGTGCCATCTCCAGCACGGACCTTCACCAGGGACTCTCGTGAGGCAGAGTAGCTGTCTAAGCTCCCGGAATCTCCTTCCTTCTGTTTGTGGTTGGGTGTTTTTGAGATCTCTGCATCCCCCTCCAGCGAGGGCTCTGCTGGGCCGCTGGCGTGAGCCCGGCCATTGACGGTGTCTGGTTCTGGGTCTGACATGTGGCCATTGTCCTCCCCATTGATACGGACAATGCAAGTGTTTTCTTCTCCCTCAGTTGGCTCTCCACTTCCACCTTTCTCTTCTCTCTCCTCACTGTTGTTTGAGCCAGAATTGTCTCCTTTGTACTCCATTGACGTTGTCCTTTTGATGCCAGCGTTAACAGCACGGTTGGTGTTCTCTCCCCCCTGGGGGGAGGCCAGGCTGCTGAAGCTGGCGGCACTGACGGAGGTGTTGGTAGGAGAGTCTATGTAGATTTTGATCTGGGGTCTGCTGGCCCCGTTGTGGATCCTCCGGCCGATCTCTTTAGCCCTCGCCTGCGTATTGAAAACATTATTGAACCTTGCCAGCGAATCGGGCAGCAGGCAAACGTTGGCAGTGCCAAAGCAGAAGCTCTTCCCGCTCCCTGCAGCCTTCCACTCGGTGAGCAGCGTGGCTCCATCGGCACGGTGCTTGTCTCGGAGCCTGGAGTAGATGTACGGCCTCCGGGCCGACTGCAGCGGGGACCAGAGCAAGAAGCCGATGAGAGCGAAGGGGAGAGAGGCTGCCAGCAGTGCCAGGTAGATGGGAGTGGTGATGATGATGCAGAGGGCATGGAAATAGCAGGGGTCATCTGCTCTCTGCCGTTTCTCGTAGGTGGTTGGAACAAAAGAGCCCACGAGCCTGTCTGCCAGCCAGTAACATGGGAAAATCAGGCCCCAGGAGAAAGAATGCAGAACTGACAGAAAGCTGTTGGGAAAGGGAGAAGTGTACAAAACCATTGCAGCTCAATTACAACAACACTTCAGGGCCTACTACATGATGTCACTGTGTCAAGCATCCATAAGAACACTGGGAGAGAGCTGGGGAAAAAAGGTCCAGTCAGGAGTTTTGGTTTTTTTCCAGTGAGAGTCAATAACAAAACTTTAAGAGCACCATTTCACTGTGTTGGAGTGAAAATGAAACAAGGCCACTGTTTTCGTCTGGCTTTTTGGCACCTATATTTGTCAAAGGATGTCATTGTTCACTGGGGGCTGCCATAATGAAACACTCCAGAGGCAAAAGGGAAACCTATAAAAAAAAAGACAAAACACATGTAATGGTTATTGGAAGTTTAAAGCAGATTCAGATTTTCTCACAACAATTAAAAGCTTATTATGTAGAAGGAATATTTAATCAAAATATACATTAATTGTCATTTACATTATTGTTTTTAAATTCCAATTTTCAGCTCTGAAGGAAACAATACTAATCAAGTGTAAATCACAGTTTCACGTCTTTCCTCTGAAGAGAGATTAGGTCTTTCAAAAGCTGTCTTACCACTTGGGAAATTCTGACCTGAGGTATTTAGTAAATGTCAAGATTAACCAAAGACATCAAATTTTTAGGGGCGTGATCTTACAAAAGGAAGAAAAATCTGGTAAGATAGTGACAGGGCCTTGTAACAAAAACTGACTAGAGGTAGAAATCAAATTTTAAAATAGAATGAGAAAAATCAGGTTGTGTGGGGACAAAGCTATAAACACCTTCAAAAGCAAAACAAAATAGTTGGTACTCAAATCCTGTGGCGAAGAAAGAGTCAGAAAGTGCCCGTGTTGAAAAGGATGGTGGGACCATAACACAACTGCTTTTAACTTCTGTGTCCTGGGCATGCAAGGAACGATCTCAGAGACCTCAGGGAGAATGTCCAGAGATCCAACGATGTGTAATAAATACACACCTACTGATACCAGGAAAAGATCACCAAAACCTGATTAAAAAAAGTGTGGGGGGGAGGGTAGAAGAAAAAGGAGCTGTTTTTGTGCCACAACACACCCACAGCCTCCCAAGGGCAGTGACAGCCCTGCTGTGGCTGCACCCTCTGCCAGCACCAGTCACTGCAAGGGCTGGACTGTCCCGGGCAGTTTTGCCCTGATGGTGCTATTTAGATGGAGATTGGAAAGGCTGGATGGAGGAAGGGGGTTTTTTGTTTTGTTTCAATTGTTAGCTAAGCATAACTTTAACAAACTCATGCAACATGTTTGAGTTCAAAGAATTGAGTGACAAGTCAAGTGCCAAATAACAAATGCTTGGCATTTGCTTATTGCCAAAGGCATTTTGGGATGTTGATAATAGAGGGAAGCCTAGCAGATTTGTTTTCCTGAATGATTTTTAGGACTCTTCAGTAAAAACGCTAAAAGAGACTTTGGAATCGACATATCAGATAGAAAAAATAACTTAAAACCTACCTGAATAATGTAATTACCATTAGAAAAGAAAAAAACATAAAGAAGTTATTCTGTTTTGGATACTTAAAATGCTTTCTAAAAGCAACAGACCAGAAGGGTTCTTGTTTACAGCAGTGCCAAGGGTAAACAGAACATCGGGTTTGGGATCTGTGAAGTGAGGACAAACCACAAACCTTACAGTCCAACCTCCAGGCTGACAACCTGCCTGGTGAAAGCTGCAGCTGTGTTGCAGAACATAAGGTCAATTTGACTTCTACTATTTTAAAACAACACACCACAAAAAATGCAGAAGCACAATGGATCCATAAAAATTTGCCTAATTTGGTCTTCCATAGATAAGTGTTTTAAGTCTATGATGACAGGGTGTTACAACTCCTAAGGGAACACGACATCAGGTGACAATTTGTAGATAGAGCAGCCAACGCTGCTCAATGATGTGCTGAAGTCAAAAAAACCCCAAATCAATCCAACACAACTCTTGCCAGTTCTGTTATGGACTGCAGTGTCAATAATCTGCAAGATAAACAGCTGCCCAGCAAACCATGAAATGCCTCACTAAAATAGCTCACAAGAGCAATTATCCAGCTGATGGGGACATACAGTATGGAACAATTCCTGCTTCCTGCAGATCACACGTGTGTGTTAGCAACAAAGGAAGAGCAATGAATGCCATCACAAATGCTTTGGGGGTAAGACTGCACAGCAAATGTCAGAAAGCAAATTGTTTGACTGAGGTCTGTTTTAAGAACTTTTAGCAAGAACTTAATTCTTTGTGAACATTAAAGACTGAACGATGGTTCAAGGCCACATTGGAGACTCCTACACTTCCTCTGCCTTAAAAAGGGAGAGTATCTTCAGAAATCAGGACAATTTTTGACCAGGTGCCAGCTGTATTCCTCACTGCCAGCCTGCTGAAGTGGAGAGGCAATAGGGATTTGAGTACAGAGATGTATTCCATCCATTTTATTTCATGAATTCTCATAGAATCCCCACAACTAATGATACAGAAGTTTAAAAACTCTGGCAAGTTTTAAGATCTCATTGCTGGAGAAAAAGGAGATCAGAATCATTAGCTGGATGTCCTTTACATTTTTGCATATTGGAGACAGAAGACATGGACACATCAAGATCCTAATTAAAAGCACTCTTCTTCCAAGTAAATTATTATCCTGATTTATTACACTTACAGATGAAGGAAATCACACACTTGCCAAAGCTCTGTTACAGATTCACTGGCTGTTTGCTGCAAAGTCACAGGCATACTGGTGTCTCAAAGCCACGCAAAAAAACAGAATTAAGAGAGTCATGAGAGCCAGATTTTATCTCCACAAGATCTTAAAGGGTGAGGGAAGGCACCGTGTGAGTCCACTGGCCCTTGGCAAACATGACGTCAGTGACATCTCTGCTAATGCAACGGTTCAGATGGAGCCTAAAGCCAAAGTGCCTAATTCCTCTGATGAAGGGCATTACTTGGTAATCCAACGCTTTATTCATAGGGCTTTGAGAGATTAAGGGAGAATTTAAGATATTGTAATGAAACAGATATTTTTGTATGCTACAAAGACGTAAACTGCAGTCTTGCTTAGTTGTTTTTATTACTTTCTAAGTGTTTGAAGGCTAAAAATAGACTATTTAATTTTTTTTATGGTGGCAGTATAAAACATCTCAACTTCAGTGATAACAAGACATCAGGCAGAAAGGTTTGAAAGATTTTTATGATTATAATTATGCCCAGAAGTATGCTAGACACACCATAGATCAAAAGACATGTTCCCAGCTCCAACATCGCTTGCAAACTAAACAAAGGACTGTACAAGTCAACAAGTGGTAGAGAAAGAGAGGCAAAACAAGAAAAGTTGCCATAATAAGGTTATGCAGACAGTCTAGAAATGGTCAGAAAAGTTTTAACTTCCTTTTGCTTAGAAACTAAAATACACTTTCAAATTCAGACAACTAAGATTTCTTCAAAGTTCTTCAAAGTAATACCTCATCTGTATTTTTAAAAATACTTGTAAATCACTGGCAGAACAATTATTTTTTTAAAAAATGAATAAAACTGCTGAAATGACTGATTTGGAAAGTTACCTTATAGGTAACTTGACATAGTAATTTACACAGATTCATTAAAACTAGTTTTTCTTGAATCCTGACAATCTTGGTCTTCAGTGGAAGTCACAGCAGTATGTATCTAAAGTTGGATTCTAGAAAAGCAGTTTGTTTAGGCTGTACTGACTTTTTGTTACCTTTATTTCCTTATTGTCAGTGTAATTTGAAGCAAAGAAATAAATCTTACAACAGTACTCCCACTACACCACACAAAACAACAAAAATTAGTGTTTGTAACTGAGATGACATAACTGAGGGAATTCTCACTCAGGCTCTCATCCTTGCTTATTAGACAAACCACAACTTAATTTTTGCTTTCCTCATTGTTCTCATCTGGTTTTCCTCCCAGACACACTTCATAAAATCCTCCTTTCTTTATTCAATGTTTTCCCCATGATTATTCTTATACATGCTTTTAATTAGAGCCTAGTTCAACAACCAACTCACCTGGAAAAATCCCTCCCCCAAAAGGACAAACCCCATGAACTGTTTTCCATGTTTGATTCCAGCCTATCCTTACAGAGATGCAGAATCTCAAGTGCCAGTGGCTCTAATGGAGATCTTTTCTTGCTCCCTTGTGAGCACCTCCCAGGTGATGTTTGACCTGCAGCCCTGCCATCCTGGCTGGGACTCAGTTCACAATGCAGGGCAAGAGAATTAAACAGAACTTTTGGCTCACCTTAACTTCCACCTCAATCAATAACAATTTAAAGCCTATGAAAATCCTAGTAAAAATGTGGACCCTCTGTGTACGAGAAGCTGAATTTGGTGTATCACTGATAAACAAAGAACCCATTCAAACTAAGGATGTGGCAGGAGGAGAAGGGAAGGAGGAAAGTGTTTTTGCAGACTTGCCATTGTGATGTTCATTTATCAGTTGCTGCCTTAAATGTTCTCCTTTCTTTCTAAAGAAGGCAATCAAAGGTTGCCTCGCTGCTCTGCAGCTTGTCTCTTTTATGTCCACAGGCTACCATCAGGCAAGAAGTCAGCATAAACAAGATGTTTAACTTAATTGAACTAACCTGTAAAAAACAGAACATTAAGAAGTTTGAATTGACAAGTCTCATTAAATACTGGTGATGTCAGCAGTTAAGTAGATGTCTGCAGGAAAAAAAAACAAATACCCCTCCAAACTGATGAAGGTGCTCAAGCCTCTGGAGTATTTGTGAATTAGCAATGGCGCAATCTCTGTTCGACACAAGGAGGTATCAAACACCTGGGCTAAATTTTCAAAAGGAATCTTTGGAATCTCAGTGATGCCTTTCTTCACGTTTCTGTAAAAGGTGAACATGAGGGAGACATGGTGCTGTTATTACCTGCAACCTTGGCAGCTCCAGGGACCTGACCCAGGGCTCTGAGTCCATTGGCCCCCTTCTGTTCCCGAGCCCACCCTGCTGGAGTTGGACCAGGGTGACACAGGGACCCCTGGGCACCCATCAGGCACTGGCAGTGGGAGCCTCTCAGCCTCTTCATTTGAAAAAACAGTGGCTGCAGCTGCAGAGAAATCAGGCTGTCATGGTACCCTATGTACCCCCAATCCAAATGGGACCTTTTCTCTCACAGCACTGAAAATTTGCTTATGATCACACTGCAAAACTTGCTTTGTGTTTGACAGTTAAGTGTGGCATGGTAACAGATTCTCATTTCCAAAAGCAAATCATCCCATTTTGGTAGTCCTAGATCACATTCCTAGAACAAAAATCATACCCACACACCTTCTGCTACCTGAATTAAACTGGATTAAGTTTTAAACTTCATAAAAAAATATAAATTCAATTATGTTAATGTATGGAAACACACAAATGTTAAAAATCTATCTGAACTATTATATAACCCACTGAATAACATTAAAAACATGACACTTTTGTCCCTTTTTTCTTTCAAAATGGATGGAAAATTGAAGCTGAATTCATTATTGCAAAACCAACTTTTATGTTCCTGCAAGCAACACTGATTCTACTCTGACACAACAGATATTATCTGTTTAAAACTCATGTGCAGAATCCTAAATGCAGAAGGGATACACCTTATCTTTCAAGCCTGGGAGAGGTTTATTCTTTACTTTACACACCCCAGCTGTGACCCCAGCAATGAACAGCCAGTTGGTGTATTAGAACACCAGCTGTACTCCCTGGGGGCCTGACCCAAACCTAGGAAACGTCACCAAACCAACTCCCAATTCTAAAATATACCTCCAAAACTTTGGGCATTCTCTTATTGAATGTGAGTGCACCAATACCAGCCTGTAAACATCAGCTGACTAGTCAAATACATGTCCTGTGGGGGAACTTTTTACCAGGGCATTTATTTCTACTTCATTTTAGGGCATGAAGGCTCATCTAAAAATCTGGACACCAGAAATTTTCTTCAATTATATTTATTTCAGTGGAAATAGAGGCAGACTGACAGTTTCTGTTGTTTTTTAGAGGGGCCAATGCCATGAATGCCCTAAAAATATCCTGGTTATGCAAACAAAGTAACAGAGCAACCGATGCCAGTTATGATCAGCAAGGCTATTTACTTTAAAATATAAATTTAATTGCATTATTTGAGTAACTTCTTGGAATTCATACCAAGATATCCTAATCAGCAGAACTGTCTCTTCTCATATGGAAGACAATCACATATTTCCAAGTGTCAAATCCTATTTATTTATGGCCTTAGGAACTGGTAAGAAAGAGAATCAATAGCATACTCTCTAATGGCTGAAAATAACAGCAAATACTTCAGACAGCTTTAAGTTTTCAGAAAAGCTTTGCTATCAGGCAAGATTTAGACAAAGCAAAAGTTCATCTGCCCAGCTGGTGATCTCAGTCAGCACCTGGAAAGCTAAACACTCTCTATTTTGAGCCCTTATTTGGTGTACTTTGGTAGTGAGACAAGTGCAGTGCACAACCCCAGAATCTGTGACACTGAGCTCTGTTTATACAATAGACACAGAAGGGGCTCTATTTACAAAATCACCTTTTAGTGTGCTTTAGCCTCGTATTTTACAGGAGCTGGAGTAACTCAATAATGGCTACATAAATCTGATCTTTGTAGATGGTTTGTTTAACAAATCTTAGTGAGACAGAACAGTATTGGCTTTGGGTGCCCAATGCAGGAGTGGAGATAAAATTTTTCCTACTTAAGTTTCACCATCTCAAACCTCCAGAGCCTGACTCCAGCCCAGAATTTGTCAGGGGGCACAGGCTCCCTGTAGAATGAAAAGCTGTATTTTCTCAAGCAGCACTTGGAGCCTTCAGACTTCTGGTTAGTCCAAGACAGCTCAAGAGAAGTCTAAAGTAATCAATTTTCCCTGGAGTAGGTATTTTTATACTGTTGAAATTGGTCTTAAAGCTGGCAAAGAAAAGTTACCTTAACTGACAGTAAATCCAACACAAATCCCTGCCAATAAATATCAGTTTCTCTATAAAAAAGCTTACCTCCAATTCTCAAAATACTTTATAAAGGAAATTAAAATACAATGCAACTGAACTAAAACACAGCTACTCCTATAAAGAAAGTTAAAGGACATTTATTCATGTTCTACTTTTGGAAAATTGGAAAAACAGAGAATTTTTAACTTGAAGAGGTTTTCATGGAAACCCTGAGACCGGACTCCTTAACTCGCAATTTCCAGCTCTAGTGACAAAAGCACATTTCCTCAGGATTCAGAGACCTAATTGTATGGTGGGTAATCATATAAAGATCAGCATTACTCAAAACTCAACACAGAAATACTGGATCTTTCCCCCAAAACTTACGACTGTCAATGCGAGAATTCAAACTCAAGATTTCTTAAGATCAAATTGCTCCGAGACATGCAACAAAAATACTCAGCCTATTTTCAAACAGTTAAACATAAATCTATTAAAATTCTCTTTTTAAAAACGAAACAAAACAAAAAATGACTCTGAGCACTCCACACTTGCAGCTTTTCAAACATGGTGACAAATTCAAGCAAAAATATTCTGTTTACTTATTTGTAAATTCATGTCACTGCACTGGTAGGTTAAACTGTGCCAATCCTCTCAGAATTCCATTTCTTCTTACAGAGTAAGACATAAAAGGAGATAGTTAGCAATATATGAGTATTTCAGAATATCCCACCCAATCTCTTAGCTGGTGGGAGTCTGACATTTGCCATTATTTTCACCCACAGACATCTCTGAATCAATCCAGTGCTCTCCCTTCCCCTCCAGGCTGGGCCTCCACAGCCCTGCAGTGTTGGTTTAAGGTGTTTGCCACCAGAAGGGCATTCTCCAAAAACATCCTTCCCTCTCACAAGAATGCAAACCAGAAGCACTGCAGTATGTTACTCATCCTAAGATTTACTTCACTTTTTGTTAACCACTGCCTTACACGGGGAATGCTGATCCCTCCTCTGTCCCTTCCCAGATTCCCTGACAAACCGGGCACCGTGCTCAGGACCCCTCCCTGCCCCAGCCCAGGAGTTCAGTGCCAGGGCACCCTTTGGGGTCTGGCAGCACTGCTGAGAGGAACCAGCCCTCGGGCACCTGGCACCACACTGCCCAAGAGCCTCTGTTTGCTGTGGGCAGAGCAGATCCCAGCTCCTGCCTGGGGCTTTCAGCCTTTCAGGTTCTGTGTTCAGAGATTTCCACTGCTCAGACATCACTGCTGCTGGGCACGAGTTGTGGGGCAATCTGGTAGAAAAAAGTGAACACAAAATTTGAGGTGGGATAGGAAGAGGGGAATCTCATTTCTGAGCCAGAATTTTTTGTATCTCTGTGGAAGAAACAAGAATAATCTCATTTTTTGTAGTATATACAAAATTATGTATATACTTGAAATATCAAAATTGTGTTGTTGGTAAACAGAGTGGTCCCTGTTTAGAAACAAAACAAGAGAAGATGTGCTAAATATGGAACATTCTACCACTTCTGCCACTAAATCAGAGAGTAGTATAAACCAGAAAAAGAACCTGACAAGAATCTGAAAAGAAAAAAACAATGAATGAAGCAAAATGAGCAGCTACTTTGTTAGGGTATGCATATGTGCATACAGAGCTCCTTACTGTTCTGGGGACTTTTATTTTCCTTAAAAATTCTGTGTTTTCCTGTTATCAAATGCATTTGTAAAGATCAGGACAATCTAAAGATATTTCATTTTACATCCCATATTTTGATTACTCTTGCAACTGCAATGAAAGCAGGGAGTGTCCTGTCCAGAAGGAGCAGGAGGGGCAGATTATTTGTACACATATTTCAAAGGAAGTCCTGCAGGGTTCTGGTGTGATCACTAACAGATGATGCACACTAGATGCTTCTCTTAGCCATCAGCAGAAAAAAATTCTTTAAATATTTAATATGCTTTTGAACATTTCTACTGAGTCAAACTATTACTAGTTTTTTATTATGATTGAAAGTAAAATGTTTAATTGAAACAGCTGTTCCTTAATAAATAACCAGAAGCTCTGTGCACCAATGCGTGGGGTTTCCAGATTAGATTTTCATGCACAGTATTTCATGCATGATATTTCCATATACTAGAGTATAAGTCTAAATAAGATCTCAAACCAAATAAAAAAGCTGTAGAGAATCTAAAGTGTTGATTCAAAACAGACCTAGGCCTATCCCCAGTATAAACAACTTGATCTCAGTATTAGATTTAAGATGCAAAGCAAACACCCCTGATTCTCCCTGCTGCTTTTATTCACTCAGACAAGCTTTACTGTTACAACTGTTCACCCAGAAGACAAGGTACTATGGATAGATGCTGCTATTCCAGGGGGAAAAGTATGGAGTGCACTGAAATTTGGTTTAAACATAGTCAGAAAAAACACAAAGTGGTTTCTCTTTTTTTTTTTTCTTTGCCAGCTCTGGTTCCATATTCACAGTGCAAGCAACTAATTTCAGCTTCAAAAAGGTTGGGTTTAGTAACCACTGCACACCCAGTCCTACCACAGCAAGTTACACACGGGCTGGTTTTACAAGGTATTTACACTGAGGTATTTGTCAAGCTTGTTCCATTCTCCAGACTCACTGTGCAGTCCATTATTTTCAAAGAGCATTCTCAGACATGTCAAATCTCTGTGCAAATTATTAGGTTTATAGAAGTGCTAAGCAGTGCAGCATTCACAGGAGGACTGTTAATGTAATTCCTAAACTGGAGAGCCTTTTGCTACATCTTCCAAACCAACAGAGGCTTGTCCTGCTATTAAATAAAATCATTTTGCCCTGTGATTCACTTCAGAATTCAGTTTTTAAGAGTAATTTTGTAGAGCAGAAATATATTTCTAAAAATTCAGTTGTCTTTACTAGAAATGCAGGCTTTCATATATTGAACGTAATGATCTTGGAAGTGAAGCTCTTCAGCACTGAAATGAAAATCATATTTCAGTGCAAGTTTGCATTATCTCCTGCATGTAACAGAACAGTTCCCAAAGGAAAAGGTGCAAGTTGTGAAAGGTAACGTTTCTGATACTGTTATTTTTGGGGGGTTATCTGATTCTCCCTCCACAGCTGAAGATGTCACATACCAACAACTGAGAGTCTGTGTCATGAATGGTACAACTTCAGTGATGAAACACTTTAATAGCTATTAGTTGCATTTCTACCTCTGCTGGCTGCCCCTTGCCTATGCTACACTTTTCAGGACATACTTTTATTTGAGTATTGCAGGTAGAGATGCCATTTGGGTTTGGCCAGGGCTTGTACTCCTATACTGTCTTTAGTAGGACTGTTCCCAGAGGTAAATTTGCTTTAGTGAAGCAAATGCATACTGGGAAAGTATCAGAGAACTGTTAGATGGAATAATATTATTTGTATAATTCTGATTATTATGCACCCCAAATTTTGTAAGACCTGAAGAGATGCAGAAGGAACATACTGTTACTATCTTACATAATTCATCCTGATCACTTAAATAGTTTCTTAAAACAGCATCCCCTGGATGCCAGTTTTGAAGTGTTTAACGAGGTATACATAAAGAGGGTAATAATTATAATGGGGGTGTAATGAGCTTCACTATCAACGGGAGTCAAAGTACAGTAGATTTTTATCTCAGATAATTTTTGTTATGTGAAGTAAATGCACCAGCAAAACTGAAAAAATAAAGTCTTTGGATTTCCTCTAGTGAAAGGAATTCACAAAAGAGAACACTAATTTTTATTCTTGTTTTGTTCTATGAATCTGACAGGTGTTAACTGCAAAAGGAAGGGCCCAGAAGCCTCATGCAGTGACATAAAGCTGTATTGTACAGGTCACAAAAACAACTTCAAATTCCACTGTGTCTTGGCTGCAGGTAAGGAAAACCCACTTATGTCTGTGCAATTAAACATCAAACTTTTCACACCAAAAGGAGAAGTTGCAGCACAATGAGGAGCAGTAACTCCCTCAGCTGTGAGCAGCAGAGACACCCTGGGACCAGCACAGCCCCCCAGCTCCTGTGAAATGAGTGACCTTCTCCTGGGGAACAGCAGCTTTCATTTCCAAGCCATGTTCATTTCCTCCAGAGTCCCACAGCCAGAACAGCCACAAAGTCCCTAAATATTGCTGGTACATTTTGTAGCAAGTGTTGTCAAGCTGGGCAGGGCCTGGGAGGAGATCACTGAACTCACACAGGACACTGAGAGCAGGTACCACCAGCTGGTTACACTATTCATTCTGGTTAAAAGGATTATTGATCTGTTGGGATGGAAAACACTACTGGGCAAAAGCCATAAGGTCAGGATATGCAAGATCCAGCCACTTCATCCTTCCAAAGGTGAGAAAACTCTTCTACTAAATTTAAAAAGTTTGTGTTCTAGTTTAACACGCATGAATAATTTTTCCTTTGTATCTCAGAGTGTCTTGTGCATTTAAAGAAGTAATTTTGTAGCTGAGATCAAAATTACTTGCTGAATTTATTATCCTGAAACTTTCTGACTGGCTCACCAAGGCAAAGAAGCCCCACTGGTAGGCACTGAAGGTGGTAAGACTTCGCTGCTCACCCAGCTCATCACACAACTTGATTTTCAGCAGTGAGACTCAGTAAACAGCTCGTGTAGGTCAGTTGGAGAGCTCCAACCTAATCTTGTAAAACTGCTGTTGGTAAACCACTAACTCACCAAAGCGCCTTCCCAGGCTGCTTGGTACATTAATTCTGTCCTTGTTATACCATGTTTCCAGATACACTGCTGATACATTTACAGATCAATGAAGTTACAAGAGGCTGGCAGAAGAAAGGAAGGCATGAACACAACCCAAGTAAATTCAAAGCAAATTCACTTCAGTTCCAAAACCACTCCTCCAGAATCAAAAATGTTCTTTGAAGTCAACTGTTACTGAAATGCAGGTTTACTGATATTTCATTTTCCACAACCCAGGATTTTCTGTGCTCCAACATTATCTGAAAACAAACAAAGCAGAACAGCAACAAATAAAAGCACTAATTCTATGTTTGTGAGTATTTCTCGGAAACCAAATAGCTGCCTTGTTTTATCACATTCAGCCCTCTTTTCAATTGCAAGAACTCTGACAAACAATTTTTGAGGAAACAACTGCTTTTGTAATTAACATGGATCTCTACAGGCCAATGTGTATGGGCTGCCCAAGGCCTCTCTAAGCTATTTGCATTCCCCAGGCACATCACAGCTGCTTGCTGGAGCTACAGAACACATGTATACATTACATTTATAGAACAGGCACACGCTGCAAACTCAAGTATTTAAATTAGGACCCTCTTTTGAAAGTCCTTCACTGAGTCCACTTGCAATGGCTCATACCCACAGATCTACGGAACAGATCTGCAACAAGTAATTCAGGCAGGTGGAAACCTTGCTCAGCTGTAGCTGTGGCTTTTCAAGCCTGCCATGTCAGTAAGGGACTCGAGTAACACTCAACAGAAATTCTCACTTTGCCCTTTATTACTACACATGAAAGTTAATGCCACCCCCAAATTGAGTTGATACCAGAGCAGCTGAATGCCAGCTTCTGTCACCAGGGCACGAGGGACCTGGATATGGGTGTCAGCTCCCACAGACTCCTCCATGGGAGATCTCCTATTACTGACCTTTTCTTCCTTGATTTGATTGCCTTTCAAAAAAAAGGCTTGTTAAAAACAGCATGACAAAGGCTAACAGAGTTACATGCAGAGAAGCCAAATAGAATTAAATTGAAGACAACTCGTACATATCACCTGCAAGCCCAAACACATGGGAGCACTGAGCTGAACGACTGGATCCTTACTCCACTGGCTTCTTGAAGTCTAAATGTATTGGGATGACTCACAGGAATCTGAATTAAGAATTCACCTATAAAATCCTAGGCTTCAGTACACAGTACCATAAACAGAAATAAAAGGTTGCCTTAAACAGAGTGTATGGAAGGCTGTATAAATTAATTTAGTGATTACATTCCACTGTGTGGAATGACCCTTTCTTAAAGCCCACCACTGCTGCAATCATCCACAGGGACCCTTGCTGGCACTGACAATCTCAGTGTTAGATTTTAAACTGTACTGATCCAAAGATTGGACTTTGTGTTCAGCATTCTGGACGTGCTCCTGGCTGGAAATGAGACAATTGAGAACAAATGACTTCTGCACGTATACATCTGGTTCAAAGAACCACTTGTGACTCCTACAAACATATAAAACTCTGGCTTTAATTTGAGGGCAGAGTGATGGCATATCTTAGATGCAAAAGCTTAGAATGCCACTGATCACGTTGTGTCAGCTTGCCACGGAAGCATTAAGATTTTTCAGTGTCCAAATGCTTTAAGTACTCACCAGAAGAACTGCGATTTTCAAGAGAATAATCTCTGGGATTATATCTCTGGGATAATCAGAATAATCAACTAACCATGCATATGTTGGTTACCAACTGTTCTGACATTGTGGTGGTTTGGTACTTCAGCAGACTAACATTTCTTTTAAACTCAGTTGTCTCCCTAAGTCGCAATGTAAAGAGAAAAGAGCTTCAGTTAGTTCTCCTCTAACTACAGCTTTGCTTGCTTTTACAAAATATACAATGCTTCATGCTCAAATACCATCAGCAGAAGAATCACAACAGAACTATCACTATAAAGTAATTTTTATGCTATGTAAAAATCATATCCCCTTACGAGCGACCTCCCAGACTGCAGCACGTTCACCAGACAGTCACTGAGCAGCCAAACTCTCACGTACCAAACCACCTCTGTCATCAGCACACACACAGTTCTTAGAAACAGAACAGATTTGTATTCTGAATACCCTCAGCCTGAACTCTGCAGTTGCCTATAAAAGAGATGGTCTCTGCCTGAAGCAACACACTTGAGAGCTGCCAGGAAGCACAGCAGCCACGAGCTGCTTCTCCACAGGGACACCGAGGAGCAGTGGAGGATTATTTGATATTGTGCCTCAGACAAGGAGGCTGAAAGCTGAGGAGGTTTAACTACTGTAATTCAGTTTCACATGGTGAGACCAGGAGAGACTTTATGCTGAAAGGCAGTGAGAAAACAATCTTATTTATAAGTGGGTATCCAGGTAACTTTCCCATCAAATACTTGAATTAATAGTAACGTAGGATGTGCGACTTAACTTTCTGTTTTGCTTTATGATACAAACCTGTTGGGCCTAGGTTTTAGTGATTTACTACGTACAGGACATATTTGTCCTCATTTCTTTTTCCCTGTGAGCTGTGACCACATCTTTTTCCCCTTAGAAAAACCCTTTGAATTATTTTTATTTCTTCCTATTCAGGGGAGTATAACTGAATTATTATTATTACTTCATGGAAATTCCCCCAACAGGAACAGGTTCAGTATAACTACACGAAAAAGCTCATCACCAAAAGACTTTGCCATTCACACAGCAGGAAACCCAAATCTTCCAATGTGCCTTATTTTTAACTCTGCCTAACATTTTCTATTTCACAGTTCTCTTTTAATGCATGCAGACATGTAAGTACTGCTAATACAGCTCGTTTCTACTTATTTGTATTTATACAGCATAAATCTGCTTTCAGTGTAGCACTTTTACCTGCTTTTAGGTTTAGAACCCTACCTTCTCGACATGCTAAATTGAGGAGAAATATTACAGGAATGACCCAGAGTTGTATCTCTTGTCCCTGGCTTTCATCTCAAAGAGACAGTTAATTCCATCATTGCCACTAACTGGACTGTCAGCCAGGACAGAGGGTGACCACAACAGCCTAACCCTGTCATTCTACATAACCTGCATTCCTTTTTTCTATTGTATCAGGAGGATAAACCTGATGGCTAGAGGAGAGACCAGGTTATGGTAACCAATACAGGACAAAGCAGTGATTCCCAAACTTTGAGATATGCTTTACCATTGGTGACACCCCTGTGTCCCCCAGGGGCCCAGTCAGACCCTCCCTGCCCTTTCCTCCTTGCGGGGCACAGCACGAGCAGCTGCCCCACGGTGACCCCAACCTTGGCAGCAGCAGAGCTGGGGCAGAGACACCCAGTAGAGGGAATGACTGCTCCTGTACCTGTCCCCTGCCCTGGGGCAGCTTCTGGGCCCTGTGTGCACCTCCTCAGTCCCTGCCCAACCTCCCAGGCCAAGCTGACCCACCTGCCTGAGTCCTGTGCTGGGACAGAGCTCGGACTCAGGCACAGCTTGGCAGGGAGGAAGAAGCCCGAGGGGTGGTGAACCTGCAGTCACTGCAGCAGGACAAGCTGCCCTCTGAAAACAGGCAACGTGATTCTTTGAGGCAACAACCAGCTGGGTAATGCTAGTCGAGCAACTTTCCCCTTTGAGATGGCTCCGTTTCTTGCCTTCTATCTCACCCCTTCCCACAGCTTTTAGGAGAGCAGCAACAGCCTATTTTGGTGCCTTTGATGGAAAAATTATTATTCATTGTACAAGATTTCCCATCGTATATACAAAATCATTTATTTCATACTCATCATAGGAAAAACTGATGCATTTTCATCAACATAATTAATGTTTGTTGTACTATCACTCAACTATACACAGTTGTAGCTGGAGAACAACACTCAGCTCTGAAATAGCTCTCTTCAGCTGTAGATCAATGCAAATGCAGCTGGTAATTCAGCTTTTGTGAACAGGTCAGCAGCATGACTAGCATATTAACATCTCAGCCAAGGAGCAACACTTAGAGCTTCCTTGTAAAGGTTAATGAAAGGGCTCAACATGTACTTCAGCAGTGATTATTTCCAAGAAATTGGTTAAAGGGAAATGGGCCTCACTTGAATTTTAATTTAAATTATAATTTAATCTGAACACTTAATGGAGGTGTTGTCTGACTTAAGAATATATTCTTGCTCCTGATCCCATTGTAACCTGCTTAGATTTGTTCAAATTAATTGTGTATGATGTTACTGATTAAATTCCCTGAGAAAAGACACAATACTCATATATAATGACTAACTCTCTCAGCTTATTGATTCTAAGTTCAGAATCATTATGTCAGTGCAAATGCAGAATACAGGAAAGACAGATGCTACACTTGGATCATAGGGAAGGCTCATACCAAGAGCAGCAGCTCATAGAAGCCATAACTATTTAACATTAAAGATGTACACTGCTGTCTACTTAATTTTGCATTAATTTGCCCTCCACACCACCACCCCCCAAAAATTCTGGCAACACAAATAGATACACACACCCCAAATATCCATTTGGAAGCATTCAGCATATTAATATATTTTTCACTCTGGAATCCTCCAGTGAACTGTCATTAGAAACCCATGACATAGCATCACTTCCAGTGACCCAAGGACTGAGGGACAGCCCAGCCTCCCACAGGCAGCCCCTCCTGCTGCTCCACAAGAGCTACAATTATTGCTCATGTTTCTTCAGCTGGGCTTTAGGTCTCTTGCAGGCTGATCCTCACCTTTGCAGTCTGAAATCTTTGAGGCCATCTTAGAAATGCATCCCCAGACAGATTAGAGCCTCAGAGCTGTTCCTGGGTTCCCAATGCCCAGGAAGGCTCCATTCCCCAGCTCTCAGCACAGGCCAGCAAAGGCAGCTCAGCTACCAGAGAGCTGAGAGCGTGGTGCAAATGCAGAGAGCCAGAAGGACTCTTTCAAAATTAATACTGTCTAATTGCACATGGGAATACAGTCAACTGAAGAAGGAATTAAAAGAAATTAATTCTCCCAAATTCTTCCTATCTTTTACTGAGGGAAAACTTATCTTAGCCTCGTTATCTTCTAAGGACAGAGTTCTGTCTGCTCAAAGGTGCTTCTCAGTCTCTTCTGGGGCTTTTATTTTTAACCAGAGAAGGTTTGTTCAATCCAAGTCTGCTGAAACTCCTCAGCTCATATCTGGTATCACACCCTGAGATACTGGAGATAGAATTTAAAGCACTGTTAGCACTCAGCACAATCTACAAAATGTTGTCAAAGGGATTATTGAAAGCTGCTCCTTGTCTGCTGCAGACATAGGATGGGAACCCAGCAAGAGATAACCCTTTGCATGCAAATAGCAAAGCAACATGAAACAATAAGAAACAACAATAAAGAGGCAAGCAATATTATATTCTTCTTTAGGTATCAAAAATCAACTGACAGTAACATAATCCTTTTAAGCTTGCAGAAAATGCTGTGGCCTGCTGGGCTGCACAGGTTTGTTCCCCTGTGGCAGAGAGCTGAGCAGAGCTGTTTTCACACCAGCTGAGCACAGCTCAGTACAAGGCTGACCAAGAGCACTCCCCCTGGGGGGTGTTCCCAACCATCCTCTGGGATGAGGTAACTCCAGGAACAGTCCTGGCAGTAGATAGGAGAACACAGACGGGGGTCCTGCACTCTGTCCTCAAAACAGTGGGCTGTTTTCTTTCCTTAATCCTTAAACACTCGTTGAGGAATCATGGGGAGACAATGACAGAGTAGAAACACCACCCAAATGATAAAATAATGCCCATCTGGATCATTTTATATGACTACAGTCATATAAAGAAGACAATGGAGAAGCAATGCTGATAAAATACACTACATAAAATAAAGAGTTAAAAAATTGGGTAGGTGCAGGACATACACTAAAGAAAGTTTTCCGAAAGTAAAAAAATACACTTTTTTTTACTGACTGCAAGGAAAAGCACCCAGTGTCCTATTGAGATCTCATGTTATTCATCTACTTCTACAAACAAATATTGCAGAAGGAGGAAATTTCTTTTTACATATAGCTTCCTGATTCTCTGGTTCAATAAAAATCATTACAAATTTATTTATTCATCTACCTCTATTTACAGATAGAATCAAACTGTTAAAAATTTCACCTGCTGATAGCAACTATGAAAGACTTTGGGAAAAAGCCCAGCACATTACCAAGATCAACTGATCAAATGCTTTCAGAATCCAGCAGCAAAAACCAGAATCTTGACAAGAGCACTGCAATCAGAGTGCTAATGGAACACATGTTGCCATCACAGTACAGACAAAAGAGGTGAAATGCTGTTATTATTTGTTATTCCTGAACCCTGCATGCCTGGATGCCCATTTGTGCCAGCAAACACTTGCAGAGCATAAGCTTCAAGGAAAATAAAACCACAAGAATATCAGAAAAAAACCTGTACCATGAAGGAGAAAATCCACCCAGGCCAAGCTCTCCTTGGGAGTTTACACTGAACAGGCAGGGAAACAAAACCCTCCTGGAGTTTTCAGCTCCAGTGTTGGTGGTTTTTTCCAAAGGTCACTAGCATAGACTTCCACTCTCTGTGCATTCCCTCTGAAGTGTTTTAGAGAATCCACAAACAAAAGAGAACGTCTAATAACATCTCTTATGTATTTGTTAGTCTTTTTATGAACTGTACGTGATTGCACTTGCACTGCTCCTCTCCTTCCCTCCATCACCTTGTGTCCTGCATCCTTTATCTCATCAGCTCTCCCATCCAAAGTTAATATTATTTTTACCACCAATATTTTTTCATTATTTATATCGTTCCTTCTCTCTTTCTCCACTACAACAATTCATAATTGATTTAGATATTGCTGTATATTTTGATAGGTTACCATCTAAAGCCCCAGTTCAGTAAATTACTGAAGTGACTTATATGTTAGGACCAACCCTACCCAATATGTTGATGGATTATGTGGATACTGTTGTAAATCAGTTTTTTCAAGATGAGCTGCATTATCATTACTTTAGTTCTTGAATACTGTGACTACACTCTTCACAGCTAGACATGTTCAACAGCATTATGGTAAAACATCACAAGAGTGACAATGCTATTAAACTTCCAAGTACTCTGACAACCAACATTAACAAAATGAAATTTTAAGTCCTGGCATTAAGACAACACCTCTCAAAAAGAAACAATAAATAATTTGAAGAATTTGGTGCTTCATTAAGTACCTCATTACCAGTACCAGCATGAACATAAGACGCTGAGTTTAGGGATTTTTCATTTTTGTCAATAGTTAGCAAGATCTGCCAGGGATACTGAAGCAACCAGCTTTCCTACCAGCAAAAGGAAGGAGACAGGCAGCACTGAGCCCTGGCAAGCAGCAGCATAGGAAAACTCAGAACAACTGTCCCCTGGCATCAAAAGTTACCAGCACATTATAGAGGCCTAAATTAATAATTTTTTCTGAGGGATACAGTTCAACTCTAGCTTTTTGCTTGGGCAGTAATTAAGTGAGGTAAATGTTATTCTTAGATTTTAGAATTGCACAGGGATAACAGACTTTACTATCATCTTGGAAAGCCCTAATCACTCAACTCTGCTGCACTGGTTTTAAATATTCCTATGGGAGCCATCCATTGCCAGTTTTATATAGCAGCTAACATTTTTACTATAATCCCTACTGCCAGCACTGGATTATGCTCAGCTGTGCCCAGCTCCTTTTCAGCTCATTCTTTGACTGCGATTTTCTCCTTCACTCTGCAAACCAAGGCTTATTTGGTACCATACAATCTCCATTTTAAGCACATCTTTCAGGCTTTAGGCTGGAAAGCAGCTCAGCATATAAAGATCAGCACACAGGCACACGATCGACTGCAAACTCCAGGGTCTGCTCTTCATTTGACAAACAAATCCACCACAGCAAAGTCGAGTGCCAATCTCCTGAGAACATTCCTGAAGAAAATGGGAGTAGAGGAGGGCTAACACACGCTAAAGAGAAGGCAGCTGTTTATTAACTGGATGTTGTAATAAGCTTTCTATTTTCCCAATGCAGTTACAGGCAATATTTACAAGGCACACCTTCAATCAGGGGGGTAATTTCCGCCTTCAGACAATCTGAAGGGGTTTAATTCAGAGGCATGTCTTCACATCAGCATACCCAGCTCATTTCCTGGGCAGTGCAAGGTAGAGGGATGCAGTACACAGAGTGACCACTCAAATGTTTCCAGGTGCTCTGCCTGACAATGCAGAATTAAAGTATCCTCTGTGAGCTGATTTCCTGTGATTCACAATCACAGAGCTTTGCTCTAATCACTAGTTAGGGCTAAAAATTTCAGTTTAATTTCAGGGACACATGACTCACCTAAGCTGTCATGTCCCACTGCTGCCTGGTTTCTTCCATTAACATAACTGCAAAAGTGGCATTGCTCTCTACAGAAAGTAAATTTATACATATTGTTTTACAAAGTTATTACATTTGAGGCCTGCTCAGTTCATTAGCTAACATGACCAAATGAAAGTTTATCAAAAAACAGATTTTTCCTCCAAGCTGGGTCACAAACGTAATAGCAGAATGCTTGTTAATACAGTACCAGCAGGCATTCAAAAATAATGTCAAGCAGTCATTCCATTTGGCAACAGAAGTTTCATTTGATTTCCAGCTGCAAAATTTGGCCTTATGCAATTCAGCTGCCAAAAGACCAACAGAAATCCAAAGCTGATGATGTAAGATTAGAGCCAATGGCTTCTTAGCTTACAAGAAAAATTCTGCTAAGTTGATACATGCTTATGGACATTTTCAAGTGAAAAGTTCATTACATATATTCAGTTAATCAACACACAATCCCTACAGGCTACCACCTGAAAAATATAATCAGTTCAAGGAAATTCTTTAAAAACATGAAAAGAGTAAGTTTTAGTAACTTCTAGCTCCAGATCCTTCCCCTTAGCTTAATTAATTAATTGGTTTTGCAGGAAATGATTGAGGCTATGAAAATCTTTGTTAAATCAGAATTACAACTCCTGTGGCTTCCATAGCCAAATTTTGTGGACAAATAAGGAGCCTCAACTGCTCAGGGAATTCCTTCATCATGTGGAGTCAGAGGGAAGTAGCTTACTGTGCAAATGAGGCAGTCAAAGACAGAGTGGATCTCTCAGATGTGTATCCAGGACAGGCAATGATGTGTATCACACATCAAATACACATACCTCATACAGATCAGTGCCCATCAGCTGGCTGTTGTTCCTGTATCTGTGCTATGTTTTGAGGTAACAGCTGTTATGCAGTGGATACTAAGGAGATTTTCTGCTCTCATCCACCTTTCTATACTTCAGCCTCATTACCTCGATGCTTGCAGATGTCAAGAAGAGCTCCATCGAGCTGGGACAATAAAAAGGCTTAAACACGTGAAGCTGTAGCTGCCATCACAACAAAACACTCCCAGAAGAAACCCCTGGTTGACAGGAGCCAGAGGCTTTAGTGTCTTAGTTACTTTTAAATTTTAATTCCTAAGTCCCCAGCACACACAGCTGCACCCAGCAGATCTAAACCACAAGCCACATGTTTTGGTTTGATAAGTTTCTACCCACTAGCAGACCAGCTTTTTAAATGTCATTGCAACATTTATTAATCCCTTTTATACCTCCACATAACTAACAGGAACAGATTTAGTTACCTTTCTGGCCGAGTTCTTATGTTTTAGCTGCTTTTTGGATGTTAATTATTAACGCTAACAAAGTGCACTTGCTGCTGTGCTGAACATTTCTTAGCGTAGCTGTGGTTGCAACGAAGGAAACCTCATTGGGACATTATATAAGTGCAGTTACCATCAATTCCACTTTGTTGGTTTATGACTTCAGCAAAAATCAGCATGCAAAAACATTGCAAATTAGATATTTTTAATCACCTGCTATGAAGTTAAAGCCTGTTCTCTTTAATATGACCCACAAAAAAATCGAAACAGACTAAAAACTTTGGAGCCGCATGAGCTTTATGATGTCTCAGTCTTCAAGACTGACATTTCTAGTGCACAAAGTAACCTCTCAGAGACTTGAAAAAGTGTTAGTAAAACATCCTACAAAATTTCCACTTACATAACCAATCCACAGCCTTCCCACAAAGTTCAAGTAAGTAACCCTGGCAAGCTCACCATGTTATCAACAGCGCTGCCTGTGCTTTGCATTTGTTTGTGAGTGGAGGACTGAGAAACAAATAAAGCTGACAAAAACAAAACAAAAACCCCAAACAAACAAAAGGAAACAAACAGAAAAAAACCCTGAGATCTTGAACTCCTAGAAAGGATTTGCTTCAAGAAGTAGGTTTGTGAAGGTATTAACAAGTGCTTTTCAAAGCAGTCACTAAATCAAGATATTCAAATGGCACAATGTTGTAGAATTGTAACATACAATTCTAATCAAGGTTTGTGATGGTCATAGAGATTTATGACCAGCTTAAAAACTTACTGAGAATGATACTCCCTAATCTCTTGCTGTGTTCCTCAACCCAGAAAGCACAAACACAGAGCAGGAGAGAGAATATGGAACAGTGCCCTTTCCTTGAAGCTAAGGAAGGAGTGTTTGTGTAATGAGGAACAAGCTCTGACTTCACAGAATGATGGAACATTAGGTAAACACATCATGTCCATGGGGAAAAAGGAGGTTTGTCTTTGATGTTTGACAAATGCCTAAGGATCAGCTATAAGCAAATGTAGAAAAATCACAATTAAAGAAATTTTGTCTTGCACCAGTCTCACGTGTGAGTTCTGCTAGTGGTCCTCTTATTTGGTTTGTCCCCATATTGTCACCACCAAGGCTGTGCATGCCCACAGTGAGGAGAGTACAACTCCAACAGCTTTACAGAGACAACTAGATGGTAGGCAGAATTCAAGTCAGAAGCCATTCTTTCTTCATCACATCTTACCCATTGTATAATTAATTTTTCATGGAACTTACTATATGCACTGTATGTTTTGAAATGCCAGATTCTCTCATACTTGACAAAAGTAGGGAACTGTGATGTGCAGAGAGAGAGAGAGAGAAGGGAGCAATAGAAAGACCAGATTAGTGCATAACATTAAAAATACAAATGGTAAAATATAATGCACATGAAAGCTTCAAGTAGTGCACAGTCACATGCAAAGGTACCTCCTACCTATCACACAGATCTTAATTTCACAGCATCCATCTCTGTGTGGCTACATTCCAGGGAACAGTGTTGGCATGGTAACTGCAGGCTCTATGGCTTGCTTTTTTTCCTATTAGCAGTCATATGAGTTTTTTGGTAGCTTCAGGATCAAGTAAATTTAGACTGATAGCACTGTTTATTTGGGGAAAAAAAGAACAGGGGGGCTGTCTGAAAACAGAACCAATCTTGCAGGGGGAAAAAACAGAAGCATAGCTTAGATTGAAAAAAAACCCCAAACCATAAGGAAAAGTTTTACATGTCTGTACTCCTCCAAACAGTGTCAAGAAAGAATATACATCCACAGCTTTGTGGATCTGACCAGAGCCATGCCAAGGACAGAATGGGCTAAACTGCATTTTCACTCTGATGTCTTCATTATCAATTTCAGTACAAAAGCAGAAGAGTAGACACAATTGGAAAAGGTCTGTAAATAAGTTACCTTAGTAGCCATCATATTGGAAGATCCACTTTTATATACAGGAAAAACAGCAGTTTAAGCAATTTTAACAGAGAAAAGAGTGCCTCGTGCTTCCGTTATTTTCATCACAGAAGAGTAACTTGCAGACTAATGAAACACTACATATCAGAAGGCTATCAGAAAAATGTCTGGATATCATAATGCATGCAGCTTAACCTTATCTATCACAGGGTCTCTAAACTTCCCTCAGTGACCAAGCAAATGATTTCCTGTTAGTGCAGCCCCTTCCTCCACTCCATCTGCACAACAGACACTAACCCGGGCAAAGGCACAACACACTGAGAGTTCATCAGACAGTGCCCTGCTGAGGAGGGGCTAAGGGGCTGTAAGATATCCCCATGACAAGTGCTGGCTGAATTAAGCAGTCTGGTCACCCTCAAGGTTTCCATAACTCTCTCTTGTACATACCCAAGGGTTTGCTCAGGAGTCAGAGAACACCCTGAATCAAACAGTGCTCCAGGCACTACAGGCACCCACAGAACGTGATGCCTCTTTGCACCACCACGTAGGAGTACTGCCATCTCTTCCTGCAGAAACAAAGAGAGAACACAATTCTGATACCTTCTGGAAAGTTCTGTGATTGTGAATTAGCTGTGCTGTCACACTGGGATCTCAGCTACATTTTGGTCTTCCAAAGTGTATCTCATTTGCCAGATGATGATGTAAGAAAGAGAGAGCAATAACAGATTATCTTTTTTTTTTAAAGTCAAATCTGTTTCAAAGGCACTTTATCCATTTTTTTCATACTGCAGTCTAGGCAACCATTAATCAAACCTCAACTTCATTCTTTTCCAGTTCTTTACAGCTTGCGAAAAAAACCAAGAAAAGTAATATAATTAACAGAAGTGTCTTGGCAATATAATTAACAGAAGTGTCTGGCTTGCTTGTAAGATCTCTCCCATCTCTCAGTTCTTCCACTTCACCTCCCCTAACATTAGATCTCTCAAACCACTGCCCTTTCCTGCTACCCACCAACATAGCTGACCTTTCTCAAAGTCAGTGGGACAAGTGGATGTGGAAATCCTTCCATATTCATGTTCAATAATCTAACAATTGCTGTCTGACAAAGAGAAGCCCTAATGTCTTGTCACTCATAGGTGCTGTGTGCCTGATGTTTGCAGAAATGGCATTTCTGGTGATTGCAGACGTGTGAGGAGGGTGATGGGGGGTTCATGTGATGCTCTTACTGTTACGTTACTGTTTAATTTTGTAGAACTCAAAGTGCAACCAATTGCAACTCAATTCTAGAGCAGCCAGAGTATTGCAGATCCTCTCTATAAGAAAGGTAAATACTTTAAAACAGGTAGTTCTTCTTCTCCCAAAGAAAATCCTGTTATTAAAAGCAAGGAACTAAAAGAGAGGGGATATTACCTATTTTTCGAAGAAATGTTTATGATATGAAGAACTGAAGTGTCTTGGTGCATTTACACTTTTACTAACAGGGAAAAAAATGCAAACCTGATTAGTACATCCAGACCCTACTTTTCTGGAGAGCCCAGTTCTCACTAGTAAAGGTTATTGGCAGCATACTGATTAAGCAGGTATGGCCAAAAGCCAATCAGGAACTCAACCAGTATTTAAGAGCTTTTCCTCTTGATTGAACAACAGGGCTCCTCACCTCCACTTGAGCTCCAGCAGCCTCACCTTGCAGAGCTCTGCTGTTTCTCTCACTGTGAGAGCCCAGGCTTGTCAGCAGGGGTTACCCAGTGCTCCTGACTCACTACCAGAGCTCTGGACAGTACCTGTACAGCAGCTTGGGAGTGAATCCACACAGAACTGAACAGATGGGTTCTTATATGGACATTGAGAGTGAAAAAAAATTAGAATTTTAAAAAATCCAGAATTTTTTCCCCCATAAAGTTTGTGATACCAGTCAATTCCATATTGTTCCTGTTGACCAGAAGCACCTTTAAATTTTATTACAGAAATTAATATGATCATCCACTTGCTTTTGTAACTTAGCATTTTTAATGACTCACACAGTTTGTGTGTGTTTTGTGAGAGAGAGAGGACACCTTTGGTGCCCAAAATGGAAGTGTAAGATTAATTTCAAAACACCTAGGAAAGAGTTGCTCATTTGCCAATTGCAAATATAGAACTTGAAGCAACACTGGGTGCAAATTTCTGCCTTTTTCTGTTATCAATTTCTTTTCAATAAAGGTTAGAATTGTAGGTAATAGTGCTCTCTTGCTTCCATAGCTATTGTAGTGCCACATATAGCATAGGGTGTTAAACTGAAAAATCAATGTATTCAGAGTTCATAAAAAAGATACAGTGGCAAGTTAATATGAATCTTCACAATTTTTTCAAAATCATTTTGGAACTCTGTCTATGAAGCATTTGAATGACAGAATGACAGATGGTCAAATAAGCATCCACATTTCAATGCAAGAGAATCAATAAGCCTCTGTCAGCTATTACAAAAAAGCTCAAACCCTGCTCAGGTCCATTCATCCACCTGTGTTCCATGCTAAGGCTTTGACTGTAGCATAAGACCATGTCTTCTTACTACCTAAGAAGCACTAAAATTACATAAAACTAGATATACAGAGAATACTGAAGATCTAGTTATGTCTGGAAGTTCTTACCCAAATTACTGTTAGACCAGGTTGTTTATCATCCTGATATTTAACTGCCAATGACCTGAAATAATGATGCAATACTACAAGCTATTTGTAAGCATTTCTGTGTTTTATATGTAAATATTTATCTTCATACACATCTAGTCTTCCCTGTCTAAATCATTATGATCAAAGTTATTCAATACAATCCTTTATAACATGTTATTTCATAGCATGGCCTAATCACATGCTATATCAAAATAAGATTTGGTAAAGGCAGTACAGGAAATAAAGGAAATAAGATTACACTAATTCAGACACTGAATAAAGAATGGAATGACTGTCTTAATTCAGGCAATTTGAATTATTAATGAACTGTTTGCATCTGTAAAGATTCTGTAGAGACTTACTCTATTAGAAAGATTTCCTCAACCATCTGGATCAGGAAATTGGAACCTCAATTCTGAAAGGTCAGATGCAAGACGCTGGAAAGGGCTGCTCTTTTCCAGAATTTCCTTCATTGACTCAAACACTGTTACCAGGAAGCCCATCCTCACAAGTGGGTAACAAAGTGCCACAGTAAACAGTGTGATGCTGAGACAGCAAGCTATTCACATGGTTCCAGAATTATTCTCCAGCCCCATATGAAGGGGGTGTTTCTCCCACTGAAACACCAGAGCAGGAGAGCAGCAGCTGCAAGGGTAGTTTGGGATCTGAGGTTTGTAGGTCTGTCATCATTCATTACTGAAAAGTCACAGCAAGAAGAGAAGTCTATTTTCTCCTGCATCTGGTGCCCTCACCTTTCTGCTCCAAAAGAGAATATTTGTTGTGAAAGTTTCTAGGCCATGGCTGTTTTATTCAGCCCATCAACCACTGAGAACAGAGAGAAGGATTTTTACTCATGAACAAATGCTGATTTTATTTGTTCATTCTTCACACTGGAGAATGCTAACACTTCACAGAATCACAGATGTAAAATCACTCAGAATACGTAAAGTGATTTGTATATTAGTAAATCTCTGGGCTTACAGAGATAACCTAATTTGCTCTCTGTACCTAGCAAATTCTACCTAAAGAACAACATTATTTGTCAATGTCTAAAATTGACTAAGACTTCCCATGAGAAATTTATTATTACTGACAACAGGACTGAAAGAAACCACTAGTCCTTTACATTAGATATTTTATTCCTTTAATCTTGCTCAATTATACATTGTATTGAGTCTGTTATTTATTATTTTTGACCTCTCTGCATGCCATTCTTTTGGCAATTTGCCAGTCTTCTTTACAGACAGTTACTTACACTTCAAAAAATGTCCTCCTTCCTTCTGATACTGCTCTTCCCTTTTAAACTGAAACCAACATCCAAATCTCACTGTGTTTTGGAATTGCAACAAGAAAATTCCCTCCTAGCAAACCAGTAAATATCACAAAGGTTCAGGTAAAGAAAGAGAGGTGATCTTTAGGAATTGCTGTTAAGATTTACAGTCCTGACCAGAGACTGTCTCTTCATGATAGATGTATTCGATAGATGTATCAGACGTATTTGATAAAAAGCCCAGGTTACTGCCACACACACCACAGAGTGTACTGTAAATAAGAATAAGCCCCAATATTTCAAAGAAATCTAGTAACAAGGCTCAGAATTTTACATACAAAAGTTAATAAATAACCCATGCATATATGTCTCAGCAGCTGGTCAAACATCATATGCCTTGTAATTGTACAACCTTCAGCAGGGATGCACAGAAACAGAAATTTAGGCATATCAGTTGGGAAATAGATTTTAAATGTCCCATAAGGTAAATATGTACAAAATTATACCATCATCTACACTAAAAAAATAAAAAAATCACTTTTTATAATGCTTTAAAGTCAGGTGGCTAATGGTGCTCGAATAATTTTCCCACCCATATTGTAGAAAACTCTTACAGCTACAGGATCCTGCACATTCAAGCACTGCAGCTTCTACAACTATGCAAACAGAAATCCTGAAGTATGACAATCAGCAGATAAAGGGACAGATGGTATGAGCAGTCCAGCATCACCAGGGCTTAGAGTAACCTCTTCCTTAACAGAGATCCCTCAAATCTCATCCGATCCCACTGCATCTTTTAGACATCTTTGAAATGACACAGCAATTCTCATTATGCTCTTGGCAAACCTTCCCCATCAAATCAAGTACAGTATTCCCTCTAGTAATCAAAAGTTATGTTTCCAAGTCTGGATTCACCAAGCACATTTGTCATACATAACAGACACCTTAGATTTTCCTGATGAGTGCAAGTCACAAAAGCCAAACAAATTGCATTACATTTGTTTTGTACTTCCAACTTCATCACTCAGCTCTGCCATTTGTTTCTTGCATGAGTGAGCTGTTCCCAGCATCATCCTTAATATTGTTAAAACAAATCCACAAAGCAACAAAAAAACCCTCAACCAAAAAGCACGTTTTTACACCAATATGCTTGCCTTGCTATCACTCACATGAGACATGGTTCCTACCCTTTCATAAACCTCAGCAATGTCTGTTGAAGAGGAAACCACAAGGGAAACAGCAGATTTCTGCTGAAAAAGAACTGTGCAACCACCTCTGGCATTTTCAGAGGTGTATGTATTTACCTTTACTAAGCAAAACACAGGAAAGGGACGAGCCAAAGTGTCATTAGAGCTGGTTTCAGCAATCGGGTAATCAAAGGTTTAACTTTATAAAGTGCATCATTCTTGACATTTTATTGTATGGTTATCTGTTACCATCAGGTTCCATCAGAATACTGAGCATCAGAATTACTGAGCACCTTGTGCACAGTCTGCTGTAACTGGGGCTTTACAATTAATATTTCTGAAACAATGTGTGCTCTAATCACTTCAGAAGCTTCTTATTAAAAAAGTGGCAAAACCAAAATGCAAAGTACAATTGAGTTCCAAGTTCAACAGTTACCACAAACACTTGTCAGACAGCCTTTACACAGCTCCAGACCATCCTGTACCCAGGCTGGACAGTCTTATACAGCCCCCATTTGAACCGAGTCAATGAACACATGGCACAAAAGTGATAAGACAAAGCAATGGCTGCCTTTCATTGTGCCTCTGAACGACTTGGTTCTGAAGCAGCCAGCCAGAAAGACACATAGAGTCTTCTCCATATTACTTTTCTGAGGCACTGACTGATTCAACATTTTGTAAAACAACACAGGAAAAAGTTAACTGTGCAGATGTCTCAAATCCACAGGTATCAGAACACATTAATTCCCCAAAGGCTTCAAAAAATTAATTTCTTTACAATATTAATAACTCACAAATAAACAAAGTTTATGAATATTTCTAAACAATGTTTAACATTCACATCAGAAGTTTCAGGCCTTGGGTTTTTTTTAAAAGATGATCCATTTTCCTCTCCCACATTCAGCAGCCAGCTATGGACATTTCCAGCAACGTGCTCCGTGCCCTCTTCTCTCAGCAGCAGAGTTCAGCTCATCACATCTTCCTGACTCTGCAGACAATTACTGCAGTTTTGCAGAGAGATTTTGACTACAACCAGATCCTGCTGTACTGATAGAGAGAATACATGCAGCTCCAGGAATGCTGGCCACACCAGCAGACCCATCTAGCAGGAACACGTATCCTGAGCTCCCTGCACAGAAGATTTGGCTCCTGAAGGAGTTTGCTGTGTTATTCTACTAACATCAACAGGAATCACACAGGTGAATATCCACCTGCACTTTTGATTTTAGCAACTAATACCAGCGTAGCAAAGGGAAGAATAGTTCTCTAGCAGGTATTAGTGGGAGATAGGTTATATATCAATTATTATGAGCATATAATAATAACAATGTGGCTATTCAAATAAGGCTTTAAGGAAGAAAAAGTTTCTGCAATGCTACAGATTTTTATCTCATAAATACCCATCTCTGTTTCTGCAAGTCAACTGACGTGCACAAATCTTTCTAGACTCAAACAGCTTTCTTGAAAAGAAAAAAGCTCTCAGCAGCTTACTTTTATCAAGATTCCACAGCTGCTTGGTGTAAACATTCCAGAACACGTTCCCTTATCAAATTCTTGAGAAGATTTGTAACACAGAACAAAACCAAATGACATTCCCAACCCCAATAGTTTGGTGTTTACTTACAAAACCATGACTATGCAATTGGTCCCTGAAAAGAATAATTTCTCTCTCTGTAGATACTGCAGCATAGACAACCTAATGTTCCACAAAGTATTTCTAATGCAAAACTCTCAAATTTAATACCAGACAAGAAGAACTTTGAAGAATTTCCCAATAAACATATTGCTTTCTAATTTTAAAGACCTATTTGGAAATCATTATGCAGCAACCTTTTCTCCTCAGTGGGATTCAGCAACAGATTAGCAAGCAGTTAAAACCCTGAAATTTGTACCCTGTGGTTAAGCAAAGGAAAAAGCCACGCTGGTTGCTAATATTTTGGTCAAATCTGACTTTAAAGAAAATAGGAAGGTTGGGACTACTGACTGTGATTTAAGTACTATTCTACATGGGACATGTTCAACCTTTGCAATAATAGGACAAATTTCTGATGACAGGTTCTAGGACCATTGTAAGACTTTCTGCAGGGGAACAGTTGGACATTCACAAGTCATGCTGCTAATCACTGTAGCCAGTTGGGAACTTGGTTCACACACAAGTGAATCCCATTTCCTGCTGACTGCTCTAGCAATTACATTTGGCTTTATACAAGCAACACCTGCAAGTACAATTTTAACATTTCACTGCAAGTATGGCTGAGCTGAATATTGATAACTTGAGCTCACAGTGTCTGTGAACTTTTGTGAGATAAAAAAACTCCTATATACACAAACATTATGGTTTCCAAACACAAAAAATACTTAAATATTGTGAATCTATTGTGAAGATTTTTGGAAAACGTCAACAGAAAAGGAAACTGAGCTAGTAGCAATCTCCCCAAACAATATAAAAGAAACAAACAAGCTGAGTGGATCATGTTGGTCACAAAAATAGCTAAAAACGGTTTTCATCTGTCTCTGTATGTTCAGGAAACGGGCTCCAAATCTCTGTCCCTTTCATGCCAGCAAAGCAAGCAACAGCACCAATACGGTACTGGAGCCCTCAGAGATTGTCAAAGGCCTTCATACTCTGAAGGGCAGATTTCTTTTCCAGCTTTTATTTCAGAAGGGCTCAGATCTGTCCAGAGACTGGTCCCATATGCATCTCCTCTGCATCATTATGCCCACCTCTCCTCTCTGGGCAAACAGCCTCCAGGCACCCTCCAGGTTCCCCATTCAGAACAAGATGACACTCTAGTCCAGTTCTTTCTTTTCCCCATGCCTGGCTGGGTACAGCTGCTGGGCCTTCACACTGATAAAGATCAGCCTCAGGCTTCAAATTTTGCTATTTTGACTCCTCTGATTTCCACATTCAAACTGTGAAATCTTTGGGACACACCCTGTCTTTCACATATCCTTATAAAAGTTATTAGGAATTATTCTGGCCCAGTAGCAGCTAAAAATTATGAGCAAAAAAATGGGGGGAAAAAATAAGAAAAAAATAGAGGAAAAAATGGGGAAAGTACCTGATACACAATGAAGCAAGTCATACTGAAATATTTTCTCAGAAGTGGAAAGTTTTCAACTGTTTGCTCACTTCATCTTAATTTTGGTTCAAAGTTGGTAGCTTAATATTAAATAATTCTGGTTTGATTTTAGAACTTTTCTTCTCCAGAAAATAACTGAAATTTTATTAATGTAATTAGTTTTCAAAATATAAAATTTTAAAGTTTTGTTATTTTTCGTTCAAGGTTGGGAGGTGGGAGATTAATGGAAAACAAAAAAACTGGCAAATGATTTTGCTTTTAGTTAATCCATATTTTGACATACGTGGTTCGTGTAGAAAAATCATCAAGAAGGTCTATTTCCTTTGTCTACAATATTCTTCAGTAGGAACTGATGATGATTCAGAGTTTGCATAATCAGATTTTTAATTTGCACAGAGGTTTCTGCCTCTTGAGGAAAAAAGAAAAGCTTATTTGCCTGGAATACAGAACGAACACAGAAACTTTGAAATGCACAACATAATTTGGTGAAGAAGAAACATGCAGGGCCAGTAACCCAGAGGTCAGTGGACTAAGACTCTTCTCTGCTATTATTCAGCTCCCTCCCAGCACCCAGCCCAGAGCCTGGCTTTAGCTCCAGCCAAGGACCCCCTTCCTTCAGGCCAACAATTTATGGGACCATTTGCAACACTCCCAAACGTGGAGGTGCAGCCCAGCAGAATGGGGAGCTTTGTGGTTTTGGTATTAAGGACAGAACATCCTGTCCTTTCCAAGCAGAGTGTCCTGAGCAAGAAGCAGAGCAGAGGAAACCAGGGGGTTCAGCTGAGCCCAAGCTCCAGGAAGGCCCAGCTCGGTCCCCTCCCTACATCTTCCTGGATGCACTCTGTGCTGCTGCTGCTGGAGCCGGGTCAGTGCAGGGGAGGGCAGGGCACACACAGCCCCAGTGTGGCACACACAGCCCCAGTGTGGCACACACAGCCCCAGCGTGACACACACAGATCCAGCGTGGCACACACAGCCCCAGCGTGACACACACAGATCCAGCGTGGCACACACAGATCCAGCGTGGCACACACAGATCCAGCGTGGCACACACAGCCCCAGCGTGGCACACACAGATCCAGCGTGGCACACACAGCCCCAGTGTGGCACACACAGATCCAGCGTGGCACACACAGATCCAGCGTGGCACACACAGATCCAGCGTGGCACACACAGCCCCAGCGTGGCACACACAGATCCAGTGTGGCACACACAGCCCCAGTGTGGCACACACAGCCCCAGCGTGGCACACACAGATCCAGCGTGGCACACACAGCCCCAGCGTGGCACACACAGCCCCAGCGTGGCACACACAGATCCAGCGTGGCACACACAGATCCAGTGTGGCACACACAGCCCCAGCGTGGCACACACAGATCCAGCGTGGCACACACAGATCCAGCGTGGCACACACAGATCCAGCGTGGCACACACAGATCCAGTGTGGCACACACAGCCCCAGTGTGGCACACACAGATCCAGCGTGGCACACACAGATCCAGCGTGGCACACACAGATCCAGCGTGGCACACACAGTCCCAGTGTGGCACACACAGCCCCAGTGTGGCACACACAGCCCCAGCGTGGCACACACAGATCCAGCGTGGCACACACAGCCCCAGTGTGGCACACACAGCCCCAGTGTGGCACACACAGATCCAGTGTGGCACACACAGCCCCAGTGTGGCACACACAGCCCCAGTGTGGCACACACAGATCCAGTGTGGCACACACAGCCCCAGTGTGGCACACACAGCCCCAGTGTGGCACACACAGATCCAGCGTGGCACACACAGCCCCAGTGTGGCACACACAGATCCAGTGTGGCACACACAGCCCCAGTGTGGCACACACAGCCCCAGTGTGGCACACACAGCCCCAGTGTGGCACACACAGCCCCAGCGTGGCACACACAGCCCCAGTGTGGCACACACAGCCCCAGTGTGGCACACACAGATCCAGTGTGGCACACACAGCCCCAGTGTGGCACACACAGATCCAGTGTGGCACACACAGCCCCAGTGTGGCACACACAGCCCCAGTGTGGCACACACAGCCCCAGTGTGGCACACACAGATCCAGTGTGGCACACACAGATCCAGTGTGGCACACACAGCCCCAGTGTGGCACACACAGATCCAGTGTGGCACACACAGCCCCAGTGTGGCACACACAGCCCCAGTGTGGCACACACAGATCCAGTGTGGCACACACAGCCCCAGTGTGGCACACACAGATCCAGTGTGGCACACACAGATCCAGTGTGGCACACACAGCCCCAGTGTGGCACACACAGATCCAGTGTGGCACACACAGCCCCAGTGTGGCACACACAGATCCAGTGTGGCACACACAGCCCCAGTGTGGCACACACAGATCCAGTGTGGCACACACAGCCCCAGTGTGGCACACACAGCCCCAGTGTGGCACACACAGCCCCAGCGTGGCACACACAGCCCCAGTGTGAGACTGCATTGGCTCAACTGCACCAGGAAACGCCCTCCGGGAGCAGCCAAGAGCACTTCCAGCTCAGCACGGGTACTGACACCCAGGGCACTCTGAGAGTCAGCCCCTGCACTTTCCCAGCTCCCTCTCTATTAATCTGACTTCAGTACTTGCACCTGGATTTAATAGGAAATGGTAACTTCTACTTTTCTCAGCTGTGCAAAGGCTGGGAAGACACGGCCACCAAGTATCTGGTCATCATCACCCGCTGAACAGTCACATATTTGGACCAATAGACCCAGTTTAAATTTATACTTCCCACATGCAATCAGCCATACAACTCCATTTTTATACTACATGGGCATCAGTGACATTGTTACAAATGTAATCACAAAGTTTGCTTTACTGCACACCAGTTCCCTGTACACTAAATTTACCAAGCAGTGCTAAGTTTCTGGTCCCCAACAGGAAGAATGCACAGAACGGGGGTGTTTGCCCCGCTTCCTTTAACTGTGAGCTGAGACCATCAAGAAAAGTGCTTACCCTTTTTTTTTTTTCAAATTTATGAATAAAACAAAAGTACAGTTTCTTCAGGAAAAAATACCCCGTTAGCTCAGCCCGTTTCCTAGGCCTGGTTCTTCATGCCCTGTTACACAAAAAGACCATGAAAGGGAGAGAACAAACCCATGCCTAAACAGGATGTAAGGTTAGTGCTTGATGTTTCAAGCTTTTTTTTAGTCCTCGTTTGTTTCTGCACAAGTAAGACCATTGTTTCTTAACCACAAATTAGATTTATATAGCTCAAAATCACTGAAGGACAACAACATCATTCGGATCAAATAGAAGTTAATACAAGAATCACAGCACTCTAATATTTGGAACATTTTTAGAAAGTCTGTGTGTAAAATATTCAAGTATATAACTTTTTTCTCCCTACAGTTGAAAGAAATTTAGATATCCTAAAATCTAATTTCAGAAGTAAAATTTACATGTGTATAGTACTCAAATAATAATTATGCTGATAGAGAACCAGTAATACATAAAAGACTTTGCTAGTAGAAAATAAATTCAAAGGCTGAAGTTGCAGGACAGGAAGAGTGGATAGATCTTCAAGTTTCTTGCTGCAGTCTTCAAGATTAAAATTTAAACAATTCAGAGTGAGAATGAGCAAACTTTTTATTCAAATATTTCTGGCTGTTCAAATTTAGTCTCCTGTTAAAGCTCTATTAAGAGCCTTTCAGAGGCAAACAATAGGCTTTTCAAAAATGAGACAGCAAATCTGATAAAAAGAGCCACCTTTGAGTCAAACAAGTGAAGATTATTAAACATTTTTTTAATAACTGAAAGCGTGAAAGAATTTTTTCCCCTTAAAAATGTAAGAATTCACACATAGCTGGCAGTCAATAAATATCAATAGATTTAATGCAAAAGCACTTACAAATTTTCTATTTTAAATCGGTTTGTACATGTCTGAAATAATCCAATTGTATATTACATAGTTAAAATAACAAAGTGCCTTTGTATATAATTTTTAAGGTGACTGCCAATTTTGAGAAGTGATTATATTTCACATAGACAAAAAAGAGTTATAAAAGAAGTTACATAATGAAACAGCTTCACTATATAGGTAAGGTCCTTCCTCTTTGTATTAAGCCTCAACAAAACTTCCACCACAGTAAAATATGAGAATCCCCCAACCATGGGCTCCAAAACTCCAGCTGAGGAACTGCCTCTGTGCAGCTGCTGCTTCACCAACTGCCTGGAGAACTCCCCAGGTTCTGAACCCTCCTGCAGCAACTGCCTGGAGAACTCCCCACGTTCTGAACCCTCCTGCAGCAGCTCAACACAAGGGGCAGGAGAGGAAAGGACGGCACAGACCTGGAGCCTGGGCTGCCTGGCAGGGACCGAGCACTCTCTGCTCTCTTTCATTCAGTTGCTGACTAATTTTTAGAGTAAGTGTCTACACACATGCTGTCACTACAAGCTAAAAAGTTATGAGCAGAATGTCTTAGCCAGTCTTTGCCGAGCGAGAACAGCGAACAACTCCCATCAGTCTCATGGACACAAGAGCAGGAGCTGCTGCTGTTCCCCCCAGCTCTCAGGCTGCTCCCCAGAACAAACACTGCAGTCTCTGCTCCAGGTTAGTACCACACTGGCTTCTGACCAACTGCCAGCCAGACAAGTACAGGTTAGGGCTTTGGGGCCCATGAGCAGCTTTCCCCTGTAGTGACCCATTTGCCAGCTGCAGTCTGTGAGAACACAATGTCAGCCATGAAAGGACCACAAAAGTTGATTAAAAACCAACACTTTGCCTGCAGCACACACACTCATAAACATGAAAAAATGGGAGGGAGGAATGAACATGGAACAAATATTCAAGTATTAGTCCTATTTTTTGGTAAGGAAAAGATCTTTGTGATTGGATTGCAAAATAGCACATGGATTTCTCTTTCGATAAAGTAACAGGACTCACAGATATTTTTTATTTACTTTTCTGAAGTCAATAAGATCACTTTATATTAAAGAAGGTGCATACATACTACAATAAAAAATTATGTCAGCAGGTATATAGCATACACAAACATGTCTGGTGCTATATGATCACTAATACAAAGCAAGAAAAAAAGAAATTTCAGCCTGAGAAACCAAACTTCTGATACTTCCCAGGTCCTTCAGCAGGATCAGTGCCAGACAATAATATTAAGCTTTGTATACTCTAGGAGAAATTGTTCCACTCCAATGGAGATCTTCAAGTAAGACAGTATGTTATACACATGCAGCTAAGTAGTGGAAGATGTGCTATATTTTCCATGAACAAAACCTTAAATATCTTCTTGCCACTTCAAAAGTAGTTTTCTATATGCAATTCATTTTGAAGAGTAGTTCTTTTTTCCTCTTCTTAGAAACATTAATGCAAGTCACTTCCTTTAGCAAATTAAAATATCCTAAAATTCCTCAGTCTCTTTGAATTTTAATATATAGAAAAAATTCATGCCGAGAAAACCAGCAAACTAGAATGTAAATTCTGGAGTTAAATCATTTTGAACAAAACTTGTACTTAACTGTGCTCTCCCAGGTCTAAGTCCACCAGCAGAGACTGGCATGTAACTAGAACTGTAGAGTGAAAGCAGTGTGGAACTGCAGCTGCCATCCCTCCCCAGAAGGATTTTCTCATGCAACCCTCCAAAGGTGAACTTGCAAGCACAGGGCAGAGGCAGCACAAGCTCTGTGATGGGGGCACTCCTGTCCCTCCCAGGCCATCTTGTTACTGCAATTCTGTGCATCTTTTATGAGGTCGTGCCCCTCCCACAGTAAAGCAATGAAAGCATATTAGTTGAAGTATCAACTGCACACACAATTAAGAGGCATGGGAAAGTGGCTCCCCTTAGATGATGGAGTTAACTCCCTTTAGTTCAGCAGGACCAAGCTGTGCACCAGCTTGCATATTATTATTGTTGCTACATATTGTATTATTACAGAAGATTATACATACACGCCACGGACATTGTTCAGACTCCAATTACACAAGTTGACTCAGAGACTGTAGAGGAATCAAGTCCACCACATGCAGTTATTACTGTGCTCTGTCTAAAAGATTTGAAGTGCTTTAGTGCTTATATAAAATGGTCAAAACCACTCAACTCACCCCACAAGCAAGAAGCAGCACAGATTTTCTGAATGATGGCAGTAATTACGCAACATTTTTGCATTTCACTTGTAGAAATGGGAAGTAAAGAAGGAGCCCTCTGGGTAACTGGCACTCACAGATTCTTTGGATGCAACTACCATCTCAAGGCAGTCACAGAATTTGCTCAACCCCAAACAAGCCTGTAAAGTCTGTAAACCTGATACAAAATCTGCTCAATCCAAGACCAGCCTTTAAAGTCTTAAAACCTAACACACATTCTTACATTCTGTATTTTATCCTCCTGAAAAGGCTTTATTAACACAAACTGGGACTGGAGTCTAAATTAAAAGGTACAAACTTTAAAAGATTGCCTCTGCAACAGAAGAAGTATATTGTTCCTGACTAACTCACTGAACTATAGCAAAAAACAGATTTATAGCTCTGAAAGAGGACTTTTGACTTCACCATAGACTTTGGAATAGAAGTCTTGCAAAAAGTTGCTTTTTGCAATATAGCTTCACTAGTGCTGATGAAAGCCTACAACACAATATAAAATCCTTTCAAGGTCATGCATTTCAAATCCATGAAAAGCAATCTGGTTAAACTCAATTATCTTTTTACTACCATCTTAATTTCAAACAAGTCAAATTTTATATCTGAAAGCTTTAACTTACACCTTAAAAATATTTAAAGGAAAATAAATACACCTCCAACTAGTAAGTGAATTGCTAATGCTGAGAGAGCCCATGACTTTTCAAGTCAGCTCCAGATTTGACTATTCATACTCCAGCAGTTGAACTACAGTAGCAGAATGAAAAACAGACACTACCAAACCCACCCAACATGTAGACTAGATTTCAATAAAATCAAAAATACTATAAAATCAAACTGAAGGCTCTGGAAATCTCATATACCACAGGTCAGTAACTGGAATTAAATGGTGTTACAGCCTTTTAAGCCAGACAGAACACAAAAAAAAAAAAACATTCTCTACAGCTTCATTGTCTGCAAAAAGCTCTTAACATTTCAGCCAAAGAAAATATTCTTACAAACACCACCAGTCCTACAATGACAGGAAATCACTGTAAACCCAGACTCAAGGTACTACTACAGAAAAGTACCTTTTTCTTTACATAGAATCATGCTGGAAATGAGAGGGAGCTCCACAGGAAGTACCCGAGCTGCAGCAGCATTATTTTAGTGATGCAAATCCTTGAAAACATTTCTTCTTGTTCTACTGCCCACTTGACTCTACTAAAAACATTCAGGACAGAGTGATGTTACTTCTAAAATATTCTTTGTGCATCATATTAGTTAACATTGCTCCATATCAAGTATCCTCATGGCATCTTGAAGATAAAAAAAAACCCAAAAACATTATGGCCAGTGTGAGCAATTGCCCTTCTAACTGAAATGGTTCAAACCTCAAACAGCATCCAGATAACCTAGAAAAAAATGAATGACCTAAAGCCTTTCCCATTGAAAATACAACCATGAAGAGAGAGTTACAGGGAGGAAAACTACAGACGACGTCTGTACGCGTCCAACAGTGTCTGTAAAAAAAAATATTCCATTAAAGAAAATTTCTTTTCCATTGTGCTGCCTGGCAACGTGCCTAATTACTGTGGTAAAAAAGAAAAGTGGATGAAAAATGATCCTGCTCAGCTTGTAACACTCCATAAGCTCTTTCTAACTTGAAAATTTTATTTGCTCTAAACAAATGTTAATTTTACCACTAAAAAAATATCTATCTGGGATTGTTGAGAGGTTAACAAGATATATTTTAAGTAGTATTTCAATATATTTTATTATAGCAAGACAGTAATTACATTTTATTAATAAAAAAGAAGTAAATCCAAAGTTATGCTTTTTATGGACTTATTCCCCTAAACACCTACAGTAATTTTGTAAGAATTTACTCAAAGCCTCTACCTAAATAAAATTCTAAGTGGAAATTGCTTCTTATCCGGCTCCCACAGTGTTTGGTTCTGACTCTAAAAAAACTGATTTAGTGGTAAGACACTAACTAACACGAACTGATTTAATTTTCAATTCTGCATTTTATGGAGTTCTTCAGGTTTTATTTAATTAAAAGTCAGATGCTCAAAAGACTAACTCTATCCTGCATTTCTTCCTCCTTGGTCTGAACACATTGTTGTGTCCCTTCATAAGATTCACTGCTGGTTTGAGCACCCAGTCAGTTCCATAATTAAATATTAGGCCTATTTAACAGGTGGTTCAAACCAGGGTCTTAAATGTTTTAGCCATCACCACAGAGCAAAGCAGTGAATGGAAGAAAAATGATGCTTTAATCCTCCCAGTACCTGCACAGAATGTTGCACACTGAAGGTCCCAGTTCAGTCTGACAGCAGGCAGGCAAGTGTGCAAGTCTGAACAGAAACAGGCACCTCTGACAGCAACCTAGCAACTCTGCTGGCAAACTCTTTTTTTTTCTCTTCTCAAGTGAAGGCATAGATAACAAAAGCTACATGTATTTCCATTAGAACTTCTGATATAAACTTGAGACATAATTCAGAAATTGCCAGCTTTACCTGAAGGAATTCACCTTCAGGGCTGTTGCAGGACATCAAGTTGGAATTGTCTCTTCCATTTCTTCCACGAAGCATAACAGCAGTTCTGAAATTATGCTTGTTCTGTATCCTGTCTGCATTCTATCTTATGAATTCTGCCAATGAGAAACAGATGCTATGTGTGGTTTTTTCCTGACAGCATTTCAATGGGGGAAGGCAACAAGCTTGAAGACAGCTCCACAATGTTTAATTGCTTTACAAAATGGGACACTACAGGACTCACCCTGAGTGCACAGTTGCAAATAAACAAAATACCTGTCCACTTCAATAAGTTCAAGGCTGTTCCCTAAATCATATTCCTATTACACTGCATGGTGACAACACTCCATGGGAGGAAGTCAGCACCTCTTCTGAACAAATGACACACAACAGACACAAGGAGCATCACTGCCACTGTGCCCACCTCCTGAACATCAGCTCTAAAATCAACTGAGTTATTCACTGACTGTGACAAGTCTGCATTGGCAAGCACCACTCCCAGCAAGCCAACAACCAGGGGGATTTCTCCTTGCTCCCAGGTTTCAGGAGCATGGCTCTGCCCCCATTTTTAGTTGCTAGCTATAATAGGTTTATACAGATTAGCTGCATTAGTGTTGTGTCCCTGCTAAGCTCTGATGCTGGGTTGCTAATCATCTTCTCCCCCATTCCATGACCCTTCTTCAATACAAGTTGTTCTTGGGCTTGTTTTTTTTAACTGCCCCACTCCTGACCTTACAGACCTACTGATCTCAACATTTCAGGACACAGCTGTAGAACTGGAGCAGGCTCTTAGTTATCTTGTTGCATCTTAAGAAATGAATGATTCTGTTACTAACTAAATCAAGCATAGTCAGGGCTATAATTCCCATCTTGTAGCTTTAAGTGACCATTCCCAGATTGTAAAGGCTACACAGTTAAATCGGTGGCTCTGTTTCCCAATCACATCCAGAACTGCTGTTACATTAAAAGCAAGCAAGAAAATAGTTACTGGTCACTATGGGTAGATTTTCTTACCTTATTTTTCCCCAATTTTCAAGTCAAACACGGTTTTACTAGTCAATATTAGTCAACTGGAGGGAACAAACAGATGGCAATAAAACTTTCCCACCATTCTTAACAGCAAATTACTCTGAAAAACAGTGTTGACTTGTGGAGTAATCACTTCCTATACCAGACCATGCCTGTGAATTCTGGATAGCACGGGACAGAAAGCAGAATCAAGCAGACTTAGTGCTACTCCTCCTATCTTATAAGTAATGCCTAAGGCAAAGAATATGAAGAGCCAGCCAAGCAGCTATTTAAAGGAGGAGCTATCCCACTATTATAAACCATAGTGTAAGTAAGCTACAAATATTTCATTGCAGAGATAAAATTGTTCTGTGTGGCTGTTGGGAGGGTTAAGTATCATCTGGAAGACATGAGCACTCTGTTCTTGCACAATATCATTTTGTACAAAACGGCAATGGAAAGGATTTTCCTCATTAACGAACCATGATGGGAGGAAGAATGAAACTTAAGCCAGCTAATTTTTCCTAGATCATAATGTTCTTCATTTTTAGGTCATTCAAGTTCCATATTAATTCCAGAAAGATGGAGACTTTGCAATCCCCTGCTCCCTCTCTCATTACATATGTAATTGTAAAAGCTACCCTGCTGTAATAAAACATTAATCTCTGTACTTCTCATTATGGGATCCCAGACTCCCAGTGATGGATGAGCATGCAGCAGAGCACATTTCCACAGTGCACTGGAATATCACTGAGTCATCATTTGGAATAGGAAAGCACAAGGCCAGAACTTACAGTACACCTTTTTGTTTGTTTGTTTTAAACCTACACTAAAGTAACTTCTGAGTCATATCATATACAGAGATACCTGAGATGTTATTTAGGCACAGTCGTACCCAATTGAATAATTCTGCATATATACAAACACAAGAACTTTAACTAGCTTCTGAAATGTGCCTTCCTTGCAGTGTTAAAGACAGAATTCATTATACCCAGGAACACCAGCACATGACATGGGCATAGACAAACATTATGCAGATTTAAATGAAGAAGACTGGAGAGCTACTACTTCATGTTGAGTTTCACACACCCTTCAGTGTGTCCTCTTTTGTAGAGCAACACTAATATTAGTTAAATGTTTAAAAAGTATTGGAAGTTCTAAGCCTCTAACATTTTCAGTGCTTATCCAAACTGTGACAAATATGAAGTTCTTTTACTTTCTCAATAATTATCAAACAGACAATACAGAGCAGTAAGTATTCCTTTTTAGAGAAAGATCTTAAGATCATGCAAACTGAAAAATAAAGGTATGAAATTCACATCTTCAGATTTCACTACCACTAGACATTATTCTCATAACAGGCTTAAAAACTACTTGCAGAAGAGTGACTGTAAGAAATGAAAGCTGCCCAAAAGAGCCATCTTCTGAAAAAGCAAATGTGCCTTGGTGGGGACAACAGCCATCTGAGAGACCCCTGCAGTGCTTTTGGATTAAGGCTAAAGAAATACATGGTAAGACATTTACTGTAGATAAAAAGAACACAGGAATGGCCAACTCATTATGTCTTACCATCATTCCATAAAAACTCAGCATTCATAATCTAACATGTATCACACTGTAAGGATTCAAAAAACCTTGAGTTCCTTGATATTTTACACTTCCTATCACAGTCCACCAAACAAACAAGGCAAGAGTAACCTTTTGAAAACTGCAACTTTTCTGTGTATCAGATGTCTGCTTTAGTTTTTAAGTAACACTACAGTGCTCTCTTTCCCTAGATATATTGTTTCCTCCTATTGTCTTTTAGTTCTCACTTACTAAAATTAATTGTTGTCTTTAGCACAAGCATCAGTTAACACACCAACATCCACCTGACATCAAGAAGCAGGGGTAAATATAGATTGTCATTAGCCAAATGCTCCACTTTTAAAATGAAAGTACTATAAAGTGCCTCTGACCTAAAAAGCATGTCCTGCTGGCAGCACAGCTCCCTGGGAAGAGATGACAGTCATTTAGCTGGGCTGTGTATCAGCAGCTGCAATCCCTTACAAGTGGTTGGGTGTGGACAAAACCTGTTCAAAGCAAAACCATTCGAGGTTTAAGCACACTCAGTTTAAACAGCGCCTGAAGTGATACAAGACACAGCCAAACGTGCTGTGCTCTTCTTTCCCTTCAAATATATCCAAGAAGTTTTATAGGCATAGCAGGCCAGACTGCTCTGACCTCTGCAAAGCAGCTATTTTTACCCTCTTCCAAAGCCAAAATACACTTTGCACAGAAGCCCTCGTGTCCTTCCACTGAAAAGGGGGAAAAAAAAATGAAAAAGTTGTGCAGATGATTGGCTCAGATGCCACGAGCACAACGTGTTTACACTGTAGTTGCACAAAGCTACACCAGCTGAATATTCCTCACAGAACTGTCACCTGTATGTGTTCCTTGGCCTTTGAAACTACTTTGAACTATTTTATTTTGAACTTTCTGCCAGAATACCTGTTTCTTTGTCCTTGTTCTCTTGAAGATACCAGCAGAAAAGGTCACTTGTACTAATAAATCCATGCCAGTTTAAAAAAATGGTTGTAATTAAACTGTAGAAAAGCACCATCATGAACAGAAAAACACCTAGATATTTAAAGAACAGCTTTATATGTATAGAAAGTACTGGCAATTTTCATATACAGGGGGACAGCACAAGGTCCCACACAACTCAAACACCTAAAACCAAAGCTAAACAGCACACTGTCTGTCATCTATAAATCAGCACATTTTCTGCAGATAATTCATAAGAATTTCTCTAGGCAGAAGGAAACAATTTCAACATGGCACACAGAGAAAACACGAAGTAACATCAAGGAAAGAATCCAGATCTGCCAGTTCCTAAATCTTACATTCAGTATATTAGGCCTCTTCAGTTTTTCTAAGGACCACAGTTTAATATAAAGATAGTCTAAACTGAATAAATTCACCTCCCCAAAATCTAATTAAAATTAAATTTCACTGTTTTATACAACGAGGACCAAGAGTAAGAATGAAGGTTCCATACACAAAAGGGAGGGGAAAAAAAAAGCTGAAATTATTATTTTGCTTTTGTCTGAAAAACAACAGGTTTTTTCAGAAGTCAGATTTATAGCAAAGGAAAATGAGGAATTGTGAAGTTAACAATGGAGCAGAACTAATTTCTGAAACCAGCAAAATCTTTCAAACAGGATTTATTAAGGAGACAAAAGCATGCTACACAGAATGCTATCTCTAATGGGGATTAGAAATAAGAAATCCTCATGTAAATTCTACTTTTCTAGTTAGTGTTCAGTCTGCCAGTTCTATGAGATGTCACCACTAAAGTGAGAAAAGGTATAACGTGTCTTAGGTAAAAGTACTCCTCTGGTGATGTAACACTTGAAAACACTTCAATTTGGATTCTAAAGCAGTACACCAAAGACACTAGAACCAATAAGAGCAGTTTTAATGTTTTCTTTTTTAATTTTTCATTGCCCAGCAGTAAAGAATGAAGAATACAATGGTGATTATCAATAGGTAAAAATTCAGGATGTGAAATATTGATAAAGTTTGATACAGCTGTAATTAAACTTCTAATACTAAGAATCAAACAAAAAATCTCTACTGCAAACTAAAAATGTCTTATTTCCCCATGTATTCTCTTCCCCCTCTCTAGAGTGTTTTCTGTTCTCTCTCAATGTTTCTGACAAAAACATGAAACAGCTTGGTCATACAATAGGGTAGTTCCACAGACATTTCAAAGAACACTTAAATATTAAGAAGCTGCAAATACAGTCTAGCAATAAACACTTTTACAAGTATTTATGACCTTTAATCTTTTGCAAATTCTTCTAATTCTGAAAGTTGGAGTGATACACCAGCTTATTTGAAGGTTTTTATTGGCTGATTATTTGACTTTAAAAGCAAAGGACAGATTTAGGTCAGATATTCATTTATTATTTCCTTTATTTAAAACTTTATATAAAAAAGTCATCAAAATGGTCCAGGAGAAAAAACTCAGTCAAAGGAAACTCTATTTTGGAATCCAGATCTCTGATAAACAAGTTGCATATGGCAAACCAGCTGTTAGCTGCACACTTAAGTAATTCCGAGCTAGCTGCTCATCTTACCATCAGCTGCACTTCCTCCAGTTCCACACTAAACCTGGAAGTCAGGATTCCTACTTTGGAATCAGTACTATCATCCCAAAGGACTCTGTGCTACGTTTGTAGCTAGTAACCAGGTGCTGTTTGCTGCCAAACACTGGCAAAATAGGCACTAACAGCATAAGCCACATCAGTTCTGTCTTCAGGCAGAAACATTTGCAGCCTCACTGGAGAAGAGAATAACTCAGTACAAGTCTTAGAAAAACAGACAATGCCACAGTCCTTCCTAAGGCAAACAAACAGAATGCAGGAGCAGTCAGGGCTTGTCACTGGGCTTCCTCATCCTCTCACTGCTGTAAGAGCTGCCATGGACTCCTGAGCGACCTAAACATTAGAAGTTTATTTCCAATGAGAAACTGTAACTGGAGAAAATATCTATTATGCACGATGCAGCCAGGTCACAGTTCTGTCCAGGAAGAAATAAAATCACTTGTCAGTATTTTCCAGAACCACAGAAAACAACCTATAGGCATTATGTCCATTTATTAGGACCCAAATCCCACTTTATTTCATCATGAGTTATTCAGGCCAGACCACTGGAATGCAATGACAAGACAATGGGATGAAGACTCTACTTGCAAAATAGGTTGGATGCTTCTTCTCCTAAAGTCCTAATGGAACACAGATTCTTCCAGAGTCACATCATCCTGTATTAGTCATTCCCTAGAGAAGCAGATGTGCTTTGGGAGGAGGAGGAATGACAACAAACAAAAACACTCGTGCAGGTTATCCTTTATTCCTGCTTTACTAAAAAAAGTACTGACTAGCATTTTGTAAAAGCAGAATTAAAAAAAAAAAAAAAGTAAAAACACTAAAATATTTCCTTGGTTCAAAAAACATCTATGCACAAAACTCAGCTTGTACACAAACTTCTGAAATTTCCAAGAAATGTCAACATTTTGTTTCAATCAGATGTGGCAGCAGAAACTCAGCACAGTTTCATTTTCCTGATGGCAAAGTTTGTGGGCAGAGTTTGGGGATGGCTGTGGCATAGAGATGGACAATTAAACAGCCATCAATTCCCCATGCAGTACAGCAGAAAAAAAAAAAATCTAGCATTCCTTTAATTTAACTCCTAGCATACTTTTTTCTTCTAAGGTTCCAGCAAATTGTAGGAATATTAATTCTCTTAAAACAAAATATAGTCTGTCAGGAACTCTACTCCCCACGGCCAAAGAGATGAGCTGGAAATCTGTACTGTGCAGGCCCTAAAGACAGTGATAGACAATACAGAGAGAAAAACCAAGAGGAAAAATTATAAAGCTAAGGCAGTTTTGGGGCTATAAAGTATAACTTTGTTCTTAAAAATTTCATCAAGTCAACAATACTGGAGAAGGATATATTTCTTACAAATGTTAATCTACATACATGTACGTACTTCTGGTAGGAGTTGTTCTCTGCTGATCATGGTTTATATAAGTCATCCATTAGCAATTTAAGCTTTTGAAGTTATGAATAATATTTCTGTACAGTCTTCAGGAGCTAATAGTACCTTTGGCCAAAGGATTATTTAATATTTTATAAGGAACATAACACAAATAAAAATAAATAACACCTTTCACATCTTTAATTATTGAAAGCTACAGGGATTCACATGGAATTTTTCAAGGTAATAGAGCACAACTGGTGCTCATAGCTCCATTAGAAACATTTATATGCAAAACACTCCTTTTTCCAATCATGAATTTCTTTTAAGATTCATTATTGCCCTATAGTACTTTTGTCTGAAAAGAGACTCTGGGGAGATGACACTTTCTTTGGTTAGCATTGTTGTAGCTGACAGAATGCATAAAAGGCAAACTGCTTTTTCTCCAGCTTTCAGCCTGAGCCAATCAAATGCAGAAATTCTCAGCCTCTTCTCATCTTGAATTCTGGATTTTGAAATTTACAGAATAATTGTAGCTTTCCAGCACAGAATCATTTTGTCACATAGCCCAATCTAGCTCACATAAATGCTGCTGGTGCCCTAAATACCATTAATACATCAGCCTGATTAAAAATCATTGCATATTGTTAGCATTAATGCACATTTCATTATGAAGAAATGATCCCTGAAGGCACCCTACACTTACCTTCCTATCAAAAAATAATTTATACCTGAAAATGGGGGGTTTTTTCCTCTCTCTTCAGCTGGTATTTTAGGCCCCTCACTGGATTTCTGGGCCCTACTGTGTTAAACACTTGTACAAAAAGTCAGTCTCTGTACTGAAGAGCTTACAGAATCTTTCATTTTATTTTTAGACAACTGAATAAAGTGACTGGAAAGTACAAGTGAACTTGTAATCACTGTAAAGTCTTTATAGATATCACAGCAAATGAGAGTTTCAAAATTATGGGCTTGAAAGGAAGAAAGGTGACCTCAAAGGATATTTAGAGCCAGCTTCTTCTAAACACAAGGAAAGGTAAAACAAAAGAGGACTGTTAGAAAGCTTGATAAACTATCAAGACACTTTGCTCATTTGTAGTTCAGAATAAAATCTAAAAGCAAGTGAGGCAGAGCCCAGCTAAGCAGCTGGGAGAAGCTGGAAAGCTCCTGTCACTGTGTACCCGAGGGGTACCAGGAGAACCACAGAGAGGCTGACTCAGGAACCAGGCAAACACCCTGAGCAGCACAGCTCTGCACTGATGGCAGCTGCACACAACTGCAGTCAACCTTCAGAGAGGAGGGGGATTTTCTCAGTTTGGGAGAAGTCTGGAATTTGGGAAGCCTTTTTGATGGTACTGCTTCTGGTTTTGCTTCAGTTCAATGCAAGATAGTGCGACAAGTTACTAAGGGCAACTGCATTTAACATCACCCAAGAGTTCAATACTTAAAAAAAACCCTCAAGCAATTACTTCATTAACAGCAGCACTTCGAGCTACACCTATACTGCCTCTTCACCCCTGGGTCATCAGGTCTTTTAAAGCCCCATGAGCTGAGAAGCCATCCAGAAAATAAAGGTCTATAAAAGTCAAGACAACATAAGTACCAGAAAAATACTTCATCATATACTGGGACAGAAGAAAAGCCAGCATTGAGCAGGCAGTATAACTGGCCCAAATGTGCAAACACCTGAGCTGGCACCAGTTCAAGGGAACACAGCCACATGGGGTGGCTCAGCCCAGTATGGACAACGGGACACAAAGAACTGAGTTAACGCAGTCCTGGGGTGAGGCAACACCCTGTGCCTCTCTGCAGGCTCTGCCACCCTCCCAGCAGGCTGGCAATCCCCTGCCAGCCCAGCAATCCTGTGCTCCAGCAGTGCTGCACTGCACTGCTCAGCGAGGCACCACCAGCCAGCCCTGCTCAGCAGGAACTGCAGCCATCTGTTTGCCTCTGCCAGGCCCCACTGAAACCATCTCTGACATCAGCACTGTCTCCATAGCACCTAGAAAACTTCAGTGACTTTTTCCAGCATTAAAGCAAACCAGAGCATAAAACTGGACAAATTTAAATGCAAGATGACATTTAATAATTTAATAAACTACTCCAGATGGCAAGAAGTAACTATGTGCAAGTCCATTTTTCATCTCTTCACAAAAATCATGACTTAGCCACTGTGAATCTGTACCAGGAAGGACTGGTTTGCAGTCCTTCCCACCTGCTCTATGTGTTTTCACTGTACCCTTTGCACTGACATCTGGCACCTCAAGCAGCCCTGCATAGTCAACTAAACTTAAATTCATGCAACTAAAAACTTATGTAGCAGCAGTGATTTGCACAATGTTAAAACTGAGCATGTGTCTGCATCCCCAAAGTACTACACTGTACCACAGAATGCCACACTGCAGCTGACAGCTTCGGAATATTTACATGACTACTTGTAGGTAAATTGGTAGAAGGGCAGAAAGAGGATGTAAATGGAATTCACTATCCCCTGCTGTTCTGCCAGTCAACAGTCTTACCATTCACATGCCACTGGATCCCCTCCTCTGTCAGGAGAACCTCGACTTTGAGATATATCCTCTGAAAAGAATGGGCAGGTTTTGCCTCTGTTTCTACTCGTTTTCTTAGATTTCACTCTTTGCTGTACCAAAAGGAGTTATTTGCTTGCTGCACACGTTTATTCCATTTTCTCTGGCCACCAGTCTTCTGTGGGTCTGTTTTTTCTTTAGAATGAAAATACTCATCCATTTGAAGCAGAGTTAAACTATTCAATACAATGTGCCTCCTGTGGAGGGTTATTACCCTGCTGCCTCCTCTCAAGCGTTCAGTTCATTGCAGCCCCAGAGCAGCCTCAGTAGTGATCCTACTGCACACAGCAGCTTCCCTAAAAATGTATCCTGTAAGATCCCTTAACAGCCAGTCTCACAAAATTCTACTTACACAAGAGAAAGGACATTTTGGAAAAGCAGACAAAGTCAGTTTCTAATATCTTAAACCACAGAAGACAATCAAATTGATTAAATACCAAATATTTATTTTGCTAGTATTTCTGTTTTCTAGAGCACATTTGATGCCAAATATTTTATCTTCAAAACTAAAAGCACATTCAGCACTAAAGCAGAAAACATGCTTCCATGTTAGATTTTTTTGAACTGTAGATTAGACATTCTCACAAGTTCAGTAAACATTAGGATACCAAACTGCTTGACCTTGTTTCAGTACAGGTGCTATGCAGCACATGGAACTATAGAAATTGTAGGTATCTGATGTGAGACAAATTCCAGAGACAGCACAGTGATGCCTAGCAGCAGCACTGCCTGGGGACTCTTTCAAAGAAGGCACTTATGAAAAATGGCCTTTTGATAGATATCAGTGTAGTAAAGTTTTTTTTCCTTTTGCCTCATTTAAAATCCTTGCTACACTGCTCTGGCTATGTACCCTTCATTACTAGGTCACTTCTTACCTTCATGCCTGTAATTGGAGAGTAATGATGCCATAATGGGCTCACAATGCCAGTGAGGTGCGAGCTGAATCAAAATCAGTATATTAGCCTCACCAAATTAAATTTGAATTTGCAGAAGGATATTCAAGGGATACAGATGTAAAACAGAGCTAAGTTATTCCCCCCACCCCAAAAGCGTGACAAAGGAAACTGAGTCTCATCATAAGCACATCAAATATTCTCTGTCCAAAATGAGATTTCTTTAACCCTGGGAAAAGAGCTTTTTGAACCACATAGCATGTACTGGTTCTGCCTTGCAACTTCCATGTTCAAGTTCTACACTTAAAAAATAACCAAAGCAGGAGATGAAACATTAGCAACTGCTCCATGACATAGAGATGGATAAGTACAGAGGCTCTGCCACACTGACCTCAGAACACATGCTAGCCTGGAGAAGGGGAGGCTCAGAGGACACCTCATCACTCTCTACAGTGAGGTTGTAGCCAGCTGGGGGTTGGTCTCCCCTCCCAGGCAACTCTCAGCAAGACAAGAGGGCTCGGTCTTCAGCTGTGCCAGGGGAGGGTTAGGTCAGATATCAGGAAGAAATTCTTTACAGAGGGGGTAATCAGGTATTGGAATGGGCTGCCCAGGGAGGGGGTGGATTCTCCGTCCCTGGAGGTGTTTAAGGTGAGACTGGATGTGGCATCAGTGCCATGGGCTGGGAACCAGGATGGGGTTGGATCAAGGGTTGGACCTGATGATCTCAGAGGTCTTTTCCAACCCGGCTGATCCTGTGATTACACACAAGTTTATCAGTGTGCACATCTGCAACAGGAGAAGGACAAACTCCAGAACTTTGTGCCCACACCTAACAAGGAACACAAGAATACTTCTCAAAGCCCAATCAAAATCGTATTAAACTTACTTGCAGTTGACACCAGCAACACAGAACAATGCCCTAAGCAGCCAGTAAAATACAGTGTCCATTCAGCCACACAGACAGGCTCTGAAGCAAATGGAAGGGCCTGGGCCTGAAGCTCACAGAGAGGGGACTGTGCTTAGAGGCCAGTTCTCTGCATGCAAGTTATTTCAATCTCTACAATCACCATTTAATTTTTTTAAAAGCCTAGAATTTGCTCCAGCTAACACTGGCAATGTAGAAATAACATGATGCCTTAAGTCTCCAGTTCAGTTTTATGACAGGTCTGTAAAGCAGGTACCTCAACAATTCATGTCTTTTCCCTTATCACGTTTATGTGAATGTCTCTGAATCCTACTGCTCTGAGAGTTATTGAATTAAATGTAACCATCTTCAGTCTACTTTCATTTGTTTGTCAGAGGTTCACTCAGCTATAAGTGCAACACTAGCTTATAGACAGATACCCCACACTTCCTACATGAAAATTACAGTATCATTGTTTACTTATCCTGGATTATTGAAAGTCCTCATTTCAACTGTGCAAGCACTGCAGAAAAGAAGTACAGTGTGAGCAAATATATAGCTCTGTTTTGATTTGTTTAGTCTTTCGTTTTTTCGCCTCAAAAGTCCACGGAAAATTATTAGTTTGTTTTTTCAGTTGCAACAATTAATAATTCATTTTTCAGACAGTGATCTTTAAGGGATCAAAGACAAGGCCAAAACATTGTACAAAAAGACACTAAAATAATTTCAAATAAAATTAATTATTCAAAAACGTAACTAAAACTCTTCCACAGTGCCTGAATCTGCAATAGTAAGTCACATAACTAGCCAGAAAGACCACATGAATCAATATGACCACCCTTTAACAGCTCTGCCAGTATAAAGGATGGCTGATGGCTGATTTAAATAAGTTTCTTTCCAACACAAAACATTCATTTTGTTTGAACTACAACTATTTAACATAGGACTCAACACTGCTAAATCAAAGTCAGTAGGAATTGCACCATTGATTACAGGAATAGAGCACCAAAATGGTTATCCCAGGCTCCAGGTCAGAAACAGCACAACTCTAGAAGCAGTTGTGGTATCTCAGAACTCACAACACTACTAACAATTGCTACAGTAAATTTTAATTAAAGCATTTTCCTCTTGTAGTTTCCTCAACACATGACATTTTTGCACTCATAACCTGCAGCTTTCCTTTCCCAAAAGCTTATGCTTTAAATAAACACATCCAGAACAGAGGTAGCAAAACAAAAGCTTTTTTCACTGTTAAATCCTAGAAAATTATTTGCCTGCACATGCCAGAAAACTCACCCCTGTCTTACTCTTACTCAGTTTTGGGGTACTGAACTGAGTGGGGGTTGCTCTATAGCTTGTTTCTTTTCTTTTTTAAGTGTTATTACTGCCCTCACAGCATTCTAAGATCATCATGCCTAGCTACAGAGACCAGATTTGCAACAGATCAGTTCAGTTAGGCACAAAATCAAAATGGACAAATCTTCACAAGAGCTCAGTACAGTCAGTACTAACCTCTTTTGAACATCTGCCCCAATTATAGATGCCAAGTACTTGAAAACCTGGCTCCAAGCTCTTAAAAATCCGTTTTCATATGCTCAAAACCCATACTAGAGCCAATAAAGGGACTCCTGACACTGGTTTTCTACCAGGAGAGAAGCAAGGCAAGAGGTAATCTAGAACAGAGAGTAAATCTACGTTTACTGGCACAGTCCAGTTTTGGGTGTAGCTCCTTTTTTATTTATATATTAGCCTGTCTGAGCCAGAACTGAACACCTTTCCTCACTGGTGTCAGCCTGAGGTGTTGCTAGAGACAGTAGACAAGGGCCAGAACAATGAGCTGGTCCAAAAGAAAGCGTAGCTATCCCTCACACCCTTCTCTTCCTGTAACCAAATCGGGTTCAATGTACATGAATTAACTGAGTTTACAAACCTGGGAAAAAAAGACAAACCAGAATATTCATCCAACTGTAAATTCATACAGCTGTGAAAGAGAACATAACCATTTGCTATTTCAGTGGGCTAGAATGTTATCACTTAGCTTTAACACACACTCCAGGAATCACTTCCTAAAAGAAACTGTTGTGCAAAATGAGATTGAATTATACATTTTGAAGCTTTCACACCTTTGAACTTTCATATAAAATATGAAATAACAAGGCCAAAATTCTGCCCTCAGCACAATTCTTCGTCCTGAATAACAGTTGTTCTTTTATTGGAGTTTCTTTGAGGATATCTGAATTTGCAGTACAATAGTTGTTCACACTTCTATGTTAAAATATAAAACTGAAACGACAGTTTTGGCCAATTCATACAGTTATTACACTAGAAAGTCAGTTTCCATTAGTTCCCTGAACTGCCATACAGAAAAAGTAGAATCATCACTTTTTTTTTTGCTGTGATCAGACCTATATGGAGAAGTCTCCAAGCATTTGTTAAGGAACTCTTGCCTCTAAAACATGCACATGACATCTAACGTAGAAGTGTTTGGCTTTTTACTTCTACCACCTGCCCTGATAATTTAAACATGTTATTTTCTTAACACAAACTATATTTATGGCAGTTTCAAATACAGACTTCTCAAAGAGGCAATGTTAATTCTAGCTTATCTAAACACAGATGATTCTTATGAGAAAACAAAAACATCAGGGACTTAATGTAAAAACCTTCTAATACTCTAGCGTATAATTACATTATTCATTAGCAAGTGACTTCAAGTGGGTGTAATTTAATGTTTACTTCCTGTCCCTTGAGCAAACAACACAGAATAGCTAATCAATTTGATCCCAAGATTCTAAAGTCTCAATAAAATCTGGTAGAGCTCACCCCAGGCTGCCCTCGAGGATCAAGAGTGCTTATCCAACTTACGGGTTCACTCACTTAAGGGGGAGGATGGCAGATCCACGTCTCCTGCCCTTTCAGCATTTCTCAATAAATTCAACGGAAAGAAATTGTCCTGCAAGACTTACTTATCGCTTGCTGTTGCTTTTGCCTAATTCCGTGTTTTGTGCGCTGGGCTGGTCCCTGTGAGGTGCCCTGAAAAGGGGCACACGCACCCCGAGCCTCACCTCGCATCTCCCTGCAACAGAACCTGGCACAGGCTGCTGGCTTTGACCTCAGCCTGGGACCGTCCGGGGCAGGAGCTGCACACTGGCAAACACAAAAAACCCAAAAGACAAAGCCTATTAAAATAACGCTTATTTAGAAACAAATTAAAACAGTTACTTAAAGCTTCTGCCATTCAAACACCTTTTTTGCTCCATGCTGCCCAGCAGGGTTAATTCCCAATGGCAACACTGGAGAAAGTGCCCTGAGACCTTTCCAAGGAAAACCCCCACTCTGAGGAGCGAGGTGACCCACGGGAGCTCTACAGGCAGAACTCCCGCGGCACCGCCCGCGCCTCCCGCTCACCGGCCCGTCTCAGCTGCCGCTCTCGCTGGGCTGGTCCGGCCCTTTCCCCGCCCGTCCCTCTCTCTCTCGCGTGCGGTCCCACGGCCGAGGTGCTCTCGCTGGGCTGGTCCGGCCCTTTCCCCGCCCGTCCCTCTCTCTCTCTCCCGTGCGGTCCCACGGCCCAGGGAGGCCTCGCGCTCCCTCAGGGGCCGCTAACGGCGCGCGCGCCCCGGCACGTGCGGGCAGCGCGGGCCCGCGTTCCCGCCGCACGCTCTCCCATTGGCTGCTCGGGGCGGGGGCGGGGCCGCGCCGTGAGGGCGGCGGCGCTGAGGGGTCGGGGAGGTTCGGTCAGAGGTGTCCCTGCTGCTCCTCTGGGAAGGGCGAAGGGGCAGCTGGTGTTTTCCTCCAGGCGATTTATTATCTGTACGTTATTCTCCTCAATGTTGTGTTTGTTTGGAGGTATCTAACGTTGGCTCCAGAAGTAAAGTGTCGGTGCCCTCTTGACGAACAGCCTCGCTTTTACCTTACCTGTATTTTAACAATGCTTCGCAACAAACTTTTAACAACACGGTCTTTAAACCTGGGAAAACGTGCCTTAACTGATTACGATGACTAAGCTCTGCCATCTTTACTGGTGCCAAACTGCCTGGCTGGCTATTTGCCCACTTGTGCCCGTTCCTAACCTGGGGAGTGACTGCAGAATGCACTCAGGACTGAGCCAGGGCCTGGCAGAGTCGCCCTGCCTGGAGCAGCTGATAATCCTCTCTGGATGTAGGATGGCTGCTCCTGTTACCTGTTGCCTTCTGGGCACTTTGTTACCTGGGCATCCTCCTTGTGGCAGCAGTGGCTTTCCTGCTGCCCTCCTGGCAGAACTGGAATGCAACAAAAAGCTAGGAAAGGGAAACTTGAGGTGGCCTCAGTAAGAAGGGAAATACCATGAACTGTGTTTTAATTTCTGCTGTATCTGTAGCTAAGTAGCAAGGCTTGAGGGATTGGGAGGGGTGGTTCAGCTCTATCAGCTGTCTGTGAGCCTATTTCCAACTAATGGAAAAGGCATTCAATGATACACAGGTTCTCTGTAGTTTCAGAGAGAATGGCTTCATCTAAGACTTGCACTACCTGGCTCTCTAAAATAACTTAATAGTAAATTTAGGTTGTCTTGCTGATGCTGATTCTTATACTGTTTGGATTTTCTTCTCTGAACTGTAAACATATTAATTATTTTATCAGTTACATTGACTTATTTTGTCATTCTGATTATCAGTTTTATTCTCATTATGACATTACTGGTTTGTTTACATCTATTTTGTGTACCTAAAAGTCTGAGATGGGTACTTCATAATTATGTTGGCTTTTTGCGTTAATGTGTGATCTATAATGTTTTGGAGCCATTCCATACTGTTTATTCAATTAGTTTGCTGGCTTGTGTATTAAAAATCTTTCTGCATCTTGGAAAGTAATCTAATTTTCTATATACCAGAAAGATAATCTTATTCTGTAAGAAATTTGACATGATTTTTAATATTCTATTTGTCCAGGCCATAGCTGTTTTTCTTCTGCAGGAGTGGTCAAAGACTCATCAGTGCTTAAAGAGTTTCAGGAGAGCTGTCTTCAGCAGTGAGCTTTTTTCTTGAACTGTACAGGTTAAACACTAATTACACAGCACATGCTCGATGAAACAGCACGTCCTGAACCGTATATCCGTGCAGTAATGCTGAACACAGAAACACCACCACAGAACTCAAAAGAAGGACGCAGTTTTCATCTTGTTCTCAATGAATGGCAGCAGTAATAGGCTGGAAAAGTCATAAGAAAAAGTAACTTGGCTAACAGAAAGTGAATATAGAAACTTTTTTTAAAATTTAGGTGCTCATTTTGGGTATTATACACCTCCTTTTTGTCAGAACTATTTCTTCTTACAATGGAATCAAAATTTGAGATCAATTTTCATGAGAACTTGTGACACCTCCCTGTGCCTGAAAAACTCTTCAGTTCTCAAACTTGTTCTTCCTACAACCTCTGCCTCCCATGCATTTAAGTCGCTCTATTTCCAACAATATGTTATGGCCAAATTTTTCAGGATTTTGTTTTTTGTCAATGTAAAGAGAAGTGGATTGTACTAAAAATATTTGAAAGTATGCAGAAACTTGATTGCAAATATTTAGTGGGTCTCAAGATGCAGGTGTTGGAGTTGACTGTTATGAATGTCTGGAATCTTACTGATAGTAAATTTGTAGCTGTGAGAAATGCAAACTTTGTGGAAACTATTTTCCTCTTAGTAGACCTGTTTAAATTGGGGGGAAGGGATGGGGTGATATCACAATTCTTAGCTTCTGACACCACTTTTCATATTGAATACTAAGAGCTAACTTTTTGCAAATGAATTCTAGGTCATAGAATTATCTTTTCAGTGCTAATGTCTATTGAGTATTTTCTGTACTGACATATAAAATCTTTTTTTCTCACTTGTATAATTTGACATCTCTGTACTATTTGCTGCTGGTTTTTTCAGGTAATGCATGACCTTTTAATCATTCCATTGTCTATTTGCTTCTGCACTGGTACTTGGGGCCTTATCCATTGCCTGCAGTTCTGCACCTCATCCACATTTTACAGAAACTGTTGGAATTGCGTGATTCCTCTCCCTTCACTTACGTGCTTGGCAGCAGCTCCTTCATGGGTAGAGCTGTTGTTTTTCCTCTCTACTGAATGTTCCAGCTCTGGCAGTGTCAGTTCCTTTACCAGCCATCTGTCTTGCTGGCTCACTCACTATCTTAACAGCTCTCCTTCTCAGACTAGATGTAAGTCCTAGGGAGTATGCCATCAGATGTTAATTTTTTATTCAGAAGCTTTTAAAACAGTTGTTGCCGCACACAAATACCCTATATTTCAATCCTCTCTATTCAGTCCTTGGCAATTGGTTGCTTTCTTCAGGCTCATCCTTTTCCCAGGTTCCTTTGCAACTTGTTTGTCTATCTCTTCTTTTCCTAAATTTTTAGAGTAATTTTCTTCAATTTGACAACCTAGTTTGCCCCTGAATTCTATCTGGAAAGTGCATGTCTGAATGCAAGGAAGGTCTGGCCCAGTTCTTTTCGTTGTTTCACAGTAACTCTACAATCACTGAAAGAAGCATCTAAGTACTTTCAGAGGTTACAGAAGTCAGGTAATAGCTCCTGAGAAGTGTGAGATTGATACCTTTCGTCAATAAGTTAGATAATAACTTCTTTGTGGTGGTATTGGTGTTACAGATGGGATAGATTGTCTCGTAGCTCAGGGGCTGGCATATTGCTAAACAATCTAGCAATCTTTTTGATGAAAAGTTCTATTTGCTTGTAAGCTAGTCAGGCCTGGATGCAAAATTGTTTTATGAAGCCCCAAGAGCATAGTATTCCTTATTATAGGAGCAGTTTGTTTTATTTTTGTACTCTATACCTGCTTTATAATCTTCCAATAGCTAAGATTCAGTCAGATATTGTTGAGAGCTTTATAAACCACTACTTGGGTTAGTGCAATTTTAAGTTAGAGAAATGAATCACACAGATAATAATTTCAATAGAGACATACCAGATTTTTTTTAATATATATTGATAATTCTTTCTCAGACCCTCTGCTCCTTTCCTGGACAAATTCAAATATTGTTTATTGCTAGTGCCAATTAGTCAGCCAAGCATCTGCTCTGGCAGCTGTCCTCACAAAGAAGGCCCCAGAAGATTAAAACTCCTGGGACACTGATAACATGTTAGATGTTACTGTTTGTCATCTTCTAGGTATCTTCCATACTTCTTGTTTCTTAATGATAAAGAAAACTGAGTGTGCTTACAGCAGTAACTAATAATTAGCAAACTGGATTTTATTTCCTCACTGTACCTATGACAGCATAAATTTAGACCTGTCATGTTATGCCTCTAGCGAGGGACTGTGCATCTGAGAAAGGTTTGTTCCAATCTAAACCCTTGCCTCTCAAACAGGTCTTCTCCCATTGTGATGCTGTTATGCTGCTAGAAGTGTGTTCATAATAGATCCCTCTGTTCTGGGCTAGAAAGTTAAAACTGTATTCTTATATTGGTAACAGAATTTATGCCAGTATAATAGTTCCAGTGGTACAGAATAGTCTTACTAGAAGTTACACAGTGTCGTTCTGGTATTTTTTTGTGCACAGGAAGTGAAAACAGTCAAGTAAGACAGCAGCATGGAAGAGAGTGAGAGTGTTAATTAATTTTTTTTCTGTCTTTCTCTCAGACAAGTCAACTTCCTAATCCCAGGATGTGACTTCCAATAGGAAGGTAGCACATTGCTAGTCTTTGAGGCAGCAGAAGTTGTCTCCAAACCCTATGAGTGAGGTACTCAGGTGTGGTCGTGACAACCCTAATAATTAATCATAACCATGAGAGGCAAACAAATTTGAAAATGTCCAGAAGTCTGCAGCTATGAACTGGTAACTAATATACTTTTTCTCATTAAGTGAAGCTGCAGATATCTTATGCTAAAAAGAGCAAGTAGTCAAGTCCAAGAAAGCTGGAGACAAAAACTGGTGAGCTACAGCTTATCTTCCCTGCTTGTTACTAGGATATACTCTGTAGTCTGGATTCAAACTAAGCATTATCCTATTAATATTAAGGAATGTCATCGTTGTTAGGTGAACGTGCTGTCTATGTAAATTTACTGTGCTGGAAATAACATGTAAACTTGCTTCACAAGAATAAAACTATTCACCAGAATGTGATTGGAAGGGTATTTTAAGAGCAGATAAAATCTACTTACATGCTAGGCTAGAAGGAGCTAGCTGCTACTTAGCATGCTATTAACTAAGAAATCTCAATTAATTCCCTCTGCAAAAAAAAAAAAAAAATTGTTAGGCCTTTCAAGTTTTCAAGATTTTGTGCTTTAACTAATTTCAGTTACCAAAGAGAATTCCTGTTAACAAACCAGTCAAAATTTGAACTAATACAGTTAAGGAAGTGTGAAGTGAATAAAAACTTAATTTTTGCATTAGGCTAATAAACTCTTTCCATCATGGAAAATACAGAGGCCTTAGCTTCATCATAGTTTTTCCATTGTATTCTGATTAATCAAAACTATCTGAGTAAGTCGCACTTCCAGCTGGCAAGACATGCTCATTGCAACCTCCTAAAGTAATAGGAACATCACTGCCGAGTTTATTAATCTTCCATCCTTCTTAAAACAAGGCATGCTGTTCCATTTATATATAATATATTCAGTAAGAAGTTAGATTAAGTGACTTTTCATATCCTGTAAAAGTGGCTAACATGATACAACTTGTGTTGTGGCACAGACATAAAGACTATGTATAGGAAAGTGCTGAATTGGGAAATCTGGAGCTGAGCCTTATGGTATTGTCAGAAGTAGCTCTTCAGAGGCAGATTATGAAATTAGAGCTTAATCTCTGCTTGACATAGAGTTAATATGCAGCCATTCCAGGGCTGAAGCTGTTTACTGGTTCTTCCATCTGTCAGGATTTTCCTAGCTTTTCTGGGAAAGAAATACAAACATTTGAAACTGAGATTGCACAGAGGAAAGCTTTCTTTGAGGCTGTGTTACAGAACCCTTTGGAAGAATTGTAGGTAGCTGCTGGCAGACCACCAGGTGAATGGGTGGAATGGAAGCAGTTATTTACAATAACTAAACACACTAAAGATCCTTCTTCTCTTCAGTGTGACACTTGAAACTTGTTTGTCTCAGAGAAAATAGTGTGAAAAATAATAGTCAAAAGCATTAAGACAAGGAGAATGATAGACCTGAATGAAGTCTACATAGGGGGTTTTTTTGTTTCTTTCTTTCTTTTAGGACTGGGCTTAGCTTTTGCTTTCTGAGTACTGTTTTGATGTGGAAGATATGAAGAGGAGAATATTGGGCTAAAGCTGGAGGTTCTGGGAAATGATCAGGAAGCTTGTTTTTAAAAAGTTGCAAATATCTGTCACTGTGTTATTTGAAAGTTAATAGGTTTAAGAAGGAAACTGAAATGACAAGTTCAGGGCCTCCTCTCATTGAATAAAAATCCTTTTATATCCAAGATATGCCCATCTATTTACAGCAATATACAACTGGAATTAGGTTTGCCAGTCTGTGGTAGCCAACTTCTTGTGCTTCATTTCCATTGTACATTGTTCTTTCAAAGGAATGCTTATCAAATAGCTGATACTCTAGCAGTAACAAGAGTAATTTACAGAATTGCACCTTATCAGCTTTTTTCAGTAATTTTTCCACCTTTGCTGTGGAACTAAGAAAAGTTTCCCCGGGACTAGAAACAATGAAGGGCTGTTTTTAGACTATGGAATCATCTTTCCTTTTGCACTGTCTTGCCATGTTCGAAGGGTAACCACAACTTAAAGCTCTCTAGAGCTCTATCATGAAAAAGGGATGGTTTGTGCATCCTCTGTGACTACCAGGATCCTCATCTCCACTGTATGTCAGCAAAGGATGTATCCCCGTGCTTGGGAATTAATTACACACTCTCATTGTCAGGGTCTCTTCCTCCCTCTCTTTCTCTCTCAAAGAGGCACTAAGGGATTCCAGTATGGATTTTATCCTTCTTTCCTCTCACTCATGGGGACAAGAGAACACAAACTTCTATCCTCTGAATAGATCTACTAACATATCCCAGTCCACAAAGGAATAATAAAATTAACAAGGTTCTTATCTTTCTTCATTTGTCTGTGGCAGTTCTTTAGCTTGGATAACAGACTCCTGTCTATGCTGCGTTTTCTAGACTCTCCCTGTCTTCTGCTGGTAGGGTCCTCAATGGAGTTCAGCTTGGAGCTGGATGAAGGATTCTATGGAAAAAGCTATTAAACTCTGATCTCTCATCTCTGTGACAGTACTGATTTCACAGAAGTAACTGTGATGAAGGAGACAGGAACTGAGTAGTTTTTCTTCCAGTCTGAGACATTTGAAGTGTTTCAGGGCACACTCACTATTCTGATTATTTTCACTTGTCATTTCTCACCAAGACAGAATTTCTCATTGTTTTCAATACCAATGACAGGCAGTTCTGCTTAGCAATATGGGAAGGGTGGAGTAACCTGTATAGAAAGCTGCAGCCCCTCAACAGATAGCTGCTTATTTTTCTTAAATAATATTTTCTCTTCCCAGAAGGGGTTAAACTCAAATTTTCTCTATCCAGTAACTGCATGGTGAAGAAAGAAAACAAAGTTGCACAGCTTCCTGAAGCAAGTGATGATGAATTTTTCCACTAGCCTCTTTGCAGTTACCCTAAAGGAGTCTATAGATTTTTACCCCTTTCTCCAACATGGTCGTATCAATGTTTTGAGTAAGTGAAGGGAATAAAGTGACTACTTAACTCTTCTTTTGGCAAAGAGGAGAGAGATTAAAGCAAGATGTCCTTGCTTAAAAGTGAATAGATTCTACTGTACTTGAAGCACAGTATAGGTGGGAAAGAACTAAAAAACCACCAAAACCTGTGTTGAAGCAAAAATGTTAATCAATGTTAACTCATTTAGAAATAGTTAAGAGGGACAGATGGAATCCAGTGATTCTGTCTCTCTTACATGAGTCATTTTAAAATATATTAAAAGCTGGTGTACTTTTCAGTGACAGATATGGCTTGTCATTTTAGAGGTTATTTTTGCTATTGTTAACACTGAAATAGATTGTACTTGAGTAACAGTAGTTGACAGAAGTCTTAACTACCTCAGAGAAAATAGTTGTCTTGCATTTATTAGCTTGGCTTTCAGGTTTGGGGAGCTGTATGTGGTTAAACTTTGAGATTCTGTAACAGTAATAGAATCCTGTTCAAGTTGATGCCTGTTAGAACACAAGGGAGCGAGGGGTGGGGGGGGTGACTGTGCAGTAACCCCACGTTAAAGCCTTTCCCCCAGGGTATTCTCTGGGAGAGCAGTGAGCCCCCCAAACAGAGCCCAGGCCACGCTCTCTGCAGTTGGCACTGAACTCATCGTGCACCAGAGGGATTTTTCCCTTGGAATGGTGAGGGTCAGCTCACATGCAGAGTGCTTGCTTTCTGCTCTTTAAATATATTTTTAAACCTTAAAGTTGTAGCACAAGATTCAAGCCTGAGAGATTGCTCAGTCTCCCTCATCTTCATGGAGATTTTCTCTAACCATAAAGTTGCTTGTTCCTGCTCTGACCCAAGAGGATGTTTGCTGGTCACTTCACTAAAGCATGGCAGCATTCTGCTGCTTTTAGAGTAAAAGCTGAGTGACTCTAACAGGGCCAGGGTGAGCATGATTAAGTCAAGAATCATCAAAATCTGGTGACTTCCCAGTGGATAAATACAACCTTATGTGCAGGGCTTGCCCCATGTCCCATAATTTTCCTCTTCTCGCCTCCATCCCAAGCCCTAGAAACAAAGCTGAGTAGAACTTAAAGCAGGAAAATCTTATATTCATTGCAATTCTGCATAGATTCTCTTCCCAAACTACACATTTCTCAGGAACTAGTTGTTCTAAACAAAAAAAAATGGAAGTGAATATTTCTGCACAAATCTTTGTCAGCAATGTGTTGTCAGCTCAAATTATGGACCGTCCCTCTTTACAGCAATGTCACAATTCAACCATAGTCTAACATTTTGCCAGAATTTAGAGTGACTTTGACCTGTGAGACATAAAAGTACATGATTATAGCAATAATGCCTGAAGTGAGGTTACAGTTTTCTTCTGTTTACTCCTGAATGTTGAGGAGAACATACTACAAATGCTTAAACACTACAGTTAAATATTCATAAGTTAGAAGCTATACCTTCAAAAGTTGCTGAAAATATCACTTGCTACTTGAAGGAAGTTATTGGGATTACTCCTTTGGAGTTAGCAGGCCCTCTCTTGTAAGAGGAAGCAATTCAGTAATTGCTTAAATGCACATTGCATTGTGCATTTAAATATCTTCTTTGAAGAGTAGACTTGGGAGTATCATATAAGAGTTTAGAGGCACTTATGGGCATAAGTAAAATCTAGTTATGTTTAATGCCAAGCATTGCTAGAATTCAAGCAGAGAATTTTTACTATACAATACATAAAATTATTTTTTCTCATTTTAGAATTGTAGAAAATGCGTAGGCCATCTCAGCCACAATCCAGGGAACAAAAGACCATATTAAAAAGATGTTTTGGCAATACAAGGTACGTCGGTTCTCCTTAATAAAGGTATGTGTCTTGTCATTCTCCCTCATATAGATAGCAGTAAAAAAAGTCTTTGCTTTTCAATAGCACATGTTGATTTTTAACTATAGCATTTTTGTACAGATTGTGCTTACAAGGATTTTTTTTTAAGCCTGTTGTTACTGTATAGTGTTGTCATAAGCATAGCTCTAGTGTTAAAAATATATCCAGGTCAGGTTTTCGTGCAAGCCTTTTTGAAAAATAGTCTTTTACTTAAGTGTAATGGAAACATTTCCATAACTTCAGCAGTCTGAACATTTCCACAAAGAAATTGCAACCTGAGATTTAATGTACTGTGCTGAATGCATGATAACTGGGAAAGTTGCAGCGGATCCTACATCTGAAAAATATTGATTGACTATTGCCCAAGCTGACGTGCAAGTAATTAGCATAAATGTTCTATTTGCAATAGCCTTTAGCATAAACAATGTCTGGGGACACACGTGTCATTTTGAGTATATTTTAGGCAGACCAGATCATTGGCTCTATTAAAAGCTGCCCCAGCTTCATTAGTACGAAGCAGCTTTGTCTTTGTCCTGACTGACCAGGTAGAAACATGAATGTGGCAGCAAGCACAGAGTCTGGGTTTGTGAATTATGGCAGTGTAGGGGTGTGGTCAGAGCATGCTGCTTGGCTTCTCAGATATTTGAGTGGCTTCTCGAGGGCTATTACAGCCAGCAGCAACAGAAAATATACTGCTGAAATGTCTACAGTGTCCTTCTGCTATTAAGCCTCTTATTCCTACCCAAAAATGAGAACCTATTTTAAGGTTTAACAGTGTCCTTTTATATTAGAGGCAAACTGCTCCAGGGAGATATTCAGAGTGGGTTAGGCAGTGGATACCATCACTAAACAGAGCTAGATCTGTTAAGATCAAAATGGTTGACTTGTCACACTATAGTAATTGTTCCCTGTGGAAAAAATTCAATAGCATTGCTTAAATCACACATAGCTGATCACGTGCTCTGAGGCTTTGCTGGTGCTTAGACTAAAAGGCAGAGGTAGGGAGGAGCTGTGTCAGGAAATCTTGCCATTCTGCTGGGGAAGGGGGAAGCTTGCCTTGCATACAGTCATGTGCACAAATTGATTTTTAATTTTACACTAATACACTATTATAATTGTTAACTCGATTGATTCCTAAAAGGCTACAGACATTATGGTTATGCCCCTGCATGTCCAAGGTACCTGCTGGGAGGAGAGCTTTTGGATGTGCAATGACAGTCAGATAGTACCCAAACTGTTCAACTTCTTTTTATTACAGCAAAGCACAAAATCTGTTAATCTGCAGCCTAGATAAGACAAATTGAATGGATGCTATCTTGGAAATGAATTACATACCTGAACTTTAATCATTAGTTTAAAAAAAAAAAAATCCTAGACAATGACTATAAGAAGCACTATGTTTCTATCCAGACTGGAGAATCTCTAATAACATGGCAACTGGTGCTTTTAGGCAGTTGCCTTACTGCTCCCAGCAATTGTCTTTCTGGCTCTTTTTCTGGTTTAATACATGACATGAGGTACAGGGCATGCCTTAGACACAAAGAAATTTTAGATACAGGGCAGAAGTGAGTTAAGGCGAAGTGCTAGGAGTATACTAATTAGATTGTATTTGGTATTCCAAAGGAAGCAATTTTTTAATCTTAGTTTGGTTCTTCAGTTTCTTTTCAAAACCAGCACAGAAACTGTGCAAGTCCCTGGTCTGGCTACAGGCAGTCTCTTAGGTTAAACTTTTCTCACTATCTACACCCAGGAAGAGTGCTGAGTTTCTGTTTTGCCAGCCTCCCCCTTTCCATGCCACACTGAGAAATTTTAAGTTAACCCGAATTACCAGCATCACAAAAGGGGTACAGCTGCATGCTACTCAGTCTAGGGCAAAACATAGTCTTTTGATAGCTGAGGAATACTCACTGATCCTGTGACAACAGTAGCTACTACAGTACAAGCAGTTAAGAACACTTGCTGCTTGATTATGCACATTTAATAGGCTTGCTCAATTCACTATTCATCACCCAGCACTAAGAGGAAGCCTGAAGCATCAGGCATAGCAACACAATGCTTGGCTGTAAATGACTTCATGTAGGATGCAACTTGTCATTTGGCCTTAAATACAGTGGATTCTTTTCCTCCCTTTTTCTGAAACCTCTTCACAGAAACAGTGTCTGCTACACTGTCTCTAACCCTCTGCTGCTTGTCCCAGCTTGGGGGGGCTGGGGATCCACACAGAAATAAGTAAGAAATGATTGCTGTGCAAAATTTATACAAGCATTACAGTTAAGGAGGGTTCTCAAGGAAACCATTTTGCAGTCTTGACTATAGCACTACCTTACCTGTATAACAAACACATCTTTTCCACCGCTGAACCATGAGAATAGGAACAGGATTCCACGAGCAAATGAATATTTAGGGGTTTTTTCCTACATCTAACTAAGCACAGATATTTGCAGCTAACCAGCCACCCCGCTCTTCCTTTCCCCACTCCCCGGAAATTAAAATGACAAAACTACTCAAAAGGCATATGCACGGCACCGCTTTGTTCCCCGCGCTCGCCTCGCGGGGCTCGCTCCCCGCCACACCACTCGCGCCTCCGGCAGCCGCCGGCTCTCGGCTCGGCCAAACCCCCGGAGCCGGCAGCTCGGAGCAGAGGGCGGCCGGGGATGCAAGGCGGAGGGGCGGGGAGGGAAAGGCTTTACCTGCCGCGTTCCCCCGCGGAGCCAGGGGCGCCTGGAGCTGCTGCATGCACGGCGGGGCGCGGCGGGCGGGCACTCAGAGCGCCGGGGCCATCGCCGCGCCGGGAGCGCCGGGAGGGACCGCCGCCGGAGCCTGGGCGAGCCGCGGGCACACTCAGCACCGGGGCGCTGAACAGCTCCACCGAGCGCCACGGGCGGGGCCGGCGCCGCGCTCCCGCCCCCGGGCACCGGGGCCGCGCCCCGCCCGTCGCGCTGCGCCCGCCCCGCCCCGCCCCAGCCCGCGGGCCCGGGCCGAGCATAGGGGACCGAGCGCGGCGGGGCCGAGCATAGGGGACCGAGCGCGGCGGGGCCGAGCATAGGGGACCGAGCGCGGCGGGGCCGAGCATAGGGGACCGAGCGCGGCGGGGCCGAGCATAGGGGACCGAGCGCGGCGGGGCCGAGCATAGGGGACCGAGCGCGGCGGGGCCGAGCATAGGGGACCGAGCGCGGCGGGGCCGAGCATAGGGGACCGAGCGCGGCGGGGCCGAGCATAGGGGACCGAGCGCGGCGGGGCCGAGCATAGGGGACCGAGCGCGGCGGGACCGCGCTGCCCAGCGCGCCCGGGGACCGCCGGGACGTGTAGTCCTGCCGCCCGCACACAGCGCCGGCTCGGCTGGGCGGGGCCGGGCCCGTGCGAGGGGCCGCAGGGCCGGGGGGAGTCCCCCGGGACAGAGTCCGGCCCCACCGCCCACCGAACTCAGCCCGCCCGGCGTCCGCCGCTGCCCCGCACCGGGGTGCTGCCAGTGCGGGCTGCGCTTTGTGTGGAGACTGCACGAAATATTTGACTCTGTCCTTTTTTGTTTGTTTCCTTGGGGGGAGAAAATGCTTCTTTTTATTACAGTGAAGCACAAAATCTGTGAATCTGCAGCCTACAAATAAGACAAATTGCATGTGTGTTGTCTTGGATATGAATTACATACCTGTACATTATTCATTAATAAAAAAAAGAAAAAAAAAAGAGAAAGCCAAGTCAATGAATATGAGAAGTACTATGTCTCTATCCAGACTGAGAATCTCCAATAACATGGGAACTGATGTGAGTCCCATCAGTCCCATGTGAGTCCTTGCTTTTAAACAGTTGCCTTACTGCTCCCAGCAATTGTCTTTCTGGCTTTTTCTGGTTTAATACATGATATAGTAACATGGGGAGCAGTTACAAAATGTTTGGCTCTGTCCTTTTTTGTCTGTTTTAGTTTTTCGGGGGTTTTTTGAGGGAAAAAAAAAGCAGTGTTAAAAAGTCCTGAGAGTTGTGCTGCCTCCTTCCCTCCCTCCCACCAAAATTCAGAAGAAGACGCATGTGGTCAGCTAAACAGAGGTAGAATTCTTCCTCATCAAAAGCAAAGTACTGCAGAAAACGCAGTAATTACAGTAAAAATACTGTAATCCAACTGGAGCTGGCTTTTAGAAAGGCATCTCTAGTACTAATGTTTATATAGGGCTTTTCAGGTAGTTACAAAGCATTTTGTGAAGCAGGATGTGTTATTACTTAACTTACAAATAAACTGGTACAGTATTTCCAAACATTTTCTCTTTACTTGCTCATCAAAAGTCACTATTCAGTGTAGTTTTAAATTAGAAGTTAATTCACACTTTTGCTAATGACCACAATAGGAGAATCTTCCAAGTGTTGTTTAAAAGAAAAAAAAGAGTTACAGTTAACAGGTAAATTTAGAAGTTTGAGCACTAACCCATCTGCCCCTGAATTACGTGGCGTTGAAAGGTGCTGAAGGCTTTGCACAGAGGATCCTGTATGCTCTAGTTCCACGAATGCCCCTGCTGTTGATGCTTTGAAACCCTGTGGTTCAACCATCACCCTCATCTAGGAGAAGATTTTTAGCAACTGTGCTGCCAGCTTTAAAGCACTGTGACAGAAAGCTGGGGCAGCCAAATCAAACTGGGCAGTGTGTTTTATGTCTACTCTGTTAGCAAAGCCTCCCTTTGGGTTACCTTCATCCACATGTGGTTTATCCTAAACTAGTCATGCAGAAGTTAGATTTACTGCTTCTTTTTTTCAATGGGTAGATATTGTAGTGATTTCTTGCTCCCTTTCAGATGCTTTCTTAAATATAACAGGTTTGCTTGATAGCAAATGGATCACGCAGCCACACCCTACTGAGAGAATTCATTTCTGCAGCCATCCTAAAAAGGTGAGAAGTTGATACTGATGTTACATGTTACATAGTGATTCTTGGATTTAAAGTGCTGTCAGATCTGTGTTGTAATGGATGCCTTATCTGATCTGACATTCTATGCCACCAGCATGCTAACTGGATCACAGCATAAGTCTGTGAATATGTACAGCTGTTTGATAATTATTCTCATCTCTGCTACATGCTGACTACTAAATTGCTTCCTGAAGTACCTTCCCCAGTGTTTTCACAAGACTCACTTAGGTCAGAATTATGTATTCTTGGTTCCCTACCTTGCTGAACTTTTCAGCATTAAAAAGTTGTAGCAAAGTACAGTAGGGAAGTTTAAAACAGCATTTACCTTATTACAACTTTTGTTTGACTGAAATACATTGCAGGTGTGGAAAGTATTTATGAAATTATGTGGCAAATGGTTCCCTTTGAATAACGACTCTTGATATTATTAAAAATGTGTTCTTGGTATAGTAAAGAACAAAATAATGGAAAAAAATGTTTTCCATTTGTCACTTCCTTCACATTCAAGTAACAATAGAAGGTATCTCAAAGCTGGGGCTTTACTGTGCAATCTGGCTCCCTCTCCAGAAGGCACTGTCAGACAGTGGGAAACCTGCCCTGACAAAGAGCCTGCCTGAGGTAACTCTAGAGCTCAGGAAAGCCTTCAGTAGTGTATGTTCCTGTAGGGCCTTCCCAAAATACAAGACCACAAATAAGCAAATGTTTTGGTGCTAGTGTGGAGAACAGCCAACACTACTCCCTGCTCACTTCTCTTTGTTTCTCCACCCCATTAGTCTTAATGAAGCCAAGTTTGTTCTTTTGTTAGCTGAAAAGGTCCTGCTAAAGCAGTAACCATTTTCTGCTTTGCAAAGCAGAAAAATTGAGATATACACACATCCAAAATGCTTTCAGAACAGTTGTGAGCAATCTGAATATATTTATTCAAACAGTAACAGTTCAGATTATCTTTCAATTAAAGGATTTAATGACAGAAGTTATTTCATGCAAGTTGCAGTAACTTAGTTAATCCAAGCCTCCTCTTTCATACCTGCAGTTCTGAACTATGACTTTTTGGGCATCAGAATAGAAGAAGCATTACTTTGCTTCCAAGCTCACAGAGAAATTCCTGAGAATTCCCTTTTAAACTGGAATTAGAGCTGCCTAGGATGAGTTTGCTACAGTTACACTTGGTTCCATACAGAAGTAAAAGAGAAATGTCTTTATCAAAACAAGTCTGAAAAGTTTTTCAAGATCTTACATATGCAGCCATCAGCCATTCAAGTCCAGCTGAATAACTGGATCCATGCATCCTGGTTTCTGCTAACAGCAGCTGTAGTGTGCTGTTGTCAGCAGCAACCAGTCTGCTTACCCTGCAGACAGTGACTCCCATTTTCCTGCACACATAGCAGAGATTTAGGGAAACTGAGACAGAAGATTAAATTTCTCCCCAGTTTCAGTGAAATCCCTGCGTTTGTCTCAGTAGGTCATCTGTCTCGTGAAGGAAAGCAAGAAAAGATTACTGATGTTATTTTCAACAGATACCTCAATGTGTTGCTTCTTTCCAAGTTTTGTACATCCAAATTCTTATTGATGGGCTTAGTAAGCATTTAATTAGCCATACTGAAGGATAACTAATCATTCTGTCTAAAGGTTGCCCAATTATGCTTTCGAAGGTTTTCTCTTATTAAAGGAAAGAACAGCAGATGTGATGATTCACCCTCACTACCTCCATTTTCTCCTCCTCTGTGAATTATAACCATATAGTCTCAAGGTTTTCTTTGCCTTGCAAAGAAATAAACTGACAAATTAAAATAAAGTAAGAATAATTTCTTAAGTAGATAACAGAATGCAAAAGCAGAGGTTGTGCCAAATGTTGTAGCTAAAATAAATGGCATGGTAAAAGCCTCATAAAATTGAAAGGATATATAACAGAATAAATTCAAGGTATTTGCTCAAAAATACAACTACTTTAAAAAATTCATAGATACAACCTTGATCTGCCCTTAAGTAGTCACTATCTAAATAGGGATTTGAGATTATTTTTAGACCTTCCAGTTCACATAGAGAGTACTGAAAACTGACTTGAGGTGTCTTGCATAAGTCTTTCATGATTCTGCCATTTGAAGTTCAGTGTTTCATCAATGAGAAATACCATGGCACAGTATTCTATGTGTGTTATTGTAACACTTTTTTTACCACTGTTTCAAGTGTAGATATCAACTGCACAGATAAAATAGACTGAACTGAGAAAGCAATTGATTTTAAAGCATCAGTTAACAAACCAGGAGCAAAAAAGCATTAAATAGTTGTAAATGTACAAGATTTCAGAATTATGACAGGGAAATGTCAGACAGTAATGCTAAAAGGCATTAATTAAATTAATTAAATTAATTAAAACTTGAGACAGGAAGATTTTTTTCTAAGAGAGAAAACCTATGCCTTATTCATCATGAGGCAGCTGTCCTTTGTGTAAAGAAAACTGATTATACTGACCTGCCATCAATGAGGAAGGATAAAGGGTTTCATAATGACTAAACTGTATCTGAAGGTATTAGGAGGAGTTGCTCAAGAGAATGAAATTGGGTTCATTTTCCATTGACAGTGTTGTATTGATAAAGACAAATATTTCACTGACATGGTCCCCAAAAGGTAAGTTTGCTTGTTCTTCTGCTGCACTTCTAGTTTAACTGCTCTAGCAGAGTGGCATTTCAAGTCTCTATTTCTGAAGGGCAGGCAAACACAGCATGGCCCTGCAATTGGGTTTACTAAAAGGTATGTGCTAATTAAACACTGATTCCTTGAAAGTAAAAATATTTAATTCAGCTTCCTAAATACAGCCAGAATAATGCCCAGAAACCCTGGTATTCAAAATTACTCAGATTTGCTTCAAAAGACAGCAGCAATTGCTTCTAAATTCAGCTTCCCATAAAGAGCTGAAGGCCTGCCATGTACAAAACCACTACTGCAGCCTTACAAAATTGATTTTAAATTTCTTGTTGGACCACACAACCAGAAGGCAAGTTACCATAGATTAAGACATGAAGACATCTAGTAGCTGACAGTTTGTATTCTCATTTGGTATTTATGGCACATGAAGTTAGCTTGATTGCCCATAATTTACAGAGGGAATTTTTTATTGGTATGGATGAGAATTATCTTTCTTTAACAGGGAAAAAAATGCAATTCTTTTAATCTAAGAATATTTTTAACCTTGTTATTTCTAGTGCAACGTTTTATTTAACATGTTATTTCCAGTGCAACCTAAGGGAAGAAAAAATGACATCCCCCTCAATGACTGAGTGCAGCCCAACAAAGCTTTCTTCAGACCACCACCAAAATCTTCATTTTAATCACTTTTATGCTCTTAACTACAAACTTTTTATCAAAAAGCAGTATGTTGTTGAAATGTTTCCTTAATATAAATTGCAGTCAAATCAACTATTTAGAGCAGCTTGCATTTAGAAAATGTTGAGAGTTAAAAATAGCATAATTGAAGCAACTTTCTTGTACTTTATTTCACTTAATATTTCTCTCAGTTCTCAGAATCTGCCTTCAAGACAACAATATCACAATTTAGGTAGCTATCATCAGATACCTAGTACTAAAAAAATTTACTAAGTTCAAAATCATAAGAGGTTTTGTTACCTCTTATAAGATGACCAGGGTGGGTGATTTATCCAGCATCTTTAGGGAACGAGATGTTCTGCAGTTTGCAGGTAGGTTGTTTTACCTTATCAGCACTGGAAAACCGTCTGAAATCTTTATTTTCTTCTCTCTCTTGACCTTTATTTCTCTTATTTGTTCATTAGAAATCTAAGAAATCTCATTTTAAAGTCCACTTGACAAATATCTTGAGATCTTTCTAGATCCTAATGGAAATGGAAAAACAGGTAAAAGGGAAGGATTAAAATCAGAGAGTCACTATGGAAAAACCCACTAGATTGAAGGCACACAATCCATCATTATGTTCCAAGGCAGAATGTACAAAAGGCAGCAAAGCAGGAGTCAAACATTTATTTTCAGTTTCAGATCTTTTTGTTGCTCAGCAAATTGAATAATTATGGTTGGATCTGCAATTTTTAAGCAGGGTAATTATCCAGACTAGTAAACTGTGCTTCAGATTTCTGAAAGAATGGGTATCCTTTTTCAAGTTCTACTGGCCAGAATAATTGTAGCTTCCAACTGAGCAACAGGAGACAAAGATTGCTTTTAGTCTTGTCCCAATAAACAGAAACATCCGGGCATCTCGTGCTCTTATTCTGTGAACAAGTTTAATGACCTGTAATGGATACTACAGACTTGTTTCTCTGGGCACTCAAAATGTCTCTGGTTTTTGATCCTCCTGTTCAGAGCAGTACACTCATCTGTATTCCTCCTTGTTCACTGTCCATCCTTGGGAATGCAGAGATTCCTTATTTGATTTATGGAACATAGAAAGGTCCCCAGTAAGGGACCACTCCTCTTTATCTAAGAAACCAAAGCAAACCAGGATCAGCACGTGCTGAGTACATGAAATGCTCTGACAGCACAGTTACTAAATGTAAGGATTTTTCTGGTTAGTTCTTTGTACTTTGAGTGCTTACTAGTTTAAGTTAATTTTTTTTTTTTAAATGCTAGTCCTTTCTTGATTTTTGGGCTTGCCATTAAATCAGAATTGAAATTAGTACCAAGTAGCAGGTACAATCTCCTACTTGAGTTTTGGCAGTTCTTTCCCCTTGCATAGTATTGCCAAGACATTTCAAGGTAATGGAATACCTTCCCCTTAGGGCTCACATTTTGTTGATTATTTTCCCTCAGTTTTTAATGTCTGAATTTCCCTTGCAGAGAGAAGGTGTATGCACAGCTTCTGTTTAAAGCTTGAGAAAATAACATTAAAGCAAAAATTTGACAGCATATCTAAGAATTTGTCCTTAAGTCTGACTTGAAAGCTCTCCAAATCGTGGTTAATATTGATTTTTCTGGATAGCACAGTGGTTGGGGAACTTAAATGTGCCTACAGATCTGTCACTCATAACTTGGAAATGTAAGACTATAGAGAAAGTGGATCATTGAGGTATAAAACAAAAATGTGTTGGTTTTTTTTTTTTAATGAGTGAATGAATGAAGTGTATTAACAGGTCAGATATTTTAATGTAACATAGGATATCTGTGGCTTTTTAAACCTGCTCAGAAATTGTTCTGAATTCTTTGAGCATGATACATTTGTGAATTAGATTGTTACCTTCGATATTTCCGAAAAGTTTAGTTTTATTGACATAAACATAGGTATCAAAGAACACACCTCACTGCCAGCCATCAGTAAAAAGCCCCTTGTTTTGGAACACATTACCAGCTTCAGTCTGTGAGATGTTCAAAATTCTTTTCTGGGGAATCCTGTAACTGATGGGTTGCCACAGAAATAGTGAGTGTTCATTCTGAGATGATTTTCTTAAGTGGTTCAGCAAAATCTCCATTAAAAACCTTCATGAAAGGTTGCTCTCTTTCAAGAATTTAGCATGATTTAATTAAAATTTTCTCTATGATTTTCTAAATTCTGCCCAGGTGTTTTATTTTAGGTAATATTGTAGAGGTAAAATGCTTAAAATGTCCCAAAGTTCAGTAGAATTGGTGTCCTGTAACATGAGTTAAGTACATGAGAAGCTTTTCATGTAATGAACAATTTGATGAAGGGTTTTCAATAGTGCCAATATCCAAGAACAATACGAAAGACATTTGGACTCCAAAAGATCTTTGTCTTTTGCTCAGAGAAATGAAGAATATTTAGTTTGTGACTTGTCATTGAAACTTCCCTGTAAACTAAGATTATGAGATAACTTCTACCTCACTTCATGTCTCCCCAGCCTCTGTAGCACTTCTTTGGGGTGTTTCTGGAGCTGTGCAGCAGATCCTTCTGTGCAGCAGTACTGCTTTGTGAGGAGGGGAAGGGAAGGAGCACAGCCAGGCAGACAGGAGAGGAGACCAACAGTTGTGTGTCTGATACACCGTGCTCTCCATGCTGAATAGACACAAGTTATGACCTGGAACACAGGGAGGAAAAAGCAGGATTTAGACAACTTAGCATAAATTAGGCAAAATGGCTATGAATACAGAGTTACTTCAAGGGAAGAAAGTGTTTCTTTAATAAAACTTTACCCAAGAGATCTGTCTGTCAGAGAACAAACACAATATGAGAATGTTATGCAAATACTGTGTAAACATGAGGTTCAAAGAGAAGACCCTGAGCTTTTACAGGCAGCTTTTAAAAGTACCAAGGAGAAGTTTTAATCTGTTGCTACCCTTTGGAAGGGCAAATTTCTAACACTGTTGAACTGAACTAATCCATAGAATAGCAGGGAAGTATTTATCACTGAAATGTGTTATTTCCATCGCATATCACCAGTGCTGTAATGCTAAGAAAGGCTGAAAATTCAGTTTGAATATTTACGTTCAGATTTTGCATCTTTTCACCTCTGAAAAGTGCTTTTATTTGAATGCCTAAGCCAATCTTATTGGTGTACCTACAATGAAATTAGAGCTAGGTTTCCAGTTGTAATTTCAGACTTCTGAATGCTTTAATTTTTGGGAGTGCCTGCTGCAACTATTTTATTGTGGGGCATTCAGTAATTCTCTAAAAATGTTATCATTTTAATGAATTGGGCTGGGTCACTTCTAGAAGAGTAGATCTCTAGGCTTGACTTTAGGAACACAAAGTGGAAAACATTGGCCTGGCTCTATAGTTAACATTTTAGAGGTTTGGTTAAATTGCTTTAAATAATTGGATGTTTGGCCTGAAACGGGTTCTTTCATCTGCTGTGCAAGAGGCTGACCCACACCCGGAGTGGGGTATTTGATGTTGTCAGAGAACCTGTTAAAATGTGCAGCATCCTGGGTATGTGAATCTTCTTGTTTCTTCTTTTTGCTGTTCCTAGGGAGAAAGTGTGTACCTTTTATCAGATGTGATCTTTTATTGGAATTCCACTCTCTAATGAAACCAGATAATTTCTTACCCCACGAAGTGACTGGATCTTCTCCAGGCCCAAAGCATGTTTAATAGCAGCAAAGACTGAACTTAACCTCTGTGCTGGGACAAACACTTCACAGAAATCAGGAGCTCCAAAATGTTTTGTTGCTTTTTCTCCAAATTGTGTTAGTAAGGTCCAGCCAGTCAAATAAAGCTCTAGATTTGAATATTATCCTCCACAAGGAAAAGTCAGGGAGGTAACTGAGAGATGCTGGAAAATGTTTGTATTGCTTTCTCCTTAAAACAACAACAACAGCAGCAAAACCCAGATGTATTTAATTTCTGGCTGACTACCTTTGGCAATGTCTCCTATATCTCACAGGATTATGGATTGTGTATGGTAGCAGTTTCCAGTTTCCACATTAGCCTTAGGAGGAAATTAGATGATCTGTAAGTAAATACTGTAAGCATAAAAACTGTGCTGAAGCCTTTCATTATTCGTTTGAATTGGAGGGTTTGGGTTTTAGAAGACGACTCCATTGATGTTATGGATGGTTTTACTGTTTTGTTTAATGTTTTATTTATGTTGAAGTATAAAGCCAGTTATCATGTTACTTTTTAGTACTAGAACATTAAAATATCATTATTCTTTTTGTGAGCTATTTGAGAAATGAAAAACAAGTATTTGCCCCTTTCATAATCCTTCAAAAATACTAAATTTGTGCAAGATTTAATTATTTAAGCCTTATTAGGCAATAAAAAAATTTTGCTTAGCGTATTTGAAAAGCCAGACCGTTAATTTAGATTGCTAATCATAGATCAAGCTACCTTCATTTGGACATCTGAGTTGGGAAATTTCAGAATCCTTTGAAATTCAAATTGGTTTAATATTGAATAATTGTCATAAACAGTTTACCTTATTAGGTTTTAGTAAAAAAGTTGACTTTGATTCTCAGATTAACATTGAATAAGAGATTATTTCAAGAAAATTTGATCAGAGCATAGATTGTTAAGTAGTACAAGGAAGAGGGAAAGGATTAAAAAGATGATTAAAAAAAATTCATTAAGCATTAGTCCATGCTGAAGCCATATGCTGCCTATCTGGTGAAAAAATTGCTGTAATAAAAAGTCAGAAAAAAGTTTAACAAGATTCCTTGAACAGACTTCATTATCTGCTAAAACAGAAACCTCTGAGAAAACAATGGAGGGACGAGACGTAATTAACACATCGCATAATGAAGCAAATCAAAAGATTAGACCAAAGTCAAGAATTGAACAACTTCTCTATTTCCTTCTATTTTTTTGTTGGAAAACAAAAACAAGGCCCAAAACACCCAAAACAAAAAAATCCCCAAACAAGCATTTGTGGCTACTTGGGGTGATCTTGGTAGTTGGCTCTATTGAATTCCTTCTGGTTTTGAAAGGAAGATTTTAGCCTTTAAAGCTACAGGTTCTATGATTTTTTAATTTAAGCTATTCCCACTGAGTGTTTAGTTTTAAAAACTTACTGATTACTGAATTCCTTAATTCCTCTGAGGACACAATTGAACAAGAGAGTCAGGAGGTAGAGGGGTTGTAAACACATGAATTTGGTAGAAATGTCAGTGGCTGCTGGCTCGGAATTTGAGGTGAATGTTTTTTCTGATATGACATAGTTTTCTCTTCCAGTGAAACATTTTTGGTTTGTACTATCAGAGATTTGTTTTTCAAGTGCTAAACTACCAAGTTCCTTGCTTTTATCTCCTGCAAGCATTTGAGTGTCTCTTTTGAAACTGTTACCTGTGGTAGGTTCAAAACTACCTCGAGCTGTACAACAGGTGGAAGATCATCTCAGCCTCAGAGTAATGTTCAGGTTAGATGCTCTCTGGAGACTGAAAACTTGCTACAGACTGGATTTCTGTGCTAAACACTTCTGTTCTCCAATACTGACTAAAAGTATATGAAGGTGACATTGAACACCCCAATTTGTTTTTCAGAGTTCTTTTCTGTGTGACATCACCCTTGAATTTCCAATTTAGTATTTTAGCAGTTTCACACCCTGTGATAAAAAAAATGGATTGCATCAAAAAACAATGTAATTGGTTTCTTTTGATTTTATGATACTTTCCAAAATATCTTCAGTTAAGTAAAAATAAAATGGATTTAAACAGCAGGCAAATTGTTATTAAAAGGATTACTTGTATGTATGCTGAGCATTTGCCACAAGCCATTTAATTGTGAAATTGAGAATGAACAGAAATGTGGTTTTGTTCAAAGCCATTTAAATAACTCTTCACTTCCCTTTCTCAACTGATTTTTCTTTTTTAAAGTTGTGTCTGTACTGAATTCTGACTGAAGAATTGGACTGGGGGCTGGGGGAGGGCAGTTTCACAGGCTGGGAGGGGGCACAATTTAGTCCAGTGAAATTTTTGCCCAGTCTCTCACTAATGGCTTCCTTAAAGGCAAATGGTCTGGAATGCTCTGGAAAAGTAACAAGTTAAACATTCAAGGGAATATGATAGTAGAAGTGCCAGAAATTGTAAGCTATTTAATTACCATTGCCACTGGAGTATTTCCTGCTAAAAACAAGCTTTCCAATACACAGCTTGTATATTTAAAACTTGGACATTTTTATTATATAATTCTGCAATTCTAGAAGAATTGTTTACTTACAGAACCATAGAATAGTTTGGGTTGAAAGGGACATTTAAGGGTCATCTAGTCCAACCCCCCTGCCATGGGTAGGGACATCCACAGTGTTGGATTTCCTCACATCAATGAGGTGCCAAGAACCTCTTTTGCTAATTTCTATAGACTCTTTGGGGCTGAGCAGTTTTGTAAAAGCAGTTTGCCAATTTATTGGACCAGGCCTGCCTAATTTATGTTGTGCATCCCCCTGGATCATTGGTGTCAAAGGTTCTGTCACCATTTTGGCAGATGAAAATTTTTCCTTCTCAAATGCTTAGAGTGCCCAAGTAACCAAGGGAATTCTGAAGCTTATGCAGAAATAAATAAAATATACTCTCTTGATAATGCTTATGTGCATTTGTTGAATAGAGTATGAAGGTAATTTATCCCAATTTTTGTAAAAGATATGAAATGAGAACTGAAAAAAAGCATTCATTTATGTAACAAAATTTCAAAGCTTTTAGTGTAGAGTTTACTGTAAAGGTTTCTCCTTACTGAGAGCAGGTTCAAAATTAGCCAAAACAGGTGGACCAACTTTTGGGATTTTCAGTATTTATTTTTGTATATTGTGTGCAGAAGATTTTTGCCAAGATATGTATGATTTCTTCATTAAGCTTATTTATCAGCTGGCAGTTTTGGGTTTGTTAATGCTTTGTGCTTTGCATCTTAAAAACCTTTCTATATGTCACCGGTTCATTTTTTCCAGCTCCCTTCCTCAGGGCTGAACAAGGCATAGGTTCAGAGCAGAGGAGGCAGCACCAAACCTTTCCATCCTACAGGCAGACACCAGGCACAACCAGCCCCACTATCAACAGCACACTAAGAAATATAATCTTTCCTGAACTTGAGTTTTGGTTTGACCTCTGATCTCCAAATGATTTGCTTTCAGGGTCTTATTTGTGGCCTCATTTCTCTGTAGTGTCTGAAATGCCATCAACAAGGAAGTACCAAGGCAAACACGCTGTCTGCATGGCCAGGAGCGTGGATGTCAGGAGCTAGGTTTGAATTAACTAAACCAAGGATTTAGATCTGAATTCAGCAGTGAATACCTTGTGTGAGACAAGGTTCCCTCTCCTTTATACCTTCATGGACACCTGTAGAGCCCTGATTTCATCGTGATCTGCAATGGCTTTGTTTTTCAGGTCAGAACACTGACTAACAGGAAAAACATTACTCTGCCAGCTTTACTTTTGACAGTAACTCCTCTTTTTACACTGACTAGTACAGTGTTCCTAGTTTCGATAGATTTTTATTCCATTGTTTTAGACTTAGGTGTATGCTTCATTAAATAAGGGTTAATTTGGTATTTGAAGTATGCTAGTTGTCTTGCTCATTTCAGAAATTCTGGCTTGCAGGTTAAGTTTCTATTAAAAGGCATAACATTGAAGCTAATCTTCCAGTAAATTAATTAAATAGTTTAATACCATGAGCATTGCTAAAGTTTTAATCAAATAAAATGTAATCTCTGTGAAAAATGTTCCCATCCCCTTTCACTGGGACAGACTGGAAATAAGGCAGAAATTAAATTCTTACTTTCATCATTCACATGAACCTTTTTAATCTTTATGTGCTGGCTCTTTTTGAGAGGACACTAAACAGTATAGAATCAAGTTTTGGCTTCTGTTTGTTTTTGTCAGCCAGGGTAATTTCCAGAAGAGGTTTTGTAATGACTCAGTAGTGTGAGATTCCTTGGCCTGTAAGGATGTGTAGACAGCAGCTATACTAGCAAGAATTCTGACTGAATGAACTGCAGTAACAGTTTTCTTGAGGTTAATGTTAAAGGAGTTTTGTAGACTGTTTCTGAGCATTCAGTAGCCAAAGAAACCTTATTACTTTGCCAAATCTGCCCACCTAGGGAATCAGGAACACATACTTTCACATGGGGTAAACATGACCTTTTAAAAGATTTCTTTTTTTTCCCCCCCCTCTGGTGGGATCACTGATCTCCTACCAGAGAATCTATGGAATTCACTAATGCATTTTAAAAGCATGGAGAGCATTACATAGAAATGGGCTTTAGTTTTACTGAAGTGCAAGTGGACTATAAAATACACAAACCAGTAAGAACTCAGGCTGTACTTCCTAGGAGGCTGAAGCCATCTGAGATCACAAGTTTGCAGCCTGCTGCTGGTCTGATATGGATGCACAGGCAGTGCTGGATTGTGCTTTTCAGAAAATTTGTCTTCTTTGGTGAAGATGTAGTTTTCCACTCCCAAATTTGTTAACTGTACGTGCCTGTGCTGGTGGAAGGGAAGGGAGTGAAATAAATAAAGAGAGAGAAAGAATAGAGGAGCACATATCTAGCTCACTTGGAGGGTACATTTTGATGTCACTTCAGGATTGTGTGTTTATGTTCTGTTTGACTCAGCTTAAGAGAGGCTTCCCTTGATGCCAGTGCCAGGTCTGTCCAATGGGCTGGGCACCGACAGCTGGGGAGCTGCATCAGTGTGGCCCTGTCCTGCAGCTGGCACATCCCACAGCTGAAATAACTGCAATAGGGGACATGTTTGGGGATGATACTGCATTGGTTTATGTAGATATAACACTCTTTAAATCCCAGAGGAGGTTAGAAATTAATCATGTCATGGATAACCTTGGTAAAGCTCCACTTGCTTGCTTGGCAGGTCTGTTCCAATGCAATAGATTTCTTTAGATCTTTTCATAATGGCAAGTGTTTCAGAAGGAAGTTTAAGTTCTTGTTTGCTGTGGCAGCATCACAGGACTGGCTGCTACAGTTTGCCAGCCTTGCTCGTTCACAGGATCTTTCTGGCTGTTCTGGTAGCAGTGTGATACACTGGCATCTTTCTTCCTGCAATATGTGGTCCAGTACTGATTAAAGTAGAAGGGCTGAAGTTCTGCTTATGTTATGACACTGAGTAATTCTCACTTGTAAAATCCCTTTTTCGGTGAAATTGGATAAAGTTTGAGTAGCAACTGCAGTGGCTGATTTGCTCTCAAGCACCAAAATCTAGCTTGAAACAAACTGACCTGTGGCTAGCTACTGTTGAGGAAGACACTTCTACATTACTTTGTATAATTTTACTTCAGTATGCAAGAGTAGTTTTACTGCTCTGCTTTTCCTGTGCTCATGATAATTGTCACCATCTTTGCAGTTATGTTGAGTTTTGTTACATAGAAATGATTGTAAAAGCTTTCCCAAACCAGGGAAATTAAAGGCCTGTGACCACAAAGTACTGGTTTAAGCCAGTTGTTCTTTTTGGTCTGTGGCATCTGTGCAGCCAGCAGCTACCTAGACCGTGTTTTAAATCCTTGGTTTCTTGCCCTTGCTTAAGCTTTATTTTTCTATTTCTAAATTTTCTGGCTGTCTGTATAATAACACTTAGCACTTCTCATAGTCAAACCTAGAATCACTGTGATTTTTTAAAGCACAAATTTATCAAGTTAGAGGAGTAATTTCAGAGATGAATGTGGTCCAAAACATCATTGCTAACTACTGTATTTTGGTCTTCTAATTTAAGCAATAAAGAGTGAAACTGAGACCACAGAGGAGTTTACCACTAGTTTTAAGGAAAAGCAAGCTTTGCAATTCAGGCCTTCTGCTAAAGCTAGACCTGTCATTCAAATCAATTATGAGATCTTTAATTTGGACTCTGCAGTGACTTTTATATAATAATGTTTTCTTCAAACTGCGTTGATGTGGGTCACTACCAAGCATTAAAAAACAAACCCCAAATTTGAGGTGCTGTGGGTACAAAGCACATGCTGAGAGCTGTGGTCATGATGGTGTGATTTATGTCTCCTGGATCTCCTGGGAAATCATAACAAGTGAACAGAGAGCATTCAGCTTCTGAAGCAAGAGGGAAGAAGAAGCATCATCCTTCTGTGACTGATGAGAAATGAGGAGACTACACTGTTTTATACCACTGAGCTTTCAGCTCACAGTTGGGCAGCTTCTAGGTTTGTGTGGTTTAGAAATGGAGCAGGAGACTGTCAATATTGAGACAAGCAGAAGAAACTTTTCAAATATGGCTCTTGTTCCAATATCACAAAACCATCATACTTAGATTTATGTGCCCTGTGTTGCACCTTTCATTTATTGGTGAGCTTCCAATTGGTTTATTTCTCAGAATTAAGTCTCAAGAAGATGCTTATTTATTGATATTCATTCCAGTTATCTTTGCAGAAAACACAACTCTTTATGTACTGTTAACTCTCAGATCCGTTCCTTTGATGTGATAATTTCAGGTTTGGTCCCAGGTGAATTAATTATTTTCTTTTCAGTTGAAGGTGTTAGAAAGTCGTGTGAAGACACTAATGTGGTGTGTTTCAGGTCCTGTGTTTGCTTTTGTAACAACTGAAAGATCCATTATCAAAACTCAAGTTTTCCCCTGCTGAGGCTGCTTCACCAGCAGCAGATAATGAAGGTGGTGTCAGCAGAACCAAGTGGGCAAATCTCACTGTAGAAATCTATTTATTTGCGTAGGTATTTATTTCTATATTTATTTCGTTGAAATGCCTGCCTTCTGTCTGTCTTCCCAAAGTACCACAGAAGGGTTGGTTGGAATGTGATGCTCCAGCATTCCCTGGAAGGGCACCCTTAGTTTCCTGTGGTCGGTGTCCAGGTTTGTGTCAGTAACTGGAAGGTCAGGAAGCAGTCCTTTGGAGTTTCTTTTTCCTACAGTAAAGGGTACAGCTCATCTAGTCTTGGGTACGTGCACATTTTGGCTCTCTCCGGGTGATGCACACCCAAGTGAAGTGTTCTGTGGTTCTTGACTCTGGGGCACACCTTGGCCAACAGCAACGTTCTTCCTGCAGGTACCGAAGAAAAAGCAAATGAAGGAGTTCTTGTAATAGCAAACATAATTTGCTGAAATAGGTGCTAAAATCTCTTAAAGCACTTAAATCATCTGTAACTCTGAATAAATTATTCAAGAGCATGGGTCACAGCACAAGATCGTACATGTTCTTTTTACAGTATAGAAGAAATTTAAATTATTTGCCTACCACTGCAAGTTAACAAAATTCACTGAGTACACAAGAGCCTGCAGTAAGGTTGCCAATTCTACAGGTATTGCACACACAGTTTCACAAAGGGCTTTGTTTTACTGTTGTGAGGCAAATGAGGATTAGTTCAGTAGCTTGGTAAGTGGTGAGATGAGTTGGAGATGCAGGGATTACTCTGCAGTGGGAAGTTCACTAATTGATTAGAATGTGAAATTGTATCATTTTCTAATACGAAATGGCAGCTTATATTAAGAAAAGCATTTTCTAATATTTGTAGATCTAGAATTTTTAGAAATTTTTAGAAAACTTAAACCTTTCTGGTTTCAATTCCTTTCTCCTCTAGCTGCAAACATGGTTCTGTCAAGAAAAGAACAGTTTATGCCCCTTTGTCGGAGTGCTTTTTTAGTACTTGGTGTTATATATTGAAATTATTTTGGAATTATTACTGACCTCAGGATGAACTGTTCCTTAACACAGGAACTGATAACTCCTCTATCACGGGGCCTTTGCAGCAACCATTCAACTGCAGTCTGAAATCAAAGCACAGAGAAAACCTCTTCAGATAAAATCGCATTTGGCAAAAATGCTGCAGGTTCTAGGGATTACACAAGTCACAGTTTGAATTAGTGATGGGTTTCTTACTAAAAAAAAAAATTGCTTTTTTCCTCTTCAGAACAGTTTCTCAGAATTCCAGATGTTCAACTGCTAAAAACTTTTTAAGGATGTTATAGGTTTAGACAGTTACCTTGAAGTACAGCAGAATAATGGAGACATTTTCTAGCTAATACTGGTCACAAGAAGGTTATTTTCCTACAGAAATTTTGTGCTTTATCAGCTCTAATTGGTCTAGAATTTCTCCTATCTTTTTAATGCCTTTTAAATTTCCCTGAGCTCTCTCTGGAAGACTGGTCAAGCACCCAAAGGAATGAAATGAGCAGCATATGTTATATCCACGCATTTAAGGACACATTTTATTTAAGACAGATGTGTGCAGTGATGAAATAAAATTACAAAAAGATGTTTCCAGGCACTTCAGAGACCTAAATTGGAGCAAGTTGTAAATTCTGATTAGCTAAGGTGGAATGATTTTACGGCTACATTTGGCTCACTCATAACAGCCCACTTCTAACCTAGGATGTCATTTTTGCATCTTCCTCTTACTTTCTATTCACCTGATCCTCATTTCTGTGGGTACTTGAGAGAGTACAAGGTATTATTTTGGGTAAAATTTTTCCTGCCTCTTTTACCTCCCTGTCAACCCCAGGTAGCGAAGTCCTGAAGTTTTATGGTATATCTTAAATAGCACTTTAGCTGCTTTCTTTTCATTATACTTCTATAAAGTTGTTGGAATGATAAATTCAGACTGAGAAACATGGCTGATGTGGACTCCTCTTCAAAATTTATCGTGACCTAAAATTGCATGTGACCTAAAAAGCAGAAGATTGTGGGGGTGGTGGTGTTAGGATAGACCTACTAAAATTGCTCAAATTCTAGATCAGGTTTACTTAGAATTCTGGGAAACAAGTAATAAAATAATCATTCCAGTGTTCTGCAGCTTTGCTGTAGAATATTGTACTTGCAAAAACAGATGACTAGGCTATTAAGATTTTAATGTAATGAAGTTCTGGAATACAGCAACAAAAGCATGTCTGTCTAATTTAGTATTAGAGTGCAACCTTTGTACATGAAGTTGCTCCTAACCCTTCAATTTAGATTCCAAAACACATACATGTACAACACAACTGTACTCAGTTTTTTCCTGTGCTAACTGACCATCTTATTAAACAATATTAAATTTATTGTTAGCATAAATTGTTGTGGTAATTTAGTTAAGATGCTTTTTTCACAATTTGAATTTTTTTGTTTCTTGTTTGCAGTCTGGTTATGGGTACAGTAGATATGTCCACTCAGAAATACTGTGGTGCTCAGGTTCTGACTACTGTGTTCAAGAGATGCCTTCCAATGTGTCCATCACTTGTATTTGGAACGTTGAGAACATATGGTTATTAAAATTCCCTATATTAGTATTTCTATTGTACAAGTAACAGATCTCCTGTGTAGGAAAAAAATAGTTTAGTGCCTTAATTTTACTTTTTATCTTTCTGCATCCTACCCTAAAGAGTATGCTGTGAAGAGCTGTGGATTCAGCTTCAGCACTTGATTGATTGATTCTAGCTGAAAACTGAGCTGGATGCTCAGAATTAATTTGCTGGAATCTTGCTGCTTCCGAAGGACAATTATGCTAAAGTGGAGATTTCATTACTTTGCTGTTTTCTTCACAGACTGCTGCTGATTAACCAGAACGTTAAGATTTTCTTTCTGTGTCTGATGAAGCTATTTTTGCTTCTTCAAAGTAAAACCTGCTGAGATGAAGTGGCAAAGGCACTGATGATATAAATGGCACATTGTGTCAGCTCTTACCTCAATCAGCTTTAAATAAACATTTGTTTCAAATGGAGAAACAAGTAATGTAAACACAAATCTCAAATTCCGCTCAGCAATGAGCCAGTGCCTGTCCACTGACCCCTGCTGCCTTCCCCCAGTGCCTGTCCACTGACCCCTGCTGCCTTCCACCAGTGCCTGTCCACTGACCCCTGCTGCCTTCCACTGGGGCCAACCCAAGCAGAGCTGCATCTCATAACTGGTGAGGCTGTCAAATGAACCTACCTCCAGACAGCCACTGGTAGAGGATGATCTTACAAAAGGAGAAGGAATAAAATGACAAGAGTTGGAAAATGAATCACGAGCTGGGCAGGGACTGTTGGAAGCAGAAGTAATTTTACTGTGCTGACACCTGTTCCTTAGGAAGAGTGATGGAAAGAGGAGAATTCTATGAACGGGCTGTTTTGGCTAATATGAGGTCTTAATAGAAGACATTGTGAGAGAGGAATTCTGCAAAGGCAGCTCAGTATATGAGGTGAAGGATTATGCTCTAAATTCTGCACACTGTAATGTACTGAAAGGTTGCACAAGTTTAAAGGTTTTTTTTAGAAGAATGTATAACACTTGATCAAACATAGACTAGTCTGGCCCTCTGTTATCACACTGGCTTTGTGTGCTTACTGTGCTCTTCTTGACTCCTTAGATCTCCAAGATTTAGCCATCTCTCATCTACACAGACAATTATTTAAAGGCTGCCTTCAGTGTCTTCTTTCAGCTGTGAACAATTTCCAAATTTCAAACAGGGCAAAAGAAGTATCCAGAAATAGAACTATGAGTTAAAAGTGTTTTAAACACTGTACTGCCAGTCACTTCAGTCAGAGATGCTTCACTGTTATTTAATGATTCTTACTTTAGAGAAATTAGCATTATACTTTAATATGGAGTTTCAACCCAAATAACTCTCTTTCACTAGTGGAAAGACGTTGAACTCCAATGTTTTTCCCTTCTGTGCAATAGGCCAAACAGGAGTTGTGCGTTATTTTTGGAGCAGAGCCCTTAAATGCAATCACTGCTGAGTGGTAATGTTTAATCTGTGGAAACTCCAGCCAGAGCTGTGTCAGCTAAGAACTTTTCCAGTCTCCCAGTTGATCTGTGTTTCAGATGTCTGCCATACCATTTTGGGAAAAGAGCTATTTCTGGAAAACAAACAAACAAACAAAGCCCCAAACCCCCCACACCTACAAAATTAGATTATTTTGAAAAAAAAAATCAAAGAATACTTTTTTGAAAAAAATGTGGGACGTTTACCATCCCACTGTCTGCCTAGTCAGGCACCTCACTGTTCCAACTCTGTTGGAAGTGAAAGGGTTAGTTCCTTTTTCTTCTGTAACAAATGACTGATTTATGTACACTAGAGAAGAAAAGTGTGCACAAAGGGTGGGGAGTTGATTTATTTTTTCTTTTTCTCTGCCCTTGGGTTAAATTATATGCCATTAAGATACATCAAAAAAGAATTTAAGTTTGCAAATTAAAGGAAGCTTGCAGATTAACTTCGTAAGTTTGGGTTCTGGAGTAGTCAAGCAGCATTTTCCCAGGAAAAGCTTGCTGCTTCCACTGAAGGTAACGGGAATGCAATGAGCCATTCCTTGGAACACCTTCGTTTTCCCCAGTCCATCCTAACTACCCTCGGAGGTAACACAGGAGTTCAGGGGTTTTTCTCTCTGTTGGCTGCTGAACTGGTCAGTGTGTAGCCAAACAATTTTCACAGTAGTCCATCCCAGCAGTCACTTCCTCACTGCAGCTGAGCAGAACCATCTCCCTTAACTCATGACATATGGAACCACACACAGCGAGGTTTGACTGCTTTGCTTGATCTGTAGTTCCATGTTAAAGGCAAATGTGCTTCTAGAAAACATCAATTTTATCCATAAAAGTCCTGAAACCTCAATGCAAAGCCAAATAAACATACCTAAAATTATAATGGGAATACTCTAATTTGTTGATTGTACCAGTACAGTGAAAACCTAGTTGGAAGACCAGCTTGTCATACTATTTATAAAAGTAAGTTGCATTTTGAATCCTTCAACACAATAGTAATGTTTTGTTTTACAAGGCCAAAGGAACTGAAGTTTTCATATTTAGTACAAATATCACTGGGTTTTAAATTTTTTTTAATGGAAAATTATTACATTTTCTCTATATCCTAAGACATGACTGTATAACCTGAGATTACACTGCTTGAATTTCATTTTGTATAAAGGACTTTTTAAAACAAGGCTCCATAAATTTGGGGATGGTTTAGTCATGGATTTAGACTAAGAATATATTTATAAACTATTAAAATTTAATTATGTGCACCAGAAACACTATCTTCGTTGTTCTGCTTCATATGATAAACATATACATTATCTTTCTCTATACTGTATTATCTACAAGATCTGATATACCTTCATTGCCACACTTCTCTTTTATTCAGTGACATTTTTCCTTTTTTCATTTAGTTTTATCTCTAGTCATAAAAGGTAATCTATATTTAATATGGCTGTATCCAGCCAGGGGATTAAAAATCCAAAAATATTTTTACTCCAGCATGTGCCTGCAGGCTTGTGTTTCACTGCATTCAGGGTCAGAAGAGAGAAGGATGTGGTCAGGAGCAAACTGGCCAGTCTTTGATCAGGTGGGATATTACCTGAACCATTTTAAGAGCTGATAGGGGAACATTTCTTCCAGGACCAAATTTACTTTGCTGAACAAGGCAGCCTACATTAAAATGTTGTTAATAAGTAATATCCTGTCTCAGTCCCTCTCTAATAGCTGTACAGGGAGCGTGGCTTGGAAGTGTTCCATATTAGTGTCTAAACATTCCTATTGTTTGAGTGTACTGTGAGCTCTAGAAATGTACTTACAGGAGAGAAAGGAGTGAAGGAGGTGGGAGCTCATTGTCTGCCACTGAACTGCATGCTGAGGAATTCACCATCACTGAGGAATTCACCATCACTGAGGAATTCATCATCACTGAGGAATTCATCATCACTGAGGAATTCACCATCACTGAGGAATTCATCATCACTGAGGAATTCACCATCACTGAGTGCCTGGATGAGCACAGGGGAAGCAGCACCAGGGGCCCAGTGTCCAGTTCTGCACTGCCCACACCAAGAAAGGGACTGAGCTGCTGGAGGGTGTCCAGCCACCAGCCACGGAGAGAGTGAGGGCACTGCCCTGTCTGTGCTGGCAGGAAGGCAGAGAGATCTGGGGCTGTTTGCCAAGAAGAAGGCTCAGGGGCACATCAGTGTGCATAACTCTGAGGGAGGCTGTAAAGAACAGAACGAGCTCTTTTCAAGGTGCCAGTGCCAGGGCAGTTGTGCTGGGTTTCAAAAAGAACTGCATCTTTCCCCATGCTGTCTGCACTGTTCTGGGAAGGCCTCCATCTGGTGTCCCAAGAAGGCTCAAGAAAGAATTCAAGTAGTCACTATTCATTAACTAACCTATATGTAAATACCATAAAGTTGGTGAACAGTTGTTTGACTGAATAATTATTTTTTTCTTTCCCAGTCAGGACCTTAAATCACTACTCTGTGCTGGTACGAGCACAAAAGGTGGGAGAGTGTAAGAGACTTCTCCCCATCTTTCAGGCGTGTCCCATATAGCAGCAGGATAATGTCTTTGAAGTTGCATATTTAATTAACCCTATCACAGAGTCTCTCCCCTACTTTCCCTGAGATTAATCTGAGATGCTATCCCATGTAAGTAGCTCAAATATGAGCTATACAAGTATTTTCTAGTGAACTTTTTCCAAGTGGTTTCTCTTTGAGTTCATTCAGCCTTGTAGGATTGTATTGTTCATCATAAAAAAATGCTGTAATTGCATAGATGACTTGTCTTGAAATGTTACAGGTTTTTTCCATGCTTCAGTTTTGCTCACAAGGTTGATATTACTGCTTGATATCTGGAACATGAAAAAAATGCCACTTTTGCTGGACTGTTACTCTCCAAATTTTGATTGTACTGCTGTTCTTTATATCACTCTATGTAATTTGTTCTTACTTAGTTCTCATATATCTTTTTGCCACATAGTCTATTCTGATGGAGTTCAAGTTAGGAAACAGTATATTGTGATATGCTGTAATGAAGGCGAAGTATTTAACATTATCCTTAACAAAGTATTATGAGAGTTAAGTTGACTACTGAAACATGCCTAAATTACTCTCTTCCTATTATGGTCTATTTATTTTAGCTATACTTGCTCAAAGCAAACACTTGTTACAAAAAAAGTCAACCCTACTTCTCTGATCCTACTCTGTTCCTGCTCCCAGTGCCAGCCCAGTGCCCGTCCTGAGCAAATGAGTCAAGCTGTGGGCAAGAGTGCCAGGGCCTGAAGGGCAGGAATCAGTCACAGCCATTTCTAACTCTATGCAGTGAGCCACCTTTGCAGAGAACACTCTTGGTTTTCTTTCCACTGGGCTCTTTTCAAATGGGTGAGATAAGGACCTTGTTTTTCCTCTCACATGTATTTATATGCTTGCTGGGAAGTGAGTTATTACCAAATATAGCTTATAGGGCTCCAGCAGAATCTTTCCAGCCTGGCTGTCTGCCAAAAAACCCCACCCTTCAGAAAATACAAGGCTATCACATTTGTCAGAGATTTACTAGGAAAGGGGGTGTGTGTGTGTGTGCACTCTGGAGCACACATGCAGTACATCTGACACTTCCCCAAGGCACTGAGCTCACTGTGTTCTGATACATTGATGGAATTCTAATTGTGGTTCCTGTGTTTCCAAACAAACATATACGTTCACTGTAGTGAATCAAATACATTTCAGAATGTACACACATAACAAATACATGTGGAATTTTTGGACATATGGTGACCTGTTTGGTGCTGCTGTGTGTGCAGAGCTGATGTGACCTAAATACAAAATAAGTAGGGTATGTATGTACATATGTATGAGTAAGAGTGAGGATTCCCTGGGGAATTGGGAAATACTCAGTAGTCAGAGACATGCAGGGATACACTACATAAATTTCAAGACTAAGAATCCATACAATACAATTCTTAGGATCTGAGGAGAATGATTAAGAAAGAACTGTGCAGGAGTTATGCGGTAGTATGTGTCCAGCAACAGCTAATGTCATTACTGCATTCACAAATTATAGCACCATCAACATTTTTGTCTGTTAGAATTTTCTGTGTTCACAAATGGGACCTCTAAACAGGCATTTCCAGGTATAATTTGAGCCATAATTCAGTTTTCATAGTACTTGCATAAATGTCTATTTTTGGTGATGTGCTGCTCTAATTCATTACAACAGTTTTGTCAGTTCTAGATTGGGCAAACTGACAAGAAAAGCCAATTGCTTTTCATACAGTACTGGTTTCTGAGAGACTTTCAAAACCCAATTGCACAGACATATGTCAGAGGGAAGCCTGATCCCGTGTACAATTTAGGTATTTTATGGTGTCGTGCAAGGAAGGCTAAGTACAGCAAATAGTGCTTTGTAGTTAACCTGTCAACCCATTGATTTGAAGCACCTTCATTCTAAGAAAAGCATCTGTCTGCTTGAGTTATCTACATTAAGCATTGCAGTTATCCTTATAAAGAATAAGCTCATTAATATTTAAAATTCACTTCAGCTGCATCTCTTACAAAAAAATAATATTTCCCATAACTTCCATTAATTATAACCAAATTAACATGAACTGAGAATAACTGATTGGGAATAAATCTTCCATGTTCAAGCCAAATCTTAGTAGAAGTGATAACAATACTTTTAGTGACACTCCTGGTGGTTATTCCTTATTAACTGTACACTAAGAAAGAGCAGAGGTTGTTGGCCAGATAACACAAGAGGCATCAGGACATGGTCTGCTCTAGCTCATCCTGCTGGAGCAGGAGGGTTGGACAAGTTGACCTCCAGAGGTCCCTTCCAACCTCAACCACTTTATGATTTTGTGAAATAAAGATCCAGAGGAACTAAAATCCTGGTGCACTTCCTAAATTGATACAAAGCTCAGCTGTGATATAATATGTGTAAGAAAACTGCTGGTGCAAGCCAGTGTGTGTGGTTGTGTGTTAGGAAAGGTGGCATCCCAACCACCAGGGATCTCTGCTTGTCATAATGTTCTGTGGGACCAGTAACTGCTTGTTTAGAGTATATCAACTTTAAAACTGATGCAACCTAATTTTGGGTTGAAATTGGATGACATTGGAATTTGAATAGTGGTGGGTCTCATCCCATATTGCTGTCACTTGCATATTCTAAATGAGCCTAAATTTGAGCAGATGTGTAATAGCTGCAGTACTTACATTTACTTAGCACTTGTTGATGTGTTTATAATAGGGTTAAAACATGCAGTTGCACAGAGAGCTGTGCTGTAAACTTGTGGCACTTGGCTGTCCTAGGGAAAGCTTGCACTACAGACAGGATGTCAGCTGAACCTTTTCTCAGTGCAACCCAAATTTTACAAGCTATTACGTAGAAAACAGTTTCTCTGACTGAATGACTGACCTGAATGGATAATCTGAAGAAGCTCTCTAAGCTGTGCCATATTTATTTGGTTTTCATGTGAAAGCATAATTCCTGCAGGGAACTCTGTTTCAGCCACAGAGCAGAGGCCTGTGAACAGCTCTTGGTTGTACCTGAACATTCCCTTAGGAAGTGCTGCTGGTCAGGAAAGCTCCCAGTGACAGAACAGGAGAGAGCAGCTTTGTGCTTGGATGACAATAGTCTGTGTCTGTGCTAACTGCAGCTGGCACCATTAACTACCTAGCCACACACACTGAAATAAGAACAATTATCACTGCATGCATTAAAATGATGAAATCCACTCTGTTTCTATAGTAACCGGAGTGACAATTTATATTATGACCTTAAGAAAGTAGAATGTGACCATTTTCTTTTTTTTTTTTTTCAGTTTTACAAGGAGCAGCAATTCTCAGAGAAAACAATGTTTAAGGTGATGCGAATAATTTACAAAAATAAAGGTAATATGTACTTTAGCAGTAACAGAAATGTACAACATACATTCAATTTGGAATGTTGGGTTTGACTTTTATTGTGTTATGTAGAGACATACCTAATTTAGTGCTGTTTGAAGGAGATTTTTTTTTTCTGTTATTACAAATAATTTTTAAATGGAAGCTTTACAAAAAATCAAGAGTAAGAGAGAAAATAAAGTGATGCCTTTAGCAAGTCAAAATTTTGTAATTGTTTTGCCACCTAGTCTGTCTGAAAGTATCATATGAAAAATGTATATATTCTGAGCTTTTTTCCTCAGAAGCACATTGAAGTACTGACACTCTCTAAAAGTGTTCAAGGATATCTTTATTATATTGCAGCATTTTTAAGCCTATCCAATTTATCTGATTAGTTTGTTTATTAGTAGCAGAAAGCTGTGACAAAATGTTTAGCTCGATTGTGAAGAATGTACCTTTACAGATACTTGTGAATATTATGGAATAGACCTGTTAAGAGAGAAGAGTTCTTGAGTTCTTCAAGCTGATTTCAGCATTCTGTTTTAATATGGCTTTGTTCCAAAATCACCTCCCTTTACAAAAGATACAGATGTTTAACTGGGCAGTCATTTAGTAACAGTCATAATTCCTGAAGTATTCAATAATTTACAGCCTTCCCTCTCTGTCCATACGTGTCTCACTCCAAACCTCTCTCCTCATGATGTGCTAAATGTGTAGAGTGTTTCTCTGGGCCATTCCAGAGCCAGGATCCTCTGCAGTGAGGGAAGGATTAGGGAATGTCTCCTCAGGTCACCCAAAGCTCCAGGAGGGTGACAGTAACCCATGTCTGGTGGGATTTCCTTGCGTGCAGCAGAGATGAGCAGATAAAGAAAGACCTTAATTGTAGCTCTGTGCTAAACTATCGTGTTCAGTCACTTGGTGTTCTTTCTTTACATGTAGCATTAATTATTGTCTTGAATTTATAAGGTTTTTTAATTAAGTTCAGTTACTAGCATTTATCATAATGCCAGAGATGTCTGTAGCCATGGGTTTTAGATAAGTTTTTAACCTCCAGCTCATTTTTTAAATTTCATTTCACTACAGTAGAGCATAAAATACAACAACATACTTAGATTGTTGATTTAACTGCATTTCTTTAATGCATGCAGATGTTTAAATTTTTTTCCTTATTATGCATCCAAACTTAAAAATAGGTCCATTCTGTGCTGACAGTTATAGTGATAAACACAGATGTTTTCTTCAAGAACTGCAAATAATTGATTTTAGGTGATAAGCAAGCTTTCTGTTCAAATCTGAAATATTCTATTCCATTTCTAAGAGGATTCAACTGAGCAAATCAGAAAAGTTAAGTAAGAGTAAAAATGCTGAGTATTTCTAGCATGTGGAATTGCACAATAAATGCATAGTCAGTTATATCAAAATAAATCTTGCCATTTATGAGCCACATTGTCCACTCTGTGTGAATAGGGGACTACATGACTGTCAGAACAAGAAAGGAAACTACTTAAATAGAACAGGGAGAATGAAGAAGACTGCTTCTGTTCTTGTAAAAAGAGCAGTATTTGAATCCACCTGACACGTTCCCCTTCTGGAGCACAAATGGAGTCAGGAGCTCTGTTTGAGTTCCTGACACGTCTGGTTCTAACTTGGGGAGATCAAGTGTGGTCTGAAGAATGGGGAACTCTGGTTATTCATCTGTACATTCTTCATTTTTGGTTTTTATGATTCTTATGCATGTATGTTTTGTACTCCTGTGACAGTTCCTCTCTAGATGGAAATGTCATGGAAGATTAGCAAGAGAATTTGTGTGAATGGAGGAAAAATGGAATGTAGGTTACTTATGCTGTTCTTGGAATTCCAATGGTGGGATTATGTTCTCATAGTTACGTTGTTATTTCACTTAGTTTAGCTTGCTTGTTCATAGAAAATGTGTAGAAATATTCATTTGCACTTCCCTGGGGTTTTTTGTAATTACAAAGGCTGGTATATCCTACTCAAACCATGTAGTATTTCCCATTTTTTTTGTGTTAATGTCTTGAGATGACTGCCTGAAAAAGATATGTAGCACCAAAAGGAGAACTTTGTGAACCAAGAGTTAAGGTTGCAATTGGCATGCAAGTACTATATAAATCTTCCAAATTCCAACTCAATTTACAATTTAGCAAATCAAACTCCAGCTAATAAGATTTGTAGAAGAATAGATGAAATGGAGTAGTTTAGCTGTGAACACTCGTGAGTACATGTTGCTTTTTAAGCTGTAAAAGCTGAAGGATCATAACCATGGTCAGCCAGTAGATTCTGTTCCCACACAGAGCCATGCATCAACCAAGGATTAGTGTAGAGAGATTGATGACTTTCCACTAATGAACAGTGTATTGCAATAAGCACTAAACTGAAAAAGACCTATGGTAAGGATAGGTAATCACTGTGTTTTATCAAGGCAAAATTAATAGCTAACGATGTCTGATTTTAGTTAGAATGTACCAGATTGACTTTATATTTTAGTGACAACTTTTTATTTGCTGAGCATCTGTTTGTTCATTCAGTTTTCAGCTATAAAATCATTCTTTCTTAATCCTTACATCATCACAGCTATAATATCATAATTACTAAATACTTCAGATTTTTTCCCCCAAATTGATAGATATGCAAATATATGTTGTTTACCTCACTGATCTTTCAAAACTGAACATGAATGAAAAAATGAAACCACACTTCTCTTCATGAACACACCCCAAGGAAGTCATCTAGTTTTGGAAAATCATAGAGAGGATCAGGGAGCAGGATCCTTTTAAACTAGGTGCCATTTGGAAATTAAAATGGAAAAATAGAAGTAAAGTGAATGAATGACAGCTCATGTATTCTGCTGCATGTGTTCACCTCGGGCTAACATTCCTGTTTGCCATCTTGTTTGCCCCAGTGTTCTGCTCAAGATCCTGAATGTTAACACATGCCTTGAATTCCCTTGGTATCCCTATTTTACCTCTGCTGCTCCAAGGATTCCTGAAGGCTCTGCCTTTGGCCTGGAGCAGGCAGAGTGTGGAATGCCAGTGTGGAATGCCAGTGTGGAATGCCAGCCTGCAGTGGGAGTTCAATAAATGCAGTGCCAGGCTGTGGTTCCAGTTTCCAGGAGGGAAAGGCTGTGTGCAAGGCGTGGCTTTCAATAGAACTGGAAGTTTCCATTCTGTGGTTTAAACATATGAATTTCAAATGAAGTCTAGGGTCACTTTGATCTGGTAAGATTTTATTAAATGGAATCTATTTCTAAATTTTCCTTATATCTTGTTTTGTCCATAATCTTGGCTTCTATTCTTTAAAGAAGGATTCCTAAATCATACAGACCAATAAAAGAGGAAAATATTTTTAAGTTAAATAATGAGCATGACAAAGGCTAATCTAACTAATAATCTGATTTTTATCCTTGTTCCACCATTTCTTCAATATCCTTTAAAATATTAATTTGATATAGAAGCAAAATGTCACATTACTTGCATTGCATATGAATGTAAGTCATGTCTTCACAGCATATGGTATTCAGCTAAGCCTGGTATAGTTGTCATATGTCTAAGTCTCTTTCTGATATTAGGTATTTAAATTTCTTCCTCTGCATTTTTGCTGTGGATAAGATGACACTGGGCATTTATGGTACTCAGAGAGGTACTGTTTTTCTCTTTATTTAAACCTTTCAAGAGAGTTACTGTAAAATTTAGCTATGCACAGTAAAAATCCCAAATGTCTACTGGTAATAAATTCAATTTTCAATAAACCAGAGGTCCAATCTGGCTTACTCTATTGTCCATAAATTTGTGACATCTCAAGGACTGGAAGACTTTACAGTGTCTCCCTCTTCTGCTGCACTGCTTGCTGTCCTATACTGAAGGAATTCACTGATTTTTTTTGAATAAGGTATCAGTAGTCTGCTCATTGTAGTCTTTACCTTGGATTTCTGGTTTTTCCCTAGGCCAGCATTAAATGTGTGAACATCTGAAGTGTCCAGCAGAGGGTCTTGCACAGTTCTTTTAGTCCCCCCTTCTTGATCGTGATAAGGAACACTGGGTCCCAGAACAGAAGTGCTGGTTTGTCATACTGCAACAAATCTGGAGAGAGAATCTTTCCAAAAATTGGACTCACTTTTCTAACGTTGCCATAGCAATATCATCTGCACGTTCCTAAGTGAAAGTTTTAACTTAATGGGAATAACTGAATTAGGGAAGGAGCACTTAGAAGCTTTAGATGTGTTCTACTTTCCTAGACATCCATAATAATAATAATAATAATAATGTACTTTAACTTGACTTTATTTTAGGAAAAGGAGTGAGAGCAAATGATTCTTAGTAGCAGAGTCTGAGGTCTTTTAACTATGTAATTTGCAATGAGTGCAAAAAGTGGTGAACACAGTTTGTAAAATTAAATTGAAACACACTGAAAGAAAGTACTCAGTAATTTTGTAGCTGCATGAACGACACTCTTGAGTGATAGCACTTTCCTGCTCTTAGCTTTATTTCCTCAGAAGAGTAAGATAAATTCAGATGGAGTAGAGATGTGTTCAAATTAAAACTGCATCACTCAGCATAGGATTAGTAAGAAGCTTGAATTAATTCCCTCAGTGAGATGTTTTGACCCAGACAAAATGTTTGGGGCCTCGGCATCCCTAGAATGTGACACAGCAAAAGGATTTCCAGAAACTCCTTTGGGAAGGTTCAGATTGTACTTCAAGTTGGGGGCACAGGCCCATATCTGACTCATTTTTATTCTCTGAAAAGTTTTGGGGTTAGTTTGTATACATAGTGCTTTATAACTGAACAGGGGAAAGATGGTTTTCTTCTAAAAGTAAAGAACCAAATACCCACTGTTCATCTGATGATCGTGCATATACCTTCTAAAAATATATTCACCCGAGATCTGCTTTTTGGTTCCACAGTATTTTGAACTGAAGGGTTATTTGAGTTTGTTGTGCAAAGAATGGATGATGCATAGGGGTTGATTTGGGGTTTATTCATTGAGAAGTATTTCATCTACTACTGTGAACAGATTCCTGATCCAAGCATTGGATACATTGTCTTCTTTTATTTCGTCCTTAATCAGCTTTGCACTGTGATCAACATTCCAGCTTTTGCTTTTTTGCTGATTTTAGACTTGGAATGTTAAAAAAAATACACCCTTTACAAAGGAAGACCAAATCAGTAATGCCAGGATAAATCTTCCAGATTTTTAGCTACCTAGTATTTATTAAGGATCCAAAGCTAATGAGTGCATCCAACTGGCACGTCACCAAAGCTCTGCTTTTATGTTGGCAAAGCTGTAGAGCTTTTGTTGCTGCAAAATAAGGGAGTACTGCAGTAGTTACTGCAGTGCTGTGGCTGCAGTAAAAAAACTAGATGATAACTTAGTTGAGTGGTTCTGGTTTTTTTACAACTATGTTTTAAAGGAAAATGTTTTTCAAACAGCTACTCTCCACACTGCATCAAGGATCCATCCTATTTAACAAGAACTCAATTCATGTTTAGACCTCAAAATTAAACAGTGATATTTTAAAAATACATAAACTTATTGGAACTTGCTGGTTGATAAGCAGTTTAGGAAACTTAGCTACTTCCAGTTCAACCTAAATGGGAACTGCTGACTTCTTTGAAAAATCTCTCCCTTAATTGTATATTTCGATTACTAACATAGGGCTGTAAATCTGGCCTTAAAATGGTAAAGTACAAAGCACACAGTTTCAGTGATTTTTGAAACCATGGAGTTTTAATCTGGTTATTTGGTTTCATGTTCTTTGTTATTTGCTATTTAAAGTTTGCACATATGGTTGTGCTGCTGCATGATCCTACAGTGCCCTTACCAGTGGTAGTTATCCTCAAAGCCTAGACTGCTGTCCCTTTGGTGCAGGAGTATGTCATGAGTTCAGGGCTGTTATTATCTCTGAGTCTTTTTCATCCCTAGATTTTCTGCTTCTAAATCTGACACTGTCACTAACTACAATAACACCAGTCAAATGAAGTCTTCCCAAACCCACTGGTAATTGTCAGCTTGTGTAGCCATATGTGTCTGGATGCCGCCTAAGACAGAGAGATCTCTCTGATTCTTGTTGTTTGTATTTGGCTTGTCCATCCTAGGACATAGTGCTACATAATGCTGCAATTAAAACATGATTTCTATCTAGAATATGTCAAAGTTTCACAGCCCAACACTGTGAGGACGTAACAGCGACCGTGGTTCTTTCGGTGACGCTTTGGTAGCATCCGTGCTCATGAAGGAGCTGACCAGTCTCAGCTTCCATTTTGCCCCTTAGGTTACAGGGAAAGACATGGCATACACTGAGCTGCCTGAATTACAGTGTCATTTTGTTGGGAACAGAACCCCATTGATGGGTAGTCCAGGTCAGCATCGTTCCTTAAAAATAATGGAATTCAAGGGCTTGTGGTGGTTGTAGCCACAGCAGTGTGACAGGAGACAGAGCTTGTCTTTAGGTTACATTATCCCAACTGCTAGTTTGTCATTTCAAGTCCAAACACATTTTATTAAAGGATTGCTTTATTTTAAAGACAGAGGAAACTTCCTTCTACCTAATGGACAACATAAATCAGCATGTGTGTGTTGGGAAGGGAAACAAAAGCCTGTATTTTTGGTTTGCCACAGAGTTGTTTGCAATGCAAAACTGCCTGTAATTTCAACATATAAATACAAGCCTGATTACTGGGTTTGAGGGAAAGCTATTTTTGACAATTTGACCTCCTTGAGTGATACAGTTTTAACCACTTTGTGGAGCCCATTTCTTTGTAAGGTGCTGTTGCTACCAAAATAGCTGTGGTTGGTGTGTTGGTTGCCCTGGCTGTACTTAGAGCACCATGGGCTCTTTCTCCTGTGTTGATGGAGAAAACCATGTTATACAGCTAGAGAATCTTATTCTAGGCTGGGTACCTGCCCAGACACAAGAAAATCATGCTAAGAAAGTACCTAAGGCTGTAACTGTTTAACCACAGTTTATTTTTGCATAGCAAAGGAATTTGATGTTGGAGTACTCTTTTCCAGTCTTGTTTTTAACATGTAAATGTTGAATTGAAATATTGAACTGTGAGATTTATTATCCCAAAGTTATCTGGCCTTACCAGTTCAGGAGATCAAGCAGTGGAATAGAATTCTGAAGAAGAAGGGCTGGTGTGGCAGTAAAAGACATAAATTCAGAGTCGAGAGTTAAGATTAAAATAAAGGCAGGAAAGCATATCAAGGCATTGAAGGCAGCCATGGCAACCATAGAACTTCTTTGTCTTGCAATTTACATTGTCAATTAAAGCATTTTAGGTTTGGTCTCAGTTTTTATGAAATTGAGTTCTAAAAATTATTTTTCTTTTCCAGAAAAAATTGCATTTTGTCTCATGTTCTAACTCTCCTTCCCTTGCCTTCATACGAAGGCAACTATAAGCAGAGTGTTCCACTGACTGAATTATTTCCCTATGAGATTTTGCTTTATCTCTATTTGAAAGGAGAGGTTCTCTTTTTTTATTCTTAGGGACAGAGATTAAAAGAAGTGCATGCCAATTCTTACACAGAGATTATTTTGCATTTTGTTACAGGCTTCATGCATCAGACATAAGTGAAGCTTAAAAATACTCTCCTCACTGATTCCTACTTAAATGTTTTCAAGCTGTTACAAGGCATATGAAATACAGATCCAATTTAAAGGGTTTTGTGCAGCCATGCATCACAATATAGTACCTAGGTGAATCACAGATATTTATTTACAGGTCTAAAAATAGACTTAGTAGGTGCCTTATGAATAAAATATCCTGGTTGCCTGGAAGGCTCCAGACCTTGAGCGGTGCAGCTTTGGGATCCGTTGTGATCAGCGATCCCACACCACCTATGAAAAAATGAGGTCTGGAGAACTACAACTCAACTTTATAGTCTTACTAATTTTTAATATTAAAAAAAATCACTGTGTTGCTATCAGCTCTGTGTTCCAAATTTGGTAGTTACATTCAATGCTATAAATTGTGAATTAAAATAATGTTTTAGGCAGTAATGCATCACTAGTGAAACTGAACCATGATGGCGTTATTTTACAAACAGTTGTGAAATAAAAGCATAACAATACTTACAACTCTCATGTGGATATTAAACTATATTTTAGCATCAGCTAATGTAACAGATTTTTAATATATAATAAAGCTTGATATGATTAATTTAGTACTACATTGAAGAGAAACATCTGCCTATGAATACTGTATGAAAGTTATTCTTCCAGGCCCTTTTTCAGCAGCAGCCATGGCTGCCATGGATGTGTTACTGTGTTGATTTGAGGAGCTTTTAAAGGACAAGCAATGTGTGCTTGCACTTCGTTACACATTGCATGGTGTGATGTGCCACCTAGTGTTAAATTCCCCAGAAGGAGGAAAACTGCAGGTGTCATCAACGGGGCACTTGGAGAGTCGGTGGATTTTCTGGAATGTTGGGCGTTCAGGAATATACTGTGTATGAGCAGCAGAGTGAGGAGCTAAGGTTTACGTCTGTTTTACTGACTGTTTTTTAATATTTGCTTTCCAGTGCTCTGTTCCATAACCCTGGGTGTCTGTGGATACAGATCTGCTCAAACACTTCCCAGCCACAGCCATGCATTTGGATATTTATGCTTCAGGTACTGTTGGTACCTGGGCCATCCTTGGTGAGAGTGCACTGATTATGCTGCACTTACAGAGAAGTTAAATTGAAGAGAAACAGTTTTCCAAGGACTTCTAAATGCATTTAACTGCACAGGCAAAAAATGTGATAGCCCCCAAGATTTTAGAAGGATTACTCATCTGTTTTGTAATGCAATGGTGTATTCTGGTGATAAGCTCAGTTGGCCAACATTGCCTTACTCTGCTTCTATGACACAAGCAGAGATGGGATTCCATGCAGTCAGGTAGTGTGTTGCTTAGGAAGTGTATTTTTCTGAGGAAAAAAAAGTCTTCTGTATTTGAGGAAGGGAGGAGAGATTTTTTTCACCAATTCACATCATGGATTTAACTAAAAACTTTTAACTCGATGAACATCCATTCCAAATTATGTATGAATTTCAATTCTAACAAAGATAATGGGTTGAAGAGATTACATGTTGATACAGTCAAGAGTGATGGATCAAAATGTACCCCCATAGTGACGTTCTGCAACAGTTTCAGGATTCTGATTAATCCTGGAAAAGAACTCGTAATGCTTCCCCACTTAACATAGATCTTAAAATAATTCTTTCATTGAAAAGAATTGAACCTTCCTTCTAAAAGCCAACATTTCTGTCCTAAGGGCGGTGCCAATGCATAAATAATGTTAATCTTGAACTTTTCAGTTGAAAATTTGAGCTTCTGAAATAATACTGTTAAAATTCACAAATTAAAAAGCTTTCAAAAATTGTTATTTTAAGAAAGTAAAACAGAGCCTTGATTTTTAAAAGGAATATCTTATTGCTTATTAGGTATGATTTTCAAAACCACACTAAAAAAGGAATTTTAGCAATTCTCAAAGAATCTGAATTCATTACAGGAATGGACATTCCCCGTCTTGATCATTAGTTGGGTATGTCAGGCTGTTGTTGGTATTTTAGAATATAATTAGAAGCTATTTTGGTGTTCAAGACCTTTTACAAAGTTATTAATAGCTGGTGTCGGTGTTTTCCCTCCTCATACAATAACTCAATGATATGTCATTCTTTTTCATGAAAGCAAGAAGGAGAAATGGAGAAACTCACTATATCCAAGCTCTGGGTTTCTGATATTTATTTTCTGCATTGTGTTAATTTTCTAAATTAGCCTCATTTTTAATGGTTTTGGGCAAAGCAGTGTAGAAGCAGCTTGTTTTGTGGTCTGGCAGCAATCTCATCTGAAATGGGAACTATTAAAGTACTTGTCAGATAAATATAACTTTCTCTTCATTGTAGTTGAAGAAGGGAAATGGCTTTTGTGGAGAGTATTTTTACTATGGTGGCAAACTACAGGATCCCTGTATTTTTGAGTCAGCACCAATTGAAGTAATAGAGTATGAATGGAAAATATTAAATGGTATCTCACACAAAAATGCAACACACTTTTATTTGGAAATTAATGTCAGTTGAAACACAGTAGAAAACTGCACATCTTGGGGTATTTTAATGAATTGAATGCAATAAGTGTAAAGAGAGTAACTCTGAAATCTCTCCTATTTTTGTATGTATAAACATACAAAATATAACACTATTCTTGTTGTAGGCTCAATTCTGTAAAAACCTGCCCCGAGTCCTCTGTGTTTCCGTAAGCTGTGCTGTTCCCACTAACAGAGCTCTGTGCACAGCTCTTTCATAAATACATTCTAGAAGGAGCCCTGACCAACCTCATTGGGACTCAGAAACTTCATTTCCTTGCAACAAAGTGAATGAGAGGAAGGTGGTTTTTCACTTGCACAGCACCAACCCAGAAAGACTCTGAAAGGTGACTGTCTAGGTCACAGAAAAGTGAATTTTGCTATCATATAGAAAGCTGTTATTTATTTCTTAGAGCAAAGTCAAAAAAGTGAATCATATAATTCACTATCACTCAACCAAATTGGTGTCATACACCTTTCAGTGGATATTCACATGGACATGCCACTCACACTCACAGTTTTTAAACCTTTATTAAGTATGCACAAAAATTTAGGGTTATCTGACTAACATTTTGAGTCACTGAGGTTTAAAAATATTACCTCACAAAATTAGCTTTTACTGGAATCATAGAGTTGTAGAAAGAGTGTGAAAGAGCAAATTGTTCTGTTCATTAGAAAATCCATCTGCAGAGCTCTAATTTCCCAATATTTATTGGTAGTGATGATATAAGTATTGTGTGTAGCAGAAGGAGCTCAGCTTGACTGTTCAGATCCCAGATGGAATTTGAGCTGCTGGCAGTTTAAAAATTCTATATTTGAATTACAAATTCCTTTAAATGTTGATGCAGAGGAATAATCACGGAACAGGAAGAAGTCAGAATACTGGAAGAGTAGAAGTGATCTGAATATATTCCCTTCCACTTCAGCTAACATTCTGCTGCCCCTGACAGTGTCTGACTAACAGCCTGGAATGTCAAATGGAGTACAGGATGGCTCCTATCCCCAGCCCAGGATGCTGCTCAGCCAAGCCATTAGTTTATGGAGCTCTTCAATGTGTTTTAAGTCACATTAGGATGCAAAATACAGTTTTTCATGTCAAGACCTACAAAAATCTTAATACAATTTTCATAGACATTTAAAAAGAAGGACTTGGCACAGCAGATTTCTGGAATACTGCTACACTGGCACTGAGTTTAGCTATTCTTAACCTGGCTGCCTACGTACCTTTTAGTGTCAAAGCTTTGGGGGATGTAAGCTTCTGCAATGCTGTACTAGGATATAAAGGTTATATCATATCAGTTGACAGAAAACATCATACCTGCCACTATGCACAGGAGGAAATAAACTCTGCAAAATGGATGTATTGAGGGAGTCTGAAAGAAAAAATACAAGTGTGTGTCATTTTGCTATAGTTCTTTTAATGCATAAAACAAAAAGCAATGATGGTGTCTATTTACAAAAATTATACACAACATTGAATATCGCTTTGAAACATGACTCTAAGAATGCTAAGCCATGTCTATAATCTTCAGTAAATGTGTGTTTAGTGGTTGGGGATAATATCCAGGGCAAATCTTGACAGTAGGTTACACCTGACATGCAGATTAACTGACAAGTCGTATAAATATATTCCAAAATGAACTTGGATTAGGTTATGATCTCTGAGTACTTAGTTTGACTTTCTCTGTAGATCACCTCAAGTTATTTCCACATAATTCTACGCTCCACCTGCTCTTGGTGATAAAGTACTGACTGAAGTAATTTGGTGGCCTGGGCAGCCCCTGCCCTCTGCCAGACACGCAGCAGCTGAGCCCCGGGGAGCAGAGTCAGCTGGTACGGTTGGGTTTTGCTTGAGGACTCCCAAAGGCTCTTGTCATGACAGAAGTGACTGTATCTCTTACCTTGTCTTTGGAGGAAACGAGAGGAAGAAATACACATTCAGTTTTGTTGAATGAAAAAACCCCACTGCAAGTATTATTGCCATGGCTCTGTGTGTCTGCAGCCTCCCTGCCAGAGCAGAGCCCGAGGTTCTGTCAGGGGGAACACTGTGAGAGAAGGGGGACTGCCAAATACACAGAGGCTGGAAAAGTCCTGGAAAGAATATACAGAGAGGGAAGGGAAGGGAAGGGAAGGGAAGGGAAGGGAAGGGAAGGGAAGGGAAGGGAAGGGAAGGGAAGGGAAGGGAAGGGAAGGGAAGGGAAGGGAAGGGAAGGGAAGGGAAGGAGGGAAGGGAGGAAGGGAAGGGAAGGGAAGGGAAGGGAAGGGAAGGGAAGGGAAGGGAAGGGAAGGGAAGGAGGAAGGGAAGGAAGGGAAGAAGAGAGAGAGAAAGAAGTGTACGAAGGACAGGAAGAAGGAATGAGCAAATGAGCATTATGAATACATTTAGGGAAAAAATAAAACAAAGGGGAGGACCTGATATCAAGATAGGAAATTACAAATTAAAGATAAAGGATATAAAGATGAGAGAAAAGCCTTCTTACACACCCAGAAGCAAGTAGTGCTTTGTAGAATCCTTAAGTAATGCAAAATTATCAATGGAACCTCATTATAGATTAGAGCATATAAGACTTAAAGCTAGCCTCATGCTTTGACATGTTTGTTATCCATCCTGGTGTAACATACCCAAAACCCATCCAAAAATGTGCTGCCTGTCATGTGTGATCTCCTACTTTCTTTAGAACCTGTTCCCATAGCAACATTTCTATCTCATTATAGCCTAGGTATGTAAGTATAGCAAATTAAATTTACATTTCTATGTGTGCTCATACCTTTTTTTTTGCCTGAAAAAAACCCACACGTATTGTGTGGGTACTCAGATGGCAAACTATGTATATTTTGGAGCTCAGGATGCTTGGTTGTGATCTTTTCTCACCCAGAAATAAATAAGCACTAGAACTTAATGAGGAAATACATTTCAATAATATCCCAAGGCTGGAAAACCTAAAGCTATAAATTAATTTCATAATTAGCTGTATATTTTTAAAGGTTTCAAAACATATTTTTGAAAAGAAGAAATGTTCTGTGGAAGTAGATTATGAATTTCAAACTTGAAATTCTGTCTGTTTTAAAGACTTACATTTAAGTTGCATATATATCATAGATCTTGAATTAGGAGTGTTGTGATAACCAGTTGCAGCTTTGTACAGTTCTACATGTTGAATTGCTTTAATGGAGAACTACTGGCCTGTGGTCACACCTGTAAGCATTCTGACTGTGCTTTTTTCTAGTCAGGGTTCCCTCAATAGTAGATATAGAAACCATTGTCATTTTACTTAGATTAGAGAGTTAAACTGGGTATTTTAAAAAGTAATTACAGTGATTGGGTTATGGAGTCAGAATTCTAATGAGACGTGTTTGTGTTACTGAGAATGCAAAGTGTGATTAACAATTCCTGGCTCAAATACTGGCTTGCAAAACTGGCAAGTTAGAAAGTAATAAAATAAAATACACAATAAGCTTAAAGGGCATAAACAACCTTCATACCAGCTCTCTTCCTTCATTTATTAGTGGAAGTAGAATGGTAGTATGCAGTGGTAGGAAATGCTGGGTGGTGCAGCCACCTCATCCTGGAATTCGCTTGGATACAGTGCAGCTGTAGTTCCACAGCTTTTTCCAGCTCTTTCAAAAAGCTACTGAGTGTTTTCAGGGAAGCAGAGCAGCTGCCCAGGAACTAAGTCTCAGTTTTACTATGCAGAGCAGACAGTTGTTTTTCAGCAGCTGAGGCAGAAAGAGTACTTTGTCTTCCCACAGGAGTACTTGGCTAACTGTTAATGTGACTTTTAGGTGATCTTATGCAACAGCTTTGGATGCTTCAAATGTTCCATACTTCATACAGAACTTTGAAATATGCTGTTTATTACATTTGTAGAAGGAAAGGATAGGATTACAAAATCACAGCATGTATGAATTTTCTAGGGCTTAAGGCTCTAACCATTGCTGATTTCTGATAGCAGTCATGCTAATACACATTTAGCAGATTAAGAGGCTCCCTCATTAGCACTCCTCTTACTCTTTTTCCCACCCTCAGTATTGTTTAAGGAACTGCCCTGGCATAAAGAAAATCAGCAAGAACAGGAAGCAACTGCCCTTTGCTTCAAGCTGCAGATGATGTGCTCATGTTCTTTGGCACCTACAAGGCAGGAGCGTTGGCTTTGTGTACCTGCTGGGGAGAAGACAACTTGTGGGGCAGGGCTGGACCCAGCTGGGAACAAGGCTTTTCCTGGCTTTGTAACTAAAGGGTTTAACGGAGCTGGAACACTGTATTGACAGCCCTGTCAAACCCCAAATAGCTCCCCAGGTAGTTGGGGGGGTGTGCTGCAGCTCTGTTGCTGGTGGAAGGAGTGTTTCCTGTCACTTTGCTGGGGTTTCAGTATTCTGACACGTGCCCTGAATCAGGGCAGTTTTAGACTGCACCCAAACACTATGCTTTAGTGCCAGCCAGAGCAGCTGCTGATGTAATATTACTCTGTAATTTAGTGCTTTTCTTTGCAGTTAGGGAGAGAATAATTTTTAAATGAATTTCCTTTCTCCAGAAAGAATTATTACTTGATCCAAAAGAATTATGTGGTGATATTTAACTAGTGGTATAAATTCTTCTTTTTTCAGACATTGACAAAGAAGGAGAAAACATGAGATGGAACATATCAGAAATATTAATAAAGGAAGAGAACTTACTGATGTGTTGCAAAACCTTTCCAAGGTAATTTATCAACATTTCCAAAAAAATATGTAAATTGTCAACAGTGGTATGAGACTCCTTCTTTAACAGCTTATTTCCAGATTAAAGGAGTACAATGAACTTACTTTTAGATTCATAAATCCAGCAGATTTTTAGTTATTGCAGTTGGGTCACAAACTGAAATATTCAAGGAAACACTGTTCTAAATATTATCCTAGATTTTTAAAAGGTTCATTTAGATTTAAAAGTGTGGTTAGTTTAAATTCTGCTCCTGTCTAGTACCTTATTTTAAACAAAGATATGGTTGGCAGATTTTGTTGAAGTGTGATGCAACAAACAGTGGATGTTGGGAATTACTCTCATCTTTCTAGAATCTTTTTTGATCTAACATTGCCTTGAGCAACCAGGACTTAGGAGTCTTTGTAAAGCACCTGATAGGAATGAGCACTGGCAATTTTTTAAGTCATGCTGAGTCCAAGCACATCACGATCCTTACAGAAATTAAAATCTATATAGAGCCAATTGTACTACTTAATATAAAGTTAACAGAACCTCCCCAGACACTGTGAATTACTGTTACCTGCTGTTTGCCATTCTCTAGGCAGGATGTCTTAGAGCAGAAGTGTCTCAACAAATGTGTAGTACTGGTTCAGAAAACACATGCTACAGGAAGTGGGGTTTTTTACCTAAAAAGTCTGAACTCTTTTTCTAACTGCATGAAGAAGTTTACAATATAAGTTATTAGAAATAAATTACCTGGTCCTCTGAATAATTTACTCTACCAACACAGAAAAACAAGTACATGTAAGTTGATTCTAGCAATTCATCAAGATACAATTGTATGTCTGAGGCAACATCTCCATAGAAATCTCTTTAATTGCCCTGCATTAAGGGAGTCTGTTCAACTATGGTAGAACAAAGTAAAACCAGAAAGCATGAATAATGCAGTATTGAGTATAACTTGTGGTTACACTTCAGCATTTTCCAGTTCTCAGTTTCTAGGGACATTACCATCTCAATCTGCATACATTTTTGCATATGGCAACACTTGATTGATTAAAAATATACCAACGTTCTAAACCACAGCATATTGCAGTGGAAACCAGGTTTAGTAGTCTGTGTGATGAATTCCCAGAATCAGGTGAAGTGTGCAGCATTAACTGAGAGATTTTTTGTATTGCTTTTTTTTCCTGTATTCAGGTAATGATGACATATAAATGGTAGCATATGTAACAATGATAAATGCAGAAATAACTGATCCAAAGCTGCAAAACAGCATTTCGCACGTCAGCTTGTTCTGTAAATCTGCACAAATCACTTAACTCTGCATTCCTGCCTTGCTCAATCCAGCTGTGTTTGATGATAATGGAACTTGAGTGTCTTATGACTGACTGTAGGTGAAAACTGAACAAACTTTTACTGTATGAAGCAAAGAAGGGGGAAGGGCTCTCTGTTCACTCCAAAGGGAACAGGATGCCAGGCAGTGTTTGTGTGCTATTGAAATGCTAAACAGAGAGGAAGCCTTAGAGGAGCAGCTGAGGCCACTTGGTCTGTTCAGCCTGGAGAAGAGGAGACTGAGGGGTGACCTTGCCATGCTCTTCAACATCCTCCAAAGGAGCAGCAGAGGTACCAATCTCTGCACTCATGGGCAGGCACAGGCCCCTGAGCTCAGCTCACCTGCTTAGAGCATGGTGCTAACACAACCCGGGGCATGATCCCCCTGTGGGCCATTCACCCAAGAGCTGGCCTTGATGACCCTTGTGGATCCCTTTCAACTCAGAGTATTCTGTGATTCTAACTCGAGGAAGTGGCATCAAGCTGAGTCACAGGAGGTTTAGGTTGGATATCAGGGAAAGGCTTTTCACCCAGAGGGTGGTTGGGCACTGGAACAGGCTCCCCTGGGAAGTGATGACAGCACCAAACCTGCCAGAATTCCAGAAGTGTTTCAGCAATGCTCTGAGGCATATGGTGGGATTGATGTGCAGGGCCAGAAGTTGGACTCAATGATCCTCATGGGTCCCTTCCAACTCAGCAAATTCTGACATTCTATTTTCATTTACAATTTCATACATGAAAAGCTTGTCACCTGAATCATCTACCTCTATGTCTAGCTGCATTAAGTACTTCAGACCTTTGGTTTAAAAAAGAGCAAGCTGTGCAGATTCAGATCAGGTAGATTATCTTGAGGTGTTTACCTTGCATTGTTTAATAATACTACCTTTCTAAACAAACAAACAAAAAGAAGTGCTACTGAATTCTAGGGTTGCATATCTAAGGGTTAGCAGACTTTCTGCAGGGAGGTGGCTGCATTGAATCAGCCCTGATCTGACAAGCATGTGTTGCTATGGCAATGGAGACTATGGAATGTGAACATGCTGCTTCAGCCATGTGACAAATACAAAGCCTGATACATATTTTTATTTTTTTAAAGCATGGGTCTGTTATACTTTTCCCATTAAAAATTGATAGCAATGAACCTTTTTCTTCTAATATTTTGAGTGATTGAAAGCTCACTTTGGCACTTCAAACTTGCCTATAGTGTATTTATAAATAAAACAACTGAATAAAAAAAAGGAAGCTTATTTTATGAACAGTTTTAATACAATTCTTTGTGTGACTGATGTTAAAAGACAGCAAAGTTGGCTTTACAGTAATGATGTTTGGTGTTAAAGTAGAAAAAAAAATCAAGATGTAAGCGGCGTTAACTGTCTGTATGCAAGTCTATGTGCAATGAACTATTTCCACTTAGCTTGTTTGTCTTTCCTCCTTTACATATCACCAAGAATTCTCTGTTAAAAGACAAAGTATGACTTGAGTGTTTGTAAACAAAGCACTAAAATTACCATAATGTAAATGAGAGATATACTTTAGGTTTTTACACCCTGCCAGCATTGCTGAACATGTCTATAAAGACAGAAAGTTTTGGACACTAGTCCTAAACAATATCTTTTCCCTGAAAATTGATGTAAACATTCTTTGAGCATTTGAGTGTGTCCTTGAAGATCTGTGTTAAGGGACTGTGGTAGTTTAGTATGGGCCTTCCTTGGTGACTAGTTTGTAACCAAGGAAGGGCCCATATTTCCTGGTATTCCCTACAATTTTTACGTAAGCCAGGGGTATAAGAAGAAAGGAGGAGAGGCCTTCGCTCTCTTTCCTTCCGGTGGCTCTGAGGGTGAGGGTTCCCTGCTGTCGGTTCTGCCGTGTGGGGAGTGAGGCCTGGTGAGGCCTGGCCGACCTCGGGGAGTGAGGCCTGGTGAGGCCTGGCCGACCTCGGGGAGTGAGGCCTGGTGAGGCCTGGCCGACCTCGGGGAGTGAGGCCTGGTGAGGCCTGGCCGACCTCGGGGAGTGAGGCCTGGTGAGGCCTGGCCGACCTTGGGGAGTGAGGCCTGGTGAGGCCTGGCCGACCTTGGGGAGTGAGGCCTGGTGAGGCCTGGCCGACCTTGGCAGGCGGAGGTTGGCAGTGCTCGTTCCAGTGTGACTTCTGTTGTCCCAAGGAGAGTAGTAAGATAGTCCTTTACTAATTCTTTAGTTGCTAGATCTTGGGTTATTGATAGTGTATGTTTGATTTTGGTTTTGTTCCTTTCTCCTTCCCCCTTCCCTTTCCCTCTTCCTTTTGGAAATTATATATAGTATTTCATCTGCAATATATGTAAATACATTTATTTTCATATAAGTTTGGCTAGTTTGGATCTTTCCAAACTAGATTTTTTTTCCTTAGCACTGTGCTGGAGGTTTTTTTTGGTGTTAGGTTGGGGACTTGGCAGGGAGCCAAGTAAAACTTAGACAGGGACAAAAATGGATGGATTTTTGTGTCTGAATATCACAATCCCTTTTACATCCAACAGTCTACTGCAAATAAATTGGATTTCAGTGGGCAGTTTTGCTTTGTAGCATTTCTGCAAGGTAGCTGTGCTTGATTCTGTGGAGCAGCTTGGCTCTTTGCAGTCTCAGAACTGCACGCTGCATTGTTTGCTCTGATAATGACATGAAACGCTCGTTATTTTTTTCCTTTTCCTTGCTATATCCTTTTCCACAGGCATTTTTGTAAACCCTCAAGTGCAAAGGCCATGATGATATTGGTCACCATGAGCTTCTGGCAGAGCTGACACAGGACAACTGAAGTTTGTAAACAGGAGTTTGTTGTTGAACTGTAGCAAAATTGTGTTACATCTTTGGGAATCCTGGCTAATAACTGACAACTGCAAGCTAGGTTTGGAATTTGCACTGGCAGTTGGTTCATCATCTTTCAGCCAGATTTTACTTCTTAAATTTAAAGAGGAGGTGGGAGTAAAGACAGGTTTGCATTAAGAATGTAGCACTTCTATTCTGCCTTGAAATAACCCTGTGAAGTAAGAGTGCTTAGGAGGTAAAAACTGGAACAAGTAATTGAATACATAAATAAAGAGTAAGGAGAATTTTTCAAGTGATTCAGTACCTTCCTCTGTTCTGAAGTTTGCCCAAGCACTCCTACATACCACCTCCTGTGGTGCAGGACATTTTAATGTAGTGTGGGAGGTTAACATACAAATCCCTACTGACTGCACTTGAGCATGGCTTCCCACACACCTTTGGAAATAAGTTCCCTTATTTAGAAAAGTTAATGAGTATTATAGCTGTGTCCCAAATGACAAGTGCAGTGGGTAGAAAATTACCCATTATGTCCATTTTTAATTAAATGGTATTTCATCATTTTTAACTTTACTTCTGAGATAAGTTTGTGAACCAAGTGTGAGCAGTCAGTAACACAGAGGAGTGGTCTTGTGCTGAGGACTGGAAAGCTTGATGCTGCATCTTGAGACAAGTACCTTGCCCAGGGTTAAGCCACGATATTGGTGAAGTCAAATTTGCTCTGATGTCGAGTCACTGATTGCACTGATGACAAACATAGAGCTTAGGAGAAAACTAGGAATCCTCTGCAATTCATAACTAATTTCATGACAACACCAAGGAAGTAATTAACAACTTATCAGTAGAAGTTTCTGACCAGTCTCTCAGCTTTCAATGACATGAATGCTTTAGGCTGCTTCACTCAGCACAATCCAACATTTGCTGAAGGCAGCCAGAGCTTCCCAGTCTGGTTTTGTGCAATGAGTTCCTGGTTCACAGCTGGAACTCAGAGCTGTTACAGTGAAACAGATGGAATGTAAGGTCAGGTCTAAGCCTTACAGCTCTTATTATTTATCACAACTTGACTAATTCCAGCAGATAAAAATATGGCACTCCCTCTGTTCAACCTGCCACTTCTCTGCAAGAAAAAAAGTGTTTTTATCGAACATGTGTTTGTACATTTCTGAAAAGTCAGTAAGAGCCTGCCCATACCTTCTACTCATTAGTGAAACCAGACAAATCAGTTTAACTACTCAATTTACTAATAGGAGTACAGCAAATAGAAACAAACAATAAACTACAACACATTAAATGATTTACTGTATTGATTTGAAACAGTCAGGAAAAAATACTGACTGAACATACACTTAGCATTTACAAAAACTTTTCTGAAAGGAGTAAGTATCTTACTCTATTCCATTAATGTATCTCGCTTCTTAAGGACTTGATGCTAAATATTTATTCCCAAGAAAAGCCTCAGATTAAGTCCAAGAAAACTTTTTCAAGTAGATTTGATCCCAAATTCTGGCTGCTTCATTGTACAGAAATAGGGTTACGTGTATCTAGCTGAAAAATTAAATACATTTTTAAATATGTAAATACCTAACAGGGGCTGGGGTAAAGAGTTATAGCAGTGGTATTTCTTCTTGTGCACTTCACTGTTTTGTGCTTCTGAAAAAATATTTGCTAATACTTGGTCATACTTGGACATACATCTGACAGGTCCTATTACCTTGAAAAAACAGAATTATTTCACAGATTAACAAAATTTGGTATTTTGTTTAGAAATAGATTAGTAAAAACTATCTCTAATTTTGTTATGGATCCAGCCATTTCCTCACCTAAATTCTATGAGATTTAAACACAAAAGGTATAAATTTTACTTTACAATTTGAATCCTTCTAGACTGATAACAGAAATATGAAGTAGAGGTAATAGAACTTGTCTCCTGTTCTACTGTTAAGCTACAGCAGAGACAATTTCTTGTTTAAATTAGGTGGTACTCCTGTCCTAGAGAAATATCCTACTGTCATGTATGTTTATGTCCTTGTCTCAGTGGTAATAAACCAGTGATCCTTCTCAGAAAGTTAATAACAAAACCAGCTGAACAATGAAAAACATGATGACCTTGAATTTATTGCACAGGCTGGTCTGACCTGGGAGATGAAGTAAAGTGTTCTTAAAATGGAAGACATGAACAAATGCCAAAATACAGCGAGGCACGTGGCTCGTAGGTGAGCCTCAGGTGAGCTCCCTGCCAGGAACCTGAGACATCCTCAGCACTGAAGCCTAGAGAGCAGAGCCAGGCAGGTTAATCACCAGGAGTACTGCAGGGCTCTGAAACATGGAGTGCTCCATGACTTTTAGCTAGGTGGAGAGAGAAAATATTTTGTCTCCTTTTCTCTTTCTCCACATGTAAGTCCAGATTCTTTGCTGCTTCTCACCAGAAACATGCTCTTAAGGCAAATGATCTATATGTGTATTTTGTGCAAATATTTGATAACTTCAGGATTCCCAGACAGCTCCAGCCTTTCCTGTTCAGCAATCCAGATCAGTGTGCTGGCCAGCTGAGAGCCCAGGCAGCTTTCAGTCAGCATTTGCCAAGCACATTCTGCCATGGGAGAGTCAAACACCAGTGCCTGCAGGCCAGCCAGTTACCCGTTGTTTCCTCAGCCCTCACTGAGGCAGAATTTTCCTTCTGCTTTGACGGAGTAAATTTTAAAAGCAAACACAAATACATCATAGCCTGACAGACATCATTCTATCAGCCCAGCCTCCCACTTCCTCCTGCTGCCTTTGGACATTTCAGGTCTTTCTTTTCTCATTATCTCACATCCTTAAGCTCTGAGCTAATTGCTTTCTTTTCATAGGCATCCCTGCTAAGAAAACATTGATTTCTCAAACTTAATTTGCCATTATTAAAGCATTTGGTGTCCCTCCAAAAAGAAGGTGTAAATCACATTTTATTGTTACTGATTTGCTTCTGTCTGTGTGGAAGATTTTCATGCAGTGTTTGGCTTTGGAAGGTTTATTTTTGCTTAAGGTGCTGACATTTTGCTAACCATTTAAGCAAGGGAAAATAGCTTGGGCTCAGTGACAAAAACCTGATTAGAAAGGTTTGAATGGAAGGCAGGAGGGGGAATGTTTGTGTCACTGGATTAGGAGCCAAAACTGGACTAAGGAATTTTTCAATTGAATGTTTGCTGGTTTTTATGTTCATAGAATATTATTTTGAGTTGGAAGGGACCTTAAAGATCATCTAGTTCCAACTCCCCTGCCATAAGCAGGGACACCCTCAACCAGATCAGGTTGCCAGAGCCCCATCCAACCTGGCCCTGAACACCTCCAGGGATGAGACACCCCAGCTTCTCTGGCAACCTGTGCCAGGGCCTCACCACCCTCAGGGTAAAGAATTTCTTCCTTATATCCAATCCAAACCTACTGTCTTTCAGTTTGAAGCCATTCTCCCTTGTCCTGTCATGTCCTATGTCATATTTTACTTACATTTTTCTTCGTTGTATCATAGTCTGGCATAAAAGTACTAATGCATATAATAGAAACATGGAAAATGTGAAGCAACATATACTGCAAAATTTGCCAGTAGATGAAAAATCAAGGATGCATTATCTTCATATGGGATTAACTGCTTTGGAACCTGCAGTGGGTTCAGCAGATGAAATTCCTGATGAGGAACATGTTATGCAGGAAGTGCATTCACTCACAGGGCCTTTCTCTCCAGTATTCTCTCCTCTGTCAAAGAGCAGCCTGCCCCCTCTCTAGCAAATGATCTGTTCTGGAGACTGAAGATGCTTTAATGACAAGAGCACTAACTTTGGAGTTAAAGGCACATGATTGGATTCCACCTAAAGGAATTTGAACAAACTACCTGTGTCTGAGTCTTATAAGGACAACAGTACTTGCCTTTTTCTAGAAACATCACAAGAACTCAGGACTGAAGCAGTTACAACAGAAGTGAGGATTTCTCACACATACCAGAGACTATATCATTCTCTGCTTTCTGATTTTACTAGCACTGAAACCTCTTTAACAATTCACTACACAATTCCACATTCCAAAGGTCCTTCCAGACCCCTGAACCGTGTAAAGCAGGGTTGGCCAATCCATGGTTTGGGACTTGCAGGTCCATGTTTGGATGCCCCGGTGATGTGGATAGGCAGGACCCCCTTATTACTGCCCTGGCCAGCCCTGTCTGCCAGATCTGCTCACAGATTCCACTGTCATCTCTTTAACATGCTCTAGGCATGACAGTATTTAGTCATGGTAAGTATTTACTGAGATTTCCTGCATTCTACTTCACCTTTTTCATACAGGTACAAAGACCCTGCTAGCACAGCTAAAACAAGAGCCGTGCTCCTGGCTCATCTTAACCTGCTTAATCCTTCTATGATGACCTCAGACACAGCTCAATTACAAAAATACTAACAGTTATGAGAATACTTGGTCTACAGGCACAGTATTTTCATGCAGTCAAATTTACCATCTGTCTTGATGAGTTCACTCACATAAGGTGACATTTTTACTTATGCTCGGAACTGCAGCTTGGTCAATAATTCTGCCTTCCAGAAAGGTTACTAGTCATGAGTCAGTGGTTACAAGCAAAGTGAAAACTCTGAGGTACAAGAGTTGTCCACCATTCCACAGTGCAATAAGAAAACAGAGCCAGCAGCATCTGCAGCACTTTTTTTTTAAATACATGATCTCATTTGTACATCATAGTACTGTACACCAATCCACCCCAAGCAGTTGCAATGTCCAATTTGTGCTTTAATCTGAGCATGTAGAAGGGAGTGGATATATAATTCATGCCTCAGATTGTTTTACTCAAGACTCTGAATCAAGCTGAAGTTTCTTGTTATTAACATCAGATAGAAAAATTTTCTCCAAAAGCAGAGTCTGTATATGTACAGGACAGGAAATATTTTGTGGATATCAAACTCAAGTCTTTGTTTCCCTCTAATCCTATATGTCTCAGGTGAAGTTCCCACAGATGCCATTCAACATTGCAAAAAAACCCTCTGTAAGTTATATACTACTGCCCTCTACTGCATTGTTAATTTAGATCATAAAGCCATCCAAGTCACACTTCCTGTCAGGTTTATGAGGCTTATTCATGTCATCAGTCAACCAGCCCACCTGTACAGCAAAGATATAAATAAAGTATTCAAAGTTTTGGGGAAGAAAATCACAATATGTCTGAACCAGTAAGACTAAAACAATAAGGACTTGTATAACTGCATTTGTTAAGCCTCTCACCTTTCATCTCCCAACTTCATAAGAAAAACACAGCATCACAGTCATTCTAGAATTAAAAACACCCTCCAGTCAGTTCTATCTGTTCAAACACAAGCTGAAAAAAACCCATAATGGAAAACCTGTAGGATATGTGAAACATTAATACCTTTGGATTATCTGAGGTTCACAATTCTCTAATGCTGCTGACTGCCAAAGATGTCTACCAGTACAAAAGGCATAAATCTACACAAACATATTCCTTTCCCCAGGAACTTATTATTGAACATGGCTCACATCCAGGATATGTCTTGGAATAAATAGCAGCTGAACAAACTGTGTCAATCCTCTTAATTCAGTTCCCCAGGAACTGTTGTTTCAGTACAGAAAAGAGATTTCTGCAGGACATAAGGCACTTCAGACTTAATTTAGTTCCTCCACTATTTACAAAGCACTCTGTGCACTCCTCCATTGCTTGTTTCTAATGGAGAATGGGCAGATTGAATGAGAAAAACTGTGCTGCATTTTTCTCATTAAAATGTGTTGAATTAAGGTCAGGTTAATAACTTTCCTTGATGGCATCATGCTAGGGAACTAATTTCAAAATGATTGCCTGAACAGAAGGCATCCTGAAAACATTTTTTAATACAGCATAAGCAAGTAAGAAGCAAACAAAAAGAAATTGAGTAATCTCAGTCTCACACCTCCATAAATTCTAGGACAATTAACAGAGAACTCCAAATGCATCATAAGACATCTTAGAAGATGAACCAATAAGTAATTACCGTGAGAGACACTGAGAATCTGTGGGAAAGAAAAACAGCACCAAGTTGACATTCCAGCTGAGCACTGAGGCAGCACCTTATTAACCACAGGAGACAAACTGTATTAGATCAACTTTATTTATATTATCAAATTTGACAATAAAATATTCCAAATCTATTGAACGCATTCATACACAGGAACATATAAAATGCCAGGTCTCAGAATGTGTTCCATACAAAATACTGGTTAGTGTAGCAAAGTCATTGCCAAACATTCCCTGAATTTAAGAGGGCCTTGAACACACTGTGCTCCAAGAACTACCTTAATACCAAACATTCCTTCCTTTGGTCTGCAAATCCTTTGCAATCCTTTGCAATTATTGCTAGTTATTGAAGTCTTCTGTTTTTATACAGAATCACACAGTGACTCTGAACCTCTTCAGAAGTATTAAAATGACAGCTGAAAGCTTCATCAGCATTTTTGATACGTGTTGTCAAAAATAAGAAACACATTTGGTCCTCAAGACTAGTTTTGGTTTCTGAAAACATCCTGGATGAATAAAACAAAGTAAAAATTATGGAGACATAATTAGTGCATTAGGTTATAACAAAGGTACTTCAGTAAATTCAAACATGTCAACTGTGCAGCTTGGTAAAGCACTTGAGTTAATCCTCTTCTGAAAGTGCCACATTCTCCTTAAAGACTTATTTCCTCAGGGCTCTCCCCCCAGGAATCTCGACTGCTCCAGTGCCCCTGGCTCCAGGCTGAGTGCTCTCCCCATGGTGAGGGAGCATTCCCAACACACAGCCAGGAATAATGCTTGCACTTCCCCTGAGAACTGCATCCTAACATGCAAGGAACTGCCAACGAAAGGGCTGATGATGATTTGGTAGAAAAAAGAATTCCACCTTGTGGCCGTAAAGCTACAGCCTGCAGCTGCACCCCATCCAACCCAAGTCCCACCAGAAGCACCGTGTGTGCTCCCACAGGACTCAGGCACACACATTCCCCTACACAAGGCTTTACAGTGACAAACAGCAGCACAAACAAATGCCTTGAAAAAGTTTCAGCTTCATTTTACCTTATCAACTAACACAAGTTTATTTATGGAGACACTCAAGGACTTGTCTACTAACGGAAAGCTGATTTATAAATCTTTATGTTAAAAGATACAGTCAACTGACCTCAGAAACACAGTAGTTGCCAAAATTAGAATAAGAGTTGTGCTTTTTGTTTTTTCCTTTTCAGTCACAAAAGGTAGTATTAAAAAACTACTTAAGAAAATAAAAAGAACAAGCATCTTTTTGAATTGTGTATTTTGGAACTTCAAATCACAAAAAAAACCTTGAAGCTAAATTCTTGCTGTGAGACTGAAAATGCTACTGAGTAGGTAAGGATCTAAATGAAGCTTAGAAACATTCTTCAAATCAGGTTAAGAATCATTCACTTATGTTTTCTCATTTTTTCATCCCTTGATGCCCACATTGGTATCCTGCAGTCCAGCCTCCAGCTCCACTCATTCCAGTGCTTAGTAAGAGGCATTCTACTTCAGCAAGAAACACAGACTGCAATGAGCTGTTTCCCTTCATTTTTTCAGTTGTAAACCAGTAGTATAAACAATTTATTCAAACATTGAGTCAGACCAAGGAGGAGCTTTATCATCTTTGAGCAGTCTTGGAACACAAGTCTGAAGCTTATCCAGCTGACAGCCCTGCATACAATAGATCACCTGGCTAACAGACATTTTTTTGTGGGTTTTCTTTTTTCATTTTCTTCTTGTTGTGGGTTTTTTTTGTTTTGGAGTTACTCTGGAAAAGTCTAGGCAATATTACTGCTGAACTGTAGGTTCCTGGACAACTGAGGGTAAGATTATTGTTCCATTTTAAAAAATCAGGAAAATGTGTATACTCCCTCAACATAAGTAACAGGAAAAAACGTGGGCAGGGTGGGGCAGGGGGGAAATAAAGCTACATAGGGGAGTTAAAACCTAGGAAGACATTTAGCTCATTGATGACCTTAGTTCAAGTTGTTCTGCCTTTAGAGATTTCTGAATTAAAACTTAAAGCCTTAAACCTACCGTAAACCTCCCAAAAATGTTTCCATTCTACAATAACAAGAGTTCAAACCCAGCATTTCAACACATCCTACTGATATGTCCAATGGTAGCAAACATTTTATGCGTGCTATTAAAACAGTTAAAACTTGACCCTTTAGACAACTTCAGTTCCTTAAGTAGTAAATCCTTAATAACTTGATGAGTTTCTGAAACTATTAAAACATTTTTCTTGGAGAACCTAGCATTTTGAAAGCATTCTAAATTGCATTTTCAGAAAACTAAGTGCAGTCTAACTGGGTGACTGGTTTTAAAGCAAGAAAAAGAGAATCTCTGGGTGACACTATTTCTCCAACAGGACTTCTGTAATCAAGGTTGTAAATATGATGGCCCTTAGGCCAGCACTTCTGTGGATGTCAGAGTTGAAACTATTCTTTTTTAACATTGAGTAAAACAATACTGTAGGAAATTAACAGATCTGCATGTTCAGCAATTTATAGAAACATTTAAGGAACAGCATATCCCAACTTCTTGAAACAGCAATAATGAAAGTAATGGGAAATTACTTTTAGTCTTAAACCAAAAAAGTTTCTTTTCAGTGGAGTGCAATCCAACTGCTGCTTGGTCAGTAGCTGGGTCAGAGATGAAGTATTTGACTGAGAGCAAGGTTTATACTCCACGTGGCATCATGCTGGCTTCCATTCCCCACCCCACTGCAGGAAGTTCACTTCTCTTTGAAATCCTGCCCACTATTCATTACCATTTCCACTACAGGAGATCATTTTTCACCCAGAAATGTAATTCCACACTGTATAGATTGCTTGCCAGTATTCAATTAGCTTTGATTTATGTGCTACTCCCCACAGCTACAGTTATTACAGGCACCTACCAGTTTAGCATCATTCCCCCACTGATAAATAAAGCACAGGGTGAGAATTCTCAGACTCCAGACTGTATGTAATCAGGGTTCTACAGGTTGATGAGCAAACAATTTATTTAAAAAAAAAAAAAAAAAAAAAAACCAAACCAGAAGGATAGCTAATAAAGAAGCTTCAAGTAATTCCCACATTATCTTTTTTCCCCAAAAGCTGTAGCAAAAGAAAGCTGGATTTCAACAACAGTAACACAGTTCCAGGCAGGCCTGTTCCCTGTCTTACCTCATAGACATGTACATTTACAAACTAAGGTACTGGGAACTGGGGATCAGACCCTTTAAAAAATTTTCTGTGCTTTCCAAATTGTTAATATCGTTCCCTTGTTTTATGGGCATCCAAAACTGCAAACCTTCCTAACCTCCCACTCCAAACCTGCACAGACCACACAGAGGACTCGGGTACCTATGGTTCCATGTAGTATGTGTGAGGGGCTGCACGATCTCTGCAGGAAAGTCTGTGTGAACATTGGACAACACCACAGGCACCAAAAGGCATATTTGATCAAATTTGCAGAATGTGAAAATACCGTGAAGCATCATAAACACAAATCAGAGACAAACAACATTTAGGACATCAAACGACTTCTTGAACACAACCTTTAAAAAAAGAAAAATAAATAATTCAAATATCTAAATATCAGGGGATTAAAAGGCATTTTCCCATATTTAAGGGAAGGCATCCCAGGTGAGGAAAATAACTATCGACACAAGGTTATCACAGATCAAAAAGCAGCTTCTTCACGTAGGAGATGGTCGTGTCGTTGGAGAGCATTTCAATGTGCTCGTTCCCCGGCAGCTCAAACAGCCGCACCTCCTGTTTCTGCCTGCGCAGCCACCGGCGGCACTGCAGGGCGCTCTGCAGGTTCACGGTGCCGTCCCCATCGCTGTAGAGGATCCGCGGCTCCCTGTCGGGGAAGCTCTCGTAGTGGAAGGAGTCGGGGGTGTCCACGCCGGTGCCGTACAGGCAGTGGATGCGCACGCCCGGCGGGGCCATGCGGAACAGCAGCGGCTCCGTGTCCTGCCGCATGAACCAGCCGTCCTCGAAGCCGATGTCGCGGTAGAACCGCCCGTAATCCCGCAGAGTGTAGTTGGCCGTGGGGGTGCTCACGAACACCTTGTCTGGAGGCCACGTGTAGTTGTAGGGGAGCATCCAGTTTGTGGAAACTGCCGATCTCTGCTGGTCTCTGATCTTGAGTGAACTGATAACGGGTATCCTGTTGTTGTCACCTTAGAAAAAAGGGTGGAATTCCATTATACATAAAGCGAAGCATAAACCTCCATTGGCAGCAATTACTAGCACTCATGAAGAAACTTTATAGATTTAACAAAATGTTTAAAGTTTTCTACACTGAAAACAAGCAGAGCAGCAACATTTCATACAGGATAGCTACAAATTGTTTATTTACCATTTGGCATAGCATTTTACCAGTTTATGCACAGACTGAAGTTTGTTTTTCTTGTTTTCGCCATCACCCTGGCTGGCACACCTCAATTCCTTTGTCAGCTGAACTTTGAATCAGATTATCCATTATTAGGTCTGTGTGGTTACAACATGTAATGGTCCAGGTCAACCTTGCTATAAAAATTGAAGTGCTGAAACCAAAACCACTATTCCTGGAAAATACACTCTAGTGCTATTTCAATTCCATAAGGTGGCACTAGTGCTTCAGCAAGGAGACATAAAGCACAATCTTTAATGCATCTTTAGGAGGAGCACTTGGAGACATTGGTATAAGTCTGAAACAGATAAAGGAAACTCCAAAGAGCACAGCAAGAATCACCAAGGTCCCAAAAAACCTGTCTCTCATTACTGTGTGGTAGCAGTACTTAACTGTGCACTCCCACCACCAAGCTACTGGATACTGCTTGGCAGTTCTCAGCAAAGAAAGCCCGAGTTTGAACTGAACAATAAGAGGACTGTGCACAAAATTTATTTCCAGTTGAATAATCAAACACAGAATTTGACTATTCCAGCCTTCTCTTACAGAACTGGTACAAAGTGCTTATCAAGTACTTTTCTCTGAAGTGAGGACCTACCATGTGGCCAAGACCACATTTAATTAAGTCAGCAGGCACAACACTTGCATTATAGTGAACAAAATATTAGGTCTAAGGAAGACACTGCTTGTATTTCAACCTGACAAAAAAATAGAACCGAGTCACCACAGCGAACTTTGTGCCTTTGCCTGCTGTAGGAGGAAGAACATCCTCACTTTATTGGCACTGCAACTGTAATGATACAAGTATTGAGCCTGCAAAGCACATGAATAAGTAGCTGAAAGTATCACAGAAAATCTACTGCAAATAATTCCACCGTATCCTGTTTACCACTTTGATAACACAACTGGATGCGACATGAAGTTCCTGACCATTACATGTTATAAACAGGAATGGGAGCAGAAAGAATGCATTATTAGCATGCCTTGTCTTTCCTGCAGAAATGCAATACATTTCTTTAAAGCAACAATTCTTCTACATACTAACCCTGCTAATCTTAGAAACTCTTTAATAGACTAATGTAATCCAAGCGTTGATGCCTGATGGTGGTGCCTTACTTACAGGTATCAGAGATAGGACTAGCCTAAAACTGCACTCTGAGATTAGGTACTGCCCATTTAACTTTCCTACATGATTCTTAAATTTCTGCTCAAAAAACGTGGACTTCAGTACAACAGACATACAGGTGAGAATATGACTACATTTCAGTAGAAATTTAACTATTATGTATAACTAGCCATTTTGGATGAAATGCATTATAAAGGATAAACAAGGTACAAAGCACAAAAGTTTAATCCAACAGAAATCAAGGACTCTGGAATTTTATATAATCATGTATTATTTTATACAGCTAATATTAACATTGCTTACTTCCTGCCATTTCTGTAGCATGCAAACATGTCAGATGAAGCCTGTGGGAAAAGGGAATCAATTTTTACACTGCCATTGCAACACATTTAACAATGTGTAAATCGGATGTTTGTATCGAGTTAAGTTTTCTAATTAGTTACAGAGCAGTGCACTACTGTTCAGCCTCAAATGCCTTGCTAAGCAAAGTATTCTTTGCTGTGTCCATGCAAGGCTGACACTTGCTGTGTGTTTTGCATTTCAATGAAGTCCAATTTTTCATGTCAGCTTTGATTAGGGAGAAGATAGCGATATCCAAAGCTAACAAGTCAGAAGTAAGCTACAAAACCAAACCAGAATCATCGAGAACTAAATGCAAAGCACATGACATCCTTATGGTATCACATGATGGGGTAAGTGAACATTTTCCATCAGTCATTTGCAGTTAATTAGTGTAATACGTTATGCTTCTTTAGTCAGGTTTTTCTAGTCTCAAGCATATCCAGTGTGCTAAATCCCAGACCTCAGTCAGCAGTGTTACAAATTTCACCTGCCATTTACACTGTAGGCACCACTTCACTGCCATGTCTACAAGTTTCCCTTAATGTTAACCTCAGGCAGCTGTGTGATCCTGGATCAAAGGAAAGTCTGGAATGCTCTGGAGTCCCTGTTAGCTTTGCAATCCTGAACAGAGCAATCAGGCTGGAGGCAGAAGTGACAGAAATAGAAAGCATGAGGCCAAACAGCAGATGACAGAACAATCTGCAGAAAAGAGGCCAGGAGGGGTCAAGAGGGGACATAGCTCCTGGTTACAGGATGGGGACAAATTCGGTCCACTCCCACAAATAGGAAGAATGACAGTCTGGTCTCAAGGCTTGACACAGCAAGTTGTCATCACTTATGAAAAATATTTTTACCTTTGCAGTATCTTAACCTCTCCTCCTCCAGTCTCAGAGTTCCCAGGCTAGTTTAGGATCATGCACTGTGCACACCCCCCAGGTACCCACCTGAGGCCAGCACACGGAGAGTTTTAGCCACCCCTCCCCAGGGAGCGCCCAGTGACACATAATCCTTGATGTACTTGTCCTTCCAATCCTGAGTCTGCTGGTTGAGGAAGTACAGGGTGTACATATTACCCATACTGTGGGCAATTAAGACAACAGGACTTCCATACTGCTCATACATTAACTCGATCATCTTGCGAAGTGCCACAAAATAGTCTCCATTCTCATCTAAAACATACAGATTACAGTTAGAATTATTAATTGTGAATGCTAAACTTTAAAACCATAAGTTTTTAAATAATTGTTTTGAACTGTCTATGGAATTAATATTACAGAGCTTAGAAATTCCAGTATTAAGTGGGAGGAGGGGGGGGGTTGTGGGCATGTGCTTTGGTAGTGTGTGGGGTTTCTGTTGTTTTGCTCTGTTTTTAAGGAAGTTTTAAGTGGCTAGTCGTTTAAAGAGGGGAAAAAAAAAAAAACAAAACCACAACAATGAGCTCACGTCTGGGTCCTGGAGTGCCCAGGCCCCAAGAACCAGTCAAAATTAAGTATGATTGTACAGGATAGGAGAAGAGACTCAAAACATAGTTGCTGGCTAGGAGAGGCAAAATTTTGTTCAAGTAACAGTATGTTATTTACTTGGTGCCTTTCGCAGTCATAAGGTGCTCCTCTTACCTCTTCATCACGTTTGTAGCCCCAGTCTACTAAACTCTGCACCAAACATATAAAAAGTAACTTCCTGTACACAACAGATAAGAGAAAAACAGAACAGTAACAAGGTTAGTGTTACAAACAAACTCCCCTTGGAGGCATTACCTCTGATGCCATATATGCAGACATTAAAACTGCAGGAAGCTACGTGCCACATTAAACAAAATGAGATGTGCCCACTATCCCCCAAAATCACGAGAATGCTGCTATTACACTTCTTACTCGGTGGCTGATCTTCTCAAAATTTTGGCAGCAAAATCTAGTATACCCAGAGGGGATAAATTTTACTCAGTAAAGTTTTACTCCTGAACTGTAAAGACACACCTCAGAAGTTACTCAATTCGAGTTCCTAACTTTTGCTGAATTGCCAATTAAACTTCAGGTAGGGTATAATACACATTCATAAGGTTGGCCTGGACTTCAACATTTATTCTTGCAAACAAATGCTTACAGCATTTGTACCCCCCCAGGGCAGGCATTCTGGAAACTACCACAAACTATTTTTATATCTCTCAGGTAGAGGGACTAAGACGAAGTAACTGAACATAACACTTAATAGCAAACAAGGGAAAACAGTTACAGACTGCATATGAAGATGTCACATATTACAAGCTTTGACACATAGGATTTAAGCATTATCACAACTAAATGCATCTAGAAAGGGTCATAAAATCCTACTGAGCCTCACAGTCGTATCTAAGTTTTGAGCAGAACCTCATTTCATTAGTCTTGGATGTTTATTACACAGTCCCTGAAGTGGAGGAATTTTTAACATGACCCCTATTCTCGTTATAAGGGGGCTTCATCGGTGCAGCTCATTAAGACATTGCAGCTCCCTAAAGAGCAATCCTCATACATACCAACGCTCCTTTTACTCGGGTCAAGAAACTCCAAGGAAAACGTCTGCCCAAATCCTGGGACTCTGATATCCACTCCATCTGGTGGTTCTGTAATCTTACTTGTTCGATTATACACCAGCCTGGGGCAGGGGGGGAAGAAAAAAAAATAGAGAAAAAACCCATGAAACCTGTTGTATTTCCACATGAGGACCACTCAGCTCCACTAGGCCTCACATTCTGAGTGCAGGACAAGAACTTTCAAGTGCTTTTTACTCAGAAGGAGAAAAAACACAACCCAGGCAGACATGATCAGAGTGCTCTAATGGCTAAGAGCTTATACAATGCAATCAATTATTTTAATTACTCAAATGCTTTACATTCAGAATCTAAGGCTTTTCTTCTCTGTAACACTGAGCATATGGAACTGTGGCTGAATTTCAGCTTTAGATATGAGCTACCTTGTTCTGTACCACTTGACTTTGCATTAAGCCCACGTAATAGAGAAAACTTGTCAAGAGCACAAGAATGTGGCAGTAGGAGAATACCTGTAGAATCAGGCATCAAAAGTATTCTCTTAGCTAAAATAATTAATTTCTGTTTAACTAGGAACACCTATACCAGCATAAGGGAACACTTTACTTCTTGACTAATTACTATTAGTATCTCAGGAAATGTATTGAGGTATCAAGTGTTTTGTGAACACTTTTCAAATGACCTTGAGATATGAAGAATCTGGAGCATTGGGTCAGGAGTTGGGGTTTTTTTAATCCACTATTATTATTATAGGTGGGGGGTTGTTTGTTTTTAATACCATATCAATACAACTGCCATTTCTGAACACGAGTTTTTACCTCTCGATGGAGTCTCAGAATCTAAACTGACACTCAGACCTTCTCACAACAAAATTCCTCTAATCTGTAAGGCATAGCAAGACAAAGCAGACTGTTCTACAACTCAGTACATTCACATTAAAGAGCAACATGACATTTCAATATTTTTAAAATGCACAAGCTAAATATTCCTTGGTTTTGTAGTGATATTTGTAATATTTTAGAGGAAGATCAATGAAGCAGACTGCATGATGAAACAGTCTGAAAGCTTCAAATTGGCAATTTTTTAAACCAAAATAATTCTGGAAAGAGACTTCTAGGGCTGCCTGTAAAGGACCCTATCTGCTAATAACATCAAGGTTGTGGGTTCAGTCTCTGTATGGGCCGAGATTGGACTTGATGATCCTTGTGGGTTCCTTCCAACTCAGAATATTCCATGAAATGTGATCCAAACCAGTCATTTCCATGTGTCTAGTGGTAGAAATTGGTCTCAGCTGCCCAGGAGTCTGTTGCTAATGACACAGTGCCAGCAGAAGCTCAAGCTCATGTTCCTCCTGCCTGTCCCCTCTGAGCTGCCCGAGGTACCTCCTTCCCCCTGCCTCATCCAAGCGTCAGGAATTCATCACAGAATGGGCAGGACCCAAAGAGACCAGTGGTCATCTGCTCCAACCTCCCTGCTCAAGCAGGGGCTCCCTAAAGCACATGGCACATGGTTCTGGAATATCTCCAGCGAGGGAGGCTCCACACCCTGTCTGGGTGATCTGTCCCAGTGCACACTCACTGCACAGGAAAGTTCTTCCTCATGTTCAGGTGGAACTTCCCAGGTATCAGTTTGCCCATTGCCTCTTGTCCTGTTGCTGGGCAGCATCAAGAAGAGTCTGGCTCCAAAAAGAGCAGAAAACATTCTCTTGAGGAAAGCCCACAGAGGTGCCTGAGAAGTGCTCAGACCTACACTGGGTAACTGGTAGGAGGGAAAGTAGAAGCCAAGAGAACCTCTGCTCCTCATCAGTGAAGAACAGCTGGCTCAGACACAACAGAGCCACACCTTCAGAGCCCTCCTGCTAGTCCCAGCAGAATTCCAAGCCATTTTTCTCACTAGTCTTGAATCAGAAAAGAGAGTTTAAGGCAGCCATTCTGCATGTCAGCCTGAGGAAAGGCACTAACTGCATAGAGCAATGTTTCTGGTCTTACCTGATATTATCAATCCAGCAATCAATGATGACAGGCAGAAGCAATTCCAGATTCAGCCAGAGTGTAAATAACTGTCTGTCTTCTTAGAGCAGAGATAGTGCACTACTGATGGCTTATCCAACTTTGCTTCCAACTGATTACCTAAGTCACCTGGAACTGAAAAATATAAAAAGGAGAGAGGAAAATATAAAAACAGACTTAATTAAAGCAAATAACATTTTATATTGCAATATACATATCTAAATACTGTAGCCCTCATTTGCATCATCACTGCATCCAGAGACACTATAAAATTTTGCCACTGGAAAAAAATATTATATAAGAAGAAAGTACTACATGTACATTTTCCACTGAAAATATTTAGATTTTAAAGAATCAGTACCTGAGGAATCATTACATAGAATAATTCTGGATCAACAGTTCATAACTTCCAAGAGAGGACTATAAAGGAACATGTCACATTAGCCCATTGGTATGAAAAACAAAGATTGCCTGGACATTACCAAAATTATCTGTGTTTTAAAGTACAAACAATCTTTCTGAAAGAACTTTTCTTCAGTGTCACAACTGCATATAAAGTCTTTGTTCTCTTTAAACAGTTGCCTGCAACTATCCACTTGAGATTAAAAACATGAAAAGTAAAAGATCCATTTATATTTTATCTTCCCTTCTTCACCTCCAACCACACTTTTGCAAACAAGATGTAGTTGGCTAACAATGTCAAAATACAGTTTCATATCTCTTACAGCAGGTTTGGATGCAACAACAGTATTGCTCCCTCACTTTTTTCCTTTGTATGCATTACAACAGTAATACTTGGTCTTGTAATTGCACTTTCTCGAGGCATATACTAAATGCCAGTATTCCTTTGATTGAGGTTATTTTTCTTTATTTTTTAAATGCTAGACAGAAACAGGAATATTTTTCTAAATTAGAAAATACTTAACAAAACATTCTACAATTTTCAGCAGCAAGTTTTCAGAGAAACATCTTACATTCTGTTATGGTTAATCGTTTTTTCCTCAAAAAACAGAAAGGCAAAAACATTTCAGCATCTGAAAAGTTTTTCTATGTGAGAAAAACTTAGAACTAAGGCCTTTCTTAAGGGTTTTCCCAGCCTCTTTCAGCTCCACACAGCCACCTTTTTGGGGTGTGCACAACTGTATCCTATTTACTTGCTGATGTTTAGTTCTGAAGTTTTTTAATTTTTAACCCATACAGTTCTATCCCCCCTCCACCCACCCCGCCAGTAAGTTACTTAATCAAAACAATTTAAGCTCTATAAAACACTAATACTTAGCAATGGCTTCAGGAAATAGATCACTTTTAGTGGAACATTTAATTTAACTGGAAAGCCAGATGTGCTTTTAGAGAAACATTTATTGCAGAAGTGAAAGAGGACAGAACTTCAAACTACAGACCTGAACAACCACACTGTAAAACACTCCCTAACCACTGCAGATTATGCCTCACCACAAGACATACCTCAGGATTTCTTTATTAACTACCCCTACTTTCTCATTAGGTTTCTAATGGTGTTATTTTTGTAGCCTTAAGTGAAATGTTAAGAGCCCCAGTAGCTGACCATGGTTTATTTTAGGTCATATTTCAAGGACTGATAGACTGGAAAGCATAGTAAGGGAGATTATAGGATTGCATCACACCCTAGAAAGAGTTTACTGAAGTTCACTCTTGTAACCTCACAAAATGCTACTTAGTTATTGCTTAGAAAACTAAGGCAACAGCTTGTTCCAGTGTGATGCCTCTGCTGTATCAGTGCTTTTAATTAGAAAAGAAACAGAATGTAATTCTATTTATATCAATCATTGGTGACTGGCAGTTTCAGCAGCAGACCTGCCAAGGACGGAACAGGTTGATTTTGTCTTTGGTTTCAATATAAAACAAAGAAGAGTGACATTTTGTTCTATCCTGGAATCGCATTTCCTTGGGTAAAAATCAAGTTCTTCCAGCAAAGATACCTTTCAAAGACTTAGACAAACAGCTGGAGTTTGAAGGACTTGCTGATGAGTGAGCGCAGTTCAAAAACCTCAGCAACTCCTGCTCAGAGTAGGCAAACTCACAACTGAAGAAGTTAAAAATTATAATCAAGATACATTTACCAACAAAAGTGCTGAAAGCAGGAAACTGTACAAAGTCTCACTTGGATTTAATGGAGTAATCTTAGATTAACTGCAAGTTTAATTTAGTTAAGATATTTTATCTTCAAGCTTCTTGAGGACAGAGGCTGTGCTCCTGTGTCCAGTTCAGGGCAGAAGATGAGGAACATGACATACTGACTTTTACTCAAGGGATGATAAAGAACAAGATGAAAAATGGCAATTTCTGCAATTCTAAACAAAAGATAAGGGACAAGTTCCACCTGTGCCAAGATACATCCTGGAGTTAAAAAATAAATTCTTGTGCACGTGTATGAGGCCTGATTATTTATAAAGCAGGGATTAACAAAAATGCCTGTCATATTTACATTTCCATATTAACAGTGAAACTGCTAATCACTGTAATTCACACCTTGGGGCTTTTATTTTTAAAGTATATTTGCAAGCTGAAGAGGGTTCATGATGAAGCTATAGGAAATAAAATACAAATTTTGATTTTTGAGATTATGGAAAGAAATATGCAAGATCTTCAGTCCTCAACCCACCCAGTTTAACAGTGTTAATGATTTACCTTTTGGCTGGAGAACTACTTGGTGGCTTTTTGATAAGTAACAGGTTAAAAAATATCACATTGAAGATTAATTCTGTAAATTAAGGGCATACCTTTCCAAATTTTCTATGATGGAATTTAAAAGCAGTAGAAAAACATCTTTCCCTTTGCTTTCAGGCCATACAGAAAAAGCATCTGTGGGCAGAGTTATCTTTAAGCAATTTTTCTCCTCATCCTCTCATCTACCAGTATCTGTAGTTTCTAAGCCTTTTTGCTGGAAACATTACATAAAGTTCATACTTTTTAAAGCCTGCAGACTGACCCCAAAATAACTGGCAAGTGGAGTTCTGCAAAATACATCAGCACTAGTTAAAACTGGATGTCCAAGAAAAGATCTTCAGCAGTACCCTTGCTTCCCAGCTTGCAGCTGTGTAATTCCTCTCTTGATTTCTGAACTACAACATTTGGAAATATGAGATTTCATATTCAGGAAAAAAAATAAGAGGCACTTCCATCAGATTTCTAGCACATTCTCATTTTTCACAGGCAGTAATCCCAACAGAACTCATTCCAATACACTGATGAACCCAATTCATTTTCAATATTATAGTAGCCTTGGCTGATTTTTTTCATCTCATCTGCCCTGGGATGTGTTCTTGTATGTTTACACTTTATGGAAAGCACATTTACAAGTTTCATTTAAGAGTGGCCTCAGACTTTTCCAAGCCTGTGAATTATAACAATTAGCTTTAGAACACATTCAGACTCATGCCTATCACTATCCTTAAGTCTTAGTGACAGATTCACAGTTCCCATCAAAAGACCATGAGCAAACTGCACCTTTATAGTGACTTGCCTTAATACTGCTCAGATAACAAAGACAAATGATCATTCAACAAACACCCTGAATAGGAGGATCTCACATTTTATCTGTTAAGAAAAATAAAATAATAATTAAAAATAGTGCCTACATAATAATGGGGTTGGGGGCTGGGCTATTTTTTGTGTGTATGCATGGGATTAAAAAAAAAAAAAAAAGGCCATCAGTTGATACTTTTTTACTACTTTTATCTGAAATGCAAATGCTTTTGAGTATTTATCAACTATTATAACTTTAACTGGTATAATTTCCTCAAATGACTCATCTTTTTGGTTCTATAAATTAGTATTCCTTCAAAACGAACCAATTTCCAACTTCCCTGGAAAATTAATGTTAAACTCTGACCACAGTTCTCTAAGGAGAACATCTCCAAGTAGCTCACAGACACCACAGAAGAGGTCTGTGTTTAAAATTAGGAACAAGAAAGCAAACAACATCTCACATGATACTTCCAGATACCTTGGATCACATGAGGCATAAACATTTAAACCACTCCTGACATGTAGCCAGCTGACCATACAAACACACACACCTCAATTAGCAGTCAGCAGGAATTCACAGGCAAAGCTCTTTTACATGTAAATCAATTATTAACAAACTTCATTTAGGTGTCTTTCTAGAAAACTTTAGCCAAGTACCTAACAAATTGTTTGCAGAAGGTATCAGGACATTGATATAGTAATTGTGTTGAGTCAGCTGTAAAAGGTAAAGAGTTCAGTGAATCCAATGCTGGTCTTATAAGGACGGGTTATCAGCTCCAAAATTTCTAACACGTGAGATAGTATGCAGTGATTACCCATGGACTATATGAGAAAATGCAGGAAGAGCAGCCACAAAATAAACTACTTCTCACAAGCATTAGAAGACAAGCCTGTTGAATATAACCAAACTGAAGTGCAAAAAAGTTATGATTCATGTAAACATGAAGCAGATACACAGAAGGAATTGCACAGAATATGCATATATTTAGTAGATATTGTCAGTAGAACAGAAGTATTTGGTGGGTTATTTTGGTTCTTAAAGGAGATTTTTCTGTATAAATATATTGTCCTGGCTAAATAGAAAACTTTTTAAAAAGGCACAAAAGCAAATCAGTATCTTAATTAATCCCCTTTTCCCCAAAAACACTTGAGAGAGGAATCCAAGATAATCACCCTAGATTTTAATGAACATTGTGCCTGATATTCAGCCAGGATTCTGGACATAAGGCTTTGACTTTTGCCTGTTTCTTCTTCTGTAAAATCACTGTTATATGAATAACCCTTGATGCTTTGTTATCCAAATCTCAGGGAAAAGTGAGCAATTGCATTGCAGTCTTTTGCTGGCAGTTACTACCCATGCCAGTTTGGCTCCCTATTATGTACAAACATGAGCTCCAGGCACAGTAGCTCCTGCTACCAATGCCCCCTGAGGATGCAGAGCCCAGGTTAAAAGCTAACCTAATCCAAACGGTGTGGTGCCACTCTCCACGTTCCTTGTGCCAGCTGCTCCACTAAAGTAATTCAATCACCACATTAATCACTTCTCCTAAACTGTTCATGTTCTCATCCATTAGCAAATCAAAGGACCCCATAAAGTGGCCAATAAGCAGGCACAAGGAAAGCTGGGTGAGCACTGAGCTCTTACACTGGCCCAGCTTTCCACAGAACCTCCCTTCACCTGAGCCAGTCAGGGGCCTCTACAAATCTGAGACCTGTTGCCATCACAACCATGGCCAAGAGTTACCAGGTTGTATTCATGCAGCTCATGTATTTTCAGATGTGAGATTTCTTGAGGCAGTATTTTTGTTGGTGCCTGGGCAGCAGAACATAGTTACCCTCAAGCAATGCTCGTGCAAGCTACTGCTCTGCTTCCTCCTCCATGAGTTGGGTAAGCACAGGCTGCAACTGCAAAGTGAGGTCATTACAAAAAACAGTTTGAGAGCAAGCTACACTGGGTCTTGTGACCATCACTAGTCTAAAACGCTTATGAAGTGTCATTGTGTTGACAACATTCCTTTAAACAGCATCTCTTCTTTCTTTATTCTTTCAGATCAGGTGGCCATGTTGCCACACACAGAATAAGACCAAACTTGTTAACTCCTCTTTCTACTGAAGGGTTTTAGCTTCCAAACAAACCAAGAGTAAGTGCTTTGATCATGAGATCCTGGTTACTACAAGACAAAAACATACATAAAAACTGAACATATATGAGGAATTAGGAATCTGGATATCAGCCTGATAAATCAGGGGAATCAACTCTGTATTCCCATCTTGTATGGGCTCCAAAATCATGTCAGGCTTGTATGGGCCTATATAATGCATTTGTGTTTCCAGGACACATGGGTTTTTCTTCCCTCTCTCAAGCACCTGTGTTAAGTCAGCACTTAGAATGCTTCCCTAAACAATTCCACTAAACCCTTCCACCATCCTCATGGCAGGAATTCCTAAAAAGCTTATCTTAACATGTCACATACGCAAGAAGGGTGAAGAAAAGGTCATGAAAAGTTAACTAAAATCAAGATGAGAACATTTCACGCAGAACCAGCAGGTGACCGACAGTTACTCCTTCCTCTCTTTTGTTTGTTTGACCTTCACTGCCCATGTCATGTCTAATCAAAACTAAGCCCTTACTGCAGGTGGTTTTACAAGAGTAACTGCTAAAAATCAAAAAAACATAATATTTTACAATAGGAAGTTACAGCAAATCACTCCCCAAGAGTACCTGCTTTCTCAAACATACAGGTAGCCCAGAAAAATTACCTTACATTAGAACCCACTGAATCTTCACCTTCTGGACAGGTGAGGACCAGGCAGCAGAAAAGAGTAAACTTTAAAACGCAGACACTGAAGAGAATAGTAAGAGATGCAAGTTCTGTAGTGTTTGATGAAAACTGCTGGTTTGCAACAGCAAGACAGTCTGTTGTAAAGCACTCATTGATAAATGTGTGCTCAGCCAGAGCATTCACCAGAACATCTCTTAAGAAAATGTAGGTCAGTCATGGTTCTTAAAACCATCCTTAGGGAACATATATACTTACAGTAGATCCATCAGTAGTAACTCCATGCTTCTACAATCAGTACTGCCTTCAAATCTTTGATTCCTTCACAGCTAGAGTTCAATATTAGATCAGCAACTAACACACCTTTGTCATCAAGAAGCTTGTGCTGAAGCAAGTGCCAAGGCCTATTACAAAAACCCAGCATTATGGAGAGGAAAGACGGGATAAAAGATTGTTTCTAGCTTCCTCAGGCAGAATTCAAAGAACTTTTGTTCAGGTTTCAACTCCCACCCCTTAGGACATCGCTTTGCAGTTTCTACTTCCAAATCTACATCCTGTCAGTCAGTTCAGTAGTCTATTAAGAACTGTGGATTCATACACCTTGTTCCTGAGATAACAAGAACATTTTTGAAGATGCTGTGTTAGAATTTACCCTTTTATGTCAGAAGTCTGTAATAGTACTAATAAAGTTAACGTCAGAGCTTTAATTATTATCAAGAAATGGAGCTCAAACTGAACAGCATGCCACTGATTATCCTTTTCCCAATATTTTTCCCATTTTTTTACTTTTTCTTCCCCCCTTACCATTAAGACTAATCACATAATAAGAATGTGCAGCATACTGAATACATTCACAGGACTGCCTACTGACACTACTGCCACCAAATGCACTTACTGTCTTGGAACAGTTAAGAATTACAGTTTCAGTAGACAAGTTATTAAAACATTTAAAATTTATTTACAATTCTCATCAATAGATACAAAAAACACCTAACACATATTATTAACTATTATACGAATATTGTCTATAAATTCAATACAAACTATTTTGTGTTAACAGGTGACCACAGGCCAGTAGTGAATATTCATTTTTCATGTTTGAGCCAATTATTTTTTAAATACACGTAGCTCGACTGCTGGAACACCCAATCACTCCTCTTTCCACGTCTGATTCCAGCCTCTTTCACAGAAGGTTCACACAGAGGAAAAACTTAAGAAGCGAGGGTCTGGCATTAGTTAACGAGCCGCATTAGAGCGAGCCGTGTACTTGGGCGCACCCGGAGCGCTGCCCGGCCCCGCGGCCCGACCTGCCGGGCGCTCCCGGAGCAGCCGCTCCGCTCCCGCAGCCCCTCAGTGCCCGGGGATGGGCCGGCGGGTCCGCCCCGGCCCCGCGGTGCCGCCGCCCGCCCCGCCGCCCCCCGGCTCTTACCCAGCACCACGGGCGGCCCCGCGGGCCGGCGGCGCGGCGCTCCCCCGCCGGGGCACGGCAGCGGCAGCAGCAGAGGCAGCAGCAGCAGGAGGCCGAGGAAGGGGCTCCCCGCAGCCCGCGGGACGAGCCTGGCACCGGCCGGCGGGGCCATAGCCCCAGCGCATACCCCCGGAGCCGGCAGCGCTGCCGCGGCCCGGCCGAGTGCGGCCCCGCCGCCCGGCCCCGCACTAAAGCGCCCGCCCCGCCCCGCAGGGACCGCCCCGCCCCGCGCGTCAGCGCCGAGCGCGAGCGGCCCCGCCCCGCGAGAGGCCCCGCCCCGCGAGCGGCCCTCCCAGAGCCCTGAGGGGCGGCCCGGGCTGAGGGAGCGGAGCGGCGGGAGCGGGGCTGAGGGAGCGCGGCTGAGGGAGCGCGGCTGAGGGAGCGCGGCTGAGGGAGCGCGGCTGAGGGAGCGCGGCTGAGGGAGCGCGGCTGAGGGACGAGCGCCTTGGGGCCGCATCACAACATCCACGCTCGTGTGGTCGTGGTGACTGCTGAAAGTAAGGCGCGTTTGCTGCAAAACATGTCTGAAAATAAGTAGCGCGTGAGGGGCGTGAGCAAAGCAAAAGTTCTTGGAAGAACTGAACGTTTTAGTATTAAACAGTCAAGGGAGTGGGCATCTGATCAGTCAACACCCGAGTAACGTAACAGGTAATTGGTACAGAGTGTCCCCGGGATCAGGCATTTGGCAATACTGGAAAAAAAAATCATTAGACCTCTATACATGTAACAGGTAGACCTGTAATTACAGTACTTTAAACCAGAAGGGTTGTAAGCCTCTGTGCTTCAGCAGTCCCGGTTAGTGGGTGTCTGGTGGGTGTCTGGCTGAGGGGCAGGAGGAAGGGTGTCCACAGAAGCAGAAACTAAACAGAAGCAAAAAATGGAACTTGGAACCAGTTCCAATCACATCTCATGATCAGTCATGATTGTGCTGATGGGCAGTACCAGGTTTCCTTAATTCACTCATATATCTCCTCCTGCTGAGGAAATACACAATCTGTGCCAGATGTTATCAATTTGTGCTCAGGGTAAAGCTATTTCTGATAAGGTTACTTTGCAACAAGGGCACTACTGTGTCTACTTCATAGCTCCCTACATCCCTCAGTATGTCTACTAATTTTCAGAAATATTCCTACCTTGAATGCTTAATACACTAGCATGAACAATGTCACAAATGGAGACAGAGTAAAAGACAAGTAGAAGTACACATTGTCAGGTATAAAACTGAAACTCTTCTTACCTCACTGAATTCAGTATTCAACAACTTTTGTAATTCCTGAAGAGAGACATGCCAGAGGTCTGTGCATGAAGGCAGAACCTGGTAAAACAGATACACAGCCTATTGACAGGAGTTTAGAAAAATGATGTTGGCTTGGCATTGACGTGGAAGGAGAGACACCTTTCTCCTGAAATCAGACCAAGGAGGAAAATGCAACAAATCATACAAGGAAGCTAAGGCCAAGTCTAAATCTAGACTTGCCTTTTTTCTAGGCAGCAGCCACACCTCGTGTATTTACATTCAACAAACCCAAAGACAGGTGCTTAGTCACCATGCAAGTGGTGACATGAAATGACCTCCTACTAAAGCAAACTACCACGTGTGCAAGTATGACTGACTAAAACCAATTGCAACAGTGAAGGTGGTGTAGGAATTAAATGTTACAAAATGCAGCAAAAGACCTTATGGAAGGGTAAAACAGTATTTAAAAGAAAACTTATTTCAGGCACAGTCATTCTCTCATACTCAAAAGCCTCAAAATGCACATGTCCAAATAGTCTGGCCAGGATCACTTGTCCTATGACACAGGGTTCATGGGATGACAGCTGTCAAGTCTTCTACACCTCATGGGTTCCCTTGGGTGGCATCAAAGCAGTTTTGGGACAGATTTTCTGTGCCTTTTAGGAGAGAGTTATGATTTTTTTTTGTCTCAGCCTAATTTCACCCTCTGTCAATTTTGGGCAAGTTCATTGCCTGTTGTCTTCTTTCTGCAGAGCTGACAGAGGAATGGCCCCTATGATTTTCTGTAAACTTGATGCCATCTTCCCCTTACCAGAAGGCTGGTCTTCTGCTGCTAAGACAGTTCTGCTGTAGGCCTCTCAGAACACAGGCCTTTTGATGTACACACTGCATTTGTCAGCATTTGTAAGTATAATTGCTCCTATTTGTATCGTTTCTGTAAGCATTGCCTCATGGATTCTACTCAAGATGTCACACAGGCACATTTCCATACTCAGTTCAAACCAATCTTAATATTTACTTCACAAATCTCTTGCTGTTCTGGCAGCTGGGAAGGTCTTCACACCACTAAAAATCTTTACATCTAATTCTTTTCCAGGAAAAGTCCACTAAGCACATAATAGCTACTCCTCCTGCTCTGCAAGCCCAGGCTCTCCAGATAACAGTCCTTCAGCTGATGAATCAAGTAGTGTATGTTAGTTATTTCTTGATGTCTCCTTTTGGGAGGTCAGGACTATTCACATTCAAAGACATTACATTCAAAGTAAAATAAGCTTTTTGCCTTTGGAAGGTTGTTTAAGTATGCACAGGAAATTTCTGTTTGCACATTGAGTCCCTGGTCCTGTTGTCACGCACACCAACAAACCCAGGCACCTGGACATGCGGCATTGCTTTCCAGGAGATGATACCCTGCTATTAATTGAGTCAGTGCAACTATTGCCAGGTGCTGTTTTGTTAGAAGGGCAATCCAGCTCTTTCTCCACAGAGAATGACTTGACAGCAGGGCATTTGTAGATTAACAGCAGTTCAGGAACATGACCAGTCATTTTCCAAGGCAAACTCAAAAAAATACCAGAACCGACTACACATCTGAACTGCCAGTAAAATGCCAGCCAGCTTATTATTATACAAAGTGCATGCTTTGTACTGCTTCCTTCACATGTTTTCTAGCCAAAGCTGGCTAGAAATGAAAAAAGAAGTTATTACAGTTGAAACTACTGTATCTTTTTCACTTCTATATGAACTGAAAAAAAACATTATCCATACTTCAGAGGCCAGTTTGTTGCCACTGTAGGGATTTTTTTTAATATGCAGAATCTATCTAATAAGAAAATATTCATTTCTTAAAAAAAAAACAAACACCACCATAAATAAACAGTATTAAGCACCAGAAACTACAGTATCAGTAACATTATCTTTGTTTAAGTCTCCATGAGGGCTTGCACTGGCAACTTGACAAAACCCATGAATTGGATATGAGTTTGCACACTGGTTACTTAAAAGAAACAATCCTTTCCAGAAATCTACTATTTGCTTAAATGTCTTTTATTTGATTGAACAGAATTCTCTGTTTGCTTCTGATCCTTGCCATTTAAGTAGTGTTTGCATTGGCTCAAATCCCCTCAAACACGATTGTGCTGAGCTAGACACATGAGGAGAAAACAGCCAGTTTCAAAAAAGATGTGAAGACAACCCAAGTGTTGTCACACTGCTCTGTACTTGCATATCAGCACAGTAGCACAGCCCCAGGACACGATGTGACATGCATTTGAACAGGGCTGCAAAGACACTTCTTCCTTTCACTTCTCCTGCATCCTCAGCACTTCACAGTCACTTCCATATTGTTCCCCACAGTGCTGCTCAAGAGCGTCAGGATGATAAACAACACTTGTGTTCCTCATTGTCTTTCAGGCTAAATTTGGTTGCAGCGTCAAACAGTGACCAGAAAAAAAGAGAAGAGGGCAATTGGGTAGTGGGAATACAGAAATGCAGGCTCACATGATCAGCTAGAAACTCAGAGCCTACCTGTTCACCAGGGTAGGATATCCACAATTAACAGATCCAGTCACTGCCATCTCTCCTATCTTCAAACCTTTAATCCATATAACAGAGATCATATTACTCTTTTGGCTCATGTTTTGCCCTTGCAAACTGTCCATGTAATAGAGCTTCGTAGTAAATTGTGAGGATTTAATGACTAAGAAGCTGAATTCAGAACTCATGCTCAGTCAAAGAGGACTTTATTAGAATCTGGGAGTGAGAAATTCTCAGCAAGAACGCTGGGACTGAAGGTACTGCGAGTTTTACTCAAGATTTACTCAGAGTTGGTGTTCTGGGTCGGGCCACCAAAGAATTTTGAAATTGAAGCTAGGCAAAATATGGAAGTTTCAAAAAAATAAATGAATGGTGGCACAGGAAGATGGAAAAGAGCAGATACAGTTTTGTGTAGGGTGAGTATCTGAGGAAAAGTGTTGAAAATGCAATGTATGATGTGATGAAAACTGAGGAGGTTGAACCCTCAGGGGTAGTTTATGCCTTGCACAAGTTCCCGCAAATTACAACACCTTCCCAGCACATTGCATGAGCTGTAGAACCTGACATTTTTGCTGTGCAGACAAACTTGTACCCTCTGAGGCAGAAAGGTGATTGTAATCTGCAGGCAGGATACTTTTCAAGTGAGGAGAAGATTTGGAGAGAAAGCAGAATTCAGCATGATGTTGTTGTGAGGCTTAACATGTAATCCAAGATGAAGGGTGGTTGGGGAGGGCACAGGAACATGAGTCAGGCAGCAGCATTTCAGGATTCTAGCACACATGTAATGAAAAGGCAAGAGACCACTGTTTAATAAGCACTTCCAGCCAGTGTCACACCTGTTTGGTATCCCAGCTGGGCAGCGTGTCAGGGAAGTTGCTGAGAAATACAGGGCTTAGGAAATCTGCTAGCTCAAAGCTACTTCTGAAGAGACACAACACTGCTGCTGCTACATCCAACTGATTACTGCCAGAAGTGAACCCATTTCTGGAAACACAACTGCATCCAGAAGAACTGAAGGTGGTGTCAGTAATTTAGTTATGTATTGAGGGGGATGCTGGTCTTTGTCTAGTCTCCTTAAGATTTCACTCACTCATTTTCAGTGCTAAATTGTTCCAACACCCAAGGATGGAAAAAATCTGACACTGATCATATTTGATGAGAGAGTCCAGCCTATCAGAAACAATCTGAGAGTTCCTCTTTAGTGGCTGCATTAAAAAATGAGCTGATGAGAGTTTACCTGAATTTTAAGGAATGAATAATTTTTTTTTTCTTCATTTTATAGTTATGGCTCTTGGGATCTGAAATGTATGTGCAATCCCATTAAAAGATGCATCTGTTGAGCAAATGGTCTTCTTAGATGTGGACGTGTAATGTACATAGATCACTCATTTATTTTCTACCCTTTGAATCCAGATTAAAAACTAGATACGAGTAGGAAAACTGACTACAGTTAAGATCCAAATTAGACAAAAACAGATTTTACCAAAGTTTCTTGATTAACATTAAAACCCAAACAAAATTAACAATATTACAAAATTAATTGTTCAGATCTGAGTTTGATTGTCACTGTATGTAAAAATAAATGCCAACAAATGCACAGGCACTTACTGTACCATCCTTTGGGCATATTAAGTTAAAAAGTATTGCTTGATGATTCCTGTAAGCACATAGTTCCATTCTAGACTGAGGGGCACAGGCAGTTGGGAATGGTTAATCATGGGAAAATGCCTTAATCAGCAGCATCACAAGTATCACCATGTCAGGCTGTGTCAAACGTGTCAGTGCAAAAATACAGTTAGGGGAAAATTAAGGTTGGAAGTGATTTCAAAGGTCATTATTCTAATCCCTGTGTTCAAATCATAGCTAGGGACAAATTTGGATCAGGGTAGTTGTTCTGTTGGGCAAATAAGTGGATACAAAATGAAAATTCTAAAAAATTCCACCGTTTCATATAGCACATTCCTGGTATTAACACTGAATAAAGGGCATTTTGAACAGGGGCAGTGAACTAACTTGTCCTGCTTTAAACTGCATGATGATGTTCTAGAGACATCTGTGCTTGTTAGAAAGGAGAAGCTTGCCAAAGGCTGTCTGGACATTGTACTTTGAGAAGATGGACTGAGTGGAACAGTTTTTATTTTTTTTAATTCGTATGCTAAAAGCAGCTTGAGACACTGTAAATGTTTCTGTCATGCCACACTGACAATAGACTAACACTCTCAAGAGTTTCTTCATGGTATGGTGAAATTAATTTGGCTATCAGTGCTTGGCAGCTGGAATTGAAGCTGCTCAGATTACAGCTATAGAAGCAGTAGAAAATGGGTACTGCTATCATGTGACATCAGAACAAATTTTCTGCTGAAAGCAAGAAATACATGAGTTTTCATGTGGCAGATAAATTGGTCTCATGATTTCCTGTAAAATGTTATACTATTATGGAGCAATTTCAACTCTTGTGCTTGGACCTTATCCCAACATAACGTGTAAAAACAATTTTGCTGTGTTAGTGTGTTTTAAAGGTGCCTTGATTAGCTGCAGAAAATGATTCTCTCAAGGCTTCTCTCTTACTCTCTTCTGTGGGATATTTCCTCATTTGGACAATCTGCTAGATAGTACTGATTTTTTCTTGTTGTGTTTACACAAGATGATTGTTCTCAGATGACATAGAAGGACTAATAGTGTTCAAAATGTAAGTTATTTTTAAAAGTCTATTTAAATTCTGGTTTTATATGCTTTGGGGTTGCCTTCTTGACATCTGTATAAACTTGTATAGAAGTTAGTATTACATGATGGCAATAACCTAGAAAATTCAGTCTAACTCTGTTCAATACCTCGAGCAGAGGACTAGAAGGTGGATAAGGTTTGTGACTGGATTTGTGATTTGTCCTGATGGGGGGATCCCTAGTGCCTTGATCAGCAGATGCCCAGCAGCAGTGTCTAACACCACACATCCCCGTTCAGACCTTGCAGCTCAAGGACAGGAGCCCAGCAGTCATGGAAAAAGCATCACCACACATTTGCTGTGTCGGAAAAGAACAGATGTTAAAGAGATACCGTTCAGTGCCATGGAGGATTAAATGCTTCCCACACAGTGACACAGAACGAGACACAAAGCCACCAAGAGAAAAGTAACATACACAATTAAAGCTGCCTCCCATACCGTGCCAAATAATGGCAATGGTAAATTATACTGGAGTTTTAGTGGCTTAGGCACAGAACAGGATACACAACAGACAGAGATACAAAGCTCCACCAGATAGAGGATAACCTATGGTTTAAGGATTTTAAGGTAATTGCATCACGTGAGGATTCCTATGATTGTGGAGCATCTGGAGTAAATGAAGGAAGAATGACACAGTGACCTTTGGAACAGTCTTCTAAATGCTAGAGCACAGACTGGCATTGAGAAAGACAAAAGCTAATTATTATTTTTGTGGTTTGAATGTAAACTAAACTAATCCACAATTTAAAAGAAAAAAAGAACACTTTTGAGTGCAGTATGGACAGCCAAGCTGTCCTCCTTGTCACACTGCAGCAGGGTCAAACAAATAGACTTGAGATGAGGGATCTGAGACCTCCATGTGGCTTGATTTGTTTTGTTTTCTCTCATCAGCACACTGTGGTTTAATTGAACTCTTGAACTTCAGTCTGTTCCTCTGTCTGAAAGAGAACATAAAAGAGCTGAATGAAGAGATGATGAAAAGAATGAAGGGATGATGAAAAGCATGGCATGATTGCTGTACAGGGTACAGAAAGGGATATAGCTGCATTCCTGTGTGCAAGAACTCTTCAGGCTGCAGCTCAGAAATGATGACAGATGCAGTGTTTAATTGTTTAGTCAGGGAAGGACTGTGGAAAGGGTGAACAGGGATCTGCTGTTCATGAACTTGGTGAGCCAGAGGACACCAAGAGGAGAGCAGCAAACAGACAGAGTGAGGAGGTTCTTCACACAGCAGGGACCAAAGCTGCAGTGCTACAACTTCACCTGAGTTCAAGGATAGGCCCAGGAAGTCTACGGAGTGCACAACACTTTATTAAACACACAAACCCCATCCCTGATTCAGGAAACTCCTCAGCTACAAATGACTAAATGCCAGAGAATATGTGGGGCAAGTATAGTCACACATGGCTTGTTCTTATATTCTTCCCTAGGCACCTGCTTCTGGCTGCTACCAGGGACAAGATCCTGGGCTAAAAGGACTTTTTGGTCTGACTCAACACTAGAACATAAGAAATAAAACAGCCTAAACCCAGATCATGTTATTAGGCTCAAGATTCAAATGTAGGAATAATGTATCAGATTACTTTAGAGTCTATTAGCCATTTCTTCTATTAAAATCCATAAATAATTATATTTTTTAACTAAGAAAATTGTGCTAGCTTTTCACTTTCTGCCAGTGAAAACACGTGCTTCATTTGATGGAGAAGTTATCATTGTTCATAGCCATTTCTAATATTGTATAAAAATTCTACAGATGCAATAGATCACATTACAGAATGATAAAAAATTACCTGTGCCTGAAGATTGCATATCTTACACTTTTTCCATATAATATATTATGGGTGTGCTTAGTAAAGAGCTGTCACTGACTACTTTTTGTTTCAGATTAAGAGTGCTTGGAGAAGATCCCTCTGAAGAGCAGCGTGGTGCAAAGTGCAGGTCTCTGGAGCTGTGCAGAACAGCATGTCAGGTATGGTAATTACTGAGTGCTGGGGGCCTGGGCATTGCTCTCCAAGTTTCTCCAGCTAACACACCTACAGTGGCTGCTACAGAGCAGGAGAACACTCTTTGTATTCCTCATAAAATCCGTACAGCCTTTCTAATTTCAGCACAATGAACCAGCCTCCTGAAAGAAGGCCACAAAACCAGGACTTCATGTCACACTAGAACCCAAGCTAGTGGTATTAAAGGAATTAAGTTAGTCTTGAAAAGTGCTCAAATCTGCTCAGCAGGGTTGTTTCATAACATGAGAGATCACAATTTGATCTGCTTTTCAAAAAGACTACAAGAAGACACAAATGGAAACTACACTGAAGGAGCAATTGTTAATACATTTACCAAACTTTCCAAACTTTGTTCCTTCGGAGGCATAGAAAATTAAATTTATTTAATTAAAATTAATGTTATTTTTATTGCAGAAGGAGCTGCCCTTACTGTATCAGTTACAGCAGAATGTAACATTGGAAATGGATATATATCAAAACAGAACTAAGACAGCTAGAAATAAGAGTATTTAGAAAATAATGTGATCTACAACACAAAAAAGATATTGTGATTTTTATCTATAAATTTATAAAAAAATTAGAAACAATATTGAAATTTTAGTCACAACCATCCAACCTCCTAATGCAGGAGAACCTGTTCTGTGGAGACCCGTGGCCTTGAAGCTCCGCGGTCTGCAGGCTGAGCCAAAAAGCAAAGGTGGTTCCCCAGTGCCGCCCTGTGTTGAAAATACAGAACTACACGGGCGGAGCCCTTGGCGTAAGATCATGGTCCGGGAAACAGCGTGTGCTCGGGTAACGAGCAAAACAGCAGCAAAACGAGAGCAGAACAACCTCTGTCGCTGCTGCACATGCACTGTAAGTGTGGGTTTGTGGTTTTAATCACAGGTCCGTCACTAAGACATGCACTGCGAAAGACTTGCATCGCTCTGATGACTAACGAAAAGAGACATCGACCATACGGTAAAATAATATTTACATGCAATCCCAGTAAACAAGGTAAAATGGCCATAGGTTTATCTAAACAATAAAAAAAATACAACAAGTAATATTTGGCAGCAAATCATCCAGGTAGTATTTGTCATCACTAATTTATTACTCAAAAGGAAGAGTATGTAAATGCTGTATCTGATGTACCTAGTAGCAGTTGTAGTGCCAGATATGCTTGTGTAGATAAGGATTTTGGTCAGCAACAGTTTGCATACATACAAATAACAGGTTAGTGATAGCTGATTCAGGGCAGGCCAGAATCTCACCTTAAACTGTAGTGCATCTATACATTTCCTGTTCAAAACTTGTACTGTAACAAGAAGCTAAAACTGTGTACATATATAGTAATGTTGAGAAAAGATATCTAAGTTTTTCATAATCTCTGCATAATTGTTGTTCGTATTCCTGCTTATAGTCAGAATTATAAATATAGTTCACTACCTTAATTAACACCTCTAATATGATGCACCTGGTATGTCTGTACTAGGAGAATATTTCCCCATGGTTTTCACCATGGAAACATGTTCTGACTGCCTGTGATCAGTCTGTTAGGGCAAGAGAGGTGCAAATATGTAAACATGCATGGTGTACATATAACAGGAGCCTTGTAAGCACTTCCCCTGTCAAAGTTGTAAAGCAGTTTCCCTGAGCATAACAAGAAGGAAATCTTTTCTCTAGTCAGTCATATAAAACTATCATTATTTGCCACTGAGCTGAGTAAAGAATACAATTTTTTAATATCTTTAGAATACTGATTAACAACAATGTACACAGCACAGAATATTTCAGACTTCATAGTGCAAAGTACACATCTTTTGTTACGTTCTGGAACTGATCCCAGAGTAGCTCTTCACAAAGTTATTTTCTCTGTGGTAAAGCAGCACTGAGAGTGTTCTCACACTTGCTGTCACAAAGTGTTTGCAAGACCATAGAAGTGTCTGGTGTGTGTCTTTTCCTACACTGCACTTTCCTGTGCAGTAATTGCAGAGCAGAGATATTAACAGCTGCTTTGCACCTCCATGAAATCCCATTTATATAGGAGAGAAAGCAACATTTAGGTCAGCTGTGAACTAACCCATAGTTTTCTAATCAAGGCAAACTGTGTCATTTTCACACCACTGAACTGAGCTTTCTGTAAAACATTTGTACAAATCCTGCAAATACTGCTTTGATTCAAGGCTGAAGAACTCAGGGGTTCGGACCAGTAACTTCCTCCCCTCAGCATTAGCAGGAAACAAGGTTGTAACATCAGTCCCAGCGTCTCAGCAGACACATGATACTGGGGAATCATTACTGCACAGTCACTTGCTAGACAAACATCCAGGGGATCCTCCCGAAGACAAAATTTAAAGAGGATTTTTAAAGTCGTTTTGGCACAGCTGTTGATATAATTTATGTGTTACGGGTTTGCCATCCTGAAATCCTTACAGGGATGCTCTTGGCTGCATGGAGGGGTGGATGCACTTTGTGCAGAGGCTCTGACTCAAAGACTCTCAGAATCTTGAAGTGAAATTCTGATTCTCAGAATAAATATGCAATTATAATTTATAAATATCAGTTCTAATTTACATTTGGTGGTGCAAACACAGCTGTTTGAAAATGCTCAGTGGTGGTGTAAATTACAGAGCATCCACCAGAGGGAAGCTCATGCATGCATTCGAAGTGAAATAAATAACTTGAAGGATGAGTGAAACACACACCTGATATTTTAGCCAAAGCAAATTCTATTCAAAGTGGTTTGCAGCAGTAGCACAGACTTCTTGAGCTTGGAAATTTTTCAGAAGTTATTTGCCAATCTAAAGGTAACAGACTTACAGGAAGTTTCCTGTGTTGATGACCAAGTTGTTGCACTACATGCAATATGCATGCTCACAAAAAACTTCAGGTTGTTTTTTTTCCAAGCACACAGATGCAACCTAATTTCACTCCTGTTGATGAATTAGACCAGAGCTTCTTGGTCTGAAGTCCAGATTCACGGTTCCTTTTGTGACCACTGACATTTGGTCACCAGAGTAAGAGTTGTTCAGCCACTGTTGTGTTTTGTGTGTGATTGAATATACTGTGTTGCTCCCCCTATTAATGGAAACATTTGCTAAATTTTCCATAAAGTTTGTGTATTACTAATGTAAATTTGATGACAGTCAAACACTTTTAGAGAATATTGAAGACTGCTGACAGTCTGCAGTTTTTATAGTGAGCCAGGAGTCACACAGAGCTCTTCAGAAACATGCTCCCTAGCTAACATTAACTCTAATGTCTCTGATATTTAGTCTAATAACCTGTCTTCAGAATCTTATTCAAGCAAATCTTAGTATTTCAATACTTCTCCGGGATTTTTTGGAAACAGAAATCCCAGTTCAGAGATTCATTTGTTTTCTTGTTCAAATGAAAGACACAGCCAGAGGCAGAGGCCATCTGGCAAGCAAACTTCAACTGAAGTGGAGAAACATGTTTCTGAAAACTGTAAAGACAGATGCTTTGGAAGTTCAACCACACACCACTGGATTAGATCTATACTAATACCAGTGGTTGTACAGACAACTGCTCTTTTCCAACAAAAGATGGACTTTACTTAAAGAACCTGCCAGTCCCCATAGCACTGTGTGACAAAAAGTACTAGGCATCTCTCTTTGTTACTTTTTTCCCAATAAAAATCTGCATCTTAGTTTAATCTAGATAACCCACTGGCAATAAATTAAGAAATAGCCCTTATGAAGTTACTTCTGGAGAAATAATGTGTATAAAGGTGATTTCATTAGAAGAAGCAACATTGCCCAGAACTTCCTCCCATTTTCACAAGTGTTTTTCAGAAGTTCCCTTTAGAATACAAACAACTTGGTTGGGATTTTCCCCTACCCAATCTTTATTAAATGTAGTTAAAAATGAAAGGAACCGGAATCATGTATCAGATTAAATCCAAATTAAAATTTATTACACAAATAGTATTTTGAAGATATAATACTTCAGTGGAGTTATTCTGGATTTGCTTTTGATCTCATTATACTCTTACGAGATCAAAACCAGCTAAGCTGATTTGGGGGTGATAATGTTGCAATCCTTTTTCCATGGTGAAAAATACTTTTCAACTTGATATTATGCACTACATTTGCCAGGTTTGTAAAATTAGGGAAATAATGTGTATCACATTCTTAAATTTAGAAAACCTATGCATAACTCCTTCGTTTCTGTGAATCTTTTTTCATGGTAAATACCCTTCCAGTTTCACTTCTGTGACTCTTGAACATTTCTCTTGTGCTGCTGTTTTAGTTCCTCCTTTAACATTTTAGAATTTAACTTCAAAAGAAGATATTTTGAGATCAGGATAACAAAATAGTTTCATATTCTTTGGCCAGACTCTGAAGAATTTAGGATACATTCAGGAGGACAACATAGTTATATATTTTCTCTCTGACATGGAGCATGTCCTCCTGTAAGCCTGTATCCAGACTGGATATCCTCATGGTTATTGTTTGGCTAAAGAATGGCAATTTCCCAGAGAATTCAAAATACAGGTCCAACCCACTTTATTGTACCAAGTCAGTCTCACTGTCGTTTGGGACAGACTACGACATGTAATATTCAGCAAGAAAGTTTATTGGAAAGAATAAGGAAGCAGCAGCAGCCCCGAGCTGCAATTTACAGCCTCAAATACAGCTCTTTTGGTACATGTATGTTACACAGAGAGGTCAATTTAAACACACAAACCACAATTCTTACAGCTAATAGGTGGATTTTAGTTGGACCTTCTCAGTTCTACTTTCTCACAACATTTCTGTGCACCTGTCCCTGTTTTCCTGTGATGTTTATATTTTTCTCAGTCACTCTGTTCAAAACAAGTCCTCGTTCTCGTGAGACAGTGTTCCCTGTTCCCACGGGACAGCTCGCTCCTGCTGCTCCTCTGCTCTCTCAGGATGCATCAATACGTTGTCAGGACCAGGGCCTCCATTCTCAGCCACCCTCTCACTCCATCTCAGGGGCTTGGTCCAGCCAAAATTCCCCACATCTCACTATAGGGCAAATGTTGATTTCCTCTATGCCAGTGTATTTCTAAATTGTGGTTGACTGTTTTCTGCTGAATTAAAAGAGGTGACAGGAAGACAGTAAGCACAACTTTTTATGCTTTGAAACAGAAATTCCTGTCAAACATATAATGCACATTTGTAGTTTATCTGCCACCCCTCTTACTTTTTTTGTTTCTATAAAATAAAATGTTGAGTTAACTCATGTGAGCAAGCTCACAGCTGTTGATTAGAACAGTAACTCCAACAAAGTAGTGAGTTTCTTTAAATAAGGACAGCTTAGAAAGACCACCAACAGGCTTCAAAATCTGCTAAAGCATGATGGATGTAAAACTGAAAGCAAAGTCAGATGCTGCACTGTATTTTTATTTTTGCTTTGTGTGCAAAAATGCACATCTTCCTAAACAACAGGAAGTGCCCTATGTGGTCAGATGTCTGTAAGAGCCAGCATTAGGACAGGAGATCATAGGCCACACTACCCTACAGAACAGCAGTTAGAGAACTTGCTCTCCAGTAGCTCACTAACGCCTTCAGAATAAAAGCAGGGCCCAGAGCAACCAAGAACTGAAGAATTTCCAGAATGAGTCAAGCTGAGGAAAGCAGTATCCACTCAACATGGAATATTGTGAGGTCAGTAGTCTGCATAATACTGAGCTTGTCATTTATTATTGGGACCCCTGGAAACTGCATCGTCATCTGGACTGTTTGTAGAAAAATGAAGCAAGTGTCTCTTTCAGTGCTGCTGATCTTGAACCTGGCCATTGCTGATGTCCTCGTGCTGATCACTTTACCAGTCTGGATTTACTCCTTTGCTGACTCATGGGTTTTTGGAGTCATCTTCTGCAAAATACTGGTTTTCATTATTTACTGCAGCATGTATGCCAGTATATTTCTAATTACAGCACTGAGCTTGGAGAGATTAGTGGCTGTGTTTTACCCTTTCACAATTCAAAGATACAAAAGAAAAGAAAAGATTTCTTTAATCATGTTCCTCATTTGGTTCCTGTCTATTACTTTTGGCATTTCTGTCATTCCTTTTCAAGAGACAGAAGAAATGAATGGTCAACTGCTCTGCACGTGTCGCAGCTACTCTTCTAACAGACAGAAGGTGTCATATCTTTTGCTGGAGACTCTTGCAGGTTTTGTAATCCCTTTTTTAATTATTTGCACTTGTTATGTGTGTGTAGCCAGAAGGATAAGCAGAATGACTTACCAGTCTAAGCAGCGATCAGGCCGGCTCATTGCCAGCATTGTGGTGGCTTTCATTGTGTGTTGGTTCCCTCACCACGTGTTCAACATCCTAGATATTATTTCCATTGAAATAGAACTCTCTCACGAGGAAATGTCTTTGGCACTGGATGAAATTGTAGACAAAGGAGTGTACATCTCTGGAGCACTTGTATTCATCAGTAGCTGTATTAACCCTCTGCTTTACGCTTTTGCTGCACGAAGATTTCAGAATCACCTGAGATTTGCCAAGATGTCAAAGCTGTTTGAGCAGATGAGTCAGACTGTGACAGAGGAAGACAAGAAAAGAAGTTTGGTTGTAAACAAACAAGAAGATGCTTTAGTAGGCACAGAAAATCTCTAACAAGGAACTCAGTGATTAATGTGTCATTTCTTCAGTAGTCCTTTCTCCTCATACTCTAGTTTCATTTATTAAGCAGTCCAGGGAAAGCTAGAGACAGATAAAAGCTTTTTGGTTTGTTTTTTTTCTTGTGTGCTTTATAAGAATTGGCACTGACAACCTAGTTCAGTTCATAAGTTAATATCCACATCATGAAATGAGCATTATTTCACTGTTGCTGAGAACCTCAGCAAGGTGGATAGAAGCTCAAATTGTAAGGAATACAGCATTTTTACTTTCCATTATATTATTTCTGATTTCTAGGAAGTCTGTGAGCAGAAAATAACTCCTCGTGGAAAGGAAACGCTTTGAAAATTTAAAACTAAGTTTTTCTTCAGAAAAACTTGTTAGATGGTTAAAAATCCTTATATAATCTAAAATTTTAAGAGTCCATAGTTAAATTCTTGATATGGCTAAGAAGTTTTAAAGTACAATAATGACATACTCTTCTGGGTAGATGGAAAATCTAAAGCTATTTTTATTCGTTATTTAGGTTTGAAAATAATAATTGTTGTTTACACAGTCAAGCTCCTTTACTGCATTACTTCGTGGTAATGGGTTTGAAAAAGTCAGATGTGAAGTGTGATACGTCTCCAGAAAAAACAGGAGGTGTGAGAACTCTGTGTTGTGTGACAAATATCATTACAGACTGCATGCTATATTTGATGTCAAACACATTGCATACTTCAGAGGCAATTCAACTATTGATGTATTAAATACATACACTCTGAGTGTCCTCCAAATTTTTGATTCAGTTAAGCTTCCAAGATGTCTATTAAATTATGGAGGAATTGGATCAGGCTTAGGTGAGAAGGAAGGAGAGATCCTTGATATTATTTGTAATGTGTAAGAAAATATGGTAGCAGTACAAAGTATCTAATGTCAGAAGAACTTCATCTTGCAAATAAAAGTGTTACTTTTTCTTCTCTTGTAGAATAGAGTGGACTTCACCATGAGAAACCCATAAATTTAGTACTTGCAAGGGCTTTAGTTTTGTTAATGTGTGCAAACTCACTGTGAAATACTGCACATTATCAAGTGTTTGCTTTTGAAGTTTTATTTATTTCAATTGTGCCTAACATTTTTATGCTTACTTTCCTTAAGTTTTAAGTCAATAATTTGTAATAAGATCAAGATAACTACTGATTAAGAAACGTATTGTAATTTCCTGTATCTTGTTCTGGACAGCTGCTAAGTAGTTGTGTTACTCATTCTTACAAAGAAATTACAAATACTAACTAGAACTTAATTTTCCAAGTCTGATTATGTCACAACCAAGTATATTTAAGTTGTACTAATTTAACTTGTAGACTAAAATAAACATGGGGAAGTAAAATCCTTAGCTAATGGGAAAATATTTCTCTAAACTTTGCATATGTGTTATTCCTGCTTGTTATCAAAAAGTCATTATTTCTTCTCAATAAGAGAAAAGCCCACAGCAGAGAGGGCTTTCCTTCAATAGGATTCCTTCACTGAAATTAAAGAAAACTTTAAGAAGACCTTGTTTGCAGCAAAGAGTAAGAAACAGATTAAACCCTTCAGACTTTACCCCATCCACCTCCAACTCTTTTTTCATCCCACTAATGCCTCTTTAATTGTTATCAGTACATTCAGTATAACAACGTGGCATTATCTCACAAAGAAAGCAGTAACTTCAGTTCTCTACCCCATAAAAAGTGAAGTTGTATTTCCCACTGTGTTCCTGAGGTAGGAGTCACGTGCTATTGAACACCCCAGCACAGATGAGACTGTGCCATGGGCAGTGAGCACTGCACTGCACTGCAGCCTGGGCCATGAGGAGCCAAGCATTGCACAACTCACAGGGGGAAAGACCCAGACAAACTTCAGTACAGGCTACCTGACCAGAATTTTCCTTTCTGTCACTCTGTGCCCTATACCTAGCATGAATTTTCTGCCTCAGTATTCAGTTCACACACTTTCTCCACTGCTTTTAACTCATAACTGTGCTGTTAAAGTAAAATGGGATCTGTTCAAGGAGCTAGAGCTGTCTCTTATGTTCTCATTAATGGCCTTGGACAGCTGCCTCCAGTAGTCAGTCATCTTTAAGAACTATGTTTCTTTTGAAGGCTGTTTGAGATGTAGTAAAAGATACTAAAACAGCAACCTTAACTTATTTCACTTTTATACAGAGCAAATAGAGTTAATTCTTGCAAATGTTGGTATGCACAGATAAAAGCCCCACCAACTTAATATTTTTGTTGCCACAACAGTCATGTAACTGGGCCCATAAGAGTCCATGTCAGCAGGTGGTGACAGTTCAGTGCTGCCTCCTTTAGCAGGTGAACACCAATGGAGCAGGTCTGCTGCTCCAGCTGTGCCAACGTGCTCTGGCACCAGGCAACAGGGACTGCAGTAGGCCCATTCAGCCAGTGGACCTTCTCCTCTCCTAAAGTACTGAATCCCAGCCAAACCTAAGGTGTAGCATAGATTGGATCCAAAATGCTGCACCTCATAACAATATTCATGCTTCTTGTTGGCTGCCTTACAAATCCATTTGACAGATTATATTGGAAGAGTGGTAGAAAACAAAGATTTTCCTTGATTGTTCAACCTAGATCAAAATAGTGACTATCAAAATAGGTGAGATCAGTCTTGCTAGTAACTCTTGAGACACTTACTCTCCTGGAAAAAATGAGGTTTCGTGTCATTTGAGTTCCTCTTATTTTTCATACTTACTAACTCTGCCATCCTCAGTTATGAAGTCTGTCTGTGTGCTTGCAGTGTCCAGCTACTGCTCGTGACACAGCAGGGATGAAGGCTGAGCTGAGAGGAGGCCACTTCAGTCACCTGAGTCAAATCACCTCAGGTTACACTGAAATACAGGGAACATGATGGAATCAGTGCAACACTGCTTAGGACACTCAGTACTAGGAGGTGACCAGATAGTTTAAATCTGTAAAAATTAATAATCTTCTAACATTTATCTCCTAACATTAAAGTCTTACCCAGTCTGAAACTTGCTGTGAACATTCCCTGGGTTTTCACTGGGAATTTACCATGTTTACCATAGTAGGATCATGCTGCTTGAAGTGAATTCATGCTGTATTAACAGGATTGAAGGAAAACCTGAAGAATTTTTAGTTCATAAATAGCCAATATACAAGAAGGATAAAAAAGATCATAAAGAAAAAGCATCAGCATTACACCTTTGCTGCCTGCTGACATCAAAGCATTTCTGTAAGCATCATGGTAAAAGAGTTATATCAGATGTCTGGGTTAAAACAATGGAGCTTTGTGTATATTTAGAGGCAACTGATAATTTAAGAAGTAGCACAAGGAATATGAGAGGTCCTTATTTGCAGGCAGAAACAGGGAAGCTGCATTATACTAAAGAAATCTTTTTTTTTCTTTAACAAAATCATCAGAACATTTTCTAGGAAGAAGTAGAGCACAGTTAAGAGCCATTTTAACGACAGTTAAGGCTGTGGTTGTGAAACTCTTAGGCTTACTATTAACAGGACTAAAAGAAAGATTTGCCTGCAGTACTTGAGTGAAAGGAATAATAGAACCTGAAAGCTAACAGGTGGCATAGAAACAACATAGGAATGCAAATTCTTTCACGTTCAAGCAAGACTCTGGTACAGAATAAATATTTTAGAAGATGTAGAATTAACAAGTATTAACAGTGGTGAAGATTCTCTCTACAGGTTATTCTACAACTCTTGCATTACTCTCTTTTCTGCATGTATTGGGAAAGGGGAAGAGGAAGGAAAAGTTGTTGGCTCTTTTTTGAGTAGAAAAGCATGAGAAATAAGTCAGTTAAGATTATTAAGAACCATATGGACTTAGAACAAAAGTGAGAAGTTCAGCTATCAAAGCTGAGTATACAAAGAGAACAGACAGGGAAGTGAAAGCTACTCTGTTGCAACACAGTTTCAGATTTTTGTAAATGCTTTCTTGTGAGATGAGTTTATCACTAAAACAGTTCTTTATTAGAAAACTTCTCAGCGTGATCTCCACTGGTCGTTAATAGGTTAAAGAAAAAAAATCCAATTATACAGAGTTTAGAGACAGAAGCCTGTCCTCTGAGAGGGTGAGTAGCTTGTGCTGCTGCTGTTGGCATTGAGAGTTGGGTGTGACCAGGACTATGGCCACTGGAATTTCAGAAACTTTACAACACTGTTTACAGTCTTAAGAAAGTTCTTGCACTGATAGGTGTGGAGATAAGAGAATCAGATGCAATCTGATTCCTTCATGTGTTCTTTCCCCTTAAATCAATTATTTTAAAAGTCATGCTGGTGGTTCTTAGTAAGGATTCAACATTTTAAACCAGATTCATTTAAGTCAAAGAAAGGTTTGGGTTAGAAAAAAATTATTTTTGTGGAATGTGTCAAATCAGTGATTTAAACGATGGAATTAACAAAAAAGATGCACCAGAATCTTCCAATACAGGTTAAAGAGTCACAGCTCTTAAGTCAGGATTTTATACCTCCGCTACGACTGCAAAATCCATTTATTCTTCATTTAGTAGAAATCAGCTGTTTAAACTACAGCTTGATTGCAAAAATAACTGGATACACTTCAGTTTTGGCTGCAATTGTGTAGGTACTGACAGTGAGAACTGTACTGAGACATCTCAAAACATTAGTGTGTCGTAATTATGGATGTCCATAAAGTGAAGGGGATGTCCAGATGGCTTTAAATCAGAGGATTATTGGTTTAAACTGCCCCTACTAGATCTTAAAGTGAAAAAGCAGACTTTTCATTTTTGCATAGCAGATCTGTTTATGATGTGGCACATTACATAAAAAATTCAGGGCTAAATATTTCATTTTCAGAGAATTATGAATTTGAAGCACTACTTATGGCCTGTCATCAGCCTGGTAGTGTCACCATAAAAGCGACCATAGGAAAAGAGCTGTATGAAGATCATTTCTGGTCACTGTATCAGTGATGCTGTGGGAAGGTGTGGCAGTGTGGACAATCTGAAAACAGGTTGTAGAGTCCATATCTTAGCTGCACTACATAACTTCCAAAGTTACTGTGATATTACATTAACTGTATAATTCCCTATTGAACTTGGTCAGTAGTAGCAGAAACTTAGAAGTCATGGACACTTTGTTAAGCATTATAACTAATGAATTACGTTAATGTCCATTACATTTAAAAATATAGCCAAGAAGCTTCAGCTGTGCTGTGGAAGGGAACGTCACAGCTGAACTGAGGGAAGCGTTTAGCAGGGAGGTTTTTTCCATGCCTTGCTCTCTCCTGCCACCATGTGGCTTTTCCATTTTAAAAAAAGACCTAATTGTAATACACTCGAAGTCACTGAAACGAGTAGTGAGGTCCTTTGTTCATTGTTTAAGTTGTAAACCATGTTTAAGGTTCAAGTTATTGAAGCAGGAAGGTTCACAAAAAACCACAACAATATGTTAAGCATTGAAGTTCTATTCATTTCAGAGTGACCTAATTGGTCTTTTTCTTACTTTTCAGGAGCCCAAGCCCCCACTGTTTCAAGCATTGCATAAATTACATGAGCTGAGAATGTTTGACAGAATATAATTACCTCATACCAGTTTGTGAAAAGTCTGTGCTGAAAATACCTTTTTTTTTTCTTCCCAACAAAACCATCAATAACCATTTTGAGCTGGACCGTGACTCTTGAACTTGAGTAGCCCACATCTCATCCCAGGTGATAGTATTGATTTATAGGCTCTTGGTAGTCTTGAGGTGTTCTCAAAAATTTTCAAAAGATCTTGACTTCCTTGAGATTAATTAGGAATGGTTCTTGCATGGACATGTTGAACATGTCCATGATAAGAAGACCATAAAAGCATTTCCTTTTGGGAAAAAAAGTAGAAGTGTTAAGAATACAGCAGAAAACAGAATTGATGAGATTTGGTTGCAAATTCCCTTCTTCTCTATAGCAATGTTTAGTTTCTGTATCTAATGCTTTTACTGTCTATGAACAAGGTTTGGCTTAATTAATCCTATTATATTTGTCACCTTGAATAGCATTATACTAATTGACAAATCCTACCTTTAAAAAGATCAGAATCAGAAGAACCTGATTTTGCTGAAGAACTTCTTGTAAGTGCTTCTAGGAAGAAGAGTTCACAAATTAAAGGGTTCTACCCACGCTTTCCTTAAATATCCATTCTACCCCAAGACTCACATTGTATATCACACTAAACCCCAGCCATTTTACTTTGTTCTGTGATGACTAAAGTAACATGAAAATTGAGGATCTGTCTCTCTGGGTTCACTCTGTGCTCCTGTTGTTTGTTGTTATGCAGATGGTCCAAGTGTGATGCCAGGGAATGGATGTGTGTGTCAGGGTCAGGATCAGGTCCATGGAGAATAACCAGCATCACAAACAGCCAGTGATCACCAGGAAGGACCCCCGTGGTAAGCCAGGGCTGAGGGCATGTCAGGAAGTCAGTGCACAGGTCCATGGCCACACACAGGCGTGGCAGAACTCCAACAGGCATTCCAACAACACAGGGCAGGGAGGGGGCAAGTTCCAGGCCTGATTTTGTGTGGGCTCCAGGACCTATAGGCAGGGTCTGCGGGGAGGAGCTAATCAGAGTCATTAAGGATCATTAGTGCACTCAGGGACCCCTTAGATTCTCAGCAGCAATGGAAACACAAGGAACAAGAACGGGGTAATGCAAATTATTCATGGAATAATGCCCACAAGCCACAATTGTCATTTTGGGTAATGGGTTAAGTTTGGGAAACTTTGTATAAAGAGGAGCAGCCTCCTAGAAAAAACTATGTTATTTTTCCCTTTTAACACTTCAAGGTTGCTACTTTTTCACTTATACTTACATTCCTTGTAACTTTAATATTACATCTGGAGAAGAATTGTAATAGAAGAACCAGAATATTTTTCCTACATCTAACCCTTTTTCTTTCCTTAATTCTTCAAGTCTCATCACAGTTTTTCTATCTTTGAATAACAGAAAGATACTTTGTTCCTTCTGAGATCCAAAAAATACATCTTAACTTTTTACCATTGGAAATACATGGAAATTCTGTGAGTGCAAGAACTAGGAAAGCATACAGTGCTCTGATCACAAAGATGTTATCACACACAGCACTGAGGATTTTACCTGCTTTGGGTCACTGAACTTTGGCTTGAGTTAACCAGACAATTAAATAGCCAGTGGAACTGATTGGCCATGTGATATGATCTTTCATTTCATTTAAATGAATGCAATGGGTTGAATAAAGTTAAATATTTAGCATCCTGAGCACAACAGCAAAAAATGAAAAAATGCTTGGTATGTGTTTAAAAACATGATGACACATTTCTCAACAGCAAGTTCACAATGCACTGGCTTGCTCTGTAATATAACACATAAATAGTTTTAGGCACACAGAGGGGTAGTGATGTTATTATAATGTTTCAAATTAATGGTGTATACACAAATGTTAAGGTATATCAAAGAGAATTAAACTGTTTAAGAACTCACAGATCATTTTCCTGCCTTTTTTGCTGATAGGTGAGCAGGCCTTGAACTGACCTGAAGGCATGGTCTGTTTTACCCTTTCCTCACACACAAATTCCACCTTACAACAGGGGAGATGACACCCCTTTCTGTGCTTCAGCTGGTTTTATAGTTTCTTAGTTCCTAAATGTTTGTAACATCTTGGAACCACCATTTCTGAAGAAGCTGGGGCCCTGCTACCCCGGGCCAGGGAGCTGCCCCTGTGGCTGCCCCTGTGCCAGACCCTCCAGCTCTGCAGTGCTGAGTTTCATTTCAGGTGTGCTCATTTCCAGCTCTTCTTCAGCATGTCAGAGTAACACAGTGATCACCTCCAAATGGCCTTGCCATTGCTTTTTTATGTGCCAAGGAAATCCCTTCTCATTTCCTGCATTTACAGGCAAAATTAAACACACGGAGTGTGGCATTGCTAAGCTTGGGAAGTGAAGTTTCATACTTTCAGGCTAAGTGTGAACTAACATTTCACCTTATCTGCTTCAGCCACATCCACTTCCTTTTCCTTCTGCTTCCTCCCGTTTCCATGCACAAAGTGGCTCACCATCATTCCTGTTTAAGGAGGAGGATGGTGGTGTCTCTGATCTCTGCTGTGGGCTGGAACTGGGATGCAGAAACGTGCCTCAGGTCGGTATCTTTCAGTAAAGTGAACGAGCAAACAAAACCAAAAAAACAAAACTAAAAAACCTCACAGGAAACCCAGCTTGGTATGTCTGAACCAGAAGAAAAAGACAAGCCTCTTAAACTAGCAACTTCCCATATTTTGATTAATATTATAGTGTATTCAATTCTTCAAAGAGCTATATGTTAAAGGAACAGTAATTACTAAAAAATCCAATGGCAGGGAGAACTTAAGGATTTCTCTTTCTATAACATCATGAGCTGCTTTGAACAATTAGTTATCTCTAAAATCTATTGTGTAATTAATGGTTACATGACAGCAAATAAATAATACAGCATACAAATATTTTCTATTTAAGGAAGAAGGATTTTAACCTGTATATGAAGAGGCTCAGGAAATAGGAAATTGGGAATGGAGAGGACTCCGTTCAATCCACAAGAAATTTGAGGGATGCTATAGTAAGAAAGGCAGTGAAAGTAAGGAAATATTTCTCGACTAAATTTAGAACTGGCCTAGGAAAATCCGGGCTGCAGGTGTTGATGGAAATGTTGCAGGAATTTTAAAACAGTTTAGTTTTATGACCATTTATCCAAGCTAAGGCAATGATAGGAAGTAACCCTATCTTACTGCCCCAGGGTAGGAGCCAGGGGTCAGGAGGGCACTCCTTTTAGTGCCACAATATTACCTGCATCTCAAAAGAAGAATTTTGCTGTTTCTTCTGAGTAGAATTCACATTCCTAGAAAATTCAGATGGTTAATATTCTGGACAAGGAGTTCAGTTTCGTATTTAATATAAAATATTCCTGTAGAAATTCCATCATGCCTCACAATGAAAGCCAAAGGTCAGAGTGGGTTCCAGGAGTGCCCTGGTGAGCTGAGAGAGGCTGTGCTGCTTGTGAGCCCTGGCTGGGCTCTCATTGCTCCTGCTTCAGGCAGGGAAAGAGGAGAGGAAGGGAAGTGCCCAAGGCTACACAATAAATGTCAGCCTAAGAGTTGGAAAAGTGCAATAATATATTACCATGGTTAAGTATAGATCTAACAAATTATCATCACACAATACAGGAGGGCAAAATGCTTCAAAATTTTATTGCTAATATACTTTTATGAGTTTTAATAGAATTGGTATGAATTCTATAGTAATTAATACCAGATAGGAAGGTATGTAGGTAGACTTCTTAAGGAAGGTAGACTTCTTAAACTAGAGTTTTTCAAATGGCTTCCTGGATTGACAATAAGGGAGAAGTAATAACAGAGAAATTTACATTAAAATAATACATTAAAGCTTAAAAAATAAATTTTCTCAGATAGAATGACTAAAATGTTATATATGTAAAGTATATATTAAACATATGAACAATTGCCTTTACAGACAAAGTTTTCCACAACTTGATTAAAATGAAAGTTTTAGGTTTTGATTGCAAGTGTTTAAAGATGTTTTTTAAAAAGCAAGGAATATACACCTACCTTGTAGGTATTTGATTTCAACATGTCTCAGAGGTCAGACTGCAATTCAAGGTTATTACTTCTTACATTTACAGGGAAGATCACACACAAATAGTTGCTTTATGTCCATCACATATAATCCCTCACTTTAGAAATGAGCCCAGAGGCTACTGTAAGATGTCTTAGAAGGCCGCAGAACAAAAGGAGTGATTTTTATTTTAGTTTCATAACAGAACCAAAAAATTATTTTAGTCTCAAACTAGCAGCAAATTGGAAATGCACCCTGAATCCTGGCGTTTTTCATTGATAATACAAGCTTTGATTTTTAAAAGTAATATATTTAAGACCCCTGTTGTATTATGCCTGATTTTTACATTCTGAAAGTAGAGTTTCTGGTATGCTGTGTCATGATTTGGAGTTTTAATATCAGACCTCTAAAATGATGTTTCAAATTGGTTGTATATTTTTGACTTAGATGTGATGAGCACAATAGTGTGGGACAGATTTTTTGTAGATTAGTTTAATTTTGGGCAGATTATATGTCAGAGAAGACAAAGAAGATGAAGCCTACATCTCTTATTAATCCATCTAAAATGGATTTCCTTCTCAGTCTACAATATATTTGTCTCAGGTATTACCTTAGTTTCAGGTATCTATCATGGCCAGCTTTCTTCAGGAATTTAAACCCTGTCTCCAGGTGGGACTGCCTGTTATGAATCATTGCATTTAGGAAAAGCAATCCAGGAAGCTGGTTTTGCTGAAGTATCATTCGTGCCTTCACAGCTCTCCGTTTTCAGCTGAGCTGGGGGGATGCTGCAGATGACACCCAGGTTTTTCACTTGGCTTTCACTTTTATGTAACACAGCCATCTCAGAGCCTCTGGCATTTATTTCTTTTGTAACCTACAATATTCACATATTCACTAGAATACAGAGAAAACTATTCCCAAAAGGTTTAGTGAGCTGATGAATCATCATCTAACCTTTTGCTCAATCAGCACAAGGAATCAGTCAGCACACAGTAACTGTGTCTGTGTGCACACATGTATGCATGCACATACACTGGTATTTTAGGGAGAAATTTGTGTACAGAGAGTGTCATACTTTTCCACAGGATAAATAAATTGTTTTACCAAAGTCATTCAAATAGATCTGTTATAAAAGCAAGGGAAATCCCTAACTAAGCAAGGAGTTTGTTCCTGCATAACTGTTGCAGGCATTATTTCATCTCATTGACTTTAATATGACCACTCCCAAGCTGAAAATTAAGTATGTGCTGAATGTTTAGATTTTTAAAGGAACCAGAATATAAAGATCTTCCCAAACAGAAAAATGGTCTCAGGGATTTTTTGCTTTTGGAAGAGTTTCCTAAAATGTATTTTACTTTGCCTGATGATATTTCTGGTGTCTTCAACAGTTTTTTCACAGGTGTAGTCTATTGCCATGTGCATGTGTTCTTGAAATATGAGATGCATCTGCTCTCTAAAGATATTTAAAAATTGTAACTCCCAGAAGAAAATAATTTTGTATCTAAAGACTGAGGGGCCCAGCATGATCACCTAGCCTGAGTACCCATATATATTGTACACAAGTTCCTGTTGGCTAACGAAGTATCATGAAGTGCAGTTTTGTGCAGTAAGAGCAATAACAATCTGGACAAAGAACAGACTGCAGAGCATGTGATGTGCTGCATATTCACACCCCAGCACGCCCTCTAGTAGCTTGTTTATACATTTGTACCTACAGGCAGTAGAATCCTTGTTTCACCTTTTGCCTAAACTTCATTGAATAGAGGCAAACAGCCTCTATTGTTAGATATTAGATACAGATATTAGAAACAGAAAGAAAAGAACTATTAAATTGGCTAAATTCAGTCTGAGTATACCCAAGTTGCCTATCACATAAGCATTCTCTCTGATTTTACAGACAGAAGATGCAGGAGATTAAGTAACCTCTGTACGAATTTTTGGAACATAGAAGGTAATTTAGAAACAGAATTAAGACTCTCTGATTCCGTGGCAGTTTTTCCAAATTAGGTAGTCTTTGTCAGGCACATCATGATAATTTTGGTGTACTTGTTCTTTTCATCTGTTCTAACATACATAATGAGTTTGCAACTTTTTTTCCTCCTACATCCATCCTCATTTCCTTGTTTCCTCAGCCACATCTTTCAGTCATTCGAGTCTCCTCTGTGAGCGGTTTCACAGCCCCTTTGTCATAGTGGTGCTAAAGGAAGCTCACAAATAATGGATTAGGTATAAAAAAGATGGCTGTGAGGTACTGTATCAGTGAGACAGTCCTGCTACCCTTGTGTCTTGTAAAACTGTCCTGTATATTTTTCCTACTGTCTTAACTTAAACTTGCAAATGAAGGTAGGCTCACACAGTGTGTGACAACAGAGGCTATATGACACACAGCTGATTAATTCTGCTCAGGATTTTGTGTCTACTTTCTTGACTTTCATCTTCATGAATCCATGACATCATGCACAAATTGAACAGTCTAAGTACAAAATTGATCCATTTTGTGACTGTCTGTGAATTGTCCTTTAGCACTGTGAGAGCTACTACTGCAATGATAAAGTTTGTTGTTTGTCAACTCTGGCTTAGCCTTTGCTGAGTAGACCATAACATAAGTGCTTTTTGAAAAGTTATGGAAGTTTTCATGTCTGTTGGCCCTGTCATCCCTGGCATACTGAGAAAGGAATTCTAAAGCATCCCCTAACAAGCTTTTTATCAAAGTATTAGCCTCAAAGAGTTACCTTCTCTTCTGGGCCAGTGTACATAGGAAATGTTTCCAGCGTTAATCATTAACACAGTAGTGCTAAAAGAATTGTTTGGATCTATGAACATTCAGCAGTTTTAATTTGCTAACATGAGAGACTCTGCAGGTTTACAGATTCTCATGAAAATATGCAAAAGCAGCATACATTCACTGCTGCTGGGAACAGCCCTTTTACAGTGCATGTGTATCTGTGTACGCACAGAATATATATTAGAAATCAGGAGTAAACTGAGTTTCTGCTTATAAAATTCAGAGATTCATGGTTTTCTTTCTTGTACAGTATCATATAGAATCAGATGAGTTTATTATGGTGAAGCTTATTTGATCTGATTTGATTTGGTCTATTACATTTCCTTTCCTGTTTTACAGTTGACTGAATTTTTCCCTTGGGATATGGAGTCAGGACTGAAGTAAAACAGTAAGCTTTAGTCCTTCAAGTCTTTTGCCAAAGTAAGGCAGATAAATGTAAAATTTACTATATCTCACTAACAGCTTTGAGGAAAGAACAACTTCCCTGCTACTTATAGTTAACCTCAATATGGGTCAAAAAAAAATTTAAAAGGTGAATTGTGCACAGTGCTCCCACGAGTATAAATGTTAATTAGGCAGCTTTGCTCCTGGCACATGGATATTACTTTATATGACCACAATATCAAACAGAAGAGATACAGCAATAATCAGCTTTCTGTCTCACGATCTTAAAACAATGCATAGAGATTCCTTTCATTTAGTATATTGTAATAATTGCAGCAAACTAATTTAATGGAAGAAATAAGAAACAACACAGAGCAACAAGTTTCATTATTTGCATACTTAGGAGACTTCCTGAAGCTGGAAGTAAACAGTGGTTTTGGTATCGAAATTCCCTGCATGCAATCTTTGTCTCCATCATTAGCTGGCAGTTTACTGTAAACATCCAAGTGTAAATATGTCTCGAGGTTGGATTTTAAGTTGAATACCAATTAATTTGAGCAGGGTTTTCTAGATTTAAGGGATAGGATGAAAGACAGGTTTGGTCATAAATAAATAAACAAGCAGCAAAAACTGGCATCTAGCTGGAAGTATTGGGATGGCAGGTGAAAATTACTCTGGAGGACCAACCTCACTGAGGCCTGTAAATGTAAGGGTGAGGTGGGGGCAAAAAAGAGAGATGTTAACAGAACCTCTGACTGATTTTAACAGCATTTTTGAAAGATTTAACTTAGAACATGTATGACTAGCATGTAAATTGGTTTTGCACGCTTTCTGATTAGTTTTGGTAGTGTTCTGGTTTCTACCAAAGCAAGAGCTGGTTGTACACAGTCAGTCCACAGAAATGTTTAAGAAATCAGGAGTTTGGACTGTGAGTGCACAGGTTGTTCTCAGTGATAAAGACAGTTTTCAAGCTTTGCTCCCTTTGTACCTCTATCCTGGTACATGGTCCTGGTGGTGATAGTGCAGCTGTTTGTGAGTCTACATGGTTAACATATCAGGGAAATTAGGAATTTCTAAAATAAACCTTTTTCTTAGGGTTAATGTAACCCTTGATGTCCTAAGAAAAAGGATAATTTTTAACAATAATATCAATACTTGATATTTTTCATCATGCAGCCCCACAGGCACTTGTATGAACCATTGTATCAAATCCCAGAATGGGGACAGGGAACTTCTCGAAGAGACTTTGCTACAGAAAACACAGGATATCGAGACAATCTCTTCCTTCAAGCATTTGAAAAGTAGATTTTTGTTTTTCACGGATTTTCAATGTGCATTATTGTTTCTGTGGAAGCCACTAGAGAGCAGCAGACACTTCAGGAGTGGCCAGTCATAAAGGTAACTGCTAAACTGACATCGAAATGATCGATCAGGTCATTTTGGTAAAGGAGGCAGAACTGGGACACTACTTGCATGATTTTCTTACAGACACATTCTGTTTGTTTTCTTGGTACCCTTGCAAGTAGACAGTACACGTTTTCAGGTGCAGTTCTACAGATTCTTTCTTTTCACTGGTCTCCAAAGTGGTCTCAATTCCATTCACAAGTTTAAGTAAGTGCTTCATCATCATCATCACAAATAGCACTTCACCAGTTTGAAAGACGAGAAGCATAAGAACAAATCATTGCTAGTGAAAAACTTTCTCTAATTAGATATTAGTTCACTTTTAAAATACAGGGTAGATTACAATCTGATGTGTCTCTAAAAATTTTCATAGATATTGCTCACCCTTCAGTGTTCTTGCTGAAAAAAAAATTTGTCTGAACTGGCCCTTTGATTTTCAGCAGCAGCAGAGAGATGAAGCTTAAAGGATGTGGAAATTAAATCTAGCCTGGACTATCACAGATTATGTCATATTTCCTCTGTAGACAGATTCAGCCTTTAAGAATGTATTTTTGCACCTTTTAAAATCACTTTCTTCTGTAGGTCTTCAGAGTAGGGTCAAAAATATGTATGATAAAGCTAGTTGTTTTGATAGTGAAGGTTCCATGTATACCCTAATCAAGCTTTGCCACGGCTGGGAGACAGGATTCCTATATTATCCTAAGAACAACATAATGCTTGCAGTCACAGCATGCATTATTTTCCCACACTGCTCACCCCCTCCTCCTTACTGAGGAGGAAAGGAAGGAGAATGGAGATGACCTTCAGTTATACTGGGGATAAATGGCAAATAAGAAAAAAAAGGTGAGAAAGGGAATTTTAACATTGCCAAGTAAAAAAAAAGTACACAAGCTGTTTTTTTTTTCCCTAGACCACAAAGTTCTGGTGGGTGAACTCTTCTGTTGCCCTAATTTTTTAGGCGTTTCCATGTATTTTCCAAGGAATTTCTACTTTTAGAGGTTCCATGTATTTCTACTTCCATGGTAGAAGTGTAAATTTGGTTTCCCAGTTTCAGAGTCTCCCTTTGGTCCATTGTTTTGACCTCTTGAAAATGTGCCTCCAAGTCATAGGAAAGCTCAGTCTTTGTGTTGGTGGGATCCAAGCTTTGCAGCGACTGTGACTGACATACCAAACATGTCTGCGTGCTGCCAGGTGGGGAGCTGTTCTCCCTCAGGGCAGGGTTGGTGGAGTTCAGGGGGGAGCGAAAACACGCAGCGAGTGTTCCCATTACTGGTGGGAAGGGCTTCAGTTTTAGCCGGGGGTGCAATTAAGGCTTTGTGTCAGTTTAGAATGCAAATTAAGAGAATCAGCTGAAAAGTCTTTTCTCAGAATCCTAACCAGACAAAATGGTTGGAGCTCTTTGGAGTTTAAAGTTTTAGGTTAAGAGAGGAATTATTAAGTAGATACTTTAAATGCAGCTTTCCTTTCTTGCTGTGATGATCACGTTTTTACATGTGAACTAGCACATATGCTGCTGACTTTTCTTTTCTTGATATTTAGTGGAAAAAAAAAACTAGTGGAAAAAAACTGAGTCATATTCATTTATATCAGTCTATCACCACAAAATGGTTGGGCATCATTTGTTTTTCAGAACCCAAAATTTCTGTGTAAACCTGAAGTCCTTTACATTAAATTTTCAAGTTAATATAGCAAAACATTAGACCACCAAGTTTACATATTTAAACATAAACAGTGGCAACAATTAGAAGGCCCTTATAATTAATTTCATAATTAGATTTTTACATTATTAATATATATTCAGTCTTTCATATGTTGACTATCTTTTATATGATATTAACTGTGCTGTATAAAGTGTATGACTCAGTTTTTTGCAAGACACTGATTGAGATCCCTGTCTTTCCCAGATGATGTTTTACCTTGGGTCAGCTCTGGGCCTCTGAGGTAGCTCAGTCAGGGACCAGTTTCACAGCAATTTAAGACCAGGATGAACTCTGTCAGCACGGTGGTAGCTCCACCCCTCCCATCCCACGTTATTATAATTTTTACTGTAAACGTCCAAGTCAATTTTCGATATAACTGTAGGGGGGGGTTAATATAACAGTAATTTTCTGGAGGAAAAAACAGTCTCAGTGACTGGTGTTAAAGCAGTTTTCAGTCATGAAGCAATCTGCTCAGTGAAAGGGGAACTTCCATGAGGTGTCCAGATGTTGTAAAAAGGGAGGCTGGGGGACCAGTCGGTGGCTCTTTTCTTGTAATACACAATAAATATATACACAATAAATATATAAATTTCTTCTACTTTAAGTGTTGAGCTCTATTAAAGCAAATCAGTTCTTCCTAGCTGCATAACAGAATCTTAGTGAAAATGAATTTTTAAGTACAACATTTTCCTAAAAACCACTGTTCTAACCTACTCTATATGAGAGTAAAGTAAAAAATAACTGATAGGAGACTTCTACAGTTTTAAACAATGGCTTTGACAGAATTACACAGACTTATTTTTTTTCCAATTTGTATTTCAATGAAAAAAAAATCAACTATTTTGGTTTTCTATTTGCATGTAAATTTTAGTGTAAAAAGTCTTTCTGATAACATTGGATCAGCCTGATGAAAGTGCCAACTTTTTGGAAGAGGCAAACCCGAGGTTTTTCTTGCCTGATTCCATATGATGGAATGTCAATCCGGGTGTCATCAAATTCCATTATAATAATTACATTTCCTACCTAAATTCTCCCCTCTAATTTCAGTTAGACAAAGTTTTCTCCAGTTTCTGTGTTAGCATGTCTGTGTTACTGGTTCTCTTCCTCAGGGACTGGCACTTAGTGTGACACAGGCAGGTCCTGTAATCAGTGTGTGCCTTGGAATTGCTTTGTAAAACTTCCTCTTTTCCTGGACAGTAGAAAAAAGCAGTGGGAAGGTGAGATCATGCTATTGAGAACAGGCAGGAGCATGGGAGTAGAGGCTCCTAAGCCATCATTTCACATGATAATATTCAGTATTCAGTGGTATGATGGTACCCAGTGTTCCAAACATGACAGAGGGAACAGAAATACTCTGAAAGGCCACAAACAGCCCAATGAAGAGCAGCTCATACACAGACACCTGAACTTGCAGGAGATTGACAGTCAAAACCTAAAGGTCTGTTCCAGCAAGTTTTGACTAGTGAACTGTCTGGCTATAGCCGGGGAGGAGATAATAAATCAGATCGAGGCAGCTCCATCTTCTCTGTCCCTACCCGAGGGCTTGCCTGCTGAAAGGAAACGTCAGCTGTGTTACAAAACTGCTGATCCACAATCCTTGGTCAGAACAAAAATTGTGGAACTTACTGGTTAAAATTAAAGGAGTTTTGCCACATATCCCTATGATCCACTCCGACCGATCAGTGTTTGATATGAGGGTCATATGAGGGTCTAATCAAAGTTCAGGCTTTTTAATTTTTATTGTTTTCTACAAGTAATGAATTTTCAGCTTTGAATTTTCTGACACTAAGTTTAAGAAAAAAAAAGGTTATGGGGAATTTTGGAAAGCAATGTATATTACATTCAGTTATACTGGCTAATACTCTGAGAAGAAATAAATGTAAAGCTAATTAGCATAACAGAAGGCCTGTCTGTGGTACCACACACAGCTGCTCTGTCAGGGTTAAGGCTTTCTGAACCATCAACAGAGGCCACAAGGGTAATTACAAAGTAATTCAGTTCTTACCCATAACAAAGGCCCAACTATCACACTTGATTGCACTAATCTTATTATATTCAGAAAGACACATAGATGAGTACTGCAGATTGTGAACCTCTCCTTCTGCTGTACTTACCAGTGCTGTCCAGAGAATCTGAAGTCACTTGGAAATTTTTTCCTATATAACTGGGCTAAAACCTAGAGGTGGCTGAAGTGGATGCCTGTCGAGCTTCGAGAGCGCTGTTCCCAATGCAGGAGCAGCAGTGCCTTCCTGTCTTGGCTCTGATTGCTGCCCCATCCCCTGTTTGGATGCCCAGAGGGCTTATCCTCCTGGAAACAGCTCTGGCCTTAGGCTGCTGAAGGAAAAGGTATAGGAGGGGTTTACTATTCTTTGTAAGAAAGGAGGGGAGTAAGAGGGGAAGAAAGGCATCAGTAGTTATGATGCAGTTCTGGTTTAGGAAGCTGAGAGTGAAGCTAGATCTGAGTGACCCCTGAGTTGGTATCTGGATATATGCATATTTTCTTGTTTTCTTTCCTAGTCAGATAAGGGGAATTTGTATTAATCTCTTCTTAAATTTCACTGAGGTTAAAGGAAACTTTAGATGCAGATTCTCATGTAAAACATATCCCCCCATAGAGCCTGCTCAGAATTGCAGTGTAAATACAATACACTAACTTGTTTAGAGTGGCAGGTTTTTTATAGTAGCAAGAGGTTTAGAAAGTCTGAGGGTTGCTTTCTGTGACATTGGGGGTTCATGACATGTTTGACACACAGAAACAAAATAAGAATTTTGGTGGGCTCATTGTGAGAGCTGTGGGTCTGAAGCAGCTGCTATATTTATGTCCCACTCTTTACCTTCCCAGTCCAAAAAAAAAGGTGGAGTTTTGTTTGTTTGTTTGTACGTTCCAAACATGTAAACAAAAGCCAAGATTTATAAAAGGTTCCATAAAATAGAAGAGTTACTGTCAACGACAAGCAAAATCAATGACTGCTTTTTATTTTCTGTATCTTGATGCTTCAACAACATCTTTAGAAAAAGCCTAAAGGTTAGGAACCCAAAAGATATGTTACTTTCATTGAAAGATTATCCATATGAAGCCTTCATTTTGTCTTTTTTTTTTATGGCTTGTTTTTTATTTCAGTGTCCAAGTGTGATGGAAGTTCTTCAAGACTGACCCTGAAAGGTACCTGGCTCCCTCACAGAAGAGAGGATGGAAAAATAATCAGATGTTTTCACCACAAAATGGAGAAGTCATCTTTAACTTTCCTCAAAAAATGTTATCCTTATATGACAACATGTCAAGTCATTTGAGTCTGCTGGATACAATCAGATTTATTGTTACCCTTGACCTCTGAGAGCTCCTAAAAATTATCCTGAGCAGTGTCACATACGAACTAAAACCAGAAATACTGGGTAAACCAGTTACACTGACACGAATGAGCCAGGTGATGAATTCTGGCAATCTCCTACCTCACAAGAGAACAGCACCAATTGCACATATGAAGATTTTTTTTTTTTTCTGCATCCTGTAAGTATGAGTTGCAGCTTCATTCCTAATCCAGAATATGATACTCATTAATTACAGTTCTGTTATATTATGGAAGAAAAATATTTCAGCACACGTGTGTGAGCAGCACACACAGTTCCAGGTGAGAGCAGCACACGGAGTTCAGGTGAGAGCAGCACACACAGTTCCAGGTGAGAGCAGCACACACAGTTCCAGGTGAGAGCAGCACACACAGTTCCAGGTGAGAACAGCACACACAGCTCCGGGGTGGCTCCCGTGGGAACCACCAGAGGCTGCTCGAGAAACGCAGCCCCGCAGCCGCGGCCCGCAGGAGGGGGCTGCGGTCATGTGGAGACTGAAGAGAAGCATTAATAGAGCAGTTACCGAAAACACAATGTGTTCTTCCTGGATGGGACACGGGGAGGTACAAGAATAGGAGTTAAAAAAAAGGGGATGGTTCTTTTTTGATTTCTAGGTCATTTTATTTGCTGATTAAAAGTGTTAACAGTTGAAGACAAGATCTTGCTGACTGATGCTATTTCTATTACATATTGGCCATTCTGCTCGATGAAATTGAGGGGTGGAAAAAAAGAAAAGTTGTGCACAGGAGCAATTTAGAACTCCACCTAAAATATGAAGGGATTTCATTCTTGTCCACCCTTCTGAATAACTGCTTGGGAGAAAAAAGTGTATGTGTATAAATACTTACATAATTTACATTTTAAAATATATATGTGTATATATAAATACATATGCATGTTGTTGAGGAAAGGGTTCATAACAAATCTATCCTTTTGTTTCCATAATACACTGGAGTTTCTTGTTTAGTTCAGGTGAGAAGGAGAAACTTTCTGTTCACTGGAACTGCTGTCTCTTCAATAGCTCGACCAACAGAATACTTCCTTTTGATCTTTACTAAGGTCATACAGGGAATCACTGCAGGTATTGTACTAAACCCTGAATCCCTAAACTTCAAAGCATCATCTAGGACCTGACAAATAAGAACAAACCCCATATAGATGTCACGGGTCCTGAAAATCAGAATACACTACATCACAGAAATTAATTGCATGTAGCAGAATCTAGAGACAGAGTCCAAGGGAGGAGAGATCAGAAAGTATCACGGGCAAGTGTTGGCTCTGGAATGACCTCCCAAAATGGAGCTCACCTGAGTCCTGACTCATTCATTAGTAAATTTGGTATGGTGGAGCTGAAGCATCAGTAGTCAGAAGATTACTAGTAGCTCAGTGCTGATTCATCTGCAGCGTTAAATGTTGCATTAGTTAAGCAACAACAATTGAGAAAGAAGCTGTTTCCCAGAGATTAAGAGGTGATGGGGAAGACTCGATGGCCTGAGGCTGCTTTTGTTCTTAAAAGGTGGGGACAAGGAGGAAAAATCTGCATGGTATTTATTCATGAGCAAAGCTGGTTAACAAATAGGGACAGGATGTTTATAAAAGGACTATTCCTACCATAAGGAGTCCTTTCTTAAAAACCTGAATAATTTCATAGCAAACTAAAATTATACTTAAAAAAGGCAACTGTTCAAAGTGTATGTCTGTGCATACTGCTATAGGTGTATGTTCAGACCTACCTGAGGACAACACTCAAAATACATGTCCTTGTGCATCTGATATGTTGAAAAGATCTGTCCTTCATACCATCAGGTTTTTGTGATATTCTGGGAAAGAAGTGCTGACATTCTTGTTCAAGATCAATTTCTTTCTCAGGCATTGATGGTATAAATAAATTAAGCATAATGCTGTACTATTCTTTTTCTTCAGCTCTTTCCTTCATCTGTGCTCTAGCTACTACTCTCAAAAGATTTGAAAAATGTAAAATTCCAGAAGTAATTTGAAAGAGCTTGGGCTGAAAGAGTTGCTGTGGGTATTTCAAAATCCTGTTAAGTAGCTATGAGTGCGTGACCCATTAACCAATGAAGAATTTGGCTGCTTACTGTTTATTCTTGTTTTATTGTTTTGTCTCCTTCTGTACATGCATCTGAAGTAAATTACTGTTAGGTCTTTAAATCAATATGGTCTATACTAAACTGATTAGGATGTAGGCGATAACACTTTAGTTAAGGAATTTCCTTGAGGAAGTCTGTCCTTACTTCACTCCCATACTAAATTATTTGTTTGAAGGGCCCTATAAGGGCATGACATTGTGTTCATTCCTCTTCACGGCAGTACTTGCTAAAGCAGTTTGTAGTTGAAATGGCATTTCTGGCCCCAACCAACTGTCAAAAAGAAAAAAGTTGTGAAAACTACAACTTTATTTAGCTAAAGGAAAGTTGGGGAGTCAAGGCTTCTGAAAATTCCCTAAAAATTTTACTTGCCAAAACAAGTTCTGAACTCCTGGTTACAAACACAAGCCCAGCTTTTTACAGTGTGTGAGTAATGAGAAAGGGGTTGCATCATGGCTTTGGCCAGTCTTAGGGTTTGCTGAAAGGAGACTCTGCTCTCACTCCCGACTGTAAACCCATCTATTTATGTAGGCTCTGGCAGGAGCAGACTCCGTAGAACTAAGTCAGCCTGGCTGCTGATTAAAACGTGTTTTACTGGTGGATTAACAAATTGCCTTGGCTGAGCTGAAGTCTGACCACAACTGTGGCAGGTACAAAGAGGTGGGATACATGAAGCTGGGAAAAAGAAGTGTGGAGAAACAAGAAGGACCTCCCATTCCTGGCAGTAAGGAGCTGTCAAACCAGCTTAGCTGCACTGTTTAACTTCAAAAATTATGTTTGGAAATTTTGCCTGAAAAGGCATGTGTCATATTTAAGATTTTTCTGAACAGAGTTTAAGTTCACAATTCAATTCAGATTTCCAGGTGGTCATGTGAGCTTGTTGTCTGATAACTGTCCAAACCATTGAAGTTTTAGACTTAGGTATCATCTCAGTATTAAGGTTTTAAAAATTTCTCTTGGTACTACAATGCAATTAAATCAAATACAGAGAGATTTTAATACCCTCAGCCAGTTATGCAGTAGTCTCATCATGTCATGCCCACTAAGATGAAAAGTGGCAGAGCAGTGTATCAGCTTCCTATGAATGTCACAGTTTCGTACACCCTAGTCCTGCATTCTCTTAGCAGTGCTGCTGAGGCTGTTGAAGATGCTGTCACACATGACCTGTTGGTCTATACCAGGTCTGGAAATGTTTTCCTTACCCTAAAGCTGAATAGATCTTTGAAATGCTTCTGCTAGACCAACTTTTAGAACACAGTTATGTGTTAACTAGTTACAAGTCAGACAAAATATGAAAAATTGTTATGTGTAGGCCACAGGAGAGCTAAGTTGTGAATTGTGTTTTCCTTCTGGATCACAGCTTGACTACTTTGATCTACATCATGGCAAATGTTCCAGCAGAGGATGCTGTTCCTACTCAGCTCCAAGGTTTAATGTAGTAATGATGAAAGCTAAACTGAGCAAATAAATGGACATTTACCATTTAAGTACAAGATGGAGTGTTTCTATTAAGAGATGCTGCAACTGCTGAATGTTCTTATGGACTGTAAATTTTCCTTTTTTAAATGATAATTCAAGTAAAATACTCAGATTTTTTTCTTTTCTAACAAATTGAAATATTCTTTTTCTCCTTCTGCCTCATAGAGACAAACTGTACAGTGGTGCAACTGCAAGAGGAGTATGTTTGTCCTCTTGCCTTGGGTGTATCATGCAGTCACTGCCCAAGAACATTTTCAATGGTGACCTAATTCTGGGTGGGCTGTAAAGAAAAATGCCTGTTTAAAAAGGGAAAGGGAAAGAATATCCATGGGCTCTTTGAGGCTTCTATCCATCACCTCTATATTATGGAAGTCTTGTATCAGATTCCCACATGTCATTATTATATGTATATAAACATACATATTTTATATTTAAAATTGGATGTGTTTATTATCCTGTGGTTTTCTTTGTAGTGCAAAAGATGTGTGAGACTTATTACTGTTTGAACATGCCTACTGTACATTTTAGATACAGCTACTTGTTTTGATATTCTTCTCCAGGGTAAAAAATTCAAATTGGCCCAAAGAACACACAAATCTGGGGGAAAGGGAAAAGTCTAATCATTGAGTAACATTTGACTGTCATCTTCCCAAGACATTAGGGAGAATTATGAGAATTAAGCTGAAGAAAGCAAAGAGAAAGAGAAGGCAAAGGATGTTGTGCAACTGTGAGCAAGATTTCTTTTGTAACAAACAAAAGCAAGACTAACTTCACATGAAGTTAGTCATTTAAGACTGACTTTGTAAATCTGACTGGTGTTTGATCAGCACAGTGGTCCAACCATAAAAGTAGTTAAGGTACAGCTTAATGTTACTTCTACTATTTCCTGAACAACATACAAGTTAGGATTAATTTTTGGATGAGTACACAGGAGTAACTTCATTGTGGGCTGTTGCTTCAGTTGCTAGCACTTAGCATTTGATTGGAAGGTGGGGCAGGGGCTGCAGAGCCCTGCTGTAGTTCCTGTGTCATCTTCCACAGCACCTCATACAACAGGGTCATAGTTCCCTGGCCCAGCCAGTGCAGCATCTAGAGCATCCTGCACTAATCCCAGAGCCAGTGTGGCACCTTCTGCAGGTTAAATGGCAGTTCTGGTCCATTCATATCATTCTACCCTTTAGCCATGGGCAAAAGACACAGTTTTGAAATGTTCAAAATGAAGGCAAATAGTACAAATGTCCTTAAAACCTAAAATCACTGCACAGTTACAGTGGTGGAATGAAATGCACCTGAACAGTGCAAAGGAGTTGGATCCATGGAATATAACACTAGCACTGCATTCTTTATTTGGAATGGATCCAGAGTCCAGGAAGTACAATGTAGCTAATTGATATAAAAATAATGGCAATAAAGGTTTTGCTTTAACTTTTAACAGGAATTCACCCATGTTCTATTCAGGATTAGTAAATGAGTTTTTACAAGGCCCACTGGAGTCCTTTATTTGCTGACTTTTATTGAGTTCGGTTAGCAGGAAGCAGTAGTTGAATTTGAATACAAGAAGTTAACTCTGTGATGGATGTTGCATTCACAACTGACATCTGTCATGTCCCAATGAAACCTCTTGAGAAACTGTGTGAATGCTAAGAAATACAAGAGCTTTTGCAGGAGTGTGGTTTACTCACATTTGGAATCTTTGCATGCCCTAAGAAAAATTCAGTCATGATCCAGCCTCGGTCTCAAGCCGCCATTGGAGTTGATTTGAAATACACAGGATTGTTTTCTGTGTTCTTAATCAATCATAGCATATCCTCATCCCCTTCCAAAGGCCCTGTTGAGAAGATGTTTTTGAATTGTGGCTAAAATACAATTTCATGCTATTTTCAAGTGTGAGCAGATATCCTGAGTTTCTGAATCCTCGCAGAGAATTCTGCCAGCCATGCCTTTTCTTGTATCAAGAATATCAGACTGAGACACACGGACTGCAACTGTGGCCATATGGTGGCATGTGTAGGAAGGAGGAAGGAGTAATGGGGAAAAATTCCTTCCACAGAGGAAGGAGTAATGAGAAAAAAAAAGAGAAGTGACTCTGCACCCCTCCTATGCAGTACTTGTTCTTCATAACAAACATTTGAAAAAAAATTGCTTTCAGTCAAGCAGTTCAGAAGTAGTTCTTGCTGTTCTGACATGAACTTCATTTTATTAGGGTTTTAAGGTGTAGCCTTATGCAGAGTACGTGACAGCAGCATTATCCAGATGAAAAGCAGTTATTAAGAGCTACACAATGAGCAACGGTTGCATAGGTATAGTAACTTCAGAGTGAAGCTGCTTAAACATGAAGGCACTGCTGAGAGGGGTGGAGGAAAGGCATCCTAAAGAATCATTTCTGTGGAAGGAGCATGTCTCTCCTAGGCAGTTGTTCCCCAAAAAGGTTGTGTGTACTGCTGGTAGAAAAGGGAGCGAGTCACATTCAAATCAAATGTGAAATGAAGTGTACCATGGCCTTACAGCAGATGTGAATTCACACTATCAAGGCAGTTTTTCTTTGAAGTGTCCTTTCCTTTTGCTGGGGACAGGGGGAGACAGTAGTAAGTGTTGTGAATTATGTGTGAAATATGTATTTGATTTATACTTGTAATACTAGTGTGGGAAACTTGTGATCTCTACAGACATTTGATCATTCTGTGTTGCTACATACTCAGGTAATATTCTGCATTTTCAGATACTTGAGAGAAAGCATAGAAAAATAGAAACTAAAGGAAGATTAAGGAACTCAGAGATGCTAAAAAGGAACAGATCAAGTATCTCCCTTTGGCCCAAACTTGAAAACTCTGAGGGAACAGAAAGGTGAGGAATGAAAAAGAATGTATAACAAAGGAGTTATGTATATGTGCATGTAGATATATGGGATCTTGTCTTTTGATGAGCTTACTATTCAAACATTAACTTTACCTTGTTTTAAATAAGATGTATTTTTATCTAGGGAATAGATAGGGAAACTGAACCTTTAGATTTTGATTCTTTGAAATCTAATGTTGAATTCATTGAAGCAGTTCAAGCAGTACATGTCTTTATCCTCTAAAGGGCTAAATAAATTAAACTAATAGATCCTTGACCTCTGATTTTTCCTTTGTGTGTAAACAATGCTCTTGAAATTACTGTGTTTTGTCTCACTTAAGGACAGTGGATCCAATAAACTCCAATGTACCATCCCCATACTAATCTTTCTTGATACATTACAATATCTTGAGACATACATTTTCTTGTTTCATATTAAAAATGAAGGTAGCAACCGTGACTTTATGGGTTTAGGAGCATATCCTTTATTTCAGTATTCCTAAGGCCTTGCACAAACCATCATGCCCAATGCCAAGCCAAGTTTCCTGTTAAAATGTGATTCATGTTTTTTTGTCATCTAGCCTTTATTGTATTGTGGAAAGGCAAACAAAGACTGAAAAGCACATTTTATATTAAATAGCAGTACTTGACAATGAATATTTGTTGGCCAAGAACCAGAAACTGTGGACCTGACTTGCAGAACTGTTGCCTTAATTATCCCTTTTCCTGAAAGGGACTTAACACTTTGTGTAAGTTGTCATACACTATTTTTTTTCGGCTGAGACTGTGTAATCCTGCCTGCTTAATCCACATATACCTTAGGATTTTTTTTTAAGAAAGGGATGTTTTCTCTTCTACAGGAGAGAAAAAACATGTCTATCTTATGGAGCTTATTGTCCACACAACAATGAAGAAGTTACTGTATGACTGAGGGAGTGTATATGGTGGTTTTGTAAATCCCTCTGAGCCTAGTCTTGAGTAAGGCAACTAATCCCAGTAGAAGGGTATTGCCTCATGAGAAACCTCTGCAGAGCTGTGGAATACATTCCTCCACCCCAGTTGCCCAGGCTGTTTGTGTACTGGGGCTTTGGTTACTGCTATAGATAAACTGTGCAAACTGATGAAACGGGTATTTTACACCCACTAGTTTTGTTTCATTATGTATTTGCTCACAACCTCCTTCTCTGCCCCCCAGTAATATACTGTCACTGCTATGGAGACTGCTGGTCCTTAGAAGCAATGGAGAGGCATCCTCAAAGGTATTTATTGTCTCCTGTACTTCTTTTAGGCCTGTGCAACCAAGTTGTAATTCTTGACATGTGTCCCTTCCCACTGCCTTTGAGTCCACATCATTCTAATGTGTACTGCAGGATTCCTTCTCAGAAAAGCAAAAGTAACAGTAGAGTAACTGATTCCAAATTTTTAACTTTCTATAGTTACCTGTAAATATTTTCCTCTTTATAGAATTTCTGAAGGAAACTTATACAAAAATGCTATTAATTTTCTGTCTTTTCTTTTAATTGCTGTGATTACAAAACACTTTCATGCCCATGAGCTGGAGGATTCTGAATAAGTTCCAACAGAATACAATTACTCACTCCTACTCCACCTCACTGCTGTGCTAGTAAGCATATCTTATTAATCAGCCTTACTGTCCACTCAAGCCTTAGAAGCTACTGTCATTTGTAGTATGTCACAGAACCCGTAAGAAATACTTAGTGGTAACCTGAAGTCTCATTTGCAGTATACAGTGACAATAAATCAAAGATAGTTTTATATCTTGAATCAGAGAGAAGGGTAAAAGGGGAAATCTGTGAAACTGTGGGAATGATGGTCCCTGGTACTAATGTTAGGTGTGCATTAGGCATTTTTAGGCAGCTGAAGTTTCAGCAATGAGTTCTGTGCTTTGTGTTTTCTTATAGTACTGAATGTGTGTGTGTTTAAAAATTGTTTCTTTAAGTATACTGTAGTAAAAAACCCAAGCAACAAATACAACTCCCTGAGATTTATGTAAATACTGATCACCATTGGGACTGAGAAATCTTTTGATATAGTAATTTAAATTACAGATGAAGCAGAAAAAGGAGGGTACAAGTGATCTAACAATTATACCATGATGCTGCCTCAGAGCACTGAGAGGGTTGTTTACATATTTTACAAATAATGAAACCTTATCCTCTCTGCTGGAGCTACCAGTCAGCCTACAGCAAACATATCAGCCCTGAGGGATTTGAGAGGAACCCACCAATTCATTTTCTTCTAGTCACAAAGCACCACCAATGGAAGTGCTGGATCCAAAGGGATGGAAGGGTAGGAAAGGTAGTATCAGCCTCCTAAGCACTTTTGAAAGATGCCTTTCTGGTAAACACTTCCCCAAGACCTTGTGTGAACTATTTAACAAGAGCACAAAGACAGGTGATGTGCACTGGCTTTGCCAGCCTGCCAAGATCTTAAGATGTAGATGTTTGGGTTTTTTAACCTCCAATTATCTCTCTGGAGTACAGGAGACTGCTTTTAAGGCTACACTGAGCAGGAAGTGCTATGTTCCTAAAGGTGTGGCTTAGCTCCCCAGCAATTCCCTGGTAGCAGGGGCGTGGTAAACTAGCCTTAAGTAAAACAAACAGGCTTTGTGGAAATCAAAAGCTGAGAATGCAAGCTGTTCACGTCTCTTTGATTAAAGCAGCTAATCTTTGATTGAAGGTGGTGGGCTCCACCTTGTTCCCCTAAACCAAACAGATTCACAAGGTTTGGATTTATGTCTCATGCTTTTGATACCGATGCAAAATAGAAAATGTTTTTTAAAGGCAATTTTTGTAGGATGTGTTGTGAGAAAAAGAGACATTTACACATTAACGTATTACAAATATAGTATTAAATAAGAAGAAAAGCCCTGTATCATTTCTTTAAAATCACATTACCCTGTACAGAATGGCTCATCTTACACTGAGAGATACAGAGCAGAACCCATAATCCCGAAAATCTCCACCCTTTATTATTGAGTCCTTTTGCTTTGTCTTTCCCAGGGGAAGTTATGTGTTCTTGCCAGAAGCCAACCAGGAAAAGTTCTGCTCTTGCACAGGGCAAAGCAGATTGCTGGTACTTTGATCTAACTGGCAGGGATTTAATTTATAGACAGTATTCCCTTCTCCAGCAATCTACATGGCAAAAGGCTACCATAGATATACTCTCTGACAGGGATTCCTGCATAGATAGGCAGTAATCTGGCGTTTTTAAGAGACAGAAAGATCTGATCTCACATCTTCGGTTTTATGTCTGTACAAAGTAGGTGTAAAATGCTGCCCATCATGACTCATCAGTGATTGCAGCCTGGTTACCTTCAGTGACAGCTGCAGGAGTTGGGCAGGAGCTGCCCCAGGAGAGCCTGATGTGCCCCAAAGCCATGGATCCACCAGACTATGAGGCAAAAGTGCCCCTCTTGTTGGCCCATGAGTCACTGTCTTGCTTTGCCAGGATAACTCTTTGTGGAACCAACCACTGAACCAAATGAGGGAATGAGTCCACCTTAAGGAATACTTCAAAATATCAAATATTGATTCAGAGTGGAACCCCACAAATAGTAGTGCTGAAGAATCAGAGGGTCCAATAAGCCAAAGGTAGGATGAGAATGAGTAGCTGAATTTGGATGAACAAGGAATGCCTGAAATTTATATTTATGTCAAACAGAGTTCATTATGAAACCTACAGCTTTAGAACACAGTTTGTCATATGTGGCAGCCTCAACCAACTTCTAACTATTCCCATTTCCTCAGTGGGGATATGTTTGCTTGTTGTGGATACTAGGATTTTATTTATCTGAAAAGTAATGGAGTAGATTGGACTCCTCAGACTCCCTGCTCACACAAAGCAAAGCACTAGAGTATGGAAAGGAGGAGTTAAAGTTGTGTCCCAGACAACTACTTCACCCAGAGCTTTATCAGTACATTCACTTTAGTCAGTGGTGGACACTCCCAGAATGTGCCAGGCCACTTTCTCTTGTGTCTGCCCCAGGGCTCTTTTTCTTTTCCTCACCACCATATCTTTGAACCTAAAAAAGGCAGAATCTTACTGTGTTAACTATGTCACAGTGTGGTTGAAATAATTACTTGAGGAAAACAAGGAATGACTGAACACAAGGTGACATTTCCCGTCAAACAAGGGTGTGCCACATGAGCAGAGGGTTGTGGAAAGGGGGTGAGGTAGTACTGGCACTTATGAAACAGCTCTGTCACAGTGTATTATCACAACTCCAACTTATTAGGAAGGGAATTGCACCTGCTTGCCATGTGCTTAGTTATTATCTCTGTTTATAAAGCGATTCTGCAGCTATTAAGTGATAAATGCACTGAGTGAATCATATGGCATCTTAAATTCAAAATTTCTACAGTATGCCAAAGGGAATAATCTGTCTTCTTTCTGTCTGAATACAGTTACTGACTGTACAATATATTTCTTTGAGAATGTTTCTTCTCAAGAACCCATATGGCTCTCTTATGTCAATCAGGTGTGTCTGTAAGGACACTGCTTCTGTTTTCCTTCCACTGTACACACTCCACAGCATACAAGGTGAACATCAGGCAAAAGGGAGAAAGATCTTTGGTCAAGCATGCTCAGAGGTTAAAGTGAGGAGAGGATTTGTTGAATGGAACAAGGGAATATATTTGAGTGAGAATCTGATGATTCTACTGATGTGACTGTAACTGTAAAATACAGTTCAGTGTAAACTCGAGTCTTGCATGCAAGCAGTTACATGTAGAGGTACTCTAGAAAAAAATGAGATATCTTTGCAAAAACTGTAGTTGTCTTGTCAAGCTACAAATGGCAGAGTAGAAAATAAACTCATCTAATCTTCCTAGAAATTGGCATAACAGTTCTTCTAGAGTCTGGTAGTAACAAGTCAGACAAGACTTTTGAAAGACCATGTACTTTCAAGAGAAAGACAGTGAAAAGAGAAATACAAAGAAAAGTATCAGAGGCCTGCTTCTTTGAGGAGATTATTCCATCCTTTTAATGGGACAGAATAGGACCCAGAGTGTGTTTGAAATTCCCCTGTCAGATCCCAGGGATGTAACAGTTGGTGGTAGAAGTGAAGTAGAGCAAAATAAACATAATCAAGATAGAAGATCAGGAAATCATTGAATGATAGGTCCTGTCATGTCTATTTTGGATGCACATAATTGCATTCATCCATTTATTATACAGTACTCTGATGAAATGTTTTTAAACATAAGTACTTCAACAGGTGTTTAGGTTTTGCTTAAATTTTGCATTTATATTTTACTTCTGTTTATCCTGTGGTGAGAAAAAGATGTGTATTAGCATATCTGTATGTATAATAAGTTTAATTAAATCCTAATGAAGAAACAGGTTAAATGTCAGAGCAGCTAAATCAAATGGGAATGAAATATTATAGGAACACACCCTCCTTTTTTATCAAGGTTTTATGTGTCAGCTGAGAGCTTGTGGTACAATCTGAATAAATAGCCAGAGATTCATAATTTCTGCCAAGTTAATGTCACGAGGCCAATTGTCAGTAAAGCTTGAGAAAATGTAACGTGCATAAATTCATCATTAATTGTGTAATTTATATAGTTGTTTTCCATGGAGTAATTTGGACTTCCAGTATACAGTCCTTTGTATTTGCTTGCTGATCCATTCTTTCATCATTGCTGTATTGCAGCATTGAGTACCAGCTCTCAGTAAGTGAGAGTGGTGTAGAGCCTGCAGATCCTTTGATGTAGGTAATGCCATTTACATTTCTCATGTTGCCTGTTTTCCTGTTTCCATGCAAGGTGACTGGAGTTGGATGTCCAATGTTCCAGATGGCTGTAGCTGTCTCACTGTAAAACATCAGTGATTTTGTGTTTCAGTGAACTTCTGAGGACTCTCTAGCTGTGCAGTGGGAGTGCCATTTCCCTGTGGGAATGCAATGGGCTGAATATCATCGAGCCATTGAAGGAGGATACAAAGGAGTAGTGCAAAAATCCTTTTCAAAATAGTTAAAGGACTACTGAGTTACCTGTCCTGCTACTCCTATGACTGGAAGTCTCTTGAGTTGATCTGTTAAATATAAAGTATAAAATGGCCCAAATTACTTGCTTCATGTAGACATCAGGTCATTCTCTTTTCATTATGATGAGTTAACCTCTTGATCTTTTAACAAGAGGATATAATTTTATCCTGTTGAACTTTTAACACATGAAATAATTTTAAAACTTATTGCTTACAAAGTAAGAAGATGATTCTACTTAATTGTATGTAAATACTAGTGAATAACAGACAGCATTTTGGCTTTTAGCTATTGCAGTAGATTGTGTTACCAATTTATGTATTTACTCTTTTCACTGGGGTGATAGTAATGGTGGCAGGGATGGTGGTAGCAGAGCTTTTTTCCTTTATAGCTTATGCAACAAACAACTCACTAGATTAGTCTTATCATTAAAAAGCAAATTTTTGCTGTTGGTTATGTTGCTGCACTGACAGTCTTGTAAAATGCTATATCCTTTCAATGGACAAAGAGAGGATGTGTCAGTAATAGAAGTGTTTTGATCTAAGGCTGAATATTGATTTGCCTAAAAACCTGCCACAATAACAATATTTTCCATTGAATTTCCATTTTCATATTACACCTGAGACAAGTAAAAAAAGTAACCAATTGCAATGAAAATTTATTTAGACAGATTGTAGGGGCAATAAAGCTTCACACAAAGTCAAGTTTTAATCACAGGTAAGGCAGACTGAAAGGGTCAGGAAGCACTTGCATATTCATCTCATTAGGTAACAGAAATTGTATCACATGGCTTGTCTAATTTACCACAGCTTAAAGATCCTGTCTCAACTAGTTGCAGTGAATTATTTAAAAATTTGACAGTCAGATCAGATTGGCAACTGGGAGAAAGTTTCTCCTCAGCAATGTAGTGCAGCACGGGAACGGGTCATCCATGGGGGTTTTCAAGACACAGCAGAACAAAATCCTGGCTGGATCAAGCTAGTGCTGGCAGTAGTCCAACTGTGGGCACAATGTTGGACAGGAGGACTTGCAGAGGTCCTCATCAGGAATCATTTCAATTATTCTAATTCCAGAAAACTGTCTAGTAACTTATTTGAAGGACAGCATTATTTCCAATCAAAAAAATGGAAATTCATTGTGTCTTTGTTAGAAACTGTTAACTTTAACGTAAATCTATAGTAATATTTATAAGAGACACTACTATGCATGCATGTTTGATCTGTCCATAAATCTGGTAGAAAAGTAAATGCATAGATTTTGAAAAGCCTGATACCTGTAATCTAAAGAAATTTGGCTAAACAGCACACACCTATATCCAATGGGAGCTGAGCATGTATAAAACCTTTGTAGGATTAAAACACTAGATTGATTGTCATCCCATAAAGGAGAGAAGCTATGTAAAATAATAGGGGAAGTAATTCCATTTTTATTTGTCTAGTCACAAGTTTTATGTTTTAATTTACCTTTAAGTCAATAGAAATTTAATTCCAACTGATACAGGAATCTAAGTCAATGCTTCCAGTGTGGCTTGATGGTGTTAGTATCTGCAAGGTAGTAATCCATCAGAACCACCTTTCTGAAGCTCTTTTGCATATTGCCAAGCTTCTGTGGATATCTTGATGGAAATTATTTCAAGGCTTCTACATTGCATTGTAAGAATGACAGACCTACCAGTCAGACCAAAAAAATCAGATCTCTCCAAATATCTAGACAGGAATCAAAGAACATTGTTAAGCCGTTTCTCCCATGCCTTTTCCTACTCATTTGCTGTTGAAGAAAGGATGCCAAAAAATATTTTACATTTGGGTTTATGTTTCAGGAGTTACAGTAAGCTCCTCCTTCAGAAAATATTGCTGCAGTTGCTTATAATCCAACCCGGGAGCCAAGGACTGAGTTGATATGAAGTCTAAATGTCTTCTCACATTTGCTTACAGATCACTCACAGATCTTTTACTTCCTGTGCCAGTTCACTGTGGAGCTGCTGAGGCACGCAGAGAGTTTACTACTACCCCTATTGTGCAGATAAACACCAGGGCTCCATATTTAATTTAGTATCTCTGTTTCTCAGAATCACAAAAAAAATTCATCTAGAAGAGAGCTCTGGATGTCTTTGGGTCCAAACTCTCTGCCCTGCCAGCACAGCCAATTTTGAAGTCAGATCCATCTTCAAAGTTAATTCACTTTTCTCAGGGCATGTCAAACCATTTACAGGGTTAAACATCATCATATTTTTTTCCTTTTAACTGATGAATAAATATTCATGAGGACAAATAACTTCTCAATATCATACAAGTTTGGAACAGAAGATTGACTTTTAGCTTCCCTGAAAGGTAATTGAAGTATTTCTGTAGATCTGAATGCATCTAGGATATTACTCCAGATCCCATGTCTCCAAGTTTCATATTTGGCTTTAACAAAAGGACTTCAGTGATTAGGACATTCAGTCCACAGGAACTTTTAATAATAATGTAATATAGGTAAAAGGTGGTGGTCTTTTTCCTCCCCTTCCCTCCTTTCCCCTCCTCTCCTCATCTCATGAAACAGTGTAGTGTGTATATTAAGAATGAAAAGCAACTAGATTTATCCAAGATTTATCCATTGCACTCACAATGCATTTAATGAGTTTGCTCAGTGTTCTCATGTGATCTGTGATCTATTTTCTAGTCTTAGTTGCTTGATTAATAAGAAACAAACAAAATATCTGCAGTACTGAGCTTGCATAACAATGAATGTCCATCTTTAAAACTTTTATTCTCCACCCAGTTACATTTATGAGACGTTATCCTTGTATGGAGCCTACAAACAAGTAGCTGTACAAATATGCCTGCCAGGATTAAAGTTAAAGGTGAGCAATAACTCTTTATTTCAGCAAGATCTTGGTTACAAATTAACTTTGCTATGCTCACTGTACAAGGGCTTATCCCACATGTTTTTCAGGAAGTGGATCCTGTTGCTGTTCTGTGGAGATAGGCGATGTCATTCCTTCAGATTTTTTAATATCATTGCAGAGATGTATAACTCAGGGCAGGGAGATGGAAGGTTGTGGATAGAAGGTGAATGAGAAACCCTAATTTGATATTTTAAAGTGTTTGCTATCCCAGGAAGGCCAGCATTTATTTAAATTTTTCTTTTAAACATTTTAGAATATGTTTGAAGTTCATTTAGCTAGAATAGTTTAGATAAATTAATAACAGTAGAATTATGTGAATCAAGATAGTAGAAACCAGATGGGTTTTTTTGGAAGAGGGGCTACATTTTATGAGATGATCTAATATAATTGTGAAAAGTATGGAAGCTTTTGAGCACACGAGCCTTGATGCCACGCATAGATTTCAAATAAGATTTCAAGGGTCTTTGACACTGATCTCAGGAGGACTTCTTTAATCTGACATGTTATTCTAAGTGAATTACAATGCTTTTTCTTTCACATAGATCCTAAAAGACAAGTACGTACGTACTGGCATTCTCTGTGCCAGTTCACTGGAGCCTGGGATCATAGATGTCAACCTGGCCAAGAATTTATCATGGGCATGATCTTCTATAGAAATCTGCTCATTATAATCCCATTATGTGTGAAATACACATTAGGGCTACAAAATGACACCCTCATGAAGCAGCTAAATTGCAACAGATGGGAACATTTTTTTCTGTGAACAAAGCTGCAGGTAAAATCTGTGTTTACAGGTCTGTGTACAAACACTGCCTCCCCTCCAACGCCCCCCGAGATAAGTGTGTCTGGGAGGAGGGGAACAGCTCGGGGTAAGAGGAACAGTTCTCACACTTGCAGTCAAGGTATTTTTATGGTTCTTATTACAGACTTTGGGCATAAGAAGCATCCCATACTCAATGATTAGGCTGCTATGCTGTTTCATTACCACTGTATCCAAAGGACATAAGTAACCAAAAAAAATATAAGTGGGTTTTTATTCTACTGACAACTTCTAGAAATGTATTGACAGAGGAAAATATAGCTGTTGCATAAATTCAGCAATGCCAGAAAATATAATGCTGAAAACATTTTGAGTATATAAATACATAATACAGATTGAAGTTTTCATCTCTGAGTGTTTGGGAATTTGCCCTTTCTGTACCAATGAAATATCTTCAGAATTGCTTCTCAGGCAGCTGCACATGTGAGGTGCAGAGACAACAGCTGAGAAGTGTTTAACAACTGTCTTGTGATGTTCAGTGAGATACACCTGTGCACTGCAGAGTTTCCTGCATGGCCTCTGTCAGGTAAATGCTTCTAATACATAACTTCTAAGGTACTTCACATGAGACAGCATCCTTGAAATCTAGTTTATTTTCATTGAAATAAATGGAATTAGTCTTACCGATGGTGTTAGCATGTGAATCAGTGTTTGCTGAAGGAGGTCCACAATAACTGTTATAATTAACCAATTATAAAATTAGCATGTTAAAAGAAGATGAGAAAATGTGATTTGCTAATTAAAGCTATCAGCTATTCAGTTAAATGTCCAACTCTGCATTTTCCCATGATAGACATCAGTAGCTAAATAGCAGCATGATTTTTCATTCAGTGAAAACATTATTTCAACACAACACTAATATTGGAGTACAAACTGAAGATCTAATTAAGCAAAAGAAATATTATTACTAGTCTAACTAGCAGCATCTGGCCTTTAAAAATCACTAGTAGCTCCTCAGTGGTGGCAATAGGAAAAATAATAACTGTTGAAACAGTTCAGAGGCATTTTAATTTTCTTTTCTGCTTTAAAATAAATTTGAGTTTGACAATACCTCTGAAAATTGTCTCAGTCCGCAATGTTACAAATATTACTGCTGCTGCTGAGCAGAAATGCTTAGCAGTGTTTTTGTAGCAGCTAAACTGGGTGGTGATTTCCCACTGTGGATTCTCACCTGTGAAACAGGCGAAAGGTATAGAGAGAAGCTGTCCAGCTTGGTCTGCAGTTAATACCCAGGAGCTGGTTCCTTACTGAGCAGTTGTAGGGTAGAAAATGCAGGACTTTATATGGCTGTTTTGCAAAACTTCCTACATACACTCTCTCTCAAAACAAACAAAAAATATTTTCCTAGGACCCACCTTTACAAACTAGAGAATAGGGCCTAAAATACAAAGTACTTTCTGTCTGTAATATCCCTTAAAACCCTTGTAGAATACTACACCTTTATTACACATTAACGTTGGCATGGGCCGCTGGATACACACGTAGCAACGTGCACAAAAGGAAATTAATTAGGAGCAGGTAGAGACTTCTGTTTCGTGGATTTCAATGCTAAGTCATAAATTGTGTTTTAGCAACTCTACGCGTGTACTCCTCAGATTTGCCGAGGAAACGGGCCGGGTGCGAGTGCTCAGAGCCCCGTATCCCCCGCACGAGGGGCCGAGCCCGCAAAACTGAAAGCAGGTAGAGGCACTTCCTGCGGGCAGAATTAAAGAGAGAGAAAGGGAGTTCTCCTCTGATCTCCCTCAAAAACCAATCAGGCCAGATTAGCCAGGCGTTGATTCTCCCTCCGTCCCTCCTACACCTTTTTCAGAGACCCAATGGCCTTGTCCCTTTGGGAGATTGACTAGAGTCACATGAGCTGCACCAAGGGCAGGTAACTCAGGAGAGGGGAAGGGGAAGAAAAAAAAAAAGGAGAGGAAAAAAAAACCACCAAGGCTAGGCTGAGCTTCTGCCATGATGTCAGAGGGAAAGAAACCCACAGCTTGCTAATTCCACCTCCCAATCAGCCCCGGGAAGGAGAGCACCGGGAACAGGTAGAGATGTGAGCTTGCTTTCTCCATGTTTTTTTTCCTCGAACACCCTACCTCCTTAAATAGCTCTTTCTTTCCTCTTGATATTGTGACTCCTCGTTTGCTCCTTTCCCCTTTGATTACTTGGAGGTTGGGGGTGAGCCTTGTGGGGTGTTTTTTTTTTGTTTTGTTTGTCAGTGTGTCTTTCTTTTTCTTTTTTTTTTCTCTCTTTTTTTTTGACCTCTGCTTTTGATTGTAGTTGTTTCCCCCTGTGGTCATGACGGCTTCGCACAGTGACTCTTTGGTGGTGTTGTTTGGGGCAACAGCTGGTGCATATGGGGCTAAACTGGGTTCGGATGAGAGGGAACTAATTCTCTTGGTGTGGCAAGTTGTGGATCTACACAGCAAGAAGGTATGGCTTCGATCCGGGCCGAGGGCGCGTTCCCCGGGCGCGGGGCGAGGGGGCTGCCCCGGCCCTTCGCCGCCTGCCCGGAGCCGTTTGTTCATTTCACAAATGCACCGAGGGAGGGGAGGGCGGGGGCCGTGCCCGGGGGTCAGTCCCTGCCCGGGGCCGTGCCCGGGGGTCAGTCCCTGCCCGGGGCGCCCACTCCGGAAGGTCCTTTTTGTTCCGTCTGAAGGGAAGAAGTAACTTTTAAAGAAAGTTTGGTCGCTTCCCACCCCTCACTGCCCCGTCCGCTTTAAAACGTGTGTAGCTTCGAGGGTGTCTACGGACTTCCGAAGCTTTAAAACAAAAAGCTGCCCCGGGTGGCTCCAAGCACGCACGCTTCCCTGGGAGCGGGCTCACGGTAACCACTGGACCCTTTGCGGCCTGCTACGGGAGCCTTTTCTTTCTTTCTTTCTTTCTTTTTAACCAATATCTGGATAGCTTTTAAGAGACTATTGAGTTATTTTCTTAGGCCGATCTAAAAGTCATCCCCAGTTTCCTTCCCCCCCCAAAAGCCCTATCATAGACAAGAGCCCCCTAGAGATGAAGGGCTTTGATAAAACAAACACGGCTATCGATTTCCTTAATAGATTAACGAAACTGCCTTAACGTTAGGTGATCTTCCCTTTGCAATTAACAACTCTCGCAAAAATGGGTGCTAACTGCAAAAGGCACCCCACGGAAGCGGGCGGCGGCCCCCCCAAAGCAGAGCGTGTGGCTCTGGCGGGTGGGAGGGAGAGGAAGCGAGGCCGAAGGGTCCGATTTGTGAAATAGGCAAATGCTGTTCTGGCTGTTGTCGGGCGGCCCCCGCACCTCTCTGACCGCTCTGCAGGCCCAGCGCGGCCTTTTAAAGAGCTCATGCCATTGGGCCTCACTTTTGTCCATAATTTCTTAAATGTTTTTAGGTAGGGACGCTACACAAATCCCTGGTGAAAGCAGACAACTTGGACTTAAGTGACCAGTGTCGCGAAGTCAGTGCCTTAACGCCAGAGGGACTGAGCAAAGCCGAACCGCTGGACCGGGTTCTTCAACAGGTGAGGTGCTGCCCTCGGGAGCAGGGGCTCTTCAGGGGAAACCTGCCAGCCAGATTTAACGGATTTGAAAATAGAGATAGGCTTTAATTTTGCCTTTCACTTTGAACTCACTAGGAAGTTTCCCTGCTTGTTTTAAAGCTAACCCAAAAGGGACCCGAACCATTTGAAATGAGAACCCCATAATTCTGAAAGAGTTCTGTGCAATACCAGAGTATTTGAGCTGATGATGCTGTAAGTCCTTGGAAGATCTGACTTCTGGTTATTTTGATGGGTCTACTTTTACCCTAAATTTCTCTTAAGCCTTAAAGAGTAGGCTGATAAGGATACTACTTAATACAGCAATTCTAATCAAAGTTTCAAAATTCACGTGGTATGTTTTAATCTACAAGTTCACTGCTATAATGGGTATTAAAAAACTTGACTTTTTCCTCATTTATTATTTTAAAAGTTAGTTGAAACTTCAAAACTATATTTTCATATAACATCAGCTGTACTTGTTGTCTATCACTCTTTTCCACATGAGCTTAATTAGTGGATTATAAAGTGATTAAAGTTTTTTTTCCCTATGATTTCTGTAACTTTGCTCTTTGGCTCCTTTAATGTCCCACTAAGACAGTAAGTTTGTATGATACATCTCAAGAAGATCGAAGTTACTTATAATAATTTAATGCCAATAATGTATACATATGCAGTTCCTGAAAGTTGCTTGCTTTGACTGTCTTTTTATACACAAAATGTGCTTGAATGGAAAAATACAATAGTGCATTTTTCTGTAACACATAAACCTGGCTTTCCACACCTTGTCTGAATCATCGTAGGTGTGTTTCAGCAAGAAACTTGCTTAGGCAGTAGAACAGGTTCATGTTGCTGTAACTTCTGGTGACACAGGTAACTTGGCAGACTTGGTCCTAAACCCTCTTTGATACTGGAATGGTTAACACTACACTTTGTAGTGAGTGTCTTTGAACGTGTAACTTTTACGTGTCTTAGAATCTGTCAGCATTAGCTGCAGGTGGCATTTGTTCTGCTTGCACTGGTTTTGCTGAAGCCCAGGACCAAGGGGTGATTTTTTTTTTTTTTTTTTTTTAAGCTCTGTAATAACCCTTGAGAAAATGTGCAGCTGCAGGTTTGATCTTGTCCCAGATCTTGCACTAAAGACATCTGGAACAGCTTAGCTTAGTACACTCTATTTACCTTTATAACAGACACACTTTAATTATACTCGATACTTTATGAAAGATTATATCTTATTGCTGTAAATTGCACTGTAGGTGGGTCTGCTTTAGCAAATAAAAGGAAATACTACCTTTGTGTGTAGGTGGGTAGAGACTCTTGAAAAACAACAATTTTTTTTCCTTTTTGTTTGCATATCTATGCAACTAAATAATGATTTTGCTGTTAATTGTTGGGTGCCAGTTGTGATGTGGCTAGTTCCATCATAGGTCTTCTGGAACACACCTTACTTAAACTGTTCTCGCTTCCCCTCCATGTGTCCTGACTCCTGGGAGTTAGGAGAGAATTAATTCAACCTCCTGCTTCCAATGGTGGCAAAAAGAAAACCTCTATATTCTTTAATAGTAGGTCCTTTTCTGCCTTTTTGAAGATGAGTCCATTAAATATTTCTATTGCATTATGTATTTTAAGGATGAGTCAGGTATTTGTCAACATATATGGATTTATTTTTTTTTTCTTTCTCAGTTAAGCATTTTGATTAGCAAAAGTGCAGGTGGGTGGCGAAGTGGTTGTTTGAAAAGGAGGAGGAAAAGGAAGTAGACTGGTACCTTGATTTGAGATAATGTTGTAGAGTATATGAAATTAGCTTTTCACACCCTGCTTGGATTGTAGTAGAAAATTGATGATGCAGCTGGAAATCGCTCACTTTAGCACATATCTCAGTCATGTAAATGAAACTTTCAGTGCCTACTTCTGGCTTTTGCCTTGGGTTCCCAGTCTCTACATCTAGAGGGAAGTGAGAATCACTAAGCACAAACCTGTTGCAACTTTTATCTGTGCTTCAGAGGTCTCTTTCAGCCTCGAGCGTTCTGTGGTTCTGATCCGGTGATCGGGAGCTGGTAAACAGTAGATCAGCTGCTGTGGGTCTGGAGTTTTTCCACTGACCACAGAAAGCTGCCTTCTTTTGCTATTTAGTTCACTTTCCAGCAATGATGGAGTCTGCCAAAGGCCTGTAACCTGTGGTTAGGTCTTTACTCTGCTTTTAAGAAAGCACTTCCCCAAATGATGTATATTTTCAATTGTATTTCATTTTCTTCAAGTGTTACATCTCACACAGCTTGTTACTTGAGTTTGTCTTAAGAAATATTCTAAAATAGGGTTCCTCATCAGTGTGTTTTTGCTGTGTAATTTTACAAAGTGAGGTTCTGAAACACAGTGCCCCCAAACAACCATGATGTTTGCTGCAATGTATGTTCTATGTGTTTTGCTGCAAGTTTTTAAATACTGTACTTGTCCAGGGTAACAAGCATTTCATTCCACTGATACTACTGCATTTATGGGATCCATCTGTATTTTCTGATAGGTGATGTGCAATGTTGTGATAGCTATGCTTTGGGTGGGGAGGTGAGTACATACAAATATTGGGGAAGTAATTACCTGAAATCATAAAATGTGCGCCCTTTAGAAGCAGCCTGCTTGAAGTATTTAGTTCAAAATGGCATTAATAACTTATCTCTGATGTTGGACCAGCAGTGGTGAACTTAGTGCTGCTGACTGAGATGTATTGCAGTTGCAGAATACTACTGAGTAGAAAAATGTGAGGATTTTTATTTAACAAAGTGGGAGATCTCTTGTTTAAGTGTATTTGGAACTGTCTTGAGCCTGTGACATAAGCCTCTAAACATGCATTAGCTACACCACTCACCAAGGGGAAGAGTTTTCTTCCTGCATTACTGTTACAGTCTTACTAGGTTTCATTGTTCAGATCCTCAAATCACAGGGCTGGCTTATTTAGCACACTACTTATGTTTTTTCTAATTAGCTGCTGTAGCTTTATAGTTTCTCAGTTTCCAAGCTTTTAAGGGGGAACAATTATTTTCGGTTGCTCTCTGAAACCTTGCAGAAATGAAGGCTTGCTTTCAAAGAGCAAAACCAAAATGAACTTTGCCTTTCTCTCAGCCCCATTACTCTGTCATTAAAAAGCTGACATCCTCATGTGCTTCTCTGATTTTAGCCATGGGGGTTCTAAGTTAAAGATTGCATATGAAGTTGAAAGTGTTGTGCATTTCTTAATTTTTCACATACAGAAAGCCTGGCTGAATCAGTGTGACTTGCCTTAAGATATGTTACTTTCCTTTTGCAAGGCAATATTTGCATGTCTTCCTGACAAAGGATGAGTCTAGGAAAAGCTAATAATTTTGGAGAGCTGTCTGAAGTATTTAGCTGTAATTACCACCTTACTTTGAACAATACACATAAAAAGGGAGAGGTTCTCAAGTGAGAGCTGGGTTTGCTTTTGGACGTGTTGAAAGCATCCGGATTTCATCTATGGATTGACATTTAAGTATTAAAGTTTGCTTAAAACACAGTCCTAATCTTGCTGATCTTTCATCACACCGTACATTGAATCCAATATATGAATGATTATTTCGATTGATATTCTTAAATAGAGAAAGACAAAGCTGGGCCTTTTCTTCCCCCACTCCCCTAAACAATGCACAAATTTAAAATAGAGTGGTTGCCATTTCAGCAGGTGATAGCAAATTACCAGTTCTCTAAAGTGTGTTTGGATGCCTATTGATCATCCAGCTGAGCTGCAGGTGCAGTTTATTTTCAACACATTCAGCAAGAACAAGCTGGTTAAATGAGCATTTGGAACAAATGGGATGGGGGGAGAGGCGGAAGAACCAGTGAATTCCTCTAACCTGATAAACCGGTTACAACTTTTTTTTAAGAGAAACTTGTTCTGCAGCCTCTTCTTCACAAAATGCTAGCAGAAAGCTTTCTTGGCTCCCCTGCCAGCTGTCACACCTTCATTTTGCAAAAATGATTTTTTGGAGTATATTTTTAATACACGTTTCAGTCTTCAAACTGCAGAAAAAAGGAAGATGCAAGGTGATTTTTTTTTTTATTTTTTTTTTTTGTGTCTCAGGGTTGGTTCTGCGACTTCAGATTATTTGGTGACTGCATCATCTCAATAAAACCCTTAACACAGTCTGTATTTTGGAATATTTGCTGGGTCTGAGTTCTGATGTTCTGGAGCAGGTGCTTGGCAAACCCTTGGCAAGTGTTTACCAGACAGGCTGTTCTTTCTATAACTAATACTTGGGGTGTAGTTTCACAAGATTTGGCTTCAGCAGTGAAGCTGCTTCTTTCCTGCCCCTACACCATACTTTGTGATCTTTTTGTTGTGTCAGTGAAACTCTTTTGAAGCTGTGCTATAAACAGGATCACTGAGATGAGCAGGTGGGGTGGGAGCTTCTAAACTGCTTTGCTGTCCAAGCTCCCGTCCCATGAGACTCCACCTTGGTTGTGTTTGCATGACCCAACATGTCTGAGGGTGATACCAGCTTAGGTGTCTCTGCCCCCGCACTGGCTTCTCACGCTGCAGTTGGATGGAAACTGGAGTGGCACCTTTCCCTTAGGTGGGTGCTGCTGCATGGACTCACCTCTCCTGCATTATGACAATACGAAAGTTTCTGGGGCTGCAAATTGCACTGGAGCAGGGCTCTGTTCTGAGTTAAACCAGGTCTGGTTTGCAGCAGTTCTGTTTGATACACAGTGTGGCAGATTAGGTAGCTTTTCTGAGGGCAGCCATAGCACTAAGGTGTGGGTGAAAGGAGAGGAACACGTTAAGATATGCAGGCCACCAAGCCATTTGTGTGGTGAAACTGGCCTTGGTGTGGTGTCAGCAGTGAGTGATGAGGATTTCCTGATAGTCACAAGGTGGCCTTCAGGTTGTCAGGGCAGGTACGTGATAAACTCCTGCTCCTGTAGGAGAGCTGAGTGTTCTGTGTGCATGTAGCCTTATGTGGAGTTCTTATTATGTATTGACATCTAATAGCCTCCTATTTGTGTAGAGAAATTATGTTTGATACCTAATATTGGGCTATCATCAGTATCTTCTGTCGGGAATTAAGGATGTGCTAATGCTTCCTGTAGCTGTAGGCTGTTACAGCATAGAGTCTTTTTTTTAGCACTGAAAATGGATGGCTAACTCTCATTTCAGAAACTTAGTTATAATTCTGTTGTTGATGGTATAGGTAAACTATGTTTTCATTTACAAATCCTCAGTGCTACCCAGCTTCTACGACATTATTATTGAAACACTCAAATCTGCTCCCTCAGAAACAGAGAAGAGTTAATAGCAGAAACAGTTCCTCTGTTATGTATGTTATACATATGTATAAATGAATATACATATGTAGATCATGTGAATGCATTTGTTTTTTGTTCTGTTAGGTTTTGCAGGAAAGCAGCAACCTTACCTTTTATGAAGGCTGCAGGACTTTTATCTGAATTCCTCAAGTATTCCCTGTAGGGAATAGGAAGGTTCCCTTGCTTTGTTCCTATATTTAGGTTCATTTCACTTCAGAATGAACAGAGAATTAGATAAATTAATTTGTCTAAAGCTGTGTATTCTTTTCTTTGCAGGCATAAAAATGTCCTAGTCTTGGCTAGCTGGCTATCTTCTCTTAAAATCTGAAGTGCCAACATTCATTCAAAGTAAATAATTTGGCCCAGTGGTTTGAGGATGAGTATGAGTAGAATTTATGATAGTGGATGTTGCTACTTTTTCTGATAGTTGAACAGTAACATAAATTACCAAGTCTGAGTGGATTAGCATGTACAGACACATGAACTTTACTGTGACCTGTCCAAAATAGCTTGAACTGCCTGTCTTCACAGAGAGTCATGTTGTGCAGTGTTTGAGAACTGTGTCACTGGCACATCTGGATGTTCTCACAGCTATAATTCTGACTACTTGCATTCATCTTAAAATTGTACTTGTAGCTTTTTCTTTTAAAGTCTTTTTCTTTAAGACAGTAAAACAGAAAGAAGCATTTTAATGCAGATTGCTGGATTGCATGATCCTCTAAAGACTTTGAACTTCTTTCCTCTAACTTGCTGTAAGCAGCTACTGAAAAAATCACTGGAAATGTGTTAACGAATTATTGTTGGGGTTTTCAGAAGTGGCTGAGGAATAAATGAATCATAGAGGATTTCAGTGTAGAGGTGGCACTTAGAGACATGGTTTGGTGGTCGACTTGGCAGTGTTAGGTTAATGGTTGAACTCAGTGATCTTGAATATCTTTTCCAACTCAAATGGTTCTCTGATTTGTATTCTACTATTTTGACAGTAAGCATACATGCAGTTCTACGTGTTCTTACTGCAAACTGCTTAGAAAACCTTGTGTGGTCGCTCTGGATTGTCTGCAGACCTGTGCTGTTCCCCTCTTCCTTTCATTTGGAAAGGCTTGCACAGTTCTTCAATCCCTATGTTGGTTTACTTGATTTTTTTTTTTCTTATTCCCCCTTTTTAAAAGCCAGAACCCTTAAGTTAAGCACAGAAGTTCTTGGGTGCCTGAGCACTGCCAAATGAGGGCAACATCTCTGTCAGCATGGTAACATGTTGCAGCACTTCTGTGCAGAGCAGCTATATTTGAGGCTGATGCCCAGATGCCAGAATGGATCTTGCTAGCAAAGCAGTGTTGTGGCCAAAACAGAAAATGCTGATTGAAGATAAATTTTTCTTTAACATAATGTCAGGCCTGTTTTATTTTATAGTTTCTATGGTTGAAATTGAAACTTTTTTATATCTCTTAATTAGAAACATAAACAGTAATTTTCCCTCCTCCTCACATTCTTGTCTTTGCCATTTCCTACCTGCTCTGGAAAAGCTTTTTGCTTATAATGGTTGCTGCTTTGCATAAAACCTTCAGAGGCATCATATTGTGTTCCTTCCTGGTCAGCTTCCGTTAGTTATGACTTTATTTCAATAAAAGGAGGCAAATATTGATACTCTAAAAGACAACTTCACGTGTGTCCTAAGAGAACACTTAATCAGAAGTCATGTTTGCTCTACAAACCATTTTTCAGTGCTTTGCTCTGATAAATTCATGTTGATATTCTTTAAACAGTTCACAACTTACTACTCCAGTATACTTCTATACAGTAGCCTCTGATTTTGCTTTATTTATAAACATCTGCTTTACTAATTTGTCCCTCATTCATTAAATCCACATGCTGTGAAGGTGCATATGAGTTATAAAATATTATTCAAAAGGTATTGGAAATTGAAATTCAAATGCTCCCCCCTTGTGATGAGTGACAAAACAAGAACCAAAATCGATGCTGCCACTTCTCCCAAACTTCCATTGCAAAATATTTTAGTTTCTCTTTCCACCTGTCTCTGTAGAGCTGCACTGGGCAGAGGTGTGCACAAGGTGTTGAGAAATGGATATTGTGTTAGCACAAAAATATTGGATAGAAACTTAATTTTAAGATTAAGAAGCAGTTGCATTCTTTTTTTACAAAAACTTGGCTTCTGTGATGATTTTGAACACCTGTTATCTTAAATGGTTCTGTTACTAGAGCTCTAGGACAGTCTTAGAATTGTGTTATCATTCTTACTAAATTCAAAACTTAATTAGTGGGGTTTCCATTCTCTGGTTCTAATTCTAGAGAAACTTAAGCATGTGCTGTAACATTATCATGAGTTGTGTAGACATTGGCAGTGTGTGAAATGAATTCTGCCATAATTTCTGTAAAGATGTTTACTTTCCTGATCAGTAATTATGTTGCAGTGACTTAGAGTAAGGGAGCTATAGTGTATGCAACTTGAAATATAAAAGTCCAAAAACCACTGTGGAGGTTTTGCTTTGTAAGTAGATCTTATTGTAGCTGAAAGTTAATTCAAGTTTCCTTTTCAGCTTAAGAAAGACACCAAACAGTGTATAATACATCAAACCTCTTGAATCAATTACTACTGGGTTGGAATGAGATGCATGAGATTTAGAAATGGAAAATATGTAGTTGTCACAAGAATGACTGTAACAGAATTTTGGGGTTTGCTTGAGTGTCTCAACCAGTGTTATTTCTTACAACAAAATTAAACTTACACAGGGTGAACTTAAGCTTATTGTAAAGCTACATAGAGCGTGTAAAATGGCACTATGTAAACATTAAGTGCAGGAGAAGAAAACTGCTGTGATATGCTTAAAGAAACTAAAGAAAATAGAAATCAACCCCCTTTTTCTATAAGTCTCAGATGCTGAAAATTGATCACAAGAAGCTGTGTGACTTGCTTCATATTTAGCTAAACTCCTTTCAAGTCTTTTCAGTCACAGTAAATCACTTTGGAAACAAGAAGCTACTTGAAAGAGAGGATGTAGTTCTATAAGGGGAAGCAACATCTAGATAATTACTGTCCTCATTCTGTGTCGGGCAGGTGTGAATCCCTTGGAAGGCCAAGTGTAAATTTGGATCTTACTCAGTTGCAAACTGCTAAAGTCTTCATAATCAATTCTTGATGCATGGGATTACTGCCCTAACCTGCGACTGGAGAATCTGAGAGACTGAAGGCAAGCTGATTTAGGGATCTCATTGCACTTCTTTACATTTTTGTGAAAGTATGTTTGTACAAGAAATGGAACACTCACCATTTAGGAAGCGGAGCAGAGCCAGTTTATGAAATTTTTACTTTCTTTTGCTGATATTTGTAAGAGTTTGATCAAGAATCACTTTTATTAGATAATAAAAGGCAGTCAATGCCTATGATATTCTTACAGTATAAGTTTAATGGAGAGGCAGGAGACCCATGGGTCTCAAGGCTGTTATTTGGGCAGTCAATGCCTATGATATTCTTACAGTATAAGTTTAATGGAGAGGCAGGAGTATGATAAAATTATGCAGGAAACTGAATTGTGAATAATAGGTGTCTCTTCATTCTTTAATGTCTCCTCTGCTTTTACCCTCCCTGGGTGTAAAAACAACTTGAAAAACAACCCAATGGAAAAAAATGCTTTAATTTGCAGGTATTGGCTCTTCTCCTCCAAATGGTTAAGCTTGCACTCCAAACAATGAGGTAGTGTTGAGTAAATAGAGCACTGCCATGCATTTCAGTCAATAGAGCCAGTGCTAAAGATCACATTGCTAATGAAAGTTTGTCCTTGAAACAGAGGTAAGTGGGAGGGGGGGAGGTAGAGAACACAGAGAGAGAGTTTGGGCTTAAATCAAGACTTTGGGAAATATTGCATTAATTAACATGGCATTAACTAAAACATCAAGTTTGGAAAGTATGTTCAGCCTTGTCTTTCAGGCTGTAATGGTTTGCTCTGTGAGCTGAGCTGATAGCAAGCAGCCTGTGAGGAGTGTGAGGCACCATTGTAATCATGCTCGAAATGTAGGTAAAAGGTTGACAGAGTAGGGATTTTTGCATTACTAATATTCAGAGTTTTCTTTTTGCTTAAAGCCACACTCGTGAATAATCTGTGCTAACAAATGCTAAAATGTTTTGCAAGATATGCATTTTTGGTGCTATTTTGTTAGTTTTAATAGCTAGTGGCCTCTTTCATACAGATTATATAAAGGTGAAAACTTATTTTATCTCAGTGTTTCTTTATATAGCACTTTCCTGACACATAAAGTAGTAGTAAAGTAAGTCCAGAAACTCTGAAATTCTTATGTTGCTAGACTGGGTGCTTTATCTTATACAACACTAACTTCAAGTAGCTTATTTATGGAGTGCTCTGCATATTTCAACACTCTCTTATTAAAACAGGTTGTGCTTTTGAAGATAAAAGCTGTGACCTGATTGCTGTGACATTTAGATGGCCTGAGCTATGGTCTTGCCTTTTATGCTTAATGTATTACCTGAATTAGAAGCTGTAGATACCGTAGCTGGAAAGCATGCAAATAATCTGGAGTTGCAAGCTCCCATCTAAGAACTAATTAAACAAAATAGTCATAAAATGCTCAAGTGGCATGGCTTGGACAGATCTTTGTCTTGGCAGAAGGTTGGATGTTGGATGTTTGCATTCTTTCCTAGGAAGAATTAAAACTTATAGTTAACTGTTGTTTACTTTGTCACACAAGACCTGGTCCCAATTAAAATGAGCCACAGAAAGAAATAATATGGAGGTTTCATCTTTAAGACAGTTTTGTCACAGTCCTGAGTCGTGATGCTCTGTTTTCTTTGCTCCACAAATTGTCACTGGACAGACAAACCATGACAAACTGTGCTCTGTTTCTGCATGTCGTGTTCTACCTGTTGCTGAACAATGCTAAACAAACTTATTTTTATGCAGGAAATTAGCTGTAAGTTTTAGCTCACTAAAGCTAAAATTTCCAGTCCCTTTATGTAATTCTGGAGGAGTATAATGAATTTTGAAGTACTTGCTATGTTTTGTTGAATGGAAGGATGCAATAAACTTGAAGAGTACCTTCCATTTTTCTCCCTTGAAATCTTGCAGTAATTATAAGAGGTATCTGTAGGCTGTGTGCCTTCCTGGCTTGAGAAACCTTGATGACCTGTCTGATGACCAAAAGGAGGAGGACAAGGTGATATTGCTTCCTGTAACTTTGGTTTCCTAACGAAGTAAAAAATAAAAGTGAATCTCATAAATAGCCTTAAAAATATAATTCTGTGGTTTTCAACTACTGCTTTTGCAGATTATGTCTGGAATTCCATGGCAGACCCCCAAGCATAGGATAATTGAGACCTTAACCCTGTGTTAACTTTGTTGGCTCATGCCATGGGTGGCAAAGAATTAGTTTCTTTCTATGAGAGAAGCAATAATATGACTTTGTCTATATAAGCAACTTGTGTAGGTGAAGCTGCTCTGGAACAGCTAGAGAAGCAGCAGGATGTGTGGTACGTGGTTTGTTATAGTTGGAGCTCTACTTGGGAAAGAATATGAAAGGACAGCAAGATTATAGTAGTAAGAAGCAGCACAATATACATGAGAAGATGGTCTACAGTCCTTGAAACTCAGTGCCACATCCTGCCTCTCCTACAGGCTGAGGAGAGCAAACCTGCTCTTGCATTTGTAAATGCCAAAGTAGGATGGAAACTCGACTGGTTTGGGGTAATATGTACATATCTCCTCTCTGGAATGTGTTTATGGTGGCCTTTGTGACTGAGTACTCACTCAGTTCTTTAATACAGTCTATAGGACATCAGGAGCCATAAGGTGATCTGTAGGCTTGGCTGGTCATATCAAGCAAAGTGATATTGTCTGTGGCAATCTGGAAATGAAACCCATGCTTTTGTCCAGGCTTAGTCTGCAGCCACTAAATAATCTCAGGCATTAGTGTTTGGAAGAACAATAATTGCCTTCGTCTTGGTAGGAGAAATCAAACTGGCAATATTATTTTTAACATTTCTAGTGAGTGGACTTGGGCTTCCTCTGTCATTTCCTGCATGTTTGCCCTGCAAAGAATAAAACCAAGGGCAATTTATTTTTCATGTTTGTGTCTGAATAGTATCTAAATACAATAATTTTTCCTATTAGCTGTAAGGGGAAAAGAAGTTAACTGCAGCTTATGGCTGCGCTGGGGCTTACCCTTTTTTCTTTCTTTTTTCCATACAGCAATTTCAGTACAAGGTCACCACGTATCCATTATCAGCCATGTGGAATAGCAGTTAACAGATGAACAAAGGCAAGGGGCTTACTCTGGGATTCTCTGTTTAAAAAGTTACCCCGCACAATAAAGGGGTTATCATACTTGTAAATACTGCTGAAATGCAGTCTGTGCACCTCCCAGTGGTATTGACATGCTTTAAATTCCTCCATTGCATGGATAAGGCTGACATTATCACCAAGGTGGAAGAGTGAAGGAGCAGAAAAGGCCCATGGAGTGTATTGTAAACAAATGTGAAACCCTCACGTGTGGGATCTGAGGCACCAAGTCCAAGGGAAAATATTTCTCTGGGTTGACATGTCGTGGTATGTTGTGTGTGTGCAAGCTTTGTACCTCAAAGCCATGGCTTGTTATTCTTGGGTTTTCTTATGCTGCATTAGATCCTTTAAGTCTCTGACAGACCTCAGGGTTGCTGGATGATGTTTTTCAGTGATGATTCAATCTCTCCTATGTTTTGGTGGCAGACAAGTTCTGTTAATGAGATTTGGCTGCCACAGCTCTTGATCTCCACTTTCCCTCCCATCCCAGAAAATATGTCCTTCCCACCCCCCGCACCCCTCGTGGGTACACTATGGTGGCACTGATAGTGGAGCTGCAGAGGAGGCAAAGCAGAGTCCAAAGAGATCAGTCGCAGCAGAGCTGAGGGTGGAGCCACCTGTAGATGTGGTCCAGCCCAGCCCTGAAAGCAAGGGCACTAGAGCAGGCTGGCATGGACCATGTCCAGTGTTGAGCATCTTCAAGGATGGAGACTGCAGCCTCTCTCAGCAGCCTGTTTCAGTGTTCACCTGCTGGAGATTTCTTTCCAGGAACCACACCTGCAACTATATAATTGGGTTTGGGTATTCTTTGGCAATAAATTGTAAAGGACTTAGCATAAAATCAGGCTTTGAGGCAAGAACTGCAGTATGTTTGCCTGTTGAAGCAGACTCTGGAGTAGAAAGATCTTCAGAGAGACCTTTTTAGACGTTATCCTTGTTTTCCACACTGCTCTTAGCTGAAGAAGACAGATCATTGTGATATGCTCTGCTACAAGCAAAGAATGACTCATGCCAAAAGCCTAAAAGACAGTCTAAAGCTCCAATGGTATGAACTACAGTAATGTCTAATAAGTAATGATGATTTTTTTTTTTTTTTAATACAAGTAAGACTGGAAAACATCCATGGTTATAACCAGTATGGCTTTAGTCACAGGTTTGAGCAGAAGAGATGTAAGCAGTTCACATTTGTTTGCCTCAGATAAAACTTTTTTCATCTCAGTGGATTTTGCAGATCTGTGGAGTCTATTTTTACTTTGTCTAGAGTGGTTTAGTTTTAGCAATATGAGGGGTTTTTAAGCTCAAAGGAATATATCAGTATGTGTGGGCCTAGGTGAGCAGAGACAACTTTTCTTTCAAGTTATTCCTGAAAGTATTCCTTTTAATAATGACCAAAGATGTCACTTCTGAAAAAGTTGTGTGGGGGGTTTTTTGTTTGTTTTGGTTTCTTAGTGTTGTTGGGTTTACTTGTTTTGTTTCACAAAACATTGATCTAAAATGTTAAATTTGTTCAAATTCTCTTGACAGGCTTTATGCCAAATCAAGTGTCATCTGTCTCATGCCTTCGGTTTTGGTTGGACCAGATGTGATTTGTTCTCCCATCTAAATCAAAAGATGGCATGGAAGTCAAAATGAGCACTTTTTGATATGCTGATTGGCAGAAACTAGGCCATGGTGTAATCACCAATGGCAAACTGGCCAGTTCAGTGCCATGCTTGTCGATGGCACTGATTCGGAACCAGACCCCCACACTGTGAGGACCATTCTTTGTGCAGAGACTTTTAACAAATCTAATAACTCATCTTTCTACTTGGCAATAGATTCACATGTAGCTTAAGCATGGATTACAGGCTAAGCTGTTTTCTGGATTTTTATATTGTGCTTTAGCGTGGCATTCCAGACCTGGCTAAATTGCAAATGCTTTTAATTCTGAAGCTCTGAGAATAATTCTGTGTCTTGCCTGATGCTGTTAGCTGTGATGGGTCAGTAGGGCCAAAAGAAGCAAAACAGAGGAACTTTGTGCAGGAAAGGATCACATTTTGAAGACTCACTAGGAGTTGCTGGAGGTCTGATGAGTAAGAAGCAGCCAAATTTTGCTATTTCTCAGGGGTGATTTAAAGAGAGAATCCTCTAGAGTACCTTGGTGTTTTATAAATGATGCCATTGACAGTATGGATGCATTCTGTGTCTGAATTATCTCAGTATTTCATTACCCTGCCAGGCACAGATGCAGTGGCCTTTCTCAAGGATGAGAGCTATTTTTAGTTAAGGAAATGGAAATATCCAGATATCCAGAGGTTTATTTTAGTGTTTTGTGCATCATAACTATAGAAAGAGCTTAATGAAGAATCTTCTTATTTGTCTAAGATCCATAGCTTTGTTTGTATAGTTAAGGCAACACGAAGGGGGCTGTCATTTCAGTCCCTTGGGGTTCATCTGTAAAAAACACAGCTTGTGCTGGCTTTCCTCCAGCTTTGCTGCTGGCAAAACGTGTCTCTTCACTTTCTTTGTACTCTCAGCTGCACAACCAAAATCACGTTTAGCCAGTTTTTCAAACTGGTGCTCAAAGTCTGTCCTTCCCTCTCATCACCTTTTCTCTTAGAACTGTTTTTGGTTTCATGGAGACAAATGTGCAGAGCAGCTTGTTTGGTTCTTCCTCTTCTCTCTGTTCAGTTTTTAATCTTGGTATGGAATTATGGAACATATTCCTTTAAATATGGAATGACTCATCAGAGCTCTACAGGACAGACTGATCTGGTGGAATAAGCATTGGAGGTGGAAGGTGATGCCAATAGACTGGTTCTTGCAGTTGAAATGAGGGCTAGTTGCAAGATGCAGGCAGTGGTAATTAACACTATAACTCTGCTGTGAGGAGATTAACAGGGCAGACAGGGTGTGGAAGCTTGGAGGAAGCCTTAAGGTGGGGCAGCTTTTCATGCTAAAGTGGGGGAGTGCTGTGGAGGGCAGGATGAAGGTGAATGACAGGAGGTAAACAGCTGAGATGGTTTTTATAAGGAGAGTGAAGGAGATGTAGATGGAATTTACCGAATGACAGAGTTGTGGACAGGTCGTTCAACATGTGAGACAGGAAAACATAATGTAAATCTGGCACTGGTCTCAACTTGTCCTTAGCTTGCTACATTTGGGTGTATGCCTGGTCAAGGCTGGTTTTTGAAATGCTGCCTCAAACTTGTGGTGCAAGAAAGGAGGCTGAAAATGGCTTTTCATCAGGAACGCTGAATTGCTTAACTGCTGTGGCTTCTGTTGTGCTTAACAATGTGGCTTAATAAACACCCCTGCCCTGATTGCTTTAACACCTTCCACACGGGTGATATGGTGGGTGTATCTATTGCTTAAAAGACTTGAAGGTCCAGCCTAATGTGGAACAACCTGAGCTACTCCACTACTATGCTTTTTGTACTCTACCTTTGCAGAATTTGGTGACATCTCACACAGATGAAAGGAGCTGGTTCAGGCTGGTCTCAAATATCTGTCATTCCTCTGGGGCAGTGCTGTGCTTCCTATTTTGCCCTATGCTCTTCTCCTGGGTGAATCTACCTGTTTGCACTGTTCCCTCATTCTCTCCTCAGTTAACCCCTGCCATAGTTAAGCTGTTTTGGATGGGAAGGACTGCTTATGTCTCCTGACTATTCTTCCCACACTCTTTTTGCCCTCTTCTGCGGCAGTACACCCCAAAGTTTGAAAATAGCTGGTTTTGAAAGTTTCTAAATAAGCTCTCAGCAAGGCCTGCCAACCTTGTGGAGGTTTATCAAAAGCACTTTAAGCTGCTGGCATCTAGTAAGAACAGTAGAAAATTGTTTTGACATGTTGGTTGTCCCATTGGAAAGGAGTTTTCAGTGTCAAATGTTGTCCCTGACACTTAATAAAAATACAGTGCAAATATTACGGCTAAGTAAAAAATAAAAATTAATGTTGCCTCTTGGGAGTTCTTTAAACCTGAGTATGCTTGGAATACTGCTCTTATTAGTGTCTGTATGCAATATTTTACTACTTTGGTGTCTTCTTACTCTGGGCTTCTGAAAGTAGCTGTGTTGTGTATCTGTCTTTTCAGCTGTAGGTTGTGTGGGAAACACCACATGGGGGAAAAAAAAAAAAAGAAATATTTCAGTGAGCAGTCTCAATTTATACTAACTTGACTTACACCATTTGACCTGAGCATTTCCTCCCTTGTCCAAGCATTTTCTCTTATTGTTTTCTAACTTGATAAAGTCTTTTTGAACTACAGTTCTTATGTTTTGTTTGTACAGCAGGAGGCTGCACACAATTGTTGCTTCCTTCAAATTGTGTGGGTTGGATTTCTTCTTGTATCTGACCAAAATAGCTCTCTAACTGCACTTTTGTTATTGTCTCTTGAGCATCTTCAGAAGCACAGGGTATGAAGTTGAAGATTTGGGGAGTATTTTATTATGTTTCATCAGGAAGATTCTGCTTCCTTTTGGGGAGAATCCACATATGCCTTCTGGAAGCTGATTCCTATCACCGTTTCCAATCCCTTTTTACAAATATTTGCTCTTTACTGTGCCCAGAAGTTAAAACAGAAAGTGATAAGTTGCTGCATTTAGTGAGAAGGCAAATCTCCTCATGCATGTTATTGTAGAGAGAATATTTGTTGTTGGTCTGTGACTGTGGCAGTCCAGAGAACTGCATTTCTGAAATGGTTCCTTTTGAGTCCACTGGAATTTTCTTCTTTTTCTGGTGTTTACACATCAGCTGAGGTATTTTGAGCACTCTCAGATCTCAGTTTTCTGACTTTAAATCATCCTGAACAATGACTTGCTTTATAGCCTCAGGTTCTTCAAGACTCCAACGTGTGGTAGGAATGCAAACCTGTACTAGCAATTAAGAGGAAACTGGCTTTCTGAATCTGCAAGGGCTTGGGTTGGTTGATTTTTTTTTTTCTTTTTTGAATGTGTGTATGATGTGTTCTTTCTGTGTGTTTTGCTAGTGTGCAAAGAATTGCACTGTAAAGGGTTTTTTTTAGGGGGGAGATATTTCTCTCTTCTTACAGTTTCAAATATGTTCTCTGCTATTAAATAACTTCATTTTATGTGCCTCTCCTTACCCAGCTCTGCCCTCGGTTTTCTGTTTTGGTGTGTAATACCCACTTCTACAGGATTTCTGAGCTCAGAATGGTAGTGGAATGCTGGTGAGCTGCCCCAGCCTGGAAAAGGGCCTGGATTGCATTGGAGCAGTTATTTGGAAATAAAGCCTGGGTAATCATGTCTCTGCTCCTTCTAAATCACGTTGAAGACACACTCTGTCCCTGGCAGAGCCCTTCCCTCTGGGATGCAGAGGCTGCAGCGTTTGTTCCCTCTGGATTGTGGAGCAGTGGGATCATTGGGATCATTTGTGTTTGTTCCCTCTGGATTGTGGAGCAGTGGGATCATTGGGATCATTTGTGTTTGTTCCCTCTGGATTGTGGAGCTGTGGGATCATTGGGATCGTTTGTGTTTGTTCACCCTGGATTGTGGAGCTGTGGGATCATTGGGACATGGACTTTCCTGAGCAGAGACTGGAATGATGGAAAGCATCACATGTGTTGATGATAAAACAATGCTACTCTCTTTTCTCCCCATACTCAGGTTAAAAGACAACACAAAGATATTGTCTGAGTTTCAAGTCAACTTGTGATTTGCTTTTGGTTGTTTTGGAGTTGTAAGGTGTTGCTGAAAGCACTGGGTGGCTGCTGCATCGTGATGATAATTATTGCTTTGTTTGTGAGGTGGTGCTCTCCTGGGAGGGAGTAGCATCGAGAGGGAAGCTTAGAATAATTATATTTGTCCCCTTGAAAGTTAGTTAACAAGCTACTGTTTACTGATATGATGTAGGTACCATAATATGGTAGTTGGCTGTTATGAGCAAGGAATTTTAACAGTGGTATGGAGTAAAAAAAGGTTGGAAACTTGTGTAAGGATGGAAACTAACATTGAACAAGATCATTCCTCTTGAGAAGTAACCTGCTGGGGATTATCCCTCCTATAGGTAGGGAATAATTTTGTTTTATCTAGTGTTCACAGCTCTGTATCTCCATATATATATACCAAGAACTTTACCTGGCTTGGATTTGACTTCATTATAATTTCACTTTTGAAGGTATTAGACCATGATCTATTGGCTATTCCTAGCATATTACTTTTGAAACATTAGTAAATCCTGATGGGTAGCTTTTTTCTTTTTGAAGTTAAAAAAATAAATTATTAAGGCAATAACCAAAGTCAAAGGTGCCAAAACTGAAGAAAAGGTATTGCAAAATCAGTATTGGGATTAATCTTGAAAATTCTTTCAAATATTTAATAGCTTCTATTATAGTTTAGGCTTTGTACATTACCAGTATAATACCCCGACCTTATCTTCCTATTTGGTCTTTTTATTATACTCTGGGTGTTCTCATTTTCTGTTGCACAAAAGCATACCATTTATTGCTTACTTTTATCAGGAGCCCATGTCTGTTCTCCATCGTGTCTTTTTTAAAAACTTTTGCAAAGTGCTGAATTACTTTATCCTAAAAAAAAAAAAGTAAAAGTACTGGAATAATGGTAAGTGCTTGTTTCATGAATTATGTCTCTCAGTCAATACAATGAAATTTATCACTTTGTTTTTCAGTTTAGTCAACTGGTATCCAGTGATTTGAAAGTACTTGGAAGGAGCTCTTACACACTCTGCAGTGATGGCCAGTTACTCATTCGACAAGTCCTCCACCCAGAAACATCCAAAAAGGTATGAGATCAGAACTGATGCAAAAAGGCAGCACTGTGTTTTAAAGACATCAAAGAAAATAGCTTGTGTGAGTTTGAGGGGAGCCACTCAATTCAACCTTGTGAATGACAGAGTTTTAAGACTATTTAAGATGGTTCCTTCCCAGTCTCAAGGGAGTAGCAAAGTAGTTATTCTTGGCACTTGCTCTTGAAAGTCAGTTATAGTCAGTTATAGTACCTGGACTCCCAGATGAGCATAATGAAGAGGAAAATTAGGAATGACAGGATAGAGACAATGACAGTAAAAGTACTTTAAATTCTGTGTCTCACGGAGTGGAAACAAAGGTCCTGATCTGATCTCAGCAGAAGTGATGGAGAATTATTGCTTTGCTTAGGCTTGTGTAAAGCCCAGATTGTGTGCAGGGCCATAGGTTTCTCCCAAGCTCTGAAATCAGTGGGAGCCCTGTGGCAGTGCCCTGTGCAGGGGCAGCATGCAGGCAGTCCTTGCCCTGGAGAATGGCAGGGGTTCTCCAGCAGCATTTATTCAGCAGGAGGCAGAGCTACAGCTCTTGCCTTTGTGTAAGGTGGTGGGTCTTGAGTTTGCCTGTTTGACAGTCTGCAGGAACCCCACAGGAACCCCCCAGGAACGAGAGCTGCTGACATGGAAGGAGTTGACCAGTTGTAGGGTTTTCTTCTCTATATAAGAGTATTGGCTCATGCCGAGTTTCTACGAGTATTAGTTTGGTGTTTGTGTTGTACTAAAACCTAACACTGACTTTTTATGAAAAGCACATGTTTCTGTAGGGATGAGGTAAGTAAGGAAACAGGAATTATATTTGTCATTCAAACACACTGGTATTTTTTTGTGGGGGTAGTTCTTTGTACTTCCCTCTTGAAACAAATGGACTAAATTAAAACAAACTGTGATGTTGTGGAAGAAATAATTCTCCACACCAGATCAAGGAATGCATCTGGTGTGGACAAATGATGTCAATGTGGTATCAAATGTTGAGTCTCTTAGTACTGCATTTCTTTCTCTTCATTCTTTTTTTTTTCTTCTCCTTCAATACTTTTTCATTTGCAAGTTTTTCTCTCTGCCCATTGTTAGTAAGCCTCAGACCTCAGCTCTTGCTATTCCTGCTATTCTAAAAAGCATTACCTTGTGACTTTTCTTAAGTCATTATTTACAACTGATTTATTTGGTAAAGCAGTTGGAGAGTGAGGGAGAAAGTGGAGAATTAGACCAAGTTATTTTTTTTATTCTTTGAGAAAATAAGCTAATGCCTGAGTAAAGGGCTACTTAAACATTTGTTTAATAGTGTTATATAATTAAAGTTCTTACCCAATACACAACAGTGATGAATAAATAACTTGAAGTTGCTGAAATATATTTTGTGTACTGTAAAAATAGTTATTTTAACTTTGTCATCATGTTTGGGTACAATTCTGCTTCTCAGTGTAGCTGCAAAAGAGAAAATAGTGTCCTAAATGGGAATATTAAACAGCAAAACCTAGATATTTTAAAATATTTTTTCCAGCCATCTTCTTCAGCTGTTTTGCACAGGTCTGCCTCCCAGAAGCTATTTGGATTTGCTCATCTAGAGATCCAGTTCTGTACAGCTGTGGTTTTTGAACTGTGTTCCAAAGGAACCAAACTGCTCAATCACAGACAAGCTGGTGACATGCAACTATATGATTTTTGAGACTGCCTCATTCAGTCCAGAAATATTAATGGAAATGTAAAGGAAGAATGTGTACAAAACAACCCTTTTGCCTTCTTTGCAGAACCTGCTGCTGTCAGACTGCTTCTATTCCTTCTATGACCTGCGCAAAGAATTCCGCTCTTGCTACCCCAGTTCAGCCGCCGGGAAGGATCAGACCATCAAGACCATGGCAGAATGTATCCTTTTGCTGCAGCTTTTATCTCAGAATCAGTTATGCTTCCTCAAATTTTATGCCTGTGATAATTACAGGTTTTATTCTTCTAAACTAAGATGTGGGTTTTAAAAACTCACAGGTAAAGTGAAAGGAATGTAAAAGCAGCATGTGTTGGAGAGCTCTGCTTGTAATTTTTTTCCTCCAGTTTGAGTCTAACACTGATTTCTAAACCATATTTAGTAACTTGCATTGATACTGGATCTTAAAGCAAAAGCTGAGCTGTCAGTGGCCTTTTCAGCACCAGATGACCTACAAGTTTCTACTGTTTGCATATAATAGTAGTTCTTTTGCATGATCTCGACTGAACTGAGTTTAAAACAAAACCAAAACCCAAACAATACTCTACATCTAAATTCAAATTAGGAGTATTCCTGTGGACCACCTGAATGTGATTGAAGTTATTATGTTTTAAGTGATGGGAACTTATTTAGCTATTTTTTTAAAACTGTAAACACTGAAATTATGTAAGCTCTTAATAGTTTTCAGACTGTTGACCATTAAAGTGAATATTAACCAGTTTATGAGCAGAGTAACATGTCTAATGTTCACATGTCTCTGCTAAGACAAGTAAATTTAATAACCAGTTCTGTGTTAATATCAGGAAAGCCTTATAACTTGTTTCCAAACAGTTGTGCAAGTCTGTTATTTTCTATAATCACCTGTTTAGATCTAGGCTTAGGGACAGATGAAGCAGAGGAGGACTTTGGCGTGTGGCAAGTGAAAACCATGGTGGCCATCATTTTCAGCATGCTCTCTGAAGGTTGTAGTAAGTGAACTATTTATAAGGAAAGAAATCATTCTTTTCTGAAAGAATTGGGAGTGTCATTCTTAAGTAATCTCTGACCCTGGTTATATATCAACTTTGTTTTGTTGCAGATCACGTATTTACTGAGCCTGAAACTGTGAAACACAAGTATGAAACAGGCCCTTGGTAAGTGTCACAGTTGTTTACAAGCAAAGATGGGTCTTGTCTACAGTAAGGAAGGCTTGTGAATATTTCCCTCTGTGAAAGCAGATTGGCTCCTGAGAACAGTAACGAGGTACTTGGCAATCAGTCTGGTGTGGACAGACTGGAGCTGGCACGTTGGATGCTGTACTTTAGCCTCTTTAAAGTCACTGCAAGTTAAATGCTCTTTGTTCTCTTGCTGCTGGTTTGCATGGCAGTGAGGCTGGCTTATCTTACCCAGTGGTGAGGAAATATTTGTGAACTTTCCCTGAATCAACAGGGTAATGGCCAGTGCACCCCATAGGCAACTAAGCTGTGTGCTGCTCCTGAAAGTCTTATATGGTGTGCTGGGTTTAGGGAGAGAAGAAAAAGGATGTTTTTTATTTTCAAATATATTGCAGTGACTGGAGAATGAAGCATTTTAGGCATAAGTAATTTGTACTGATATTTAGGACTGCCCTGTATTCATCTATCTTGGATTGTTAGATTTTTCAAAAAAAATTAATCCAGTTCCTTATTACTTTACTTTAAGCCAGTTTTCCTATTGTTTTTCATTTAAGGAACTGCAATGTGGTGACAAGAATAGTGCATCTCTTCAGTGTTGTGTATATATAAAAGAATAATCCCAGCCATCTTTCCTTTCTTTATTGAAATGAAAAATAGAAGAGTCTCAACAGGAAATATACTCTCAATTTACAGTTAAATCAGTTGCAGTCCAAAATTTGGTAAGATCGTGGAAAACCTAGATTCAAGCTTACTTTGGCTTCGTTTTTTTTCCTGTGTAGTAGTAAATCTGAAACTGTGGACAGTGAGACAGTAATACGTGCCAGAGGTTTGCCATGGCAGTCTTCAGACCAAGATATTGCTCGATTCTTCAAAGGTCTCAATATTGCCAAGTAAGATAATAAGAATTTGCCTTGCTTTGTCTCTTTGTCTTTAATAGCAGGTTCCTTCAATAGTTGTTTGACACATCCCCCACATTTCCCACTAGAGTCCTCACTTCCACCTGTCTTTCCCATTTGGCCCCTTCCTGTCCTGTGGTCATGATAAATGAACAGGTTTACCAGCCTTAAGTGTGTGAGAAAGAGTTTTGAGAGACTTATCAATTGAAAACCAACATACATTAATTTATTGCTGGGATCTAAAGGGAGAAACTCCTATTGCATTAATCAAAGCAGAGTCCAGAGTACAATAAAAACTTTAATTTTGTGCCAGCTCTTCAGTGTTCTGCTATACCTCCTAAACACGCCAGATTCACAAACCTCCCTGTTTGGAAGAAAGTTTCATGACTCGTATGTACACCTCTGTATAGATGTATGTGTGTATACATATATATAGAGAGAGAAAGTAAGTTTAGTTTAGCACATCTGTCAGTATGTATTCTGGATTCTCAACACTGAGAAAATAGAGTTCTTTATTTAGAGTTCTGAGGAAATAAAAATCTGCATCTCTGAGGTGATAGGAAGGGCTTGCAAACTTACATTTTCATGGAAGCTGAGAAAGTGGTGCAACCTGAGATCCATGATCTCGGTGGAGTAGATTTTAAAGTATAATCTTGTTACATCAAAAATGAAATTAAGTTGTGGATAGTAGCAATTTCTTTTTCAATCTGTAACCTTCACGTTAAAGTCTGATTTCTTTACTATTCTTACACAGTTATTTGTATTAGTGTATTATCTGTATTAAAAAGTCAAACTAAGTTTATTTTTGTTGGTTTTGCCTTCCAGAGGTGGTGTGGCTCTTTGTCTGAATTCCCAAGGAAGAAGAAATGGGGAGGCCTTAGTTCGGTTTGTCAGTTCTGAACAGAGGGACCTTGCACTGGAAAGGCATAAGCATCACATGGGCAGCAGATACATTGAGGTAAAAAGTTGTGACTTGAAATAAATCTTTGGAGGGCAACGTGAATATTTTAGGCCATGGTTTTAAATAAGAACAAACTGCCCTTCTGTTTTGCTCTAAGTACCAAAATACCATTCTCTGGCTTGTGAAAGAGTTTGTGTGTTGTTTAGAGTTGAATGTTGTGATTTTCATGTAGGGTTTTTTTGTTCTTTCTTTTTCTCTTTAAGGTTTACAAAGCAACTGGGGAGGAATTCTTAAAAATTGCAGGAGGTAAGTGATGCTGGAGTTCAGTGTCATTACTTAAGTCCATAGGAATGTTGTTCTAGTTCTGATATTTTTTCTTGGCTGAGGATGCAAATGGACAATGAGGTAGCTTTTCCTGGTTTGCCTTACAAGAATACTCGACCCTGTCAAGTTCTGTTTTGACGTGGTTGAAACTGAGCTGTCAGCATTTGGGCTGTGATGTTCACGGGCAGGTCTTGCTGTCTGGGAGGAAGATGAGCTCTTGCAGTGGAGGCACCTGTGTGGATTTGTATAAGTTCACATGATCTCATCTTTGTTCCAATTTCATTAAACATAAAACACTTGCAGGGTAGAAGATTTTCACTTCAGAATAGATTGCTGAGAGTTAGTAGTGCCTCAGGTCTTCTGTGGATTTGTTGTTCTCTACTCCCCTCCTGTATATTTGCTTCCTGCTTTGCCACTGCTCTGTCTCACAGAAGTGACCAGCATGACCATGTGCTGTTCTCTGTCCACCAGGCACCTCCAATGAAGTGGCCCAGTTCTTATCCAAGGAGAACCAAGTTATCATCCGGATGAGAGGCCTTCCATTCACTGCTACACAGGAGGATGTCCTGGGGTTCCTGGGGCCCGAGTGCCCAGTCACAGGAGGGAAAGAGGGACTTCTCTTTGTCAAGTATCCAGATGGCAGGCCCACAGGAGATGCATTTGTGTTATTTTCCTGTGAAGAATATGCACAAAGTGCACTTAAAAAGCACAAAGAAATACTTGGAAAACGTTACATAGAACTCTTCAGGAGCACAGCAGCAGAAGTCCAACAGGTTGTAACTATTGGCTGTGAGACTCAAAACTAAGAAGAATCCCTTTTGACAAAACTAAAGCTGTAACCTCTTTTTTGGCACCTCTTTCAGTAGAGTGTGTTTATTTGTGATAATCATCACTGAAAATGTTTTTCAGCAGTAAGCCCTAACACATCATATTTTCACTTTGTCATTTGGGAATGAGTCAACAGGACATGCTGAGATCGAAGTCTCTCACAGTTCTTATTTATTTGTTTGTTTTCTTCAGAAGCTCTGTACTTGGAGATGAGCACTCAGGTTAAAAAAGCAAGCACTCTCACTTAACCAATCAGGTTTTATGAATAAATTAGAGCTCGTATTTTACTTATTGGTTATTTCAGGTCTCAGTTCTTTTAAAATGACTTGTTTTAATTAACCCTGACTTAACTAAGAACTGTACGTTGACAATACTGATTTATTAGCACAAATGTGGTTTCAGATATTATAAAATCAACTGTAATTGGCTTTTAACCTTTTTCATATTGAGATTAGAAAAGTCTGTTATTAGGGTCTACCAAATTGAATTTGTTAGCCTTCCTTCTCCCTTTCTGAGTTTGAAGCTTTCAAATGCCCAACGGGAAAGTAACAGCAGTAATTGGTTTAAGAAGGGTTTTTTCTATGCTGTTGGAAATAGTACTGTGAGAATTGGTCTGTGCTCAGATGATGTGTAAATCTGTCGCTGTGCTTTTTCCCCAACAGGTACTTAATCGATATATGTCAACACCTCTCATCCCAACTCTGCCAACTCCCATCATCCCAGTCATCCCCCCCCCCTACGCCATTGCCACGGGCAGTGTCCGGGACTGTGTCCGGCTCCGAGGGCTCCCTTACACCGCGGGCATCGATGACATCCTGGAATTCATGGGAGACGCCACCGGTGACATCAAGCCCCATGGAGTTCACATGGTCCTTAATCAACAGGTAACAGCACTTTGCCTGGGAGGATTGACCTGCCAGTGTCTGAATGGAGCTGGAAGTCAGGGCAGCTTAGCTGATCCTGACTGTGCTTCAGTCTTCTCTAACTTTGGGAAAACACAATGTTCTCTTTGTCTCTTTTCCTCATTTCTCTTCCCCTTTTACATACAGATTTGCTTTTCTTTCTCTGTATGTGTGTATGCATCAGTCTGGGGAGGATGAAGCCTGTTCTTATAATGATAACCTTACCCTGGAGGCTGTTGAAATGGTTCTTATGTTACAGTGAGGTGCTGGAGATATACAAGAGAGAAATGTCTCTTATTAGATGGCATAGCTGCTCTGTCAGCCTCAGGGTTCCTGCTGTGTTGTTTGAGTGGTATTTGTGTCAAAATTAGGTTTTCCTAACTTATAATTTGAGTAGAGATTTCTCAGGCTTTAAAGGAAGTTGATAATTAAAAATTGTGGTTTGAGTAAATTTTAATGACATGATCATAGGGATATTTTTCCCTATTGCCTTGTGTTAAAAATAAACTCTCAGCCACAGAAATACTGAGGTATTAAAGAAAACAAATGAAACAGGTTGCTATACTTGTTTTGATTTCTTTTTTTTTTTTTTGGTTAAGGAAATTTTTAGTATTTTATGTATACAACTATGTCTGTCAGATTGCAGAAAATCAAACCTGGAAATCAATTTCTGATGTAGCTATGGACTTTACTGAAGGATCTGGAGCTTTATACTGTTGTTCCTAAAAAGTAGTTGCAGGGAAGGCAAAGCCAGACTCTTCCTAGAGCTTCACAGCAAAAGAATAAGGGACAGTGTTTATAAATTGCATCAAGAAAAATCCCATTTAGGTGAAAAGGAAAAAACAAAATCACAATGAGAAATTACCTAAGCACCCAGACAGGTTCCCAGAGATGGTGTGGAATCTCCACCCCTGGAGATCCTCAGATATCAAGTGGAGAAGACAATGAGTGGCCTGATATAACTTGAAGGTGTGTCATGCTTTGAGCAGCCTTTGGATTAGAGACCTCCAAACTTTTTTTTCCATGCTTCATGATTCTCTGTTTTTTTCTGCAGAAGAGTGAAGCATTGTGTTAACTGGGAACTGCTTGCATGTGTCTTGATTTTTCTGCTCCCATAAATAATTGTTGGGTCAATAGTCATTAGTGCCAGAGGAGGAAGAGCAATACAGACTTTTGGTAGATGTTGATCTTGGTCCTTTCCGCATTTCTTGTGATCTGGGTGTTTTAACAACAGACTGTCTTACAATTATTTCCCTGCCTCCCCCTAGGGACGACCATCAGGTGATGCTTTTATCCAGATGAAATCTGCTGACAAAGCCTTTATGGTGGCTCAAAAATGTCACAAAAAAATGATGAAGGACCGTTATGTGGAAGTATTCCAGTGTTCAGGAGAGGAGATGAACTTTGTTTTAATGGGTGGCACTTTAAATCGTAGTGGCTTATCCCCACCGCCATGTAAGTTACCATGTAAGTCTCCAATTCTTCTGCTCTCTGCTGCTAAAGGCTGACATGTGGTAGGTGCTGAAGCTTGTGGCCTTTCACCTTTTGACTCGGGTTTTGCCATGATCAATATACATGCTGAGATTGGAATTGTTCCCTTTGGGCAATAACGGGATGATCAGAGGCGTTTTATTGTATTTTCGGTGATGAGTAGAGGGCAGCAAGGCCTTGCCAGTGAAATTGTTGCCACACTTGCTTTTGATGGGTGTACTGTTCTTCTGAGCTCTGCAGTAGACTTGCCTGTAGTGAAACCTACTTGCAATTAGGGGATTTTTAAAATAGGGAGAAGTTCTATATTCTAGCTGCCGATGAGTGCTCTTGCTATCTTGCCTTAGAGCATTGAGAAGGTACTCTTTGGGCTTATTTTTGAAGGAAAACACCCATTGGGTTGATATACTAACAGACTACAGAGTGGTGAAGTTAGACAGATTTTAATTCTTTTATTTTAAAATTACAGTGAACATTATTGAGGAACTAAAATGGACCTTTACTGTACTGTTCTAATTAGTGTCACTACCAAATCACAAAGCAGATACTGACGTGTATTTGCAAAAGAGTAAAAAGCTGCCAAATATAGTATATAAAAACAATCTGACTGCACACCAAGCTAAGCTTAATATTCCTATACAAATTAGGTAATGGTTCATCAAAATGCATCAGACTAGTGATCTAGTGGGTTATTCTCTTTTCCATTTGATATATCCTAAAAATACTTTTTGAAGCCACAGGAAGCTTATACATGAAGAAGACTCGTGGTCAGCAGTTATGGATGCCCATGTGTAGCTCCTATTTTGATACTTTTGTCCCACAGAGTACAACTTCTGTTAGAAAAAATGAGGGTGTGTTGGTGTGCACGCCTGCTTTCTCTATGCACATGGCTTTATGCTTTCTTTGAATAACTCTCAAGTTCCCTGCTTTCCATTTACATGTGGACAAGGCTTCTCAGCTCTAGCAGTTGTGAACTTTCAGGAATTACTCATTCCAAATGTTCCAGTTGTCATTCATGGTGACACAGCAAGGGTCTCCAGGGGAGAGGTTAGAGACAAGTCTTTGCTCAGGTGTTTATCTATCATGCCCAGATGGTTTCAATCAATTTTAATCACATTGCTGTAGGAAAGGAATTACATATCCTAGAGACCTCCATTCTGATTGCTTTTTGCTGCCGTGTCCTGGTTTGGTTTTAGGTCTCTCTCCACCAGCTTATGCTGCTTTCCAGACAGCAGCTGTGATTCCAGCAGAGGCAGCACTGTACCAGCCACAAGCCCTCTTGCCAACCACCAGGACTCCCCAGGCCTCTGCAGCTGCTCCTCCAGCTGTTACCTACTACCCAGCTCAGGCTGCTCAGCTTTATATGAATTACACAGCTTACTATCCCAGGTAACCCCAAGATTTAACTGCTTCTCTTGACCTTTCATCTCAGTGCAGCAGGCAACTGGGTGGTCACTTGTGAACAGCCCTTAAATTTGTACTTCTGGGGTAGGTGGTCCTGGGAACTCGATGTTTAGTAGCAGAGGCAGTAACCATTTTAACTGATTCTCTGTGGCTTTGCAGTGAAGTTCATCTCTTCTGTAGGTTCTGTTGGAATCTCATGATAATGTTGGTCTAATATTTAACAGGGTTTTTTGGCACTGGGGCAATGTCATCAAGGCAGTTCTATTTCTTGGCCAGGAGAGAAGCTGTGTCAATAAATACCTCTACACACTCATCTCATAGTTTGTTCTTTTACTTACAACCATACTGAAAGGCTCATCATAGGTGTGTACTAGTTTTGATTTTGTGTATCACTGAGACCAAAGAACACTTTTACATGTGAAAGCAAAGCAGATCTCCACCTTTTCCCTTCCCAGAGATGGTATCAGCATGACTCACTACAGTCTGGTGCTTGGGTCCATGGGGAAATAGCTTGTTCATTGGTAGTTCCTAGGCTTGTGACACTTGTTAGCTTGAGTATGTGGTAACTTGCTGGATGGGTCCTGACCAGAGCTGGAGATGCTAACTCATCGCTATTTTGTGGCTCAGAAATGCCAGATTTGGGCATTTACCTGCTTTTGATATTATGACACACCCCTCTCCTTTTTTCTTTAGGAAATTATTAACTATTTTTAAGTCTTCTGCAGCTATTTTTTGTTCTCCCCTGTGAAATAACAAGTGCCATTCCTTATGTCTTTAACTACAAATGTTAGCTATTTTCCTTTCCCTCCTTTCTCTAAAAATAGATTATCAGATGCTGAAGAGAAATTAAGAAAGTCCACAGAGCAATCCACATCAGGGCTGTTTGATTTTCTGTGGTATTGGGGTTCACTTTCAGACTTAAATTTTCAGATTCATCTTTGCCTATTCCAAGAACTAGAACTGGCTACTGGTTTTCATAACAGTTTTGCTCCCTCCTTCTGTTTCAGTCCTCCAGTGTCTCCTACCACAGTGGGGTACATTGCAGCTCCTCCAGGAGCTGTAGCTGCTGCTGCCACTGCCACCCACACTCCGATCCTGCCCCAGCCTGGAGCGCTGGTCCGGATGCAGGGCTTGCCATACAACACAGGAATGAAGGAGATACTCAGCTTCTTCCAGGGCTACCAGGTTAGTTTGCAGTTCCTGTGCTTGCCATTGTATTTGGACCTTCGAGTCTTGATCGGTGGAGATCAGACGGAGCCAAGTGAGTGCTTTTGGAATCTGCCAAACGAGTGTGCAGGCTCCATATTTAACTGCCAGACCAAAGTGTAGCACACACTTTGCCTTATTTCTTATATATATATAATAAACATGTCCCAATTAGAAAGCAGTGATTTAGTGTCTAGGTTTAGGGTTTGAGTTTGAAGAGCAAGAAAGTGCAGAGCCCCGTTGTGAGTAGGGCTGGGAAGGGGCTGCCAGAGGAAGGTGGGGAGCTGCCAAAAGCTTTCAGTCCTGGCCACTTTTTGGTGGGAACCTTAGGTAGGCCCAATGTTTGTCCTTCAAGACTTAAGTGTTAAAGTCTACTGAGAGTAAATTTCTAGTACAGAGGGCTCTGAGCTGGCTGTGGTGACTTGCTTGCAAAAAGAGAAAGACAGATGCCTCTGTCAGACACTCTTTCAAGTATTGACTTTTTGGTCACAGGCAGGAGTATTTTCCATTAAAATTGCATTACATTGCAAACAAAGGGAAAACTGTATTCTCCAAACTATTTGTCTGGATAGCAAATATTCTACATGCTATAGATAATTTCAGTCAGTATGTATTGATTGACTGCTCTCAGTGAGCAAACTTATAGAAACTTGTCTTCTTGATAAACTAAAAAAAGAAGCACCAAGTACAAACATTTTTTTCCAGTAGCACTTATTTGAATTCATGGAATGGGTCCTTTCATGTCTTCTGCCCTTTGTCTCAGAGGATATTGTATCTATAATCATGTTTTGTCATCACAAGTTTATTAAGAAGAAAGATAATTGAATATGGTATATTCCAGTCCATATTTAACTTCTGTGGATAATAACAGCACTTACACAACTGCCAGCTCTGCCCTTTTGGGTACTACTCAGAAGCCCTGACATAAAATCCTCTTGGTGGGTCTCAAACCACTGCCAGTGATTTGTGTGAAAAGGTTTTGCATGTTTGTCCTTCAGCATTCTGTAAGGTGGATAACAGTGGTAGTGCTAAAGCATGGGATGCAGGTGGATTCTTTTTAAGGCGTAGCAGCAGTTAATATGAAACACTCAGGCATGGTATGTTTTCTTTTTTTATTTCTTTTTTTACCTTAAGATTCCTAAAGAACAGTGAGCTTTAATTTGTAGAGCCAGCCAGCTACTGTGTAAATGAATGTACACTGAGAACAGATGCTTAAATGTGTATGTTCCAAGTTTTCAGTACTTGGAAGATGCAGTGCTCTACCTGTTGTGTCTTTTTCAAATGTTACATTTGTTTAAAATAGTTTTACATACTCAGTTTTTTAGTGGAAAAATTTGAAGATTAGCACATAAGAAGTGTGATAAATTTTGACAAAGATTAAAAAGAAACTAAATTTGTTGTGGTTTAAGGGCTTTTTCTTCAACAGAAAAGAGTTCAAACCAAATTCAATTATTTGTGGCTTTCATGATTTCCACACAAGCAGTAATAATAATTCATCTTGCTGTTTAGGCACTGATATTTTGCCTTGCAGTTTTTTTCAGCTGACTGGGGTTTTTGGTGGGTAGATGGTAGATGTATTATAACCTTAAGTGGGGAAGCCTATTTTCAAAACTGAAATTCAGCTAGAAGTAAGCAAGTGCACCTTTGAAAAATGTGGCCTGAACCCATCTGTGCATGGAACAGGTCAGTGGCAATCTTTAGTAGCTCTGTTTCCCACTAAATCTTTAGTTTAGTGAATCTGGACTTTGTGTCTGGTGCTGTTTGCCCTTTTCCTTCTTTCTGCATTTGGAGAGCAGTTCATGGTGTTTCACAGTTAAAGGATTAGATGAACAGAAATTTTGCCACAAGGTGAAAACGATGTTCTGCTGCTGCAACCCTCCTGTCATCATCAGTTACTGTTATTAAATTGGTCACCTCTTGAGATTCTCTAGAAGATGTTGTCCAAATGAGATCGGGTTCAAATCTTATAAAGAAGCCAAGGAATTCTTTTGAATTGTTCTTGGAACCCTGTGTGTGGTAATGCTGGTTTTATACTCTGTCATTCCTTTAGGGGAAAAGAGGTGGTGACTTACTGTAATGGGACAAAATTATACTCTGGAGCATAACTAATCTTTTTTTTTTTTCTTTTTTTCCTCCCCTTTCCTCACATTATTTTTTCATTTTCTGCTGCTGCCCAAGGATTATTACATCATTCTTCTGCTTGTCATAAAGTGAGCCCCTAATAATCATCAGTGGTTTGGTGTGGTTTTATCTCTGTAGAGCTAATTGATGTTGGTGTTCAATGGGCTTCAGTGTTGGTGCTCTGGGAACCAGATCGGAGGTGCTGAGATTGAAGGGTGACTTTTGTCTTTTTATGTCCCTTTCTGAAAGGAGCAGGGTTTCAGTTTTAGTTCTTGCTTTATTCTCTTCTGGTTTTTTCCTTCAGTCTTCATGGGCTCTGTATACTGCAGGTGTGGACATGTTGCTACTTAAGTGAAAGCACCTTTCATACCAGACCTGCCTCTTCAGAGATAGACTTTGCTTATCATGGACTTCAACAAGCTGGTCTCAACATCAGTACATGCTTCTAATAATAAATAATGTAAAAGTCTGCAGATCAGCATTTAATTTTAGTTTAATTTTATCAAATTAGCCTCTTGCTTAGTGTTTCAGCAGCTTGATTTGTTCTCATGGTTCTGCTTTCTTGTTTTTATTGTTGAAAATTCCTTCTATTTATTGTAACGTGGATTAAACAATCAAAAAACTTGTGAAAAATTTAGTAGTAAATCTTGGAGATGGTAATTTCCCCATTACCTTTCTGTATATTATTGTAGTGTACTGTAATCTTCAAAACAGCTAATGTTAGTACTCTTGATTCAGTAATACATCTTAAACTGCTTTTTAGTTGCACTGTAATGCAACAGGACCATTGATTTGAGTCCAGTTGTATACTGGATACATAGTTAAAGGATACATAGCTAAAAACAACAACAAAATCCAAACCAACTAAAACTACATTGAAAAAACAACAAAACCCAAAATAACCAAAACAACAAAATCAGAGACTTCACTATGCAATTCAGTGGGGGGACAGTAGTTGCTTTGACAAGTGCTAAAACACCTGCTAGAAGAAGTGATACAAAAATATTAATTACATACAAGAAGACTCCTCGGTGTTCCTTTAGGTCATCGCTCTGTACAGCTGTAGAAGCAGTGAGAAAACTCAAGTAAATAATGAAGGAACAGGGGTAGTAGTGCTCATGGATTTCTGTGAGGTTGGTGCGTATCAGAACAAACTCTTTCACCTAAATATCTTTTTTTTCCCCCACATTTAATGGCTGATTCTCTATGGATTTTACTACTTAGCCACTGAACGAATCAATGAAAAATATTTCTAGTCTCCAAATACTGACTCTTTTGTTTGTTTTTCTGTGAGAATGCAAATACTGACCCAGTTGGTATCGTGACAAGAACCATTGGGTAATGAATAAGCAGAGGCAATTTAACTGTGCCCCTGTCTTAGCTGCCCAAAGCAGTTCCCAGCTGTTGTCTTGGCTAGGATTCAGCATGCATTTCGGAGGGCTTGCCCAGTTTCTTGGAGGTTGGCATGAATGTGAATTCATGCCTGCCTGAAAAAGACCCTGTGGATTAGTTCTTAGAAAGCAGACTGCTATTTAGGTAAGTCGTAAGTATAGTAGTAAAAAAAATAAACTAGAAGATGACTAAGATTTAGGGACCATGGGCACAATCTGAACTTTATTTAAAGCCTCCTGAATTGCTGAAAAAGACTAGAATGGAAATGTAGGGACTTTTGTGTACATGTTTTTAGGTAAGAGAAGCTTAAAGTAAATACTGTTCTTTCAACCTGTACTGGGCTTTGGTGCCTTTCGTCCACAGTTAAAAAGAGCTTTTGCAGTATATTAATCCTCCAAGTCTTCAGAGACCCAGAATTCAAGTCTTGTCAGTGGAGGGGAGGAGGGTGACTTGTGCTTAAAACAGTAATAAGGAAATGAAAGGAAGTGGGTGCATGGCTAAATTCCAAGGGCATTAGCAACATTTCTCTTGTGTCAGGACAGCTGATTTCATTGTTACTGACTTTTTAGGGATTAGGTTTTTTCTCTGAAATGCATGCTTAAACAAAGAAGTATTCTCTGTTTCCTATGGATTCCTTTTGAAATCTGACTCTTGTAGTCTGAGAAGGACACCCCATCATCTGTATGCCAATCCTAGGGATAGCACATTTTGATAGGGAAGGGAAAGGGGATAGAATTCCCACTTACTGGTATCTGAAGTCATCTGGCAATACCGACACTATTTTATGCTCACCCCCACGCTCTCAGAATAGAGAACGCTGTTTGTTTGGCTTTAGTCCTAAATGTATCTTCCACCTGAAAGTGTTGCCTGTGTGGAGAAACCATCTATTAGACTGGGACTGGTAAATTAGTGGTTCCAGTTTCTGACTGCTGCCTCCCATGCTGGAAGCAAGGCTGAAGTGGCAGCTTGAACAGGCATTACCTGGTACAGGGGACAGGCAGGCTCTGACACACAAACCATTCCAATGGGGTCTCTGACACACAAACCATTCCAGTGGGGTCTCTCTGACACACAAACCATTCCAGTGGGGTCTCTGACACACAAACCATTCCAGTGGGGTCTCTGACACACAAACCATTCCAATGGTGGTCTCTGACACACAAACCATTCCAGTGGGGTCTCTCGACACACAAACCATTCCAGTGGGGTCTCTCTGACACACAAACCATTCCAGTGGGGTCTCTCTGACACACAAACCATTCCAGTGGGGTCTCTCTGACACACAAACCATTCCAATGGGGTCTCTGACACACAAACCATTCCAGTGGGGTCTCTCTGACACACAAACCATTCCAGTGGGGTCTCTCTGACACACAAACCATTCCAATGGGGTCTCTGACACACAAACCATTCCAGTGGGGTCTCTGACACACAAACCATTCCAGTGGGGTCTCTCTGACACACAAACCATTCCAATGGGGTCTCTGACACACAAACCATTCCAGTGGGGTCTCTGACACACAAACCATTCCAGTGGGGTCTCTCTGACACACAAACCATTCAATGGGGTCTCTGACACACAAACCATTCCAGTGGTGTCCCTTCCTTGGAGTGCTCCCGTGGCTGCTGGTGAATATCAGCACTGCTGTGAATATGAGACACTTCAGGGGCAAAGCCAGTTTAGGGCGTTTCTCCTGACTCTTGGTGCTAAAGGTTGCAGTTACCTAGTCATCAGGTCTCCTTTTATGTTCCAGACTTGGTCTATCTAGGCTTTTTCCTGAAGTCTGAGAGATCTCTCTGGGAACTGTTCTGTTATGGTTTATTGGTAGTTAAGGCCATAATTGCAGCTGCCATCCAGAAGTGGCCATTTTTCCTATGATGTTTTCCTTTTATTTGCTCCCATTTTTTCCCAGTTGAAGTGTACCTAAATATACTTTCCTGTTTGGTTTTTTTTAGCAGTGTTTTTTTTTCTTTTTCCCTTAGATTGCTTTGTATGTGCTGTTTTTAGACTGAGCTTTGAATGTTCACTGTAGGAACTGCAAAAATGAAATGGAAATCAATGACTTACTGCCTTAGTGACCTGGTTAAATCTGTGCATAGTCTGTGAGGGGATGAGAACAGTCCCATATTTCCCTCACCATAGATGAAAGAAATAAAAGAAGAAAAAAAAAGGAACAAAGAGAAAGTGTAGTATACTACCTCTTTATTAACCAGTTTACCCTTGGCTTTGTCCTGTGTGGTTGAATACTTTTGTTTTGTTCTTATGGGTTTTGAAATGCAGATAGAATCAGAAGTATTCACAATCATGTACTTAGGCAAATATAGGGTAGTTTTTATTTCATTTGAAGAATTACTGTTCCACAGCTTCTGTTTTAATTGACTGCAGTCTCTTACCTATTGTTCCTGTGATTAGAAGCTGCTTCTATCACTAGGTCTTTGATGATTTTATTTTTCTTCTTTCTGTTTCTCTTTCTTTAGGTCTGAGCCCTAAGCTCTGACAACTTTGACTTTCTGTGCAGGATAGTTTTCCCACTTATATTTTCGACATTGTTTATTGCATTTCAAGCGTAACCTTTGAAATACTGTCCCTCACAAGAGTCTGTAGATCCTTTGCCTCTACTGCTAACATCTACTGTAATCTAAAGTATGTACTATCGTGCGACATTCTTTCCCACAGAGCAAACTTCCATTTTTGTAGATTTGGTTTTCAAGGGCAGGTCTGCGGAACTGATAATCTAATATTTGCACGGTCTGGTTTTCCCTAGCAGAGACTATCTAGAACATAGCTTCTTATATTTGTCTTTTACTTAATGGCATGGGTCTAGATGTGAAGGTGACTAGAATTCAGCTAGTTAAAAATTTGGGAGCGTTCTTTTCTTTTATGTTCTCTGGGCTCCTGGTATTTTTCGTCTGTGATAAAGGTGTATACTGGACTGTTATTTCTTTCAATTCCCTTTAGATGGATTACAGTGTGTCCTGTCTGCCCAAATTTATAACACATTTTTCTCCCGAAGCTGGCAGGAGACTTTTTGTATTATAGAATATCTAAGGAGGGCAGCATAGTACATCCATACTGTGTGCATTTGGCAATCATCTAAAATGGTAGTGCAAAACAGCCATTTTGCAGGGCAGGAAAACCTTCTTGCCACCAAAAGGATATTCAATAATTTGTGTTATGCTACACACTTTGTCTTCTGGATTATAGGAGCCACTCCAGTACTCTTTGCAGCATGTGCAAGAATTCTCAGTCCTTTTCCAGGATATATAATTTGGCAAGATTATGAGAAAAAAACAATGTTTCATATTCCCCAAGATGTATTTTCTGACTATATGTTTTATATTTGTACCAGGCTAATAAGTATGTGTGATTACTGTTCATAATTCTTAGATCTGGTACATATATGAAGTTTTTGTTTTAATTTGTTGGTGTGACTGTACTGTATAGTCACTATTTTTATTTTAATATACTACTTCTACAAATCTATCATGATGCAGCTACACTGGATCATTTATTTCTTTTTTCTATGTAGAAATATACCACACTGGTATAAATTTTATCTTGTAGGTGCATTCATGCCAGGACACTGATTTTCTTTAAATGCATTGGTGTAGTCAGTGTAGTGCAAGCATTATATGCAGTTAAAGTGTTTATCACTCTACCCTAGAGAAGGTGCAGTTTATTTCCATGGGTACATAAAAGGTCTGAACGAGATCCATACACTTCTACCAATGCCCCACTTCAGTGTGCAGGCTGGGAGCTGCTCATCTGTCCCAGTGAGAGCCATTACTGGAGGTGTGATTATGCTCGTGCAGACTTGAAGAGTTTGGTTACCTGATGCTGCCATCTCATCAGTAGAAGGAAAAAAAAAAGGAGCACTTCATAATCTGAGCTATTTCCCTTCCTCGATAAGGAACAGTTCAAATACAGTTCAGAATTTTCCCCACAAGCATTTATTTTATATCTATTCCTACGACCAGTAATACAGTTGATGTACATTTTTTTTAATCTTGTGTAAAAATAGCATCTGTCAAATTCACTGTCTCCTGCCAGTTATTATAGCTGATGCTCTTAATTATGGTTGCAAATCTGTGTGGCTTGCTGTAGCAGGACTGTTCCTTCTCTTGCTGACTCTCCCGTGTCACACTTGTACTGTAGTATGCACCCGATGACTACAATGGCCTGATTCAGCTGAGCGATCAAGCCAGGAGTGTGTTACAAGCACCGAAAGAGTGGGTCTGTTTGTAACTCTTTGTAACTTCTGAAGAAGGTAAGATATGACTGGCAGAACCTGTGTCTCCAGAGGTGAACGGGAAGGGAAAGAAGGGCTTGGTGATAGAGATTTTTTTCTTGTGGCTTTTCCCCCTTATCAGCTTGCATTGGGATCCTTGCATTAGTCCTTCTGCTTAAAAAATCAACTAACCTAAGGAAATGGGCCCCCTGTGATCCGTGGTTGGGGTAGCAGTGGTGGAGGTAGTGTGATTGCCTGGTTCTGCTCAGGTGGTGTGTTAAACTTCCAGCAGGGTTTATTAGTGCTTGTTTCTCATGTAAAGCTTCCAGTCCAATATTTTACTTTTAGCAGAGTGGTAGAAAATGATTTTTTTTTTCTTCCTATTGCTACAAAGCACGCACTAAGGTGTGGGCAAAAAAACCCAGACCTCTGGGCTTTGTCTTTCTGTATGATATAACTGGCTGGAGATTAATATTTCTGTTTCTTGATCTCCCTAATGCAATGTGAGCTATTACTTTATTTTTTTAGGAGAGGTTTTTTGGGTATAGTGACTTTCTGATGCAATTAACTAGATTTGCTAACAGTAAACTTGCCTGCATATTTGGCACTAACACATAATTCTTAAAGAACTCGTTGTGGCCTATGTGGAGTACTGGATGTCCCAGTACTATTGTATTCCATTCAAAATGCTACTGATTAGTCAGTATATTTTTTTCTCCTTAAGAAAAAAAACCACAACAAACTTTTAGTACAAATATGGCAATCAAATACTGTGCCTTAAGACAATTACCTTCATAGACAAAGGTACTTCCACGTAAATCAACTCAGTTGTTTTCAAATTAGTTGGTTTCTCATGATACTGTTGGATCTGCTGGGGAACAGATAGACTAGAGGCTGCATGGTCTGGTGATTTAACTGGAAAACCAGATCAGCAGTAGGTTTCTACTATGTATGGCATGGAAAAAGTCTTTGACTAATTCATGGAGTAGCTCATCCTGAATTCTAAGTGGCTCAAAGTAGTATTATACATATACCACTCCTTTTAGAATAAAAAAAATCCAGAGAAAATATTTCTATGAATCTGAATCTAATTATAAAACACATATGTACATAAAGAAAATCTGTTTCTATCTCTATAAATCCATATGAATAAGAACTTAACCCTAGTGTGTCTTAAAATGAAACCGAAGGGGTTTATTTAAATTTTTAATTATGTTGCGCTCAGAATGCATAAACTTCTCTGCTAGCTTTCTGTGCAACTCTTATAACATGAATTTCCAGATCCTTACATTGGTATTACACCAATAAACTATGTTTTTAGAGCTCTTCTCTGTGCTTAGAAGTCTAACTGTGCTCCATGTGTGTTTTCAGCTGACTCTAACCTGCAATATTAAATTTCTGTTCTGGGCTGGTGGTAAATGACTTCATCCCATATGGATTAATAACAAAGAGCTTGTTTGGAGTAGAGCATCTTTTAGCTCAGATTTGTGACTTAACCCAAACTGTGTTCAACTTTCTCTTTGAGCACAGTGTTATTCTGAAATAAACCAAGATTACTTCCAAACTTGAAGTGGGCTTTAGACATGAGGGTTTTTATTTGTCTTTGAATTTCTTTCTGTATGCTATTTCTTGGCTAACTTTAGTTACCTGAGAAGAAATAATGCAAAGGTCTGTACTAACTCTTATGCATGCTTTTGGTTTCTAATGTGTACCATTGCTTATATCTTAAGAATATTTGTACTGCCTGCTCAGTGTTTGGGTAAGTGAAGCTCTGGCATGTACGTGCTTTATTTCCGTATGTTTGAATGTAAACTGTCAGAAACTGCTCTTGGTAATAACTGAGAACTCTATTTCTTACAGTATACCAGGCACACAAATTCTACAAAAGTGAAACCCTTAAATATTTAACCTTTTATAAACTCAAGAGGACATATGTCACATGAACCTAACTTGAATTGGGTTAATACTCCTAAAACTGGTTGGTTCTCCAGCATGGTTTTGTCTGACACTGTTTTCTCCAACAAATTAACCTTGTATGCTGAGCTTTTGATCCTTCAGCCTTTGGTTTAGAAACTTCACTGATATTCATTTCTATCCAACAAACAGGGGTTCCAAACTTACCTTGGAAGTACTTCCTGCATGTTATGGGAAATGGATGGAGTACAACAGGGCAGACAGATGTCTGCTTTGAACTCAGCAATTTGGAACTGCCTTTTAAGACTTTATGAGGGCTAATGCTCTCCAAAGTAAATCAACTCCAGTGACTAAATAATCTCATCTGCTACCCTGCTTTTTCTTCTTAACCTTGTTAAAATTGCAATAAGTACTTATTTCAGTTGGACTGCACCAAATTTTACTTCATTTTTCTGAAAAATCTTTCTTGTGCTGTATGCCTGTGTTGAGTTCAGCTCATCCTCCCAACACAGAACTCATAGCAGCTCTTTTATTTTTTGTGTATGTGTTTTTGTTTGTTTGTTTAACTGTGTGTGTGAGTATTCACATGCCTTATATATATCCTTTGTCACTTGGCCAGTAGTCCACATAGTACAAGAACTGTTCATTGAATGCCTGGACTTTCTTGCTCCATTTACCTTTTATTAACATCTACGTCTTTATTTTCTTATCAACCTTTAATTTCAATTGCTTCTCTAGCAAAATTTTTGCATGGAATTATGTCTATTCTATTCAGCACACCAGCAGAACAAGAGCTGCTGCTGTTTGCCAAGCTAAAAGCTGAATTCTTCTAATCTTCAATCCCTTCTCCTCCTTCCCACTCTCAACATCCAGAGTGTTTTCACCACAGACACAGGAGTGGAGTGAACCAGATGTGCAGCATTAAAAATTGCATTTCCAGCTGTGGTCTCTGGTTCATAGTTTTTTTCTTCTGTCTTCTTGTACCATTGCAGCTCCAAGCAGATTCCATCCTCATGCTTTACAGCTTTAGTGGCCAGCCATGGCGAGGCATTGGTGACTTTTTCCAAGCCTGGATCTAGCTAAGAAAGCAGTGGCTGAGAAAAACGGACAGCTCCTGGGAAGCCGCTGTGTAGAACTGTACCTGGCTAACTAAACTCTCTCTGGGGGATGAGGAGAGAATGTCGCACTCAACACCGTGCCTTTTGCAAAATAAGAAGGTTCTCCCTTGCCACCCAGGCAGCAACAAATGTGCCTTTCAGCATAACAAGTTGGAATGCAGAGTGGTAAATGTCCTGTACTTAATTTGAAAAATGGTGCATCCAATGCCAAAGATAAGTGAAAGCAAAAATAATGCGGTTAATTTACTTAATTTCTAATGTACTTGTGTAAAAATAAGTAAACCCACTCCTGGCATGTAGTTAATTTGAAGACAGTCTAACAGCACTCAGCTATTGCAGCCTTGGGAGAAACGTAGTAGCATTTGAAGTGGAAAGCGAAGCTTGAGTCATTCAGATATTTGTGTGTTTAGTTTTCAGAGTTTACACTTGACAAAGTGTCCTGTTTTTTGTAGAGTTTAAATGTCTTTAGGAAGGTCTTTTGAAATGCATGACTTACCCAGTTCAAAACGTAGATCATATTGATTTTTGTGTTGTATTGTTCTCGACTGGGAAATATCAGGATGCTGGACCCCAAATGCAATTGTGCTTTTTCATGTTTTCATTAGACCTGGTTTTGCAAAAAGCCATATTTGTCTTTCTTACAAGTGTACTGCTGCCAACATGTAAAGCAGAAAAAATAAAACCAACATCAAATCAGAAAAAACCCTCCCTGCCTGCCCATAACTTGCTGCCCCCAGCCGCAAACTTAATCTCTACAGGACAAAAATGGCACATAAACCTGAGTACTGATAAGTTATATTTTTTTATTTAAGCATAATAGCTTTCAGATACTGTATTAAAGATTTTGCTCTAGTTTATGTGCATGCAATTTGTTTACATCTTTAAACTACTTTATTTGTATATTATGAAACAACAAGATATGTTGGAATCTCAATTCTCTAGTGCATGCTTTTTTCTTTTTCCCGTGTGTACATACATAAGCTAGAAGTACTTTTATGTCATGTAGCATGTGTTTAAAAAAAGACATCTGCTGTAGAAGCACTAAATGACTTTGTTTTTACTGTGCCTTACTTCAAAACCATTCCAAGTGCAATACCAGCAGAGCAAAATGTAATGAATTCTGTTGTTGACATGTTCATGGATGTCTGAATTGATCCTTTTTGTTAGTGTACAATTTGAGTTGTACTTTAAAGAACTGAATGATGTATGCTTCTTTATATTACAACAAATAAAAGAGATGCTTACTATGTGCATTGGCTTTTGAAAGTACATTAAACTTTGGTTTAATGTATGCTTTGGTTTAATATATTTTCACAGAGCATCATTCTTTGATAAATAACCTCTTATACTCTTCTCTCTTCTCCTAGATTTAGATAAGCATTTGTACTTTGAGTGAATGGTATGACTTTTCTTATGTTTTTGTTTTTGTTTTTGTTTTTCCTTTTTGAGTGTGCTGGTAAGCCAGAAATGTGCGTGAGGCATGTTTCTGTTGTAGTGGAACATTTAGGCAACGGTGATGTAACTGTTTACATGCTTAGTGTTCTCATTCTGTTGCCAGAGGAAACAAAGTATTGAACTTGAAATTGTGTTCATGTTTGGATTTAATTGACCTAATGGGTCACTCGCTTTTCTGTGCAACCCAAAATGCTACATTTAAGTTATGATGGAGCCAGTCAGCCTTTTTATTGTAAAAATGGAGAAGGGGAAGGAATCATGTAAGATAATAGGGTTTATTTCTCTCTAGTCAGAATTATCTCATGCCAGATGCCATTTCATCATTAAAATCTCCAAAAGGAAGTTTCAGCACAATTGGATGGGACTAGAGGAAAAGCTTTTACATTATTTTAAAGTAGAACTGTTTGCATTACTTTGTTTCTAAGATTTATCTTTGTGAAATCTGCCACAAGCCTTACTTTAAAGTAATTGAATAGTAGAAAGGATTGCATAATTTTAATTAACATTCCCCATGTGCCTTGGAGGAGAATGCTTCTCCCTTTTAAAAAATTTGAGACCTACATAGTCCGTCTATTAAGACTGTTACAGTCTGCGTGGTCCAGCTGGTCACATCTTAGTTGTGGCTTGCAATCTATTGAAATGTCTTATTTTTCTCTTAAAAAAACATATGGAACTTGTGTTTTTCTGTTCCTTGGCAAGCTGAGCCAGGGCTGCAGAGGACCACCTCAATTAACATCAGCCATGATTTACACAGATTCCCCCTTACTCCTCTAACACTTTCTGGATAGTTTCAATAATGGCAGTTCTGCTTTTTAAATGCATGTCCCATGGTAACATGAATGGAAATTGCAGACAGGCTCTGCCCTGTGTAAAATGTGTATCTACCTGTCTACTAAGAAGAGGCTTAGCCATCACCACTGCTGTTGCAATCCCTGTTTAGCATGAGATGTGGAAACTAGCTATAGAAAGTGAACTTGGATGTTTCAGGCTTCATGTTTGTGCGTGTACCAAACACACACGCAGGACTTGGGAGCAGTATCCAGTTTTTAGCAGTATCTGAGTAAATGACTGCAAGAGCGGTGACAGCATTTTGGATAGAGCAGAGACCCCAGGTGGGGTCTGACAACAGGCCCGACCTGGGCGTGCTCCTGCGCCGAAGGGCGATGTTCTTGTACGAAGGGAATGAAGGGGGGGAGGAACAGTTACGAGCTGAAGTGCTGCTGGGGTGGGTGGTGGGTGTGTGAGGGGGAGGCAGGGCCAGCCAGACACCCAACGTGGGATTAAACCTGTACCAGTTGCCTGTTCCCCCTTCCCGCGGTACAGCCGGGCCTGCCCGGGCCGGGGAGGTTTCCCGGGGTCCCGGAGGGCAGAGGGGCCCGGAGGGTCTGTGGTTCCCTCCGCCGTGTCCCGGCGCTCACCCCTGGACGGGAGCAGCTTTCCCCAGCCACCCGCACGTCTGCAGGAGGCGTGTGGAGTTTCCTTTCCTCAGCTGAGGAACAATCCCCCGTTGAGCCGCCGCTCCCCGGGCCGGGGCTGTGCCCGGTGCTCGCAGGGTCTGTGCCTCAGGGGTGAGAGAGGCAGTGCCCGGTGCTCGCAGGGTCTGTGCCTCAGGGGTGAGAGGGGCAGTGCCCGGTGCCCGCGGGGTCTGTGCCTCAGGGGTGAGAGAGGCAGTGCCCGGTGCTCGCGGGGTTTGTGCCTCAGGGGTGAGAGAGGCAGTGCCCGGTGCTCGCAGGGTTTGTGCCTCAGGGGTGAGAGGGGCTGTGCCCGGTGCCCGCGGGGTTTGTGCCTCAGGGGTGAGAGGGGCAGTGCCCGGTGCCCGCGGGGTTTGTGCCTCAGGGGTGAGAGTGGCAGTGCCCGGTGCCCGCGGGGTCTGTGCCTCAGGGGTGAGAGGGGCTGTGCTGAGGCCAGAACTGCTCCGAGGGCGGAGCCCTCAGGTCAGGCGGGTGGCTGCTGGAAGTTAGCTGTGCGTACGTTTTCCACCTCAGCTGTGCTTCTGTGAGCAGCACGAGCCCAGGTAGCGCCGGCTGGGGGCTGATAACCTGCAATTATGCTGTAGAGGCCTTATAGCCATGAGCTGGCTTCAAATCCAAGAGTTCTTCACAAATGGAAGGTAAACAGTTGCATCAAATGTCTTTGGATGGTGGCTTCTGTCTCTGGGGAAGGCTGGGAACTTGGGGTAAGGCCTAAATATTTTTTATTCTTTGATGAATGCATTTACTCCTTGAGATTGAATTTTTAGACTATGCTGTGTTACAAAGACATCAGAGGGATTGCTGTCTTTACATGCGTGTGGTTTAACAGAATAACAAAAATACAGAAAGCATTAAGCTTTAACTCTTTTCACCCAAGAAGTGAAGTTTGGTAAAGAACTATCATTTGACTTTTACTATTGTTAAAGAAAAGGTCCTCACAGCCATGAAACTTGATTATCAAAAGAAGCTTCTTCTGTGCTTGGAAACAGCAAAATGACTTACCTGCATTTGTGTTGCCATAATGTATAATTGAGGAATGAAATTAGCATTGTTTGTATTTATTTCCCTAGTTTCATACTTCTGATACTGCTGCTTTGAAGATGATTCCTTTACTCACTTCTGGTCCTGTTCTCTTGATACTGATAATTTTACCCAGAAATGATTTCTCTGTTGGACCATCCCATAGGGTGTTCCTGCCCAGCTTATAGAAAAGATAGTTTATTCCTATTACTTTTGTTTGAGATGAGCTGAGACTGAAGAGTTAGAAATGGGCATTCTCTGTTTCAGTAGTTGCAGCTGTGCTTCTGAATCAGGTGTTTGCAGTTGGAATTTCTCCATCTGCAGAGCAGACTTACTCTAGGCAGTCTTATAGTTTTGCTTCTTTCTGTAAACTAAGATATTTTCAAGGAATTTTTATTAGCAAAATTCAGTTCTTCATTTTTTTAAAGAAAAAAAGCTCTTCAGCTCCTTAGTTTTTGAAACAATATTTGGTTTATTTTAGTCAGTTAAATGAACTGCAAGGCTGGCAGTTTAACCTGTCATGTTCTGTTTTGTATAGAACTGTATTTGACAAAATCTGTCGTAATGAATTTCAGCTAACTGCTTACAGTATCTGCTAAAAGCCGATGCATCTAAAGATGTCTTGAAATGTTCTAAAGCAGAAAATTCCTGATCTGTGCCAAGGTTTGCCTATAGTAAATTTTAAAATTTTCCTTTCTAGATCTAATTGTTTTACAGATTTTTAAAAAGAAAATTCAAACTAAACCAAGGACCTGATTTTTTTCCCTCCTATTTTCTCTTTATATAATCAGGTGAGGGCTATTGTATTATTTCTTTTATGGTGCGTTATTATAATAATTTTCCTTAACCGATTTTTTAAAAATAGGTGTTTTATGTTGCTTTCTGTGTGCTTGCTGATAATAAAAAGAGTTAAGTAAAGTGCCTTCCCTTCTGTAAACACTACCAGGTGCTGATATAGATTGTCTATTTAATGTTAGCGGTGTCTTTGAGAGAATATCTTTTGCTGAAAATATATCTAATGGCAGGATTAGGAATTTTTAGATCTGTCAGGAGCATCGGTGGATGTAATTTGGTTAAACCGTTGGCTCGGCCTCTCCTGCCCCCGCTAATCTTTGCTGCCAGTAGATGTCCCCGCTCCATCGGGCTTCGCAAGGAGGGGGCTTGGGACACCGTGCTTTGGGCCGGGAGTTCCCTGTTACCAACTGCCACGAGAGCTTCTGCTTACGAATGCCAGTGAGCATTCTGGTGCTTGTTCGTCTTAAAACCGGAGGTTGTTATGCTGCCCATGAAACTACTGACTTTGGTTTGTTGTGTGTGTCTTGGGTTTTTTTTAATTTTGTTCTCATTTCTCCTGTTTTAATTTTTTTTCTATGTGTTCATTGATATTTGATACGGTTGCTTTGAAATGTACCAATTGATTTTAAATTGTGAAAAAAAAGAGTTGTGTCTGACTCTGTTTAGCTGGAAAAAAAATAAACTTTTTAGAACTGCTCTACAGAAAACAAATTAATACAATATCTAATAGAATCCAGTGGAAATTACTGGGCAAAGAGATGGCTTAAAGTGTCACCCAGATGTGAACAGACTGTGTTAGAACATAAGAACTAAGGGACTAAAACATAAGAAAACTAAGGGACTAAAGATAAAAGCAAAATGACTCTTCAGTCTTCTGGCTTTAAGAATGGAAACATACACTAGTAGCATAATGTTAGGGGTTATAACTGATTAAATCTGGTAGCAAAACACACGACTGCAGCTTTCAGTTGGACAAGCATTTGCTTGTGATGGTTCTATGCTCCCAGCTGTAGAGCTGAGTGTGGTGGTTGTGCTTTGCTGATTGATTTACTTGCTCTTGGCCCTGTGGTTGGCTCCTGGTTTCTGTGTCTGGTGAATGACCTCGATATTGGCAGCGTTTCTCTCAGAGAGGTGGTGACTTTCTCATCTATTTGTTCAGCTCCTCCCTGCTGGGGGTTGTAAACTACTATTGGCCAGAGAGTAAGTTTGCTGTTCTTGTTGGTTTTGATCCTACTTCCAGCCTACTCCAGATCCACAGCTGCTAGATGTCCTGGCGTGGGGGCCAGATGTCCAGAAGACACGGGGACTGCCCTCTTCCTGAGGCTGCCTTTGCAGAGCAGGCTGTGCACGTCCTCACAGGGAGCTGGAGCTCAGCAGGGGGAGAACCAGATTTGACATTTTCTTTTCCCCTTCACCTAAGGCCCATGTCTGATGTTCTGGTTCAGCCCATATGTGTTAAATTCCCTTGCAATGAAAGAACAAATGGATGATAAGGCTTGTTATCACTGTCAGCCTTTCCCACATCTCTCAGGTCATTTCCTTTGGTCTTGCTTGAGCACCATAAACTGGACAGTCTTTGGGAATTCTCTTTGTAGAGGATGCCATGCATGGTAATCACGCAGGCTATAGTGTGTACATAGTATAGAAAGAAGTATGAAATGGGACAGGTTTTTAATGTTTACTATTAGATCTGGAGTTGCTCTAGCACTTGCCACAATTTGGGACCTGCCTAATTTGTTCAAGAGAGAATTCTGTGAAATAGCAGTGTCGGGGGGGGGGGGGCCTGCATATCAATATTTCTACTACTTAACAAATAAACAAACACTCTCTCCCACAGCCCTTACCTTCAAACCATGAATTGTCTGTTGTAAATTTTTTTGCTTTGAAGTCTGGGAACACTCAACAGGGCCTTCTACTGCTCCTAGACCTTCTTTGACATCCTACTCTTGTTGAGCAATGAGTAAAAATATGACCAACAACGTGTTGTGTTGCTTTTCGTTTGGGAGAGCAGCTTTTTACAACAGACCTGACGAACGTGCAGTTGTTCTGGTTTATACCAATCTCTTGTACTGGCCCCTACCTTCTGGCTTGGCTGTTACAGCATTGTACTTTTGAAAGTTTTTTTGTTTGTAGCTATTTGATTTTAATATCCTCTGTTATCAGCACTTAATTTTCTGTTTGCTGGGGGTAGGGAAAGACTTAATGTGCTACTCCCATGGGTCACTTGTGTGTGTACATTCCCTTTTAAAATAACTTAAAATGTTTGCATTTCAGGCTTTTAAAGTACGTATTTGTATGCAAAGATCTTCAAAATCTTTGGGTATTTTTAAAATAATAATATTAAAAAGTATGCCAGAGCAAAATGAAGGAAACATTGCTGTATTTCTTCTTACCAGTAGAACAGGATTGAGGTGGAAGGAAGCAGCAGCATAACTGAGGAGAGGAAGAGTGAAATATATCATGGTACTTTGGGGAGGGGGAGACTTGCAGAGTTTGTGCCAGAAGCTCTAAAAAACTGTTGTGAGTTTGTTGGAAAAATCTCTGATGTGTGCAATGGAGTATCAGTAGAATCTAGCTTTCTTTCCTGCATTGGAAGCTTGTGGGTTTGTCAGAAAGAGTGAGATCTTTTCGTGCTGCTTTCTGAGCTAATTCACTGTTGGGGTCTCTGGGGACTGCCTTCATCACGGACGGCAGACACACGAGGATCTACTGTGAGAGAAGCTAAAGGTGGTGGAACTGGACAGTGGAAAGCTGGCAAGGAGAGATGCTTCCTCATCTCTAGTCAGGGCATGAGAGGTTAAATGAGGAAAGGACAGTCTGAGCTTTATCTGGAGCATAACATTTGTTGACTACAACTTAGTCCAATGAATTCTTATTTAAACATGCTTTAAAAATATGGGCTCGTTCCCATTGGATTAGGTGTGTCTTTTGTTGATGTAATGCACTCCTTGTGCAGTCGTAGACCTCACTGTGAAAATCCACACAACCTACGTGGAATATTAATTGTAGTAATAGCATTAATTTAAAATGTCCTTGAAAAGGTAAGGACTATTTTTTTTAACAATGCAAAAACTTAGAAATACAATCATTTTTGCTTGTTTTTTACTGACAATGAAGTAATCTATGCCTGGGAAATAAACTGTAAGATTTTTTCAAATGCTATGTATTTTGTGTGTGGTATTTACCTCTGAATCCTTCCTAAAATCACTTTTCAGGAGTCAGGTCATTGTATCCCTGATGAGATCTGGAGAGCAGGTCAGATGATGAGCTGCAGGCTCTAAGTAGATATATCCTAAACAAGAAGCTAGAGTTGGGATTATAGCTGTTAGTGGCCATGTGAGTAGTAGACCATTTCTCTTGCTTGTGAGGAGAAGGCTCAAAAGGATGGCAGCAATGAAAATGTGACTTCTGCTTGTCCCTAATTAATCTTTTACTCAGCTAACAGATATTGGGGACTGATAACAGCATGTCAGTGTTCTTCTTACAGGTACGAAGTAAGCCCCCAGAAAACAAATTCTGATTTTTGGGTTGTGGGGACGGTTTTGGGGATGATTTGGGAACGAAAGTATATTTTAAGGCAGCTGGCCTAGACACTGATGATGCACCACAGAGAGCATGCTAACAACAGGGAAATTGTCAATTGCAGTGAGGGCAATATTTTGAGGTTTTTTATTATTACATTTCTGTTCTGTTCACTGGCACCAGGAGATCATCCAATTGGGGTTTGTTAGATACAGCTACTCTGAGGAAATAGCCCAGTGCTGCTGTAGTGTAACTCACAACTGAAGTGGACCTGAAGATCTTCCAGCTACTACAGAGCAAGTGCATTTTTGGATATTGTAGCTTTCAGACTTTGTAATGACTAGGCTAATGAGTCTTCTAAGGATTTAGAGGGTGGTATGATTTCTGACCTGTTCTGAACAGGAAAAGCAGGTTGTAAATGTGCTGAGGAGGCAGCCTGCAATGTTAGCCAATGCTGCAGCAGGCTGGGATGAGCTGCAGGCAAGGACAGTTCTGCTGACAGACTGTTTCTTGGGGTAGCTGTGGGCAAACCAGAAATGGCACAGTGACCGTGAGGAGGAAGATCAGTCCCAGCCCGCTGTAGATCTAAGAAAGCAGCGCGGGCTCAGCCCAGTGCAGTTCCCTGGGAGGCTGGGCCAGAGGGGGCAGAGTTACCAGCACAGCTCTGCTGGGGTGCTGCTCTCGTGAGCTGCACTCACAACTAGAAGTTATAGACTTGGGAATCTTTTGTGACAATCAGGATAAACCAAAATGGGGGAAAAGGGGGTTTGCTGGATACAATTGCAGTTTATTCACTGCATGCCTGTCACTGAGCAGAAATGAAGGCTTAGCCTCTAGATATAGAATAGGAAATTGGATTTGAAATCAGAAGAAAGAGCCAAGGGACTGTTTTCCTTACGCCAGATCCTCAGTTTTCATTCCCTTAAAACAAGGCTTATTTAGCAAGGGAAAACATGCAATATTTGTGTTGATATCACTGTAAAAAACACACAACTTTGAGGAGTAATTATGGAGCTGGTACCCTTGGCTCTTGGAACCCTTGAACTTGTGACTGGCATTTGAGTCAGAAATTTTTCAGAAAAGTTATTACTGAATTAGAGTAACTTTAGAATTCTATTAAGCAAGCACAGCATGTCTTTTCAGAAATTCTTCTCATTCTTATGTATTGTTATTGATTTCAGAAATATTCAGTTTCATATTAGCTCTAGATATAAAATTTGTGAAGTATACAGGGAAAAAATAGTTGCAGTTTAACAGACTATGCCACTGAAAACTGAACTCTGCAAACTCTTTGTGTAAGAGGACTTGCATTTTTTTCTGAATGCTCAAAAACCACTGCCCTCCCTGCCCCCATTTGAATGGTTTTCTCTATTGTTCAGTGTACCCAAGAAAAATAAGATTCTGTGGTTTATAATTAATTTTATTTTTTACCCACATAAACCATAGGGTGTTTTTTGAATTTTCTTGTTAAAAACACTCCATCTTTTGTCCCCCAAATCTACAGTGGAACACCAAAACCTAAAAGACTATTTTTTTCAGTACCTTTCTTTTTCAGTACCTTTCTTTTTCAGTACCTTTCTAACACGCAGTGCTTTGCAGATCCATGTTTAGATAGTGAGAGAGCAGCTGTGCTGTGCAGAAGGTAACTAGTATGACAATCCCCTTCACTGGGAGATATTAGGTTGGAGAGAATACCAGTTACCTTCTCTTCTCTCTTAAATGGGTTCTGCTGATGGGCCTTAGGAATTATATAATAAAATTTCATACTTGCTGGCCTTCAATCACTCCAAATTTGATAGATTTACAAGATGTTTTTCTTGAATGGCAAATGAAATCTAAGGTCTGAAACTCAACCTCACTTCTTCACCCATGGTGAGGTCTGCAAATAAATAACCATCAGTAATATGGAAAATAATCCAAAATACTCCCTGTCCCTGGTGGCTTTGTAGTGCCAGAAGGAGTAAAGTATGGTAGGTTAGTTTTGTTTTTTAAAATATGAAAATGAGAGTGGCAATTTATAGGAAGGGTGACATAATTATTAGGGGTGTGAAAGGAAAGCTTTTGTCCTGCCTTTTGATGCTCAGGTTGTGCTTTCGTAACACCTTTGTGGCATGGCCTGGACTGTGTTTCAGATCTAAGGATCTTGCACAGGCCTGGTTTTTGTGTACTCATTCCCTTTTCAGAATATAGCCAGCATGAGCAGGCTGGGCCAACAGTGTGCCCAAAGCATCAGCCAGCGCTGCCCAGGTTTGCTCTGATATGCCCTACGTCTAGATTTCATTTGTGGAATGAGCTCAGCTGGTTTTGGTTACATTTGAAGCATGATGTTAATATTTAGTCTAAAATTATCTTTGTATTCCACATAGGATCTCAGCAGTGAATAAGATCAGCAACTTGTGATTTTTTCTTTTTAACTCGCCCCCTCCCCTAAATTGTTTGGACTTTCATTTCAAGGCACAAAAAAAGAACTTTTTTTTTTTTTTGTTAAAGTGATTTTCTGTGAACACAATAATGCAGTTCATTTCAGGCCAATAATCAAACCACACATATAGCCTTTTGTCTCAAATGTATTAAAGTATTGAAGATAATGTTCTCTTGATAGTGCTTCATGATGGGAAAGCATTCCTCCCTTTCAAAAATGCCTTTGCATTTATCTTACTGAAGTGTTCACTAAAAGATTGCTAATGTGGAGCTTTATAAATAAGCCTTTCTGTACTGCTCTAAGTGTAATTTAATGGACATTTCTGGGAGGAAAGGCTGATGGGAAGGTATTTATAGGAAGTACCAAGGGTGCCTGACAAGCTGAGGGGGATGGTTTGGCTCTTGGGCGGGCGCTCGGAGCAGAGCTGTGGCTGCTGCTGCCCGGACAGCTCTGCTGGGCAGGGTGAGCTCACTCTGGGCCTCCTGTTCCCAGCCCACCCACCATGTTCTGAGAAGAGCTCAGCTCTGCAGCCCTTGTAAACACTGCTCCAGCTGCGTGAAGCCACTGGCGTGGCTACAGTAGTTCCTTGAAGGCCAACCAAGGCCAGCCTTAATTATACAGACAAAAAAGAGAAAATATTTAAATGTTCCCAACACTGAGACAACATGAAGGTTTCCTCTTAACCCTACTATAACACGAACCTTTTTTTTCTGAAGGACACATTTTTTCCTTTCAGAATGGCTCCTCTTCATGAAAGCTCTCACTGAATCATTAGTCCTACCTGGCTGAGCCTCTGAATCCAGCCTCTTTTGCCAGGTATCTTCTTTCTTACAAAGGAGATTTTTCATTGCAAAATTCTGCACTACTTTAGAAAATAGGGCTGTAGAGAGTTGGTTTGGTTTTTTCCTCAATTTTTTGAGACATGCAGTGTGGTAAATTTTAGGATACCAGGAATCTGTTTAGTAGATTTAATGCTGCCTTTCTTAAATACACTTCGCGTGTCCGTTTCTTTAGCTGTGCATCTGTTTTGTGGAAACCACCAGCTGTGCGATCCTGTCTCTCAGAGAGCACCTTTTGTGGCAAGGGGAGAATGAAGACTTTCTGGGCAGTTGTTAACATGGCGGGTGTTGGAAGCGATTGTTTCCTGTGGGTTGGATGCTTCTGTACTGTTGTAGGAATAGAGAAGCACATCAAATTAACTGTTTATATATAAATTATTGATTACTTTTAATTAATAAGATTGAGAAGAGAAGGATGTGTTAATATTTCTAGAGTTCGTCAACCGCCATCTGTTTATTTAAGGTGAATTCAATGATGGGGCATGAATAAGGCATTAACTGAACCTGAGTATATTTTCATAACAGCAGAATTTTGGAGCTAAAAAGAGGGGCTGTAAATAGGAAATAATAGCAACAGGTTGGAGTGAGATAAGGCTCTCTGACCAAGACCTGGCAGGAGGCTTTGCTGCCATTGCACATGTAAGTCACAGACAATATAAGCCCTTGAATATCACTGTCCTGCCCCCTCCCCACACATTTGCTCCTCCCTGAGTGCAGTGAGAGCATCAATCCGAACCAGTCCGATCCTGGTTTCTGAGTTAGGGTTCCTACTGGGAACTGGTCCTTCTTTTCTCCTCCCAAGTGGAATCTGGAATGGATTCACTAAATGACATGGAGGGGGAAAGAAGCAATGGACCTTAAATTTCCTCTGTTTTGGGACTGACTTTAAATGGTGAATTTTTACGTGGGAAAGATCGGTGATGGAACAGCTCGTGGTCAGTAGGTGGTGTGTTTGCTGAGACTGGGACTAAAAGGTGCCCTTTGTAACCGATAAGGCTCTGAAAGGCTTTGTATATGTGACCTGAAATGTCAACCAAAACATATGGAGTTCTGGGAACTGGAAATCACGGTACTTAACAGAGACTTTTTGTTATCTCTGTGGGACATAGTGGAAAATAACTAGATGTAATTCAAATGATGATTGCTTAAGAAAACATTTACCTTAGTGGCCTGCACAAACTCAGATAGTTATATGATACCTACTTGAAACTCACCCGTATTTCAGCTAGCTGTGATATTTCTTAAATTCTTCACTTTTTGTGATTAATATTAAATTAATCTTAAATTAATTGCTGCGTTCTAGTTGAGTGGACATTGTCTTCTGTGTGGACTAATATGATGGTTTTTTGCATTTATTTGAAGTATCTCATGATGGAAAATGAATTAAAACAAAAATAATAGCACAAATTGTCTCTGATACAATGATACTGAAATATCAATACATCCTAAGACATCTTTGTGTATTTGACCAAGGCTTATTCGCTGCTGTGATGTTCTGTCCCTTGTCACCCTTGGGGTTTCAGTATGTGCCCAACAAATGAATGCCCAACAGGGAGCCTCCAGTATGGCCAGCAGCTACTGGGAATTATTTGTGCCTGTCTGGCACATGTGCCTCAATTCTTCCCCAAGCAGTGCCTTTTGAATTGGGAACCTGCTCTGTTAGTATTTCAATTGATTGGATGAAGTACTGGGGTCGTTGGGTCACTTGCTAAAGTGTCCTGATTCACCATATGTTAGGATAAGGAATGTCTTGCTGTTACCTAGATTACTTCAGCTAGTGTGAGTTAAGTGTGATTTAGATCATGAATCTGTGTTTAATCATAATGCTCAGAGCAAGCAGGTTTGTTGTTGTTGGGGTTTTTTTTGGTTGTTGTTTTGCTTTTTAATAAAACACACAGGAGTAGAAATAAATAAACAAGCCCATGTTTAGTCTAGTTGCATTTATACTATGTGAGAAGCTCCCTTTTTGCGCAGTAAACAGCATTGCTCTTTCCCCTTCTGATAACTCTCCTTAAGGGTTTAGCCTTTGTCTTCCACCTACGTGGTGGAGTATCTTTATCTTTTACAGGCATTAGTCCCTTTCAAGTCTTCTAGAGGATTTATACCAGTTTAATCTCTCCTGCTGCCCCTTTTATTCCAGATCGTATTCTTTTCTTGAGTAGGAGAGAGTTGGGCCACCCTCTTAGAATAAAGGCAGTTTCCCTTCGACCTATACAAATGTTTTCAAAAATTAAGGACCTGCTTAGTTTTTTGCCTCAATGAGGCATTGAATTCTCTCCTCTCCCTTGGACAGATGCAGCCCCTTGCTGCAGAAGTTTCCCCGAGGCCGTGCTCTGTCTCAGGCTGTGCACCGAAGGCAGCGTGCCCTGCTTGCATGGAGTTTGTCACTGGCTCTTGGGAGGGACCAGACGTTGCCCTGCACCACTTGGGGGTAGCAGATTTCCAACCTTTTCCCTCTGTAGGCTTCCTGGCATTTTCTTGTTCTCTAGGCATTTTCTTGTTCTCATTGTTCCCCTGTACTCATCTGCTCTGTCCTTAGCCCTGTGATGCTGTATTCCTAGTGCTACCAGAACTTTGGGCTCTGCTTTCAGTTGGATTCATTTTATCTTGGTTAGCTGTCACTACATTAGCCTCTTTTGGGAAAGGCAATATTTTCTGCCATAGTTTATGGTCAGAAAAAGGTATAAGATGGTCCAGTCATTAATTAGAAGTACAAGCAGCAGGGACTTCCTTGTCCCTTGGCATAGAGGGACACTGTAGAGGCCCATGAACCTCCTGATCAGCCCTGTTCGGCTCAGTGCAGGAGGGCCAAAGCTGTTTTCCTCAGTGACCTTTCTGTATGTGAGATTTCATCTCCTATCCTGCTTGCTTGTGTTTGTTTTGTGGGAGTTCTACTGAGAATAAAGTGACTCAAAATACACAAATGGGGAGAAACAACTCAAACTGCATGTGGTCCTAAACCTCCCTCTCAGCTGTAAATAGAAAGCTAAAGCTGGTCTACCATTAATGTCTTGCTTTATGTCCAGTGTCCTGTGGCTTTGGAAAGCTCACAGAGTATAAACTTGGACTCAGGTCTGTGTTTTGTGAGCACTTGAACTTCATTTGCCAGCAAAAGAAACTCCTGAGAACCGCCCTTTGTCAGCTTTTTTCTTACCCCTGACTCTTCTTAGAACAGCAAGTTGATCAAAGTTGTAATTACCCTGCCCCCAACTAGAAGCTGCAATTTGCCTTCTTACAAAAAAAAAAAAAAAGAATCCTAAACCAAGGTCTGTTTTCTGTTGAGAGCAGGATCTCGATGGTATCTGTGTGACTGGTAGAGTGCCAGCATTACTGAACAAAGGTTTGAAGGTGCTTGGTCATTTTAAACAAATCTGAGAGCTTGAGGAACACTTTCAGAACAGCTGATCAAATGAGCTCCATGAATCTCAATAATGTGGTTTCCTTTCTCGTTAACATCACCCCTGAACACTTTTTATGTTGCATGCAGGCAGTTCTGATTCTGTTTGCTGGGTCTATCCACAGCACACCTCTACTGTCTGCAAAGTGGCCTTCGGTGATGTATAAGCTACATGAGTGGATTTTGGATTAAAGAAGTACCAGGTAGCTTAAAAACCATCTTACAGGCTATGTGTGAAGACAATTTAATTGCTTTTTAATTATTTCTACTTTGATTATGAAAGACTAAGTTGCTGGTTAAATATAATATTGAATGTCACTCAGTATTGTACTGTATTAGTCTGCATCCATCCAAACCAAAGAGATTTTTTTTTTTTGTCATAAGTGATAGAATTCCATTTTACTCAGCTAGGCTGAATGGTGTTTGACCTGCTAAGAGTTCATGTACTGTTGGAAAAAAATAAGCATAGTGCAATACATGTTCAAGCAATACAAAACCATGAAGGCACAGTCCCTATGGGGGGGGGGGGGGGGTGCAGGAGAGAAATGGCACATAAAACCTGAACATTAACAGTAGAACATGCCCTGCTCAGCCAGTGATATGTTTAACTACTGCTTACCTAAAGGGTGTTCTTGTAGCTTAACTGCTAGCTAGAAAGTATATCTAAAAAGAACTTTGTGAGAAATTTTCCTGCTTTCTGCTCTGAAGTAGTTGAAGTTAGGCTTTTGTGGTAGTGAAAGCCTGCACTTGGAGACAGACCTACTCAGTAACCAGAATTTCCCTTCCCCCCCCCTTTTCTCTTTCTTTTATATATTTTGTATTCCTCTTTCTAGCTAAGGAAACCTTATTGGTCTCCGTGTCATTTTAGCAGCTGGATCGGTTCCAAGGGTTTAGGCTCCAGCAACCAACACTTGAGTATCTCAGCAAAACTCTGCTGACAGCCCACAAAATGTATGGCTGTGCCTCTCCAAACCACGATGTCATTCAGCCCAGCACTTGGCCAGGGTTGGATTGCTTGTATACTTTGTAGTTTGCTGCAACTTTCCTATTATAACTTCTGTCAGTGGTGGGGTCAGATGGCAATGATGACATTCTTGGCATAACTTCTTTTTTCATCTCTTAGAAAAAAAATAATCCCATAGTAGCACTTAATTCAGTTTCAGTATTGCCTTATTTGTCCTATTGGCTTGATGGCTCGTACTCCTCCTCAGCTACTGTGACTACAGCCAGGCAATGTCACCGGGTGGTATTTGCTGTTACTTGAATCAAGTTCTCCTTGACCTCTCATATTTGCTTTCTGTTGAAGATTTTATAAGGAAAATTTTATTCCTGGTAAGGGAAGAAATGGGGGGGAACATGGAATTGCCCAATGCATGTATTGGCAAAACAGCATGTGCTGATTAGTGGCAGCTGGAGACAGAAACAATTGCAGCAGGAACTGATCACACAGCACAGACCTGAACATGAGCTGTTGTAAGGGAAAGGCAGGTGTGAGCAACCTTTACTCAGGGAGACACTGCCTAGAAAGCACACAGGGTGATGTTGAACTAATGGCAGTTAACTGGAAATCTGTTGTGAACTGAAACTGTTTCTGACCTGTAAATGGTTGCACCTTTATTACGATGCAATTCTTACATGGCAGACCTCAAATTAAACCTTAATTCATTAAATCATAGAGAACCAGTGCTCTGGACAGGCTGTGCAGCAGACTCTTCAGGCACTTGTTTGAATGAGAGGACCTGGAAAAATCTGTTCTGCATCAACTTACAGAATTTCCTACTTGAGAACAGTGACATACTGATTTATAAAAGGTGTTATCTTGTCCTTTCCAATACACTGTAAGATATCCGTACACTGTAGCTTGGCTGGGATACACCATGGAGTTTATGGGATATTTACAAACAGATCCTTTTATTGCAGTGAGCAGAAATTATGATGCATGTAAGAAATGCTCAGCTATTCTGTGTGTTTGTTGCAGTGGTGTTGCCCACCTGGGCAGAGAGAATCCATTGCCACCTTTTGTACTAAGCTGTAGTTATTTAGGAAGGCAACTCTGCCTTTCATGCCTTGTTCTAAAGAAATGCTAAATACCAGACTAAATCTTGAAAGGTGATGTTGATGTTCCAGCCAGTGCTATGCCAGCTTTGCTCTTGCTGCATGCAGAAGCTCTAGTAAGTTTGGCTTAGGAACTTTGATACCAGACTCTGCAGTTGTTAACGTGTAGAGATGCCTATTTGTGTAGAGGTGCCCGTTTTTCTAGAAACATTCACCTTCCCCAACTGCCAGGATTTTCAGAAGGCTGCTTCCTGTCTTCTCTGCTTTTTATTACACAAAGGACCTCTCTAAGTCATCAGTCATGTATCATTCCATTGTCACAAGAACTTGTAGAATAGTTGTTCCTTTCCCTCGAACTCTACTTCACATATAACACTGATTATCCAACACTGCATTCTCAAGCAAATAGATTCATTACTGAGTCTTAGGTGCATCATTTTCCTTTGATCAAAAATTCAGAAAAGAACAGATTTGCAGTAGCTCTTCTCATATACTAGAGGTGAGGTGAATAGGAGAGTATGAGAGGATAGAAAGGCACTGGTACCAGAAACAAAACTGGGGAGTCTGATTACTGAGACTGGTGGGAAAAACCCAAAGCAACACCTAACAAACAACATCTGGGTTCAAATATCACTGTCAGTTATTGCAATATGACTATCAGAGTTATCTGTTGGCATTGACTTCTTGATGTAAAGGGCCGGAGCTTGCTGAACAGAACTGCTCTTTCTAGTTTTCAGACTGTGTTGCCTATATAATTTTCAGGGCCCTTTAGCCCATGCTAGATGTCATCAAATCTACTTCTAGTAGATTCTATTGGTTAGTTAATAATGATCTTAGACCAAAACACGGCCTTGCTGAAAGAACAAAGAGTGACTCTAGTATTTTGTTTGTTTATTTCTTTGCTTATTTGCCCATCCAGTTTTATTACCCTCCTCTTAAATGCTCGCCTTCCTTATCAGCATGTGTATGTGACTTGGGTTTGTGAGAGGCGTTCCAGGTGTTTCTTTGTGGCACTGTAACTCTTTGTGCAGCGTCTTGGGAGGGCAGGATGAGGTGCTGGATGAACACAGAGGGTTAACAGACCATGCTAGGACAGCCCCCAGGGGCGGCTTCTCTAAGGCTTCAGGCAGGAGCTGTTGAGCTTTTCCTGTACCTGCAGCTGTTGTGTTTCTCTGGGATACACAACTGCATAACACTTAAATAGGCATTTTTGTTCGTTTTGGAGGAGAGCCCTTGTAATGGGAACAAGAAAGACTGCAAACATTCTTCCTTCCAGCTCTTACAGCAGGTGTCACGGTAATGACAGTAAGGAAGAGATAAGTATTTTTTTCAGTTTCTAATAAAAAAGACAACAAAAACTTTACTCTAAATTTGCAGAAACAGCTGGAGAATTTGTATAGCCTGACTTTTCTAGTGGGTCAGTCTCTTCCAAAACAAGATTCATGGTACATACAAGCCTTGCAAAGTAAATATCCTATTTTTATTGCTTCTATATCTTAGTCTGGTTATTTTTTTTTCCCATTTTCTTCTGCATATAGCAGATGTTAACAAAGGTAACAGTAGGTTATTGTAAAATAATTCCTGTCTTAGAGAATCTCAGCAATGACTGCTTTTTGTGGATTAAGAATGATTGATAAACATTATCCTTCTACCAAGCAAATAAAGTTCAGTGTTAACTTCCATTACTGAAGATGACTGTATGCAAAACTATGCAAGAATTTAATATATAGGAAATCCTTTTTCATTTCCATGGCCTTTCACATATCCTAATACTTTACTCGCTACAGCAGTGGCTAGTTCCTGAATATATTATTGTAAATTAGGTGAATCCAAGGGAAAATAAGAGGTGAGGGGGACTATTTGCAAAACTCTCAGTCTCACCTAATTCACTCCAGTGGAGTAGGTGTTGGATTCAGAGCACACAGTGGTATTTTGAGTTAGGCATGGAGAGTGACAGAAGTCCAGAAACAAGCAGAAGGGAAGAAAAACAAAAGTAATGCTGTGGAATACTGTAAAGAAATAGCAGCTACGATATGAGAATTAATAGGCCTTGATATCTGCCAGCATTTCCTTTGGGCTTGGGTCCTAAATGAACAAACTTCTGGTTACTCTTCTAAAGGAAAAAGACCTTAATAAGACATTTCTTCTCTCCTATCACTTGAGATACAAAACCAGTGCTTGCAAGATAGAGTGATGTTTTCACAATGCCTGGAATGAAGTCTCCTCTCTCAACAGCACAGCTTTGGGTGTCAGTGCTCAGCTCTGAACGCCCTGGTGTGACTGCAGATCCTCTCATCTCCCCTACCCTGTCAGTCCAAGGGAATCAGCCTTCAGCCTATTTGCATCTAAGGACGACTTGAATTGACAGCAGAGCAGACGCAGCCAGTCAATGGCTTATTGCTGGGGTCGGTGTGTGCTAATTATATACCGGGTAATCACCCTAGAAAACATGTGAACAGCTTTCAAACTGCCGGGGCTATTTTTACTAACCCTCAGCTATAATTACTGCATGTTCAGTCACTGGCACTTCAGCTGCCCCTTTCTGTTGTATTTATAGACAAAAAGCACCGGTGAGGGTAATGGGCCAGGGACAGGCACTCCAAGGAGAAGCTAATCCTGCGCTGGCCGTGCTCTCCCGGGAGAGCCGTCGCAGCTCCTTTTCTATCCTGGGCAGGTGGGAATTGGGAACCCAAAGGTCAGAGCTTTTGCCTCCCTGTTGAGTTTGGGACACTCTCACATGTCACTGGGCCTAGGGATTCCACAGGTAAGTAAAGGTGCTGTAACAAAACTGCAGGGAGATAAAAACCTTTTCACTACCACTATATCATGAGATAAGATACAGGTTTCAAGGCCTGACTCTACCATACTTTTCCCAAAGGCATTTCCCTCAGTACTGCTTGATCAGCCAAGAATAGGCAATAATTTAGACTTTGTAAATTATTTGTAATAAATCTCACATTTATTTCAGAAACAGTTTAACTGCATCTTGCCTATGATAATATCCTTTCAGGAATGAAAATTACTGTTTATGATGTGTTCCCTGAATAATAATTTCTGGAATAATTTCTCAAAATGATCTTGTCATTGTCTAATTGAAATGATATTGAAAATAGGAAAGCCACCAGTATTGTGCAAACTGATACTCTGCCAGCACTGCCGATCACTTCTTACGTATGTAAAGGGTCACAGTTGCTGGCTCTAATCTCAGTTGAGCCCCATACTCTTATCAGATTGTTCAAAACCACCACTCTTCCAGGGGGAATATAAAACGTCCCTCCTTTCGGTGTCACAACGGAGCACAGCTGTTTACCACTGCATCACAAACAAGGAGTTTCTTCCCACTCTGCATCTGGATCTGCATTTTAAATAAATGACAATGCATTTGCATTATTTTTATTTATTTGAACACTACGATTTAAGAGCCTAAATGCAAGTTTTTTTCCCTTTATTTCTGCAAGTAGCACTGCAATCATAACTTACAAAATGTTTAAAATACAAAATGTACATGAAATTACAATACAAGGCTCTGTAAACATCTAGAACTTAATCTTTATTGTCCACATTTTTAAATATAAAACTTCAATTTGAACGATTTCCGAACCTCAGGAATGACATCCAGTATGAGTATCAAAAATAGAGTTTCAAAGCTTTGTATCAGAACAAAACTATTACGTTCTTTTCATTCTTTGGTTTAAAAAGGGTGGCAGTTCCCTGATAACACATAAGTTTTACTACAGAAATTTGGATTGCTAGTTATAGTCATTTCAAACTCACCCTCCTCCCCCTGGTTAATATGCTGCCCCTTAATTTTTTTTTAACATTGACCTTTGACCCTCCTTATAGAAAAGCTACTTCATCATTAGGCTTTCCTTCAGGATAATCTAAATTATTTAAAATTTTTGGAAAAGTACTCAGGGAGAATACAGGACTTAAGGGCAAGGAAGTGGATGCCAACAAAATATCAACAGTTGCCGGGTTCTGCTGTTTAATTAAATTTGCATAGTCGAATAGAGATCCTGTGCTTTTTATATCACTAAAATTATAGAAGATTACAGTCTTTACCTACGTTATCACACAAGCTAAAATAAAATTAAGACCCTTGTATTGAAGCTTTTACAAGGCAAATACAAACTGCTTTAGTATCCAAAGCTATTTTTTTAAATTTCATTTTAAATAGGAAAGCGTCTCTATGTCTACAGGCATCAAGGTATTTAAAGGCATCAGAAAATTTAGTGCATAGCAACTCCGGATTGTTTGGGCTCCTGTATTTTAGGTACAGTGTGAATTCCAGCTACTTGGAGAACTTGCAAGGAGAGTCTGTACCAGCAGGAAAAGGAGCATAAATCCCATATAGTATGAAAAGCTTTTAAGTCAGAATTCTCCTACAAACAATGGTTAATGCAAAAGACCCAACACAGGAATGAAAACTGGAACATGCCTCGCCACCAGCACACACTCTGAACACAGATTACACAGTTTACAGTGTTGTGTGGTTTGTTTTGTTATTAAGGTGTTAAAAACACAAGTAGATGTATTTCTGAGCATGTGAGTCCTTTGTAGGATCTTTAACATGAGTAGAGGACAGAGTAAAGCACCACTGCTGAGGACAATTACAATATCACACTTTTCATATTCCAGCCCTGCCAATTTTTTTCTGCAAATTTCAAGATTTGCACCACTGAACAGTACATTCACAAAAAGGATGCTTAAGATTCCCAGCAGGTACATAGTGGCCTAGCACTAAGTTGTTTGAAATAATTACGAACCATCAAGATAGTAGCCTCAGGCAGCACTCTTAAAAGGAAGTTACATGATAAAATTATAATTTCACCTGCTCAACGTACGTCCTTTTTAAAAGTTCATGATTCAGCTATTAGAGAGATGTGATTATAGCAACTGTAATGGTATTGCTTGGACACTGACTTCAGGTGTAATGTTTTGCCTGCAAAAGGCTCAGTGGAAAGTTTTCCCCATGACTTTGCCAAAATGCAACATCAGTAGAACCTGTGTTTCCTCCTGCAGGCATTATAACTCAGCACTGCTTTCCCCTGTCAGACCACTCTAGAGAGAGAGGCATGTGCTCCCCATGTGTTCAACTGCTAAAATGTCCCCAGTTGTCCAAACTGGATCCAATGCAGATAGACTTTTTAATTTTCTTATTCTTTGAGTTAATTCATTCAATTTTTGTTAGAGCATCATGGCTCACCCCGCTGAGGAACTAAACTGAACATCTCGGATGTTCTGACATTCCGTGTCCTTCAGTCTCGCTTTGCTGTGACTGTTGTACCCTGTGTGTTCCATGGAGGAGAGCTCTGGAAATGAGTGCCTTTTGGGGCAGGGAAATGCGTGTGACACAGGCAGTTTCACATCCTCTCCAAGGTGTCCGATTGTAAAGGCCTGAGATTTTTAAATAACTCTGTAAACAGATTGTTTCCAATTTATCAGATCATGGGGGTAAGGGAGATGCATCCTCGGAGCACAGCACAGAGTTCACTGCTGCCGTGGGGAATCTGCTGGATTTCTTTGGTAGCTTCTGCTTCACACCTTTACAATTCAACATGGACACATTACACTACCTAACCACTAATTCACAGTAAATTACTTTGAGCAAACTGACATTTATAAACAGCCTAAATTTAAGGAACTGTAATTGTCATCTCCTTAGGAGTTCCAAGTGGCATGATCAGGCATACAGCATATAAAACGTACAGATGTGATCAAATGATTTATTGCATCAAAAACTTGAATGCCACTGAACTGGTGATTTCAAAACCATATTCTGCAGGGAACATTTAGATCCTCAGCAAATATAAAATTTTCTTCTCTATCTAACATGGCTTTGATGTTACTGTTCTTTAATCTAAAATCCTACTGCTCAAATTTGATTAAAAGTGTAACTTTCTAAGAAAAAAGCTATTTCAAGAAGGAGCCTGTGCTAATAAAGATCAGGAAGATTATCCACAAAGTTATAAAAGTTAAATTTTGGAATGTAATTTCTATCCCAACACTTTCATGATGGAATGGTCTTTTTGCAGCCTATCAAGTAACATTTTCAGTTTATAAACAAGTGCAGATCTACATTTGGCTTTGCTTCCTATGAATCTAAGAAAGAAAACACTACAGTATTCATATACACAATGGCTTCCATGGCATTGGCTTCAGATGACAGGTATGATTTGCCACTGGAAGATCTTACTAAAAAAAAAATTAACAATAGAAGCTTTAAAGGCTTTCCAAAATGACCAAAAGGTGTTACAAATCATCAGTTACAAACTCTACTATCTCTAAGGGAAAGCAGCACACTGAAGATGTGTTTTCCACATTCAGTACTGTGAATATTATAAGAGCAAACTAACCTCTCCACACATCTGAAGCACTTACAATATAAAAGTATTCTACTTAAATGCAAAAAGCAGAGCTTGTTTGTAACTTTAAAACAGTTAAAATATCTGGTGTAGATTCTGTGTGTCCATTTTAAGAAGTCTCTTTACAGCATCTGAGGAACTATAATTAAAATGCTCTGTCTCTACATCAAAAATGTAACCCACTGAAAGGGCTTTGCAAGGATCCACTGTTCCAGTTCATAAAGGCCACAGAGTTGGAAGCACAGTAAGTCTAAAGAGGAAGAGGATGAAGAAATATTCAGAGAAACTGTGAAGTTTTCATGGATGCTTAGTTGTCAGCTTATCCATTACTGGATTCCATCAGATATTCTTGTCTCCAGAGATCCAGGACACGCACGTGCAGGCTGGCTGGCCACTGCTGTTCCATGTGACACTGAGATCTGTGACATATCTCTTCCTATGATCTCATTCACTATAAAAAAAAGAAGAAATATTAGGAAGTGACTGTTTTTATGCTTTCCAAAAGGCAGAAGTCATCAGTATATCCCTTTTAAAAAGAAATATTTCAGTGCTAAGCCTTGATGCTGTTAAGTAACAGAAGATGAAGGAGGAGCCTGGTTTCAGGAAGAGGGGGGAAAAAAGGGTTCTAGTTTCTCTTATTATTACGCGTGTACTCGCCATAGTCCATGCTGGAGAAGCCCTGATGCCCTTGAAGAAAAGAGGCACGTATTCATGATAAGCAGGTAACTGAAAGGCACAGCACAGGGCAGGTTAGTGCAGGTTTCCCCACAGAACTCCTTCTGGTCAAGAGTGTTACAGGCACAACAGATAACACTAGCAGCTCCTGGCTCTTTCAAGCTACTTACAGAACTTCCTCAGAACGTGGATTTGGGTTAACAGAATATTTTTTAAAACTATATACCTGTTTGATGGGCCAGTTTTCTGAATCCTTGCATTTCTGAAGCTGCAGTAACTAAATCTTTTGTTATCAGTCACTTTTCCTATAATAATTAAAATCGACTAATACGCAGTTTGTGTGTCTGTGTGTGCATATACATCAAATTCAGCAAAGTTTAATCAACTAGTACTATTCAAAAGTAAGGGACGTCTCTGTGAATGTGACAAACTAGCACCTAAGTTATCAACAAATGAAAATTTTGGAGTTTTACTCTGAAGCTTAGATAACTGCTGCAGGACACTTGAGTTTGGAAGATGACAAAAATAATTATTTTAATGGATAAATGTAAAAGCTGTGATATATCACATTAAATAGTAATGACAAATTTTAGACAAATATTAGAATATAAGCAAAATCTGAATTATTATTTAATTGGTAAAGGCAGTCAATCCTGTTGTTTTCCAGGACTGAGTGGCAATAGGCTACAGTATCTCTTACTCAGAAAGACTTTGAATATGCTAAGCTATTGAGGCTTTTCCTTTATTACTGGCATGAGTTTGCTTCTATAAACAGACATTTAATGGGACTCTTTTGTTGAGTAAGGATCATTCTTAATAAAAAAACATGTTTTGCTCTGCTAGTAAGATGCTTCTATGAAAATCTTAACAGATTTGGAACCCGGGCTTTTGCAATTTTGTTCTCCTTTTGGTAACTTTACAGAACAGTGTTGATGTACTCCACCACCCTTCTTGGTGCTTCCTTAATCTTCCATAGCAGGATTTAGCTTCCTACTGACCATTCCTGGCTGGTAGAAGCATAACAAAATCAATGTACATGTAGTGTGAATTGTTCTTGCTGCTTATACTGTTCCCCAGCCTCAGCATTGCCTTCAGCGGCAGCAGGAGCATAAGTGGGTCTAAAAGAAAATGCAGTAATATTGTGAATGCACTCAAACTGTGTAACTTACATGAAATCCAACTCTGAAAACAGGTTTTGTCATATTCTTTTAATTTACTCGAGAGAGCTTTAAAAAATCACCTCATGTCACAGAACCCCTATGTACCATGGAGGGGGCATTTGTTATCTAAGAGTCATCACTGCAATGGTTTTCTCCTGCATGAATGCAAGGACAGCTTGTTAAATACACACATTATTGCAGCCCAAAGTTCAAAACAGTTCAGACCAGCTATGTAAAAGCCAATTCCCTCAAGCATTACAAGATTTGCAATTTATTTATTTTCAAAAAATCTTGTCATTCAATGAACTTAACCGGCACTATGACATTGATAATGTGTGACTGCAGGTAGGGCACTTTTCCAAGTATTTTTATTAGGCCACACAATGCCATAAGTAAACATCTGCTAAAGCCCAAGACTTTTGTTTTTTAAACAAAATCTAGATGTTCATTTAGAAGAGCTATGAGCCATCAGCTTCTGTCATTAGCTTGCTCTAACTGCAGGACTTCTAACAGCTCTTGTCCGCTGAATGCTACTGAGCAGTTGGTCTGTGCAAACTGAGTATTGCAACTGTTCAGTACTGCTAAAATTTGGAACATTAAAAAGAACTTTCTGAAGTTCAGTATTTTGAAATTACTAGACAGTTACTTCCTGTAAGTCTTGATGGATGATATGTATCTGTACTGGCATCATCAGCACCACCTGGTCTATACTGCTGCAATGTTTTGTAGTTCCCACAGGCAAAGGTGTTCAACTGAACAGCACGTAGCCATGTGGCATTACATTTTCCTTAAAACACATTACACTGAATACAATAGCTGGTCACATGGGGGTTTATTTGCCAAACTTCTGCATAAGTCACTATGTAATAATGAGTATTGAAGTTCCAGGTTAGTTTGTGTTGTTTTGTTCTAAATAATCATTGATTTGCTTGTAATAAGCTGTTTGGTAGTGCAGTGCTTTTTCTGGCAATGCTTTTAGCATGTGGGGAATACAGATTTATCTGGCTTACATGGATTTACATTAGAAGTATCTACCATTTCTTAGGAAAATGCAGGATCTTGTCTTCATCTCAGCAGAGAACTCTAGTGGAGAACTCTTACTTGCCCCAGTGGCTTTGTTAGATTTGCTAATTTATAAACCCAATGAGTATTCAAAAAGTACCTTTTAAAAAAAATTAGTATCTAACTCAGTGTTCTGTCAGAGCACCATGCAGGCCTCGAGAAAAGGCCAGAATACTTTTACTGCTGTTTATGCCAAGGTGTTTTCTCCTAGACCACCGTCCCAACTAACACATCTTCCTATTTTGTACTTTCCAGGAGTGTCCAGTTCAGCTGTCTGGAACTCGGTGAGCAACAAATGGATGGGGGTAGCCTGCAGACCCCAGAGACTGTACATTGACTAGATGAGACACAGGTGATGGCATAAAGTAGCTTAAATGCAAATCATGCAGTACAGTAAGAAGAGATAAAATCCTGCACAGAAATGTACAAGGCTGAAGGTGAAATCATACAGCATTTTCCTTTTTGTATTAATTTGTGATGGAGGAAAACTGTATTAAAGACTAAAACAGAGAATCCAAAGGTTAGTATTTGAATGCATGAATGTCACCTTCCACCAAGGATCAATTACAGATCATTTAGTGGTCTGTGATTAAACTGAAAACTTAGTTCATGAGTATAACACACATTTCTATAACAGTTGTCTAGCAAAACTCAAGCTCTTCAGGTAGGAAAGGAAGTTAATTTCAACCATTCTGAGAAAGGGCAGAGCTCAGTCTATACTGCTGATGCTTTTCAAACAACAGAAAACTTCTTTCCTATACTTTCAAAGAACACTTTATCCCACCTTTCCTAGTTTTGACTATGGGCTGCTTGGGCTACATTATATGTCCTAGAAATATAGCTAGAAAGATTTCATATGCCCTTTCACTTAATCCTAAAAGCCATCCAGTTAGCAACTGCCTGTTTGGTATGCGTGGTACCAGGTGTTCTCACTGCTAATCCCGGAGCCTGGGCCTCTACTGTCAAGACATGGGGAACCAGAAATCTCTTACATACTAAATAATTGAGAGTATTTATAGTCATTTAGTACCTACTGATCATCTAAATAATTTGGATGATCAGTGTCAATTGAGTGGATAACAGCAAAAGCATTATCAAATATCTCCTGTGCTACACTCCGGGTCACTAATCCTGAAATAATGACTGGACCAGATCACAAGAGAGAGGGTGGCACACACTACACAGTGTACATGTGTGGCATATTCCTCCACTACAACAGTGATAACTGCACTTTGAAAACTTGTTTGTCAGATATGGCTCAGAACAAAATGCAACACAGCTTTTTTAATTTTTTTTTAATTGGGCTATGAAACGGAAATGATTTTAACAACTTTGTCTATTTAATTGACCTCTTTGGCAGTTATCCCAGATTTCAGAATTTCAGCTGTTACTTTATTTGCAATAGTTTCATCTTTTCCTCCCCTAGTATTTATCTAGAATGTAAGCTGACTGGCCAATTTATACTCACAGTTAAAAATGGATTGTGCAGAACAGAAGTTAACATGGTAGAGAGCAAATCAGCTCCAGACAGATTAGATTGCCCGGGTCAATACCAGTGATACTGTAGCGTTGTATTGTAAGGTTTTTGTCATTTTTTTCTTTTTTTTTGCTTGTTCTTCTCCCTCTGTGCCGCACAGAAAAAGAATGAACACGCCTGAGAGGCACTGAAGGTCAGCTGGAGGCTCAAGCCCCTTGAACCCTGCAAATACATTAAGCAGTGTAGTAACACCAATATCAGCAGAACAGAGAAGGTGGGTCTGACTTTTGGATCTGCTGTCAAGCTGTAAAATAAGAGCAACCACTTGTTCGGTTTTACTGGGTTCTTCCCACTGTTTTCACTTCCCACTGTGCTCTGTTTGCCTGGTTTCAGTCCCTGCTCACTGCACAAATGGAGGCAGCCAAAGCACTGGGATCTCCCCTGCCCTTGTCTTTCAGGCCCAGGACTTTGCCTCTGGGCTGCTGAAGGTCTGCACTGGGACAGCTGGCAAAGCCAGTGTTCCAGTTTTGTGCAGGACAGCCAGACTGTTCATGGAGAGCTCTTAAAACTCTGCAATTTGCAATCCAGAGTTTTAAGATAAACTAAAATTAGGTTGAACATTTGTGCAGTCAGTGACACACAAGAGCTGTGGGTGCTGATCTTATCAGCTGTTCCAGTACTGACCAACCCCTCAGGAGAAATTCCCACCTACAGAAAGTGATCCATATTTGCTGATTTGAACAGAACAAACTCTTGTGTTATGAAGCATGACATCATAATGAAAAATTATGCTCTTATTTAATAAATGGTTGAATATTTTGTTTTGGATAAATTAAAAAAAAATATAATAACAAGCTCATAACTAGCATTTATTTACCCTTTCAAGACTACTTTTAACACTACTGAGCAAAGTTTCATAGAATTGTCCATTGTAAATTCAAGACAGCTTTATATGATAATAGTTCAGAGAGACTGTCATTGCATGTATTATAGCGCAGGTTTTATTCTTTCCCTTACTCTAATTTCTACTTTTTCTTTAACTACCTGATTTTCTTTAATCACAAGGTCTTCCTGTAGAGGTTTCTAGACAGTTTTGGTTTTCACCCCTCTGAGTAGCTGAGCAGCAGCAGTTTCACATTCACCTAGGCTCTAAATCAGATTTAAGCAAGAGGTTATACATTACAGTTAGAACTGTTTCTTACTCTTTCAGAGTTGTTGTCTGGCATGTCATCTACTTGAGGACAATTGTCACTGTCACTATCTGTTCTGAAAACTTTTCACTGACACCTTATCTTGGACAGATCCTGCAACATGTCTCTTTTTTCAAAGGGACTTTGGGCATGAGAATCTCTAGTTCCTCAACTGTGAACATCAATACAAAAAACTTTCTAAGATCATTTATCTTATTTTAACCTGAATAACTGATTTGTCATCTGTGGGGCACGTTTCACATTTAATCTAATAGTTTCATGTTCTTTTCTATTTTCTGCATTTGGAAGCAGCTTGTAGTCTCTCTCACTGCAGAGTAATTGTACACTTAATAAGAACCTCAAAAGAGTTTGCAGACAGTTTGCAACTATTTGACCCTTGACCACCTATTATGTCTCAGTGGTTGACCTGTGTCCTATAGTTCCCCTTTCAAGTTTGTCACAGCCTGTAAAGCTGAAACTGCAACAAAACAAAGATTTATTTTTTTCCAGGCAGTTTCTGTATGGTCCTTTGGACCAAATAAAGAGATATTTCCCCTTGTGGGTTCTCCTCATGACTTAGTACTCCACACAGCAGTCATCACACTTACCCATTCAATAAAGGATGACTCAAGTATTCCATTAGTTATTTCCTGCCTTTGCAGATGCTCTGATCTCGTGCAGCACACTAGTTACAGTTGCTCTCCTCTTCAGCAGTATAATTTAGAAGCTATACTCTTCCTAGTTTAACCCTGAAAGTTGTCTCTGCAAGAATTCTGTACTAGCAACGGATACAGAGAGCTTCTCATTTGACACTGCATTCTTCAAGGTACAAAACCGTTTGTTGTAAACAATCTCTCGTATTTGTACCACACTATCTTGTGCCAAATACATAAAATACCCATTATTTTAGTTTTAAAAAAATGCCATTTCTCAACTGTATTTCTCACATGCCAGCATTTTGTGTAAGCATGTTTCTCTCCAGGTCTGGGTCTCTGTCTGTGTGCCTTTTTTAAAAGGGATCTGTCGGTGTACATTTCATAAGCCCAAGTTTGGGGTTTGCCAACCTGTGTGCTATTCTTTAGTTGATGAGACTGGTATTTGTGGGTTATTTTATTACTTAACTGAATTTTCATTTTTCAAGAACTTCTGCTCTTCAGCAATTATTCTGAACCTATCAGAGTCTGAGTTGCACAGGATATAGTCTAGAACACTGAAATAATCTAAGCTATAACTTGCAATTTACTAATAGTTTTGCTGTTTCAATATCTAGGAGTGTCAACTTAGTGTACAGAGTCCTTTCCCTAGCTTTGCCATTCTAAATAGGAGCTACTTACCTTACTAATAACATTTTGATATGTAAGGAAAGCAGAGCTAAATTTCTTGAAAGATGATAAAAGACCAGTGTGATTTATTTCAGTTTCACAGGCAAACTTAAGGTCAGTTACACACTAATTGTGTGAAAGTTTTATTAAGAGCTTGATTACTTTACTGTTACTAATCCCAAATCTACTGTACACTTACAGGTATTACCCTATAAAAATCACTGGGGAATGTAAAACGTTACCTGTGTTTTAATATATGTGTATATGCATATATATTGGAAAAAAGGGACAGTGCAGTTCTTCGGCATTTTAGGCATGTTTGTAATAAAGTGAAAAACACTTAAGTATAAACACAAATGACACCCATATACCATGCATCAACTTCTAACATTAGTATTTAGAAGAGTCATGGTGCTAATTATCTTGTTTATATGTGAAATAAAGAAGCTGAAATAATAAATCCAGATGTTCTTTCCCAATTACAGTGCACATTCAACTTGAAATCTAGTTACGAATCTGTATTCCTAATACTTAGATAGCTGGTGCACACCACTGTATTCCATCTATTTAAATTGATATTGCTTCATCTTTTTAATAAAGAGAAACATTCCAAATTTCTCAGGTAACTTATCTGGACGCTCTTTAACCTTGCCCATATTTGGCTTAAAATTTTCATATCCTCTTTGTTTTCCTAGATCCTACAGCACTCAGGAAGTTCTGTGGCAGCTCTATATATTTTGAGTGGAGGATTTTATTGAGTGACTGTACACCTGGTTCAGAACTGCTGAATTTCCAACTATTTCAGAATACACAGGTGTCCAATTACAGTAATACTTCAGTATTACACAGCGCTTTTCACTTGTAGCTCATAAGACTATTAAAAGACTTTCCCCTTTCCTTTGTGCTCCAATTTCAAACATTGAAGCATTGCAGTAAGCAGACTCACCCTCTAGATTTTCCACATAGGAGTTGGACATGAATGCTGAATGTTGAGTCCATTTCTCTGTTGAACCTGATGGCTGGTATTCCAGGTCAGAGATAAAACTGTCTGTATCAGAGAAGAAGACAGACATAACTACTGACTGGACTAAACCAAGAAGTTACAGTTCACTCAACGAGGAAGTGATTTTCATTTTTCTTTTAATAGCACTAACTTTAAATACCCAGCTTCATTCACAACTAACTACTGCGTAAGCCGACATAAATAACTGTTTATAAATTATCAGAGTGCTTATAAAACCAGTATCACTTATCTTGTGTACTTAGTTACTTTTCAGTTAGCAGCCATAAAGGTAATGGTTAATATTTTGGATGTCTGCCTAGTTGTATTCATCATGATTTTTTATACTACCTTAAGTTTGGCTTAGTATTTGTGTTAAAGACATTCCTCTGCAGTTTTCTCAATCTGCTTTACTTACTATGGTCAAATTAAAAAGGGCTTGTGCCCCTTGACAGCAACTCCACTGAACAAGGTAGGCAGACGAGTACTAGTAAATAAAAACCTTTATTGTTATTTTCCTATCCCTTAACCAAAGGAAAACTGTCCCTGTACACAGCTATTGGCTTCCTCTTTACTTGTCCACACTGTACTGTACACTTTGTCCAAGGTACTGCTCTGCAGTCAGACCACACACAGATCCAAGTGCCAGATACCAAGATATTATCTTGGCACAGGTGGCTCCTGAGGCTAGGCCATGTGAGAGAAATCCCAGAGGACGTGGCGAGCTGTGTTTCACTGAACTGCTTTTTCCTGGAAGAAAAATCAATGTCAATAGTGTGTTCATTACTTTAACCAACAAGTGTGTGTTTATTCAGTTGTGATTGGTGGCTGTGCAGAGCTTACAACATGTACGGGTTGGATATAGTTGTTTTTTTTTTCCTGTGCAGACCAGAGCTGCCAGTTTAGTAAATTAGGCTTTAACACAATTAACAAAATTACTCTGGACCTTGGCCAATTGTGCCTTCTGGATAGATCACACACTTGTTTTGCCGCATGGTTTTTAAGCCCTGCTTAGGGGTCACTCCCAGGAGAATGAGTCTACTCTTACTTCCTTCTGAAATTCAAGCAGCTCAAATGACTTCTTTGGGTGACTTCTTATGCTTAATTGTTCAAAGTGTAAAGTTACATGTATTTAAATGGGAAGTGGAAAGCTTTATCTGGGTTTCAATGAAAATGTCCACTGCCACTGTGAAGGAAAGGAGTAGATTAAGGATAAATTCTTGTCAAATAATAGGAGATTAAGAAAAAAGAGCATTTCCTCCACCAATTATGGTAGAAACATCAGGAAGTGATATTTAAATAAAGATCTAATGAAACCAGGGAGATGGGCAGGAAACTACCTCAAGAGGAAACAAATTAACATTTGCCAGCAACCCTCTTTAAAGGCACAGCTTTCAAAGGAGCAGAAAACAAAACACTGTCAAAAAAACCTCCGGAGAGAACAGTGCAGTTCATTAGCTCCTAAAGCAACAGGCTGTGCACCATAAGGCAGCACAGCCTATACAGTGAGGGTTATCTGTCACTCTGGCACGGAAACTGATTATGAGCAGTTTTTCTAATTAATTTCATACTTAGAGGGATTCTGAGGTTCTCGTGTGCCCTAACAAAGCTGCCAAAGTATTGAATGTTTGCTTTTATCTACCTTTGACAAATTGTCATGCATAGCACACGGAACATGTCTCCAGCCAGCAGCCTCTAGACCGAAGCCCATGCGCTTGCCTTGGGCACACACTACCTGTTGTTCGGGAAACGTGGTAAATAGAGCATCAGCCTTTTGAAGTGTGTACGTAGCATAAGAGGTTTGTTCAACACACACGTAAGTTAGATAGAACTTGAGCTACCCGGTAAACATATATTAAAAATACCCTTTCTACCTCATAATTTCATAAACATTTGAGAAAGTTTTTTACATCGTAAAGCACTACCAAAATGTGGTCTGTACTGAAAGAATATAAAACCAAACATTAAAACTATTAAATTGAAACAAAAATCAAGAAAGCTGACACCCTTTAGATCTGTTTAACTGATGAAAAATTCATATTTTTATGAATGACTTCTTTGTCTTGACTCATCTCTTAAGTAAAGAAAGTTAAGAAAAGCTTTAAACCTTCCAATTATCTGCACCAGCTTTGGGTCAAAGTAGGAAGTCAACTTAAAATTAGAGCTCTGTTATGGATTACAGGCAGACCAAAAGGCTACTGGAGTTATATCATTTGATTTTCAGGATCTCTTCCTACAGGAAGTCAACTAACTTCCTTTTTTATAGCCACTATCCAATTAGAAGTTTAGCTTGTGTATCCTTTTATTGCTGCTGAACTGAAGTAGGATGGTGGGCAATGGGACTTAAACCAGAAGATGTACTAGTTTAGAAAAGTGGCTTTCCAAAAATGTTTTGGGATACGTGATTGTAGTGTAGCTACAGGAAGTAAGAGTTTCTTAACATGCCCCACCAAAAGAAGTTGATACAATTGTCTTTGTGTGTTTAGGGGAGGGCTGAGTGAATCGCCCTATTGACAGAGGCAACAGTGATCAGTAAACCTCAAAGAACGCTATGGACAGACTGCAGCACACATTTCCCTCACACACAGGCCTTTGTTGTCAACTCCAGAAAGAATTCTATCAGCTGCATTATGTGAAGAATCCCTGTAACTACATCACATTGCTCAGTGCAGTATATTAGCCTGGTTTTGACTCCACATGACCAGCAACTAATAGTGTCAACTTCCCTAACAACAAAAAAGAAAAAGCTGCCAGGCTATAATTAACCCTCAGTCCTCTGTGCTGTGGAGCAGCCACAGCTGATTCTGCTCGTTTGACACCAAATCAGTCACATGCCAGGCCACGTCTGCTATGGCAAACCACCAAGGACACGGTGGGCTGCCTTGCACATCATCCTTCCCAAGTCATAGGCCAGGCTTGCTTTTAATAATTCAGGTTTGATGCCAACTTTACTAAGAAGTACTACTTTTTTATTCAACTGACAAAATAAGGCTGCATGAAATGCTGGAGGAGTACAGTTTTCCTGTGCACATTATCTTTATAGCTGCATAGAGAAGCTGCAGGTGCCTGCAGAGTCACAGAACAAGCTCTGCAGTTATGTGGTACAGTAACAAATATCTCGTTCATGTCTTGGTCATGAGGTCACACTCTGCATTTCTGTATCCTGGTAAACCCAACTCCCTTAAGTCATGTTTACCCCGTTCACTCACACAAGGAGAGAGATGAGTCTGACCCCAGGCTTAAGCATGAGCCTTGGTGCTAGAGGGACATGTGCTGTGCAGTGGAAAGCGGTGCTGAAGTGTCTCAGTGTATTTTTGCAGTGTCACAAGGCGTGCTGAGCTCCTTCCAGCTCTGCTGCTATTGCCAGCACCTACACCACGATGCAGACATGCCACTTGCTCTCATGGAAGAAGTCTCTAACCTCTTCTAATCCTTAAATGGAAATATTTCTGCAGTGGTACAACTAGTTGAGCTTACTTTGCATTAGTTACAAGATGTCCTGTGGCTCTCCGAGGGAGAGCTGGTCAGACACCGGAGGATTTAACTGACATTTTTACAAATCAGAAGTCGTAACTGGTCTTCTCAATAGATGCCTTGCTGTCACAAATTTTATGGACACAATGAATCACCTAGAAGATATGGTCATAACCTCCTTTAACTGCTGAAACCCCTGATGGATAACACTCTTCACCTTTTCCTCACCGCTCCAACCTTTTGCTTTTAAACTACTGCTCAGTCTGGATCTTAACCCATGCTGGGCATGCCGCAAGGTGCAACATTTTGTTCCATGCTTAGGAGAGAGTAAAACCACCTTCGATTTGAGATGTACATCTCAAGTCTGAGCTGCACCAGCAAGACAACAGGTTTTTGAGCTGCTCTCCTCCATTCTAAGCTAGACTCTTTCATTCAGTATTTTCTGAATGCTCCATTGGCAGGACACTGCCTTAATTAAGAATGACCTGTTATTGCATAAGTTTTAATATAGGCAGAAATACAAAGTACAGTCATTCTACAATATTTTCTTATTAATTACTACTTTGATTCTCCAGAAATTAAGCTGAAGCTACAGTAAAAAGCAACCTGTTACGATGTACACATTTTCTAGCCAAGACAGAATAATCTGAGCTTCTCAGCAAGAGACTTTATCAGCTAGAGAGTCATCACAGAACTACTAAAGTGAACGAATGCTAATGGCTTAGAATTCTACACAGAATGTGGCTGACAAAGCAGACTTATTGCTTTATATACACAAAATGGTTAGGGGATTTCTAGTTATGATTTATAGTAAATCCACATACTGGATTTCCTAATCTCCAGATTTATGTAATGGAGATGCAATGAGTTACAAAATGTAAGAGGATTAGCAGAAGGTCATGCTGATTTGCTGAATACAGCCTAACGTAATACCTTCAAAATGGTTAAATACAGCTGTACATGCTAGAAATCTCATCACTGTAGAAAGCCATGAAATCCAGGTAAACTCCCTCCTAAACTGCAAACCACAAGAGATTAAATTTTAGATCAACAGTATTAGAATAGATTTAAATCTAAACTTGACAGTGGGATAGCTAAACCATCACAGTAGGAGCACTTTTTTAAATCAGACTGAGGGGAAATTAATAAGGCCTCATCACTATAACTACACTGAGTCTGACTTTGAGTAGCTTTTTTTTCAAGTGGGGAAGAAATGGGACCTTTATTAGAGGAATATGCAGCAGAGCACATTATGGATGATGGGTATGGGAAAGGATAGAAATGACCCAGCTGCCTGTGTCCTGTCACTGCAGCTGCCTTGTTTCCACCTATTTGCAGCCCTAACTTCCTCACTGTCTATCCAGGGCAATGTTAACCCGGGGTGCTGTGGCAGAGGGCTACTTGCTGAAAGACATTAATGGAAAAAAGGTCCAACAACACACCAGGGGAGAGAAACGCAGAGGGGACAAATAAGAGTAAGAAGCTGCTTTCACATAGTTCTGGTCTGAAAGTTTTACCAGCTTGTGCAGCCTGATACTGCAAAGACCTAAGTGGAAAAGAAGAGTTTTCCAGAACACATTTGAAGTAGTAACATACATAAATATTACTTTGAAATTGTGTTGTGTCAAATGTTTTCTGTAATATAATTTTATTTTCATATCTAGGTATCCTCATGCATGTTGATCCTTGTTTCTTCAACTGAATTAAAAAGTGTTTCCTGCAGGAAGCAAAGACAGGAAGAGAAGAAAAAAAGCAGAATAGCAAATTCTGCTTGAGATTAGAGAAGTCTAAAGACATCAACAGGATCCTGTTGTACAACAAGATAGAGTCACACAAACTTCAGTATAGGAAAAAAAAAAGGAAAAAAGTGTCCTTTATGCAGACACATAGGTGTAGGATCTGCTTTCAATTATGTAATCCGTGTTCACTCATACTCTGAACAGAGCCCAGCTTGCTCTGACTCATAAAGGGCAAAGGAACACAACAAAATTTAAAAAGATGCTCCACTGGTCACTGGCAAACATCTTAGACTTTTCAGGGAAGCTGTAAAAGGTGACTCCAGATGTGTTACACCTTCCAGGACATGCTGGATAAGACTAATCAGATGCTCTTGGCTTGAGCACCGATGGATGAAGCAGCTTTGCAGTTCTGGATTAGTGGATTTGGAGGGGTTTTTGTTGTGTTTTGAAGAAAACACCTAACTGCTGGCTGAAGAGAGACAGCAAGATTCACTTTTAGAAGTCTTGCTCAAAGGAATTTACGTAACTACTACCCAGACTGCCACTTCTGGAGGTGGGGTGGTGGTGTTTTGGTGGGGATTTTTTGTTTTGTGTCTTTTTGGTTTTGTCTTTTTTTTATTTTTTTTTTCAGTTTTGTGGTGTTTTTTTTGTAGTGTTTTTTTAAATCATATCCTGTCAAGCTACGCAGGAATTCCAGGACTGAAATTTTGTAAAATATTTCTTGAAATATTTTCTTGGCAAAGAAAACATCTACTATTTTAATTTTGAAATAGTGCATGTTACTTAAAAGAAAGAAGGTAATTTATGCCCTCAGAGGTTTTTTTTTAATTTTTTGTTTACTTTAAGACTACTGACTTAAATATATAAATCAGTAATCCAGACATGATTTAAAGAATTTCAGTTGGCTTTGTCTCAGTGTTTTGAGAGCTTTATTTGCCTTAATTGGTAACCCTTAAAAACCTATTTTCCAACTAAATATAGTTTCATGTTTGATGTATTAGTTGGGAGAACATACTGTATCAACATTCATTTATGTATGTAATTATGTTTGGATGTTTTTCTTTAATTGTTATAACATTATTGCAGAAAAACCTATTTGCCATTTGTGCCTGGCTCTATTGTATGGAAACTAAATTCAAATAGACATGAAAGAAAATATTTAAATTAATTTTAAAACCAGAGTAATACATTAGATATATTATTAAAAAACTGTTCTTGTCTAAACATGTTGCTGGGTTTTTTTCACTTTAAGCTGATTAAGCAGAGGAAGTATTCACTCATGTTGAGAGAACTGAGCAGCTCTTTAAGACTTTTGGAACAGCAGGTTTCAGACCAGACATCTGATTTGTATTTGCTGATTGAAAATGAAAAAAAGCCCCAAGCCCAACCCCCAGGCATGGCAAGAGCATGGAAGGGAAAGGCAGGGAATCTCTGCTTGCAAACCTATTGCTGCTGCCAAGTGCTATTTAGCATTTAAATCCACGTTCGATTTTCCATATAGGAAGAGTCTTGTTTAATCACCAGTTTTCAGAAATTCTTCAAATTTCTATAACAATCATTATTTAAAAAAGAAATTAATAAAGCTGTGGCCATTTGACTCACATGTACATTGATTATATTCTTCTAAACAATTAACAAGTGGCCATGCTTGGAGTGTGGCTATTACAGCTTTTCCTGTGCTTCGATGTCTTTGCCAGCACAGAAGCAACTCAGTAATGTCAGTCTGTTAAGCCATGGAAATAGTTTCTAAAAGCAACTAATATTTGTGATGTAGGGAAAAAAAAATGGCTTTCTTTTTACTGTGCATCCATTTTAATTTCTGAACAAGTATAAACAAACTGCCAAGATGCTCATAAATGCTAAACACTTCTGCTTACACTGTGAACAGTCTAACTACAGTATTTTGTTGTATTTTATTTATTTCTACATCTTTTGTTTGTGGGTGTGGAGGGAAGAAGGATGAGAAAAAAGTAGGTTCTAACCTGACATGTCCTGAAACACTAGATTTCTTTCTCACTCCTCTATACAGAAGTAGAAAATGCTACTTTTTTTGCTGCATATTGTTTCGCAAAGCCTTGCTCTCCTCTCCTCAGCAAGTCCTTGATAGAGTCAGTCTCTTTCTTCTTTTCTAAATAAAGTTAAGTTGATTGATAAACAGTGTTTCTAAAAAGAGAGCTTTGTTTAATTAAGGTGACCCCTGAAATGAAAGCCCAAGTATATTGGTTTCTCTCATTTTCTTCCAACTGTGCCCTGTCTTTGAAGGCATTTCCTACTAAATTTTGTTACTACTGTCAGGAGGTAACAATAGCAAGGCTGCATTTATGCAAGGAGCTGGGACTGACGTGTATTTAACAGATGGCCCGCACTTAAATCTTTATACTACTGCTGATGTAATTAAATAATTGCTAGGGATGGTTAAAAAAACCCCAAGCCACAACAGTAAAGGCTATTGGAGAAAAGATACACTAGTGAGATTCCCTTCATCAATACCAAACACATTTTACATGTCATTTAAGGCCAGGCCCTCTGTTCTTTCAGTCTTATTAGCGTGACATGTTCTATAATCACTTTGCATTAACACCTCCAATAGTCTGATGTTTGCAACTGGATATTTCTTCTTTTTTCACTTGGTTGGACAGGTTTTGTAAGTGACGCTTTCCAAGTATTTAAAGTACAGAACTTTTACAGCCTGCCTCTAGCACTGAAACGTCCTTGTTCTGTTCATGTTCAACAACTGAATTTCTCAAAAAGGTAGCCAGCATGGAGAAGCAAAACAGCCACTGTGAGCAGAGGTGCTGAATGATGGCAGTGTATCTACAGAAAGTCTGTGAGGAGACTAAGAGAGTGCCAAAATGCACGTGAGAGATTTTCAAAACACTAGCCTGCCCTTCAAACTGGGACAACTCCAAGAACTAAGAATCCAAACTACATCTATGCAACTTAGATATTTTGACTTTCACTGAAACATAGCAATGAGACAACCCGAAAAGGCTTCAAATCAATTCCTTGAATATAAGGTGTCAATGTGTAGGAGCTATCCTCGAGCCTTGTTTTATGACAAAACCAAATTCTATGGGCAAATTAGACCTAAAACACTTGAAACTGTATAACTACAAATTTACAGCTGATATAATTAGTTTTAAATAAGTTGTTGCTTTGGACACAAATATATGACTCCATTGTGATGATACAAATTTCCTTCCGTGAAGAGGATGTGCATTCTAACCAAACAACCCTCACACACACACTTTGCAGTTTCATGTAGATTATATCCCAGTATTAAAATATTATACCCCACTTACCATCATCTAGTGTGATGTCTTGTAGTCCCTATGGTTTGAAAATTCAGCTCTCGATCCTCAGGTTCGGGTTTAATGTTAATAGCTGCCCCATCGGGTGCAAACGGAGATGAGTCGCACACGGAGTGGTGCCCGAGGGGTGACACAGCGCTGAGAGCCCCAGGGCAGGGCTGGGGGCTGGGGGAGTGCTGGCCTGAGTGACTAGTGGTGGGGGGGAGGAGGTGGTGTCCCGAGCTCGGAGACTGGTAAGGCAGAGGCTGTAGCTGCGGGGAGGAAGGTCCAGACAGCGGCGAGTGGACCAATGGGTGGGAAGCTGTCGGGGACGGTGGATGAAGCGGATGCCGGATTTGTAGAATGGTATGGGACTTGCTGCAGCTGGGAGAAGACTGCCCAAGGGAGAGACCCATTGCAGAAGGGATGGAGCCCTGCCCAGTGCTTGGGCAGTGGTATCCCATTGATGGCAGGTGAGCAGATGACTCTCCTGAATGAGCTGAATGTGCCAGTGGGTGCCCTGCTGTACTTGATGTTGACACAGAACCTGGATTTGAAGAATGAAACTGCACTGGTGGTAGAGCTTGGCAGCCAAGATTTATCAAATGAGGTACAGCTGTGTCTTGAGGAAATGAAATAGCATCAAATCCTTGGCTGGAGGCAGAGTTCATAGGAAGACCAGACTGTCCATTGTACACGTTATTAGACTGCATAGGTGGGTAAGAAGGCCTCACAGAAGGTGCTGATGTTACCTGAAAAGACTGAACCACAGCAGGAGGCAAAACATGACACTCTTCACTTGGACTAAGGTTTCTACCTTGCATGTGTGGCAGGTGGGACACTGCCGAGGTCACCATTGCTGTATACGGTGCTTGAACAGGACACACAAGGCTCCTGGGTGACGTAGACAGCAAATTGTCATGTGGGTGCCCTTGCTCTGGTGAAGGCAGCTGAGTTCGGATCGAATGCAGGCCCTGGACGTTGCTTGTGTGGGGAAGGGCCAGAGATGGAACAGCAGACAGATCCACCTCATCTCTGTGCTCTTGCTTCATTATAACTAGAAAAAGTAAACAGTTTCACAATTCCAACCCATCTGTATCCTGGATAAATACACACCAATTGCTGTTTAACAACCACAATAGCACTGTTAGTGTCGTTGCTGCAATCTCCCTTCTTTTGATCTGTTTTCATCATCTTTGACTTCATGCCTGCTATATTAAACCACAGAAGCCAGAACAACTCTCCTAGCACGTATTCAGAGGTAGTTATCTTCCCTTCTAACACACCCTCCTAAGAAATGTATGTATTTAAAGACATTTGCAACCCAGTTAGAGAAAGTCCAGTATATCTAAAGGATGCACGCATCGCCAGAGGGACCAGGGGGCTGCTGCTGGGCACCACTGAAAACAGGCAGATGTGAGTTCAGTATCAGGCACTGGCAAAACACGAAGGAAATTTTTAGCAGGCTTCAAGCTTTCCTTCGCCTCTGATCACTATGACAGCTGAACTTCGGCAATACAGAAACTAGTTTGAGTAGTGCACGTTGTTTCAATTACAGCAGCTCTTTCAGCACATGCCTCAACTTCAGTGATGGCAACAACTGTTCTTATAATACAGAGTTACAAAATTACACACTTTCAGTTACAGGCTTGGGTTTTTTTAACTATTGATAGTCTCATGAAAAGATACTGTCTTAAGTAGTATAAAAATGTTAACACTTAACAGCTCAATTACTACTTTATAAAACACAGTTAACTAATATTGCAGTTCAATGAACTGTTACACATACATAGATAAATGGATTTTAAAGTGTTTGTGTAATAACAGCTGCAGTTACAATTAAAATTGCTTCTTATTTAGGTAATGTGTCATTACTTCATTCCACCATTTAAATACTTTAAATACAGATTTCTCAAACAAAAACATAGTTTAAGATGTGTAACTATCTTAGGAGCTGATTCTTAACAATAGTTGAAAATTACCAGAAATCTGGTAACAATTAGGCATACCAGACACCTAAAGTAATACTGCCTACATAACACATGAAGGTATGAAGGTAATTTAGAGAACAGCTTATTTTAAATTGTGCAAACTAATGGAAGTTGGGTTGTCAGCATATACACTGGCTTCAAGAAGTTTATATTATATCCATATCCGACTTTAAAGACTCCTTCAGATATCTGGCTTCAAGTGCTACCAAGCAGTGCTTAAGAGTCCCCACCATCACTGGTTCCCTGGGAATTCTGACTGCTCTAAATGGGTGCACAGTTCTTAAAGGAGAAGAAAGTGGCAGGCAAAGAAGCAGGCATTGCATGTCTCATAGCAACCACTTCCACATCCAAATAGGAGGGATTAAGATGTTTTAACTACACTTACAGTTAACATGTTCCGTTTTCACTTCTGGCTAAGTTACAAACTATCTTCTCTCAGTAAGCTGCAATGTGCCAGGATGGGGGAAAAAATATTTGATCTTCCTTGTATCTAACCTGAGGGGCTTTTTTGACATTTTAAAAGAGAAAAAACCCCCATAAACCTGTTCTTCTATGATCTCATTATTCTCCATGTCATCACCAGAGTTATTTAAAAAGCAGCTTCTGAGATTCATCATCATTCTCAAAGAAAAGCAGAATGCAAAAATTAATTCTCTAGAAAATGTAATGAAGAAATACCTGGCTGTAATCAAAGTACTGGAGCTTATTACTCTGTATTTCAGCTTTTTAATTATACAACCTTTAGAAGCTCTTTTATAGCCAATTCAAAGCTAACTTATGTACCTATCAAAGGGACACGACTGTCTGAGTTTCTTTCAAATGCCTACTTTAAAAGCAAAATAAAATACAACTTCTGTGTTTTTCATTTAATACCTGGTGTATAAGTAAAACGTTGAGACTGACTTTTTTTCCTCTTGCCATTGCAGAGATAAAACTGCACCTGAACTGCAGCTGTAATGGTTTTGTTATGGTATGGAGGAACTTCAAGTACGATGTTTGCCTACAGGAAAGTTGAAACAAAAAAGTTTTACGTATCAAATGCAAATGAAACTGCTAATAATTACAGAAAATCTAAAACACTTATTGCAAAATTAAAGCACCCTAATATTTTGAAATTGTCAAACTTCAAGTTAATGCACATTACATAATAAAACAGTACTATAAGCAAATTTTTATTTGGAGACTTTTTTCTTTTAAACGCAAGTGCTCTGAAGATAAATGCTTTAATTAAATAGACACATCATCTAAAGGATGCTTTGTTTATCTGCCAGAGCATAAAAAACCTCTAGCAGTCAAAGAATTGCATTTTGGATCATTAAGCTTTTAAGAAAAATTTTAATGCACTGGAAATAATTTGTCATCTTCGTAAAATTATCTTAAGTTTCCTTTTTTCAGTTTTCAAATTCCTTTTTCATTGCTTTCACAAAAAGCATGCTATTTCCAGTTCCTTCAAAGGGTCATCTTAATGGCTGCTTTACAGTGTTAAGCCAATTTAGAACTCTCCCACTGTCTGTCTGAATTAGCCAGTGATCTACTTACTTTACTAAATGAAGTCTAAATTTCAGAGCAACAATGAAAATGTGTATTTTCTCATTGAATAAAAATAAGCTTTCTAAAGTAAGAAAAGTTGTTTCTCACCCCTTGACACTTTTCCCTAATTATTTTCCCTTCTACCTCCCACTGAGGTCGTCCATCTGTTGAGAAAAATTTAGAAATAAATCAAGCAAAAAGCATTTTCTAATGCACTTCAATAATTAATCTTAAAATACTTAAATATTTATTATAAAACTGGATTTCTTTTCAGTCATAAAGAGGTCATATAAGCAGCAGACATATATTGTAAAAAAAGTGTAAAGTATAGAGATGCTTTATGAGTCTCAATACTACAACCATTGTAAGCTGACTGTTGTGCAGGATTCTGCATTTTAACCCAGTAGATTCCATACAGTAGATTGAATTCCAAAGGAGGCAGTGGGTATTGTTAAGTGTACAGAGTGCATTTACCCTATTTTTCTAAAACCTTTTGAAAAGTAGTTAAATTGCTTCTAACACTTGTGGTTATTCAAACATGCTGATGACTTAGGGGCTAAGTCACCACGCAAGAGATAACGTAAGCCACACCTTTGTGCCCCGACCCACAGGTTATATACATTTACCACAAACACCTTCCCCTGAACCCACAGACCCTGTAGTTCAATTGCTGGGCAAGTTGTCTGCATTGGGAGGGAATTAAATCACCTGGGGAACATCTTTCTGCTCTGACCTGGCATAACCCATATCCTTAACTGAGCACTCGACTCTCTCTCACTGGGGTTTGTACAGGGTAGCAGGAAAGCAGCAGCAGTATTTCTGTCAAAGCTGTTCAAGCACATCGATCAGTGCCCAAATGAAGTTTCAGATTACTATTCAGGACTTTTTTTTCTTTTTAAAACATCATTACTTCTTAAAATCAAACTCAGATAGTGGTTTTGGTTTCAAGAAAAAAACAGCAAGACAGTATTTACCTTGTCCTTTTTCAAAAAATATAATTTTGGATTCTGCAAGAAAATTGGATCCTGTCACCACCATTTCATGACCTCCATTTACTGAGCAACTATTGATGCTGTACTTCTCAATCTGAGGAAGCTCTTGAGCAGACCGCTGAGCTTTTAAAAATATTAAAAAAAAATTATTATGCACAGTTTCAATCATAATGACATTTATTTTGTGATTCTAACTTGAAGAATCAGGGGTGAAACTAAAATGACATCTATTTACATACACAATTCATATCTGTGTATGATTTATCTTTGTTTTAAAAATTATGTTTAAATTGCATAATTACAGAAAAGAAACACCAAAAAGCCATGAATCTCAACAGTTTCTATTTTTACAGCAAATGAAATTTTTAGTTTAGGAATACTAGTTTAAAAATTATTTTAGCATTTTCTAGACAAAATGAATTCTAGGAGAAACTGAGATTGTTTGAGGTCATATCTTGATTCTTTAGTGCTAGCATTAAACAAATGAACTCTCCAGAAGTTCAGCTGTTCACTAGATAATACTTTATAAAGACAAGTAACGGTATAGACCCTTGTAAATGAAACAGTTCTACCTGGAACGAACATTTTCTCTGAGATGAATCAGCTGCCCCTTCTCATACAAAGGAACTACTGAAGCTGCTACGTGACTGCACTATAAGGTATTTTTTACCCTAAATCTTCAGGCTACCACTTGGCAAGAACTGTCTTTATTTAAGATACCTCAACTTTTGATAATTGAGCTTTTACACACAATGCTTTTCACACTTGTTATATATAATTCTGGCAATAAATATTCTCAGAATGACAATACTACTGACACATGCAGAAACATGAGTATAAATTATGTATAGTTAAAGCAATCTTACAGCATTCAACAGGGATGGAAGCAGTCTGCAGAGATAAGACTTTTCCACTAGGCTGTGGGATGTGAACACGGAACACAAGTCGCACTCTGGTGTTCTTCCTTCCAATATCTGTCTCTCCTTTACGGAGCTCTATGTCTGAATTGCGAAGCTTCAAAATACCAGCACAATCGATACTACGGGATGGAGAGGATGGACAGATGGAGCAGAAGAGAAATGGAAGAAAATGAATCAAACTATTGACAAAATATAGACTGTAAGCCTTTCTTTTGTTAAAGAATGAAGTATGTTTTATTTTTTCCCCATGTTATGTTATTTTAAGTGTTATTTTAGATGTCTGAGATTAAAAGAACTGTTAGTGTGAAAATGACAGCAAGTACTCTGTTGAAACATTTTGTCTTGTAAACGTCTAACTGCTGCTTTTTTGAACCTTTAAAAGATTATTTGATATTGCACGTTGTCTAACCTTCCAAGTAAGTTATTTAATATAGTAAACATCATTTACACAGAGCAAGAGACCTATATTTAGTTCTGCCTTAGAAAGGACTAGGGAATGACAAAATCCCAGCTCCCATTCCACACAGCGGTCAGTTATTCATATGAGACACACTTACCTCAGTCAATTAACACATATGCATGAGAGCTTCCCTGCCTCTCTGCTCCTTTACTTCTGACTACCTAAACACTGGTATGTTTTAAGAGACGTGTCTATCTTAATCATGATCCACATTTGTGGAAAATATATTTTCCTATACGCCTTTTCTTTCACCTTTGCACAAATGAAGAAAAAAAAAAGACACATAGCAACCAAACAGCTGATTTATGGAGTGGTGTACCTGGCTGACATATTATTTTCGGGAAGAAGTGGAATTTCCAAAACTTTGGTGCTGGCAATGATTATCTCTTGACTGGCTGTCGCAACTGTTTTCCCAGTGATCCGGTGCACCTGGTAGAAGGCGTGAGGCCGCAGGTACCGATCGTCCGCTGTCCCGATGAACATTTGGAGGTTCACGGGCTTTTCACTGTAGCCCAGGAGCTGATGGAAAAACACATTAGTTGGCTTCTGCTGCATCTGTGTGTGCAATTCTTCAGCAATCAGAAAACTGAGTACAGGCATCTGCCCCCAAAGACAAGTACTGGCAACAGTTACCAGAACAAACGGATATTAAAATACCATTGTTACTATTTTAAAATCTTTCAAAGAGAATTGCTCTATCTACAGAATTTCAACATCAAAGCTATGTTATAGGTCTGTTTCTGATATAGTTTTTAATCAAAGTCTAATTATCAATTTTACTAAAGATCACCTAGATTCCAGAAATACTAAAATATTTTAGTTTTTCTACTATGAAATTGGAATAGCAACTTTTATTAAACATAAGAGGTTTCATGAATGCAAATGTATCATGTTAGGACTGAGAAAATGTAATTAATAGCTGGAAAATCACGTGTGGTGTATTTCTGGTAAAGAAAATATTTAAAACCTCCCAAATTTTGCAAATGTTGATTCATACATCTTTCCTTTTCTTAAATACACATCTAGCCACCAATACGTTCAGTTATCATAAAACAACCTCTTGCTTGAGCTAACAGCAGTAATTCTAGGCACAACACATTGAAACATCAGAAAAAATAATAAATTGACTCTAAAAGAAAAAGCTCATTTTACGATAGTACAATGGTAATATTATCCAGGAGATTTAAGAAAATGAGTGTAGCCAATAGTAATACCAAAGTTTCCTTTAGACACTGCAATTTTAAAACTGAAGCCCATAAAATGTTTCTTATAAATCCATTTTACTTCACCTTCCTGCAATTGGTAGATTGATGCATGCTGCAAGTTATATAATTTCTAAACTGCACTGGAGCAAATTTACGTTTCATTGACTTTGACATCAACTTATGTTCAAACCGGAGGCAGGGCCAGACAGTCATTCTTTAAACGTGGTTTTGTCATGTCAATATTTTTGTCTCTAGGGAGAGTTATTTGGTCACACAACAATATTATCCAAGCTCTTTACAGAACTAACACTTAAAAACCAAACAAAACATGTCAATTTAACCTACTCAGAAGAGTAATTTAACGCCAGTAGTCAGCAGCCCAACAGCCCAAAGCACACCCATATCAGCAATCAGAAGCCCCACTGCTGGTGCACTACTCCTGGCAGGAAGTTTTATGGACCAAATGAATGCCTGCTTTATATATTCAAGTTATGGCTTCAACAGCACCTACCAGACCTATCACTTTTATTAGAGCTTTCTCAATCAAAAACAGAAATTTAGTTTCCAACAGAAATCTGGAAAGTCTTTGTCAAATATGTAAGATCTTTTTGTTCTCCCTGGACTTCTCAGTACAAATACTGCTAAATCCAGCTAAAAAACACCCAACAAACCAAACCAAAATAACCCTTCTGACACTGAGTGGAGGCAGTCTATATTATCAGAGTTGCTTCCTATGTAAAGAAATGTGATAAACAAGCACTTATAAATGTTGCAGTAGATATAAAGAATCTCCTGTGGCCATCAGTGTACCGACAGGTTTCTCTCCATTCATCTGTAACTACAGGAACACAACTGGACCACAAGGAACTTTCCTCTTAGTGTTGTGATGAGAGTGGATCACAGAGACTGTTACATCAGTGAAATACATACACGTGCACAAGTTCCGTTTTATACTTGATGCAGGACTCCAATGTCTTTCCAAAAGATTTTTTTGTTAAATATCAAAGGAATATTTTTAATATTTTCTATTAGTCTGAATTATTTTAGGACATGTATTAGTTTAGCATTTACAGCAGCCATCTTTCACAAGTTCTCAACACTGTGACTCCATCAGCCATTTTCCTCAGAGTTAAAATTAAATCTTAACACAATGGAATCCAGCCTAGATGTGACGTTAGTGTGTTCACTCTAATACTGGGAATTATAAAAATTACAAGCCAGACCTATTCAAAATTTTGACTAAGTTCCAAATGCGGTCACTGTGACAAAGCTAATTTCCAATTAAGGCTATTTTCCCCTTCCCAAACAATGGTCTGTACACAGCAGTTCTAGAGATACTGGTGATATGAAAGATAAGGAGGGGTGGTAGGGATACTCGTAAAAACTAAGCTGGTCTGTCTACAGTCCATGGAGAAAACATCTTCTACAGAAGCCTACACAGAGCAGGAGTTTAATTTAGGGAAGTGAAACATTCCCTGTGCCAGCAGTTGCACTGTTATTGCCTGAGGGACTCTGTGGCCATATACATTGGAGTTGCTCAAAGCCATGTCTAACACTAGTTTTCCCTCCGTGATTCTTGACCCTCTGTGCTCATCCTGAAATCCCATTATGGAATACAGGGCCTGGTTTATGCAAAGCATGTTCTGGGAAAGGCAAGTCCGACACAAAATGCCCACTCCACCACAGATTAGTTATATATCAATAGGTTACCATGTGCATTTGCTGTAGGATGCTCTTGTGATACCAGCTTGTGTGCTTGAGTCATACAGCATGGCAGTACATCTCTGTATCAAAGTAGACATTTGAAACTATTTTACTACAGTTTCAGAAGAAGTAAAAACCCCACAAGACCCACACACTATCACCTTCAGTCAATTTTCTTCTGCTTTATATATTAAATTAAATGAAAAACAAGATGCCCCAAGAAGACTACAAGGAAAATACCGTAATGCAACAGGATACACTTTTATAGTAATTTAGAAGAAATTGATGCATTTCATAATTCCGAAGCATATAAATATGGCACCCCAAAAATTATCTGTAATAACATCAGGACAAACCCCTGAAAATTTCATATATACTTAAGAGCCATGCTAGTGCAAACCAGTCCCAAAACAAATAGAAAGCCAACAAGGCCTCCCCTGAACTAGGTCAATCAGATGCTTCCATTATAGCTTTGTCTCAAATAAATTGCTATAAAGGATCTGCAATGATGTCCTCTTAAAGGTATTGGAACATACATAAATACGGTTAGGTAGAGAGTAGTAACACATTGGCAAGGTAGCAGAGACTTCAAAAATGTATATTTTGCATTGCTGATAATTTATTGCATTTATTCAAGGTTTAAAATAAAAAGAGAAAAAACATTGTAAAGCCATAAATATAAACAATGTGTGCAATACATGTGGCAACTAAATAAGCTAGGGGTGGGGAAGAAGAGAACAACCCCTATTTCCCACAGCAGAGAGTATAATTCAGGGCCTGATTGCAGTAACAGGGCCACATTAAAGGGAAACACATCCCAGCCTTAAGCAAGCAATGAACAGGTTGCACAGTGTCCTCGTGTTCCCAACAGCCCTATTTACAGCAAAAAGCCAGTAAGCCTAATTGGCTATGGATGCTACTGAGACAACCTGATGTGCTAGTGAAACTCGGGGAGCTAGAGAGACTGTCAAAAACATGTGGATAAAAACCCCTCAACCTTTATTATACAAATTTGTGCTTTAGAGTTAACATTTTCCCATAAAATTTTGTTTAATAAGCAAGTTGACAACTCCATGCATGCCATGGATTCTGCAAAAGTAAATCAAAGATTTACAGTGTCTGTAATCAAAGATAAGAGTCTGTGGGGGCCAATGAGCCAAAGCTTCAGTAGGAAATGATCTGCTAGCTCATGGAGAGGATGCCCTGCACATCCCATGTAGTGTCTATTACATAATCACTCAAAGGCCATAGTGAAACCAACACACTGTGTAGCACAACAGAATTAAAGACAGCCCATGTCACACCACTCCTGAGAAGACAATGCTGGATTATTCTATTAACGCACCTGGAAGTTCCCCCACTATATCTAACTACAGGTGAATTCAGCAGTCTGCTGAAGGGTATCAAAGTGTTCTGAAATCCATTCTATGGCTAATCCTGGTGAGAGCAAGCCTTGGATGTCTCTCCCTGTGCAAAACCTGTACAAAATGAGTAAAGCAGAACTTTCTGCCCACCACACTTGGTCCCTGCTGGAGACTGAATCATTATAGGATCTGAACTACCTTCTGTCTCCTAGGAATGGTGTCATCTCTCCTCCAAAAGAAAAATCATATTTGGAGTCTGAATTGCCATTATTGATGCAATACCTGTCTTGTGAATAACAAAGAAGACTTACTACCCCAAATCAACTTCAAATCAGGAAAAATTACATATTTTGGAATTTAAAATGCATTCCTTTTATATACAATTTTGTTCTCATTCAAAAAAATGTTGATTGTTCTTAATTTCATTGATAGTAGGGTTATTGCCTTGTCTGCTTTATGCACAATTCTATATGTTAAACAACCCAAACAGTCAGTAGAACAAAATTCCTAATTGTTTTTCAATGAAAATACCTACATAATTAACTTGAAAGAACATACACTATGCTTTGTTCAAATACATAATGAAGACATGGTATCCAAACCTTTATTTTACCTTAGTAAAGAACACACAATACACACAAATAAGAACACAGTGTCTTTGTACAGACTATAGGTATTTCAATAAAAGCATTTTACAACCTACTGGCAAGTGCTGTAGAATCACCACGATGCAGATGTGTTACAGTAAGTCACTACAGTACCAGCATGCCCCGGATTCAGTCACGGGTCACTTACAGATGGACAGGAACTTGAACTACTGCTCGAGCCCTAGGCAGACTTTCAGGTACACCTTCCAGCATTTACTCCATTAACATGCAGTCCCAGACCTGCTCACTACAAACAAAAGTTACTAATTTCACTTTAAAAAAAAGATAAACCACTTTCCCAGGAGCAGCAGTGTGCTGTAACAACCAGTAAGTTACTGCACAGTGTCACTACTGACCTCTAGAAACCCTGCTCTGTAACAGAATCCTGATCCACCACCCACTGCTCTTCTGAGGAAACTCAGCCAAGTTGTTTTTGTGTTTCTATATCGTTTCCATAGCAAAGGTCAGTGCCTGCGTAAGTTAAACTAAAGCAGGAAGGCTAAAGACTGAAGGTCACTACAGGATAAGCCAGAAGGGCTTCGTGCCAAAGCGCTTCCAGCCGTATTACTACACTGCACACAGGAAACCCAGGCATGGCTATACCGAGTTTATAGCTTTTACCCAGGAACTACAAAGATGGTCAGTTAATGAGAGAACTTTTGGATCATCCAGAAGTTGTACTTTAAATGGTAAAACCATTTCTACGTTCTTAATGCACACATGGAAAATCTTTTTAAAATGTGTAACACTAGATAGTATACACATTGATTTGATCACTGAAGACAGCAGCATTTAAACTTAGAATTTTGTGGCAGAGGTGCGAATCTTTTCCTTGCTGAGAAAAGCAGAGAGGTCACATTAATTAAGAGGCATCGACCTGGAAAAAATAAGTTAGCACTTTTCCAAATTACACAGAGATTATACTGGGACCATATTTGGCACACATGTCATTGGTTCCATACTCCTATCTAAAGGAAACCTTGCAACACATGAAAAACTTGTAAGAAGACTCTTTATAGTCTCTAATACTTGAAAGTGCTACCTCTTCACCCCATCTTCTTTTTTTTAATTAAGAAGGTTCTGTCCATGTTTTTCATTTATTGTTGCAGGTCAAGTATCACCAATCTCTATTCAGGTGTAAAAGCTATTTATCCAGATGTCATTTTGTAAGACATGAAACAAAACTTGAGAAAAATATCCAACAGAAAATATATATTTCACAGTAACCAGATACTTACCAGACAACACTGGTATACTTGGAAATAGTCTGTTTTTCTGAATCAAAGCATCTTCAGTTTATTTACAAAAAGCCAAACACCTAATAGTGTCACTGAATCCAGAACTGATGTCAGGGTTTCATATGCCTACACTTTCAGTCTTAGAATTGAAGGGAAAACATGGAACTGGGGAGGGGAGGTGGGGGTGGTAGGGTAAAAATAATTTCAATAGCTAAGTTTTATGCTCAGCAATCAAGTAATACTGTGATACCAATAACATTCAGACAGTGTCAAAACCTATTTGATTGTATTTTTAAATCAATTTTCCTGCAAAACTTTCCAGCATATATTAGGAAAATGCCATGCTTAATCAAACTTTTACTGAGGCTTACTACTCAAAAGTTTTTTCTTTCATGCGGCTTTTCTTGCTTGCTAATTGAAGATGAAGATTTAATCAACACTTTAGTGCTCCTTCCTCTTTGTGCAATTAATTCACTGCTTATGGCATTACTGGATTGGTAAACTAGGCTGATTAGAAAGAAAGCTTTTACATACAAATAGGCCTCCCTAAAATAGGGCATAGTCTTGAAATACAGGGCATGTCAGGGGTAAAGTTTGGGATACTCAAGTCTTTCGTTTACCAAAGTTAACAATCTACCTTCACCGAATGCACCAGTAACTACATAAAAATCCTCAGTTCAAACATGAACAGGGAAGGAAACACAGAGCTGTGTTAAGAACTACAAGCACTTACTAAACATTTATTTCAGATGGAGATGTCCTAGGCTTTTCAACACCTTGATATGAAAAGCATGTTGTAACTAGTTATTTCCTCCTTGATATTCTCACATGAGCTGGATGCACTTCAGTGACTTCTGTATTCCTTAGAACAATCCCCAAAGTCACAAGGTAAGGAGGACAAAAGAGAAGAATGGAGGCCCTATTCTAAAGGGTGAAAAGAAAGATAAATCTGTTCTCTTGAATTAGGTATTTTTTCCTTTTACTTTGGAAGACTGTCTGAGCAAAAATATGGTATAATTCACCATGAAACATAAACAATCCTAAAGGAAAAGAAACTTTACTGCTTGAATTTCGGTCCACTTTGAAAATAAAATATTATTTTATTTCTTTTTAAAACTTAAAGAAAAAAAAAAAGCAAACCATGCCTTCTAAATGGTTTGCTCCCTTAGACAGGGGAGATGCAACCCACAAGCCTGGAGTTTTTTGGACAGCAATACCAGAGAGGCTTTGAAGAACCAAATATTTTTTTTTTACAGATATTTTTCCACAAGGATTTCACTTTTGAGTGGTTTGCAGTGACTTCCCTAAAGAACTGTGAAGATTGCTGGGTTTAAAAGTTGAAGGGCTGTCTGCCAAGCTGAACAGCACATCTATCAGCAATTACTTGGGAATAAAAGCAAGGGATGACAAGGATTCAAGAGCATGAAGACGAACATAATTTGAAACAAAAGACACAGTGACTAACATCAGTGGTACAATTTATCATGAATTTATCAACAGCTGCACTTAAAAAAAAACTTGAAGCAAACCATATACATAAAATGAAGAAATCAGAGCTCAGAGAAGCTACTGAAAATCAGACTGACCACAGTCATCTCTTGTAGCCTTGCAGGGGTGCAATGAGTGCAGACCCATAATCTTCAATGGACTGTTTCAAAGAGACTGCAGAAATTCATGGAAGAAAACTCCATTCACATTTATTAGGCAATATCTCAACCACTGGCTCAGAAAAGTCTTACCAGCTCATGGGAATTTATTTTATTATTTCATTCTGATTCTGCAAAGGTTATAATGTTACAAAAAGTCTGATTTTAAATATAAGTATGTGAAACCAAAACATCTACTTCCCCTTCCTGAAGTACAGTACTATTTTCTATCACCTGATTATTTGACGTACCTTTCCATCAACTGAGAAGGAAAAGTACATCAAAAAACGTATCTTTGTCTTTTGCTAAATAAACTTATTCAGTTGACTGACCTGAAGATTTTAAAATAGTACAGACCTTCGTGACTGTAACAAAAAATAGTGAGAGATAAAAGGAATAAACTTTATTAAACTATTAGGTAGGGGCACAAATCCAGCTAAAAACATTTTAAAGGTCATCACAAAAACAAACAGGTCCTGCAAAGGACTAAAGCAAACAAGAAATTGCAAATATCAGTGCATTATTGGTCATGGTACCACGTGTTTACACAATGTACAGACCATTCTTCAAGGTAGAAAAACTTGGATTTCTATTTCTGAAATCTCACACTTCTACACACTCACTGCTTGCAGACAGGATTGAAAGCGTTTTAAATACTGACTTCAGGCATTTCTGAAGAGTATTTTAGCTTGTTCCTGTCTAGTTCTACACAATGCAAAAAAGGATATAATTTAATAGCTAAAATAGTGTTAGACTAATAGTCCAACTTTACACAGTGCAGAAATGCCAATCACATGTAACTGGTCATCACACTGTCCATCTGCACTTTGCACTACTACACTCTTGGAAAAGAAAAAAACAAAAAAACAAAATAAAAAGCCTTTACCAAACAGGCGGGGGGCCGGGGGCAGGGAAAGACTGCTATTCCTGGAATACCAACTCCAAATGCTAATTATGCTATGAACAGTTTTTGGACAAGCATTTCCGGGACAGAAATAGGTTATTCCCACATAAGCTGTAAAAGAAACCCCATAAATTGGTTTTAATTTAGAAAAAAATTAGTAAACATATGATACAAAAAGCAGATGACTGTCATCCAGTGTGTCATTTTTATTGTTTTTCATACCAATTACTGCATTTTCTGGATTGAGCATTCAAACATAGTAGATGCATCAATATGGCTTTTGCTATCTATTTTGGTGATTCTGAAGCATCATGGCCAGGCTTTGCCAATGAAGATTTGGGAAGGGCTCTACCCACGTTTGCTACAAGCGCGCTGGTGGCTAAAAAGGCCAATGCGAGACAGACAAGTCCGGTTGCAAACGGCACAGCAGAAGGACTCCTTAGGTGGTATCGACAAGACATGACTCTTTCTGCTTTGTCTTTTCTCCTTGAGAATGAGATTCTGAAGCAGAAGATGCCTAAATAGTCATCAAATTGTTCTTGAAAGATATGTATTTTTAGAATCTCATCCAAAGGTCAACGTTTTTCCCAATGTAGCCCATTACACAGTTCACACAGACTGATACTTATCTTCTGCCTTCTGTATTTATTGGCAGTTTGCTGTCACCAAATGACAGTAGGCAACTACAGCTGGGATACAGCCTGCCTTCTGATTATGGACAAAATAGGAGTAAATTCAAGACAAAAATGAAAATTAAAGAGTGAAAGCCAGGAAGAATGGGAAGGGTCACAAAACACTGAAAAAGTGTGCTATTCATTGGGCATAGAGAAAAGAGAGAATTCTGATATTATACCTGATAGTTCAAGTAGTTACATGCATTGGCCCCACAGAACACCTGGGAAAAGGTGACAGCCACAGAATTATAGGCCAGGAAACATACACTCATTTAGACAGTCCTTTTGTTAATTTATTGTTATCATCTCTGACATTGCTGAATTACATCCTCTCTTGTTGCTTATAGTTTCTTCCACCAGAAATCAGGCGGAGTTTGACAGGCTTTTTGAGAAACATACCTGTTTCAGAATTTTCAAAGTAGTTTTTCAGCTCAATTAGTTTAGTTTCTCTTCCACTGCAGCTCTTCAGTCATTACTTCAAGCTCTGCAATCACTTTAAACAGAGCTGACATTGAATCCCTCACACAGCAGATGACTGTTTCCTTGTCATCAACCAGCAGTGCACAGCCATCCAAACAAACTAGCTTAGATTTAGCATTTCTTTCAGTTTTGATCTTACACTTTTGTTCAGCTGTAGTACTGCTGAGTTGTCCATATGGATTACATGATGCTTCCCCTCCTCTGTTACTGTGAACCAGCTACAGAAATAATTTTGCTTATGGCAGAAGAACTGATGAATCCTTAAACCTTTCACAGTAGAGTAAAAAGACACTTCTGGTACAGGCAAATTCTTAATAGCTACCACTGCTCCAAGTTTATCTTGCATACATGGGCTATAAGTGGATTCTATATAGTGTCTGTTACAGATACACCATCTATTTTAGAACCAATTACCCCTGTCTCTAACTGACTCCCACAGTGTTGAATGGCCACAGGACAGATACTCCTCGCACACAGAACGGCGCTAACAAGTAGCTGTGAGCTCAACAGTCCCTGAGTACATCACATTATATGGTTAGCAAGATGACTGCCATGTAGATCACTACCTTCCCCAGCAAGGGGCCAAAAGATAAAATGGAAATACTTCTTGGTGTGCACAACACAGCTTACAGAACTTACTACCAGAAGTTCTCATTAGATTTAAAATACTTCAACTCAGAAAATGGCAGAAATTGACATGAGTAGCAGGAACACAACATATAAAACTAGTTTTCTTGTTCGAAAAAGAAAAATTCATTTTAGATCAGGAAGCTAAGATATAAAAGTGAAAAACCCCCAAACTATCCCTGAGAGATCTTTATCATGTGCCACTTGCTCTAAAAGGCTTTTCTGGTTTTGATAATAGGCATTATCCAAGTGAAGTCTCATGAAGAACCTTAACCCGTTTAGGTAAAAGTAAAAGCTCATTCTAGCAAATTTTAAGTGTAAACATTATTTATGTACAGTTTGATGTGGGGGAAGGGTGGGAAATTCAAGCAATTATGATTTTTCACTTAGAGCTGTATGAAATGTGACACCTACTTGTTTAAAAGGCTTTGAAGATGCGTTAAGTTCCTACTCTTACCTATGAATTAGAATGGTAAATGTAGACAGTGCTCAGAGGCTACGTCTCCTGGCAATGCACTACAAAATTTCCACATAATTCGGATGACAAAAGTTCAACATGCCACCTTTCTCCTTGCAAACCATTCTGCTAAATTACTTATTCCTTCCCCATGAAAACTGTCAGCCTTATCATGCAGATTCTCTACCAAGGTAAAAGAAACTGTTCCAGATGACATGAATTCACTGGAACATACTCCCAAGAAAGCAGAGATTAAAATTAAAGGTATCTGCTAGTTAGAACATTTTGCATTAGAAAGTAAGAGATTGTCATTACAGAATTTGTTTTCTTAAAGTTGAGAGACATACAAAGCAAAGCATGATGCTCCACTTACTTGATTTCCTCCCATTTGGAAATAAGCTGATTAAATGTACTCACAACAGATGATGCCAAATTTGTCAGAAGCTTAGTGTCCTAGCAACAGGTATGGTACAGTATTAGTAATAGACTAATGACATGCACTAATAGATTAATGGTTTGAAGCTATGTACTATCTTAAAAATCTTTATTTTAAATAATACATCAACTGCACATGCAGAACTACAGAGGTTTCACAGTTTGGAAATTCAATACTCCAGTTTTCTATAAAATTTATTTTTTTCAAAAGCAAACCAAATTGTGTAAAAAGCAAAAGCACACAGGCCTTCCAGCACCCAAAGATGTGGCAGCTGGACTTGACAACCGCTGTTGGTCTGTTCCAACTGAAATATTCTATTCTATTTACCCACATTCTTTCTCATCTCTGACACTGGTTAACACACAGTTATTTTACACAGGAAAATGCTGAGTGCTTTACTGCAGTGATCACATACATGAAAGTGACTGGTCTAAAGCTAAGAGCACCGAAAAGAAAAAAGCCAGAAACAAGCAGTAATGCATATCGTGAACTGGATTTGTATAATAAGCTTCTAGAAGTACTGGAAAATATTTCAATTTGTATTTAATGTCTGCTTACAGATATTTAGTATTTACCTTTACCAAATTTGGCCCTTTGCATACTTTTTTCCCCAGCAGTGAGTAAAAAGTTAATACGAATCAATGCTTTGTTTCATAACAACTTCCTCTCTCCCATCAAACACAACAATTAATTCCCAATTCAGCTGGAAGAGACCAAATTGCAAAGTAGAATACTGATTTGCATTTGTACTCATTTTAATTTAGAGAGGCCTAGTACAACACATGAGACTGTCAGACACTTAAATTCTATCCTCGGTTTTAAGATAGTGTAGTGGTTTGGACTTTGTTTTCCCCCAGAGGATAAGAAAAGTGGTAGACCCCAAGGGGTAGAAACCCCTGGAAGTTTTGAAATTCTGTCCAGTGAGCGCTCCTGCAAAAATGTAAACATACCACAACCAGACCGGAAGAGAAGAGTTGTTGTTTGAGGGAGAAGAAGGTGGCCATGTTGTGAGCCACAAGGAAGGGGCTCTGAGCCCCACAGGGGGGGGCTTTGGCCCCCCAGCCCCAGCTGGGGCCTGTGGGGACCTGGAACAGCATAATGCTGGGCTAGGTGCCTATAGTTATGCTGGGAGATGTTTTCTCCATCGTGGGCAGTGGCCGTGGCAGTGGCCGGAGAAAGCAGCAGCTGGCACTGACCAGAGAAACGGTGGCAGAGAGCCAAGACAGATAAGAACTGAACCGAAGAAGCAACAAAGACATGAAGCAACAAAGACATGCAGCACCAGAGAAGGGACTCCTGGAAGGAGACCTGAAGGAAAGAGAGTCAGCAGCTGAGTTCTACAGAGTTCTTGGGGGTAAGAACTGATACCAGACCCCCCAAAACTCCTTTGAGACCTCCTGGAAGGAGGAAGTTGTTAGACTCTTACTTGAAAGAGCCTTGAAGTGCAACATGCACTGCAGAGAGGAGCTGAGAAGCTCGGACGTCCTGAGAGCTCAGCCAGGACGGAGTGTGGGAGGTTGGCCTTGAGGGCCCTCCCTTGCTGCAAGCTACAAAGAAGCTCGCAGCCTGAGACAGGGCACAGAGGCCCTGCAAGGAGCTTGAATCTCCTGGAGATACCAGACCGTCACGAAGACCCCCTGTGCTCCGTGATATGACGTGGTGAAACGACCTTTGTCTGGGGTGACGAAGCCCACGGAAGACCACTCGTTTGGAGAGACGAGTGGCCGAGGGGGATACCCCCTCCTGTGTGCTGGCAGAGATCCAGCTATCAGCTGCTGCAAGAAACAGAAGAGAGAGAGAGAGAGAACCTGCTGCCTTAGAAGATGCTGCTACTTAGTGACTGCTACTCTGAAGAAGCTGCTGCCCTGAGAGACTGGAAGGGATCTGTCCTTCTTTCCCTCCTGGACTTTTATTTGGAGGGGAGAAGAGATCTGATCCATTGTAAATACTTATGTCATGGTAGAGATAGTTGTAGTCGTGTGTATAATGTATTGTAGTATTTATTTGTACAGTCATTGTAATATATTCCCTTTCCCCACTTTGAGTCTGGTTGTGTTTTGTCTGGAAAAACCCATCTCACATTGGGTTGAGATGTGGGAGGGGGATGGAGCTAGGGAATTGGATTTTGGGCTATCTCAAACCATGACAGATAGCATTCTTGTACAGTGAGGTATTTCACAATTTCAATGCAAATACATAGCTTTTAAAATCATTAGTGTAAGTCACATAGGCTACAGATCTGTCATATGAGTAGGAGAAAGGATGGGGACAGATTATGCCAATCCTACTAGCACTTTGCATCTGGTCTCCAATAATAATGAGTTATTCCCAGCTACTGGAAGAGGCTAACTATTTCAAATACATTTTTAATGTACAGGTTGCTATAGCAAAAGATTTAGGACTGAAGCTCTGACCATCATTTTACTGGAAAAGAACAGGAAATATCCTGGATTTGGACGAAAAGACAAACCCTGCTGTAACCTTCATGTAATCAGATTTTTTTCTTATTGTTTTATAAAGATTCTGTAACTGTTAAGATAAAGACCAATAAGCAAGATTGAGGTGAATAAGCAGAGAGACATTGCTTTCACCCAAGGATGTGGCAAACATAACCAAGGCATCCTAAGAAGTCCCACAGTTCCTCATGTTCAGTGTATGAAGATGGGTTCCCTTCCAAGCTGCATGAGCCAGCTGACACTGTGGGTATTAAAGGAGACATCAGTGACTATCCCTAACCAATCCAGAAGTCTTCCCAGCATAAAGCAAGATATTTGTGTACACACCAGAACGCTCAGAGAGGAGCACATCACAGCTTGTGCACACAGTTATTCCAACAACACCAAACCCACACACCTTTCTCTTCAAAGAGAATATGATGCCAAAGTTTTCTTATGAAAGCCAAGCCTAGTTTGCCAGGATCTTACATCGAATTCTGAGCTCCACAATAATTGGACAGTGCTTGCAAACTATTTAAATAATACACTTTAGATGCCAGTAGCATTTGGAAGATATAGCATTAGCTATAAAAACCCAGCTAAAGCAGCTGTTAAGGGCAAGTACCACTTATGGAAAGAGTCAGTGTACCACCACGCTCTGTGTGGCGATGAGGACTGCTGCCTGCACTACTGCATTTTCTTCAAGCTGATCAAAACCGTTCTAAGAGACAATAAATCTCCCATGATTCTGTTAAGACAACAGAAACCATGTCAAAAAAAGAAAGGCAAGAAACAAGTTTTACTTGCCCTTGCAGATAAGTAGTCCAAATCTAGTGGAACTAGGTGATGTCTTACTTTTCACGGAGATAGCAAACATTAAACTTTGAGTAAGAATCTTTGCTTTATGCTGAAGAAATAGAATAGTCAAGTTTAATTTACTACAAACATTTAAGTTAAAGGAATTTATGGGTACCATTTCACAGAAATAATCTAATAAAAGAACAAGAGGCATTTATAGTATTCAGAAGCTGTTTCAACACCAAAAGGAAGACTTCTGATTCAAATGAAGTTTTACCGTATTTCAGTAGTTTCAACTAATTACGGTGACTTCTCTTACCTGCCCCCATGCACAGGCCTTCCTCCTTAAAGCTTGTGTTTAATAATAATAATAATAATAATAATACACTATTGCACTGTGAACCCATTCACAGGCATAAAACTTCATACAGCATAAAATTGTGACATGCACTGTAATTGTAGCAAACTTTAAATTTTTTAGCAACCAAAACTAACTTTTGTATTGAACTAATTCCATTTAAGGGAGAAAATCTTACCCAGGAAAGACTGTAAGCTTCACACAAGGGAACAATTCACAGCATTGTAAATACCAATAACTGTAGTTAAAAAATTACCTTCTATTCAAGAAAGCCAGACTTCCTACCTTCACTACAGGGTGTCCTCCAGTAGATGCTTTTACTGCTCCTCGGCTTCCTTCTGTTTCATAGTGAGCTCTGTGATGAGTTTTAGGCTGGACTTCTATTTTCAGTTCACACTGCCCATAATGACTTGGTAAAGGCCAGTCAAGAGGTGGCAATGAAGATGTGCTGCAAACAAGATGAGCACACTATGATTACAAGAACTGTGCCATCTGGCCACAGTACAAACAAAGCCTTCACTGTAAAACACAATGATATCACTTTCCTAGCAAATGATAACCAAAGAAGAATACCTACTAGCTTAAAAATCTTACGTGAAAATTCCAAAATGTTGCTGGTACATTAAAATCTTCAATTAATCCCAATTTATTTTGGGGTTGTTAGAATGGAATTTCTTCTTTCCAACACCTAATTAAAAGAAAGGTACTGTATGACCTCGAGCTTCACACTACCAGTGCTACTCTACAATGCCTTTATATTAACTTTTTATCCTCAAGTATATCAGGAAGTAAGTTCAAATGTGGTTTAGAGAGAACAGTATAAATTCAGTCTCTGCCTGTCATTAAGTTTTAACTCTCTGCATTTTTACCTTTCAACTTGTTGTTTTTGTTTTTCTAAGTTTGGCAAGCGCTGCACTTTGTTAACTATCATTAAAATGAACACTATATGATCATCTGAAGTTTTAAAAAGCTTGGTGTTCTACCTAAGCATAAAGACTTACTGCAACAGGCAACGAAGAGACCTAAAGTACATGTTCAGCTTATCCACAGATATACCCTTTTACATATTAGCAAAGTCACACCAGGGAAAAACAAAATGCAGTTATTAGAAGTAATATGGAAGAACTTCAAACCAAAGTTTTCATACCTACCCTTTTACCTGCACAGATTTATAGACTTCAGATTCTAAAAAGATCAACAATCAGATTCAAGTCAGTAATTACCTAGTGGAGTAAATTAAATTATGAACATTTAAAAGTGAACATTTATAGCATTGTTTACCAAACAAGAATATTTACAATAAAAATAAGCTTCTATTCACGTAGTTTTGTTCTACGCTACTCTGACCAACAGGAAAAGCAAATTAGGTTTTAAAGTAATGGACAAATATTGGTTTGTATTGTCATCTGGGAAAGCTCAAATCCATCTCTTTCCACTTTACAGGAAGTCAGGCAACCCACCCCCCATCCATGCAAATTTCCACAAACGTAGATAGCCACAGGCCAATAAAAGGTAAATGATACCTTCTGGAGAATTTAGCTAAGATGTATAAAATCATATCCACAGGTGAGAAAGAAGATAAATCTTTGGACTGAACAAAAAAAAACAAGGAAAGGAATCTGTCTTTAGCAAGTATCTGGAGGGACTTGGGCTCAGCCTGCACCACCATACTTTTACTGCAGAAATATCTGTCACTAGGAATGGAAAAGAGGGAGAAGAACCAGCCCCGCTTGCTGGCCTCCTCCTACAGGAGAATGACCTCCAAGCCTACTGACCTGCTCTTTCATAGATACCTGCACTGTGCACTTCAGGACAGAGTTGGCATTACAACATAAATCTTCACTCCTTTGAGAGCAATGGGAAGAAGAATATTTCCCTTTCTTCTTACTGAAAGGCAGAAATGTGAGAAATAATCTCCACCAGCATTCAGTGTACAGCAAAGAGGCTTCTTCCTCCCCCTAAGGAGATCTGATGATTGGTCCTCCCACAGCAGCAGTATTTACTGGGTAGGAGAGGACTGGTAACGTCAGCAATAAAAGAGGAAACTGTCAGGAACGCAGTATAAGCCCAGTCCTTCCAGATACTTACCACAGGCCAGGATGTACTACCTAAATGCTACTACTGGCTATCAACTAGACCTTATCATTCACTTTTATAGCTACTGAAGGAGAAGGACTCAAGTCTTCAGTCTGAAAAGGAAAGAAAACGTCAGGATTAGAAGATACTAAAAGGAATTCAAGAAGAAACACAGCACACTATTTTCATTTAGTATTTCTGGAAACCTTTTAATCCCCCATATAACCAAATATTCTATGTCAAAATAGTTGGTATACACTGTGAACAGATATGGTACCTAAAAGAACTTGGTTAATGCACCATAAGCTATATACCAATTAATGGGAGCTTTTACTGAAAGTTGAATGATAAACTCGGTCAAGAAAAAAGTATTTGTTGCTTGTGACCACCCTCCATACAGTCTCTCAGAGAGATTTACTCCTCCTGCAATTAACTATTAAAAATATGGCACAAGCTGTATCAGACTAACATTATCTCCTGAAAAAACATTTGGCATACAAGAACAAATATGGAGACGGGAAAATAATCAAGTCTCAAGATTTTGTCATTCTTTGAAAACAAATAGAAAATAACAGCACGAGAGAGTAAGCGAGTGCACTATGCACGTGCAGATGCCTAAAACATCAAAAAATTGCAGAGTTTTCAAAACACAGATCTCCCAATAAATGGCACAGCCTTTGAGCTGTGTACCTCTCTGTGTACACCTGAGTACATCTCTTTGATGTACTGCATCAAACAGATGTCTTCTAGATATAGTTGGCTAGAGAGTTACAGCTGCTTCCCTTTTGAGTTTGGTGTTGAATACCCAAATTGTTGTTTCTCTGACTATTTCTCTTGCTGTCTCTATCACCCTCAACTTCTCAACAGCATTGGATTCTTAAAGTTTTAGAGTACTCTGTTAAGTACCTTTCTGCCCTGTAGGAATATTGGTTTTATGTATTTCTGCTTCCTTATCACCCTTACAATTTTTCGAGACAAATACCATATAGATACACATTGAATTGAATCAGTGATCTAACTTTAGTTCATTTTGAAAGGTAATTTTTTTAATCCTATTAATTTACCGAAGTCCCAGTTATTTGTAGACCTTCTTCAAACAGAACTAGGGGGAGGGAGGCAGAGTGGGAACTTCCTAGCCAGCACTGTCACCTTCTTAAAGTCACACGAACCCACAAGCTTGGACACTAAATAGAAACTCCAGGAGAATACAACCTGTAAACTGTTAGTGTTTTTTTTATTCTATGCAGAATTCCATATCAAATGAGAAAAACCATGTCAGCCTTTGGGGGACAAGGGGTAACATGTTTGCATGTGTTCTGAACACTTTTTGATATGAAGCAAAGCTGTTTTTGTACCAGATACTGAACATGGGAAAGTAAGTCAGAAGCTGTAGCTGTACTGCATTTAAGGACGCGTTCTCAAGAAAATATTACTCAGTGTACACTATTAGCTGAGGAGCAGCAGTAAAACTTCTACTTAACTCACCACAGTTCTCAGTTGTAAACTGTGCACTGAACATCAGCGATTTCTGGTAGTGCAGAACTTGCGTAAATTCAAAACCCAGTGGTGCATTACGCTTAACATACCTGGAACATGTTTAAGAATAAGCAGCTCAACTGCTTCACAAGTAAGCAAGAATTTAGTGTTACAAAGATTCCCCTGTCCCGACAGGACAGCATATAGCACGACAGCATTTGCATTAGCTGCTCACCGTGAGTTTTTTTCAAAGTTATTTTAGAACAAAAGATTAAAAAAATAAAGAACCTTTGTTCCTTAAACCCTTCACTTTTCAGTCTTGATGGGGGAGGAACACATTTGTGGATAAACCCACATGTTTCATTACTAAGTTCTACCCGGTTCAGTGCCATGTTACTGTTACAACAGCTTGTGACAGTCTTTTACAGAAGTTTCTCTAAATTTTTTGTCTTTAAGTGAATAAAAATCTTATTAACAATGCAGTAACCTACTAGTTTTACCAATCTGTAAACCTACAAATATTCTTCCAATAATACCAGGGGAGTTTTATAATCTGATTCATGCAAGCTTCCAAAAGCTCACACTCACATCATACCAAGACTAAAGGCTCCAGAGAATAGCACCTATTAAAGGGAACTAAGAGGTAAAGAAGGAACCCTTCAGTAGCATTCTCAACATTTAAAGTTATTACTTTAATGATAGTTTTATCAATATTAATTTAACAGATTCTTCCTCTGCAACCATTATCTCCAAAACAGAACTGATTAAGGCTATACAAAATTGACAGGAAACAATGATGTTGAGTACAAAAACAGCCAAGTGTGTCCATAAGGACTTCAGTATTCAGATTGCAGAAGTCAGGGCCTGGCTCTTGGTCTGACTATGCCACTCTCACACAGGAAGAAACTTAGGCCAGAAACAAGGCTGTCCATTTGCACTTAGCTGTGACCCTATAGCAGTATACGTGGGACAGAAGGAAGAACAAAGCCTATGAGAGTCATTAAAAATAAGGCAGTTAAAAACTTAACACTGTTACCTCCCACCTGTTGCACTGTCCCTGGATAATGCACTGCACAAACAGCTGGGGCTCCGTGCAGACAAACTGCCAGTGCTGGTCCCTCAGCTGAAGCACATCGTCCATCAGCTCACCTTCAGTCTAATGCTCTCCTGGACTCCTTGCTTAGAAAGCTTTTGAACACAGATGGACCTGATATAAGAACTCATTTTAGCCACTCTGTATGAAAATGTTCCTCCCTCTTTGTAATCACTAATTCTGGTAATAACCTTTGAAAGACACACACTAGTATTTCCAGATACTTGTGAAAGTTCTTGTTTCCTTTGTTGGTTGAAATTCCCAGATCTCCTAGAGTGATTCTTTTATTAATTCTTAGTTGCAGAAAAATGAATATTTTCCACTTACACTTACTTCTCTCGACACATAATAAGGGAAAAAGCTCACTGACTATACAGTGGGGATATTCCACATCTCATCCCAGTTTTTGCAGAGATGAACCCACTGAGTATCCTGTGACAAGTCAGTGTTGCAACACAGCGAACCCCTGAGAATCTCAAATAATAACTATGGTCCAATACTAAGATTTTCAAGAATGCTTGTAGAGCCAAACTACTGCTGTGGTTGCTCTTCCCTGCCTAGAACAAAGTCCTCCTGGTGGAAGACTTCTGAAGTCAAGATTTTTGGGGCCATTCCAGATGCCACAGTGGCTTATCAATAGACTTTATTAATACTGTTTACATTCAAAATACCACTGTTCTATTACTAGCAGACCCACAGTTAATGATGCTTTCAGAGTATTGATATAGTATATTGCCAAGTAAGAATTTATATTCTATCATTTCAGAACAAAGTGGAGAGCTGGATAACATGTACAGCGCAAAAGGCCCCATATTAAACACTACCTGAATTTCTCTGGATTCATTAATGGTGTGTAAACATTACAGCAATAGCCTTGCTTATTAAAAATCTAAGAGGTTCAAAGTTCTCTTGCTTGTCTCACTTAAGTGGGTCCTTATCTTCAAAGTCAGCGATTTGCAAATATTTTCACTTCAAAGTTTTGCTAACATAGCGTAGCTGGTGTTATTTCTATTTATCGAAATAAGGTGATAAATACTTAGCAGTCTAACTTTGCCTCTAGTCCACTCACATTGAAAGATTTTTCCTTCTTAAAATTAAGACCAAAGTCCCAATAGTTATGGTTAAAATATTACATAATACTGTTCCTCTCTACTCTCTAGACTTCCAAGACAAGGATTCAGACAAGAGAAGCAACTTTTCTGAGTATTCCACCACTATATTTAAACTAATTTTTTTTTCTGAGAGAATAAGTGACATTGCCAGCAATCCTGGTTTCCAACAGTAAAATACTCAAGTTGCCATTATATATCCATCACTACAAAGATTCCTGAGCTGTAAATACATCCGTCAAAGCCTGTTTGTTCATCACCACTAGAACAAAGAAACTACCTGATGCCCCGTCACTTCTCAGTGTTACAAATTAAATTCATGACAAAGCAGTCTGAAGACACACGCCAATTTACCCAGTAGTTTTTAAATCAATGTAATCAATGTAAAAGTCTCTAAGAATTCCATGAAGGAAGTAAAAGAAACTAGGTTTAATTTTAAGATTTTTGACCATTAATTAATCTTGCCTGCTTATCTTCCAGACACAAAAGCACCATTTATTTCCATCAAATACTGTAGGGTTAAAAAAGAAAAAAGAAAGAAATTAATGACTCATTAAGTTTACTACCCTATGAAGTGCCTATTTGCTTGAGACACAAATTAGATTCTCAAGACCCATTTTACAGAACCTAAAACTTACTGTTCCACTCGTTATTCATATTAAAATCATAAGTTTAAAGCAAAAGATAACAAAAAAATAAATGTATAAGCAAAAATAACAGTACTCCCACAATTTTCAATTGCATCATCAGTGACCACTCTTCTAAAAAAACCTCCATGTTACCTACACCAGTGCTGGCCATATCTGTGATGGTCCTTAACTCCAGAACACCATAACCACCATTAGCACCAACAATGCTGCTGATCTCTTGTGAACTGTACTTTTAGTGACAAGTTCTGACCAAAGTTGTTATAATACTGGCACAGTAGATTTCTAGGTCAATCCTAGACTCTTTTTATTCCCCTTGTTCAAGTAAGAAAAGTACTGTAAAACAGATTTTCTAATTTTATTTTTTTTTTGCACTTTCTGGAAATCTTACAACTCAAGCTCTAACAGCAAATGTGCAAGAAAATAATAAAATCAGCATCTTTATTGACTGTTGGGAAATAAATATATAAATATCAATTGTATAATTCTTTATGACAACTAGGCTGCTCACTTTTGGTCGCTATCTTGCATTTCATTTCTATTCATAAAACATAAGGGTCAGCTTAGCTACCCTGCATTATAAGAATCAAAATTATAAAATATTATATGACAGAATGGAATGTTTAACATACTGAAGATGCACATTGTCATAGCACCTGTGGAACAAGCTACAACTGCTGAGTAATTCAACATTTCGCTGAGGATACAGCTGCCAGTGCAACCATTTCCACTAATTCAACAGTCAGATGACATTTTGGCACCAAATGTATACAGCTTAATAGATTTATTTAGTTTACTTCTGTATAGGTGTACTCTTCCTTTTCTTCTGCCTGTTTCCCCATTTTATATTTACAGAAATTCTTCAGTGCCAGCTTCTAAATAAATTTTGACATTTAAAAAATATTTTTACTTTTTAATGAAAACATTGAAATTGCTTTTTTATTCACTTCTACTCAGTTCTCCCTATGACAAGAAACAGGTTTAACTGAATTATCTATTTTTCAAACTACTTTGGTCATCCCACAAAAGAACCGTAGATCCACATCCCATCTTTCCACATGCCTATACGTTCATGACCTTTAGCGTTGCAGTGGTGCTCACCTTTTATGAACTGTGTTAGCCTGCAAGCTAACAAAAATGCCAAGTTAGGACTGCTTAGCATCCTACAGAAATATAATACAATTCCAAAATACACTATTAGGAAAAACAGTTGTTACTGGTTTAGTTTGAAGAAAAGATTCTGGTAACAGATTAGAACACCTATTATTAACAGACATTCTTAAAACCCCTAAAAATTTCAAGACAGTTAATGTATCTGTCAACACAGCAGTTTCAGATCTGGTAAAAGAGATTTTTCCAGCCAGCAGCTTTACTGTTAAATTTCACATCCATAAACAATTACGTAGAAGGACATTAAAAGAGGAAAAAAAAAAAAAGCCTTCCACCTACTAAAATCAATACAATTCTAAGGAGAGAAATTAAAATCTGTGGTTATACCATTAGGCAAAAAATGACAAAATGGCTGAATAAGCAGTGTTTAAATATATTTAGCTATTAACAAGACATGCTAGTCGATAACTTCTAAGGAATTTATACAAAATTTTGCAATGATAAAAACACCACATTTTATCATTAACTACCAAGATTTAAGCTTTGCCTTTTTCAAAATAGAGCATACGTGTGAAGAATCCTAACCTATCCACCCCTCAACCTCCCCAAAAAAGAGGAATTGCTTCATTTACTACACCGTTGAAGAGCAACTCTTAAGCACTGCCCATGGACAGACTTATACTATTTTAACCAAAGGTATTTTAAAATCAATACAGAATAGAACGGAAGCACTGACATTTAAATCTATAATATGGTTTTTTATATGGATAATTGTGTTTTACAGGTATTAATCTAGTGGCTTCTCCTTCCCAGTACCTTCCTACCCCTTATTTTTAAAACCTAGCAGAACAAGGAAAAGGTTCACAAATCAAATGGATATCCTGTGACGAGTAATTACAGTATCTGTCCACCCAGCAGCAATGCTGCTTAAGGAGCTCTTGTTTTTACTCTACCTACTGCACTGGCAAAGTGACTCCAAAAGCTGTAAGACAGGAAAGATCATAGAACTGGTCCATCTAAAAAGTAATGGAATGGGAAGTTCTGATTATCCCAATCAAACCAGGTCTCTCTTCTGAGCCTCCACAGATCATCCGGCTAGCCCACGACAGAACTACATAAGGAAAAGAGCTATTTAATTCTACGGTGGATGTTGGAAATACCTTGGAATGACAGCCCAGACAGCCATTCTTTCTGGATGATTTTCAGTATGGCATACAATTTTTTTTCTTTATTCTATTTCTAGAATTATATGAGCCCGAAGAAGCAAGCAGAAACAAAAGCAAATAATCTCCCCACCTCTTTTGTGGTCTCACAGTTCTATGAAATCAGGTAAGTCAGGTTTCTCTGGCTATATTAAAATGTCAACCGCTCAGAATAGATGGAACTGCAAAGCGTGCACAAAATCTGCAGACACTTAATTCAGCTGGGCTCTGTGCAAGTACACAAACAAACTAATCCTATGTTACAACGCATCTACTGTACTTTTAAAAGAAGAAAAAGATGGGCATTTGGTATCTCAACTTATTTTTTCCTAATTATAACATCTACCTGCCTACAACAAGTTTTCTTTAAGTAAAGCCTTAATGCATCACTGAAATATAAGGACAATGCCTACTTAAGATGCATTGGAGGGGAAAAAACAGGAGGGAAAGACTTGGTAATCACTTACCGAAATATAGGAGTATGACCAGGCTTCGGTTTGTTCCAAGTAAAGTGTGAAGGAACAGAAAGAAATTGGTCTCCGGGCAAATCTTTTTTCAAGGTGTGCTGAGATCCAGAGCAATCATCTACTGCAGTTTCGAGGGATGATGACAAGTTACCCTGCTCTTCAGGACAGATATCGACCTTTCCAGATAAAGTGGCGGTCTGATCCTCTGAGGTCTTTCTTGTTTTTAGAGGAATATCAGTCTCTGTACAACACTGAAATGGTGAAAGGCCAGAATTAAGGCCTTGTACATTATGGATGGAAGTGTTTAGCCACGTGTCTTCTGTTATGCTTCCTCTGGGAGAATGGCCAGGTGATGGAGTTGGAGAATGGTGAGGAGAGAGAGAACCAGCATAGCAAATCTCAGCACTGGAGTGTCGTCGTTTCCCACAAGGGGATGTAGGTCTTGATGAGGGCCTTGATGTTGGTCTAGGGCTTAACCAATTTTCATCTGTAATACTAGTTCTAGGAGAATGACAGGGAGACTGTCTAGGTGACAAGGAGTGCCCAAATCCATAAGGCTGCTGCCATGATTCATCACTGGGACCTCTCGGAGAACCACCAGGTGATGCCAAAGGAGAGCCAAGGGTAAATCGAGCAGCTGCTTCATTTAGCTCTGAGTCTACATCATCATAAACATGGGAAATGGATTCACAAGAGGAAGCGTCTGAAAACCAACTTCTGGATGAAATGCTGCTGGCAGGGCTTGGACTAAGGGATGATTCCCTGTATGATGGCTCAAGAGGAAGATAGAGATGGTCCCGTGAAGGCCTTTCCATATAGTCATTTTCTGTGCCATTTGTGTGTAGTTCATCTTCATTGGCTTCGATCCCCTGATGACAGTTGGGTGAGATCGATGTAATTTGAATACTGGGGCACTCGAAGGGTTTGGGTCCACCTAGTGGACTGTATTTGGACTCTGGTACCTCACACGTGCCTTCATAGTTCTTATGGCTCTGAAGTCTTGTAGGAGGTGTCAGGGGAGAGGAGTGAGATTGCAGTCCGTGGCGAGGAATACAAATGGGCTGATTCACAGAGGACGATGGTTGGTCTACATTAAAAATGTATATGGACGCGCAGTCATCTGACTCAAGATCTGAAAACAAAATTAAAACATAAAGAAGAAAAGGAACAGAGTCAGAATGCAATACTTGGAAAAACGCCATAAACAAAATCCTTTGTTTCCCAGATATGGACTGTTATCAACATCATGGACATTTCCCATTATACTAGCTACAAAAAATAAAGCTAACTCTTAATTTTACATTTTCCCCAGTCATATTTACAGCATGGTTTTCTATCATAAATCCTGTTTTCCACAAGATTCCACAGCTTATACACATCTTTAGTGGTTGAAATTATAATACAAACAGAAAAAGGGTTTAAATCTTGAAAGGATCTAAACTTAAACATTCAATTCAAACTTTATCTTTCACAACTGTATTCCACTTATAATGTAACATTTTTCATCATAAATGATTTCAAAAAATCATATTTTTGACACAAACAGGACTATGGTACTTTCTGCAAGTCTAGTCAATACTTACAAGCACTGTAATATCACATACATAATATTTATCTAACAATAGAAAGCATCTTACAGTGACTCAAACTCGAATGAAGATTATGAATCACTAAAAACATTCAATCACAAGAGGCTCAACAAAGAATATTATTAAAGGTATTATAAAGAATCATATTCCAAAGATCTTTTTTTTTTGCTTAGAAAACTCTTAAGTGCTCATCCCACAAAATGACATTTTTCAATTGCAGTCTCATGAAGTTTGAGCACAAGTTGTTCAGCAAAATAAGGCAAAACAAAATATTCTCAGATCTCACTAACTTATCCAAAACATAGGAAATATTAGAAAGAAAAACAAGAAATTAAGAGGGAGAGCAAGCCTCGTTAACAGAATCAGAAGCTTTGTCTCACAGAGCTGAAGCAGGTTTTCTTGCCCCACTTCTCAACATTGAATTGTCAATATGAGACATTTGTCTGAAACAAAAGTAGAAAAATCACAACTCTTTTTCTTATTTTCTAACCTTTATGATTCCACTCTTGTTTCTTTCCACTTGTAAAACAGAGCCTTCACTATAATTTTCCATAAATCCAGGCTGGATGACATTAATTGCATTTCTAGGTATTAGCTCTTTTTAAAATTATTTTTATCCTGAGTATCAGCAAAATATTAATACTTGTTTAAAAAAAAAAAATCTATTCTCTCTCACTGTCAGATAAAATGTCCAGACAGGAAGCTATACATTTTAGGCCTTTCCATTATGAAAAAATTAGTTTGTTAATGAAGTAATTCTATTATCAGTTTTACTAATAGGAATCAGCTTAAAATTAACTAAACCAAAACAAAACTACAGCTCCTTAGAGACAAGGTAGCATTTTCAAATGGAGACAAAGCAGATTGTTACCAAGGAACAGACCACCTTCCTCAGAATGTTCATGGGCAGGGAGCAACTCTGCAAGAAACGTATTATAGGAGGCACAAACTGCATTTCAGAGGAGCACAGAGTAATTTCATAAGCACTGTGTGATTTTATATATATTACAGTAATGTATGACAATTATCCATATTATATAATTATATAATTAACTAGTATTATGTGTTAAGAGCACAAAAAAATCAGTATAGATTAATTTCTAAATATGCACACACTAAAAGGATCAGGATTCTCAGGAAGGTCTATTTTATGTATCACACAATTAACACAAGCTCGCTACACTGAGCACTATCAAAACTGCATTTCCCTATCCTTTCACTAGGATAACAAACATTTTTTAAAACTTTAATTGGTGTGTCTTTTTTTTTTTTCCTTGCTGTTTCCTATCACAAAACATGAAATGCAGACAGTAGTTGGTTACGGGTTTTCCACATCTATTGGTATATTAGTGTGCAAGATGTCATTGTTCCTAACTCAGTATTAACACTAAAAGCATAGATCAAGGGAAGAAAAAGGCAATCCTATAAAAGCTATTATTCAGCTTCTCAAAACTTAAAATAAAATAGTTACAGGTACAGAATTTTTGAAATAATAATAAAAATGTTTAAGGAAAGCAGTTGGTAGTCTTCAAGCCCTGTGTGTAACCATATACTGTCATTAAGTTTTATGAACAGTAGCAGCACATGGGTTTGCACTAAAACTCTCACCAGTGCAAAGAGCCATATTTCTCTTGCACCAACAATCCAGAAATCTTAAAATATTTAAGACACTTCCTCCACTTTCAGTGTCACTGGGATTTACAAAAAGCAGATGTACATTCAAAATTTAAGTTTCATGGAGTTGAGGTGAAGAGATCTGACCAGCACAGAATTATCAACACCAGCTGGGAAGAGCTGGGGAAGAGATGGAGCAGGCAGGAGAGTACTTCTGACTCAGGCTTCTTCAGTCCCTTTCCTGACAAACAACTTCTAAGCAGTTTGGCACTGTGCTCTCTCATTACCCCTCCCCAGCACACACTCAAAAAACCAGGAAGCCAGAAATCTAATGAACACCAAAGCCAGAAATCTAATGAACACCAAAGCATGCTTAAGACTGTGGACACAAGATAGTTGGAAGTCTAAATCACCCAAATCATTTTCGGACACAATGGATAAACAGGTAGATTTATTTCAGCCTGTACACACAAATACTCCCCCTTACAGTTCATGTGTTAAAATAACCTGCTAGCTGCTCACACAAAAGGACAACACTAAGACCTTTACAAATCATGTCAATAATTCTACTAGATTATTTACCAATAATTATTTTTGTCCTATTAAAGACTGTAGAAAGAATCCAATCTCGAAGATCCCTCTAACCTATCTTAAGGGACTAAGATGTAAACATACAAACACAAATACAACTCAGGTGAAAGAAATGAGAGGAAAAAGAAAGAATGAAAAAAACTCAGGTAATAACCCTTAAGAGGGAAAGGAGCAAGAATAGCTCAAAACAAATCCAACACAGGGCTTCAAGAAGAAGAAGGTAAACAAACAAAGGGAAGTCTCACAGTAGGCAAGTGCAAGGCAAAAATGAGTTATGGAGAAGCCCAAGGGGAAAAATAGAATTATGGAAATCTGGTTACCTAATAGGAGAGCTATTACATCCAAACAACCCTACTGGGGAAGGAAAGACAAGTAAAGAAGTTGGTCAAGTAGTGAGGCCTTCACTGTGCATAAAATGTAAGAAAGCACTCAAGACACAGAAAGTAGGTCAGATTACTAAGGTAGAGTGTAAAACTACAACAAGCACATGGGGGCAAGATGCTAGACACGGCAGACCTGGCAAAATACAAAAGACCAAGAGAAGCAGTCCCATTCACATCAAAAGCCCACAACCCTAAAAAGGCAGGTGTGTTAAAAGCTTTTCCTTTGGTAAAGTCAACTGAGTAAATTGCTAACAAAGGTAACATCAATACAGAGTAAAGAAAACTGGACTAAAAGGTTAAAAAATACTGAAGAATTATGGCCCAATAAATTTAACTTCAGTTTTAGAAGTAGTATTAATAGTTTATTTGTTCCAGTAAGCATTTGAAAGGAGACAGAGAAATTAAACGAGTCACTGTTTGCTAAGAACAAACCACATCAAACAAATTATGTATTATGATCAAATGAGATCTTCTGGATCAATGGCACAGAAAGAAACTCAACTTGGTTTTTACTTACTAAGACTTCTAATACTACCATGCACAGAGAAGCCATGGAGTCTTTAGAAGTTTAGGGAAGCCTTCTTCCCCACCCTGCTGAGATCAGGTTCACTACTGAGGGATCACAAAAAGCAGCAGATGCTTTATATTCACACAGTGTATAAGCTATATAAAGCTGCAGACTTTCATTGCAATCTCACATCAGGTGTCAGTGCCATCCAACGTCAATGAGAGCCAGAAGGTCTCTCCTTTTGAATGTACATTTGCTCCTGTCTGGAAACAGATCCGTTTCCAGGAGCTCCTCTCCAGTCTTAAAGCAGCGCTGGCTCATCCCTTACTAAGCTGCTAACTACACTTCAACATAAGCTGTCTAACTGGGGAATGTACTTCAATAATATCCAGAACAACTGCTTCTAAAGCACATTTTGCTCGCTACTTGCTGTATCAGAGTGCACATTCAGGACTGGTAATGCCTGCCCACCAGTTGTTCACTCCTCAAGGATGTACTGGCACATGCACATGTGCAGCTGTGCAGTCACCACATTTCTCTAGAGAAGGAAGGTCAACTACAATCAAATGTCTGAACACAAGCCGTGTGCCAAAATTATCCAAACTACTTTATTATTCTAAGTTTGTAAGCCCATAAACAAACAGGTTCAGACTACAGGAGTTGCAATAAGGTATTAAGAAAGTGCAACTTGACCTAGGTCTTATAAAAATACTACTGTGAAAATAGGATCAGTAATCACATCCTTTAAATAGAATGAGGAAAGACCTGGGCATTGCCACAGACATCATGTGTCTCCCTTCCAAACTTCAGAAAGGATAACCATCTATTCTGTTTTCCAGTTCTCTTTCTGAACACAATGGTATTATAAAAACTGTTACAAAAATATCTCTAAGTAGGCACAAAAAGGATTATTCTGCAGATTTGCAGCAGTTTATATATTTCTTGGGATGAAAGAAGAGTTAATCCTCACAAAGAACCCAAAATACCCAATAATCATAGTTTTCCTTTTGTGCATTTAAAAAGACAATTGATCAGAGTTCTTGTTGGTACACTACCACACCGAAGCTCTATAATTGGATATTTAACTCCAGTTTTCCATTACAAGCTTAAGTTCTCCAGAGACACTTCCTACAGGCTTAAACACCAATTTAAAAAGAACACAACCCAAAAAATTCACTAAAAAACACAGCAATGTATTAGTTTATAAGAAGTATAGCTGATTAGTAAGCCAAATATGGTACTGAAAAAGAACAAATTGTGAAAACAATTAAGGCAGCAAGGTGGAACAGGGGGAAACATATCCTTCTAGACCAAATTTGGTAACACACAAAACAGTAGTGCAAGTTAAAGCTTTCAGAAAGGGATGATTTACAACAACTGTCGTTTTATGAAGCAGTTCTTCCTCTTCAATGATTTTGTGCTCTGTTTCATGGTCATATCAGATTACTCGAAAAAGGACAAAAATAAATGTCACTTCTGTCAATCATGTACACCAGAGGCAGTTCTGTCATGCCAGTCACAATTTCACTCATTTTATTGTGTTAAGCAAGAATACTAGAAAAGTAGAATCAATGAGTTTTCTCCAAATTCCACTCTGGATAAGAACTCATTATCCTTGGTAGAAATGCAGAAGAATAAAGAAGCTGCACTAGCTTAAGCAGCTTAAGCAGGAGAATAACACAGCATATCAAATGTTTACAACTGACACTGATTAAAATAAGAGCATACTGGCTCTCAGGGTGTAACTACACGGTAAGTTTTCTTCAGCAGCAACTATCCTCCCACACAAAGGGGGAGGGGAAATGAGCAGTCAGGTACTTTTAACACATATGAATTCGGCAATCAGATTTACAGTGCACTAACATAAACACCTGTATATACACAACTGACAGAATGGCTTTGGGACATGGGGAGAACCAAGCAACCAGGGCAGGAACTGCAGGTGTTCACCATCAAATAAAAACATAACATGCAACTAAACCCTTAGGCCACAGCCTGGTATGCATTTAAACTCGAATGACTGTCTTAGTGTACATCCAGCTTCACCCTGAAGTAATGGAACTAAGTTTCAAATAGGGAAAGAACAGCTTTGGGATACATTGATAAAAAGTGATGTACAAAGCAGGTGAAGAATTCAACTTGTAACTGTAAGGTTCAACAAGAATTAGCCATTCTAAGTTCAGTTACAAACAGAAAATAGCCCCTGGAAGTGCTGGGCAGTGTTTATACCTGTGCCTTCTCCAGCTCTCCTACTATTTCTGGTTGATTATGAAGCATGTCTTTATATTATAACCTTATAAAGCTTGTGATTCAGTATTTACAGATTATTCATTAATACTCATAAGTTAAAAAAAAAAAAATCTACTTTTTGCTTTAAAAGTCTCCAAGTTCTCTGGGCTCCCCTTTGCTTCCTTTTTTTCTCTGTGGCTGTCATTTAAGAAGACACACTATTTCACTGCAGAATACCCCTGTACACAAAACAGAAGCTGTTGCCCTCCAGTTTGATGAAGCCTCATTTATCATTCAGTGTCAGATCAAAAGTCAGCTTAACACGACCTAGTAATTCAGAGCTATCAAGAAATACACTGTGGCCTTTTGGAAGATTCTTAACACAATACATCAGTGCAGCAGTTACTAACACACAGCATTAGCAGCCTTTTTGACACTGCTGTTCTGGAGATGAAGTACGTTGTTCTATCTGATCAGTCAGAGTCTGCGAAAGGACTGCAGCCCTGCAACCCCAGAGCATCCCATGTGCTTAAACATGGGAACCAAAGGAAGACTGATCACTTTGAAACCAGTGTATTGTGCCTGGCCCACTGGAAGAAGACTTAACAAAAAGGTGAGAAGATCAGGCAAATACTGATTGAAAGCAATAAGGGAATTATATGCTGTAGCTGCCAGCCGAAGAGTTGCCTAAATTCCTGGTGTTGCAGGCCAATTTATTGTGCAGAACTCCTCCTTTGTGGGGGCAAAACTAACAGACTCCATAAAAAGGCTCTTCAGTTATTCAAACGGAGTGAACTGAAATCCCCACCTAATTACCTACACGGATACCTTTACACCGACCAACTTCTAACACCAAGGAGCTGCTGACAACAACCTACTGCTCTGGACAGACACTGCCCGTTTACAGTCTGCTCCAGTCCTGAACCAAGCACTGGGCAGAACCCAAGATTCCAAGATCAGAATGTGTTTTGTCAAGCCACATCAAACAAAACAGACAGGAGCGTGTAAGAAAATGTAGATTTTATTTTTACAGGAGAGTATAGTGACGTAGACCAGGATCTTTGTGAAAACTGGTAGAAAAGGAAAGCAATAAGCCAGGGCAAGATGTTCGAGTGCGGAGCAATTACACAGTAAGAGGAGGGGAGACTGAAATGGGGGCATGTCCCTTTCTGATTATAAAACAGAGCATGACATAGAGACGGAGAACTGGTATTGACAGTATCTGAACAAACTAGTTTAGGAACTTTTCACATCTCAGCCAAATTACACTGCCCTTCTGCAGCTGTCCTACATGATAGAGGGCAAACCATTCCACAGCAGGCAATCCTACCATATCGTTAACTTGGTATTTGGGATTATTGATTATTACAGCTTTTCACCAATATTTTATAATACGGCTTAAAGGCAGACTACAGGTACATGAAGCTCAGACGCTCTGTACATCAAAGGACTGTAATGAGCCAGGATGATAGTCTGAAACTGTCTTGTTTTCCCAACTGCTCCCAGGAATGCAGAATCAGAAATACCTTGATTTCACTGTGTTGGATTGATACAGTAACAGGGAAAATCAGGAATCAAACAGTCAAACGAGAATGCGGAAGCTGAAGCTAAGCATGAATACAATTTTTTTTCAGCAAGTTTCAGAATGATCCCCTCAAATACATGGAAGGTTGTATTAGCACGTCTCGTGACAGTGTCACATGTAACTTTGCCCTGAAATTTTGCATGTCTTTGAAAGCCGTAAATAGCTTGTGTTTATTCCAGTAGGAGTGGAGGTTTTATCACATACTGTACCTCACCAGCCTAACCTCTTGCCCCCACCCCAAAAAGCTCGGCAATTTGCAAGACAGCAGCATTTGCTCTCAAAAGACTAAAACTGACAATCTGTACTGATGAAATACAGAGACTCTGGCGTAATTTAAAGAAGCTATGCAAAATACAAAATTTTAACAGATTTTCTTAATGGTTCTTTGGATTAAACCACATATTCCCTCGTGGTCTTGTCATTTGAGTACATTTATCCCAAATGACGCCATTAAAGCCTTTTGTAATCATACAGTTATTCCATCTCCTCATTTCCTTTGTGTCCCTGACTTAGGGAACAACTTCTAGAAACCATCTAAAGATACACAAGTAGCTATAAATCACTGTAGATACTATTACAGCCCATTATGCAGCCATCAGACCCAGTGAATCGTTGTCACTAACGGTTCACAAAGGCAACATGACTGTATGAGCAGTTGGTCATTCTGTCGTGCTTTCATTTTGGGTAAGAAGATACAAAGGGTTACACTGTAAAACAACTTTAGTTAGAAGGTAACAGTTTGTGCCCTGGTCCAACTACAATCAGTCATGATTCCATTCTCTCTCCAGCATAGTAAAAATGCTGCTTATCACTGAAATTATGTTTTAAGTGGTCTTCCCATTTTTTTCCAAAACCATTAAAAAAAATAAAATCTAGGATTAAAAAAACATTTCTTGGAGCACTTGTTCCCAAAAACATGAAGTCTCTCATTAACCGTCTCCACCAACCTGCTGAAAAAAATCCAACCAACCAAACAACCCCTCCCCCCCCAAAATATTCAACTCCATACAGGAATTTTTACTATATTAAAAATATTTCATTTTTAGAAGTGATGACTAAATTCAAAGTGCAGACTGAGAAGCTATTTTTTAAGCAAGCAATTCCTATTAATTTAAATATTAATACGAATAATATGATTCTACATTTCTGATATTAACAAATTAGCTGTAAGTACCTGTTCATGTTTTACCTATAAACATCTTTCATGTATCCCCAATTGAAGTTTTTGGTTCTGCTTTATAAAACCCACCAAAATCACCACACAACACTAACTCAAACCACATGCAGAGTTCTATGTTCATGAATTTACTATTGGAATATCACCGGTTTGTAGTCAGATCCCCAAAAAGTTCATTCTTCTTCCACCAGGAACATAAAAATGAGAACTGGGTCTCCCAGAGAAAACTGACAGAAGTATCTTCTCTTCCATCACACCTATAGCCCTTTGATTGAGAAGCGACCATAAGCATTCAGTGCCACTGACATTCCATCAGAAGAGCCACAGAGGTGAAGTTCAGCTGTTTTGTTAGCCCCTCACAAGCCACACCACAGCCCAAAACCTGCTCCTCGACCAGACCTGCGGTGCTTCAGATTTTAACTCCTCTTCCCTGAATGACTTTGAACAGTTATACAATTTTTTACCGTTCTATTTCACCAGTATTTCACAAGAACACTCACAGCTGGGTGTATTAAGGGTAGAAGAGAATGCTGGCTTTTTAATAAGCTTGCTCCTGCCTTGCAGTTTTAGTTAGCCTTCCTGATCATTTCACTCATCTTGAATTCCAGTGTCATTCGAACCCCACACGGCATGCCTGGACAAATGCAAGGACTTGGATGTTGTTTTACTGGCTAGGCTTACTGCCAAGCCTGCTCCACGTACTTCCCTGGCCCACTAGGGCAGCTTGAGGCAACAACTCCCGTATTTACGTTATTACTGTGAACAGCCAAACCGCTGCTTACTATTGACCCAGGCCCCATGTACTCTAATTTATCCTCACTCATTCACAGCAACATTACTGATTTGGCTGTACTTCAGGTGGGATATGACAAACTACTTGCAGTTGTACAACACAAACCAAAGGAAAGGGACCATTATGTTTTAATCAGAGGGTTACTTTTGACTTTGAAGAAAGAAGCAGCTTATTTCCAAGTTTCAGAAATACGTAAGACAAAAGCACTAGCCCAAATGGTTTTGTACCCTGCCCATCTCCCACATCCCAACTCTCAGGATTTGTTTTCATTTGCACTGTGCCCACAATTCAGATGGGAGGGAAGGGGACAGAGTGAGGTGTGACTACGAATTCACATATAAAGTAAGTGACATTTTGTCAGACTGGGGATCTTTGTCAAATCCCTGCACTGCATAGTGACTCACTACAAAGTGATTCTCGATGCACTATGTAGTGATCAAAGAATGATATTGCCAAAACAGAAAAGTTATGAAATTAGATTAGCTGCAACTACAACTGCTTTGCAACACCACTCAAAAGAGTTTGACATTTTCCCTGAATGGTCTGACCCTGGTCAAGCTTCATCCAAATAGGCAAGACTTCACTCAGCCAGAATACTGTGAGAAACCACAACATACTGAAACATGGCAACTTCTGAGGGTTACCATCTTAATCTCTTCCTCTTAATTGCCAGGCAATTCTTGAATTCCTTGATCCCACTTTAATACATATTTTCCTTTGGTTCTTCCTCAGTGTTTCTCTAAGTTATCCTGAAGTCATAAGGGTTCCTGTCACAGACCCTCTGTTTTTGGTCAGCTGCAGCTGTTTGGTTTTCCCTCCTCCCCCCTATCAGCAGATTATATAACCACGGCCTACAACTGATTTGCATTGTGTCCCTGCATGTCAATCTTTCACATGCAGATACCAGCATCCACTAGCTTGTAAAATAAATGATATTAAACTAAATTTCCCACAAGTGGTGGTTTCTATCACAATACATTTAATACTCAGTATCTAATAAACAAATATTTCTGTTAAAAAGTGTCACCTATGCTTAAGGGACAAAAAAGGAAACAGATTCAAGCAATTTATCCATTCATTCCTTTCTTAAAGTTGCACCAGCTGATCCTACTCTTAACCCATATGAGCACTCTTTTGTATAGTAAATGTTAATGGACCAGCACAGACAGCTGTAATTTATATGGAGGGATCAAGTTATACATATTAATGACAGTTACCAATTTGTGCAAAGACTTTCTCTCCTACCCATTCGTATAGGCAATCAAATCTAAGCAGAATCAAAATATTTTTTAAAAAGTTCACTTTAAGTGAACCATACAGGTGTGCAAAACAGCCTGTTAAACAGACTTCAAAAGATGTCTCACAAGTTCCTCCCACTCAGCTAAGGAAAGCAAACTTTGCAGCAGAAGTATGTGAAGACAAAAATTAACTTCACCAAGAGCAATCCTCAGTCAACTCACACCTCAAGTTCACAGCTATTGCCAGCATCCAGCTGTTAATTTTCCACTCAGTCTAATTATAAGACTACTCTCTTTTCTACCACAACTTGACTTTCTCAGTATTGTTTACCTTAATCACCATCTTGAGGAAAAGAACAGAAGGGTCAAGCACGCTGCAAACAAAATTCTGTAAACAGCTTCAGCTGTTTTTTACTATCTACCAACAATCCCTGACAGCAACACCAGTCATGAATACACATTTAAGAAGGGAAGAAGAATACTTTACATATTAACAATCAAGGCAAACTATAAAGACTAGTATTGTGGTGGTGTTTCATTACAAATCAGTGGGTTTAATACTTCTCCTATATATCTAAATTAAATGACATATATAGTGCCAGTTTTTGCTACAGAGAACTCTGCCTAGCTGAGGCAAAATTCAGTGCCCATCATTGCTTCAGAGCACTTAAACACAGGCAGGAGGCAACTGCTGAGCAGCCTAGGCAGCTCACGGATGCTCACAGAGAAAGGTTTGACACAAAAACCTTCAGAAGAAAAGATCAGGTATTACTCTGACAGTCACTATAGCAAAATGCGTATGTCAACCATGATATCCAGTAACAAACCAATAACCTAATATCTCTAAGCTAGAGGAAAAAAAATCTCAAAGGAGAACAAGCAGAAGTTTTCAAATTAACAGAAGATAAAAATCCAGATATATTGTCCATAGCCAGAGTGAGGTTCCAGTTCCAAAGATGTTTTGGAAATGTCACTAAATTCACCACGCAACTGGGATATTTTTCATACTTTTCAGAAGAAAAGTAAGATAGATTGCGAGATCCATTTGCAGCAAGATTACTAAACAGTATTACTTAACCAAATGTTAAGTCACAGGAAATACAGAGAATCTCTTTTCAGCTCGTTTCAAGGCTTCCAAGAAAATAAAACAAATACTGTGAACCTGAAGTCCAAGGAGGGTACTCTTATTAGTTCTTTTAAAGGACTTATATCATGGGAAAGCAAATAAACAAAATCTACCAAAGATGATTACTTATATTGAAATATTAATTTCTCCTCTTCTACTTCATAACCCAAGAACAAAAGGTGGAAATTGCGGTGAAATTCACATATTACTATGTTTCACTGAATAACAAAACATTAGCCCCTCTTTTGCTCCTAAAATACTTCATCAGAAATAACAGGAACATTTGAGACAGGATTCTAGACAGCAGTACCAATAACTCATCTGTCAGAATTTCCTACATAATTAAATAACTGATTTTCTGGATATTGAATAGTTTGCAGCCTCATTTTTAGTTAGTTCTGATTTCACATACCAACAAGAAATGATTTTGCATTATACAGAACCTTACAAGATCCAGAGTTCCCAGCTTAGCACTACATACCCCAAGTGTGGCTCTTACCTCATAAAAACTCATTCTTTAAAAGAGAAGATGAACCCTTAAAATAAAACTTCACATAAAGAAGCTATCATAGCAACTCGTAGTTGCTTCCCTTTTGCACAGTTGGCATTTAAACAGTATAACACATCCCCAGTAGCGTGAAAATCTTAATGCAGCTTCGTTGCTTAATAAATTTGAGGCAGACTTCCCAAAATTATACTGAATAGTATTGCAAAACTATGTGTGGATGGTGGTGGTGGTGAAGGGAATGGTGGCATCATTAGAAAAGCATTAAAGCTAAATTCAATTATTCAAGTGTCACAGATTACATCTCAAAAATCTCTTCATCGGAAAGACCAAACAAGGTGGCACCTCAAATAACACAACTGACTGAGTTTTAGGACAATCTCTTGTAGCACCCTGTACAGGACCTGAATGATGCTGTAACTCACATGCTGACAGGGACATTTCAAATGCAACTGATATAAGGTGGCACGAGGCAATCAGATGCTACTGCAGTGACCCAAACAGTTTTGCAACAGAGATTTGGTTCACTTCAGAGTGCTCTACAGCACTACCTTTGGGCACTGAAGGCTTGAATTTTTTGGTCAGAAGAAGATGAAGCTCATTAGTACCTAGAACTGTACAACCTCTTTTGAGTGCCAAACACTACAAAACTGAAATGACAATTTCTTTATTCTTTAGGACAAGGACACTAAACTATCAGAGAAACAGAGAGCAAGATTTTGCAGAAGGTGCTCAGTACCTAACATCCACTTAAAAGCAGCTGAAGAGCTTTTGAGAATCTCTTATTTAGCAATCACCTGAGCAAATTTTTACCTCTGCTCACAAGCTATCTGAAATGGGCTGCCACTTTCAAGCCCAGTATGCTGCAAAAATTGCAGTATCAGACTAGTGACTTCAAGCATCGTCAAGCCATCTTTCATGCATTCTCCTCTGCAGCAGGAACCACAGCTTTCAGAGCAAGCAAACAAGCACTACTGCAGAACAGAAGGATCGATTCGTGCCACTTAGCACAAAACTACGTACGTTAGTCGTACCGTCCTGCAACCCACTGAAATTGTTTTGTGTAATAACTCACAATCCCAGTTGATTTAATTTCTCTTACTGTTCTTTTAGTGTCATAAAAAGGGTAATCTAGTACCTGGGAGTAGTGTTTTCTTAGTAGTTCAGGAATCAAAAGTATTTAAAGCAAATGAAAGAAGAGCTCACCTTTTCTTCTTTTGATTAAAGATACAGTTAAATGTAAAACATGTATACATAAATATTTATACATGTACATATATAAAAAAATAAAATCCTCACAACACTACAGTAGTCCCAGCATAAAAGAGGGCATTAACAGAGATTTCCATGTTATTTATGCAAGAACTCAGTACCAGACACTTCTTTCATCCGAAATGCCAGTCTCAAACTTCTAGAGATACAGCATGAAGCATCAGAAAGTGTTTTCAGGTGTTCTCCATGATCATGGAAGACTTAGTAATTTTAATATTATTTATTCCAAATTTAAGCAACTTTCCCTGTGATGTATATGTTTTATTATTAGCATACATTTGAAAAAAATTACCCTTCTGCTCACTTTGCAGCACAACAGACACCACCACTGAAGCAAGTGATAAGAGATTGTGAAATACATGCCTTAGGGAGCTCTAGGAACTTTTTTTTTTGTTCCTCTAACTAATATATTTGGAAGAGGGGTAAGGGAAAAAATAAGGTTTCCCTTACGGGCCCTCTCAAATGAATTCTGGTTCATCATATGTAGAATACCTGGGCAGAATTAAGAGATGAGCTCTGGTAATAATTTTAATAGAATACATGAAGGCAGACACTAACCCTTTCCCCCAAAGGCCACATCTCTGCACAGCAGGCGAGATCATCTCCAGTATTATACAAAACAGTAAAATTACTTGAGTGTCAGATGCAGATGCAGGATTTCTTACTGAAAGCTACAGCAAACAAACTAATTCATGGTCCAAATACTGCATTTTCAAAATTAATGTAAGAACAGCTGTAATTTATTAAGCACGCAAAATTCTCTATATTCAGTGTAATAACTGAATTGCTTGCTAAGGAATGCTACCAAACTACAAATATCATAAGAGTCAATTGATACCACACAAGTATTTCCAGTTTTCTGAGCAACTTGTTCTCTCATTCTCACCTATCACTAACAAAGGAGCATAGTTTAGACTACCAGTTTTATGTCAAAATAATAGAAATGGGGATGTCATAATTATTTTTGTTGTAATTTGTTTACATGTTTTCCATTGTTTTCATATAATACTGTAATGCATTTTTCAGGCTACCAGAATGCAGGCCCCCTTCCCAAAAAGCACCATCTGCTACTCCACTAAGATGGAGAATATGCAAAGAAAATCTTCTCTTATCTGAACGAATCTGCAAACTAAATCTGAGCATTAAGAAAGTCAGGTATTTTATAAGAAGTTAATCCCAAGTGTTCACACACAGACTGTATCAAACAAATTTTCTTCTAATCAACTTAGACAACCGAGTCAGAGAACTAAACAACATGGCTGCATCATTTAGCCTGGATACAGTCCTGTTTCAGAACTATCTCATCATCTAACACTTAGACATAACACAGCCCTTTAGCAATTAATACTTATTTCAAGTGGGTTAGAAAGTAAAGCATGCAGCCATCAAACTCTGGTACAGCCACGCACTGCACAGCTGGCCCTTATTGATTCTTCACACCGCAATTCACAGGGAATACTTTACTTTTTGCAGTGTAAAGAAATACGGGGGTTTTTTAAACAGGATTTTCAGGCTGCAATAGTACAAAACAGACTAAAATGGAAGCACTCCGAGCATCCCGACACGCCGTGTTTTGCCCATCCACACATATATAAAGTCTGTAGGAACACACTGGAGTAACTGTGATGTTCTATAGACAGGAAACACTTCGGTGGAAACTTTTCGTCGCATGCGCCCGAACATGTCTCCGGTCCAGCCCCGTTAACACTTCGCCGCTCCCGGGACCCCCCAGCGCCCCCCGGGCTCGGTGGGTGCGGGGCCACCGCATCCAACCCAGGGCCTTTTTCCTTTATCTCCCGGGCGGCTCCTCCCGCACGACGCGAGCTCTTGGGTTTCTTTTCCCAAGGAAACTTAGACGGCGGGGAGAGGCCCGGTCGGCCCGGCCCGCCGCCCCCCGAGCCCCCGCGGGCCGAGGAGGCGCCGGACAGCGGCCGCGGCCTGAGGGAGGGAGGCACGGCCAGCGCCACTGCCCCCGGGCTCCCGCCTCCCGCGGCCCCCGCTCCCCTCCCCGCCTCGCTCGGAGCAAAACAGGAACCCGCCCGACCCGCACCCCGGCCCCGGGCGCACCTGCGGGCCCTAGCGGCGGCCCGGGGCCGGGCTGCCCGTCCTCGCCGAAGATCAGCCTGAAGTCGAACTCGTCGGTGGCGCCGCAGTTTGCCGTAGTCATGGGTTTGGCCGGCGAGGCGCGGCGAGACCCCGTCGCCCCTCAGGGCCGCGTCGGGTCCTGCCGGGCTGCGCTCGCCCCTCAGGGCCGCCGCATAACACCGGAGGGGCCGGAGCGGGGGTGAGGGGCGGCGGCGCGAGCGGAGGCTCCGGCTCCGGTACCCGGGCGCTTCTGTCACTCGGGGGGGGGCGGGCGCGTAACTCCGGGTCGCGGCCGGTCCCGCCCCCGCGCCTCGCCCCGGGCAGCGCCCCCCGAGCCGGCCCTCCCTCCCTCTGCCCGCCCCGCCCGCGATGACGTCGCACCACCGACAGCGCCCCGTGACCGCCGCCGGTCCTGGGAGGGAGGAAGGAGGGGCCGCGCTGCCGCCGGTCACGTGGCGCGGGGAGCCCGCCTGGGCCCGCCCCCGCGCCGCGGGGGCTGCCGGGGGTTGTAGTTGGCTGCCGGCGGCCAATCCCGGGCTGCCAGCTGCGTGCGGGGGGCGGGGCCGCGCACGGGGCGCGGTGCCACGTGTCGCCCCCGGCGGGCCCGATCCCGGCACGGCCCTGTTCCCGATCTTGTTCCCGATCCTGTTCCCGATCCTGTTCCCGGTACCGTGGAGGCGGGCGCTGAGGAGTCCCCGCGTGAACCCTCCTGCAAAGCGCAAACGGCCGCCTGTGAAGGAGCAGAATCCCTCGCGGCGTGCGGATCTCACGTTATCTTCTAAAACACCGCATGTAAATAGGTGGTGCTCTTGACACTAATTAATGGCTCAAGTAATTAAGTAGGTTGACGTAAGCAGAGGAATGTCGCTTGGGTAACAAGCGCTGGCTGCAGCACTCTGTCAGCCATTCGCCTTCTGGCTCAGTGGGAACAGGAGCAATGGAACAAACATAGAATCACAGACTATCCAGAGCTTGAAGGGATCCAGCAGGACCTTCGAGTCCAACTCCTGGTCCTGTACAGGGCACCCCAGCAATCCCACCGTGTCCCTGACAGCCTTGTCCAAATGCCTCTTGAACTCTGGCAGGTTTGGTGCTGTGACCCTGGGGAGCCTCTTCCAGTGCCCAACAACCACCCTGGCTTGCACTGTGGCAGTTTCTCATGCACTTCACTTTCTGGTCACCACAGCTGCTGCACCAAGGCTGTGGAACTGTGGGCAATTTTCCTCCTAAACCAGTTCAAAAAAGAATGGAAAAGTGTCTTCACGGTCTTGCATTTTGCGAGATCTGCATCTAAAAGCTTTTAACCAACAGGATACAAATTAAGCTACTCTTTAGCAATGTATGCCATCAATAAAGGGAGCTGGGGCAGTCACTAGTAAGAGCACAGAAGCTTCAGTATACTCTGCCTGCACAATAACATACCATCTATGGGTTAGCCTTGCATTAAGGTTGAAAGTCAAATAAAAGGGCAAAAGAAACTGTAGAATTTAAGTTGTTCTTGCAGCAGAAGCATCTATTCCCTGCAGGGCATGGCAGTGTAGAAACCGTACGTGTTTGGAATTTGCAGTCTAAGAAAGTGTAGAGCAACTTCAGAGGAGCTTAATATGAGTACTTGAGTCCTGTGTCCAGTTCTGGGCCCCTCACTTCAAGAAAGACATTGAGCTGCTGGAGTGTGTCCAGAGAAGGACAATGGAGCTGGTGAAGGGTCTAGAGCACAAGTCCTGTGAGAAGCAGCTGAGGGAGCTGGGGTTGTTCAGCCTGGAGAAATGGAGGCTCAGGGTAGACCTTATTACTCTCTACAACTACCTGAAAGTAGGTTGTAGCCAGGTGGGGGTTGGGCTATTCTCCCTAGCAATCAGTGACAGGACGAGGTCACAGCCCTTAAGCTGCACCAGGGGAGGTTCAGATTGGACATCAACTTCTTCATGGAAAGGGTTGTCAAGCATTGGAAGGGGCTACCCAGGGAGGTGGTGGAGTCACCATCCCTGGAGGTGTTCAGGAAATGACTGGATGTGGCACTCGGTGCATGGTCAAGGTGGTGATCGGTCAAAGCTTGGACATGGTGATCCTGGAGGTCTTTTCCAACCTAAATGATTCTGTGATTCTATTCTGTGATTCCAACATAATGAAATGGTCACTGTGTGGTGTGGAATTAGTAAAAGATTAATCCTTAATATACGTGATCTAGGAAGATTTTAGGTTTGTGCTGAAACTTGGGCATTGATGGGATTTAAACTACTACTCACAAGTATAGACGGTTATGTAATTTTACAGTTTAATTTGTTGTGGACTGTGAAACTCATACTAACCAGAAATAGCATTGCTGTCTCTAAGGTTTCATTGCTTAGTTGAAAAATCAACTGAACTAGAGTTAGTGTGTTGTGACTCTATGGCCATGTGGAAATTATAGGTTTATCAGTTAATATTTGCAACAAACGTGGGTAGAGCCCTTCCCAAAGCCTAGCCATGATGATGATGGGTTAATATTGTTTGCTTCATAAGTAACTAATTCTAATTGTTTCTATGCACAGGGTCTTTCCCTGTTTGTTGCTGTTTAGACAGATCCAAATAGGCATGTCATAATCCCAGGCATGCATTTGTGTCTAGATGTTCTTGTTAGAGCCTGTGAATGAAGGTGAGAAAAGAAGGCTTTCATGAAGAGGAGCTGGCTACAGTGAGTAATTCTCAGTCTAGAGGCTCTTAATAGAATACAGTGAATTCTCTCTCTCTATCACACCTAACGAAGATCAGTAATCTGTGCTGAAGAAAGCAAGCTTAAATGAAAACCTACTTTTGACATGGCAATTCTAGTGGAAACATAAAGCATCATATTAAAAAATACTTTGCAGAATGCTTCTAGTGCAAAAGCAGCCATATGTTTTTTACTTGATCTGCTAAAGCACTGTCCTTGCTATTGTCACTTCCCACACACCACTAGCTATTTGTTTACCGAAAATACACGAGCAACTACAGCTACTGTTCCTAGAATACTTAGACCAAAGACTGATGCTCGTTAGAGTTGACAACTCGCTCTCTGAAGGAAGCCTGAACCTTATATGAAGCTCACACCTAGTTGGCCTGTAGCCTCTTTTTATCTCTAAATCCAAGGTCACATAGCAACACAAGCTGGAAAAAAATGTGTAATTGGATTAACTGTGGTTAAGAAATACTCTCATACATTCTTGAATGAAAACAGATCTACAATGAACAATTCAGAAAGATATACTATTCACAGAATGACTTTTAGCAGCTAATTATTGTCTAACCTTTTCATTAATCTTTCGCTTTTCAAGGCAGCTGTATTAGAATTCGTCTTTTTGTTAAATAATTGTTGTGTCAGATTACAGCAAACGGAGCAACCACGGCAATTTCCTGTTCTGTTATACCAGTAGATTAGTGAAAAATACAATCAAACTTGTTCTCTTCATGAGGGGGAATTTGAACACAAATATTTGATCCATGTTTTTTGATAAGATGCACACAGTATATTTCTAATAAATATGCTGAATTAAAGATATTAATACTATTGACTTGTTCCTTTCCCTTAACTGTAAAATAAATCTTGTCTCCCCTGTTTGAGACACTGTTCATTCAGAAAGCAGGACATTAGGCAGTGCTTTTAATCCTACCGACTGCTGTCAATTAAAAAAGAAAACAGACTATATGTCCTAAAATAAAACAGAGAAATTGGTAATGTCATGACCACCTAGCTAACAAGATAAGAATTTAGAGAATAGGTAGAAGGTAAGGTGGCATTGTAAGCAATTAATAGTTATTTACAGTAATTTTTATGAAGCTTTTTACTTCAAAATCAGACATGTCTTTGGGTTCAGAACTTCCATTTCTTGCCAACAATCTCCTTTCTTTTTGTCTAGTCCTCACCATAGTTTTTATTTTGCCATCTCTGTTCTACTGCACCAAAAAGTGCATCCTTTCTGCATTTGAAATTTTAAAAAGAAATACACCTTCAAACCTTTTCTATACAGCTAAAGAGTGATTGGGTTGTGACTGAGAGTGAGTTAGCAGAAGCCCTAAAACGACTGAGGTGAGCTTACCTCAATTTCCAGGGACTTATGTCAATCTCCATGCTTGAAGTCCAGGGCATGGATGGCTGATTTGGCTTTTGTTTGCTACTGAGAAATGAAACGGTGGCAGTAACAAGGGCACCTTTATTTCACTTGCGGTTTTGTCAGGAAAGGGGGCTTTTATTTATTCATTTATTTAATATGTATAGTTGGTTCTGCCTTTGCTGCTTTTAGGCTGTGTTATTGCATCCAGATGGGGATACACCTTGGTCTGGTCAGGAGCTGGAGTTATTACATGTGCCTTGAGCAGGAAGGAACACGCTTCCTGTGGTATTTGAATCCTTTCCAAACTGGGGCTATTTTCTAGGTGTGTTGTGACTTTTGGGTCCAAAAACCTGTGCCGTGTTTTATTTTCTGCACATCATCCTATACTGGATAGCTAGGAATTCTGGATCTGCAGCCATATCCCAGATCTGTATTTGTCTTGGAGTAATAGGGATTCCTCCCCCCTCCTATGGGCAGCAAATGAAACCCAGCTGTGCAATTGTAGCCAGAATAGGCTTTGGAAGACGCACGGTCAGGCATTCGTTCTGCATGATTCAATGAACCAAACAGCCTGGAATCAGGAATAGAACACACAAGGTTGTATTTCATGTGCTTGATCTCATTCCCGCTTGTGGTTGAATCTGGACCTGTTTAGAAGGCACACACACCAGCGTGGCACAGAAAGGGCAGAGGACAAAGCACGAAGACTCCTGGAACGAGCAGACAGTGTTCCTTGGCTGCAGCTGTGGTTACGCCTTTTACAGCTGCTATTGAAGAAAGCACGAGTACAGCAAGGGAAATTTTTTTATCAATGTGAATGTATACTAAATACTCTTAAACCCATTTGCAAATGGCATACAAACAAAATTATCACAGCTTTCATGTCTCTTACAGCTAACAAGGCACATCCATTGTTTAAGCGAGCAGAATGGTGTTATGTAGGAGGAAGATAATATTTCAGTATAGAGCCTGTGTTGAAGAAAGTTAAATTCAGCAGTCAGACAGGAAAGGGGCTTGCATTCTGCACACAAGGTCATAGGTTATTTATATTTAATATGTGACATCTTGGCTAATTACCAGTGCTTGGGTGAAATATGAAACTTTTGCCACTGGGGAATTAAAAGGAAAACAAAAACAAAAGTAGATTGCATAGCATTGGAAAGTTTTGTAACAAAATTAGGAGTTGTCCTAGTTCAGGCATTAGACTACATGGTAGCAGAAAACAGAGTTGAACACAGCAATTAGACTGAACTTGGATAAATTTGAAATTTTCAGTGAAAATCTAGTCATCCTTTTAAGAATTCCTATGCCATAACTTAATTACACCAATCCTATCTAGATCTTGTGCTCAGTGTTTGATCAATGGAGCATTTGTAATAGCAAGATTACGAAGCTAAAAAAAAAAATTGCCTACAAGGTGTGTGTTGACAAAAACAAACCCACATTAAACACTTAACGAGGTCACAGTCTCATTTAACCATTTTACAGTTTTCCCCAAGAAATTTCTCCGCTCTCCTAAACTTACTGCAGTTATATTAAACACAGTTCAATATATTTCTCTTCAATATATTTTTAAACAATCATTGCTTTGCTTTATCATTTGTTTAACATTCTGCCATGTAATCCAAACATTACTTCATAAAGTTTGCTGCTGCTTTATATTTCTATAGTTTTATGGAGCAGGTTGGAATCCTCCCATTTGGTGGTTACCATCCCAAATGTTAAAAGAGGGTCTAGAAATCTGACACTGAACTGCACAGCTTTCCTCACAGACTTTATATTCATAGTACTTTGCTCTTAGATCATCAAGTGAAAGCAAAGTAAAAGCATCAGCTGCATTATTACTTATATCAATATACAAGGACACTCCAGGCACAAGTGCTTCTGAAACAATTGCTTTTACAGATATCTTAAGAGTCTTATTACAAAGCCTAAAGTGGTTTGTGAGTGAAATCAGATGACAACTGAGATTGCTACAAGAACAAGAACAAACTCCTTTAGTACACAGTGATGTTTGCATAAGATAAATATTTGTGGAAACAAATGAGATTTCATGAAAGCTCTTAGGCTTGATAAAAAGACTAAGGTGGCATTTTACTTACTTTTCCATATTTTAACTTTCATTTTTGACTGTTCATTAGCCAGCAGACAGTAGTGTTGTACAGGACCAGGATATAGAAAATTCAGGCTCTGTTCCAAGCTTCCCTCCTCTTGCAGTCTAATTTTCAGACTTCTTCAAAGGGGCATAAGTAACTTGCTATTTATACAGACACTTAAATCACTGCCTTACTGTCCCTCTGAGGTGAACATAATACAACTTCTCTTGTTCCTCTTTTCACTTAGATTGCCAAGGCCTCTGAGTAAGGACTCTCAAGTCTGGAATACTTCTTACACATTGCATTTGAGAAGTCTAACAGCCTGGCTAGATGATTTGGGCTAATAACTCTCTTTATACTGGACAAGGAGAAGCATCACACAACTGTTGTAGCAAAATGGAACCCCAGCCTCTGAGGCCTTAACTTTTCTATTCTAGAAATGATCCTTTTATGACATGGTTCTGTTTTGTTCAGGTGTAATGCATGTGCAGTTTAAGGTGCAACAGTTTTTCTGCTTTCCCCATTACATTCGATGTCCTTTGATTAGCTTAGATATAACCACAATCTTATGTGCTGAAGTCATCCCTCCTTATATATTCTAGTTCAATAAATGACACATAGCCTTAGTTTATTCATAAATTAAGGTTTCTTCATTAGTATATTAATTATCTTCAGGGGTAGAAAAAGATACTTTCTCTTATTACAGCTTTTCACGATGATTCAGAATAAGCAACCAGAATAAATGTATCTTTTCTTGATATGCATATGCCCAGTTTTCCTCAGGAAGCCTCATGGGCTCGCTCTTCAATGAACAGGCCTGTCAGCCTTGTGCAAACCCCTCTTTTGTGCTTGACCCACATCAGATTCAGCCAACGTGAAACAATAGTTTCTAATGGTGTGAAAAACTTTAAAGGCTCTCTGGTAGTTTGGATCTTGGACCCCTCCGTTCCTCTGTGGAACTGAATCCGTTTGCAGTTGTTAGACCACATGTGCTCACACCACTTGCTTAATCTGTGCCTAATGAGCTTTCTCACCCAACATCTTCATTTGGACACAATAGGTTTCAGCTGAGAGGCAAAAGGTGGAACACGACAGCCATACCCCAGCTGTTGCAGGTGCTTATGTGTCTTTTTTGCTGTAATCCATCCCAGTATAAAGTCAAACAGGCCAGCCAGGTGGTTTACGTTTATTTTTGCCTTTGCATTGAAACAGAGGTAGTAGTTTTCATTAGCAGCTCTTGTCTCTTAGTTTTTTAGCTGATTGAGTTTCCACCTGGCTTGCTGTCAAGATTGCATGTAAGAGGGTTGATTCTTCTTTGACAGAGCAAGGGAGGTTTAACTATTCAATTTGGTCACAGAATCAGTTGTTCATCTGATATTATGCTGCTGGTCCTGATCCTTATCTTTCTACCCTAACCCCTTCCCAGGAATAGGCTTCACTGCATCCTCTGGCTCCTGATACATCAGACTGGATTGGGATAAAGGCACTGCTGTACATTAAAAATTTATGGAAAGTAGAAAAGGCAACACACAAAAAGGAACAACTGATTAAATTTTTCCTAGCTGGAGAATGAGCTATTCAATTAATGGAGTGGTCCCAGTCAGCTCTGGAATAATATTACCCAGTAAAGGTTCACCCATTTAAAATTCATTTATTTTGCTGTATTTGCAAGTCCTATATATTAATTCATCAGATATGTATATAAAGAATGGTTTAGCTGTTAATTTATATTGAACAAAACAACAGCATTTCAATGAATGCTCACATAAAATTTTTTTTAACATGTATTCAGACTAGAAATCTTATTGCAAGGATTCATGTCAGCTAGTCATCAAGCAAAACCAAATCATATGATCAGTTGCTTTCATTATCAAAAAGGTTACAGATGTCTGAATATGCAAAAATCATCTTTCTACAAATGCAAAATAAAATGTCTGACCTGCTGCTTACTCCTCTGGAGACGAGGCTCTGGTGCTCCCATATGTTAAGAAGGAATAAGCCACAAACATTTTCCCATTAAGAAAATCAGTAAGAGAAAAGGCTAAACTAGTTAAATTTAACACTGTGACATTATTTGATCAGTAAATAATTCAATTATGTCCTTACCAAACTTAAATAAATTATCTTCCCATTAAAAAAATTGTCTAAAACAATTGTATAAACCATGACATTAAGAATTACTCATCTTGAAATAAAGAATACCTCCATTCTAAAACATGATGCAAACTTTGGTCAAAATCTTTTTTTTCCTCATGTATTTCCTTGCATAATGTCCTTCTGAGGCATTAAAATTGTTTAAATTTGACAGACTGAAGATATGATTATCTGTACAAAATGCCATGTGCCTTTATCACTTCAAATGTTGGCTAGTTAACATTTAAAGTGTTTGAGGCTGCATTGGTTACTGGGAAAAACAATTAACTATTCAGTTTTATTTTTATTAAGTCTGAATTTTGTATAAAGCATTTGCTGATACCGAGGTTCACAATCTGTTGATTAATTAGAAAGCAGACAACGACTGCAAAATGTACCATTACAAAATTGCTCAGTGTGCAGAATACTCTCTAATTTTGTCATTTACTTCTAGTTTCTGTCATTGTTAGGCAAAAATATCATAATAGTTACATCCAGGTAGTAACAACTGGGAGACAAAGAATACAAAGTAATGGAAGCTGGTCACCTCCATGATAACAAGTAGCTTAATATGCCTAAATGAAAGGCAGTGTATCAAAGTTAAAAGCTATTTAGGGAGAAAGTAGAATGAAACACAAAAAATATATTAGAAAACATCTATATTCTATATATGTAACATCAACGAGGTAGCAGAAACACAGCAAAATATTTTGTCCTTGAAAAAATAAGTTCCTTAAACAAAACCAAGAGCGGGACAAGGTTTGCAAAAGATCTTAGACTGACAATACGAGAGAAAAGTAATTAGCATAAACCCCAGTTTAGGCATCACGTTATAAACACACCAGTACCCTGTGATGCCACATACTTCTGCAAACCATCTTCAAGGTCTTTTCCACAGATACAAGACTAAAACAAACCAGAGTTTTAGCAAGGAGTGCTATGACTCAATTATCTGGATGAAAATGAATGCAAAACCCCTGAAAACCTAAAAAAAGCCAGAGCTATTGCATGGCAGAGAGTAAAGTGTTCTTTCCCAGGAACATAATGAGGTTTTTAAGGTATATTTTTGATAAAGATAACACAATGGGGGAAAATTCACAAAGGCAGAGTCTGATGACCATTTGAGAGAGAAAAAAATAAATCAAGAAAACAGCAAGAAAGATACTGCAACTGGGAATTCATCTAATTACAAGGAAAAAACGCCTTAAGACTATTGCTTTGCCTATTCTGCCTCCTTTTACTCCTTCTATTTTTACAGATCAAAAGCCAAGCAAAACATTATCAAAAAGATGGATAATTTTTCAAGGTAAAATAGCTACTGCTGATATGGCATCTTTTATCCTATTACAACAAGGAAAATAGACAGACTGCAGATGTAAAGGTTTTAATATAATCGTGTAGAAAAGGACATAGACAAGAAACGGTCTCTGGAATCTCCCACTTAATTTTCCCTTTGAATTAACACATACACATCTTCTCCAGTTTTGCACAATTAAAAAAGAAGAAACACTCAGTCAGCCACGAAGTGGTTTCAGAGGGGCAGGGATTCAGCAGGAAGTGGTCAGCAGCACTGTCCGTACCCACAACCACTATAATGCAGGAGTTTTTTAACATGTAGTAGCATTAAGCTGTCCTGATGGCTCAGCAAAAAAATGCTGAAGAGAACAACAGCTGCCCTTCTTGGTGCTCTCCTGCAGGCAGACTCTAATCCTCTGGGTTTATACAGTTGTTCAAGAAACATTAAAAGCAAAAGCCTTCCAAAGCACCAGAGGCACCAAATGGGACACTGCTTGCTCCAAGTTTTACCTAGGTTAAGAAAAAGTGTATTTTATGCTTTAAAAATTTTTACAGTAGCATCTTCCAAAAACAGTCAAGATATTAAAGATCCATATCACAGAATACAGTTTCATATTTATTATCACATGGGGAGGGGTGTGTCTGCTACAGTATGACCATAAACTGGAAATTAATCTTTGCCAGTCAAGACAGCACATGAAAGTTATTCGTCTAGCAGCTTCAAAAGTTGTAAACCCAGTTCAACTAGCTACCAGACTCTGACTGTGCTTGGTACAAAACAATTGTTATGTACCAATGAATCAGACAAAAGATCAAACTAAAAATAGTTTCAACATTTTTAATACTCTATACCTTTAGAGTATTAAAAACAGTCTTACTGGATTTCTTGGACTTTTTCTCTTTGGGAATTCTCTAACAAATTATACTGATGCTGTTACAAAATTGATTGTAAGAGTTTAAAATTAAACTTTAAAATTAGTGGAGAAAACATTTGTAAACCAGGAAATGTTAGAGCAGAATTTGAAACAAATCCAAACTTATTAAGGCATAGAACTACATATAGTATATCCAAGCAATGTTAACTCTTTCCCATAGCAGTCCTTTAGTTGGAAAGTAAATTTAATCCATATTTTAATATGATTTTAATCCAGGATTGCAATCTCTTCTCACAGTAAACAATGTCAAACATTTGGTATTAATGTACAGCAGTTTTGGTGTCAGTAACTTTGTGAAATATCTAAAACTCTTCTGTTAATTAAATGTAACATCAATTCACTGTGTGAGGCTTCATGTTAGGAAATAGTAGCTATATGTGGTTTATATTGCTTAGAAAATCACAAATAAGAAATCCTAAAAGGAAAGGAATGGTTGCCAGTAAACTGTACAAGACCAAAGGTTAAGTAACTCTCAGAACATGAGGTTATGGGTTGAAGTAGTTAAAGGGAAAATATCCCAGAAATACATTTCAGAAAATAAATTAATTAACCCATAAAATCACAGAATGACAGGTATTTAAACAAAAGGGTGGGAATAAACCTTTTTTTGGGAAATCTACTTCAATATAACATAACTGACCCAAATACTGACTCAAAATTAAAAATTAAATTAGGATTGTGTAGGATTTCAATTCCGTTTTACTTGCTATATCTGTATTTCTTGGTAGAGGCTCAATCACTCAAGAAAAACAGCATTCTGGAAGGAAAGTTTTTATATCTTTTCTGCTTCCATTTAGGGTGTATTTCTATAACACCTTAAGCCAACCTAATTTACAGTTGCCACAGCCTGGCCCTCTGCCCTCCCTTGGCTGCTCAGTGATTTGTGCTGATGTGAGCACTGCGCAGTAAGTCAGCTCAAGGATCTGAGCCAGTTGAAAACTATCTCTCCAAAGAAAGCCACTTCTTGTTTCAGTTCCCTGAACTGGCTCATTATATGGTAGCATGAGTGGCACAAGGGAGGGACTTCAGCTCGCTCCGTTTCATGGTTGTTTGATAGGAGGTCTTAGGGCCCCTGGGACCATCAGCAGTCCAACACTCCGTGGTTAACCACCTTCATATGAACCCCGGAGCTCGCAGGCTAAATAGTGACATGAACTGTAATTAGCTTTAGGCAGGTAGTAAATTAAATAGACGAAACTTCACTAAATCTGATACTTCCAACAAGGGCACACTAACATCTTTCAGCAGAAAGTCACAAATCACCCAGCATGACTTGCTGTGAATTGTTTGGTAGAACCAACCCAGGCAAGGTGGAGTGAGATCGCGGCACCAGTCCAACACTTCCCTGCTGAGGAAAGGAGGGATTCCACATGACCTTCAGAGAACTGACTTAACTCACTTAACTGGATGGAAACATCTCACCCACTTTTGCTGGGTTAATTTTCTGCCTGGGGCAGAACAGGGCAGGAATGGGATCACTTTCTTTGGGAAGCGGCAGGGTTTTTCAGCTCCGCTCGGCCGGTGGCGGTTCCCTCTCAGGCTGTGGATGCATGTCCTGGTGGGATGGGTGCTGGGCTCGTGGAAGGGGGACCTTTCCCAGGCACCTACACAGCTCACACAGCGAGCAGTGACACTCCCTGTTCAGTTACTGTTCAAATAAGCCACATCAGCCCACACAGCTTAAACAGCAGATCTTCCTTAACTCCATGTGAAAATCAGGATGGAACCTGTAACTTGGTCATAACTTTATCACCTTAGTTTTCTTCATCAACAGCCCACCTGCCTATGCCCCAGGGCCAATTCTCTGAGATATTTGATGGGTGTGTACCAGAGCTCTCTCATTATGCACCTATTTTGTAATGGGGCCACAACAGACATGTGAAAGAAAGGGGTTTGCATATAGCCCTTTCCTGTTCCTCTGTTGTTGTGCCTCCTACACATCTTCTCCTTAAAAAAAAAAAAAAAGAGCGAGCAAATTGTACCAACTGAACATACTCAGTTTCAAAATTAAGGTACTGATAAGGGTGAATCTGTTGCTTCAACAGAAATTGTCAATTGCTTACCTTGTGCCAAAGTGCAGGGGGTGGGGGGGGAAGCTTTTAAACCATGGGGTATTTGCAGGTTTGATCAAAGAACAATCTATGGAGAATGAATGCAGGGCAGCAAAGGCACAATCACAGGTTTCTGGTCTACAAGACTTGCAGGAAAAGCCAGCCCAAGTCAGGTACAGGACAGAAATCACTGGAATCAGTTCAATTTGACTGAATGCCAGAGCACACTCTAATCCAGGGAACAGAGCCAGACCTGACCCTATTTGCAGGACCTTTGTTGCTGTTTTAAACATGTATCTTTACTGTAACAGATAATAAACCAAATATGATATTAACCTAGCAATTAAAGAATCATTAGCAAAAGAAGCAATGCTTTGATCTGTACTAGTTAGTCAGACTGCCATTAATGCCAGCTGGGTATATTAAGTACAGATCTTTCCCTAACAACATTTTAATTGATTTGAATAAATAAATTAATTTAGACTACATGATAAATTATAAAACCTAAGTCTCAAAACCTCCTCCCTTACACATTTATACTTAAAATCATCTACCCAGCCATTAAGGTAAATTGCAGTTCTACAACAAGTATTAAGAAACAAGTTTAATATTTTTATCTGCTTGTACTTCGAGGCTAATAAGAATATGGTGTTAGGCAACAGCAGTAACGCTCTGTTCCTTCCCTCTGTGCCATAGAAGCAATGCCATCTGTTCTGCTGGTTTGGCAGAACCACTTGTGAGACCACCCTGTGAACCAGACCAAGGTACCCAACCCAGCTTCGTTCTTTATTTGTGGGGAGAGGGGGAGGACTGTTCAGGCCGGATAAGTTCCCTGATCTGATCCACAAATGCTGTGTCAGCACAAGTGCTCAGGGATGGTGGAGTGGCTGCAATAAGAACACAGATCAAGGATATCTAAAGTTAGTACTGCTGCCAAGTGCTGCGTGTCATGAGACAAACCCTCACACGCAGTCCCAATCCCTGGGCACGGCCACGAGGGGCAACAGCTCCAGAGAAATACTCCAGCCCTGCTGCCAGATCTGTGCTCTTCACAAACACCAGTAAAAACCCCTGTGAACAAGCCTGTGAGTGAACAGATGGTATCTCAAGGATAAATGCTGCAAATACATTGCTGTACAGTGACTTTAGAAGAAAACCTATCATGAGGCTGATCAGTAGCGAAACTTGGAGAAAGTAAGTCTGAAAAGTAAATAATGAGGCTTATTGCAAGTGATAAATACAGGGCTATTGGATTATTTGCTACGGGATTTTCTCTTGTTAACCTTAGTTTTAAAGACACATTTTTCACTCAGTAAAGAGAAGGATAATCACTTCAAAGGATTGCTATCTGAAAGAAGTGATATGCAATAGTAAATCATCAGGAAAAACAGACTAAAATATACTTCAAGTAAAAGAGAATCTTTAAAACACTCGGACAACAATTCATCAATTTATCCCCTCCCCACAATTCATACCAGTAACTCTGAAAAAAATCTATCCACTAGTGATGATTGTTTTCTAAGCCATGGCCCTGACAAATATACTTTTTAGTCTCAGATATAAGGAAAGCTACAAAAGGTTAAAAAATGTGGGTATAGTTCAGACAAACATCTAAGAGTTTGAAAATTCATCTGAATGCTTTCTGTCAGAAAAAAATGTGCTGTAAGTCTCGTGAGAAAAAGGCTTATTTGCGATGTTACTGGCACTTTTATTTCTGTTCTCAGCTGAGAGTAGTCAACTTCTCACATGGTGTTTTGTCTTCAAGAGTTGTGGGGAAAAAATTCTGTTCTAAATATAGAAGATTATAGTGAGACATCCCATGTAAACTAACTTTGCCTCTTGTTACTAAAAGAGACAATGGGATGGTAAAGTAAAATTTTGGTTAGCACTGAAGAGTTGCATGCAGTTAAAGAAGAAATAATTGTTTTCATTTTACAAGAAGATTAAAAAATCTGCATATATTCAACTTGAAAGACAAATTCTGATTTTTAGGTATACAGCACTAATTCAAAAATGCCTCTCAATTAACTTGACTGACAACCACCAAGTTCCTATGGCAGTGCCTAGAAATAAAGCTTGACTGTACACAGCAGTAGGACTAGGGTTTGAGCAATGGATGGAGTAAATTGCCTACCATCAATAAATTACTTCCTAAACCTACATTTCATTTCCAAAATGCCTTAGAAATTTATCAGTCTTTCATTTTAAGTCAGTGGGATGTAGTCTCCAATATTAGTTCTGAAAATAAAACTTGAACTTTTAAATTAATTAGACTTGTTTAAACATTTTTACCAGCAGTTTTACATGACAAATATACATATGTGCAGGAAAAGGCTACGATTTTGAGTGCTCTGCCTCACCAAGGCCAGCTGGAGAAACAGCACATTTCCATAATGGCAATTCTCCCTTTGGACAGATCAGGTTGGGGTTTTGTTTCTGAAACAAATAGGTTTGGTTTATACTTCCTTGGACTAGCTCTACTGGGAAATTTTTAACATTTCTAATGTCACAGACTTCCACATCAACAAAGATGGCTAATATCTACAGGACATAGTCTGATAAATACTCCTTTTGCCAGCAGTGCTGTCTTAAACCGCCCTCGCCTCCAAGGCTCCTTGTTCCTTCCTTTTCTTTCTGTCTTGTTGCCCCCAAAGAACCCTTTGGAGGGGTGGTGGAAGTGGTGTGGAGAATACAGGTTTTAACCTGCATCAACTCCCTAATCTGTTTTACCACAAAATTCCATAAGCAATCATACTTAAACGAGACAGGGACAATGATGAGGGGAACGAACAGTCAGGGATTGAGGAGTACTGACACCAGAAAAAGTGTTCATCAAACTACAGCACCCATCCTGTCTGACCATAAGATGTTCCTGCTACTTATGGAGGCATCCAATTAAAGGGGAGTTCTTGGGAAGCAAAAAGGTGTCAGCTAAAGATGGCAACAAAACGTGTCCCTCAAATAATTAAGTGCTCTTTTAAACTGAAACCATAGGGGTCTCAGGAGTGGAATACAGTGACTTCCTTGCAAATATGCACTTTTAGCTGCTGCTTTGCAAATTCGTATTATAGCACGTTCACTATATGTGCAAAACTGGGCTTGTTTGCGCAGGGCTTGTGTGGTAGAGACAGTACTAAAATTTCAAAATTTTTAAAGGGTCATGTTACATGTTCAGAACTCACAGTTCAACTGGCATTTTATCTGTCCACAAACTACATGGTGTTGCCCCATTCTTCAAAAAAAAGAACATCCACCTATAAATCAGGCTTGTGTTAAGAGGACCAAGGAGATACCCACCTCTCCTTCTCCCTTCCACCCCAGATACAGCTGCAATTGCATGCTGCTTTTGTATGAACAAGCTTGTTGTTACTGACTCTTGCAGTTTATTGGAAAATTAAAAATGAAAATATGCAGACTATTTTATAACCACATATAAATGTATAAACTTCCAAGATCCTGCGTGTTTGCCTATCCCCAAACCAGATACACAATATAGGTATTTGTATATAAAAATTCATAGGCAGAATTTTAAAAGCTCTACAACACTCAAAACAGAACTGTTAAGCAGCTGCTTATTCCCCACTTTTATGAATACAAGGCTGAATTATTACTCTATATAATAGAGTACTTGTTTTTCCAAGAGGTAGGAGGTAATCCCTAACACTTAGTTTGTTTACAGTCATATCTGCCTCCCCAGTGATACTGCCAGAGCCTGGTAATTTTTCTGAAGGGCAGTGGGACTAGACTAAGCATCTTTCACATACTGACTAGGGTATATGCTCCCTATTTAGAATCTCTATAAAGAGATTCCAAAGAATATGTTTTTGTTTTAGGGAACAGAGGCACATTTTTGTTTTCATCCTCCCCTCCCCAGTCTTTCCCTTTAGAAATTACTCTTGGTAATCCTGCATGCTTGTGGTTTTTTAATCTGTAGACAAAAACATGGAGCCAGAAGTCAGATGAAAACTCAGATGCATACATTCTTTTAAAAGAATTTCTATCTTATGTAGGCTTATATAGATGTGGTAGGAACATGGAGCCAACTGTATTATTTTTGCCAATCTGCCTTCAAGTTCAATAGTGAATAATGTCACAGATGTATATATGCTTTCCCAGATGTGTTATGGGGTTCACAAACAACTGTGTTTGTCTGTCATCTACCCCAGCAGCTGTGAGAAATACCTGGACTCCTCAGGAGGACATACTGTATAAAATATCAACACCTTGTTTGTTTTTTAAAATAATAGAGTCTCAGGAGTATCATCAAAGAGTAGTTAGAAAAGGTTAGTGTGGATCCTGGAACAAGTTTTCTCTCAATTCTTTCCCCTGAACCTTTCCCTTCCCCATACATTTTTCCATCTCTTATGCTCTTTGGGGCCAGTTCAGGATGGAGAATCTCTCTGCAAACCTTGGCTTCGTTCATAGGCAAGTAAAGCAAAGGATCAAACTTATCTGTCTGTCTAGAGCAATCAGAACTCCAAGTTTATCATTCAGAAATTGGACCATAAGCTGAGCATTCATTTGGCCTCTGTATCTCAAGGCACTTTGAGAACGGAGCTTCTGTCTTCCCTGCCTTAATCTGAGAGGGATTATTACTGAATTTGAGGACATGGTCAGACATGTGCAGCTGATCTGTATTAAGAGATGAACTCCTTCACACTGCCTGTATTTGCCAGTCCTCTCAGATTTGCCAGCCTGAATACACATAGAACCACTCTCTAACCTGGTTCTGTCAAAATAATCTGCTTTTTGTGGCAAATTATCAGAGAACCATAGGAAAGGAATGAAAGACAAACGCTCCTTTTTGTTGGCTCCTGTTACTCTAGGACTTGACAAGGTTCTCACTGAGAGTGAGATGGCTATTAATACCCTGATACAAAGTGAATGAATACCATAATTTAGAAGAAAGGAGTGAAATCTCACTAGGAAACCCTAGAAACTGTATAGCAGTTTCTTTAAAGAGAGGAACTGATGACCATTTGGAAAAATGTATTTATATTTTAATGATCTGCAAAGTTTAGCCTCTGGCAGTTTTATTTTAAAAATAATCCCTTACAATTAAAACCAGTTAACTCAGAAACTGCTGCAAGATGAAATCTACTTGATCTCTTTTCCACATTTTGAATTGCCACAAATTTTCTTTGTTGCAGAGCAACTTTCCTACAAATATTAAATGTTGTTATCTTACATGCACAGAGAAGAGGCACAGCATCTGTTACACAGTCAAGAAACAACTGAGTGCCTTACTGCCAGGAAAGACGACTCACTTTGTACAGGAACGCTGTTTGTCTGTTAGACATGCAAGAATCCACTTAGCTTCAATTTCAGCTCATTTGTAGTTGCCAATATCTATCCTTTAAATACTTACAACCACCACTTCTGTGTTGAAAAGGTATCTGTTTTCATCTCTCATTTTAGAGTGAGACATTGTCCAAAGCATCTGGTAATGTGAACTGTGGGGCCCTGGATAGCACAGGAACTATATAACCTGGTTCAAAGGCATCCTAGATGAGAATAAAAGTGGTTCATGAGTGGTTCTTTTGGCAGCAGTGGCCCTTGGTTATCAAAAAATTCCACCTAACAAAACCACTCTATCTTGCAGGCTTGTTTTCACTCTGCATCAGCTCCCTGGGCTAGGTAGCCAAAGGATTGTACACGCAGTTGCACTTGCAGAACTGAGAGTGAGATGCAGGGGCAGGAGGTCCAGGGTACTTTTGTAGAATGGACTTCACAAGACACACTTGTAAACTTGACTTGACCACAGCGTATCTGAACCATAGACAGAGGACTTCAGCCTATGCAGGCACTAATCTAAACTTTTTTCAGAGCATTAATTTTCTAGACAAACATTTACAAGTGGGCTGTAGTTTCAATAATTATTTCAAAATGCTCTTTGTTTTCAGGAAACTATAGTGGGAGGACAAAAGAGGGAAAACAAGATATTTAATTTTAGATTCTACCCTTGACTGAATTGTTTATCAGTTGCCATGATCCCTATTGAGAACTAGCAAGAAGCAATAAAATGCCTAGGGTTTGAAAGATACGGTCTTCTCTAAAAACACAATCTAGGCTCAGAAACAGAGATTTCCATCATTGGAAATTGCATTGCTGCCATATGCATCAAAATCGATGGGTAGCCCACCTGGATTAGAACTATTTTACCACTCAGCAATGCAGATACTGGCCCACCAATTCCCCGTGCCTGAGAGTGGATGTACGCTGTAGGCATTTTTAGAGCTTATGCAAGCACAGCCAGCCTAGCTGTAAAGCAGCTGTATCAGCTGTTGTTAGCAGAACCCTTGCAGCACAGATTTCATTGCAGGGGTACATTATGTTCTACAAAAGTGAATTAAATACTTGAGAAGTTTAGCCAGCTCCAAGATCTGTTTCTGTCCAGCTGTTCTGCCAGTAGATAGTCATTGTAACTGGTATTTTAACAATACAACTTCAGTTACAGGGAAATACCATTTGTCTTGGCTGCTCCCAGAAATCACAGAACTTACCAAGCAAACTGTGTCCCAAGGTACCGTATTCTTGTTCAGGAGGGTTCTGTTGCCATGATTCTCATTGTTTGTATGGACAATTTAATGCAAAAAATTAAAAGTCTCATTTGATTAATATGAACCCTGCCCAAATAAACAAGATCCATAAATGCAAAGGTTAGACTGCCAGGAAGTACTTCTCTGGGCCTGAAACTAATGAGGCTGTGGCTGTACTGACCTTTTCTAGGTGATAAATATTGACTGAAGCAGTTCCCATTTTCACTCCTTAGGCGCTTTCAGTTCCCAGGTACTCTTTCTCACCAAGGTGCCATCTTTGCTGTTGTGCCATCACTAACACTTTTGTGGTACCAGAGTGAATCACATCAGGGAATTGATTCAGCTGAAAAATAAAAGCAACCACAAGCAAGTGTCTGTGCTGGCAAAAGGGAGGAGGCAACAAGTGAAAGAGATTGCAACAAGAAGCAGGAGGCAACGACTTGATACCTTGGTTGGAACCACAGGTATCATGTGAGCCTTGCTAACAGAGGATCTGGAATTGTAATGGGGTGAAATTACTGGTGAGTGAGAACAGCTCAATGAAAGAGCTCAGAATAGACATCAAGTCAGCTTTCACAGTCCCTTGCCTTAGTTATCTCCACACTATTCCTTTCAAGAAAGAAAGCATTTAACATGTTTGAATTCAATGCTACAGTAGTTTATTCAGTAGCTTTGCATGTCTCTGAGAAATGTGTGTTATTTGTTTCAAGAATAATTAGTGCCAAGAATATACTGACAACATAGTTTGAACACAGTGTCATTCCAATACACCGATGAGACTCAAGTACAGGCAGCAACTTCCTTAACTGATGGTCATTCAATACCCCTTTTCAGCATTCTTCAGTTCACATCCCACCTCGATTACATATAATACATTTGATGAAAAATTTCATGCAGTCACCATGAAGTACTGGATATCAGCTCCTTCTTAGGCACACAAATTAAAAATTTCAAACAGAAAAGAGCTTGAGGCAAAATTCCTTGACTAAATAGCTTTTAGGTTTGTGAGAACTTAGATCCGAAGCATGTTACTTTAATCCATCTAATTCAATCACCATTTCATCCTTTATAAGTAATTCGGTCTAAAGCTTCATAGTCAACTAGTGAAAACTTGAAACAATGCTGATCTTCATTTTAAACAATCTCCTGTCAACAATCACATCTAAGAAAGTATATCGCTACTTCCCATATTTGTAGTGGGCAGATCTGAATTCAGGACATCATCCAGGATCTCAGAATCATATCTAAATCACCAATAAAAGCACTCACGGAGATAGTAAATCATTTACTCTGACATTTATATCCCTTTACGTAACACCAATTCCAGATCCCCGACTATTTTAACTTTCGTCTCACCAGTTCATCCACAACACATTCTTTAAGCTGCTTTACGTAAAGTTTTTCTTTCTCTCATGTCTTGATTATAACACGAATCCACTTTGAGCTTCCTCCTTCTTTACCACATCCATCCTTATCTCTCACGGAGAGCACAAAAAGCATAAAAATATGTACTCCAGTTCTCCTCTTTTCTTGTGAAAAATGGGTCAGTCAGCTTTGTGCTCCTCCCTGCCTTTCACCCTTTGTATGGTTATATCCTGTTCTACTGTTCAGCTTTGTTCTCTTAGATGGTAAATTCTTCATAGCAGATGCTCCATACAATCTTAACACTTTGCCTATTTTGGATTTTGCTACCATACAGATAATAAAATTATATTCCACACAGACCTGAATTTCATCTGTATCAACCAAAAAACCCCAAACCTTTGCATAACTGCTGATGTTTTTGAGTCAGAAATGTAATGCCAGAATCTATTTTTAGACACTGTGTTAAGTTTCACTCACTTTTGATAATCTACATTTTCCTTTTGTGGAGTTATGTTTTGTTTATAGCTTAGAAATTGTGTGTGAGATCTCATGGGATGACCTTTAAAATAAACCAAGCTTAACAGCTTGATCTCCACAGTGGCGTGGGAGTCTAAAGATGTGGTTGAAGATACCTGTTTCTCGTTAGAAGGAAACTAATGACAGATCATGCCACTTCCTCACTTATCAAGGAAGATCCTCTTGATGCTAGTTTTATGTTAAACTACAGCAGTTCACCATGCACTGGGGGTGTATTTCAAGTTGTTGACAGAGCTCAATACTGTATATTGTTCATTAAATAATCTATACAAATTAACAGAATAAATTCAATAGTTATGCAAAGCTTATCAACTTGTCTGCAAAATACCGAGCAGTCAATAAATGGGAAGTATACTGGATAGAAATATGCCAGACATTTCCCAGTTCCATTTCTTCAATCACAAGGACTCATAACAGATAATTGCATGTATCAGTTGGGATCTTCTCATCACACTAATTTCTGTGATAATTTGCATAGAAATGTCAAAGAATGAAAACTTTAGGAGATCAGCTACATCACAAACAGTAACAGTACGAACTCCACAGATGCCCTTATCACTGACCCCAAGTCTTGATCTGGACATACTGTACTTGAAAGGACTAAGAAGTATTTTAATTGCCCTCTTCTTTTTCTGCCACTGGTGTTTGTGCTGAGGTTGTCAACAGGATGTTTCATGCTAAGAACTGGAATGTACCCAGCAGCTCATTCTACTTTATTTAGAACATCCTTACTATCTGCATAGGTATTATTGTGAGTGCAGACTGCTAGAGCAATGCAAGAAGAAATAGAGTTAGTTGTTTTCTGTGAGTTTAGGATCCATGTCAGTACAATAGCAGTGTGCACAGGGGGTTCTAAAGTACAGGGGAAGTGAGAAGAGTGAACTGTGTGGGTGAAATGTTCTCTCCGAACAGGTGATCCAGTGAATTCACAGGCTGGGCTGAGAGGAAAATAGTACACAATGGGAACGAGGCAGTGATAGGTGAAGATGTGAGGTTTTCTAACAGGATGAGGTTAGCTCTTCCTTTCATGACAATACATCAACCCTTTCTGTAAAATCTCCTCTTCATCTAAATTACCTTTTTTTTTTTTTAATTAAGAAGTATGAAGAAAATAACAAAGTGGAGGTGGATCAAATCTGTTTGTCTTCAGTGCGTTTCTCTATAAAATTAAATGGAAACTCTATCCCCTGTCATACTTTGAGATGTGTTTGCTTCCGTGGCATAAGGCGTCCTTTTAAATAAATGCTGTGTTACATATTTTGTCTCTAACAAAGAATTGAGAATCCTCCTACAGACTCCCAAGAATTAAAATACCGAATATGAACATGAAAATGGGTAAATGCTGAATCTACAGGTAAAGTGCTGTGCCAGTACTACTGTACAGGAAGACATTAGAGACTAGTTTTCTTTTTTTTCTCCTCTCTATTTATCCCTTAACCCAGCATTGCTGTCATTATAGGACATGCACATTCTCAAGTCATGCTGCCTAGTCTTGCACATCACCCATACTAGTGAGCAAACTGATTTTACAGCCTACACTGCAACATTTGCCATGCTGATAAAACTTAATGGGAGAGAAGGTAATTTATTAAATCACTATTAGTTCAGTATTCACAATGCAATATTTCTGTAGCCTAGAGGCTATAAACTTTCTAAGAACTACAACTGTTTTCCATGTTCAAGCAGAACAAAATATGAAAGCTGCTATTAGTTGTAGTAAGAGGTAGGCATCTGTAACTAACTGTACAGTGATTTACACTTAATCCTGCAGTCTCAATATTCCACCCCTCTGAAATCATATAATTCTCATGCCCTTGTGAACACTCCATCTTCCATTCATTCCCATCTAAGGATCTTGAACACCTTATGTTCAATTAACTTCTGAAAAAAACCCAAATCCTTACAAAAACCCCTGTTGTATGCCATACAGGGGAAATAAATGCACATTTCTGCTTGAGTGAAACTGTCTCATAGTGTTTTTAACACTCTTCAGATCTCATGGGTTTTGTGGTTCATATAGGTACGACTTCTTAGACATGTTTACTTATGTTCTGCCTGGTGTTCAGGATTTGGCTCTATTTCGGCACAGAAGAAAACAATGACAATGGTTTCAGCTATTAAATTTTTTGTTGCCTGGGATTTCTATATGAGTATGTAACTAGAACAGATATGCAGATGGCCAGGAAATTCAACTTAAATTTTATAACGATTCAGAGAGCTAATAAAACAGTAAACTACAACAACAACAAAGTTTTTGCTACCAGAGAAACTTAAAGAAAAATGCAGTAGCTAATTTTCTAAGTAAATAAGCATACACTGAATCAAACCATGTAAGTCACCAAGAAGCTTCCCAAGGAAATATGATTAGAGCCTGATTTTTTTTTTTTTTACCTCAAAAAGATAATCTTTTCCAACAGAAAGATTGGAAATTAAAAAAGGTTAAAATGTACTAGCTTTTATTTTAATATCTTTGTAACTCTCACTTTTCTCAGACCACAATGAGGGAAACCACTTTATCAGTTTCTGTTTAAGAAGTCTGACATAAAGCTCTCTGAGCAACTGCTAACAATCCTTGCTGACACCTGTGCACAGACAGTGGCAAGTACACAGGCATGCATGGCACATGCAGCAGCCTAACACTGCATAGATAAGTTTGCAAAGCAATGGAAAACAGGACTAGGAAAGGTAGCATGTTTATATAGTTTTAAAATAGCTAAAAAGTTGAAGATCTGTATTCAAATCCAGTTCTGTCAGCTCTATGCAACAGCATACTAATCAAAAAATCCATGTTCACTCTTATACATAGATTATATTAATTTCATTTTTCACAGTGACATAAGCATTAAAAAATGTATGGAGCTTATCAAGGAAAAATAAGTTTAAATGAGTAAAGTGTCAGATTTGTACTACTCTCTAAACTCTGTAAACTCTCTCTTTACTTTGTAAACTCTCACAAGAGGATCTCTCTCAGACAATAATTTTCTAAAAATGAAAAACAGAGACTCTTCCACCATGCCAGGGCAAGGGAAAAGTATTTATTTATTTAACTAATAGATATTTAACAGCAGATTCACATTAACTCCTGCAACAGTTTCATGTGGGAGCTAAGTGAACACCACAAGTGATGTATATTTTTAAGCCTCTCATAAAAGCCACTGAGGTTAGTGCTCCTTTGAGCACGGATGACTGAACTAGACTCCCTCTGGAGCTCAGCAATTCTTCTCCTTAACTGACCTAGGCAACTGTTGTTTAACAATACACAAGGCACTCCCTCCTCACCAAAGACTTACTTTTCATGTTTAGCTTTTAATGTTTTTCATCAGCTTTGTCATCAGCAACTCTGAATAAAAGCCTCAAACATTGGCCTCCTGCACTGTGGTACAGATGGAACTTAAGCCTTCCAGGCCATCTCACTGACATCACATTTTGACTCAAGAGTCCAAATATAAGCAGATTCCTGTTTAATAAAGCAACAGTTCCCATTATGCTGAACTCCTAGGTTTGATTAAAGAAGTAGGAATAAAATGCTTTTGTGAATTAGGATGTTTTTCTAGCTAACACCTGTTTGGGACCTCTTGCAATCTTGCCAGTTGACATGTTCGAAAAGAATGTTTTCTGCGGGTCATAACGGGCAAGTAAAAACCAAACCAAACCAAACCAAACAACGTCCTACCTCCCCCTCCTTCCCCAGCAGCCCAAGGCATGCTCATCCTTTGAATCAGCGAGCAGCTGAGCTGACATGTGGTTCACTTGCCAGTTTCTGAAACTGCAGTACTGGGGAACTCTAGGATTTTGATATTCAAACTCTGTATTTGAACCGCCAACATTTAACCTCACATTCCAGGGCGGGGTTGGGCTCAGAGCCCAGGACATTCCAAAAAGCATTCCAACCAGCAAGGCCCTGGAGGTAGCCCCACAGTGAGTGCATCCACACTAAAGGCTAGTAAAAATATCTCTGCGTTCCCATTCAGGTTTCTAGTAATCAGAGTACGTGTAGGCTAAAGGGAGGACAAGCTACAGTTCTGTCAACAGCCACAGACCATACTTTGGCAGGTATCATTACAAATACTTTCTGCAGCATCAATATCAAGTAAAAAATAAAACTGCTTTTTTGTTCACTGACAGTAGCCCTGCGAAAGAAGAAACCAATTGCGTCAATGAGTTCCATATGATTAATAGTGAAACATTTTCACTAAGCAAATACTTAAAATAGAGCACAGCTCTGATCAGTATTGACCAAGTACCATATTCACACCACATTAAAACTGAGAAAAAAATTCTGAAAAGTGAGGCTAAATATCCTCCAACCCAACTGTGGTCTCAATTGCCACCCTATGCAAGAATGCAGAAGTGCAATGGCTGGATCACTAAATACTGCAGAATTCAGCATATTTTTGGGAAGAAAAAAAAACCTGCCACCTTCTGTTTATGGTAAGTACAGCAGAGAACAGAAGCACGGGAGAAACTAATACAGAGTCACCACTGTTGTTTGCTCTTTAAAAGTAATGTGAATAGAACAATTTCTAGAAGAAAAGCACTGGTCACTGAAGTGACTTTAAAATCAGTGCTGAAAAGGGAACATACATGATAAATACAATTATTCTATCTGGTTAGGGTGAATTGAATTATTGAAGTAGGATAAATCATCACACATTAGTTGTAACAGATTTAAGAGGAATGGGAAGTATGTAACAGAAAGTCATTAAATCACAACATTCTGACATGCACATAGACATATATACAATTGCAACTTTTCTTTGGTTCTTTTTGAGATCCATAAAGAGTGTCAAGCATGTTATGCTTTCTAGCCACTTGCCAGAATTTACAGTCCTTTTATATTTAGCATTGAAAGCTCATCCCAACAGAGTGACTCCTCACTCTCACTTTTACAGGCTCTGTTTGTCCTATCCGTAACTACAGCACAGACAACTCCATTAATGTGTACAACCAGTGCAGTGAGCTACACATTGGCAACCACATAATAATTTCAGGAAGGATTTGAAAACATGCACTTATTAGAAAACAGAAACATCCTCTCAGATTTTAGCACCCATTTGATTTAATATAAATACAATATATACACTTTGCAGACTTGTGTTAACACAGCATTTGTTTCAGCTCATAGTGAACTGTGTAGCCAGTGTTATCCAGCTCTCTCCATCAACCAAACCCCGGTTTGCCAGTAAAGCACCTACATGCTGGGTACTCCTACAACCTTTCTTTAGGTATCAAACTTCGACTACAGTTCCATGTGAATTTTTGACAGCATGCTGCAGAAATCTGCTCAGCTGTTCAAATAAACCAAAGATTTCCACATTCTCAAGCACCACTGGAACACCTGGCTCTCGCCATAATCCTGTGCTCTGAATTGCATTAAGTCACTTGCTGGAAGGAAACAATACAAAAAGTCTACGTAGGCTGTACCTCACTAAGGAGGCAGGAGAATGAGTATTTGCATCATGTGACAAAATATGAGGAGAAAAAAAAAAGGTAAAGTACTGTTATGAGGGCCTTGGCTCCCAGTCTATTTTAACTTCCACCAATCCATAGTAATTGCTGCCATACAAGTCTACACTGTATTTAGACACCATCACCTATAATATCCAAAGGTTCAATTTTCATTTTAGACAGCCAATGACGACAAGAGACAAAGCCAGATTCTTCTAAGTGACAGGAAAAGAGGCAGCGGGCACAAATTGAAATAAAGGATATTCTATGCAGTAGAAGAAAAAGAACCCCCCACTTTTGTTTATCATAAGGGTGCTCAAACACCAGAACAGGTTGCCAAGAGAGGTTGTGGAATCTCAGACCTGGAAAATGCATGAAACCCAGTTAGACACAGTCCTGGGAAACTTGCTCCAGTTTGCTCTTCTTTGAGCACGGGGTTTGGATCAGATGATCTTCAGAGGTCCTTTCTACACCCAAACATTCCATGATTCTATTAGATTAGACCTTGCAAGTCACACTGCTAACAAGACCTAACAATTACTTTTTCTCTATTTTGATGGCCCCAAACAGTTCTGACAAAAACAAGATACCCAGATAGAACTCACAATAGGAAAATTGCTACTTCTGAAATTTCTGATTAATACTGCAAATTCTTTTGCTGCTTTGGAGTAGCACTTCAGTTATATCAAATGTAAGCGTATTTAACTGCACTTACTGCAATGTCCAAAATGAACATGAAAAGCTTTCTTCTTAGACTGCATGTATTTACTATACATTACTCTTATGTGAACAGCAGACATTTTATCTCTGAATACACAATTTTTAATTTCACAGCTCTGAACTGGTGAGATACTGTTCTTCCTTTTTCAAAGAATGGTTTAGTGTCAGGACTATCACTTGAGGAAAAGATTCAAAATTTTATATAGGAAGAGTATTTCTGAACAACATCCAAATGAATTATATTTTGTACATTTTTATACAAAGTACTTTAGAGATCATGGCATGATATATTCCTGTCATTTTGTTTTCAGACCAGAACTGATAATCTCACGATCCCTCATGCTGTTAAGGGAAATTAAACCACTGTTTAAATAAACTGTTAGTAAATGAAATCCCTGAATTCTTTCGGCATTCTTCTGGGGATTCAGAACTCTAATTAAAATTAGACAAGCTCAGCTGGATTGCTGTGAATCAGACTGGGTCTGTATCCTCTCTTGGCATATGGCATGTACTTATAGTTTACTTTAACAGGAAGTTGTGATGATGGAAAATGAAGAAGAGAACATGTATCTTTGATTGAGACCACCAGTATCACCAACAGCTAATTACTGAGACAAACAAGGTCACATTTCAGGGACATAAAAGGCCATATTTGGATTCCCATTATTGCAAGTAATATACTTGCAGACATTTACAAGGACTTTCAAGTTCAAAAGAATAAAACATCTGAAAGTGCATTCATTCAACAAATTCATGGCTACCAGACTGGCTTCAATTCCCCACTGGAAAGACATAATTGTAATACCTAAGACCAGGAAAGGATGGTTAATTCTATTGTCATGTTTCTGAAGAGAAAAATGTAGTTGAAACTATGAAAGAACAATGTTATTTTAATGCTTAGTGTTACAATTGTTAAGTCCTTCTCTCTGCAAAAACTTTTTCTTGATACCTGATGGGTGTAAACCAAGCTTGCAAGGCATGCATAAAACTCATAATTTTCCTACATTAATTTTTCTAACTACATAGTTGCATAAGGAATCCATCTGCTTATAGATGATATACTAATATTAATACATCACTTACCAGCACACCATAGATTTCTTAAAAACAAGTAATAAAACCAATGACAAAATTGCTTTGAAAATACCTGATATTTGAAAAAATTTATTAATAGGGATAATCTTCTCCATGTTCTTTAAAATCAAGTTCCTAATTTATCCTGTCTGAAAGGCACCATAGGGACATAGTGAGTGGTGAACAGTAAACATCCCATTGGCATTTTTCATACCTGGGGAATTCATCTGTCTCTGAAAGAATCCAAATGAAATGTGAACAACAAGATATACAAATAGGAGATAATTTGTAGCTGCATAGGCATGAAACCTCTGATTTCCATGCTACCGTGGCATCTTAGGCACATTCCTGTCAGAAGTTTCTTCAATAAAATTAGCTTTTTTATGGGAAGGTTCAGCAAGATCTTCTCCACGGTCTTTGTTATTCAAGTGCTCCTGGTCTTCCCTCTTGCGTTTGTTAATCAGGTGATTTTCTCCCTCACACAGCTTTCCCTCTGGGACACCCAATGTTCTCAGACAGACAATAGCTGCAGCCTGTTCTGCTAGTTTCTTGGACTTGTCCCTGAAGAGCAAGCAAACAGAGCACAGGTAAAAGAAGAAACTGAAGTCTCTACACTGCCAAGAGAATTTCCTGTCTCTGATGCAACATCATAAACAAAGAGCATTTGTAGTCATCTCATAGCAGAAGAACAAAATAGGTCAGTTCCAGAAATTATTTGAATCTTGCTAGGTGTCAAGTGTTGATGCATCACTCCTGATGTAATATTCCTTGAAAATTTGTTTCTATCAGGTCTTGTGCCTCAAACACTCTTCATTTCAAAGGTACAAAGTCAATCTGTGTTTGGCCCAAGTGGTCGCAATCCTCAGAAAGTTAACTTTTACAAATCTGATCGCTAAACAAAACTAAGTGAGTTATGAAGGATCACTTTTCTTGAAAGAGACTCAGGCTTAAATATACTCTGGCAGGCGAACAAGTTCATTGACACTGACAAAAGTAGGAACTGTCCCGTAATAATAAAAATTCTATCACTTCTGGGAGGTACTGCAGATCACCCATTTGTGAGATTCAGTATTTGAAAACATTTTCTTCTCAAAGTTTCATATCAGCTGAGCTTAACTTCCTAAAGTCTCTGAACAGAAAGGCTGCAAGGCAGCAATTGTTGTGCGCATTTGTCCTCCTTAAAATGTTCAATGTGCAGTTAAATCAAGATCACCTTAGGTGTAAATACCTCAAGTCACCTCCAGTATTAATGGATGATTGTACAAGATAGCGTTGTGAAACATTAGAGCAGCCCTGGATGTAACTGCTAATGAACTGTGATCCCCAAGAAGCCACTGCACTGTCCTCTCCTTCACTATGTGTAGACACTTAATCCTGATTTCTTTTTGGGAATGGATCTGCTGTGGTGGCTGAAGACACTTCCTCCTAAACATTCCCCTCTGCCTCCTTTGGTTAGTTTCTGAACTCAACACATACAGAACTGAACTGTGTCACCTATCTGCACCCCTTCCAATAGAACTTGTGGACTAACACACGAAGTGAATTAAAATCAGTAACCATTTACTTGATTACGCTAATGCTTACTTCCTCTCGTCACAGTCAATTCTCAGAAATTTTTAAACCTTTCTCCTTCCTAGACGTAGCTTTAGAACATGGTTTTTATATCAAAGTCAACTGGAATAGACCGGAGTGGCCTTTTATTGCAAGTTTTTTAATACTGCAAGTATTTTAAACAACATTTCAGAAACAAAAATCCAGCTGGAAAAACCATTAAGTACAGCTTACCATAGAGTTGATCGGTATTTTTGCTCAGCTACTGTCACTACTGAACAGAATAATCTATCCAATGGTCTTTGAAACTGTGGGAAAAAAAAAATTAAAAGGGAGAGGGGTATCAAAAAGCAGTCATGTCATCTACAGAAGAAACAACATCATCAAGATTCTTTGATAAGTCTAGAGACAAGAATAACAAGTAACAGCTTTAAAATTACTGTAATTCACACCACAAATTTAACCTTACATATTTAACAGTAAAATATAAGAAGAAATTGTCCAAACTGCAAATATTTTGCTTTGCAAAAATAAAAAATAATCAAATAATGCCTCCATCTAACAAAAAAGTTGCACCTGTCCATACAGTTCCTACCCATAACCATGTGCAACAACAGAGAAAACATTCCAAGTCTAAATTCTTTACTTCACAGAAGTAGTAAAAGAAAGTCAGTCATCGGCTTCTATATAATGACCAGTAGTTACAGCCACTTCTTTCACACGTGAATCAAAACCAGATGGAAGGTCTGACTTTTTTTATTTTCTAATAAAATAAGCTACTATTTTTATACCTATGAGTGTTAACATTTCTGAAGCTGCTTCCTCAAAGAGCTATGCCAGACTGAGAAGCAGAATTTCCTCACTACCTTGAGTCCTAAAATACCTAATTTCATAGACAAGGCAGAGGGAGTTTTGAAAGAGTTTCTTCATTGACTCACAGTTTCATAAACAGGTTGAGGATGCTTTTCTTTCCTACACCATTCCAGAAGATACATTTTTGGAGTAATCTGTGGTGGATATTCTCGCCTAGACACAAAAATTTGTGGTCAACAACTGTGCACAAAGTTCTATTTTAAAACAGACAGTGCTGCTTATTATATTACTTCTACCAGTTATTTGAGGTTTAACTTTACAGCTCAAATTATGAGAAAAATGCTGCTTCCTCATTAGATAACTCAAGTAACAGTAAGCCTGGAACTAAAGAACATCTTACAACAGCCAAATTGCTCAGGAAGAGTGATGATTATGTAATGATGTACACAAATTGCCTCATAAAAACTCACTCGGTAAGTGCTGGTCTGCAAATAATTATTTTCAAAAACTGTCAGGCACTGCCAAACTCACAGTTGCTACTCACAGATGCCAGATAGCGAAAAACTTAATTTGTGTGCTTACTTGTCAAATCTAACAGCCATTTTTATTACATCTGGATCATCTACTTGGTCGTCTTCATCTTGTGTCTCAGTTTCTAAAGACATTTTCTTTGCTTCAAAAATAGCTCTTGTTTCTTCATAGAAGTCACCCATTTCAAAGACTTCACTATTCAAACAGAATTCCTTCATATTAGAGATCAGTTTATGAATTTTTGTATCACATTATGGTAGAGAAAAATAAATACAGAAATCAATTGTGATTAAAGAGAGTATATGTGTATGGAGAATCAAATGAAAGCGTGGCTATATTCTGCACAGTGACATTATATAGTTTCTCTTTCAATTCTTATCAGACACTGTTGTGATACCAGCACTACATATGCAATTTGCAGCCTGAAAGTCCAGGCAGAATCAATCGGAAATACAGGTCTTGCAATGTCCAGGTTATTAGCTCAATTAGTAACTTGCAGGTGGATAAATTGGCAAAAAACATCTCCGTGTGACTCCTGGTGGATCAGCTCCACAAGGGCAATATGAGTAAGAAGTAGGAAAGAGATGCTTTTTCTAATTATAGTATTTAAAAATACCATAAGCAATAAACACTATAACACTCAAAACCCTCAAAATCTCAGATTTTCTGGCATCAGAATATTATTCACAAGTGTAAATATAAGGGAGGAAGCCATCAGGATTTGAGTCAAAGGTAGGATTCTCAAGTCCTTTTAAATTTCAGATCCAGGGCAAGCTGGATCTACTTTGTAAAACTGAGACTATTAATTTTCTGCAGATAATAACAGCAATAAAACCTGCAGCACAAGAAAACTTTTACTTTCTGACTGTTATGAGAATCCTCTTTGGTACGGGGCTGTTCAATGGTAAAATGAATGCTGGCCACAAAGCCATCTCCAACGCTCCAAGCGGAAAAGCAAAGAAACTGAACAATGTTAACTTACACTTCTAAGAGAAGGCAATTTATTATGTACTGGTATGTAAATGTTTAGTCCAAAATGCAGCCCCTGTTCTCCTGCATTCAGTACTGAGGTTAAACCTCACATGGCTGTAACGTGCCCTCACCACCAGGAGAGAGTACCATTTTTGTCTGAAGATGCACAGGTGCATTTTAAGTAACAGAATGTTCTTCAGTTACCTGGATACGAAACAGGCTGTTCAGAACAGGGCTTAAAGGACCGAGTCTGCTGACAGAAAGCAGTTTCAAAAATTTTCAAGTGTCTATCCCCCTCTCATGCACACTGCTTAAGCCAAGTTTGAAGCTGGTATTGCCTTACATGTACAAAAACTGACAAAGTTCAATTTTGGAAGCTCCTAAAGAATTGTCAGGCACAGCACATAAACCCAAAAGTTTTACACTAGATCTCTATCCAGTGTTTATGTGTATAAACTGTGACACCTCTAATTACCTGTTTAAAGGCTTGACTCTCACTCTACAATTTCTTTTCTTTACATACTATGAACTACTGTTCATGCACCACCCTGTTGGCTAGGAATTATGTGAAGTTGTAAAAGATTGTTTCAGTTTCAATCTATATTATATGTCTTTTTTTCAAATTGGAAATCTACAATCAAAATAGATAGTGTGTTACTATACTAAAAAGTTTTCAACTCTTTACATTGCCAAAGTGAAAAGTAACTTGCAAAGTTTAAAAGTTGTTCCTGGATTCCATTGCTCCTTTATGACTAATGAAGGATAGCTCCTTTTATATATGAAACACAAATTCCCTTCATTATATTGAAATGTAATAATCACTGACAGAAGTATTTATAGAAAGCCAAAACTGGTAAAAGGCAATAAACTGGCAAAATGATTGCAGTCATTTCCACTAATTTTGAACATGAAGAGAATGCTGACTAGGGTTTGCAAGAAAACAATAAATTCATTTACAAAATATTTCAAGCTTTCAACATTTCTATCCATTTTCATACACGTAAGATCTCAAACAGTTTCAGACTGTTTACAGGAACAAGGAGTCTCTTCCCCTCCATTCCATCAAAAGTATAATTATATCACACTACGTGGATATCACACATGCAAGCTCAGACCTTTATTTTGGGATGGTTCAGTTTGGGATGGTTCCAAACCTGAATTCCCCTAATTCTGTGTGAATTCTTTAATTCCATGCTTATTTTATGGTTTCTCACAAAGTTTTCCTTCTTCCTTTTCTGTCCTCCCCTTTGAGAAATTTCATCCAGACTGTTTCAGATTTCCAGGATGACAAGATTCATTAAAGCTACTATATTTCCTCAAAAAAGCTGTCATTATTCATTAATATATTCCAGGTATGAAAAGCAGCACAAAAGAAATACCTTGAAGTACCACACAGACAACCCTCATACATTATTTTGAGTTTATCTCTAAGTGTTCATTTAAAATAGACATGTGGCTGTAAATATTCCAGTAACATTAAAAACCCCACATGCAAGAGGCAAAATTAAAACCAATAAATATCCTTGGAAGGAGACAAGCTCCACACTATTAACCTCCAGACTGACACTGGAGAACGCTGAAACTTTTCTTGATCAGTTAATGTAAATATTGAATAAATGCCTGTCACTCAATGAAGCACCAATCAAATTAGTATTTTAGTTGAAATTAGTTGAATATTTCAGGGTTAAAGATTTAAAATCTGAGCATGAAGGTAACCTGGAAAATTTACTGTGTTATTTCACATCTTACTAACTGGATTTTTTTTGTTTGTACATTTTTGGGGGTTTTGTAACTTCTGAAGGTATGAAATGCCAGGCAGCGCTACAGACAGAGAAGTGATGTGCAAGTTTAACAGGGAGTGTAATTCCTGTGTTTGAAGCACAAGCTTACCAGATCTCCTGTGTGGACTGTGCAGCATGTAGCTTCTTACCCTGAGCAGTTTCCAACTGTTCTCTTAACATCTGACACAAACAGTATTTTGTGTTGGTATAGTGATTATCATATCTCACTGCCTGAAGGAGAGACACAAAGCATTTAAAAACACACGTAACAAATTTATCTTACATTTTGCTTATGTCTCTTGATAACTTTCAAAATCATTTTTGAAAGGCAAACCACAATGCAGTTTCCTCGATAACATATTCAACACCACTATGAATGTGACTATAATCTGATTATTTTGGCATGACTTCATGAACAAAAATTCAACTTATTCATATACTCATGAAGAAAGAGTTGACCAGTTTACGTCACCAACTAGCAATGCACTCTTATTTTAGTAAGTAACTGGTAAATGGCAAGTTCGAATTTTTAAAAACCAAATCATTTTGAATTAATGCCATGATCGAAGCTACAGATTTCTGATTAATTTCCTATTACATCCTTAAAATAGTGTCTTTTGAATAACAGATAAAACTTTATATACTCTCTCAGCTAAGAGAGCTACAGTACTACAATACAGCATTACTTTATTGGCAAATCATTCCCTTTGCTTCCTTGCTGTGAATAATTATTGACAATATTTGTGAAAAGTAATTAATTTCTAAAAATGAATCTAGCAGAAACTATTTCATATTCCTTCACTTTTCTGTTCAATACTGTATGCTGTATATAATAATCTGTTCGATTTGTACATTTGTAACTTCAAAAGAGCTGGTCTACATATTTTTAAATTTCTAGACATTTTTAGATAGCCTTGTAAATGTCATAAATGTTCCCAAGAAACTAGGGCTAAAAAGCATGGCACAGAAGAAAAGAATGATCAAGAAAAACTGAATACAGATTTCTGAACTTTTGTTTTCTGAACAAAGTCAAACAGAAGAAGCAGTGGTTGATCTGAAAGACTCATGTCATATGCATTAAGTTAAAACATCCCCAAACTAAGTCTTTGAAACGACAAGGAGTTAAGACACTCTAGGAAGATTTGGATTAACAATTCTAAACAATTTTAACAACAAGTAAGATCTTAAAAAAACCCGTACATATTTAAGGTAATCTTGCATTACATCCTTCAAGGGGAAAAAACCCTCTTTTCTGAAGATAGATGGGTTCCACATGGCAGCACGAGCTATCATTACTGATGAGGCAGCTGTTGCTTTCTGGAAGGTCTCTATGTCCATATATTCTTTGATGAAGTCATGAGATCCTCCACTAAAAATTAACAACACTGTTTTAATTAATCACGTATCTTTTTCCTGCACTTGCAAATCTTAAGTTAGGTACCGGCATCTGGACATAACGAGCTACTTTGTCCAACTTACTTTGCTATTACTGGAATGGAGACAGCTTCACATATGGCCTTGATCACATCACAGTGGACAGGGTGCTGAGGCCTCTCCTCCTTATTTCTGTCCAACAAACAAAAGAAAGACAAGACCAAAGATTTCCTGTGGAATTTAGATCTCTAAATCACAGCAGACATGACACAAGGAGTATTGGGATATATTTGTTTCCACTTATTTATTTCATATATTCGATATAATTTCCTGCTGTTTCTTTAAATGCAAAAGAATTATTTCCTACCAAATACATTTTAAGACATTGTTACTGTAATTCCATATCCAGATAAGCAGCATTTTTTAGATACAGAGAATGCAGATAATTTTAGGTTTATTTGGTCTTTGAGACAAAAATTTTCAGAAAACAGCAGCAAGCACTACAATTCCCTAATTGGTGGCCTGATTTTCTACACCACCAATTCAGTTAACGGTTGAAGTCCGAACCATGTACTATATCTAGCATGTAGAGAATACTCTAGTCATATCATACTGTGCTCTGTTCATCAACAAACTAAAAAATCTAAGTATTTCTTGCCTAAAATCAATTTACCTTCCATGGACTGCAATGGCAGCAATACCAGTTTTTTCTATTCTCTTCACCAGATTCACAGTATCTTCAACCTGAGGGATAAGACAGAACGACAAGATTTTAATTCAAAGCAAAAGGAATAACCATCATGCAATTATTGTACAGACAAATGCTGGAAGTCTTTTCTTTCCTCAAGAGGGACGTGATTCCTGTATTTCATCAATAACACCCAACACGCATAACCATTTAATACATACTTCAATTTAAGAACTACGTACTACGCCAAAAATAAGAATCCATTTTCAATGCCTCCTTGAAACCATAGATTGCAAACTTTCTCAAATCAGGTAACATAATACTCTGTGGCAGAAGAATATTTTCCAGCAAGTTTATGGACTGTCATTTGAAAATGATATAGAACATTTGATTAGCAAGTCTTCTCTAATGACTACCCTGTAAATTGTAATTAAAATGCTTTTCAGTAAGAGGATACCTTCTGAAATCAACATAAGATGCAATCACACATCTATAAACATCCCTCTCAGATATATATGTCTTAAAAATGTTAACCAGTATCTAAAAAATTCTAATGATATTCATAATTGACCAATGAATCAAAAGACCCAGTGGGAAAAAGGGGAAGCTCCCAGTCTATCTTCAAAGAGGTAAGATGCTCTTAAAAGGCAGAAAGAAATGTGGCACACTGCTGCATTAGCCTGTCTTATGCAGCTTTGGGGAAAGGGAGAATGAAAAAAAGATAAATTTTCTTTTCAAAAGCTGGAGAAATACCTGTAGGTCATCCCAAAAATAGCAGATTCAGTTTTTGAAAAATGTAACATCTCCAAGCTGGCATGGACACAGAGAGAGAAGCTCACCTGCTGTTCTGATGGATGACATGTTACGCAGAAACAGCTTGAAACAAAAAGGAAGAGGCTCTAGGATAGTTGTAGAAAATAAAAAGGAGAGGTGTCGGTTCTCTGATTTAATACTTCAGTACTGCAGAACCAAAATCATCTTAGACTGGGTTTTTTATTCTTATCCCACAGGCTTCAGTTGTTCATCTAACCTTTTTAAGTGCACATGTAAATGATTTCTGAACAATAGCTGGTTCAGGTACAGTTCATCCCTCTACCAAAGCATCTATTCAGGTCATATGCAATCGCAGTATCTAGGCAGGTAATAAAATAAACAATGGCAAAACAATCAGTCATTATTAAAGAGAAGGCCCATCATCCCTTGGAGGTTTAAAAATATGTAGGGAATTCAACTGCAAAAAAAAAAAATCCAGTAAGGAAGCTACATGAGCTGTAAAAGAACTCTGGAAAACGGGGAAAACATCCTGTACAAGAAAGAATCTGTAACTCCATTGGTTGTTCTAACTACAAGAACAGAAAAACAGTTTGGAAAAAAAAAATTAGTCTGAAAAAACAGAAAATAATCATCTATTGGCTTCCCTGGCTGAAAAATAGGAATTAACAGCAGCTACTGGCTGCTCGAGAGGTGGTGTCCTACACTCTCTTGTATCTCTATGACTTAAAAATCACTTAGTTGAAAAATTTTGAGGATAAAAGCCTCTGTGTCCTTGCATATCATGGAATCTGACAAGCCGACAATCACAGTCTCCATACATTTTGCGGGTCAGATAACCCTTTAGGCTGGGACAGCATTCCAAACAGAAATTATAACCCCAAGCACTATTTCACAACAACAGGCCTAAAATGACAACATATGAGAACGCATATATTATAACTGATATTAAATCACCAAAATAAACAACAACACTTGGGCATAATGATTTAGGTTCTTACTGAGGGCAAAATGCGGATTTTGCAGGTTACCGGTTTACAAACTCCTTTAACAAGGGCAGTCAGTATCTGGAAAAAGGAAGAAAAAGACAAAAATGTGATCACAACAGTGACGTTACTAAAGCTCTCCTCCTTTCTCTCTTGAAGATAAAAGAAATTAGAACAATGTAACACTACTTTTCTTCTATAAAAAATCTCACATGCTAGACAGACACATTCAATCTGTAATTGAACATATCATTTTATCCAACAGATATAAAAACCTATTTCTAGTCTAAGCCATTTCTCTTTCCATTTTTTTTTATTTCAACTTTTTTTCAATTTACAGAGCAATTAATAGCTGCTGGAGTTTCAACACTGCTTTTAGTATGAGGTGACCTGTGAACTAATAATTTCAAAATAAAGTGCAAAGGTTTTTCATTTTCATGCAACTGTTTTCACCATCATCTTATATTCCAGTTGTCAGTTTCTCACAAAAACTAAATGTAAGTATTCCCTAAAAAGAGATTTTTATTTAAAAATAAGAAAGCCTTCAAAATGGAAAAAACATTTGGGGAATTTCAAGCTACACCACTGAATCTTCTTAAGGAAAGCAAACTGAATTCCATGCTTAACACAAAGCACATTTTATGCATTACAACAAACTTGGAACAATCAGGCAAATGAGTGGTTGTTAGTCTAATCATTTAAAAACCAAGCTATGCAAAGAATCTCCTTTTCACAGCTTGAATTTAAGTCCAACAGACCTTACTTAGAAGTGCCATGTAATGGCCTATACACGTTTAAATCACTGTATGACTATACAGTAACCAATAGGTCTCTAAATAAAGGAGTGGAAGCCAGCTGATCCTGACTGTTTTTGGGAAAAAACCCTTCTTTTTCAACCGTTTTTCTCAGATATTATCATGCATGTCATTCTTACATAAAATGGATGGAACTGCAAATAAATGCTTTCAGGATGGTGTATCCTATGAACTTGAATTTTGTTTAATGTTACTGCACTTATTAGGTTCCCAATACAGATATGAGCTGTTATAGCTGCACTTCAAGTTCTTGTACTTAAAACAGCTGGCAATTTCTGTCACCTTGCACTGTCTACTCAAACCTTTCCTCAGTAGCGTTTTCTCAAAATAAACAGCAGCATCCAAGAAAATGATCTAAAAAACTCCTCTCTTTAGTATTTTCAAGTTGTATTTTTTGGATATAAATCAAACTAAAATGACATAATTTTCAAACATTGTCACCACATTTTTTTACAATAGCATCATAAGCAAATCTTAGAAGTTTTCAGTGTCAGCCTCATTAAAGATTCCAATGTGAGAACCAAATAATTTTTAATCACATGGTAAGCTTGATCTGGAGCTCTAGTTTCAGCTGTCTTTTGCAGGCTATGAGTTCAGTTATCCCTCTGCAGTTTGCTAAGAGTAATTTTAATGCCTAAGATTTTGCTGCCTATTAACATCTTCAATTGAAAAGAACAATTCCAAATTTTTGAGCATCGAGTTTCCCACTCTTCCGAAGATCGGAACAAAATGTAATGGTTGTAGAGGGGAAGGGAAGCTGTTAGCAATCATATTTACAACTGCCTCTCATTCCCGTGAAAAATATTTTTGCAATATTTAGTTGTAGCTTGCTCAATATTTTCCTCTCAATTCCCACTCTGAAATTTTTTTTCTTTCAGCTTTCATCACCTTATGCTTCACAAATTACCTTTCCATTCTGGATGGTATCACCCACGTTACTTAATTCATGGAAAACCATACAGGCCTCAAAAAAATTGGCTCAAAAAAATTTGTCTTCTATGCAACTCAATCTTGCTTCCAGTAGAGGACAGTGCACAATACTTTCAAAGCAGTTCAGAGGCCACAAGGTGATACTTACAGACTCTATTTTGTCAGGATCAGATAGCAGTGCTGCTCCCATACCTCCCTGGGAAAATATACAGAAACTGTTACGCACTAGGCAAACACATTTTTCAACTCAATTAAATTGCCTAATAGCAGACCAGCACAAAAGTGTAATGTTATATTAAGGGGGGAGGGAGAAACGTAAGAGAGAAAAAGTGGTAAAATCTAAAATACAGGAGCATTTGTGAATACTTTGGTGCAACATTTGCTAGAACGGTATCGAAATAACTAAGCAGTAATTCAGGGCACCAATTTGCTCTCATTACTTTATGGAGCAGACAGGATTTCAAAAAGCTATTTTTAGCAACTGTAATCATCCAGTTTCTTCTCATTAAGTGACACCTGAACAGATTTATTGTTTTAACAGACCGTGTATTCCATACCTCCAAGAAAGAAAAAGCTTATTTAAGAGTAAACAAAATCCACTTGCCTTAGTAGAGTATTCTTTTGGGCATCCCATGTTGATATCAATACCAGCCACATCACTCTCTCTGAAAGAGAAGAAGGAAACAAATATTTTTCAGCACATTAGAACAAGAATCAGGAAATAGATATCTTTCCAGGTAACTTGTTCCATCATCATTAAGGCTTAAATGAGAACTTAAGGTGGTTTTTATTTGAATTTCTGAATTTTTAGCTTCTCACTTGCATACATACAACTTGCATACATACATTTTAACAGTGATCTGAAGATCAGTCTTTCCACAGGTTTCAATTACCAACGCTGTGCAGAAGCTGCAAGTACTTATCTTAAATATGTTTATATATGGTTAAGCATATATAGTATATATATTTTATATAATTATATCCATCACTAATCCACCACTGTCGCTAAAGCAAGTCCTACTGAAACTTCCATCTATTTAAAATTAAGGCTTCAAAACACCTTTTTGAGAGCCCCTTTTCATTTCTACACAATACATTATCGGAGGCTTTAAACCACACACAGTAGGAGACATTTTCAGGCATACTGATCTTACTTGCAGCTGTGCAATACCCAGGGAAATTTCACGCTAGGGAGATCAAGGGCACACTCACACTAGCAAAAAGCCATGAATACCAGTACAGAATTTATGCAGCTGCTGCTTTGAGCAAGAATTATTTTAAGTAGAAGCTGCAGTTACATCATTACACCACTGGCCTTCTCAGAAGCTACACTTCACTGTGCAGCTCCTACAGAACTTTTCCTGATTCTACGAAGACCAGCTTTTAACCTCTCAATCATAAAAAATTGTCTTCCACAGTAATTCCTCTGAACAAAAAATCCCAAATAAACCCGTGGTGGAAATGAGATGGACAACTTACACAAGCTTAGCTACTGCCAGGGCTCTCTCAGCATCTGCTGAACCCTGTTGGTAAAACAAGAGGATGTATAATTACAAAGTATCACAAATTAATTAAAAAAAGGAAGTGCTCACTTGCACATGTGTACAACTATATTTGCTCTAACATTTAGTGTAGACAGAGACCCGCTCACAGCACACTGGACAGTTAAAATATTTAGCTAAAGCATGGACTAGACTCAGCTACTGAATGACAAAAGGTAATGCAAAAAAAGGATTCTAAGAGGTCTGTCCACCTCCTTTACCTACAATAATATCAAATGTTCTTAGCCCATCAGCACTAAGATATCTATTTTCCATGTTCTTAAGAAGCTTCACTAATAATTCTACAGCCTCCAGCAACCGATTTCAGGGCTACCATTACCACTGAAAAAGGTCTTTTCAGCATTTAATACAGTCCACACTTCTCCTTCCCTCCAATCCCATCATCATCTGTCCTACACAAAGTGGTCTCTAAGAGCAAATTAATATCCTTCTCTCTCCAGCAGCCTTTAATCCATTTGTGCAATGCTAGTGCACACATTAATCCTCTCTTATCTATACTAAACAATGCTATTTCTTTCAGCCTTTCCAGTGAGACTGTTTCAAAGGACAGTACAAGATTTAAACATGTGCTCAAACATAATTTATTTTTGGCATCTATGTTTGGGAAAAAAATCAAAGATACCTATTACAAAAACAAGCTGCTGTCACAGAGCACAGAATTCATCTTCATCATCTCTTCTGAAAACAGCTGTAAGGAGAGTTTACAATGTAGCAGCTCCTTGGATATGTACCAACAGATCAGAAACTCTGCAACACATTTGGTGTGAAGGCTTACCTCCATCTGAAGCATCAAGAAATTGCCAGTCTGCAATACTGGGAGGTGCTTTAGACTTAGATCAACATGTTACTAGCACTGCCTTGTTTAACCAGGTTGTTAGCAGAGTACCTGCAGTTGGTTTCTTACCATTTGAAAGACGACACGTTGCCTCTCCCTTTCACAAGTTCTGAAAACAACTCTTTCATTAGGTGCAACAAAGTCCACCGTTTCAAGTACTTCTGCATGAAATGAGAAATGATAAAACAGACGAAAATTATATACAAATGTAAACACAAAAAAAGTCATAGGACTATGTAATTTATATATAAATGAAATGCTATCAAAGAAGTCTTCCATGAAGAACAGAACTAATGGCACCCTACCTCCTATATGTCCTTGCAGTACATTTCTTGCACATTGCTGTTTCCCTCCCAAAGTGCTCCCTAATCACCCCTCAGCCTTGGACATCAGCACCAGAACAAGTCCACTGATGACTCACCCAGAATGAACCTAATAGTACTATTTTTGGGAAAGGGTAGGAGGAGAGAGTAGACTTGCAGTGAACTTCTATTCCCCAACAAGGACACTGTAAACAACTGTTTCTATGCCACTCAGGTAGGGAGGTCTCAGCATATAGTTTTAAGAACTTGTGGTGACAATCATGGTAAACCAAGTCTACCCCATGGACTTCAAGTTAGTAAACAAATGATGAACAGTGAGACCTTGTATGTGTTGCTTCCTTATTGCATTACACTTGGAGGTGTGTATATTATAATGTCACAAACAGCTAACATTAAAAAAACTCACGATTGGAAACTGTCTCTACTGCCGTCCAAACAAATTTGTTCCCTGGACGTTATCAAACTTTAAAAAAAAATTAAAAGGCTTTGTATCTAATATTAATAGTTTTATTCAGGAAATTAGATTTTATTTTAGCACAAACACATGTAAAATTTCTTTAAAAAAAACACAAACACCACAAAACAACAACAAAAACAACCCCTAGAGTTTTTTACTGTTTACTCTTCATTATAATAGCATATGAAGGCAGTAGAGAGGCTGGAGCCAGTATGTAGATACAGAACTGAGGAAGACTAGGAAGCTTATTTGTTCATTACAATTTTAGTCTTTGTCTTTCCACATAAAATGGAAAGCTTTAACATTTTAAACAATGCACTAGAACTTTAAAGTCCAGTCTATTCCAGCTACTAGTTTCTTTCACCTGCTGCCAGAAAGCACAATGCTGAAACGTTAGCAATGGATTTCCAACACTGATCCCATTTTTCTTAAGAAAAAGAGAAATACACCATTCCAGCTCTCCATTTTAGAAGGCAAATACTTGCACACCCAGTGATGTGACCCTGCCAAAAAGTTCAAACAGAAAACTCATTGAATCCTTGTAATAAACTGAGCCAATGGCAGAGAAGGACCCTGTGCTAGGACTCTAAAAAGAATAACAAACTGTTTGTTACTAATACATTAGCTATGTCCTCCAAAAATGTTTATGGTTTTCCTGAGGGACACTAAATGAACTATTGAAATTCCTTTAGAAGGGAAACCAAAAGTTTGAAACTGTAGAGCAGCAGACAGGTCTAGGGTAGCACTTCAAAAGCTTACTTTAAGTCCCTAGACACAGTTCAGAGAGATTGTATGTTCTGGTACATCACTGTAATCACTAGAAAAATACTTCAGAGAAGTAATTATCTTTTCTCTTGATTAGAAAAAAGACTGCTTACAGGTACTATCAAAAGAAACGCTATACTTGCCATTTATAACCCTCTTACACTGCAGCATCTTTATGTCAATCAGCTCCTGAGGAGGAAAGATAAAAAAACCTCAGTGAGTTGAAGTGTTTCAGCCAGCAAGCTCTAAGAAGTTGCCCATTTAACAATTAATTATCTAGAGAGACCAAATATAGAAAAAGAAAGCAAATTAAAACAAGAGTTTAATATACAACACGCTGAAGTTTCAAAATATTAACAGAACATAAGAACGTAAGAGTATGGAATCACAGAACAGTTTAGGTTGGAGGTACCTTAAGTTACAGAGCAGTCCTACCAACAGGATCTGCAGCAAACTGGAGACTCAATTTTAGCCAGCTTTGAGAAAAGAGGTTAAACAAGAAGGACAGCGGCGCTGTGATGGGATATATATGGATGCACAAAACTAATCAGGTGAAACAGGTCAGTCTAAAACTTCTATCAAAGTTCTGACTCTACTCCAAAAAAACCCAAAATAAAAATACTAAAAAAAAACCCCAACAAAACCCAAATAACAGTACAATGTGAGGAAACTCTTATGGTGTTTTGTCTAAATGAACTGAGAGTATTGAATAGGCTTAAAATATAGATTTGCCATAACTTGAGAACTCTCAAAGAGAAATGCCTTAAGCCATAGAGATTCTTCTTTCTCCAATTTTTTTAATCGACCAACATGTGCAATAAGAACAAGTCCTACAATAAACTAGTTTTCTTTTCTTAATAATAACGTTGAGCATCTGCTCATCCTCCATACCTCACAGTACACGATATCAGCACCGTAGTCCAGGGCAAGAAGGCGCATTGGCAACGTTCCCACTCGCACCATTGGAGCCAGGATCTTCTTTCCTCTAAAACACAGGGGTGGGTTCACCGTCATTCCTATTGCGGTACTACCTGAAAGAGAAAGCCAAGGAGGACAGCCATGGAACGTCGATTTCCTACCGGCAAAACGCCCATATCCGTCCTTTGGCGGGAAGGGGCAGTGGGTGCCTCGTCATACCCGACACGGCCCCCTCTGCAGCCGGTCCGGCCGCTCACCCAGCCGTGAGGGAGCCCAGCGGAACCGGGAGATGCTCCCCGCCACACGAGCTCTTTCCCCCGAGCGAGGGGCGCCGGGCCGTCTCCGCCACAGCCCCCCAGGGCCGCGTTTGCTCCCGCGGGGGCAGCTCTCAGCCGGCAGAGGAAAAGGCGAACCGACCCCGCCGCCCGCCGCGCTCACCCTCCCGGCGTGGCTCCGCCGCGGCTCCGCGGGGCGGGGAGCGCCGAGGGAAGCGGCTCTTCCACGGCGTCATCGGGCAGCGCCGCGGCCCCACGTGGGGGAGCCGCAATGGCGCTGGGCCGAGGCGGGACGGCGGCCGCGCTCCCGCTGCTGCTGCCGCGGCGGCCCGCGGGCACCGGGGCGGCGGCGGCGGGCGCGGAGCCCCCCGGGACCGTGGTGCGCATCCCCTGGGCCCTGCGGGTGCGCCTGCAGCGAGGGGCGCAGCGCCGGCGGCGCGGGCACGGGGAGGCGGCGACGGCAGCGCGTCCCGGGAAGCTGCTGCTGCGGAGCCGGCGGCCGGAGCTGAGCCAGCCCCGCTGGCAGACAGTGGGGCGCTGGGAGCAGCCACCGCTGGTGTCAGCGGGCTGGAAGCACAGGAAGGCGTGCGGGGATTACTTCCAGCTGGAGCCCTCGCAGGAGGCGGCCCCCGCGCTGCAGGCGCCACCAGCCGAGGCGGGGCAGGGCCCGACCTTCGCCGAGCTGGGGCTGCAGCCGGCGCTGCTGGCCGGGCTGGAGCGGCTCTCCATCGGCCGCCCCACGGCCGTGCAGCGCCTCGCCATCCCCGCGCTGCGCCGCGGCCGCAGCGCCCTGTGCGCCGCCGAGACCGGCAGCGGGAAGACCCTCGCGTACCTGCTGCCGCTGCTGGACGGGCTGCTCGGCCGCCCCGAGGGGCCGGCGGCGCCGGCAGGGCCAGCGGCGCCCCGCGGGCTGGTGGTGGTGCCGTCGCGGGAGCTGGCGGCGCAGGTGGGCGCGGTGGCGGCCGCGCTGTGCGCGCCCGCGGGGCTGGCGGTGCGCGGGCTCACGGGCGGAGGGGCCGCGGGAGGGCTGCGCAGGCAGCTGCGGGCGCCGCCGCCGGGCCCCGCCGTGCTGCTCGGCACCCCCGGGGCGCTGCGGGAGGCGCTGCGCCGGCGCTTCCTGGCCCTGGCGAGGCTGCGCTGGATGGTGCTGGACGAGGCGGACACGCTGATGGACGACTCGTTCACGGAGCTGCTGGAGGAGATCCTGGCACACGCGCCGCTGGCCGCTGGAGCCCCCAGGCCGTCCGGACCGGCGGAGGAGAGGACCCAGGTGGTGGTGGTTGGAGCCACCTTCCCTGCGGGGCTCAGCGAGACGCTGGCGAAGTTCACAGACGTGAGCAGGTTTGTCACCCTCACCACCCAGAGCCTGCACCGCCTGCCGCCTCACGTCCAGCAGAAGTTCGTCCGCCTCAAAGGCCGGGACAAGCTGCCCGAGTTGCTGCAGCTGTTAAAGGAGCACCCATCATCTGGCGGGGCTGTTCTCATCTTCTGCAACAGTGCCAGCACTGTCAACTGGCTGGGCTATATCCTGGATGACCACAGAATCAGGCACCTGAGGCTGCAGGGACAGATGTCAGCAGCTGCTAGAGCTGGCATCTTTGCCTCTTTCCAGAGGGGTGATGTGTCTGTCCTTGTCTGCACTGACCTTGCCTCGCGGGGTCTGGACACCAGCAGCGTGCAGCTCGTGGTCAACTATGACTTCCCAGACACCCTGCAGGACTACCTGCACCGTGTGGGGAGAGTTGGACGAGTTGGGAGCAAGGCACCTGGAGCTGTGGTTAGTTTTGTCACCCATCGGTGGGATGTGGACCTGGTACGGAAAATAGAGACTGCAGCCCGGAAACGGACAGGCCTCCCGGGAATGGACTCCTCCATTAATAAACCTTCGCCTAAAGGAGGCTGATTCAAGTTGCTGGGCAGTACTAGGTGGCCTGGTAGGGACTCACCTTGAAGTCCTTAAGACAGAGTGATTGAGCTGCTGTTTGTAAAGTTGACTGAGAGAATTGAGTTTCAGAGCCAGGTGTTCAGGTTAACTTTGTGTACTGTTCCGGAAGCTGCAGTAGTCATTTCCATACTCATCACAACACACGGCTTTGCAAAAGGAAGCTAGTGAGTAACAGAATGCTTTTGGAGAGGACTGAAGAATGACCTCATCAACTGATTTGATTTTGTTGAGACTTAAACTTAAATTCAAATCAGAATGAAAGTATGCCTGTATGATATGCAGCTCTGTTACATTTCATTGCTGCCCACCACTAGCAGCTAAACGTTCATTATTAAAACTTAAAAATTACTACTGTGGCAGGAAAAAAAATGGATATAACTTTGACCTGTCATAGATACACGTAGAAAGGCTAAAGGACAAGTGATGTTTGATTTTCTCGTGGTTTAGCAGTTCGTTCAGAGAATTCTAGACCAGATACCTTTAAATTTCAGCGGGAATGAGAAGGCACAATAAAGCTTGAGGCTCTTTCAAGGCCTTAATTAGCCATTTGTTTGGGGGTTTTTTGTTGCTCTTGTTGTTGAGTGAGTGAGAGAGATATGAGGGAATGTAGGCACCTAATTCAGTAATTCCAAATGCTGGGAAAGAAACCAAGATGGCAAGAGAGCATTAGCAGAATAAAGGAAAGTGAGAGAGAGCAGACAAAGCTCTTTGGAAGTTTCTCTCTTTGCAGTAATCTGATAAGTCCACATCAGTGACTTCTAAATAGAATCATTTCATGGTTTGGAGAAACTGCGGATGTACCAGCATCACAGTCTGGCTGTGTTCGCTGGTGCAGTAAGGAATGTTGACTCCTGCAAATCAATTTAATTCTTGTCATGGGATTGGGCTGCTATCCAAAAGGCTCATGCCACGACCAGATCACTAACAGGCCATAAACACAACAACTAGACAACAATGAGCTTTGAACTTAATGGTAGAAGCAAATCCAAAAGGACGAGGAAGGAGACCATGTAAGAGTAAGGACTCCCTCGATGGTAACTTTTTCACATGCCTCTGTTGAAATTTTCAGACTGCTTCCTCCTGCTGTTTTTATTTACAGGGATAAGTAAGTAGATATTATACACAAAGCCTTATAGACAGCATATATTTCACAGTGGCCTTTCTTCCACTTGTCCTTCTGGGTATGTTAGATGAACAAAAATCAGGGAAATTTGTACTATTCTAGTTAATATGCCAAAATATCTACATAATGACAAGTTCATCAGGTGGCAGACTGACATTATGAAGAGGCTCAAATTCATCACACCTTTCCAATCTGTGAGATTTAATAATTTTATTTTTCCTTCTAAATTAGAAATGTTGAAACCCTGTCTTAAGAGTTGAGGGAAGAAAGATCATGGTTTTGTTTGCTTAAGGTTTACTGGCTAATGCATCCATATGTGGAGGGAGGGAGCCAAGACAGAGCAGCCAGACCTGTGACTCTTGCCTGTAATGTATCTGTACTGAATTTTGGGAAGTGCTTGATAGGAATGCAAACAACAGGATAATGATGTTGATTTCCTCACATTCAGAAGTGGTTTGGCAATACAGTTTGAGTTGGGTAGCTTGAAATAGCACTGAATTTGCTAGCTGCATAAAGCTTCTGGTGTTGCATCAGTCTGGCTTTCAGGGGCAACCTTTTGAATTTTTGTAGGTGCAGAACATCAGTGGAATAATGGACGTAGGTGAAAGTGAAACTCTACAAGAAGTGTCGCCTCGACCTATGTAATCCTCAGCTTGAGCCAGCCAGGTCCTTTGTATTTCCTTCTGTGGCACAACCCTTTAGTCTGACACTTGTATCATGTTTAGTGCTGTATTATGAATCATAACATCTGTGGAGTCTAGAGAGAGATTTATGGAGTAATTTGCAATGCAACTAGTTATCTTTTTGTATTTTCTAAATGCATAAGTATAGCTTTATACTAAATTTTCAATATAATTTCTACAAATTCACCTGCAAACTTGAAAAGATGTATCAAAAGCATTTAGAATTTGAAGTTATAAATTCTGTATCCTCTTGGCTAGACCAGGACCAACATTGTTAATAGAATGTACCCAGATCTAATGAATTCTGTAATACACAACACATAGTTTTGGCACCTGTATTGTGGCACTTGGTATAAATACTGGAGTACAGAATCAGCAGTTCCACACAGGAAGTAGAGATTATGATTAAGACAGATATGCCAAGATATTTTCAGATATTACTTCTTCTTAAATTATACAACTTTCTTCAATAGGTGATAGCTTACTCAGAGGAGACCACCCTATATGGAGAAGAGAGATTTTTTTTGTTTGCTTGGGGTTTTGTTTTGTTTTTTGAGATGACAAGATGGAAGACAAGGCTATTTTGATTTGGGTTTCATGCCTACCACTAGTTTTAGAGATCCATCCTGCAGTACTAAACTCTTATTTTTGAACCTTGACCAGGACAGTGGGCAACTGGAGAGTTACTGAAGGGTGGGAGTAGATCTCCTGTATTCAAGTACAGGTGAACAGGCAATGTTGTAGATGGTTTTCTATAATTTGAGGACTGCTGTTTGCTGCATGTTCATGAAGATGATAACAAGAACAACCCAGGACAAAGAAGGAATTCCAGCTAGTCAGAGGGTTGCAGAAGTCTTTTTCTCATTTAAACAATTATCCTTATCAGTAACAGGTTTTATTATTTCATTTTTATTCTAGCTGGCTAAAATCAGACCATTGCCAGTGGATTCCTAGACATGAGATTCGGAAGAGGCCTTTTTATTATAAATCTTCTGCTGTTTTGGCCTTTGGAACATGTTTTCAAATACACAAGGTATGTGAGGTTAGAAGCTACTGTTATAGAGAAGAGCATATATTGAGATAGGCCTATTCTTGGTAGGCTAAAAACTGACATTTCAATCAAATATACTGAAATTTGTGATTTTTTCCTTTTATTTACTGATATGAAATCTACAGAATTTAATAGAATAGTATAGAATAAAAGTCCTGCTGATCTAAGGGCAGTATTTGTAAACACACAAAGTATCTAACTTTGTGTTAGAAAGCGGAAGGGAAGAGAAAGGCTAAGGAAAGAGAAAGAGAGGGCTAAGCATGAACAGAATGGAAAACCAGCAAGTCAGTTGTTTTCTAGTGTCACTTGAGACGGTTCCTACCATCCATTTCTGCATTCCATGTAAAAGTAGGATTTCCGGAAGAACCCTGTTCTTTCATGTTTCAAAATGAAGCTTCATTAATTCTTTTGTTAGGATGGTCTCCTTGATAAGTATATTTTGAATATACTCCTGTCACTTACCAAATTCTTTACAAATTGTGTTGAACAATCTAGTTGCATAGAAGCCAAGAGTCTTCCCACTAACAGTGACTTTCAGTTACTCAAGATTTGTTGGATTGAATTTGTAGACCCAGAGCAATATGTTAGTGGATCTGCTGAACTATTTTCAGAACAGACTGTGATGCTGGATAACCTTTCTTGAACTGTTCTGGAAAGCTTGATTCAGTGTTTCAAGAATTGTTTCTCTTTTTTTTTTTTTTAAATCTGGTCTTGATTTTTGTCTTGCTACCTTACCTACAAACTTTACACCTATGTAGAAGAACTTGAGATGGGAATGGTTGTTTTGGTTCTCCTATAATTTTACTTTTTTTATGTTCTGAAACCAGAGATTTTTCCTAACCTTCATGTTTATTTATAACTTCATTAGGAAATGGGAAGGAAATAGAGGAAAACCAAAATTTGTGGTAATAGGAAGCATTTTTGTTCCATTTCTGTACTTCACAAATGTCCAGGATCTTCGGTGACTGAGACAGAACCTCTCAGTCGCTTAGTCCAGTATTACCAGATGAGCTGCTTGTAGCCTGTTCTGCTTCCTGGCACTCATTGCAATGGTGTCAATTCTTTCCACAGCGTCTGCACTTTTTTTTTGCACTTTTTGAGAAATTCCTACAACCTGTGAAGTTGTTTTTTTTTTTCAGAGCAAAAGCAACAACCAACCCCTCTTTTACTTGGTCAGTTGCTTCTCTCATGGGTCAACAAATAGTGGAGGGGAAGCAAAAGCAAAGTAAACAAAGATCTACATTTAGCTTACATCAGAGAAATGTTGCAGGTTCTAATCAAGGCTCTGGCCTCAACAATTATAACTCAGGTGAGAGGGCACTTAATTTTGCTCTGTTTCTGTTGCTTCTCCCCAAATGGTTTTGTAAACTCCATTAGGATGATTCTTTCCTCTCTATATCAGGTATTTTCCTCTGAAGCCCATTGTCAGCACCTGGTCTATATGTTTTCATAAAGCACTTCTTTCTCCAACTCTGCAATGAAAGGAAAGTACAGAGCTCAGGAAGCAAAAATTCAGTGTCCCCCGAGGGTTGTTGCTGAGAAACAAAATAAAGATCAAAATATCTGAGATTAAAACTGAAGCTAATACAGGTTTTGTCAGGCAATTCAAAAGAAGGTCCCTTTAGTCTGGAATACAAACATTTGAAAAAAAAAAGCTTAATACAGTTTGAAAAATCCATTTGGATTAATTTCCCTGAGTGTCCTGTAGTTAAACTCAATATCTAAAGAATCTCGTCTAGGCCTGCACTCAGTTTTTTTTCTCTGAGCCCTTTATTAAAAATTAAATACACCATGACAAACCAATCCATGCTAAAAATGTAACTGATCTGAAAATTGACCCTTTAAATAAAGATAAAAGAAAAAACGACAATAAAACACTGAGTAGTATTTTTCCCAGCATCTGAATTCTACACAAAAAATTACTGCAGTGTTTAAAAAGTTTGTTGTAGAAAACTTTGATACAGTTCTTATTTGAATTTACAGAACCTTGTTGAGTAGGAAAAAAAGATATCTAAAAGACTAAGCAACTTTTCCGTTTCTAAAGATGAAATTAAGGTATCTTTTTATAAATGGCTATTCCATGTATCAAATACAGTTATAAGCAATTTTACAAGTCAAGCAGAAGTTCCTTAAAGTAAATAAATGTTGAAGATAAGTGGCACCATAGTGTCCTCTTGTGGTCTTTTAATGTTTAAACTGTGACGTTTTCTAGCAGAACAGCAAAATTTTCAGTTGCCTTTAGCATAAGAGCTCCTGTATTACTATAATGTGGCTTTTCCTTGCTTTACTTTTCTCCTGGAAATGGCATATGGAGGATTTCACATTGTGTCTCCTACAGGCATTGACTACCATCCCCCATTCTTCACATGTACATGTACATGTTGTGGTCCTCTCCAAAGGACCTCTTCCAGCCACTGCCTGTCTTTGTCATGGGTGAACTAGATCCTGGTCTTTGTTAGTCACAACCTTTGCAGACAGGTTGCAAATTTCCGGCCTGCTTTGTCCACAAGCTGGCGTGATCCTTGGATGTGGAGAAGCAGGAATGTGCTGAAAATCGAAGTTCACTGTGGTGAAATGCTGGTCATGAACTTGCAGAATTCCTGTCAAGCCTCATGTCCAGGGAAGCTGTACCTTGGCAGTGACAAATTTTGTTTTGTTATTTTTTTCTGATGTCAGCTCTTGGCTACTTGTCATCCAGGTTCCACTCCAGTGGGAAAAATCTTTCAAAACAATAAATAGCAGTTACAGATTCCCTACTGTGTGTATCCCAGCCTTTCTCTTTACATAGTTTTTAAATATCTCTATGCTTGGTAAAAAAAAAGTTGGCTTCAAATCTTGCAAGTGTTTAATACTTCCAGGTATCAGGGTGTTGTGCTTAACTGTATGGGAGCTAACTGAGCAGGCTTTCAGTTTCCCAGAGATCTTTTTACTATGCTAGATCTATGCTGTCTATAAATCTGCAAACCTTTCCTCTAGCCAGCAACCTTATTTCTGTTCTAACAGAATGTATTTTATTTCTGGGCCAGTACCATGCTACTAACTGGATGATCCACGACATTTAGGATATTTATAAATACTTTTCATCTTATATGGTTTAGAATTTCCCATGGTTTCAAAGCACAGTTTCATAGATTGTCCCGTTGACAAAGAGGAGAGGAGCATTATACTGGTCTGTATTAACAGAGATGCAATATGATTACGATCTAAAATACCAAAATAAAGGTATTCCACTCAAGAAGTTTTATATATTTTGTATAAACAGTTATGGATTATCCTTCAGGCTTCTAGGGCAGTGCATCCTCTGTATATACCTCTGAGCAGGCCACTTATTCTGCCTGGGGACATAAATATTACAGTCAGCAATGATAGCAATAAATGGGCAGATTACTCCATCAATGAGGTATTTCATAGCTTCATTTACAGAAAATTAATTTAAACTTCTGAGGTATTATGCCCCAAACAATGTTAGGGGCAACATAATTTTACAGATGAATTAAAAAAAACCCACAAAACTGAATTGTAATTTCATGACATATTTAATTCTAAGGGTGATAATTTTTTCTTGGCCTCGATTTTCCTTTTTTTAATACTTCATTGGTGTCACCTGTAATAAGAAGCATTCAAGGCAAACTTGACCTCACCTGCCTGCCTGGAGGATTTATATCAGGCTCTTCAGCAGTTTACTAAACTACCCTAAACAACATATTTGTTTACTCCCGAAGTGTACTGACCTTTCAGCTGGAAGCTTATACCTAGTTAAAGCAGTTCACAAATGCCCAGTGGCTTATTAATTAAGAACCGAACTGTGTCTTTGATTATATGATTTGTAGTTAATAATAATTTAAAAACAGTTCCTGGTTCTGTATCAGAGGGGAGATGATGGATTTGCTGATCTTTAGGCTGCTGATTTCACTGATGCTGTAAATGCACACTAGAGTAGTGAAAATACAGACCTTTTCTCTTCTAATAAGCCTTGATTCTGCTGAGCTGAACTCAATGTTTTTTTGCTGTGAAACCATCAGAATTTTTCTTAGAAGTTTAATTTTTCTCTGTTGGGACTGCAGTGCCATGTGTAGAGGGATGAAAAAAAAAAAAGGAAATTAATATAATTGCCTCTGCTTTTTGTTTTCATTGACAAGTCTGTTCCCATATGAAACCATACACCCAAATTTAGCTTTGTAGAAAACAGGTAATTTTCATCCCTGACACTTAACGAGAGGATAGCAATGTTGTCTCAGGTAAATGCTGTAGTATTGTAGATCATCTAGTTTCATTCCAGCTTCGCATTCATACTGGACAACTTTTGAACTTATGAGGGCCACTCATACGATTTAGAATAACAATCACTTATCATCTTCATGAAAAAAAAGCTAATCATCCAGGTTGAGATTGTATTCTCTTACAAACCAGACACTAAACAAAGTTGATATGGGTAGATAACTTCTTAGCTTTAATTACGTTCTTTCTACAAGTCAGTAAAGAACCATTGTATTTAGACAAAAGAAATATTTTTGCTTCAATAAACTTGACTGGTTTCCTAGGGCTCAATTCTCTCTTGAGACATTCACAGATATAGTTTCCATTCCAGAGAGGGGTGTTGCTGGTATATGTGCATGAGCTCCATTTTTTTTTTGTTATTTTTTTTCCCCTCATAGGGTACACTTTAAGTGCTACTGATTTTATGATGCTAAAACATTTTGTGGTGGCACAGATGCATTTTTGGGTCCTAAAGAAAAGTAGCTCCTTGCCACATCTGCTTTGAAAAGCAAGATGAGAAGGAAGTGCCCAGTCTAATTCTCTTCCTGATGACTCCAAAAACATTAACTTTGGGGACATATTTCTTATCTAGGGCAGCTTACTTAGACCAGAGACTTCCACTCAAAAGCTTTATAAAGTGGAAAACAGGAAAGAAGATGACTGAACATGAACTAACTGGCTTAATGGGGAGTTATCATCTTTTTCTATATAAAATTATTTATCCCCTACCAATTACGCATTTTCCTGTTTTCTTGCTGGGCTTTAGCTTATTAGGTCATACTTTTCATAAACACTAATGAAATGTAATTAAACCAAAGAGGGTAAAACAGAAAATGCTATTTTTTGGCCCATTGTTCTACATTCCTCTAAGGGAAAAAATATTGCTGCAGATAGGACAGTGGACTAAGTGGTGCATTAGTATGCTTCCCATCTGTCAGAACTAATGCTTCTAAAATTGCCAGAAATGCTTTCTAGATTATTAAAATTGGTCAAACTTGGCCACAGAAATGGCAAGTAAAACTTTACAGTGGGACTGTGTTTAAAAACGTGCTCATTTTAGGGTTACTGAGGGGAAAAAAAAAATCTCACCCTAGGCCAAAACCCATGAATTTTGAATAGAGGAAATTCTGTTGTTTTTTTTTTTTCAATCTCCTCCAAAACCGGTGACACTGTTATATATACACATGGCCACATGAAGATCATTTTTGTTTCCCCTAACAGAGCAAAGAGACAAAAGCAAAATGTAGATTATATGAAAACATAGGAGTCTTACAGAAGTCTTTCCATCTGTCTGATCAATACTAAGAGGTGTAATTGCTCTGACTTTCTCCAGAGGTGGTCTACCAGCAACTTGGTGTTAAGTGAACTGAGAGATTTGTACCCCCTTGGCAGTAGTCATTCCACAGCATGGATCCTTCATGTTTATTTCAAAACTCACCTAATTAAAAGTAGACTTATTACTCAGTTTTCATGAACAAAGCATTTTCCCTCATGTTTGTTTCTTTTCTGCTCATTACAAATTTTTCTTTCTCCCAGTGACCTGGGGGTTGCTTTGTCAAAAAGGCAGGACAAATTCAGAAAGCTGGGAATAAGGTGGTTCTGAGCACAGGAAATGTCTACTCCTAGACTCTTCCTCCACATTAAGCTTTGTATCCTTCCATAGACTCCTGTGTGATCTGAAGACAAAACTTATATTATTACTGGATTAACTTGTCGCTGTACAAAGATTTCTTGATCAGTGAGTATTTTAGTAAAAAAAAAAAAAATCTACAGAACTAGTTTCAGTTGACAACCCATAGTAAAATGCACAAACTCTTTTCCTAGAGCTTTTTTCTGATGATTACACAACACATTAGAAAGGGATCTTTTTACTGTCAAGGCCATCTTTCAAACACAGGCAACAAATAGCATTGTCAACTATTAATTCACGTTTAAACTCCATGTGAAGGCTACCATACACGAAATGAGGGCCAAGATACCCATTGCTGGCGCCAGCTTTTTCAAATGTGAAAGCAAAATCGAATTTTGCTTTCTCGGGGACAGGAGGCTGCGAGTCTGGCGTGCCCCAGGCTTGAGGAACCCTGCCGCCACCGAGGCGTCAGGGAGGGGGTGTCACCCCACTGCCTCCCTTGAGTGGGACAGAACAATGGTGCACCCCGGCCCCTGCCTCTGCAGCGAGGCGACAGTTCATCAGCCCTGGCCGTCTGCTGTCTTAGCAACTGTGTGCTTTGCATACAGCTACAAACACCCTCGGCTCCAGCCTGCATGCAAATCTCCCCGGGGCAGCGTTCTTACTCCCGCTGCCCCCACGCCTTTGGCGCTGCCATGTTTCCCGTGGGCTCGCTCCGCTTGCCACGTCCCTGCTGAGGGTTTCATGCAGCCACAGCCGAGGGCAGGCACAAGGGAAATCACTGTGTGCTGCCGCTGCAAGCACAGGAAGCGGGTCCAGCTGCCGCTACCGGCACCTGCATGGACCTAGCGCCACTCTCGGGGTGCCAGCGCCCGCTTCATCAGCCCCGGACGGGGCTCTAACCGCCTGCTGGGAGCCGTGACATCCATAATCGGCGCGCTTGGCTCGCCTTGCCCGCGGCTCGGTTGGTGATGTTTGCCCCGCAGCACCCCGCCCCTCTGGCGGTTTCAGGACCACCCGGCCCCAGGCAAGAAGCGCTCGCTGCCGGCCCCAGCCTCGCTACCGCTCCCCTCCCCGCATCGCTCCTGCCCAGCAAATGGCGGCGGCGGGGGAGGGAACCCGGGACACGGCAGAGGGAAATTTCCTCCCCGGGGTGGCCGGGCAGCGCCCGTGAGGGAGGGCGGCGGGCACCCGCCCCGCCCCGCTCCCGCCGCCCCTGGCTCCGGCTCCTGTTACGATGACTGCGGGACGAAGACTCCCCCTTCCCCGCATTGCCTCGCCGCCTCCGGCCCCTCCTCTGCACCCCCGCTGCTGAGCGCGCCCGCCCGGCGGAGCGAGCCCCGCACCCGGCGCTCGCCCGGCGCTCCCGGGGGCGGTAGAAGCTGCACCGCCCCGGCGCTCGCAGTGGAATGGGTGGAGTTGAGGAGCGCGGTTTCCTGAGAGGAAGTGACCGCACGGGGCAGGAATGCGCCGCCGGCTCCGCGCCGCGTCCCGCCTGCCTCGCCGCGGTGCCGCGGGGAGCCCTCACCGCCCCGCCAGCCATGCCGCACTTCACTGTGGTACCGGTGGAGGACAAGCCCCGCGCCGAGTACGACAGCGTAGAAGGGCTCAGCTGGGTGGACTACCGGGAGCCGGCCGCGGTGCCCGCCCCTGGTGACTCCTACGACACCGTCAGCTCCGACGGTGAGCGCGCACGGCTGGGGCGGGGGGCGGCGGTGCCCGCGCTCCGGGGGCTCGAGCAAGCCCGGCCCCGCGCCGCCGCCGCGGCACACAAAGGCGGGGGCGCTCCCGGGGACGGCTCGGGTCGCCGCGCCCGGATGAGGAGCCCTGCCGGGTCCGCTGGGGCGGGCGGCGGCTCCGCTGTTGCCAGGGCCGGTGGGGGAGCCCTGTGGCCACTGTTAGCCCGCCGGGCCGGGCCGGGCCGAGAGGCGGCACCGCAACCCGCCCGGCTGCGGCGGTGCCTCGGGGGTGCTGTGGGCGCGGTGTCCCCCGGTGCGCACGGGAGCCACTCGGGGGTTCCCTCCGCCCCCCAGCCCCTTGTTGACAGCCTGGGGTGCAGCGGGCAGCGGGGCCGGCTCGGAGGGACGGCTCTTATCGTTTCTACACAAGCTGCCGTCTCCAGAGTGATAAGAGTACGTGGAGATACGCTCAAGTGTTTTCAGTGCTCCGTCGCCGAAATAAACGGGTGATAGCGAAGTCAGTTAAATTAGCAACGTCTTAGGTGGCTGCTCTTCCTGTTTGTATCGTCTTAAAAAACGCAGCTGTCTAGCAAACCGGGCCCTTGAATACGACAGCAAGTGCTTTGTGCCTGTGTAGCTCACAACTGCTCCTGCCAGGCAAAGCTGCTTTTTGTTAGGTGTTAATTTATTCCAATTACAGAAGAAAATCACGTAAGTAGAAGGGGATTTTGGGTGGTGAGAAGTACATTCTTTAATTAGGCAGCTAATATCAGTGCTCAACCTGTCTTGGTGTTTTGCTGTGACTTTTAGGTAATGATTTAAATATAGTGAGTCTTTCTAGTGGGAATGTGAAGGATGCTTAGATTTGGAGAGCAGAGTAGTTCTGGTACAAGGTTGTTTTAACTCTTTGTGCAATCTGTGTTTTTCTTCTACCTTGGTTATGTTTAGTTTTCTGTAATCTTTAGGAAGAGGATCTTCCCATGGGCTCAGCTGGTGAATCTGACTTACCCTCTGTGAATCATGCGTGACTCTAGGCAACAAAAGAAAAAGCAGTAAACACCTGACCTCTTCTTCCTTGCCTGTGCAGTCAAACTTTTCAGACTGCAAATGTTATTGGATGTACAGTAATCCCTGAAGGGAGTCTGCACTGCTCGGGCCTATGCTTAAGAAAGCCAACAGGGTTATTTTGCTGAGTGATACTCAACTGTCCTAAGAACAAAGTTCAGTTCCTGCATTGTTACTTCGTTCATTTCTCTGAGAATGTGTGCTTTAATCTCCCAATATGTACCCACTGGAGTTTTTTTCTTTCTTTCTTTGTATAGTTTTCAAAGAAATTTTAGATTTCATGTACCAAGTAGGTCTGTTTGTATCCATTTCTTCCATGTCTACTGTGGGTATTTTGGAGTGATGAAAGGTAGTTGTTTTTCCCAAGCTGTCTGTTGTCACAGACAATTTTAGGTACTAGCCCTAAAGGCTGTGCAGGGCCTGGTCTTTGTTTTGTAAAAAAGGTCTGTTTTACTCTCAGGTTGCTTACCATATAGTCCATGTGCATGAAAATAACAGGTGTTTTTCACCCATCTCAGCAGGTGGAGATCTTGTGAAGTGCTTTTTCCACTAGCTAGCTTTGGCCATGGGTTGGTAAGTGTGGCTTGTGGAAGCTGCTGCCACGATGGATAAAGGAAGGTCAACTCAAACCACCTCTCATTTGGGTATGAGGCTGCCCGTAGGATACATGCAAACAAAACACTTCAAGATGCTCACTCAGCTCCCCGTCACACTCCATCGGTCACTGGCAAGCTGTGGTCTCTTACACACTGCTGTTCAGAGTGCAGTGCACAACCGTGCTACTGGAAGTTAGCAGAGTCTCTTCATTTTAAAGGCCATAAATATCTAGTAACGTCTCTGTTAATGTATGGTAGGTAGTTCTGTTTCTGTTTGAACTATAAGTGCCTTCTATTTTTTAATTTACTTTCACAGTAGTTGTTTCATATCCTCAGGGTGTGCGTATAAAGATACGTCTTGCCTACTTGTACTGACAAGCATGTTCTTCCCCACTAGCCTTTTCTGTCTCTTCCTATTTTTTGGGGGTTTGTATCTCTGTAGAGGGGAATCTGAACTTCCTTGTGTTATTCCTTTGGGTTTTGGTGCTTCTTTCTCTATCCTATGCAGAGTACTCAGGCCACTCCTATGGGAGGAGTGTTGATGATATGACATGGTGGAGATGGAAGCTGCTGTTGAAGGCAGAGTATCTCACAGCTGGTTAGCACAAGCTGGAGCCTGCAGACTGGAGGGAAGAGTGTAACCCTCCAGAGCCTTCTGTGGCAGCTGATAACGGGCTCCTGGAGGGATTTGTTGGTGTTGGTAATGGCCCTGATTCCAGCTAAGGTAAACTGTTTGAGCGCACAGTTCAAGTTGTAGGTTGTGGCCCTATGGAAGTGCACACAGTTGGTATTGGCACCGCGGTGTGTGCGCACAGAGCTGCCTAAGCAGTGTTGATGGTCCCAGCTTTCCATGCGATCCAGGAGCTCCACCACAGTCAATGTGAGAAACTGGTTGCAGTTGTTCTGTGAACCTTCTCCTGGGAAGATTTTGTTTTGTCAGCTTGTTCTTCAGAACCTGGTTTAAAAACTTGTTTGGATTGCTCAGTTTGATTGAAGATGGGTTAAGGTGACTCATGGCCCTTCAAGAGTATGGTCTGTCATGGCACTGTAACCATGCAAAGTAGTGGCTGTGTTGTCCAATACTCCTTGCACAATCTCTTAGGCTGCTCCTTATGGTTCTGACAGATTCTTATTTCAGTTTGACCTTTTCACTCCGACCTTTATTTGTCATAGCTCTGTTTTATATTTTTTTTTCTGAATTTTGCGTTATTTAGGACATCAGGTGATGATCGTGGCCAGGCTTCGCGAACGAAGATTTGGGAAGGGCTCTACCCACGTTTGTTGCAAGCGCGTTGATGGCTAAAAAGGCCAATACGAGATAGGCATGTCCAGTTGCAAAAAAAAAAAATCAAATGATCGAGTGATAGGGTGTCATCTAAACACCACAGACGTAATAGAATTTCTCGTCAACCATTTCCATAAGAAGAACATTAGTTAGTGTGCAATAATTTAGCCTTCCCAGATAGCTCCAGTACTTGCTTGTGAATAAAATCAGCCTTTTTTTTTCTAAGCAGGTTCCACTGACTGCCACTGCTCAATTGTGGCTCAATAGGCTTTGACATCTTTCATTTAGAAAAAGAAGTACAAAGAATTATCTTGTGATCCGATGATAAACACGTGAGTCCTTCTTTATGGATCATCAGGGATGAGAAATGTGAATTTGGCATCCCCTCAGTCTTTGAAATAATGCCAGCATGTTAGGTTGGGTATACAAGGCAAGAAGAGGGACAGTGGGGTCTGAACAGTGTTTACAAAAACCAAATACACTTTGCTTTAATAGGAATCTCAACTCAACAGTGATTGTGCACCCTGTTAACCAAAGCGCGGCAATGTCATGTGTCCTGTGGGAAGTTATTTATCTTCCCTTGACTTTTGTGTGTAGAAATGAGACACTAATCAGCTTGGTGTCACTAACCAGCTTTGGTTGGCTGCCACCCTTGGTTTTTGCCAAGGAATTGCTCTGCTTATGTTCCAGTTATCACATGGCTTCCTCTCAGCCCAGAGTTCTCTAACTGGACTTCAGACCTTTTCCTCATGCTTACATTCGGCACTGTGTTCAGTGCTTTTGCGCAGCAACAGATTCTGCTGTTCATTAGCGATAAGCTGTTTTTGAGAATGTGGATAAAGTTCTGATTTACTATAAGCTTCTTCCTGGTTCACTGCTTTTAGTATATGGTAACTTACTAATAAAGATTTTCAGACTTCTACAAGACTTGAAATAAAGCTCACATAAAATATGTCTAAAGATACTTTTAATGGGGACACATAAATAATGCAAAAATTCTTCTTCACAGTGCTTACTTCTTACATGTACGTGTTTTGGCAAAGTCCAGAGATAATATAACATCAATCATGTAATAAATTAGACACTACAGCTAAATAGGACTGACAGAAACACGTGTCCAAATAACATCTAAGCTATCTTAATTCAAGAACTTCTGCTGGCAGCAGTGTGGGTAAATGGCACAGTTGTAGTGGTTGGAGTGGAATATTTTTGCATAACCTCTGTAGCACATGTGGCTTCAGCGTTTTTCATGTTGCCTCACAACTATAGAAAGAAGTCATGGAGGAGGCAGACTGGGGTGGAGTTGAGGCAGAACCTCTGAATTGTTTGGGAGGAAAGAAAGTAACCTGAGAATAGCAATACTAATGTCAGGGAACTCTCTCTTCTGGTGATTTGTTTTCTTGCTGAAAGTGGTATGGAGACTTCATCTTCTTCGATGTAGCTGCATTTTGATGAGGAAGGGTCTTTTTTCTATTCTGTTAAGATTGGCATTTGTTTTCCCTCTCTGAAAAGTGTGATGTGTAAATTTGGAGATATTAAAGATGTCCTGTCAGTGCTAAATACATCAATATATGTTTCTGCTCCATAAAGGGTACTTCTGGGATATGCAACAATGGTTATGGTTTGAAATGCAGAAACTGAAAGGGGTCTTAGCAGCAGGGTCATACTTTTGAAATCCTAGGAGGTTTTTTGGCTTCTTTTTTTTTTTTTTTTTTTTTTTTTTTTCTTTTTTTTTTTTCTTTTTTTTAAAATTTTTTTTGATACTTGCTGTTTGAACAATCAGCAATTATCATAGCACTGATAGGTGTGGTGGTTTGAAACTCCCAAGAATCTAATTTTTAAGTTCAAGCCCCCCCCCTCTCCCACAGTTTGCTCCTGTGAGAGGGTTTAGTGATGGTATGGACTTGATGTCTTTTTTACCTCATGTGGAGAGTTTTCAGACAAAACACAAACATTCGTTATTGGGGGAAGGGGAAAATATAAAGGTTTATTTACACCCACATATGTATTTACATTACATTAAATTTCTCTTCTTCTTCTATAAAAGTCCAAGAAGAGAAGAGAAAAGTCTTTCTATCACCTCTCAGGCCACAGTTCCTTCATTTCAGTTTTTTGTGGCACTGGTTAGTGTCCTTCATTTTCCTGAGGCAGCAGATTTATGTATGGCAGTCAGGATTTTTGTTCTTACTTTGTAGAAATTCCATCCCTGACCCCGAGCCTTTGGGGGATTTCCTTGTAGATCTTCACTCCTCTTGGGTTAGAACATTGAAGGCAGCTTTCAGTTCAGTCTTACCAAAGCTCTTTTGCTCTGTCTCAGCTCAGTAGCATGATAGAAGCAGCAGCAGCAGTGGAGGGCACGGCCACCTCCTCTGCATTCCATCCTGGCTCAGCTCTCAGGATGATTTCGGGTTTTCAGCTCCTTTCTCTCTCTCTCTAGCTGCTGCTGCATTTCGGGACTCCCTAAGGGTTTGGAAGTCCACCCCTCCTCTTCACAGAGTCTCTGGTTTTTGGGAAAATAATACAGTCTTACCCCAAACCAGCTCTGTTGAGTTTTCCTCTGTTTTGTTGCCAGCTCTCCCTCCTGCAGGAACATCTCTGCGTCTTTCAGCCGGCTTCACGTTATCTCGCTGCTCCTGGCTGTCTTTTGGCTTTCAACCACCGCTGTCTCTGTTCAGGACTGCTCCGCTGCCGCTTTCAGTGTCTTCTGCTGCTGCTGACAGTAAGGAAACTCTTCCAGCTCTTGATTAGGGGACCCGGTCCAGCTCTGACACTATACCGGGTCTCCCGTGGCCTCAGCTGGGGCTGGGGGCCCTTGGCCCCCAGAGGGGCTCACTGGCCCCCTTCCTCCTCGTGGCTCAGGTCATGGCTACCTACCTTCTAAACTATCTTCACCACCTTCTCTTCCATTTCTGTGGGTATGTAATTTCTGTAGGGCACACGTGGACTATTGATTGGTCCAGTATTATCAGTGGGGCAAACCATTACTACCTCAAAAAAAGGTTTTTCAAACCACCACAATAAGAATACTTTTCTCAACAATCTAGTGCACGAAGAAGTTGACTCTTGCTTCAGATAAGGAAAGCTAAGAATTCAGTATGTGAAAAATCAGAGTGGAAAAGTGTTTTGTGACATAGTTAACTGTTTAAAACAGTTGGGTGGGTGAAGGGGATGGTATATACTTTATTTATCACCTGTAAGCAAAGGAATTTCTGAGAAGCTCATTTTAGTGGAGCCCATGGTGGATACCCCCAGTTTCTTTTGGCAGCATGCAGTGTTGTGATATTTAATTTATCTGTTAAAATGCTTGTCTAGGAAAAGAAAAAAGTTCATGTTACTGTGTAAACTGTTCTTTTGCTAAGCATGTCTCATACCTCTTTTGTGCAGTGATTAAGGCAGAGCTGGAGAGGCTGCAGCTGTCCAGTACCAAAGGGATCATGGTGCCAGCTGCTGGTGACCAGGAGATTTAGCTAAATATAGAAAAACATGGGCCTTTTTGTGGATTCTCTGGTATTTCAGTTATTTGAAAAAACTCTGGGAAGAATCTTTGTGATATGTCTAAGTGATGTGAAAGCAACTCCCGTAACCTTCTTTGCAAAAAACTAAGAGAAGATTGTTAAAAACCTGAACAACCATCTGCTGGTTTTTTGTAACTGCTGATTTTTTGTGTTTTGGAGAACACCTGCATTAGAGGCTAAGCAATTGCACATGAAAAGACGTGGATTCCCCACGTAATTCTCCCTGCAAATGCTTGCTAAGTGCCCATTTCAAACTTAATTTGAGACTAAGTTTGGGAATTGTTTAATATGCTGAAGCTGTATTTTCTGTTCACTCTGAATTTTTGTAAAGAAACTTAAATACGTTTTTTGGTTTCTTATATTGTGTTTGTAGTACATCTCTGTCTCATGTATAAAATTGATCTGTGTGTGTTATTCAATTTCCTGTTTCAAATTTCTTCAGTGTTTCAGTTCTTTAAAGAAAACAGTGACATTTACTTTCTTTTCCGTGCTGCAACAAAATTAAAGAATGTTTTTGCATGCTCTTCAATGTAAAGTTTAAATTTGGCTTTTGTTCTAAAGTTTGATGTAGAATGAAGACTAAGGTAGTTTGCAGTCTCATTGACAGGAAATGTAGCCAAACATCATAAATGCTGTTTGCTGGAGTTGGCAACAACCACCTTGAGGAAGAGCAGACTTACTGATCATTGACTTCTTTTTAAGTGCATGTAACAGAATGGAGGGATACACAGTGCCATAGGGAGAGAGAAGCTGCATTTGAGTTTCCCCTTCCAAGATCAAGTTAAAGATTTACACCTGTTTTTGATTGTGTTGCAACAAATAATGTGCAGACTGTTTTAAACTAAAGAAGTCCTGTTAGCACCAATATGTAGAGCAAGATTTATTTGATCGAAGGGTTTGTGTCTTCAACCTGTTGGTTTGAGGTTTTTCTTTAAATACTTTTGTCTGTCACCTGAACTACAGAGAAGAAAAATGCACCATTTTAAGACATGGTCTAAAGTCTATTTAAGTTACATTTTAGGGTTGTTTCCTTTGTCTTCAATAACCTTTGAATCAGAAATTTTAAATCTCTTAATTGTAGTAAGCTAATTTCTATTTTCAGACAGTAAAGTTTCAGTATTTTTTTGTTTGATTTAGTAAAACCTCTTTCTTAATTATTAGTTTTCAGTAGGCATCTCTTTAAATGCTGCCAAGTGATCCCTTAGCAATGAGTAGTACTGTTCTTGTTCTTTCAGTTGAGCTGCTTTGGATGATTTCCTTCAGCATACTTGGATTTTGTCATGCATGGAGAACTGTGCATCTTTCACAATGGCTGCTGTAGTCATTGCCAAGCAAACAATATCTTGGTTTTAAACAAGCAAAATAATGAAATATTGTACACAAAAAATTTTAGTCTTTTCACAGAATCAAGTACTTGACAATTAATATGTCTGGTTTTAAATGTAAGTCTACATGGCCACAAAAAATACATGTCTTACAATGCATGTAGGGTAAACCTGTCCGGCTTTTGGATATGACAGCATTTTTTATACTGTAACTGCATATATATATATATATATATATATATATATATATATATGTATAAATACTGTATCTGGAGGTTATTTTGTAGCCTGTTGACTGCCTAGTTGTCCCCACTGGTTTTTATTTTAAACATTGTTTCACAAGTCTCAAATTCACTTCTGAACTGTAAAAAGAAGTTCCTGGAGTTAATGAAGTAGCATTTTTTCCCAACAGGCCATGTAATAGGGCTTTAGGTTTTGTGGTAGGTGCTAGGTTTGGCCTGGAAAAGAAGGCTGTTTACTTTCCAGCAGTCATAATTCATGTCTGAGCAGCAGAGGTATAGGTCAGAACAGCTCTGGGAAAACATTTTTTCAAAAATTTTGTTGCTATTGAAGGTGCTTGGTGGAATTCTTTCTTAATCATCTTTTGATCTTCTTTGTGCTCTGTAGGACAGAGATGTGAAGTTTGACATGTGAAATAAAGCGCTAATTGTCCCAAAAGAGCTTTTGACTCAATTATCTTATGGATGAATGGGGAAGTTTGATAACTTGACAGTTTTGCTTTGCTGATTGGAGGCAGCCTACACTTGTCAGAAATGTAAATGAGATGGCATTTTGCTGAGCAGAAGATGAGAGACCAGTGCCAGGCTGGGCTGGGCAGCAGGGCAAGGGGTGAGGGAGGAAATGGCTGGTTCTAGTGAAGGGATGGTCATCATCCCACCTTTGTGTTGGTGTCACAGTGCTGCTACAGGAAGCCGGGAAACTTATTTGCATAAGGAATGGGGTAGTAGCATTTCCAAAGGTGTTCAGATTCTGAGTTTGCCTAATGTCACATGGATATTTGGCCCACAGGTCCATCCCCTTGAATCCAGAATGCTTAATTTGCTCCCTTCTCCCCATTCCACCCGAGTGACCTGCATTGTCCTAGAAGCCCAACTCTTTCATTGATTGACATGTAGTCTATAATATAATTAGGATGCGAACCATTGATTACTTTGAAAATGAGAATCAAAGCTGTAAGCTGACGTTGCAGAGTGGCTTGAAGGGAACTGTAGCAGAGATTGTATAACAAGATCCTGGGAGAGGAGCAATAACGCAGAGCTGTGTTTAGGGCAGAGGCATGCTGTACTATGTATAGGTTCAAGCTAATTATGCCTAAACAAAACTGTATGTGGTTTTTTTCCCCTACAGTCTAATTACCAGCCTTCATTTTCATCTCCTACCAGTAGCTAGCAATTTCTGGTGTTTATCTGAGGGATTTAGAACATCATTCAGTCACTACATTTCCCCCTTTATCGTGAAGCAGATTAGACCATCCAAACTTCTGACTTTCACTTCCATGTCAAAGGGAAAAAAGGGTTTTTATGGTGTGCCATTAGAAGCTGCCTGTTTGCTGACTTAGAGTAACTCCTAAGGAGGGCAAACTTGTTCAGACTTGCTCTTGCATACTTTAAATTGCTGATTGCTGCAGTAAAACACAGATTTTATGCCCTGGAGTATAATTGTTCTCCATAAAATTATCTATAGCAATACTACTTTGTTTTATGACCTTGTCTCTGCTTGCAAGCCGAGCATCTGTGAGCTTAGTTACTGTGTGCAAAGTCCACCTCTGGATTTCCATGTCGGAGGCCAGATCCGAGTCAGGACTAGAAGTAATTCAAGAAGACAGCATAGCTGCTGCTGTCTCTGACAGAGGACAGCACATTACTGTTTCTCCTCTGCCTTCTATCTTTGCAGTCAGGAGCTTTGTCCTCCTCATCCACTTCTGAGTAGCATAATTGACTTTACTTTTACTCCTACTTGCTATAGTATATGTCTGTGTCCAGAGCTGATGCAAAGGACAAAGGCAGAAGTTCTTTAGTAGTCTTGCAGGTTTGATTTTAGAACCTACAACTCCTGAATGTTTTTGGCTTTGTTCTGCTAAGGTTTTAACTGTCCAGTCTGTGATTTTTACCATATGAAGTGTTCGGCAGTAATACTACTTGTCCATCTCCCCATAACAGGATCCCTTCCTTTCCCTTGATTCCTATTTGTGTTCTTCGCCCTGTACTTAGCGCATGATCTCCAGGGCACAGGTGTTATAAAGAGCACCACAAACCAACCCTTGCTTCAGTTCCCACATGGAACTTGCATCTTGACTTCTTTGCCTAGGCAGACACCAACCATTCCCTTTTGATGTGTCTCTGTGTTCTGGAAAATGTGGTGGCAATGTCGGGGATTAATTTCTGGGACGTGGTAGCCAAACATGAAAGGAGGTATAACTGAGCTGTGTTTGGTAGATCCCAATATTATGTAACCAGACAGGAGGATGATTATCTGCGTGGTATTAAGATGCGTTTTAGCATACATGCAAGGAGCTTTAAAGCTCTAACTGAAGGCAACACACAGAGTGATTTAATTGCAATATTTGGCTTTTGCCCTGTTAAGATACTGTATTGTGGACTTTGTGGTAGAAGCATATATTTATCAGGAGTAAACTCACCATTGTATGTCCCTGAGTTTCTTTAGACTTAGATTCTATTGCATCCGCTTAATTTCTGACTGGAGCAGAAAAGTGACTTAATGTTGCCCATTGTTCTTTGAAAAGTTTCTGTGAGTTAATGTGCTGTACTGACTTTACTTTGATGCTCTTGCAAATGGATGAACTTTTTGTAAAATGATGATAAAAGCAACTGTGGGTTTTCCAGATATCTGAATTTGTCTTGGTCTGTGCTGTGTGTTGTACTATGTGAAACATATTGTGCTATTTTGGAAGACCTGTGGGCTCTTTATAAATGTATGTTAGAATGTATGGATTTTAGAAGGACAGTGGTTTGTTGCTTATCATGTTCAATGTCAGAGTGCTCTCTCCTCTCTAAAATGTTCACTGGAAAGGAGTGACTCCCTTTCCTTGGAGAAGTCTCTTGCTGACTTGTACTTTCTGTAAGTATTATGGCCAGAGTTACAGTGAGTTTTGGCTGTTTGCAGTACTTCACACTGGGTCATCCTTGGATCTCAACCTTGGACCATATACAGAATTAACTGTCTTTTTTTTTTTCCTTACAACACCCTCCTCCCCCTTCCCTTAGTTGCAAAAAGTCTCTCATGAACTTTGTTTTCACATGGAACACAGTACTTCTCAAATGTAAGAAATATCTGATGTTCAGCACTTTCTGTATGAGCTAACTGAAAATTAATAGAACATTCAGGGCTTCAAAATAAGCTGTAACCGGTTACCAATGTCTTTCTACTGTCTTCCAAAAGTGGATAGTAGCTGTCAGTTAATGTACATTGTACATGATGTAATGCATAGAATGTACATCCATTGAAATGTTGAAAGTAATTAAACCTCCTTTTTTCTGTTATTTTTTGCATGTTTGGAGATATTTACACTCTAGCTTATACCTTCTCTCTTTCCACTTGTTTCCTGTAGGAAGCTTTTTGAGCTGGTGGCAGTATTGACTTTTTAGTGGTCACTGTTCCCACCTGCTTTCTCTCACTCCATGGTTTGTGCCTGTACAATTGTTTCTTTGGGCCATGTTGAGCTGAAAGAGGGAGCAGGTATGTCCAAAATTGTGGTGTGTGTTGGGGGGGGGGGGGGGAGTTGACTCTTTTTTGTTTTGTTTTGTTCTCTCATCTTTTGTACTGTGTAGCCATGGTCAGCTGAACACCTGTAGGACTGAAAACAATTTTCTGTATTTGATATCGGAGAGAAAGGTGAACTTGGATTGAATATTGAGGGAATCTGCATGCTGGTCTAATAGCTGTATGTTACTGTCTCTCAGAGAAAGTGAGAACATTTTACAGCAAGAGGCTTTTCCTGAGGCAGGGAAAGTGCTAGAATGCCGTTCCTTGTATTTTGATACAAGGTATTCTGTATCTGAGGTGCCTTCATGCATGTGAAAGGATGGAGTTCCGGGGAGGATAGTTGTGAGAAATGATTTGGAGTCATTCCACATGAAAGAACCTCTGAAGTGGATTACAGTGAAGTACAAAGGTTGTTTTTTATAGTGGGTTTTTTTCAACTGGCAATGACAAGTTATATTTTGAAAGCTCCTAAGTGATGTGAGTTCCTAAATCCAATTTCTCAAAAGTGATTTGACATATTTAATTACACAGGCATTCTTGGTGACTGTACCTACTGTATCATGTAGATAAGTCTCAGTGTGGTGTGTGCTGGTATCTAGAGGACTTCCTTGTGAATGGGCAGAATGATGGGGGTTCTGGTAATTATGAACTGCTTACAATCATCAAGTTAGTATTTACTTGTGTATCTTCTGTAAACCTCTCATTTCATTGTACTGATGCTTTTTTTTGTAATCTTGTATATGGTTGGTCCGTTAATGGGTAACCATATTATAACATATTGAAGATGGAAAGAAATAGATCACTGTTTTCACTTGAAAGCTGAAATGCCTGCAGGGCTAACGTCACAGAGCTATACTTTTCGTGGCATTAGCAGGCTTAAAATGCTGTCTGATTCCACGCTGAGCAAGCAGCAGTTTTGTGGCACACTTTTCTGAGTAAGTGTGCAAACAGCTGGCAGTGTGCCTCTTAAATGTGGCTGGACCTGGATGTGACAAATAGCATTTTGAGTAAGATCCTGACATTTGTATGTTTTCTCGGTGTTGAAAGGATTATAGTACCAGGATTATATCAGTGTCGGCTTAGCTTTCTGTAAGAAACTCTTGTGTCCTGGAAGTCCAGTTCAACATTGCAGCCAGCACTTTGTCAGAGCAGGTAGAAGAAAGTTCTTTTGGGAATAGAATATTATTAAACTTGTCCAATCCTCAGGACTCCACGGGGAAGGCATTTACTAAAGCATGTGCTAAGAGCAGGAAGAAGAATAATGGTAAACCAAATTACTGAAAATGGCAAAGAGCTATTGCTAAAGGGTAAGTACTTTGTGTTGATATTAGTACCTACAAAGAATTGTAGGGCTTCTAGGACAGTTGTTCTGAAACTATCAGTGTAACTTAACCGAAGAATAAAATCAGTGCACTTTTTGAAACACAAGGTTATTGAGTTGTTAAATCCATCAAGTTGTGTAGGATCAGTTAACTTGATTGGTGAAGATATTCTCTAATCTAGTTCTGTAAAGTACAGTAGAAGTCTGATAGCAATTTCACATGTTTATCTAGCGATAAATCCAAGATCTGTGCTTAATTGTACACTTAATTTTGTGGTCTGGTGCAGCCTAACTGTTGCATAGGTTGTTGTCTGGGAAAGCTTTTGCTGTTTCTTTCATGCAGAATACAGGCAAATGCAGTCTTTTGAACTCTGAACTGTTTCAGTGGAATGAATATGTTATCAGTAATGCATCTTCGTAATTTATTTTTTGGTAAAATTGCACTTTGTTTGTGTCACTTTTGTAGATGCCATAGCTGTTGCTGATTATAAATATGTACATGGTATCTGCTGTGTAGTGCGTAATGAATCTTAAGAATCACACCTTTGCTAGTTGGGTAAAAATCAGTAGACACAAAACTATATTGACAGTGTCAATTTGACAGTCAAACAAATAATGTTATTACATAATATAATAATGTTATAATAATGAATGAACACCATGTATTCTTAATATACCCATGAATGTCAATAGTTTGGTCTCTAAGCTGCAGTTCCTGATGGAAGTGTGTGTCTGGATCAGGCATGTGAGCGGTCAGTGTTGTCAGTGTAACTGAGTTCGAGCCTGTGTTTCAAGTACAGAGGATCTCTTTGCTGCCTAAAAGCTATCCTTTTGTTAGGATAGATCTGTCCTTTCGTTCTGCTGGGCTTTCCTCTCATATAGCCTTATTGTTGCATGCGTTGTTATCTAGTGTGACTTTGACCTTTATTTTCATAAAATACTGGGTCAGCTGGGATTTTATAGTGCCTGCTTTCTGCCACCTTAAGTGAAAAAGACCTGGTAGCTGAAGGTGAACTGGCATTGAGGGTTATTTCATTACCAATGACTCGTTTGTAGTGTGAATGAGTTTTATCTATCTAGATGCAATGCTATTTATTTCCTGTTGCTTCTATTTCTGATGTAAATATAATACTCCTAATACAAACCCCCCACACCTAAAATAGCCTACCTCCAACCCAAGAACTTAGTGGAGTTATCAAAACATTTTGAGAACTTTTTTTCTGAGCTTGGAATGTCACTGTCACTGTCTTGCTACTTGCAAAATAAAGAAATTTTTGGTTTCAGTATTGAAAAACATGAAAGTTAAATCATGACTTTCTGGTTTTGCATGAAAAAAGTGCTTTGGATAATACTGACTACTTTGTAGCTAAAGGGAAAATAAGTATTTCTCATTGTCCGATCCATGCTGTCAGCTGCATGTTCTGCTGCCGCAAGTTTGTAATCAGAAGTTTTGTTTTAGAAATGCTTCATGTTTCTGACTAGTTGTGTGCTATTCATGTAGAAGCAAATATTTCTAATAGTCTCTCTTTTTTATTATTATTTAAAAGAAAATCTCTGCTTTGGACTGCTGCTGACATTGGATTAGGAATTCTGCTAAGTTGTTGAAAGTGAGTAATTTAAGAGAAGAAGCCATATCCGATGGCTGTTCAGGAAATTTAAAGATAATGATATCTGCAAAGACATGATTGTACATAGACTTATTTGTTGCAGTCTCCCAAATGAACCAAGAAGAAGGTTCCATAACAGTTCTGAGGAGTTCTGTTTAGTCCAGCCACATGTGAGGAACCACATAATTAAAGAATATAAGGAGATCTGGAATGTATTTGAAATCAAATTGTCATCTACATGTTTTTTAGATTATCCTGATATGTCAGTCTCTTGATATACTTCAACAGTACTCTTGAATGCTTGGCTCCTGAAATGTGGAGGTACCAGGGTCCTTGAACTGCTGGCAAAGGCCAAGAAAGGTGTTGAGGTTTTTCTTTTCCTCAGCGATACTCAGTGGGTGACAAGCAGAATGCTCTGAACATCACCCAGCCTTTGGGAGGAACAGCACAAGTGCTTGGGAAAGCATTATCCTTATTGACATCTGGGAAGGGCTTTCTCAAGAACTGTTTTAAAAACAAACCAAAACCCCGAAGTGTAATAAAAATGGACATGGACAGCTTTTAATATAAAAACTTCATCCATAAGGCTGTGAGCAAATGTCCTCAAAAATAATGTTGTGACTAATAAAATTACCTAGTTATGCAATAATTTCTGTTTGGAGGAATCCCGTTGTTTCTTTAACTTTTTTTTCCCCTGTAGAATACCTACCGTGGGTGTATGCATTTGATCCTAGGTCTTGTGAGAACAGTTCAGTGTAGCAAACCTATTTTGGCTTTGTGGTCAAAAAATCAAAATAAATTCTGGCTTAATTGCCAGTTGTGAAGAAATGTGCACATGAAAATCTGGAAATGCATAAATAAATCAGAACAGAACTAACTTTCTTTCCAAAGTGGGATAAATTTTGCATACCTTAAACCACCCATAAATTAGGCTTTTATTTAAGTTAGGTTCTCTTTAGAGGTAATTTGCAGCATGCCAAGGTGCACAGGAGGCACTCCAGGGATCAGTTAATTGGGCCATCTCTTTCTGAGTGAAAAGTGAGCCTGTGTGACTACTTGTTTATAACTGCCTGCTGTTTAGATAGCTGAAATTAGGTTAAAGGAAATGCACAGCAACTACTTGGATATCAACTCTGATTTCTAATCTTAGATTCCAGTGTTACTTGTAAAAGGAATATTAAAAGTATGAATGCGTTTTTTTAACTAAAGAAGTAGTCAGATTAAATGATGTTCCATGGGCATGAAAATGGCTCGGTTTGTGTCCTCAACTATCACAGGCTTTGTAGCCAGTGATACTTGTGAAATAGTGTCTGAATAACAGCAAAAAGTGGTGTTAGCTGCTAGACAGGCTGTTTCATTACAATATTTTTTACTGTGGTATACATAAAGGAGTCTGTACATGCACAGTACAATTAAAAGTGAGATATTAACTCTCAGGCTGTTCCAGAAATTAAATTATATTGAGGGGAGGCGTTTTGAGCTGTCCTTTGAGCTGGGTTTTCTAGGAAATATCTATCAGTTATAGAGGTAAGTAAACCAACAGGTTTCTTTGTCAAGCTGAGCATTTCAGTTCCCGCTCTGACTTGTGCTCTGATTTGCAGTAAAATTATTTGAAGAAATTTAGCCCGTCACTTAAGATGTAACTCTTGACTTTTCATGTAGGGAGGATTATGGCAGCCCTGCATGCCATCATCACAGGTCACAGCCGTATCTAGAGCTTTGTCCAGCTTTCCTGTCTGAGGCTGTTCCACCTGAGATACTGTGAGCATCGTGTGTGTGCCTCTGCCAACTGGCATTTAAGTAGCTCAGATTGCCTGTAGAAGCAAAGTGGCAAAAGTTTGTTATCAAAGTTCAGCCCTCTTCAGAATTTTTCTTCTTTAGTATTTTAAGCCTTATTGTAGCTTAACTGGCATTACTGTTTCACTTCCTGTGTTATCTCTGCTGGCCAGACTGAAGCTGGTCAAACTATCTGTGCCTTCAGCACGCCTTAATTTGCCGGGTGGATAAAGCTTCCATAAGCAGTAGGTGAGCATCTCTGACTTAGTCGTGTCCATGTGGAAAAGTCTGCAGTTGTTTCAGGATGCACTAATTTCCACTTATTACCTGAACATGATGAAGTAGGGGAGTGGTGAGGGTCCCTTCTCTAAGGGAGTTCAGAAGCTGACAGTAGAGGAGAATAAAACCTTGACAGGTCAAGCCATGCAACTGCTCTTGCCACTTTCTCACAGGGATGGTTATTTTAGTAGTCTGGCTGAGTACACCTTATCGCTGTGAACCTTCCTGCTCTTTACAATAATCTCACTATGCCTAATTGTTCAGCTTTCATTTATCCTCACTGATCTGTTCTTTAGTTAATTTCATATATGTGTTTTGTTTGTAATACTTTCTAAATTCTAGTTTTCATCCCTCAGTTACTGAAGAAAATACAATGGCTCGCACAAAAGACTTGCATTCAGCATGCTCAAGCAGTGAAACTATGTCTGTCTCTCCTAATCCTCTCCTAGAAGGAAAACAGTAACATGGATACTGTCCTCTGTGTTCTTAATCTTTTTCTTTTCATTTTTTTTAAGTAAAGACAACATTAACCTTTTGGAGAAGAACAAAATAAAACCAATCAGTCAAATAAATATCTGCTACAGATTTAGCCACAGTGTTTTTTCTCAGCAATGAGATAAAAGTTAGCCAAAAGTTTGGACATCCATTTACTGCTTTTATTCTGTCTTCTGAGCTTGTGTTTGTATGTCTGGGAGTACGCACACTTAGAGTTTGTGGGTTTTGTTCATGAACCATCTTTAATGTTTTAAGGAACTCAGGTTATCCATATGATGAGGAACTTGTTCTATAGATCCGAGTCCATATCTGAGTAGGGGAGCTCTAAAATGTTCAGGGAACTATGCTGGAGATGTTTAGACAAACTGTATAGTTGTAGTGGTGGCTGCAAGTAGAATTATTTGGTTTGGAAGAGAACTGGTAGCATTCAGAAATAAAATGCCTTAATTATTGAAAGATAATGAAGACTGAGAAGCACTGAAACAAGTGAAGAGGAAACATTAGCCTACTTGGAATAAAGTTTGCCTACCTCAAATTTGAGATTAATTAGGCACTAAGGCAAATCAATTGTTCTCTATTGCAGAGTATATAGCTCCCTCTTTAAGAAATGTCCCTTGCAAAACAATCTTGCGTGATGAAAACTAACACCACATAGCTACTGACCAAGACCAAAGACTTGATAACTAAGAATGTGGAAAACTGTATGCATGTCAGAGGATGGTGCTTACCCAGGAGACTTCGTGCTTCAGAATGTAAACTGCCCTCGTGTGAAGCTGGGGCAAGAATTCCCCAGAGTAGCTTTCCGAGGTCACATCCGCTCTCTTCCAAAACTGATGGAGATAACAAGTTCCTCCCGTGCAAGTAAGTCTGTTGGAAGCTGCTGGTATTGCTTATTAGCAGACAGAATATATCAGACAAAGCTTTTATTGCAGTGCAGTTTATATATTGTGCTGCAGTCTGTTCTGTTCTGTTTTGTCAAAGTACATTTGTGATTCTTCTGGAGGAAGTAGTCATCTGCTATAGGTTTTACTTGTGAAATGGAAACAGAATATGGAAAGAGAGAAAGCAAGATGAACACTTTAATTTAGAACATGTCTGAAAAGTAGAAATTGCATTGAACATGCAAGTGTGGTGAAGGTGATTTCTGTCTGTCATTTAATTAGCTGTATTTAACTTAGCAATGTAGCACCCTTCTTGAATCAGCACACATCTCTGCAGCACCCAGTTCTGCTTAGTGGTGAAGTGAAACTAGGGTGTCATTGTAAAGAACTTGCATATAAATTTACGCTCCTTCACTTCCTGTTGAAAGTGTACAGTGTTTGAGAGGGGCTTTAATGTGGCACTTCATTAGATTAGTAGGAAAGGCCCCTTTTATTTTTGCATTGTCTGCAGTAATTCATAATCTGTATGTTATTACAGGATAATGGAGCTAGCGCTGTGAATGTGGTAAAAAACCAGTTGTATTTCTCTATCATCCAGAGGAAGATGTGCCCTAGCAACTGCAAAACCAATACTCTATTTCCAGTCACTAGTTCTACTAATGTTTCTATTGCAGTTTGCTTTGTTTGGGCTTCCTGTGTGCAGGAAGGTGTATAAAGCAAGCACACCAAGGGGTCAAATTTGGAAGGAAAATCTAATGGTGATGCTTGAACATACAAATTGAGAATAAGAGAGAAGATGGAAGCTCTTTGAGAGAGTTTCTGAAGAGACCAATTGTGAAAAATTCACTGCTGATAAAATGAAATTGCATCTGAAAAATAATATCAATTAAGTTGAAGATTCATCTTAAGTCACTGATCTTTGTCAGACTCGGGGAGATGGCATGAAGTGTTCTTTCTTAAATAAGAATAGGTAATGAGAGATGATGATGGTAATGAGAGACTTGGCATTTTGAAAGAGCGAAACGGTTGTCATACTGTATCTGAGACCGAAAGTATGAGTTGTCTTGGCAACAGTGTGATTTTATACATCAAAAGGGTGAGAATTTCTGTAAGCATTACAAGTAAGGGAATGCCCATTATATTGACTTGAGACAATAGTAAGATAAGGTTCCTGATGGAATAACAAGGAAAACTAGGACAGCAAAGAATTGATTTAAAAATCACTGTGATTAAAAAAAAAAATCAGTCTGATATTTCAAACATTCAGTCACCAGAGCGAGTATACAGGATCCTATATAGTATATAGGATTTCCTACATAGTATATGAGCAATGAAGAAACAAATCAAAGTTGCTCATGACCCTACTGTGTTTGGTAAAGTGTAATGGTGAGAAGATACTGTACAGACCAGTCTTGAAGAATCAAGTAGGCTATTTCTGTTGCTGTTGTCATCATTTGCACCATCATTAGTGTCCAATTTAATGAGTAAAATGTATATGGCAGATAACTCCATTTCCTCAGCAAAAATCACAAATGTACTTTAACCACAACAAGAAGGCGGGACTGTAGCACAGCTTAGAGCACCGCAACAAAATTGATCTGCTGTAGTCCTGCTGCCAGTGTAGACTTAACAAATACAGCAAGCAGGGAGTTTTTGCAGATTTTTACCTTTGCTGAAGTTGATAAACATTTGATTTTGATGCTGTATGGTTAAGCTTACTGATGTTTTTCTAGTAAAAAATTTTATAATGTACAGCAAAGTGAGCATTTCTCACATGTAGGTGGGATCAGCAAATAAGCTGAGCCCACTTTTTCAAGGCAGCTGCTAATTAACATTTTGAGGTTAGTTGTGTCAGAGCTGTGAGAAAGGCAATAGGCATGTAAACACAGCAGACTGCTCTCTGCCTATATTTTTGATCAGCTGTTTACTTCCAGAAGCTTGAAAATCCCTCTGTTTTTTGTGAATATTGTTTTTCCAGCAGTTTGGTTCAAAGCACGGTCAGCAATTTCCAGCAAATTGTGCTGCTTTCCATGCATCCCTTCCCCTCAGTAAGAATAGTACTGAATGTTCTCATAATTTTTTGGCTTATAACAATTACTTTTGTAACAGTGCGGTGTGTGCTGATCCCTGTGTGTAGGGGAGGACTCTTCTGTTTGCCTGTTAAGTTCATATTGCAAGTTGATTCAGATTTCAGAGGGCACAGATATTTTCACTTCAATTATATTAAAATAATTTATTGTAGTATTGCTGAATTAATTACCTTAATAATTAAAAATATGTGCAAAGAAATCCAGCTGTTTAATGTCTTGCTTTTGGTGTGTTCAGTGTACAATACTTCTTTAACTTGCAGTATTTTCATTTGGAATAATAATTTTTTCTTTCATTTTTAATTTCTTTAGTGGTTACTTCTTTTGTCAATAGAAAAAAAAGTATTCCTTGGATTGATCCTTTCTTAAGGAGATGCTCTTGGAAATCTTTCATTTGTATTGGCTGAAAGAGTAGGGAGTGAAGAGGTACAGGCAGAAGAAAAGAATTTTTGTTTGTTAAGCAGAGTGTAGTGGGAGACATAGGTCTGAGAACTTCTGAAGATGGAAATCAATTTAATCTCTTTTTTTTTTTTCTCTCCAAAGGCTATTTTAAGCTATAGTGCCCTTGTTTGTTTGGTTTTTTTAAAGTTACTACTTGTTACAGAAAGCTCTACTGATCTTCCATGTTATCGCTTTTTTAACATTGTTCATTGTGTATGTGAATGCTCTGCTTTTGCTGTACTTGATGTTAGGTTTTAACTTTAAGAGGAATCTGAAGAATGCGCAGTCTAAATGTTCAAAACACAGTAAGGGTAAAGGCATGATGAGTGTGTTTAATATCTGGGATTAGTGAGCATAATAAAAAACAAACAATAATAAAAAACAAGGGAGGGAGTGCTTTGGTATCTGTCTACTTGTATTGTACTAACAGAATCTAGTCTTTGAAGTGTTCAGTCTTACTAAATCTACCTAATCAGTTTGGACATAACGGCTCAAAAGTTGTTCTTCGCGTTAATAATGATTTCTAAGTGCATGAGAACTGTCTTATCACTTGTCACTATTCTATGTAAGAAATAGTTATAGAAGTGAGCATTAGATAATAAAGGCACATAAAGCCTTGTAGCTGTGACCCTACTTGTAAATTTTGTTTTGAGGTGACTGTTTATTCTATTTTAATGAGATACAGGAGAAGAAATAGAAATAATTCTACCGTTAAAGTAACACCTCTGATAGTGCTAACTTTGCATAACTTTAGATACTAAAATAAACAAATGCAATTGACTAAACAAGTTTATTCCCTATGGATTTGTCAAGGTTACAAAGTCTGTCTTTCTCTGCTTATTCAAAACCTGTGTCTTTTTTTCTTTGCAGGTCATGGCAACCATAAAGAAAACAGTCCTTTCCTGAACAGTGCAGAAGCGGGCAAGGGAGGTGATTACTATGACAGAAATCTGGCCTTGTTTGAGGTAATTTCTAACTGGTTTTTATACTCCTAATATGATTTGTGATCTTCCAAAATGGGAGGGATTAAGCACATCTTTCTCTCTCACGTGCTTTTTTTTGTGGATGTGTGTCTCTTGTCTGAGGTATCGGCAGGCAGGGATACCCTGTGTGATGAAAAAGCTCAGATATTCCGATCAGTTTGGATTGTGGGGCAGAGAGAAGTGACTGTTTCCATGTGGAAAGAAGGAGGACCAGGCGCTCACACCAGAGGCCAGTTGGAGCCACACCAAGCCCAGCAGAACCCTCCACGTCCCCACCTCACTGGCACTGCATTAAATGCCAGTGTGTTGCAGCACACTAAGACCTAGTTTCTCAAAAATGTTTTCAGAAGCTCAGGTGCTGGGAACTGGTGCAGAGGGACTTTGTGTGGCTTTCCAGCTGGGCTTCTGAGTTACAGCTTCACAGCAGCATTGGTTATACGTGCCCCGTGTTTCCCATTCTGGGAGCTTGGTGTGGGGCAGCCTGAGCTGGCTCTGCACCCTGACGGGTTGGTACCTGCACAGTCTAGCAGTGTGGGAAAGAGCTTGGGTAAGTAGAACCAACCTGCTGCTGCACAGGAGTACACCATGGAAAGGCTGCCACCATGTCTGCAGACAGTGTACTTGAGCTAAAAGACTTTGAGGCACGTTCCCAGCTGTAGTATCTCCTCATTCCAAGACACAGTAAATCTGTGATCAGGATAAACTCACTTGTAGGTTGTGGAGAGTTGGGTACTTGAGGCAGGCTGCTGCTACTCACGTGCCTGCCTTTGCCATAAGCGATAGCACAGGACCACACCAAGTTTGCAGGCTCTTCTGTGGGACTAAATAGTGGGAGGAGCATCCTAAAGGCCATGCTGCTCAGCTGACTGAACAGGAGACACATACTGTCTTAACCTCTTTCTGTGAGGAATTGTAACCAGGTTTTTAAAGATGTGAACTACTGCAGATCAGATCAGAGGAAGAAGTAAGAAAAGAGGTGCTTGGCTCAGGGCATCCCCTTAGGGATGATCCCATTTGGCATCAGTTTCTGCATCAAGTGCAAAGCACATAACATAACAAACCTGCCAGAAACTGTCCATGGTGATACATAAACATATGATAAAACTGCAGGCAGCAAAGTTTGTCTCAATCAGTTTTTCCTGTTTGGAAAGTTGTTTCTCTTTACCATGTGTTTCTTACTGTGCAGACATGTAAGAGATTTTAATTTCAAAGAGAAAGGGGAAGGGAATGATTTTGTTCTGGTTCCTTTTTCCCCTTGATTTGATCCCTCTGCTTTGTTTGGCAACTTGACCTTTTTAAAGGTATGTCTGTTGATGTCAGTTGACATTAGAGATACGTGCAAGGTACACATTCATTTTCTTACAGTGCCAAGGCTCAGACTTCTTTATTGCTGTAATTATGCTTTTTAGCACCTAAGGAGAAGGATGCAGTGCAGACCTTTTGATATAGACCTTTTGCTGTCAGAGTTGCCATCCTTTCAGAAAATTAAATCCTCTAATCAGTGGTTCAGGCACAACAAAGTAGTCTGTCATTCCCTGGATGATTTTCCTGGCGTGTTCCCTGGTAGCCTCAGGCATTCCAAGGAAGGTGGGACCCCAGTGTCTCTTCATAAATGCTGTGAACTGCAGAAGTTGAGTAGTTGTCTTTTTCCACAGGAAGAACTTGATATACGACCAAAAGTGTCATCTCTCCTTGGCAAGTTGGTCAATTACACAAATCTTACCCAAGGTGTTAAGGAACATGAAGAAGCAGAAAGTACTGATGGATCGAAGAAGAAAGTATCAAAAGTAAGTAAAGATTCTCTCCATGGCCAGCTGATGAATGGGATGATTCCTTATGTGATTTGTGGGGAGCTGTGCTGCTTTCTGCTTTTTCTTAACCTCTGTTAGAAGCCATGACAGTGTTGCAAAGAAATGACATAGAACTCTGTAGGGAACCAGAGGTTACCAAACAATTGGGGCAGATGTAGTGGTTAAGCACTGCACACTACAGTGCAATTCCCTTCACTTGGTGTGGAGTTAGATAAGAAGGGGATATGAATAAACAACAAAACAACACCTCTCTGCCCCCCAGCTTTTTCCTAGTGCTGTTTTAGCTGCCCAGTGCTATCTAACACATCTCTACAAGCCTGGTAGGTATGACACAGGATTTGAAGGAGGCAACACCCTTCTAGAGTGGTGGGTGGAGGTCAGATTGAACACCCTGAGGCAGCTCAGGAGTCATTCTGGTGTTAGGCACTTAGGCAACTGAATTCTGCCCCAAAGGATCTGCATTTAGATGGTTTGCCCATTTGGGCCAACCTTGTAATAACTAAATAGCAGTTGAGGCTTGATTGTTGGTAGTTAGATTTCTATCGGGAAGGGAGTATTTAACTGCTCCTCTTCTCCTCTGGCAGTCCCTCTGCAGGTGTTTTGGTTAATGCCACACCTGTGAGTGGTGTGGTTGCATTTTATAGCTCTTGCAGGCCTGTCAGTTTGCTTGTAAATTCTGTCAAAAGAAAGATTTTCAGGAAGCTAAGATAGCACTTGAATTCTGCAGATCTAATAGCACTGCCCTGTCAAAGTCTGAGCCATTTCAGAAAGAGATGGCAGTCATAGTGTTGAAAATCAGCAGTGTTCTCACAGAATGTGCATGTTAACCCCATGCTGAACACCCTTACTCACACTCCAGCTCCTTACTCTGCACGGTTTTACACCGGGGTTAACAAAGTTGTTTAGTCAGCATGAAGCTTAAAATTCAATTTTATCCGACACCACATGCACTAAAGTGCTGCAATATTGTGGTCAATATCATCACAAGACAGAACGAAGGTCATCTGGGTGCAAGAACTGCATTCTGGTACTATAAGAAGTTGACATTAAAAAAGTGTGGTGTTAATATTTTTACATCTAGATATGATTTCTATAAGTGCTTGTGTATTTTCAAGCTGTTTCCTGACGTAAAAAAAGACCGTTGTCCTTGTTAAAGCTTTGCTTCTAGGGCAGAATAGAGTTTGGGCTTAATAACTGGATTGTCCTGAATTATGCTTTCCCATGTCCCAAAAATGTGTTTTTGCAGACTTCTCAGATGTTTTCTGTAAATGGGTTTGGTAACCACTCCAAAAGTGACAGTATCATCCTGCATTAATATCTGAGTATTTTCTGTGTAAGCACTGCAGTGTCCTTAAGGGAGTCTTAGCCTCCATGTCTGTCTCTGGGATAAATTACATCAGCTGCAATATCATAAAGACAGTTTATATTGCCATGAGCAATACAAAATTTTAAACATCTTGCAGAATATAAGACGATTGAATATTAACTTGACCAATAATTACAGCCATTAAACCCAGAAAATTCAAAAGCAGTAACTACAAGGCTATGGATTGAAGGTGTTCAGAAACTGTGCAAATGGGATTTTTCTACACATTTGTTTTTAATCATCTTCAAAGTATAAATCACCGTGCTGCTGTTACTTTATCCTTCCCGTTTGAGCATGAGTACAGTCCACCTAGCCCCTCCGCAGGTCTGTGTGAGGGCCAGCATTGTGAATCCACCTATTGCTAAATCCTGTACTGGATGTGCTCAGCTAACATGTACCCAGCCAGTGTGACAAAAAGTAACCTGCCTGTCACTCACTGGAATTGGCATCTCATAGACAAGAACTGGAGCAAGGCTGATGAGCAGGTTCTAGATCTGATATTCGGAAATGAACTGAGGAAAGCAATCCTTTCACTGAGTGTTTGTAATTCTCTGAGCAGGCAAGACAGGTCTCTCTCACTGAATACCTAGCACACCCCCGCCCACCAAATCAGCTCCTTTTAAATTCATTTCATTTCAGTGCAAAACATCTTGATATGAACATATTATCCTGTTTCAGCATCCCCACTAAATATTTTTGATAGTAGCATTCTGTGTAAGGTACACATCAGGTACAATTGACACAACTCCATGTAATAAGGTAGAAATGGGGTTGCTTTTTTTTTCTAAATACAGTCTTATAATAAAGCACTTAATAGTCACGGTGCTACAGAAATATCCCCTTCTCATGATGGAAAAAATTAGATAAACTATTTTAGTCCATGTATATTTAATAAGACAGTTCATTTCTGTGCTGTCTGTCTTCATGCTACAGAGCAACTATAAGAGCTGTCATTGCTGATCAATGTCCCTGAGCCCTGCAGCCAAGTGCTTTAATAACCCATCATACTGGCACAAAGGAAATAGTGTCCTTCAGACTCAGATCAATGTTTATATAAATTATGTGTCTGCAGCTGATGAGAGTGAACAGAAACATGATCTGCATCGCTGAAATAGCGACTGTTTTTGAGATTTTTCTATCCCTTCTTGGTTGTTCTAAAACAGTGTTCTTCAAAATGTCTCTGTGTTTTATTTCCTTTATTCAGCATGAGGTGTAATATTTTTTCATTTGGTTGCTGTTGAGGCTGAACATAATAATACCCTTCTTGTTTCAGATTGTATTCCGTTTGGACTTCAGCTCTGGTTTAGTATCACTTAGTTATGGTCAGATGCTATAAAAAAGGATCAAATCACTGCAGATTACCGGTGTTAAATATTTCTGTGAACAAGCTGGTTCAAGTAGCATTTGTGGATCATTCTTTCTTACAAGTATTTTTTTGCCACAGGGTAAGAAAATCTAGACTAAACTTTTATACCCGAGATACGCTTAGTAATACTGTGGCTTGGGTTTTGGCTGTGGGCTGACACTTAGGCATTTCCTAGGCTGCTCTGCTCTGCAGTGGTCTCAAAACTATACAACTAATGTACAATTTTTCTTCCTCTGTGGCTGAAGTGGGCTTGTAACTTGATAGGTGTAAGAGGTCACTTAAGAGGGAGAGGGAGAAGATAATGGAACAGTGGAGCAAAGCTGCAGGGACATAGGGCAGAAGAGAGGAAAGAGCTGAGCTAAAGTGAATTCTTATGCAAAGGAAGCAGGTGTTGGGAAGTGTGTAAAGGGTAGGCTGAAAAGTCACCTGCTTCACAGTTTGGAAGACTGTCATGTAGAATACACAGAATTGCTTCTTCTGTGTAGGAGCAACAGGTTTCTTTCCTTTTCTCAGATGCCAGTTTTGACAAACTGTTTAACTCTTTTATCTCTGACATACCCACACATCTGATAAATTCATGCGATGCTGGCTGCTGCGTTCAGAGATGTTGTGAGAGGAGGGACTGACGGATGAATGGTCAGACAGATGATAAAATTATGTGGAATGTGTTCTTGAGAGGCAAAGCATGCATTAATGTAAGAATGGGAAGCCCCTGTACTGGGCAAAATCTGCCAGTGCCTGGCAATATTTAGTAATTTCTCAGTTAATATTTATGCAGTTGAAGACACAGTGTGAGTCAGATGAAGGTGTTGGAATCAGAAGTATCTAAACCTCCCCTTCCTTGAGGAAACAGGTACACTATAAATAATACCCTGTGAAGATTCTCTTCCACAACAGCACTGGAGCAACTCAACAGTAAAAAATCCTTACCTTGCCCTGATCAGGACACTTACATACAAGTGTCCTTTCTGTTACTATCAGAAGACAACAATTCCTTTTGTCCTTATACATAATCCCGATAAAGCTGATCAGATTATTTTTTTAGGATGGTAATTTTTATACAATGGCAGGTTATGGTTTAGGGAAATTTTTTTGTGTGTACTGTGGCACTGGAACAACTGAAGAACAGGTCTGGCCCCATGTTGGTAGGTCTCATAGGGTTACTTCATTGCAAACCCTCAACATGTGATTCTGTTGCCTGCTTTACTTCAGGAGGTTCACACGAGTTGTAGTCTGTATGAGGTTGATCTGTGTTAGCTTTAGTCACACAAGGAATTCAAAGCTGACTTAAAAAAAATCAGTCAGCAATTTCTGGCATTTCTAACAAAGAATGATACAGATCATGCTCTTGGGCACAGTTTTCTTTCATCTCTGTCAGGGCAGATTCCTAATGCAGATGAGAAAATTCTGAATTGTAACGTGTAAATTGCAAGTCGAAGCACTAAATTCCTAGGCTTCTTATTTTGACCTGATGATCTTATAAACATTTAATTCTTCTAGGATTTTGCTTTGTGTACTGACTACACTATTGACTTACCCTAGGTAAAGGTTTTGACAGCTATTTTATCACTTTAAGAGTAATGTGCTTGTCTTTAGTCATTAATCCAAAGCAATAGTAATTATTTGTTTAAAAAGGTACATGTGACCTGTTTATTTTTGCATTTAGCTAATGCTGTGTGGAGTCAAATTTGAATAAGTGCTGTCACCTCCCTGTAATATCCTTATCATTTAAATGATTGTTCAAGAGTTTCTTTAAATATTGTCTATCTATAATATATTTTGTAATTCAGGTTTATAGAAGGGAGTATAAAAAGGGATGAGCCTTTTAGAAGTTAGACTCTGTTCCCCCTATGTTATAGAATTCAATATAATTTTAAATGCAAATGAAAACCTCAGAAGGCAGAAGTAATGAAATGTCTTGGCAGGAAGCCACAGAGATTTGGGACTCTGAAATGCTGCTGGTGTCAGTGTGCCAATGCAGCAAACACTTTTTTATTCCTTGAAATGAAGCCCTTACCAGTGGCACTGTGATGTCATTATTTTGGATCTTTGACAATAACTATTTGGGCAAAGGAGAATTCTGCAGGATGATATGTTGAATGCCATCCATTCACGTCCTGTGAAGTCACATAACTAACCTGTATTTTCTCAGTTGCTGTCAAAAGTAATTCAGAGTCTAATGCTGACATTAAACATAAGAAAAGGCAGAACTATTAGTTTTACATGGAATACATAAAATGGAAGAAAATACGTTATGCATGTCTCTAGATTGCTTCCAAATCTTTTCTAGTCATAGCATTGAAAAAGTGTTTTCCATGGCACGAATTTATAAACTGGGGAGTAGGGTAGGATCAGTCTTACTCTGGGTCTGCAGCATTTGAGAGGTTTCATACTTGAATATCTGTGGATCTACAATAAAACAAATAAATATATTTTTTGTTGTTAGTAATTGGTGTTAAATGCTAAAGGGTAATTACTTAAAATGTGAAGATGTGATAGGATCAGGATTTTGCTCAGAAATTCATGATTTTGGAATTTGCTTTGTGTTTTGTGGAAGTCCAGCACAACAGTATTTGAGTGTGTCTACCTTATGTTTCCCAGGTTTCTACCATTTAAAAACCTGAACTTCTAGGCTTTCTTGGTTATCTGTGCTTTGAATAATTTCAGTTAATGAATATAAACTTCTTTTTTTTCAGTCACCCAGCATGGGCACCCTGATGGGGGTGTATTTACCATGCATGCAGAATATCTTTGGGGTTATTCTCTTCCTTCGGCTGACTTGGATGGTGGGAATGGCTGGAGTCCTTCAGTCTTTCCTGATTGTATTGCTTTGCTGCTGCTGTGTAAGTATTTAGGTAGAATAATGCATGTGACATAACCTCTGTGAAACTGTTGACAGACCTGGAGGGGCAGCATTGTATATGCTTGTGGAAAGAGAAGCCAGATTTTTGCTAGACACACTTCCCCGATGTTCATAGCCTGGGATTTTTTTTTTTTTGCTAGTACTTCTAAAACGACAAACTTTTATCTAGTGTAGATACAGTCTTAAAAATTGTGTTTCTTCGGCACACAGCCGTTTTCCATGCCTGTCCCAGGTGGTGGCTACCTGCTTTGCTGGACTAGCCCTTGTTGGAATTGCAGTTCTGCAGATGGAGGGACACCTGTGTTCTCTTGCTTTGTCTGGAGACACCCACTGTTTGACCTGATAAAGCAGTGGCCATCCCTCAAACAGAAGTCTCAACAGCTCAATGATTAAATTCCTCCTGCCCTTGTTTTTTTTTCTTTTAGATAATGACAGGCAGAATAAATAGAAATAATGTATCCTCTATGCAGTGGCAGCTTTATTTTATCAAGAAATAAGTTATGTTTTAAAAAATGTTGTTGACATAATTGCTCCCTTTTCCCTGTTTTCCCTAGACTATGTTGACAACCATATCAATGAGTGCTATTGCCACAAATGGTGTTGTTCCAGGTAAGTGTAGTTAGCAAATCTCATTTGTGCTAGAAAAAGAAAAAAAAACCAAACCCTTAATTGCTATAAGCTGTTCACATGGTTTTATTCCAGAGAAATTTGCTTAATCCAGGATACAAAGCCCGAATTCCTATCTAGTATTTCTTCTTAGTATCAATAAGGCTAAAGACTAGCTTATTTGATTTTTCCCTCTGTGCTAACAAAACACATACTTAATTGAATCTCAAAATAGCAGATACACAGTATAAAAATCTGTTGTATTCTTGTTGTGAATATTTAAAAACTTAATAAACCACAATTTTACTCTCACTTTTCTTGTTTCATAGCTGGTGGCTCCTATTTCATGATATCTAGATCATTGGGGCCAGAGTTTGGTGGAGCTGTAGGGCTGTGCTTCTATTTGGGAACAACATTTGCAGGAGCAATGTATATCCTTGGTGCCATTGAGATTTTATTGGTGAGTAGTACCGGAGTAGTCCTGCTTTAAAGACAAATAACATATAGAAAGTACCCCAGTATTCTTGTCCCATGTTTGTGTACACATTCACAGGAAGAGACTAGAGGGTCTCCAGTTTTCGTGGTGTCCAGTTCTGTACCATTAGTGCTTCCCTTTGGAAGCTGGGTGTCCAGACAGGAAGCTCTTCTGACAACACAGGTGGAAGTATGACTTAATCCAAGACTCATGGTCATGATTGATAAAGTTGGCTCAGTTGTTCTACTGACGTAGAATGGGCTGTTATCTCTTGACTTTTCCTGTTAAGATGAAGATTCCCAGTGAAGAGCATGTTGTAAAATGGAAAGTGATTTACATTGCCAGTATAGGTACATGATCCCGGGCAGAATTCTCTTTCACTGTTCCTTCAGCTTGCTTTTGCTTTCTCATTTCAGACATATATTGTGCCACAAGCAGCAATTTTTCATCCATCCAGTGCCCACGATGCTTCCAATGCCATGCTAAATAACATGAGGGTGTATGGCACTGTATTCCTCATCTTAATGGCAGTGGTGGTCTTTGTAGGTGTCAAATATGTAAACAAATTTGCTTCCCTCTTCTTGGCCTGCGTAGTAATATCCATACTGTCCATTTACGCTGGAGCTATCAAGTCCATCTTCGATCCACCTGAATTTCCGTGAGTAGTATTTCTGGATGTGGGTATAGCTTTGCCTATGGGTCTGGAAGTTGGGGTTTAATGGTAGGTTACTTACAGCTTGTGCCTAATGCATTGTTGAAGCTACCTTTTTTGTGAATTGCTTCCAACATTTTTAGCTGTGAGAAACAGGGCACCTTTTAGGAATGTGATGGTGGGGCCATGGTCAGGCCCTGGTCTGGGAGCAGGCTGGTCTGCCACATGAGGAGCCCTGCTCTGCACACAGCCATATGCTCCTTGGCATGACGGCAGTTAAACATGAAATACAGCTCCTTAAACTCAGAGCTGGAGCAGCAGTAATGTGGAAACATGTTTTATCAGGAATGCAAACAGTGTTTTCTGATACTGCTGACAAGAGATGAATAGAAAGGAAATAGAGGAGTTGAATCTATGTAATTATTCACCTTTGAAAGTGCTGTGACCATAACTAAGTACTTGCAACACTCAAGTGCTCCCTTTGGATATTTAGGGCCCAATGATTATAGTGTTTAAAACAGTGAAAGTTTACATCAGTAAAAGTAAAACAGTGTGTCTGCCTTCAGCTCATTATCTCTTGGATTATTCTTGCATGTTTTCCCTATCTTTCTTCCTTCAGCTGTATTCTTTTTTTTTTTTTTGAAGTCACTAGATAGTGTATTTATTTTTAATTCTGGAGGGGAAGGCTTCTCTGAAGTTACAGTTCATGGGCCTGCAAAAGTGACCCTGTCTCTTTTATTTTGCTGGCTTCAGTGATCGGTAAGACCTGTGAAACAATTAAAATGGAAGCAACTTTTTTCTTTTCCTGTGGGTGTTTTCTGACACCGGAAGGAGAAGCTGAACGAACTTCTGGCAGCAGCAAGCTGTTATGTTGGATCACTGTGTCTTGTGGAACTGTCTTTGGAGAAGTGGATTAAAATTTTTTCAGTGCTGGAATAAGTGATGTTTATGGTGAGGTGAAATACAACAGGCACTGGAGGATTTTAGCAGTTATGCACAGTATCTTCTGGCAAGAAGACCCTTGCTTATTGTGATTGAAATGTATGTTCCTAATTGTGAAGCTAAAATGTCAAGGGTCATTCAAGTGCTACTATACAGAAACTGGGATAATGAGATTCCAAATATATTTAAATAATTTGAATTCTAGTACTTTTTAAATTTCTTCCACTTCAGTAGTTCTTTTTAACAAAAAATGCCCTCCCCCCCAAAAAAAAGCCAACACAGCAAAAAAAACCCCAAACAAACAAACAAACAAAAAATGCAAACCCCCCACAACCTAAAGCGGCCTAATCTTCCCTTTTCATTGTTTAAGGTAAATTGACCAAATTCAATAAATCACATTGACGTAGCTTTTTATACCTCTCCCAAAACTGTTGAAAAAGTAGCTTTATACCTCTGACCCTTAAAGGGAACAGACAGTCTTTGTCCTGCTACCACCATCCTTTTGAAGGTAAGAAATGATGTAGCAGACTAGAGTAACTTGAAGCTTCCACGGTATGAAAGAAGAACTATGGGGAGGGGTGGATTTCATTTTCCTGGTAACATACAATAACCCTGGTGTTCATGTTTCCCTTCCAGGATTTGCATGTTGGGCAACAGGACTTTGTCAAGAGATCACTTTGATGTTTGTGCCAAAACCATAGTTAAGGATAACATAACTGTGGCCTCTAAGCTTTGGGAGCTTTTCTGCCACACTACAAACTTAACCGAAGAACACTGCGATGAATATTTCCTAATGAATAATGTCTCTGAGATAGCAGGAATTCCGGGAGCTGCTAGTGGCATTTTAATAGGTATAGTAGAATATTTTTTTTCCCTTAAAGAGGAGGCATGCTGAGCAATTGAAATGGGTTGAACTCTTCCCTGCTGGTTAAGAAAGAGGGACTGAAGAAATGTAATGACAGTGAAGAAAATTATCTTCAATAAAAAAACCCCAAATCTTATAATCTTTAAAAAGAGGCGAGGGCACTTTTTTTCCTGATACAGTACTTGTCTGCTGTAAAATTGATTAAATTTGCCTTGTACGTCTCATAATTTCATCAGGAAGTCAGCTATGGTTATAAATTATACTAACATGAGTAAGTTATTAAAATTTTTCAGAACTCTACATAGTGACAGCTCTCCATTTAGACAGGTTAAGATTATGTCCTGAAAGATAAGAGTACTTGTATAGAAATAGTATGTCTCCTGCTTTGCCCACTCTTGAATATAATATCATTGAAAAGTGTTCATTATTGAAAAAAACTCCAGGGAACAGCTGCTTTGTGCAGGTGCTGAATGCTGAAGGTTCCCATTTTCACAGAAACCAGCATTCTAGTTTCTAAAATGGACTCAGCATTTATTAGTGAAATTTCAAATGCCAAACGTGCAATTCTGTAATTCTTTCACTGGCTGAAGAACAAATCCGTTCCTGTCTAGAGAGCTGCTCAGTATTGCTGCTTTGCATTCTCTGAGCTACTGTGTGTGGTATGGCGGTTCGTAAATATATTCAGTATTTCCTTGCGTTAAAATAGGTATGAAGTTAAAAGAATGTTACATTTAGTAATAATAAAGGATAAGTTGCTTAGACTTCAGTAGGCTGTTGATACATATTTGTGGTTTTTTGATACAGATTCCTTTGAAAACACGCAGTATAAATTTTCTTTCATGTAACTTGTATACGTCTTCATTTGTGTTGATCACTGAACTGCATTTGTAATCTGCAGTTGTAGACCCATTACAATGAGAACATAGTATAATGAGTTTGAACTGAAACGTGCTTTTCTTTTCTGTGGTGTGATAATAACCTTGAAGACAACTTATGGAGCAATTATTTGGAGAAAGGAGAGATCCTGGAGAAAGCACATCACCCATCTGTTGATGTAGCAGGCCAGAAAAACAACCTGCACCTGTACGTGCTTTCAGATATTGCTACTTCCTTCATGGTGCTGGTTGGCATCTTCTTCCCTTCGGTGACTGGTGAGAATGCTGGGATAAGAGGTCATCATGGGGCTTTGAGCTTCTTCCTACCCCGTGATCTTACATCTGAATGTACTTTCAGGTATCATGGCTGGTTCAAACAGATCAGGGGACCTCAAAGATGCACAGAAATCCATTCCTGTTGGAACAATTCTTGCCATTGTCACCACATCACTAGTCTGTATCCTTTTATAATTAGTAGAGTGCTGCTACATTGTATCTGATTTGTGGAACTGCATTCAGGTCACCAAATTATCAGTGTGAGTATGACTTGTAGGAAAAAAAAAACAACAACAAACAACAAAACAACAGTCCTTGGGCTGAAAGCATTGGAATTATTACCCTGTTATTTTCCGTCCCGCTTTTTGTGGTGGGTTCTGTTGTTTTGCATTTCCATTGCTGTTCTTTGCTACACAGTGATCTACAGCTTTTCAGACCTTTTATTTGAAGTGACTTTAAGGACTATAGGTTGTCTTGAACATTTTAGAACAAGATAAACTGGAGTTAACCTCGGAAACGTCTAGTTTCATTTCTTTTTTCCGCTCTTCTGGGATTAGAACCACAAGGGCTTTGCTTAGGAAAGACTGTCTTCATCTCTGTTCTCCTGCTAAAGAGATTAAACCAAGGTCTTTCAGCTTCATCTAGTTCTTGATGTCCTAAATGACAATTTTTCAACATAGGAGATTAAAAAGAAAAAAAAGAAAAGTCAAAAGAGCTTTCTGAATAAATCCCACCCAAAGGGCAGCTGGCTGAGATGGTGACTTTCCTGGAAATTCTGCTGTTCCATTCCTGTTTTTTGCCAAACCTTGCCTAACTGTAAATCGGGATCCCAGCTTGCTTGTCCCAGCTTCTTAGGAGCACAGCCTTCCCCAGTTGTTATTTTGGGAACTGGCCCTGTACGAAGAAGTCAGCATTTCCTGTGAACATAATAAATATTAAACCAGGTCACAGACATAACGCCCAGCTCTGTTGGCAGTTTCGAACTGACTCAGTAACTGATGTGTCGGTTTCATACGCCACCCTGTGGGAGCCTCACACCGTGGTTTTTAGGAGGGAGCCACGTTTCCCCTTTTATTACACTTTGTAATTTATAGTTGCATGTCAGGGGTAGAACTTAGGATTTAACCATTCATGTGAACTTAATTCACAAGATCAAAAACTTTATGGATTGCCAGATCCTAAAAGCCTGAGGTATTTTGTCCTGCACAGTGCAGAAGCAGTACAGTTTAATAACAAACCTCATAGTCAAAGACCTACTGGTGACGTGAATGCCATCAGAGGCCACAGATAGGAACATGCAAGGTAATGGGTTGCTGTATGTTCAAAATATCTTCAGACACAGGGAAAGGAGAAAAGAAAGATAGTTTAATATCAGCTTCTATACTAGCAGAAGATTAAATTGACATTTTAGTATAAAAATGCTTCATTCGATTTTGTTTCCTTTATCAGAACATTTAAAACTGGTTTAAAAACTGAAACTTAGAAGAACAACTTTGTTATTTTAACATAAGAAGCTTTCTGTGAGCTGTGAGACATTAATTTGCTCACAGCTTTATGATGTACTTGTGGAGGTGCTGCAGTGCAAATGCTGTGGGACGGAGGCACATACTCTCCTTTCCACGATACTTTCTATGGGGGTTTTCTTCTGCCACATCTTAAGAAATCTTACTTCCTTAGCACACTCTGTCCTCAAGACTTCAGTTGTGTATTATTATTTGGAGCCTGCATAGAAGGTGTTGTCCTGAGAGATAAGTAAGTTGTGCTGCTTTAATGCTCTCCTTTCATTTTCTTTTTTGCAGTATTCTTTTCCATCTTGCCTCCTCCTTCCCCCTACAAATCTCCCTGCCCTTAGTTTTTTTTGGCTTTTACTTACGGGTGCCTTTTAAAACCATATTTGTATGTAAATTGTAATCAGTGTTTTGGTAATCTGCTTGTATTTGATTTGATGTTTTCTGGCATGGTTCCCTCAGATCTTCCATCCTGTATCTTAATTCTTGCATTTCTCTAGGTGAAAGTGAGAAATAATGTGGTGATAATACAAGAATTTTAAAATATATATAATGAAAAGGAAGTTTTCAAACTGCTGGAATCAGGCTGCAGACACTTCCTATATGTGTATCAAAAGTAACTCAGTTTGTTTACTACTTCCTATATTTCCTGATGAAGAAAATAGTATTTAATAGTATTTAATAATATTTAAATGACATCTTAAAACTGACCCAAAAACCCAAACCTGAGTCTCAACTGAATGCTCCCTGTCCCTCTCTGCAGGTATGGTGATGCGGTGAACAAGAACTTGGTGGTGGGTACCCTGTCATGGCCCTCACCGTGGGTCATTGTGATAGGATCCTTCTTCTCCACCTGTGGGGCAGGTCTGCAGAGCCTCACTGGAGCCCCCCGGCTGCTGCAAGCCATAGCCAAGGACAACATCATCCCTTTCCTGTGGGTTCGTACATCTTAAAAACGCATTCTGTACATACTGCCTAACCAGCTGCTTGACTTTATGCTCTTGGAAATCAGATTTGTTTTCCCTAGTTTGCCCAGCACTGAAGTGAGAGTCAATATTTTTTATTTTGATGCTTTTTGTCCTTTGTTAAAAACTAGGAATACTGTTAAGGAGTTTGATTAGACGTTATGTGATAATTTTATCAAGAAGTTGAATATCTAATTCAATGAAGCACAAAAGGACATTAGAATAACTTGACTCCTTGCTCTAGAGAAGGAATTATGTAGGAAAATGACTACTGTTTTTAAAAATGTAATCTGCTTTTTTTCCATTACAGCCTTATGAAATACTTGGCAGATATGCTTAATGTTTCTGTTTTTCAGATCTTTGGTCATGGAAAAGCGAATGGTGAACCGACATGGGCTCTTCTGTTAACAGCATTGATTGCTGAGCTGGGAATCCTGATTGCTTCACTTGACATGGTGGCTCCAATTCTCTCAATGTAAGAAACAGGCTGGTTGCTGTTAAGGGAGGGGTGGGATTAAGAATACTCTTTTGAATTTTGCTAGTTTGATTGTCTTTCAGAACCATAGCTTTAACCATAAAGCAAATTACTGGAGTCTGAGTTCCACTTTCATTATTTCTATGAGTCCTCTGACTTCAGACTCTTCATATACATTTGTTTCTGCTGTGGAGTATTCTGTGAATAGTCAAGTTTTTAGTATATTTTATTTGGTTTGGGAAAACAGTTTTATCACAGAGCAAAGACAGCACTGATGTGAATAGATCTAACTTGATCTAATTAAAAAATTGTTCTGACTACTTTATACTGATAGTCCAGGCTAATAAAAATCACAGGTACATGTGACAGAGCAGCTGGATTTTGACTGTAAATTAATTGTGATTGTGTGCGACAGAATCTCTAAATGTGTGTTCTAAAAGGTTTTGCACTTTTTTTGCTTTTCAGGTTTTTCTTGATGTGTTACCTCTTTGTTAATCTGGCATGTGCAGTACAGACACTTCTGCGAACTCCAAACTGGCGGCCTCGCTTCAAATACTATCACTGGTAAGCAAAAGGCCAGGCCTGTAATCTGCAGTGAGGGTTTGAGAAGAGCCCTCTCCATGAGAGCAGTGGGCAGTACACTGATACGATATTCTTAGTGGACCAGACCCAGATGTGTAATGGCATGAGAGTTTAATTTCAACATCAGGATACTAAAACTAATGGGGACTGGGGAGATCCCTTGGAATCTTTACTTTCGCTGTCAGTTTAGAATAGACAGTTTAAAAAAAAAAGAGCAAGAGTGTAATTTGTTTTTAAGGTTTTTCTGCCCCACTAATTAGTAATACCTTTGCTTTTTCCTTTAGGGCCCTCTCATTTTTAGGCATGAGTATTTGCCTGGCACTGATGTTCATTTCTTCTTGGTATTATGCTTTGGTAGCAATGCTTATTGCAGGCATGATTTACAAGTACATTGAATACCAAGGGTAAGTATTAACTGGATAAAAATGGGTAGGAAGGGAGAATTGGATCTATTTTTTAATGAATTATCTCTAGTGTTCACGTTTGGAGAAGGCACTCTACAGAGATAACTTGAAGGCATTCCTTATTAGTTCATGTTTTTTAATTGTTTTACTGTATCAGTGCTAAACAAAAGCCCCTGAAGTGCTTTGTAGTTAAACCTTTAAAGGTGCTTGGTGAAACTTGAGTCACAGAAAGCAGAAAACTGGTTGGCGTTTATTTTCCTGCTGTCTGTGGCACATGATTGCTTCAGGCCCAGAACAGCTGATGGCAATATCTAATTCCAGTTTATCTGGTGCAAAGACCTGTCAGGAACAGTCCTTGAAAAGCTGAATCTACAGATTGGCTTGCCTGAGACTGATAATGTTGGATGCTGTAGTATGGCTGTATAAATTAATGTTGCTTAATGACTCAACCAGCTATTGTGAAGTGCCAGATGTTTGTATATGCTTGGGAAGCTTCGTCCATAGTGGAGCGTTGATTATGAATTAAGCCCAGAATGGTGGTGTTGTCATATGTATTTGACTGAAACATTTGCATTTTTCTCACGTGACATCAGACATTCATGTACAAATGATAAATATACATGTGATGTGTGCTATGTATCATGTTATTAAACTCATTTTAAGATACTGGTGTGTCTATAGCCTGACTGTAGGTGTGCAACTAAATGCTCGTGGAACCACATATTGGCTAAACTGTGTGTTCTTCACAGTGCGGAGAAGGAGTGGGGTGATGGTATCCGGGGCCTTTCGCTCAGCGCGGCAAGATATGCCTTACTCAGACTGGAGGAGGGCCCTCCACACACAAAGAACTGGAGGTACTCATCTCAGACTGATAAAATGCACTGTCATGGTTATCTACTTACACATAAGGAATTAAACTGGACTCTAAACAAGATGTTTTTGGTCTGTGTGAATGAATTTAAATGCCCAGAATGTTAAAAAAAGAAGTGTTGACTGCAGTAAGCTGCCTGGTCACTGGCAAGCCCTACTGTATGGGCCCTGTATGGGCAGACCTTTCATGCCCTTTGGATCTTTAGTTGGACTCAAAATTGGTGAATTCAGAAGTGGAACCTGGGGAAACTGTGGAGTCTGTGAGTTCAGAGGTCCAGAGGTCAAGAAACTGAAACAGTGACCAACATTATTCCCTCTGACTTTATGTGTTGAAAACAGATTAAGTGGGCAAGAACCCTCCTCTCGGTTGGGCATCGCACAGCTCCTGGGTTCTGAACAAGAGGACTAGGAATCTACCCGAGACAGAGTTTTACAGATATTTTTATACTTGCTCAGCCATAACTTAAGACAGGAAATAATTTAATTGCTATGTAGCAACACCTTAAGGGACAGAAGACAGGTGGGATCTGTGTTGAGATGAAAATATTCGTGTCATCCATGTGCCAGGTTTCTGAATACAGACTACAAATATTTTCTTGGCACAAATATCCAGATAGATCTGGGAGAACAGCCTTAAAGTATGAACACATATTGTGTGCTCTAACAGTACTTAAAAGAGCCTTGAAAAACAAGCCTGTGAATAAAATGCTAATGCAAGCTTCTTAACCTAGGTATATCAGTGGGTTTCATTACTGTCAACACAATGCAGTAGCAGAATTCCCACAATATTTCACATCTGCTTTTAATCAAGAGAAATAAAATATTAAGTAAAACTCTTCTAATGTGTGAGATACAGAAAGAACATATTGTTTCAGAGTCAATATTCAAGCACAATATAAGTGATGAGAAGCAGTTTTTTACAAGTGTTTTTGTTAAAGCTTTAGGTAAAAAGGACATTGCCTTTTTTATTTTCTCCAGGCCTCAGTTGCTGGTGCTTCTGAAACTTGATGAAGATTTGCATGTAAAATACCCTAGATTGTTAACATTTGCATCCCAGTTGAAAGCTGGTAAAGGTTTGACTATCATAGGATCAGTGATCCAAGGGAATTTCTTGGAAACTTATGGAGAAGCCCAGGCTGCTGAACAGGTCAGTGTGTTAAAACAAATTCCTGAAGTAGAAAGGGGTGAGTGGGCAGGTAATGTGAAATTTTGTTTCCCAAACATACATGGAAAAAAGCGTGTTAATAAGGCTTCCATGAAACATAGGACTAGTTGAGCAGTACGACAGCTGTTCAGTAAAGGGCTTGCAAACATGGTTCAGCTGCCAGTTGTGGCTTTGGGAACGCAAGATCAATGCTCAAATGTTGTGTAAACAGCCTTACTGCATGTAACAGTCTTAATTTATAAGGAATAATTACTATGGAAGTTCTGCATGCTGCTTAATGGAGAGAAGAGGACTATTTAGCTTTCTGAACATCCCAAGTAGCATTTCAGTAACTGTCAAACTCAGCAAATGTACTCTGCCTTTTTCAGTGTGTTGATAAATTTATTCCAAAAAGCATTGAAGGATGGTCCTGAAAATTTGTTAATAAATTACTTAATCTCTCTCATTCTATAAATGTGATATCGTAGCCCTGTTTACATCTGTATAACATCAGCAGATCTGTTTTCTTCCCCAGAGGCATTTTGTATAGGAAAATTGTTACAAAAATAAAACTAATTCATGGGCCATGTGTTGACCAAGTTTAGTTTTTAAACAAATGAAGGGTACACTTGATAGGTGTGTGGATTTGGTGCTTATATTTGTAAAGTTAATATAAACACAGCATGTTACTTGGTAATCAGAAACTGGAAATCCCAATGAAGTCAATTGGCCTTGAGTTAAAAAAGGTGAGTGTTATAGGATTAGAAAATGGATAGTGAGATAGTAACACAGATATCACTAACTACTACTGTGAATAGGAGATGATGGCACAAACGAAAAAACCCTAATCTTAATCTCTTAGAAGTGATTATGTTTGGAAGAAAACTCTATTTTAAACAAGTATTACACACAATTAGTGGGTATTTTCTCTTTTGTTTTATTAAGGAAAGCAGATGAGCAGAACTTTGCATTGAACTGTGTATTACCTATGGACATGTGAACCAGGAATTGACATAGCAATCACATGACTGGGAAATACTAGGAGTTCCTTTTGATTCTGAAGGTTTTCCTCGTCTCTCTTGCAGACTATTAAGAATATGATGGAAATTGAGAAGGTTAAGGGATTTTGTCAAGTAGTTGTAGCCAATAAAGTTCGAGAAGGAATTGCTCACTTAATCCAGTCCTGTGGACTAGGTGGCATGAAGCATAACACTGTGGTGTTGGGATGGCCCTATGGCTGGAGACAAAGTGAAGATCCAAGGTCTTGGAAGACATTTATAGGTGAGCTTTAAAGGCTCTGTGTGATCAGACATCGTGAACAGAGATGTTTATTATACACATGGTAAACACAGGGGATTTTATCAGTATCCTTGTGAAACTGGTTTTGGGTTTTAGTCTGGTTTTTTCTAGTATTGATGGTGAAGTAGATAATTTCTCACAAAACTGCTCTGTTTGAAATGCCACGTCCTGTAGGTAAAATACCTATGAAAGATGCTCAAATCTGGCAGCTAAAATTCATGGTTAAAAAATTATGGACTTGAGGGATACTGGTTTCATGGCAAACTATAATTTGTTTCTCTGATAATCTCTGTTTTGTCACAGAGATTATCTATCTTTCAACTTGTCCTTCACTACTGAATAACACTCTCCTTGCCTCTATCCTTCTCCTTCTCCTATGGTCCAGTTACTTAACCCAGAGCAGATGATTTCTCCTCAGACTTAGCTTTTGAGATTGCTGATTTGATTTCAAATGTGAAATAGGGCTTGTGTTCTGTGAGTTTGCTTTATCCTGGCTTTGTCATTTGGACCAACCTGTCTATGCAAGTCTTACTGTACAAACTTTTCTTTATTTAAGTGATTTCTTTTATGGTTTGCTGACATTTGCTTTTTTTTGTTTGTTTTAATGATAGAGCATTCTTGCAGAATTGGAAGTAACTGTGTTCTTCCCCTTTTGGCCAGGTACTGTTCGCTGCACAACTGCAGCCCACCTGGCTCTGCTGGTTCCCAAAAATGTGTCTTTCTACCCCAGCAACCATGAGCGTTACAACGAAGGCAATATTGATGTGTGGTGGATTGTGCATGATGGAGGCATGTTGATGTTGCTTCCTTTTCTTCTCAAACAGCACAAAGTAAGCCGCTAGTCAGAACCTACTTACTTCTGCGTGCATTATTTTAAAGAAATAAGGTCCAGTAGTAGACTCTGTATTGATAAATGCAAGTGGATATATTACGAAGTTTGTTTGGTAGAGCAGAATATTATTGGTTCAAATCCCGAGAGTTTGTTTTCTCTCACCAGGTTTGGAGAAAATGCAAAATGAGAATTTTTACTGTAGCTCAGATGGATGATAACAGCATCCAGATGAAGAAGGATTTGGCTACTTTCCTCTATCAACTCCGAATAGAGGCAGAGGTAGAAGTGGTAGAAATGGTAAGGGAATTGAGCCCATTTTTCACTTTATTATGCAAGTGGTGATATTTGGCTATCACTTGATTACAAGCACAATATTTGTCCTTATTTCTGCAGCACAATAGTGATATCTCAGCATATACTTATGAGAGAACTCTTATGATGGAGCAGAGATCTCAGATGCTGAGGCAAATGAGGCTGACGAAAACTGAGAGAGAAAGGGAGGTATGTCATTTGTGGTTCTTGGCTCTGGGGGCTGCTGAGGGGAGTGACACAAAGGTTCCTTCCTAGTGGTGTGTTATATAGCTGCTGCTTAAGTTTATTTTTCTGAAGATGCAGGGAAATACTTTTAGTGTAGCTTTTTTGTTTCCCCAAATTGCATGTAGTTCTTGGGTTTTTTTCTTTTTATGGGATATCTGGTATTTGTCTCATTTTGTAGTATATCCTGTTTTCCTACTGAAGATGTCATTCCCGTTTGGACTTACAGGACATGTAGCTATGAAAGGTGCAGGTGATCTAACTCTTCTGCATGTGTTTGTCCAGCTTATTTTAGTTGTCAGTTTTGAGTCAGACTTTGTTGTTTCTGACCATGTGATGGATGATGTGAGTGAGACTGACTTCTTTTTCTTGTACAGATACAGGCCTCTGTCAGTCCAAATTCTGCACAGCTTACACCCATCAAAACTGTTTAAAGTCAATTTGGTATGTAAGATTATTGGCTAGAGCAGATGCCTGGTATCAGAGCTATCTTAAAGGCTAAATTGACTGGACAAAATAAAAGATACAATGGAACAAAAAGCCTTTCATTGCTTGAAGAGAACCAAAGAGTGTAAAATAAAGTCCCTGAGTTCACCTTGTCCTTCATGTGCCCTCTAGGCTCAGCTAGTAAAGGACAGACATTCAATAGCACGTCTGGAGAGCCTCTACTCAGATGAAGAAGATGAGGGGGACCCGGTTCCTGAGAATATCCAGATGACCTGGACAAAAGAGAAATGTGATGCTGAGAAGCGGAACCGAGGCAGTGCTGTGGGAAGCTTTAGAGATCTCATCAGCATTAAGCCGTGAGTCTTGTCTAAGTGAACACCTTGCACCTCCCGAAACTCTACATGTGCTCTGCTTTTATTATCTTTTGTTTCATAATCCTTGGTTTAGACTTGGACAATCAACATTAAGGCCTGACTACTCAAAAGACAGCAGTTAGGCTCCCGAAAAATCTCTAACCAATTAAATGTGGCACACAGCCCTCAATGTTTTACTTGGTATAGTCAAATTTCAAATTGGAGCTGTTAAGTCCTATAACAACTTTTCTCGTCTCCCAAATACCTCAGTAAAACACAGCAGATCGATAATTTCACTGATCTAATCAGAATTAAACGAAAAGTCTGATAACTTCACTATCTAATATGTACTGTGGATGTTTAAGGCAGAAAGGAAGAAGCTGTGGAGATGGTGATTAATGACTTGGAATAGAATATGTGTGTGATAAAACCCTCTGAGACAGACTTGCTGCTGAAGGAGCACTGACATGTAACAACAGCTGTGGTTACTACGTGTGTGCCCCACGAATAGATAGAAGTAAAGGTCTTTTTTGTTTTTGTATAAAAATGTCTGAATCTCCTGTGACTTCTTTGATGTCCTACATCTTACATGAAGAGTTCAGTTAGTCAGTTTTGCATATTTGGCAGAGTTCCAGATTTTTCTTCCTAGTAAATCATAATTCAATTCTGTTTTAGGCTGAATCATACTGTAGAAATTCTGCTGAATTTGGTGTTAACTACCTGTACTTTTTCCTCTTCCATGCTTTCAGAGAGTGGGAAAACTTGTAAGTTTGTTATTGAACTTAGAAGTACATTAAGATGGTTGAGAGGGAAGACTTCATTTTCTCAACTAAAATCAGGAAAACTGTATGTAATGATGGAAGAAAAGTAAAGGCATTAGAGTTGAGCAGCCTTAACAATGTTTTAAAGGGAGCAGGATTAGCTACTTAAGATAAGAATCATTATAGGTTGTAACAAACTACAAGAGTTGTCCTGACAAGAACTAAGTCCGGATAGAAAACAATTACGGGTCTGAACCTGTTTTCTTAAGCAGACTATGACACAAGCAGGCGGAAACATTACTCATTTAGAGAAGCTCTCGTTCCACAGTTCCTAGCAGTTCTCTACTGCTAGGATGTTTTTTCTAGTAGTTTCTGGACACTAAGCAAGCCCTTTGTTATAGCCTACACCTTTGAATCACTGGGGAGATGACAATTTTAAATATCGCTTTAGAGAAAACCAGATCTTCAGTTTTCAATTCCCTTTCCAAAACTATACACAGTTAATGACAGTATGTGGTTCCTGCTGCTGGTTTCTTCCTCACTTCCTATAAACATACTGTGGCTTCCTGAAGCTGATGTGAAGACAGAGGGTGTCCTTGCTCCAAATTAAATAAGAACATGAAGTAACAGCAAGATAGTTCACAGCGGGTAAATCATGCTGTTGGTATAATAAACATGATTCTTCCCACTGCATCTTCTATTTTCTAGCTATGTAAATTATTTCTTTGCAAGACTGAATATTTAGAAGAGCAGTGAAGTTACTAAAGACTTTCACTCATATCATGCAAAACTGAATTAATGAAACCAAAGATTCATATTTGATTTGTTTCTACTAATACTTGTTTTTAATATATTAAAATGAAGGAAAAAACCCAGGTGGAAAATCCTCAAAGCTGTAAATAAATTCTCCTTTTGATAAGTTTATTTCTGTATTGTATTTCCTTTTATGTTACCAAAATAGTGTTTGATTTCCTGTAAGAAGGAAACATTCCCTGGCTCGAAATCCCCAAAGGATGCTTTCAAGTTCAATTCCTGCATGAACTGATGTTATTTTGTGTTAATGTATTCTGAATAACTAATGCCGTTACCCCTCTTAGCCTGGATTCTTAAGGAGCGGAGGCATATGAGATCATGCATCTATTCCCTTTTCTCCCAGAACGTTTGAAACAAGTGTCTACTCGAGTTTGAAAGCATGATTGAGATTTTAAGGATACCTGGGTAAAAGTGTTCTTGTAAATAGCCAGGCAGAGAGGTGGATTAGTGTCCAGCTGAAGGAGAGGGTCACATCCTTATTAGTCTCCAGAAAAGCCCTATAGGAGACATACATCCAGCCCTTGGTAGGCTGCGATCCTGTATTTCCCTACCATGTGATTACAATCTATAGTAAGCCAGGCTTTCTCTGGAGATGCCAACTGCTGTTCAACACAAAGAGGGAAGTGTGCTCATGGGAAGTGTGGAGTGCAATGGTGCCGGTCTTCTACTTAGTCCTGATGTTTTTGAGAAGGAGTTTTCTGGTACTGAGAATGGAGAGGTGCGTGACCTGTGCTTCTGTGGGTGCAGGGGGTTCTGGACAGGGCTGCTGTAAGGGAAGGCTCTGCAGTCACAGGTGTCCACGGTCAAAGAGCACATCTCCTTGTACAATTGCTCTTTAACTTCTTATGCAAGACTAAATCATCTTGATAAAATGCACTTTTGAAGAGCGAAGTAATTTTGTAAACTGGTGACTTGACTCCAGAGATCTTACCGACAGACTAGCTGTACCTGAAGAACTCTAAAATCTCTTTTGTATCTTCATCATTGTGTGAAAAAACACTGTATGTTGAGTTGATATTCTGCAGTGTTTTTAGGAGATTTAAGGTATACTTTTAAGGGCCTTTTTAATAATTCAGTTTTCAGAGGCATGTTTCTAACAGTAAGTCTGAATGTGCTTTTTCTACAGGAACCAGTCTAATGTCCGAAGGATGCACACAGCAGTGAAGCTAAATGAAGTTATTGTAAATAGATCTCATGATGCCAGACTTGTGCTCCTCAACATGCCCGGTCCTCCAAAGAATACTGATGGGGATGAAAACTGTATCCTTTCAGGCAAGACCTGGGCCACACAGAAGGTCTTTCTTTAATCTATGCTCTTGAATTCATTTTGCCACCAGTACTGTCGAGCTGTGATATGCAATAAAGCGTCCACTGAGTGGAGGGTACTGTCTTGTGGCTTGTAGGGTAGTAATTGCTTAAAGTAAAAGTTGCCACTGGTTGCTATGGAAGCCTTGTTTGAAGGTTTGAATTTAGTCTTATCTAAATTCTTACTTGATTTTATTTGTTAGTTTAATTTAATTCTCAATAGTGGATGTAGCAGATATTTAAGAAGGCATTCACAGCAGCCAGTGCTCTGGGCAGAGCAGTGTCTGAACTTGAGTCAAAAGGAAGTCCTGAAAGAGAAGGGAATATCTCAGGCATACTCACGTCAGTTTGGGGCTTAGGTCCAAGTACAAGGCTCTGGTAAAATAAAAATTCAAAGTCACATTACTTTGGTTTTTAGAGGAATACTTACATGATTCCCTTAAGCAAGATCAGAGCTGAGGGTTGTAAGCTGGAGAGAGATCGTTGGTGCCACAGTTTGCTGCTGTCCACAGCTGCTCTTCAGCCTTGATTTGTACCATTAATTTAGTGTGTGCCAAAAAAAAAAGATGTCACAAATGACATACCAAATGGTTGTTTTCCCCTAAATCTAGATAGTACTAGTAGCTGTTTCACCAGAAAGGATAAAAACATTCCTCTTAAAATAAAGGGGTTTGAACCACATCTCAGGAGAGATTTTAAACTCAAGGTAATGGGTAATGCATATTTCTCTACCCCTCTCTAGAAAGGCTGAGCCACTGTGACTGAAAACTGCTCAGTATTCATGGGAGGGAGTGTGACTGTCACCTGGTGCCACCAGCATCTCTGACGGGCTCAGCTTTAGGCCGTGGTGGATTTGTTTTGGAGCTGCATGCAACTGTGTCTGTCTGACATGGGGGCAGCCGCTGGTCTCATCTCACATAAGCATTGCCACGTAAACCCAATTCAGAGGCTAATCACCGTGTTTTGGTTTTGATATTTCTTTTGTCCTTGACTTACTGAAACAGACATGGAGTTTCTAGAAGTCTTGACTGAGGGTCTGGAGAGGGTATTACTTGTTAGAGGCGGCGGCCGAGAAGTCATCACCATTTACTCCTGATTTAGAAGCTTTAACACTGGTCTACATTTACCTTCTTGGTGACATTCCAGTTTTAAATGGAGAAGAAAAAAGGTTTTTGCCTAACTTTCTCCTCATCCAGTCCTACTCATTGTCTTTCCATTTGCAACATACATATCTTTTGGGATTGCAGTATTTGTTACACCATCCAATTAGCAACATAAATTAATTGTGAAGCTGCCACATTATTCAGTTTCTGCTTTGGGACTCCAGCATTTGTGCATGTAGTTTTAACACTAAACCGAATTTTAGTCAGCACTGTTATGTGCAGTATTTTTAGTAACTGTATGTAAAGGTAGGACATAAAAGCCAGTTACTGTAAAAAGATTTAAAAAGCTTTTTCTATTAGGATTGGGGAATAGAAGTACATTATATAGCAGCTACTTTCTGCTGAAGTTCAGCTATAAAGCATTTTCTAAGAGCACACTAAACTGTAAGAGAGGACTGAAAAGCTTTCTTTTTCTGGATTTATTTCCAGAATTAAACTCTCAGTATTGGATAAGAATTTATACTTTTAATACACTTATTGATAGAGATTTAAATAAATTATGTTAATATAGTTGAAATTATGTATGTAGCTTACTATAGGTTGTGTTGCTTCTGAGACTTCAGGTTCTGTGAGGCCAGATCCCTATTTATTTTTGTATTTATTTGTCAGAAATATTGGATATGCAGATGCAGACTGTTTAGAAGAACAGAGATCTCACAATAAATTCTGAATCATCAGTGGATTGCAGGACCAGTCCTGGGCAGTTCTTTCATGCTTTAAATTTCTTGCAGACCATCCATCAAAGTACACTGAGCATGTTAGTGTCCTGTGTGTAGAGACAGGTGCTATGCTGCACGCACAGCGAGGGGATGGCACTTGCACAAGTACAGGGGACCTGCTGCTTCATTTTGTGCTTTATGCCCTTAGAGGGAGAAGAAGAAAAGAAGACCTGTATTAACCAATAAGTCTCTCAAGATTTTATTAAGCCCATTAAGTTGTACTTTATGTACAGAACATTCGTATTTTTTCAATAAAATGTTGCATACACTTTGAACCTATTTTCTGGTCTGTGTGCAATGGTCAATTACATAGGAACAGCCTCTCTGTCGTGCCATGGTCCCATGTTGGCACCTCTGGTTCCACGGTGAGAGGGGGAAGGTGGGTGGGATATGCTGGTGCTCGCCTAAATGGCACAAGTCCTGCACAGTGGAGGTGCCAGCTCAGACTGCAGAGCAGTTGGGTGGCCTGAGGAAAGACTCTAGAGTCCACAAATAACAGCCAGGTCAAACTCTGCACCTGTAGACTATTAAACACACACAAGCTGGTACCCCCTCAAGATTTCTGGAGAAAAAATAAAACAAAATAAAATGAAAAAAAAAAAAAAAGAAGGAAATCAAGCCCAAGAAAACTAAAAAAGAAATGAAATTAAAATTGAAATAAAAGAGGAAAAAACCCCTTTTTGGTGCCCCCGTTTACTCCCTCCCCATGCCCCAAACCCTTAAAATGGGAGGGGAGGACCCCAAAAAGTGGGTGGGAGACTCCAAAAATTGGAGCAGGGGAGCTTCGCGGACGACGGGGGCCGGAGGCACCGAGAGGGCAAGGAATAACAGCAAAATAAAAGAAATAAATAGATCCCGGCAGCCCTGGCGCCGTCTCGGTGCATCCCAGAAGCCTTTGGGCTGCCCAGTATATCCCAGAAGGGTTTGCGTGGAAATAAAATAAAAAAAGAAATAAAAAGTGTAAAAAACAAGGAAGAAAAAATAAGATAAAATGTCAATAGAAGTTTTTACTGGTGGCGGGACTCGAGGCCGCGGCTCCAGAGAAATCGGCGTTGCCCCCGCGGCGCCTCGGCGAGTGGGGGGCGCGCGGCTGCAGTGCCGCTCCCGGCCGGGTCCGCGTCCCAGTCCTTCCTCAGTGCGTCAAAAGAGCGGCTCTTTCCCGGTTCAAACCTCGGCACAGCCACCGAACCGGGCGCGGGTCCGTGGAAGTACTTCCTGCTTCTCGTTATTACCTCACTCCACATCCCCCGTCGCGAAGCGCCCTGGGAGCCCCGGGGGCTCAGCCCAGCACCGCGGGAGGGTCCCGGCATCCCCGGGGCTCCCTCCGGGCCCCCCCGCGCCTCGTTCCGGTACCGCCAGGATCACCCTTGGCCCGCAGCTCCCGCAGGTAGGACGCGGCCACGCCGCGCCACTCCAGCCCACGCCGCTCCAGCCCCCGCCGCCGCCCCACACAGCGCTTCAGCCGCGCAGCCATCCCTTGGCGCAGGGCGAGGCTTCTCCAGGCAGGGAGGCGCGTCTGCCAGGAAGGGCAGGAACATAACCCCTGTGTCCCGGGCAGGGAGGGGGGCTCCGAGGGACTCCGGGGGGCTCCGGACACACCCCCCGGGCACCATGGGGGACCTTTTGCACCGGGGATTCCTACCCTCTGCGAGCGGGGGAGCTGTGCAGGGAGAGGACTTCATCCATGTTAATTTTGGGAGTTAGACCTGCTGTTTCGTTGCTGGGCTCCCTTTCCCACAGGAAAGAAAGGCTCTAGCCTTTGTGAGTCAGGTGCAGTTTCAGCGCAGGGCTCCGGCAAGCTAACAAAACCCTTTCCACGCATATAGAAAGTTTTCCCACCTGCACCTGACACCCAAAAGCTATAGGCTTTCTTTCTGGGGGGAATAGCTCTCATTTTCTTACAAGTTACAATCTCAAATGCAAATTCGAACACTAAATCCAATACCAACTATAATACCGGCTCTCATTAACAGCCCTTTTCTCTGGCAGGCTCTTTACCCATCCTGATTTTAAGTCAGAGATACAAACCAGGTGCTGCTGCTCCCAGAGCCTTTATACCTTCTGGAATTGGGCTCTTCCTTTTCCCCGGGGCCTCATGGGAAGGGAGGTGGGCACGGCCGGGGTATATGAACCCCAGCCTTTGCTCGAGGAGGTTATTCAGCAGCTGGGCTTCAATGGGATAAGAGCTCTCCCTTTCTTTCATTGAATGGGACTTCTCAAGCTATTCCTGCTTTATTGAAGCATCAGCTTTGGCATCCAAAGAAGCAGAGCTATATATGGCAATGAAGAGGATTACACTCAAATGCAGGGTTTTTAAATTTAATAATTTTGTGTCCTGCGTTGGTAAGGTGCTTTTGTAATTTGTTATCTTTTTTTCTTTTCCTTAGGAGCCTTGCATCTTTTGGGATCTCCCAATCATCTCAACTGCAGTTTGGTATTTTTTCACCAGTGTTATCCAGTCCTCAGGTGAAGCTGCTCTGTGTTGAAGATGGCTACAGATACCCAGGTTTGCAAGTAGTCAGTGGGGGGTTACAGACCAGAGATGGAGGGAGGGCTGGGGTGCTAGTTTAGGAATTGCCAGGGGTGTTTTGAAGGTAGTAGGGGTGGAAAGCAGAGTCCAGCAGCCCCCTAAATGTCCATGAAGGCATCCACTGACTCTTCAGATGTGCCACTTAAGTTTTCCTCTCATTCACTCAGATATTCTGTGCCATTACAGCTGCAGTCTTTGGCTGCAGGCAGGGACCCTGGGTGGTTTGCCTAAAGAGAAGGGAGACTCTTTGAGCTCTCCCCATCTATCTGGGTGACTTTGGTTAGGGTTTCTTTACCATGTCAGAGGCACAGGGTGTAAAGCAGAGTTGAACAGAACAGAGGCCAGAGGAGCAGAGCAAGAAGGTGGGTCGTCACCTGACATCAGCACAAAGACGTGACTTTTGGCTCCACGTTTACTGGATGTGTTAAGGATTTTGTTGTTTTGGTTTGTTTTTTCTTTGTTTTCAGATGCAGAGCCCTGGGCCCAGGAGGCTCTAGGCACCGGAGGGGAGGTGATTTGAGTGAGTACCGGTGAGCAAGGTGAGCATTGACTCCGGGACAGGACTGGATGGTCTTTTACAGGTGTCATGGTGAATCTGTGCACATGCTTTGTTCCTTGTGTTTTCCAGGGGTTCTGCCACCTTCTAACAGACAGTCCAGTGCTTCAGGGACCCTGCCAGTAAGAGGTCACTGTTGAGGAGAGAGACTGGGGCCACAGCCAAGTGTTGTGCTCAACTGCTGGGTGGATTGTTGCCTTCTGTGGGTTACAGAAGGTCTGATCCCTTCTCTTCCCCCTCTCTGCTTTCAGGTTTGTCACACCAGATCAAATGTATGCGGTGGACAACACGCCTCATACTCCCACGCCTTTCAAAAATGCCCTGGAGAAATATGGACCAATTAGACCTCTGGTAATCATTGGGCAGGGCTGTGGCTTGCAGGTGGCAGAAGCATGATGGGGCATGGGGCAGGTCGCATCAGAGCCGTGAACCAACTCTTATCTGTGCCAGAACAAAGTGCTGTTTGGTAGTGCCAGGCTGAGATGGGAGGGGACCTTGTCATGATGATCATTTCATTGTAAGTAGCCACAGGACTGTTAGTTCCTCTGGAAACCAACTAAAAATGCCAAAACCTGCCCTTGAGTCAGGCTGCAGTGCTTGGCTATGATGACCTCGAGGAAAAGCAATGAAATGCTCTGCCTAGGCTTCTCTGAGGAACTGCATCTCTGAATGTGGGTGTTGTGGGGATGGCGGTTTCCAGTATCCCAGGCCTTGTGTGCATACTGGTCTGCTGATGCCACACTTGGGGTTCAGATGATAAGAGTCTCTCATGCCTAGAGATCCTGGAAATCTGTTAGGCTAGCAGAAAACTTGTCATATCTTTTCCAGCTGAGAAGTAAATTGGAAGTCATCTTTGTGTTTGTCCTCCCACTGTGGTCTCTCCTGACCCCATTATCCCTTGAGAGAAATACTCGTGAGCCCAGAATACAGACTTTGACTGCCTTGTGCTCTCTCTGCCTTTTTCACACCAGCCCCAGACTCCTCACCTGGAAGAAGACTTGAAAGAGGTGCTCTGAAGTGAAGCTGGCATTGAACTCCTCATAGAGGATGAGGTGAAGCCTGAGAAACAGAAAAGGAAACAAGGGGTGAGCTGATTTTGCATCCAGTACCTGCTGCTGAGCTGGCCTCTGCTGTTAGGGGGTGTTTTGGTTGATTTTATTCATCCTGTTGTTGATGTCAAAATGTTTTTGGCCCCTTGACCGCTGTCTTTGAATCAGCAAGAGGCACTTGAGGTTAAGGCCTGCTGAAAATACTGCCAGCCATGTCCTGGTTTATGCTGAATTCAGGGCTTGCTAGGAGATGCTGTGTTGCTATCCTACTGGAGAGACCCATGGCACACTTGGAGCTTCTGGGGCACATTGGGCTCCCAAAAGGCTGTGGGCTGGTACGAAGAGTCTATTGGTTCAGTTTCTTGGTGACCTTCCTACTGAAAGGGTCTGTCTTCTAAACTGGTGGCTGCAGGTGCCAGGAAGAGAGCACTGGAAGCTGCTGTGCCCTGTGGTGGGGAAGGCTGCAGCAATCCTTCTTTCTGAGATGCTGGGGCCATGCAGACCCAGGATGACATGGGCTTGGTGTGTACCCTGGGCCCTAAGGATGGCAGTCTTCTGGGTGGATTCATGCTGACACTGTTTTTTCTATGTCCTCCAGTTGCGCAGGAGTCCCATCAGGAAGGTCCGGAAGTCTTTAGCCTTGGATATTGTGGATGAAGATACGACACAAAATCTGCCTGCCCTCCCCAAGACTGTGTGTTTCAAAAGAGCCCAGGTGAGGAGTCCTGCATTCAGAGCAGGGACAGAGCTATCTCTGCTCTGAAAAAAAGCCCTGTGCAAAGCAGCCTGCAGTTGCCTTTGAACAGTCCATGTGAATGTGGATGAAAGTCTGTATTTCTTCTTTCCTTATAGTTTTCTTTTTTTTTTTTTTCTCTCTCTTTTCAGCCTGTGAATTTCTTGTCAAGGTCCCTGAACCTTTCCTCCTCGAGCGGGAAGAACAACAGTCATTTGCTCAACAGAGCTTTCATGCAAGTGCAGCCAGAGAAAATGTCCTACAGGAAAATGCCAAGCCATTTCAGGCCACCAGCACCAGTAAGCCCTGCAGCCTCTGCTCTCTCAGCCAAGAGTTCAGCTGCCAGTGCAGCCCTTGTCCCTCTATGGGAGGAGGAGTGAGGGATGAAGCTCTGAACTACTGCCTAGGCACCACTACACGTTCAGGGCTGTCCCTGCACCAGGCTTGGGAGATAACAACCAGTACTGTCAAACCACAGCCTCCTTCTGTCTCTTTGCAAACCTACTTTCCTGCTGGGGCTCAAAGCCTTGTGGTTGATCAGAGCTGTGACCCGCTTAGCATGTTTGGCCCTGGATTTCCTCATGGGAATTTGCACCCTACCCCAGTCCGTCAGGGAATTTGGATGATTGATCTGGCCTTGAAGTAAACTTTCCTTTTCCCAGTGAGCACTCCTTGGGTGGACAGCAGTAAGCCCATCTTTTTTGTTTCTCAGGGTATGCAACTCTGAAGTGCTATATAAAGCTTAAGCACAAAGGTATTTCTCACCCCTCTGATTTTTAGGGTGTTTCTGGGTGGTGGGGAAGGCTGTGTGCCTTAGCCAGCTTAGGCTGACTTCATCCTACGTTGTCCTGAACCCACTGCAGTATGGAGCTCCATCTGACAGAGTGGCACCTTGTAGCTTGTGCTGAGATTGGTGCTGTTACAGCAACCGTTTTCCTCAGCTCTGCACAGTTGGATCCAGATTGTGCTGGAGTCACAGCAGCTTAAAAATGCCCTCTGGGACATAAACAGATCTCTTTAAAATCTTCACCACTTGCAGGCAGGGTGCATTAGTAGAGGGATATCCCTGCTTTGCTGAGAAGTGTGGCTTAGAGAAAGGGATTTGGATCATGATTTTGCAGGTGTTTGCTTGGACCAAGTAATTGGAGCTCTCTAGTAGCTTGAATGAGGATGGAAATACCTGCTGTCCTTAGTGGGGGGGGTGAAACTGCAGCTGGGGGCTCCTGTGGGGGTGGTTTCCCACCCCAGAAGAGCCCAGCTGCTATGTTGTCCTCACTGAGCACCATAGCTCAGTCTTCAGGAAGCACTGCAGTGAGGGGGGTTGCACCTGTTCCTGCATTAGAGCTGTCCTGTGAAAGCTCTTTCTTCTGAAAGATAAATACTGCTCAGCCAGAATAATTCCTTCTCCTTCCCAAAATAAACCCTTCTTAAAGACTTCCATTTCTCCTCCTGTCCTCGGCAGGGTCAAGTTGTTCCAAGAGCTAATAGATCCATATAAATAAAGCTTTGGGAGTGACTTGAAGGTGGCAGTGGAGCCGTTTGTGTGGTAACAGAGTACAGATGTGCAGTGAAATCCCATTGCCCAGAGACAGCAAAGCTGTCTGAACTGCTCCTGGGCTCTGGGGTTTTATTGTGCTGGGCTGGTGGTGCTTGCAGTCAGTTACTTATGAAGGGAGCTCATCCAGCTGTGGGCTGAACCTCCATCACCCCAAAGCCATGCTGGGGCTGTGTGGAACATTCTTACTATGAGCAAACACTGAAGCTCAAGCTCTGGTTCTCTGCAGTGCATGTAAACAGGTATTTCCAGTTTAGGGCGTTGAGTGTCTCCTGGCTGCATTTATCAGGAGATTCACAGGGGCTTTCCTGAAGTGCAAAAACACTTTGTGGGTGCCCTTTCTGCATCCAGAGACTGAAGCACACCTTATTTTTGGTTATTCCTGTGTTCTGTGGGACCCTGCTGAAACTCAAGACACCTAATTGCTGTTAAGAATCGTCTTCGATCAGCTAGACCTGGGATTGAGCAGCTCCTGTAGAAATTGTACAGGAATAAACCCCAAAGCTATGCTTGAATTTCTTCCATCGCTGGAATCCCTTCAGGGCTTGTGCTTTGGGGTTTTCATCTTGAAGCAAGTAAGGAAAAGCCCTGAAAAGGTATGTGAGTTGTCCTGAAATGGAGCACTCACCTGGAAAACTGCTGAACCGTACCCTTAGAAATTACTGCCTGACCCTGTGATGAGTAACTGGTGGTGTGCAAGTTCCTCCTGGTTGCAAGATGGGTGCTGAAGTTTGATTTCCCTTAGATAGTAGCAGATGGTTGATAGGTCTGTTTATTTTTGCAATCTTTTTGAACACGATGTTGACAAGATGTTTGTCCTCTCCCTTAACTCTCTTGCACACATCCTTTCTTTTGCCTGTGTGTATAACGCACATAAACCAGAGAACTCGTTAGGCTTGGGGCATGCAGTGACCTCTGAACCTGATTGATGCACAGATGTGTCCATCATCTTTTTGGCCTTACAGTTTGTGGCCCTGGCTCTCTTCCCTTTTCCTGTGACTGTGGTCTTGGAGCAATCTTCTAAGTTGTTACAGTGTGATTTTTCTCTTATATAGCTCACAGACTTAATCTTCCTTCTTTCCCTGTTCCGCTGATGGGTAGGATCACTTATTTCCTTTGCCCTGTAAGGTAGTTGAAGATGGAATAGACTTTCTATGTTGCTTTGGCTATCCTGATTCTAACTTTTTTTCAGAACCACAAGTAGAACAAGTACTGAAATAGCGCTGAACTTCAGCAGCAGCCGGGACTGCGCAGGAGAAGGAGGCTGGGCAGCGGGCCTGGGGCGGGCAGGGGGATGGGGGTGGGGGCGGGCACTTAAAGGATTTCGGCCGGGGAGCTGATCTCAGCCAGCACCCAGTCGGGGCAGTCTGAGTCCCCGTAGAAGCAGAACTGCTGCGTGGGGAGAGGCGGTCAGAGGCGCACTGCCGCTCTGCGTCCTGCCCGCTCCCCGCCGCCGACTCCCGGCCCACCAGGTCGCCGCTGCTCCCCGGTCCCCCATGCCGCACAGTCCGCCTTCGCGCCCCGGAAGCGCCCCGTGTGCCGGTGGGGGGCTCCCCGAGGGGCTCTGCAGGGGCCTTGGGGCCGGGACCCCGGGGGTACAGCCCGACCAAGGGGCGGGGCAGAGGACGGGGTCCCGGGAACGGGACCCGGGACGGCACGGACCCGCGGGAAGGGCCCCTCCGACACGGCCCTAGTCCCTCCTCCCGACCACGCGAGCACCTCCCGCCACCCGCGGCCGCGGCCCCGGCCCCGGCCCCGCGGGCTCCAAGCCCCGCCAATCCGGGCCCGAGGCAGCGTCTGGCCCGCCAATCCCGGCCCGCCTTCCTCGGCGCCGTCCAATCACAGCCCGCCTTTTCAATCCGGCAGCGGTCCCGCAAGCTCTGCCCGCTCAGCCGCGGCGCGGCCCCTCCGCGCGGCCCCGTCCCCCCGTTCCCCTCAGGTGCCGCTGGGACCGCGGAAGGGCGGTGGGAGCTCCGCAATCACGTCCCGTCCGGGAGCTCTCCCAGGAGAAGGGGAGGGAGGCGGGGAGCGGGCGGGAGGGGCTCCGGGAGCGGGGCTAGCGGGGGTCTCGGGAAGCGGCGGGCGGGGATTGGCGGGGCTGGAACGGGGGGGCGGGGCTGTGCGGGCCGCGGGCTATAAATGGCGGGGAGGGGGCGCGGGGGGGGCAGTTCGGCGGCGGAGGTGGAAGCGGCGCTGGAGCGGCGGGAGCCGGGGCGAGATCGGCGGTGAGCTGGGGCGGGGCTCCCGCGGCTGCCGCTCCAGGCACGTAGCCTGGCTCGGGCACAGGGGCCGCTCTCTCCGGGAGGTTCTGGCTCCCGCCGTGCAGGTCCGATCCCGGCCCGCCACTCCCAGCCCGCTTTTCTCCGCTCCGTCCAATCGTAGCCCGCCCTTTCAATGGGGCCGCGGTCCCGTAAGCTGTGCCCGCTCAGCCGCGCCGCGGCGCGCCCCCCTTCCCCACGTTCCCCTCAGGCGCTGTAGGTGCCGGCGCCTTTGCTTCCGCAGCCGCGCCTGCGCTGCCGCAGCCCCCGACAGGCCCCGTTGGGACCAGGGAGGGCGGGTGCCACAGCTCCGCGCTCACGTCCCGTCTGGGAGTTCTTCCGGGAGGCGGGGAGGGGGCGGGAGCGGCGGCGGCCCTTTCAATGGGGCCGCGGTCGAGCAAGCTCTGCCCGCTCAGCCGCGGCGCGGAGCCGCCCCCGTCTCCACCTCGCCCCCCCGCGTTCCCCTCAGGCGCCGGTCTCGGCGCCTTTGCTTCGGGATCCGCCGGAGCCGCGCCTGCGCTGCCGCGGTGCCCGCGGTTCAAAGGGCGGGTGGCAGGCCCGCGGTCCCGTCCCGTCCCGGAGTTCTCCCGGCAGAAGGGGAGGGAGGCGGGGAGCGGGCGGAAGCGGAGCAGCCCCTGGGAGCGGGGCGTGAGGGGACAGCGGGATTCTTGGGGACGGGCAGGGCGGGAACGGGCAGGCGGGGATTGGCGGGGCCGGACGCTGCCGGACGCTGGGATTGGCTGGGCTGGCACGAGGGGGGCGGGGCTGTGCGGGCCGCGGGCTATAAATGGCGGGGGGGGGGGGCGCCCTGGGGGCAGTTCGGCGGCGGGGCTGGGAGCGGCGCTGGAGCGGCGGGAGCCGGCCCGGGCTCGGCGCGGCCGCCGGGCCGAGGAGCGGCGGTGAGCCAGGCTGGGACCCTCGCGGCTGCCGCTCCAGGGAGCGGTGGGGAGCCATGGGGCAGCACCCCCTCGGCTGCCGATCCCGGGGGGAGCCGGGGTCGGTCCCCCACAGCTGCCGAGGCAGGGCGTTGGGCAGGCGGTGTCCCGGGCAGCTGTGCCGGCCAGCTTTGGTCAGTGCTCAGGGGGGGAGCAGCCCATGCTCAGGGGTCCTCCCCCGAACCAGAAGGACTAGGATGCAGCCTCTCAGTGGGGCTGGTATTGAAAGTATTGTTACAAAGAAAAGTAATAAAAGATGTTTCATTCTATTATAATTTTATTTTACTTTTATTTTCATCTTTGACTACTTGATTGTTTATTCTATTGTTTTGTTGCTGTTCCCGTTGGGAACAGAGATATTTAAGTGAACGACAAAGACTGATTTGTGACCTTGTCAACAGCCCCGTCTGCAGAGATACTCAGGAGCAGATTTAGGCAGAGGCAGCAGAAAGCTGAGGCAGAGGCAGCAGAAAGCTGAGGCAGAGGCAGCAGAAAGCTGAGGCAGAGGCAGCAGAAAGATGAGAACCTGGAGCTCGGGCAGCAGAGCTGGTGGAGACATAAAGACGGTAGGACTGTGGGCAGAACAAGAGTGGGGCTGGATTAGGGAGCATGCACCTGGCATAATTACTGCAGGGATGGAGCTGGGATAAAAATAGTCAGACCTGGCCTGGAATGTGGGCTTGAGAGCTGGGGTGGAAAACTCAGACCTTTAACAAAAGAAAGCTGCTAGGATTGGAACGTGCAGCAGCTTTACCGGGAGCTGACAGCAGAGCTGTCAGAGAAATAAAGGTTGTGGGTCTGGGTATGGGATAGGGAGAGTGGTGCTCGGGAAGGGACTGCGGAGCAGGGATAGGGACTGCGGCACTGTAGCAGAAATCACTGTAGGATTGAGACAGGGACTGGCATCGTCGCTGAAATCCCTGTGTGGCTGTGGAACTGGGATTATAAATGGGAATGTGGACTGAGAGGCTGGGGCTGAAATGAGCATAGTGTTAGGATTGCATGTCTGGAGCTGGGAGGGTGTCTGGAGCTCAGATAGGGCCTGTCACTGAGAGGCTGGGGTAGGGATGGCTTCTGGGCTTGGAACAGTAACACTTGGGCAGTAATGACAGCAATCAGTGTGAGATAGGGCCTGTGGCACCGTCGCTGAAATCCCTGAGTGGCTGTGGGAAAGGGATTAAAGGGCGGGAATGTGGATTGGGTGGGTAGAGCTGAAATCACTGAGGGGCTGGGGTAGGGAGAGGGTTTGGGCTTGGGACAGTAACACTTGGGCAGTAAGGACAGCAATCCCTGTGAGATAGGGCCTCTGGTACCGTCGCTGAAGTGGCTGTGTGTCTGCTATAGGGATTGATGGGCGGGAACATGGAGTGGGGGGGAAGAGCTGAAATGAGTCTAGGGCAGGGATCTGGACTTTGGAGTTGGGATGGGGTTTGTGGGGTTGGAGGAGCACCTGGGGGACTGGGATTGGGAGTGTGAGGCTGGAGCTGGAAAGTCACAGAGCTGGAGGCAAGATGAAGATCCTGCAGCGAGAACCTGGAGCAGCTTCCCGTGGCGGCGATGGCAAGATTTGGAGCTACTGCTGAGAGAGCAGAGCTGGCAGTGCAATAAAGCTTGTGGGTCTCGAGCTGAAATCACTGAGGGGCTGGGGTAGGGAGAGGGTTTGGGCTTGGGACAGTAACGCTTGGGCAGTAAGGACAGCAATCCCTGTGAGATAGGGCTGTGGCACCGTCGTTGAAATCCCTGTGTGGCAGTGGAGTTTGGATTATAATTGGGAATGTGGACTGAGAGGTTGAAGCTGAAATGAGCATAGTGGTAGGATTGCACCTGTGGAGCTGGGAGGGTGTCTGGAGCTCAGATAGGGCCTGTGGCACCGTTGCGGAAATCCCTGAGTGGCTGTGGGAAAGGGATTAAAGGGCGGGAATGTGGATTGGGTGGGTGGAGCTGAAATCACTGAGGGGCTGGGGTAGGGAGAGGGTTTGGGCTTGGGACAGTAACACTTGGGCAGTAAGGACAGCAATCCCTGTGAGATAGGGCCTCTGGTACCGTCGCTGAAGTGGCTGTGTGTCTGCTATAGGGATTGATGGGCGGGAACATGGAGTGGGGGGGAAGAGCTGAAATGAGTCTAGGGCAGGGATCTGGACTTTGGAGTTGGGATGGGGTTTGTGGGGTTGGAGGAGCACCTGGGGGACTGGGATTGGGAGTGTGAGGCTGGAGCTGGAAAGTCACAGAGCTGGAGGCAAGATGAAGATCCTGCAGCGAGAACCTGGAGCAGCTTCCCGTGGCGGCGATGGCAAGATTTGGAGCTACTGCTGAGAGAGCAGAGCTGGCAGTGCAATAAAGCTTGTGGGTCTCGAGCTGAAATCACTGAGGGGCTGGGGTAGGGAGAGGGTTTGGGCTTGGGACAGTAACGCTTGGGCAGTAAGGACAGCAATCCCTGTGAGATAGGGCTGTGGCACCGTCGTTGAAATCCCTGTGTGGCAGTGGAGTTTGGATTATAATTGGGAATGTGGACTGAGAGGTTGAAGCTGAAATGAGCATAGTGGTAGGATTGCATCTGTGGAGCTGGGAGGGTGTCTGGAGCTCAGATAGGGCCTGTGGCACCGTTGCGGAAATCCCTGAGTGGCTGTGGGAAAGGGATTAAAGGGCGGGAATGTGGATTGGGTGGGTGGAGCTGAAATCACTGAGGGGCTGGGGTAGGGAGAGGGTTTGGGCTTGGGACAGTAACACTTGGGCAGTAAGGACAGCAATCCCTGTGAGATAGGGCCTCTGGTACCGTCGCTGAAGTGGCTGTGTGTCTGCTATAGGGATTGATGGGCGGGAACATGGAGTGGGGGGGAAGAGCTGAAATGAGTCTAGGGCAGGGATCTGGACTTTGGAGTTGGGATGGGGTTTGTGGGGTTGGAGGAGCACCTGGGGGACTGGGATTGGGAGTGTGAGGCTGGAGCTGGAAAGTCACAGAGCTGGAGGCAAGATGAAGATCCTGCAGCGAGAACCTGGAGCAGCTTCCCGTGGCGGCGATGGCAAGATTTGGAGCTACTGCTGAGAGAGCAGAGCTGGCAGTGCAATAAAGCTTGTGGGTCTCGAGCTGAAATCACTGAGGGGCTGGGGTAGGGAGAGGGTTTGGGCTTGGGACAGTAACGCTTGGGCAGTAAGGACAGCAATCCCTGTGAGATAGGGCTGTGGCACCGTCGTTGAAATCCCTGTGTGGCAGTGGAGTTTGGATTATAATTGGGAATGTGGACTGAGAGGTTGAAGCTGAAATGAGCATAGTGGTAGGATTGCATCTGTGGAGCTGGGAGGGTGTCTGGAGCTCAGATAGGGCCTGTGGCACCGTTGCGGAAATCCCTGAGTGGCTGTGGGAAAGGGATTAAAGGGCGGGAATGTGGATTGGGTGGGTGGAGCTGAAATCACTGAGGGGCTGGGGTAGGGAGAGGGTTTGGGCTTGGGACAGTAACACTTGGGCAGTAAGGACAGCAATCCCTGTGAGATAGGGCCTCTGGTACCGTCGCTGAAGTGGCTGTGTGTCTGCTATAGGGATTGATGGGCGGGAACATGGAGTGGGGGGGAAGAGCTGAAATGAGTCTAGGGCAGGGATCTGGACTTTGGAGTTGGGATGGGGTTTGTGGGGTTGGAGGAGCACCTGGGGGACTGGGATTGGGAGTGTGAGGCTGGAGCTGGAAAGTCACAGAGCTGGAGGCAAGATGAAGATCCTGCAGCGAGAACCTGGAGCAGCTTCCCGTGGCGGCGATGGCAAGATTTGGAGCTACTGCTGAGAGAGCAGAGCTGGCAGTGCAATAAAGCTTGTGGGTCTCTAGCTGAAATCACTGAGGGGCTGGGGTAGGGAGAGGGTTTGGGCTTGGGACAGTAACGCTTGGGCAGTAAGGACAGCAATCCCTGTGAGATAGGGCTGTGGCACCGTCGTTGAAATCCCTGTGTGGCAGTGGAGTTTGGATTATAATTGGGAATGTGGACTGAGAGGTTGAAGCTGAAATGAGCATAGTGGTAGGATTGCATCTGTGGAGCTGGGAGGGTGTCTGGAGCTCAGATAGGGCCTGTGGCACCGTTGCTGAAATCCCTGAGTGGCTGTGGGAAAGGGATTAAAGGGCGGGAATGTGGATTGGGTGGGTGGAGCTGAAATCACTGAGGGGCTGGGGTAGGGAGAGGGTTTGGGCTTGGGACAGTAACACTTGGGCAGTAAGGACAGCAATCCCTGTGAGATAGGGCCTCTGGTACCGTCGCTGAAGTGGCTGTGTGTCTGCTATAGGGATTGATGGGCGGGAACATGGAGTGGGGGGGAAGAGCTGAAATGAGTCTAGGGCAGGGATCTGGACTTTGGAGTTGGGATGGGGTTTGTGGGGTTGGAGGAGCACCTGGGGGACTGGGATTGGGAGTGTGAGGCTGGAGCTGGAAAGTCACAGAGCTGGAGGCAAGATGAAGATCCTGCAGCGAGAACCTGGAGCAGCTTCCCGTGGCGGCGATGGCAAGATTTGGAGCTACTGCTGAGAGAGCAGAGCTGGCGGTGCAATAAAGCTTGTGGGTCTCGAGCTGAAATCACTGAGGGGCTGGGGTAGGGAGAGGGTTTGGGCTTGGGACAGTAACGCTTGGGCAGTAAGGACAGCAATCCCTGTGAGATAGGGCTGTGGCACCGTCGTTGAAATCCCTGTGTGGCAGTGGAGTTTGGATTATAATTGGGAATGTGGACTGAGAGGTTGAAGCTGAAATGAGCATAGTGGTAGGATTGCATCTGTGGAGCTGGGAGGGTGTCTGGAGCTCAGATAGGGCCTGTGGCACCGTTGCGGAAATCCCTGAGTGGCTGTGGGAAAGGGATTAAAGGGCGGGAATGTGGATTGGGTGGGTGGAGCTGAAATCACTGAGGGGCTGGGGTAGGGAGAGGGTTTGGGCTTGGGACAGTAACACTTGGGCAGTAAGGACAGCAATCCCTGTGAGATAGGGCCTCTGGTACCGTCGCTGAAGTGGCTGTGTGTCTGCTATAGGGATTGATGGGCGGGAACATGGAGTGGGGGGGAAGAGCTGAAATGAGTCTAGGGCAGGGATCTGGACTTTGGAGTTGGGATGGGGTTTGTGGGGTTGGAGGAGCACCTGGGGGACTGGGATTGGGAGTGTGAGGCTGGAGCTGGAAAGTCACAGAGCTGGAGGCAAGATGAAGATCCTGCAGCGAGAACCTGGAGCAGCTTCCCGTGGCGGCGATGGCAAGATTTGGAGCTACTGCTGAGAGAGCAGAGCTGGCAGTGCAATAAAGCTTGTGGGTCTCGAGCTGAAATCACTGAGGGGCTGGGGTAGGGAGAGGGTTTGGGCTTGGGACAGTAACGCTTGGGCAGTAAGGACAGCAATCCCTGTGAGATAGGGCTGTGGCACCGTCGTTGAAATCCCTGTGTGGCAGTGGAGTTTGGATTATAATTGGGAATGTGGACTGAGAGGTTGAAGCTGAAATGAGCATAGTGGTAGGATTGCATCTGTGGAGCTGGGAGGGTGTCTGGAGCTCAGATAGGGCCTGTGGCACCGTTGCGGAAATCCCTGAGTGGCTGTGGGAAAGGGATTAAAGGGCGGGAATGTGGATTGGGTGGGTGGAGCTGAAATCACTGAGGGGCTGGGGTAGGGAGAGGGTTTGGGCTTGGGACAGTAACACTTGGGCAGTAAGGACAGCAATCCCTGTGAGATAGGGCCTCTGGTACCGTCGCTGAAGTGGCTGTGTGTCTGCTATAGGGATTGATGGGCGGGAACATGGAGTGGGGGGGAAGAGCTGAAATGAGTCTAGGGCAGGGATCTGGACTTTGGAGTTGGGATGGGGTTTGTGGGGTTGGAGGAGCACCTGGGGGAGTGGGATTGGGAGTGTGAGGCTGGAGCTGGAAAGTCACAGAGCTGGAGGCAAGATGAAGATCCTGCAGCGAGAACCTGGAGCAGCTTCCCGTGGCGGCGATGGCAAGATTTGGAGCTACTGCTGAGAGAGCAGAGCTGGCAGTGCAATAAAGCTTGTGGGTCTCGAGCTGAAATCACTGAGGGGCTGGGGTAGGGAGAGGGTTTGGGCTTGGGACAGTAACGCTTGGGCAGTAAGGACAGCAATCCCTGTGAGATAGGGCTGTGGCACCGTCGTTGAAATCCCTGTGTGGCAGTGGAGTTTGGATTATAATTGGGAATGTGGACTGAGAGGTTGAAGCTGAAATGAGCATAGTGGTAGGATTGCATCTGTGGAGCTGGGAGGGTGTCTGGAGCTCAGATAGGGCCTGTGGCACCGTTGCTGAAATCCCTGAGTGGCTGTGGGAAAGGGATTAAAGGGCGGGAATGTGGATTGGGTGGGTGGAGCTGAAATCACTGAGGGGCTGGGGTAGGGAGAGGGTTTGGGCTTGGGACAGTAACGCTTGGGCAGTAAGGACAGCAATCCCTGTGAGATAGGGCCTCTGGTACCGTCGCTGAAGTGGCTGTGTGTCTGCTATAGGGATTGATGGGCGGGAACATGGAGTGGGGGGGAAGAGCTGAAATGAGTCTAGGGCAGGGATCTGGACTTTGGAGTTGGGATGGGGTTTGTGGGGTTGGAGGAGCACCTGGGGGACTGGGATTGGGAGTGTGAGGCTGGAGCTGGAAAGTCACAGAGCTGGAGGCAAGATGAAGATCCTGCAGCGAGAACCTGGAGCAGCTTCCCGTGGCGGCGATGGCAAGATTTGGAGCTACTGCTGAGAGAGCAGAGCTGGCAGTGCAATAAAGCTTGTGGGTCTCGAGCTGAAATCACTGAGGGGCTGGGGTAGGGAGAGGGTTTGGGCTTGGGACAGTAACGCTTGGGCAGTAAGGACAGCAATCCCTGTGAGATAGGGCTGTGGCACCGTCGTTGAAATCCCTGTGTGGCAGTGGAGTTTGGATTATAATTGGGAATGTGGACTGAGAGGTTGAAGCTGAAATGAGCATAGTGGTAGGATTGCATCTGTGGAGCTGGGAGGGTGTCTGGAGCTCAGATAGGGCCTGTGGCACCGTTGCTGAAATCCCTGAGTGGCTGTGGGAAAGGGATTAAAGGGCGGGAATGTGGATTGGGTGGGTGGAGCTGAAATCACTGAGGGGCTGGGGTAGGGAGAGGGTTTGGGCTTGGGACAGTAACACTTGGGCAGTAAGGACAGCAATCCCTGTGAGATAGGGCCTCTGGTACCGTCGCTGAAGTGGCTGTGTGTCTGCTATAGGGATTGATGGGCGGGAACATGGAGTGGGGGGGAAGAGCTGAAATGAGTCTAGGGCAGGGATCTGGACTTTGGAGTTGGGATGGGGTTTGTGGGGTTGGAGGAGCACCTGGGGGACTGGGATTGGGAGTGTGAGGCTGGAGCTGGAAAGTCACAGAGCTGGAGGCAAGATGAAGATCCTGCAGCGAGAACCTGGAGCAGCTTCCCGTGGCGGCGATGGCAAGATTTGGAGCTACTGCTGAGAGAGCAGAGCTGGCAGTGCAATAAAGCTTGTGGGTCTCGAGCTGAAATCACTGAGGGGCTGGGGTAGGGAGAGGGTTTGGGCTTGGGACAGTAACGCTTGGGCAGTAAGGACAGCAATCCCTGTGAGATAGGGCTGTGGCACCGTCGTTGAAATCCCTGTGTGGCAGTGGAGTTTGGATTATAATTGGGAATGTGGACTGAGAGGTTGAAGCTGAAATGAGCATAGTGGTAGGATTGCATCTGTGGAGCTGGGAGGGTGTCTGGAGCTCAGATAGGGCCTGTGGCACCGTTGCGGAAATCCCTGAGTGGCTGTGGGAAAGGGATTAAAGGGCGGGAATGTGGATTGGGTGGGTGGAGCTGAAATCACTGAGGGGCTGGGGTAGGGAGAGGGTTTGGGCTTGGGACAGTAACACTTGGGCAGTAAGGACAGCAATCCCTGTGAGATAGGGCCTCTGGTACCGTCGCTGAAGTGGCTGTGTGTCTGCTATAGGGATTGATGGGCGGGAACATGGAGTGGGGGGGAAGAGCTGAAATGAGTCTAGGGCAGGGATCTGGACTTTGGAGTTGGGATGGGGTTTGTGGGGTTGGAGGAGCACCTGGGGGACTGGGATTGGGAGTGTGAGGCTGGAGCTGGAAAGTCACAGAGCTGGAGGCAAGATGAAGATCCTGCAGCGAGAACCTGGAGCAGCTTCCCGTGGCGGCGATGGCAAGATTTGGAGCTACTGCTGAGAGAGCAGAGCTGGCAGTGCAATAAAGCTTGTGGGTCTCGAGCTGAAATCACTGAGGGGCTGGGGTAGGGAGAGGGTTTGGGCTTGGGACAGTAACGCTTGGGCAGTAAGGACAGCAATCCCTGTGAGATAGGGCTGTGGCACCGTCGTTGAAATCCCTGTGTGGCAGTGGAGTTTGGATTATAATTGGGAATGTGGACTGAGAGGTTGAAGCTGAAATGAGCATAGTGGTAGGATTGCATCTGTGGAGCTGGGAGGGTGTCTGGAGCTCAGATAGGGCCTGTGGCACCGTTGCGGAAATCCCTGAGTGGCTGTGGGAAAGGGATTAAAGGGCGGGAATGTGGATTGGGTGGGTGGAGCTGAAATCACTGAGGGGCTGGGGTAGGGAGAGGGTTTGGGCTTGGGACAGTAACACTTGGGCAGTAAGGACAGCAATCCCTGTGAGATAGGGCCTCTGGTACCGTCGCTGAAGTGGCTGTGTGTCTGCTCTAGGGATTGATGGGCGGGAACATGGAGTGGGGGGGAAGAGCTGAAATGAGTCTAGGGCAGGGATCTGGACTTTGGAGTTGGGATGGGGTTTGTGGGGTTGGAGGAGCACCTGGGGGACTGGGATTGGGAGTGTGAGGCTGGAGCTGGAAAGTCACAGAGCTGGAGGCAAGATGAAGATCCTGCAGCGAGAACCTGGAGCAGCTTCCCGTGGCGGCGATGGCAAGATTTGGAGCTACTGCTGAGAGAGCAGAGCTGGCAGTGCAATAAAGCTTGTGGGTCTCGAGCTGAAATCACTGAGGGGCTGGGGTAGGGAGAGGGTTTGGGCTTGGGACAGTAACGCTTGGGCAGTAAGGACAGCAATCCCTGTGAGATAGGGCTGTGGCACCGTCGTTGAAATCCCTGTGTGGCAGTGGAGTTTGGATTATAATTGGGAATGTGGACTGAGAGGTTGAAGCTGAAATGAGCATAGTGGTAGGATTGCATCTGTGGAGCTGGGAGGGTGTCTGGAGCTCAGATAGGGCCTGTGGCACCGTTGCGGAAATCCCTGAGTGGCTGTGGGAAAGGGATTAAAGGGCGGGAATGTGGATTGGGTGGGTGGAGCTGAAATCACTGAGGGGCTGGGGTAGGGAGAGGGTTTGGGCTTGGGACAGTAACACTTGGGCAGTAAGGACAGCAATCCCTGTGAGATAGGGCCTCTGGTACCGTCGCTGAAGTGGCTGTGTGTCTGCTATAGGGATTGATGGGCGGGAACATGGAGTGGGGGGGAAGAGCTGAAATGAGTCTAGGGCAGGGATCTGGACTTTGGAGTTGGGATGGGGTTTGTGGGGTTGGAGGAGCACCTGGGGGACTGGGATTGGGAGTGTGAGGCTGGAGCTGGAAAGTCACAGAGCTGGAGCCAAGATGAAGATCCTGCAGCGAGAACCTGGAGCAGCTTCCCGTGGCGGCGATGGCAAGATTTGGAGCTACTGCTGAGAGAGCAGAGCTGGCAGTGCAATAAAGCTTGTGGGTCTCGAGCTGAAATCACTGAGGGGCTGGGAAAGAGCTGGGGGTTAGGATATGGACTGGATACTTTGGTCAGGGACTGTTGGTTTTGAGTAGAAATTACTGTGGGATTTTGATTGTATTTTTGTGCACTCTGGGAAGTCTAGTAATTCTATTGCAAGCCATTGGAGGGAACTGGGAGTACTGGGTGGAGTCAGCTGTTCTATGGAGAAGGCCCAGGTGTTAACAATGAGCGGGAGGAGGGGCCAGGGCTTGGGCTGAGGCCCCTCGGCTGTTGTTCGGGCTCAGGAGCTGTAGCAGGACTTCTTAGACTGTGACTCAGGTGAGTCTGTTTCAATTTCACCTTTCCCGTCCCTTCCCACTGTCCCCAGACCCTCCCCACTGTCCCCAGTCCCTCCTGAGTCCCTCTCAGTTTCTCCCCAGTGCCCCAAACCCCATCCCAGTGCAGCCAGTCCCCTCCCTGTTCCTTCCCCAGTGCCTCCACTCCTTCCCAATTGCTCCCCCTGCACCCCAGTCCCATCCCAGTCCATCCCTAGTACCCTCAGTCCAACCAAGCTCCCTGCACAGTTCCCTCCAGAACCTCCCCAGTGCTCCCAGTCCTTCCAAAGTTGCCTCAAACCCACTGCAGTCCCTCCCCAGTGCCCTCAATCCCATCCCAGTTCCCTCCCCAGTGATCCCACTTGCTCCCAAGTGTCCCCAGTGCAGCCCAGTCCCAACCCAGTGCCCCTGGTACCTCCCCAGTGCCCTCAGTGCCATCCTAGTTCTCTCAGTCCCATCCGAGTGCCTCCAGTCCTTCCCCACTGCATCCCAGTGCTCCTAGTCCCTCCCAAGTGCATTCAAGTGCCGTCATCAGTGCCCCCAGTCCCTCCCCAGTCCCATCCCAGTCCATCATAAATGATTCCTAGTCCTCCCCCAGTGCTTCCAATTGAATCCCAGTCCCTCCCCAGTCCTTTCCCAGTACATCTGTGCCCCATCCCAGTGCTCCCGGTCCCTCCCCAGAGATTCTCAGGCCCGGCCCAGGCACGCTCCCCAGTCCCCTCCCCAGTCCTCTCACAGTCCCCTTGCAGTCCCTTCCCAGTCCTATCCCAGTCCCTGCACTCCCTTTCCCAGTGCTCCCAGTCCCATCCCACTTCCCTCCCCAGTGACCTCAGTCCCATCCCTGTGCCCACCCAGCACATCTCAGTCCCATCCCGGTGCCTGTAGTCCCACTGTCCCCAATCCCTCCCCAATGACCCCTGTCCCCTCCCAGTTCCCCCAGTCCCTCCCCTGAGAATCCCAGTTGCAGTCCAGTGCCCCCAGTGCCAGCCCACTTCTCCCCAGTCCATCTCCAGTGCCCTCAGTCCCATCCCAGTCCCTCCCTACTACCCCCAGTCCCTCTCCAGTGCCCCTAGTCTCAGCCCAGTGCCCCTAGTCGCACCCACTGCAATCCAACTCCCTTGAAGTGTCTCCAGTCCCATCCCAGTCCCTCCCCACTGCCCCCAGTCCCTCCCCAGTGCCTTGGGCTCCTTTTCCCTGTGCATCCCATTCCCATCCCAGTCGCTTCCCAGTCCCTCCCTGCTCCCTCCCCCGTTCCCCCAGTCCTAGCCCAGTGCCACCAGTGCTCCCAGTCCCACCCCAGTGCCCCCCCCTCTCATCCCAGTCCCTTCCCACTTCTCTCAGTGCGAGCCAGCGCACCCATTCCTTCCCAAGTGTCCTCCTGCAGTGCAACCCGGTCCTTCCCCAGTTCGCCCAGTCCCATCCCAGTCCCTTCCCACTGCCCCCAGTCCCATCCCAAGTCCCTCCCCGGTGATCCCAGTCCCATCCCAGTGGTGCCCCAGTGTGTCCTAGTGCCTCCCCAGTGCCTCTCAGTCCTATCCCTGTGCCTCCAGTCCCTCCCCAGAGAATCCCAGGCCCAGCTCAGTTCCCCCAAGTGCCCCCAGTCCCTCTCCAGTGTCCCCAGTCCCATCCCCATCCCTCCCCGCTGCCCCCAGTCTCTCCCAGTGCATCCCAGTCCTTTTCCCCGATGCATCCCCCTCCCTCCCTAGAACATCCAAGTCCCAGCCCAGGTCCTTCCCCAGTGCCCCTGACCCATCCCCATCCCTCCCGTCACCTCAGTCCCTCCCCAGGGCATCCCGCTTCTTTTCCCCTGTGCATCCCAGGTCCATCCCAGGCCCACTCCCCAGTCCTGTCACAGTCCCCTTGCAGTCCCTCCCCAGTCTGATGACAGTCCCTGCAGTGGCTTTCCCGTTGCTCCCAGTTCCCTTCCCAGTGCATTCCGCTCCTTTCTCCCAGTACCATCCCAGTTCCCTTCCCAGCCCCCTCGCAGTCCCTCCCTGCTCCCTCCCCAGTTCCCCCAGTCCTAGCCCAGTGCCACCTGTGCTCCCAGTCCCACCCCAGTGCCCCCACTCTCATCCCAGTCTCTCCCCACTTCCCCCACTGCAACCCACCACCTCCTTTCCCTCCCAAGTGTCCTCCTGCAGTGCCACCCAGACCTTCCCCAGTTTGCCTAGTCCCATCCCAGTCCCTCCTAAGTGATTCCCAGTCCCTCCCCAGTCCCTTCCCAGTACAACTGCATCCCATCCCAGTCACACCAGTCCCATCCCAGTGCTCCCGGTCCCTCCCCAGAGATTCTCAGGCCCGGCCCAGGCACGCTCTCCAGTCCCCTCCCCAGTCCTCTCACAGTCCCCTGGCAGTCCCTTCCCAGTCCTATCCCAGTCCCTGCACTCCCTTTCCCAGTGCTCCCAGTCCCATCCCACTTCCCTCCCCAGTGACCTCAGTCCCATCCCTGTGCCCACCCAGCGCATCTCAGTCCCATCCCGGTGCCTGTAGTCCCACTGTCCCCAATCCCTCCCCAATGACCCCTGTCCCCTCCCAGTTCCCCCAGTCCCTCCCCTGAGAATCCCAGTTGCAGTCCAGTGCCCCAGTGCCAGCCCACTTCTCCCCAAGTCCATCTCCAGTGCCCTCAGTCCCATCCCAGTCCCTCCCTACTACCCCCAGTCCCTCTCCAGTGCCCCTAGTCTCAGCCCAGTGCCCCTAGTCGCACCCACTGCAATCCAACTCCCTTGAAGTGTCTCCAGTCCCATCCCGAGTCCCTCCCCGGTGATCCCAGTCCCATCCCAGTGGTGCCCCAGTGTGTCCTAGTGCCTCCCCAGTGCCTCTCAGTCCTATCCCAGTGCCTCCAGTCCCTCCCCAGAGAATCCCAGGCCCAGCTCAGTTCCCCCAAGTGTCCCCAGGGCCTCTCCAGTGCCCTCAGTCCCGGCCCAGTCCCTCCCCAGCGCATCTCACTCCTATCCCAGTGCCGCCAGTCCCACGGTCCCCAGTCCCTCCCCAATGACCCCCAGTCCCATCCCAGTGCTCCCAGTCCCTCCCCCCCGCGAAAATCTCAGTCCCACCCCAGTGTCCCCACTCCCAGACCAAATCCCCCCAGTCCCTCTCCAGTGTCCCCAGTCCCATCCCCATCCCTCCCCGCTGCCCCCAGTCTCTCCCGGTGCATCCCAGCCCTTTTCCCCGATGCATCCCCCTCCCTCCCTAGAACATCCAAGTCCCAGCCCAGGTCCTTCCCCAGTGCCCCTGACCCATCCCCATCCCTCCCGTCACCTCAGTCCCTCCCCAGGGCATCCCGCTTCTTTTCCCCTGTGCATCCCAGGTCCATCCCAGGCCCGCTCCCCAGTCCTGTCACAGTCCCCTTGCAGTCCCTCCCCAGTCCGATGACAGTCCCTGCAGTGGCTTTCCCGTTGCTCCCAGTCCCTCCCCAGTGCATTCCGCTCCTTTCTCCCAGTACCATCCCAGTACCATCCCAGTTCCCTTCCCAGCCCCCTCGCAGTCCCTCCCTGCTCCCTCCCCAGTTCCCCCAGTCCTAGCCCAGTGCCACCTGTGCTCCCAGTCCCACCCCAGTGCCCCCACTCTCATCCCAGTCTCTCCCCACTTCCCCCACTGCAACCCACCACCTCCTTTCCCTCCCAGGTGTCCTCCTGCAGTGCCACCCAGACCTTCCCCAGTTTGCCTAGTCCCATCCCAGTCCCTCCTAAGTGATTCCCAGTCCCTCCCCAGTCCCTTCCCAGTACAACTGCATCCCATCCCAGTCACACCAGTCCCATCCCAGTGCTCCCGGTCCCTCCCCAGAGATTCTCAGGCCCGGCCCAGGCACGCTCTCCAGTCCCCTCCCCAGTCCTCTCACAGTCCCCTTGCAGTCCCTTCCCAGTCCTATCCCAGTCCCTGCACTCCCTTTCCCAGTGCTCCCAGTCCCATCCCACTTCCCTCCCCAGTGACCTCAGTCCCATCCCTGTGCCCACCCAGCGCATCTCAGTCCCATCCCGGTGCCTGTAGTCCCACTGTCCCCAATCCCTCCCCAATGACCCCTGTCCCCTCCCAGTTCCCCCAGTCCCTCCCCTGAGAATCCCAGTTGCAGTCCAGTGCCCCCAGTGCCAGCCCACTTCTCCCCAAGTCCATCTCCAGTGCCCTCAGTCCCATCCCAGTCCCTCCCTACTACCCCCAGTCCCTCCCAGTGCATGCCAGTCCTTTTCCCTGACGCAAGAGGCACAGGGGGCATGAAATCCCTCAGCTGCACTGAGGTTCTACAATTCAGTTGTTCTAAATTAGCTAATTTTCTTGGTGAGCAATTTGAGTTGTTAGACAGCGCAGACTGCAGAAGCATTTTTTGTTGAACTGATTGGGTTTTACTTTATTTTAAAGCTCTCCTAAAAACTCTACACCGGCGTGTGTTTGCTGCACCTGCACTGAGGGCTGCAGGGAGAAGCAGCTGGGGGGGGTTTGCTCTCTGCCCCTTTCCCACCTTCCCCTCGGTTCCCTGGGACTCCAGGGAATCCCAGCTCCCCTTGGCTTCTCCGGGGGCCTCGTGGCAGGCTTTCTAAGTGTGACCCTGAGATTTTCTCGTCTTGGAACTGATTGCTGTTTCAGGGCATGGCTCACCGGGCAGTCTGTCTTTTAACACTTCCTGGGGCAGGAGAATTGCAGCAGAAGAATTGCCACCAGAGGAAATACCTCAGAGGGGCTTCCCTCCGGATAAGCCCTGAATATGGCCAAGAGGTTTCAGCCGGGAGAAAGGAGCTGTGGAAGAAAACCAGCCTAAAAATAGCCAGTGGGGATCAGCAGGTTTTCCAGCCAAGAAAAACAAGGAGAGAGATGAGGGAATCTGGTTCCAATTCCTAAGGATTTGGTGGGTGTAGGAATGATTTCTGTGTGTTTTCCAGTCCCTTTTGATTCCTGAGATGATTTTAAAATGATGGCTTTAGCAATCAACTAAATTGGAGATGTTGTTTTTGAGAGGAAATGATGCCAAATAAATGCAGAGTTTTGGGTCAGTTTTTGGGATGATTTGGGTCAGTTTTTGGGGGCAGTTTTGGGTCATTTTTTGGGGTGATTTGGGTCAGCTTTTGGGATGATTTGGGTCAGTTTTTGGGGGCAGTTTTGAGTCAGTTTTTGGGATGATTTGGGTCGGTTTTGCGTCAATTTTTGGGGAGCACTGGGTGTTTACTGGGGAGCACTGGGTGTTACTGGGAGCACTGGGAGAGAAAATGAAAATCAAAGAGAATAAAACATAAACAAAATGAAGAAGGAAATATAAAATACAAAAGAAAATTAAGAAAAAATTAAAAGCAAGAAAGCTAAAAAGGAAATAAAATGAAAATGAATAAAAGTAGGAAAAAAAAAAAAAAAGAAACCCCTTCTTGGGCACCCCGTTCCTCTCCTCCCCCCCCCGAACCGTAAATTTAGGTCATTTTAGGGTCAGTTTTTGGGGAGATTTGTGTCAGTTTTCGGTTATTTTTGGGGAGATTTGTATGTCAGTTTCTGTCATTTTTGTTTTTGGGGAGATTTGAGTCAGTTTTGGACCATTTTCTGGGGAGATTTGGGTGAGTTTGGGGTCATTTTTTGGGGAGATTTGGGTCAGTTTCTGGTCATTTTTTGTTGAGGTTTGTGTCAGTTTCTGGTCAGTTTTTGAGGTGATTTTGGTCAGTTTTGGGTCATTTTTTAGGGAGATCTGTGTGAGTTTCTGGTCATTTTTTGGGGTGATTTGGGAGAGTTTCTGGTCATTTTTTGGGGTGATTTGGGTCAGTTTGGGGTCATTTTTTGAGGTAATTTGGGTCAGTTTCAGGTCATTTTTTGGGAAGATTTGGTTGAGTTTTGGGTCATTTTTTGAGGAGACTTGAGTCAGTTTTTGGGGCATTTTTCGGGGTGTTTTGGGTCAGTTTCTGGTCATTTTCTGGTCATTTTTTGGGGAGATTTGGGTCAATTTCTGGTCATTTTTTGGGGTGATTTGGGTGAGTTTCTGGTCATTTTTTGGGGTCAGTTTTGGGTCAGTTTCTGGTCAGCTTTTGGGATGATTTGGGTCAGTTTTTGGGGTCAGTTTTGGGTCAGTTTTTGGGGTGATTTGGGTGGGGTTTGGGTCAATTTTTGGGGAGCACTGGGTGTTACTGGGGTGCACTGGGAGAGGAGAATAAAAAATAAACGAAATAAAAAAGGAAACATAAAATACAAAAGAAAAATAAAAAAAAATTAAAAGCAAATAATCTAAAAAGGAAATGAAATGAAAATGAAATAAAAGAGGAAAAAAAAAAAAAAAGAAACCCCTTCTTGGGCACCCCGTTTCCTCTCCTCCCCCCCCCGAACCGTAAATTTAGGGTCATTTTAGGGTCAGTTTTTGGGGAGATTTGTGTCAGTTTTCGGTTATTTTTTGGGGAGATTTGGGTCAGTTTCTGGTCATTTTTGGGGGAGATTTTGGTGAGTTCTGGGTCATTTTTTGGGGAGATTTTGGTGAGTTCTGGGTCATTTTTTGGGGAGATTTGAGTCAGTTTTGGACCATTTTCTGGGGAGATTTGGGTGAGTTTGGGGTCATTTTTTGGGGAGATTTGGGTCAGTTTCTGGTCATTTTTTGTTGAGGTTTGTGTCAGTTTCTGGTCAGTTTTTGAGGTGATTTTGGTCAGTTTTGGGTCATTTTTTAGGGAGATCTGTGTGAGTTTCTGGTCATTTTTTGGGGTGATTTGGGAGAGTTTCTGGTCATTTTTTGGGGTGATTTGGGTCAGTTTGGGGTCATTTTTTGAGGTAATTTGGGTCAGTTTCAGGTCATTTTTTGGGAAGATTTGGTTGAGTTTTGGGTCATTTTTTGAGGAGACTTGAGTCAGTTTTTGGGGCATTTTTCGGGGTGTTTTGGGTCAGTTTCTGGTCATTTTCTGGTCATTTTTTGGGGAGATTTGGGTCAATTTCTGGTCATTTTTTGGGGTGATTTGGGTGAGTTTCTGGTCATTTTTTGGGGTCAGTTTTGGGTCAGTTTCTGGTCAGCTTTTGGGATGATTTGGGTCAGTTTTTGGGGTCAGTTTTGGGTCAGTTTTTGGGGTGATTTGGGTGGGGTTTGGGTCAATTTTTGGGGAGCACTGGGTGTTACTGGGGTGCACTGGGAGAGGAGAATAAAAAATAAACGAAATAAAAAAGGAAACATAAAATACAAAAGAAAAATAAAAAAAAATTAAAAGCAAATAATCTAAAAAGGAAATGAAATGAAAATGAAATAAAAGAGGAAAAAAAAAAAAAAAGAAACCCCTTCTTGGGCACCCCGTTTCCTCTCCTCCCCCCCCCGAACCGTAAATTTAGGGTCATTTTAGGGTCAGTTTTTGGGGAGATTTGTGTCAGTTTTCGGTTATTTTTTGGGGAGATTTGGGTCAGTTTCTGGTCATTTTTGGGGGAGATTTTGGTGAGTTCTGGGTCATTTTTTGGGGAGATTTTGGTGAGTTCTGGGTCATTTTTTGGGGAGATTTGAGTCAGTTTGGACCATTTTCTGGGGAGCTGATTTTGGTTTGGTCGTGTGCACGCATGGGTCAGTT